>NC_071505.1:350572751-351804170 GCF_027887155.1 Malaclemys terrapin pileata | reverse complement strand
TTTTGTGGGAAAGTAGTTCCTTGTGTTGGTTTTTATTTGTCACCTTTTACTTTCCTTGCATGTCTCTTGTTCCTGTTTAATGAGATATAGCAGCTCCTGATTTCCCCTCTCTCTACCACCTACTATCTTACACATACATATAGAGCGAGACAAGGGGCGGGGGAGGTGACATATTTTATTGGGCCAACTTCTGTTGGGGAGAGCGACAAGCTATCGAGCGACATGGAGGAGATATTCAGGTCTGAGAAAGGTACTCGGGATGTCCCTACTAAATACAAGGTGGAACAGATAGTTTAGTGTGAGTAGTTTGCACCTGTTCAAAGGGACCGTTCAAGGTGAACAGGCCGACAGAAGTTGGTTCAGTAAGATATTCCCTCCCCCACCTTGTCTCTCTAATATCCTGTGACTGACGGAGCTACAATGACATGGCACACACACATATAGGTTTTCAGGATGGTTGCACTAAGTGACACTAAAGGCTGTCTGTAAAAACGACTGTGATGGTTTTCACGGCTCCCAGGACTGTGAGTCACCCTGTTACCCCCTGACTCCAGGATCCATTTTTTCATAAGAACGTCCCCGCACCAGGAGATGTCCCAGCACCAGGAGATGTCTCCTCTGTGAAAGGATCCAGACGGCCGCTCCCCACTCTGTGTTATCATGAGACAGTCTTTTGTCTCTGTTCATACGCAGGGTAATCCTGTCTGTTGTAATGTTCCATCATTGTTTGCAGTTGTCTAGGATGGTTTTCCAATGATAATCTTGGGCTGGACCAAGGGTGGAGAACTGAGCCTGGCATTACATCCCCGGCTAACCAGGGTGGGGTGACAACGCCCTCCTGGAATGGCCATCACCAAGACACACTATGACCTGTTGACTAACTTCTACTCCAAGTCCATAAAGCTCACTATCAATATCAATATGTTACTTGTTAACTATTACCCAGACATGAGTTTTGCAATAGTTGTGAAGCTTGGCAAGTTACGAGCTTTCCGCACACACCTCACATGCTACTCTTTATGGGTAAATATTCCATAAGCCTTGTGTGTGGTGTAGTGAGTTTGTCAGGCCTGAGATGTGAGCTGTTTGCAAGGAAGAGGGAACTCTTTGCTGGGGCCCTCAGTGTCACAAGGACCTTTGTAAATAACATACAAAAGTAGAAATGATGAGATCAAACAGGTGAGAGGAGGAAAGGGTTAATTCTCTGCTGCTCTTCACCACCTGAGCCAGTCACAGAGGCAGGTCCCTGGGGCTCTGTGCTGGCTCTGAGCTCCCCCTGGGATTCCCAGGGCAGCAGTATAAATATCCCTGTACCTCAGCCCTGGCCAGTGCGGATTCCCCGCCGCCTGCAGCTCCCCGACCTGGTCACAGGCAGAGATTCCTCCTCCCCAGCTGGGGCCGGAGCCTGGTGAGTCGTTTGCATGGAATGAATCTGTGAAGGGGCGAATGGAAGACATGAAACCTGTGCAATGTTTGAGCTGGGGTTGGATAGAATGGGGGTGTGTAACTCTGAGTGCAGGGGTAGGATGGGAGCCGGGGCACTGAGATAACACTCTTGTGACTGCGCTGAGGTTCGGTGTGAGGAAGAAGTCGCCGGGTTACCCTGATCCACTTCCACGGACGTAACTGGGGGTCTTGCTGCTGACCTCAGTGGGCCCTGGACTGGGCCATTCTTGGTTACATGACTTTTCAGAGTAAATCTACTCAGGCCCTGTAATATTCTACACCCCAAATCCCAAGGCCTTCACTCAGGCAACACTTCCATATTCAAGTAAGTTCCACCGCAATCAATCAGAACTATGCAGTACAAATGTTCAAATTAACAACAAGTTGACTGAGCCCCTGTTAAAAACAACTACGGCATAGTTGGATTCTTTTTAACTACCTTCTTCTCTTTAAGGCTTTAGGGTTCACACAGGGAGGGGTGACACACACAGCCCTCCCCCCCACACACACACAGACGGGGAGAGCTCACACACACTCCTGTACACTTCTCTCAGACGGGGGGGTTACCGACCAACTGACCTGACCCTCTCTCTCTGGCACGCTATGCCCTTCACGCCTGCCTGGGACCCTGGGATGGACCTGCCTCTTCTGCTACCTTGCGCTGTGTCTTTGCAAGGCAACCTGTGGGGGGGAGGGGGATGCAAGGTCACATACCACCTCCCCCCCAGATTTCTGCCAGGGTCACACCAGAATGTGTGCAGCACCAGCCTTTCAGCACAGAGCGGGAGGGAAGGGACAGGAGCTGCTTCCAGTTGCAGGGGAGTAGGAGGGACGGGGAAGGGATAAGAGAATACAATCGGCAAGATTGGGTCAGACCAAAGGTCCACCCAGCCCAGTATCCTGTCTACTGACAGTGGCCACTGCCAGGTGTCCCAGAAGGAATGAACAGAACAGGGAATCAGCATGTGATCCATCCCCTGTCACCTAATCGCTGCTTCTGGCAAACAGAGGCTAGGGACACCATCCCTGCCCATCCTGGCTAGTAGCCATTGATGGTCCTATCCTCCATGAATGTATCTAGTTCTTTTTTTATCCCTGTTCAAGTCTTGGCCTTCACAACATCTTCTGGCGAAGAGTTCCACAGGTTGACTGTGGTTTGTGCAAAGAAATACTTACTCTTTTTTGTTTTTAACCTGCTGCCTATTAATTTCAACTGGTGACCCCTAGTTCTTTTGTTATAAGAAGGAGTAAATAACACTTCCCTATTTAATTTCTCCACACCAGTCATGATTTTATAAACCTCTATTATATCCCTCCTTGTCATCTCTCTTCCACGCTGAAAATTCCCAGTCTTATCAATCTCTCCTGATATGGCAGCCGTTCCATAACCCTAATCATTTTGTTGCCCTTTTCTGTACCTTTTCCAGTTCCAAGATATCAATTTTTGAGATGGGGTGACAACATCTGCATGCAGTATTCAAGACGTGGCGTACCATAGATTTCTATAGAGGGAATATGACATTTTCTGTCTTGCTATCTATCCCTTTCTTAATGATTCCCAACATTCTGTTCACTTTTTGGACTGCCATTACATACTGAGTGGATGTTTTCAGAGAACTATCCAGAATGCTGTCAAGATCTCTTTCTTGAGTGGTAACAGCTAATTTAGACCCCATCATTTTATATGTATAATTGGGATTATGTTTTCCAATGTGCATTACTTTGCATTTATCAATTTTGAATTTCATCTGCCATTTTCTTGTCCAGTCACACAGTTTTGAGAGATCTTTCTGTAGCTCTTTGCACTCTGCCTGGGAGTTAACTATCTTGAGAAGTTTTGTATCATTTGCAAATTTTGCAGCTTCACAGTTTACCCTTTTTTACAAATCATGTATGAATATCTTGAATAGGACTGGGCCCCATACAGATCCCTGGGGGACACCACTATTTACCTCTCTCCATTCTGAAAACTGTCCATTTATTCCTGCTCTTTGTTTCCTATCTTTTAACCAGTTACCAATCCATGAAAGGATCTTTCCTCTTATCCCATGACGGCTTATTTTGCTTAAGAGCCTCTTGTGAGAGACCTTGTCAAAGGCTTTCTGAAAATCTAAGTACATTCTATCCACGGGATCCCTTTTGTCTGCATGTTTGTTAAGCCCCTCAAATAATTCTAGCAGATTGGTGAGGCATGATTTCCCTTTAGAAAAAACATGTTACTCTTCCCAACAAATTATGTTCGTCTCTGTGTCTGACAATTTTGTTCTTTACTATAATTTCAACCAGTTTGCCAGGTACTGAAGTCAGACTTACCGGCCTGTAATTGCCGGGGTCACCTCTGGAACCCTTTTTAAAATTTGTCATCACATTAGCTATCCTCTAGTCATTTGGTGCAGAAGGTGATTTAATTGGTAGGTTACAGACTACAGTTAGTAGTTCTGCAATTTCACATTTGAGTTCCTTCTGAACTCTTGGGTGAATCCCACCTGTCCCTGGGGACTTATTGCTGTTTAGTTTATCAATTTGTTCCAAAACCTCCTCTAATGACACCTCAATTTGGGACAGTTCCTCAGATTCCTCACCTAAAATGAATGGCTCAGGTTGGGAATCTCCCTCACATCCTCAGCTGTGAAGATGACCTGGCCTGTGTCTTTGCAGAGCTTGTCTCTTCTCTTCTCCCCTCCCCTCAACCCCCCGCCCCCCGGCATTCCCTTTGCTGGAAGCAGCTTGTCCCTTCCTGCCCGCACAGTATCAAAAGGCATCTAAACCTCCAGGCTGCTCCTGACCACCCGACGTAACCCAGCAGTCTCCTGTCCCCCGGCTACAGTGTGGGCAGGAAGGGGTTAAGCCCTAAGGCTGCATTGTGCACCAGGACCCAGGGAAGCTGACTGCAGGGGCTTCAGTGCTCCAGGATAGAGAGGTGGCTCAGCAGGGGAGGATGCCTAGAGGATGGAGCAGCCCAGCACCCCCAGGGGCAGGATCCAGGCTGGGGGGTGAAGGTGGTGCTAAGCCCCTGCCCTGGGAGCTGCTGTGAAACCTGCAGGTTCGGGGCATTAACAGGCTGGAAATTGCTTCCCCCCCCCCCACTACACAGCTTAGCTGAGGGGCAGAGAGGCTTCCCCAGGCCAGCGCTGTGCGGGGCTTCGGCACATGCAGGTCTCAGCACCTCCTGGCCAGCGCCCCGGGCCGGAGGGTCTGGGGCTTTCCCGGGGCGCCGGCCCAGCCAGAGGCAGCGGGGGAAGGAAGGAGCCTGCCAGCCAGGCTGCTGGTGAGCTGAGTGCTCTGACGAGGGGCTGGTTCTCCGCACAGCCCTGGGAGCGGGACGTGCCCTGCGGGGGGGGACATGGAGGAGCAGTGGGGCTGGTTCTCCGCACAGCGCTGGGAGCGGGACGTGCCCCGCTGGGGGGGACATGGAGGAGCAGTGGGGCTGGTTGGGGAGGGCAAAGGGGCAAAGCAGGGAGAGGACAGCAAGAGGAGGAGCATGTAAAGGGCTGACGGGTGGACAGCAGAGGTGACACGTAACCACGGCCTGGTGCCTGCCCACACTCACCAGCCACTGCAGCTCACAGTGCGCAGCCAGTGATGGTGGGACACGGGACGGTGGGTGGGGCCCTGATGGCCAAGAGCCGGCACATAGGATGGGCTCAGCTGAGGGAGCAGCAGGGGGAACAGCCGGCCCCGTGTGCTGCATCTTTGCCCTGCCACCATCCTTCCACACTCACCCCCATCGTTGGGCCTAGACTCCCCCACTCACCGTTGGTAGGCAGGCATCTGGGAAGGAGGGATCTGGCCAGCATCAGGACCTGCTAGTATGGATGGTGGGAGATAGAAAATACGGGATACGTTGCCTGCTTGAAGAAAAAGTTGGGACACCTGCACGAGGGCTTAAATACAGGACTGTCCCTTTAAAAATGGGATGTTTGGTCCCCCTCCAACTCCTGCAGCTGTAGTTCTCTGGAGCAGAGCTACCAGCTCGGCTAGGCTTAAAATACTGCGTCAGCGCAGCTGCACCGCTATGGTGCGTTACTGGAGACGCTCTGCACTGATGGCAGAGAGCTCCCCAGGCAGAGTAGTTAATCCTTCTCCCCGAGAGGCAGTAGCTTTGTCTACACAGGACGTCAGGTCGGTGTATCTATGTCGCTCACGGGTGTGGATTTTTCACAACCCAGAGCAACGTAGTTATCCCGATATATAGGTCTGTAGTGTAGACCAGAGCTTAATTGAGATTGTCCCACATATTTAGGACCAAATCCTGAAAACATTTGCAACTTTTCTCAGGTGAGCATTTTCATGAAATCAGTGGGAGTTACTTGTGAATGAATTTACTCGTGTGCTTGAGTGTTGGTTGGGTCAAGGCCTCAGAGCCAGTAGGATCCAGTGGGGGGATTGTGACTAAAAGAGGTTCTGCTCTCACACCATTACTAACTGGGAGTGACTGCACAGTAGTGAGTGTGAAACCAGTGTAAGTGCCAGAAGAACCAGTCGTGTAGCTGCTTTAACTCACTTTCACAGTCACTGCTTGAGCCCTGAGAGGGACTGTAGCAAACGTGCGGAGGAGAGATTCTGCTGTGGACAGCAACACCAGGATGGCATGCCCTGCTTCACCTGGGGCCAGAACCATCCAAACCATCTTCCCTCTTCTGGAATGGAGATATTATGTCAGAGGGGCAGTACATAACTTATTCTGGGTCACCAGTGTGGTAAAATGTTCGGCTGCGTGTGTGTGTGTTCTCTCTGTGTCCTGTCCCAGCTCTGAACAGACAGTTGGCATAGCAGACCTCGAGTGAACCACACAATGACCACAAGATCCGTTAAGGTACGAAGGCACCCAGCCAGGTTTATTGTCGATGAAGCACGGTACTAGTATCCTGAAGACTATAGACGAACACTAATACATGTATGCCAGTAATAATGAACCAGCTCAGTCAACAGTGGGATTTTCCATTCCTCCCTAGGCTAGACAGAGAAACTCACTTTCAGGCTCCATTTTATACATCTATACAAACAAGTTACATACTGACCCTCTAACACAGTTATTTGACACCCTCTGACGTAGCCGGTTACCACCCATCACCTCGTACACCTCTATCCATCACACTGTCAACCTGACCATATCTTTAGGATGGGTAACCATTTTCCTGTTATCTTTAGGGAATGTGCTGATATCGAGGTGTTCTGATACAACCCTTCTGAAATTGTGTTTGCGTGAGTGCTCTGTGCCCAGCACCTCGTAGAAATGTGTGGTTTTGAAATATCAGCCCTGTGCTTGCCAGATTCTGTGAGCAGGGCCTGCCTCTAGCTACCAGACTAATTTTGCTTTATATCAACAAGACTTTGACTGTTACTTTAGCCCAGGCCTCAGGCCTCATGCTAGGCCTCTAATACAAGGGCTTATGTCTCTGGGTGTCTTCCTACTACACTTCCGCAGTATAAGAGTGTTTCTGGATTTACGGTCACACACGACAGGCAGTTGTCACACAATGAAGTTTTTGATGGTATCTATGATTCTCTCAACAAATGCATTCCAGTCCTAGCTGACACTACAGTTCTCACTGATTTTCTCTTTTGCTGTGAGTTGCAGGAAAATGAATAGAAGATCCAAGTGACAGTACATGATGCCAGCTGACAATCACACTGTTTTTGACCCTGTTAGTTACATCCTGATCGGCATCCCGGGTACAGAGGAGTCTCATTTCTGGATTGCCATCCCCTTCTGTCTGATTTACGTTGCATCACTTTTTGGGAACTCTCTCCTACTATTCATCATACTAACAGAACGAAGCCTCCATGAGCCCATGTATCTATTTGTGTCCATGCTGGCCGCTGCTGATCTGCTGTTGTCTACCACTACGGTGCCCAAGATGCTGGCTGTATTCTGGTTTAGAGCGGGAGAAATTTCTTTTGCTGCCTGCCTGACCCAGATGTTCTTCATCCATGCCAGTTTTATTGCCGAGTCGGCCATCCTGCTGGCCATGGCGTTTGATCGGTACGTTGCCATCTGCGACCCCCTGAGATATACTGCCGTGCTAACCAAGTCTGTGATCGGGAAGATGGGGCTGGCAGTTGTCACAAGAAGTTTCTGTATCATTTTTCCTCTCGTCGTTCTCATGAAGCAGCTGAAGTTCTGCAGAACCAACCTCCTGCCTCACGCCTATTGTGACTACATGGTCATAGCCCGGCTGGCCTGCGACGACATCACCGTCAACGTCTGGTATGGTGTAGCTGTGGCTATTTTAGTAATTTGTTTAGATATCGTGCTCATTGCTGTATCATATGGGTTGATCCTCAGGGCCGTCTTCCGGCTCCCATCCAAGGAAGCCCGACTCAAGGCTCTCCGCACCTGCGGCTCCCATGTCTGTGTCATACTGATGTTCTACGTGCCGTCTGTTTTCTCCTCTTTAGCACACCAGTTTGGGCACATCATCCCAGGTTATATTGTCAACCTACTGGCCAACCTCTATGTGCTCATTCCCCCCATGTTAAACTCCATTGTTTATGGGGTAACAACAAAAGAGATCCTGAAACGGGTGATCAATGTGTTTTATCGATGCTGCAGCAGAAGCTCCCTGCTGAGCTAAAGGAGGCAACAGAAAATGCTTTGGGAGTTGGAAATTAAAGCCAGGTTTTCATTGCAACTCTAGGGGTGTTTTTACTATGTACTTACACTGTGTAAGCTCAAAAGCTGGTCTTTCTCGCCAACAGAATTTGGGTCCAATGAAAGCTATTTACTCCCCCATTTTGTCTCTAGTATCCTGGGATTGACATGGCTACAACAGCACTGCGCACTGCCACAGAAGGCAGCCAGACCTAGTGAGTCTTGTTCTAAGTTGAAGGGAAACAGAAAAACAAGAAAGAACAAAGATAAACATCAGCATGAAAGAGAGCGAGAGCACAGTATGTTTATCTCCTGTCTGACAAGCTGCATCTGAGCTGGACTCTTAATGGCAACAGAAAGCAGCAGCCAAGGGGCCATGCCAAAGGCCAGTGGGAAGTGCACTGGGCTGCACATTTAGAGACAGGGTCTCTAGTCCTGGTTCTGCCACCAACCTGCTGTATCACCTTTGGTTACTTTCTTTCCTTCTCAAACTTCTAAATCCTTCTCAGGGTCACTGCTTTGCCGGCCTCAGTCCCCCATTCCGTAGCCAAGGCCTGCATCCCATGGACCTTGTGTTTTGCTGCCTTATGACACATTTTGCATGGATGAGCCCAACTTCCCCAGGCTGATCTCGCACTTTTCCCTACACTCAGGGCTTCAAAGGGGTGGCTGGGTGGCAGAGAGATCGGGGGTGCTGTGACCTGGTGCATTGGGCGACGGGCTCATTTACACACACTCTTCACTCCTCCCGACTGTGGGAGAGAGAGGGAGAATAGAATCATGTGTGTGTGATGAGCTGTGTCTTACTCTGTGCTAAAGGAATGTTTTGATGCTGAGGATAACATGACGACTCCTTCTGGGGCTCGGAGGCTTGTTTGACCTTCTGCTAATGTCACACAACATCCAGCAGAAATGCTGTGGGAATCTTTTTTCCTTTTATACTCACCTTCCATTCCTGCAGCTGTTGAGAAGAAATGTCTCATAAGAACGGTATATACTGGGTCAGGCCAAAGGTCCACCTAGCCCAGTGTCCCATTTTCTGACAGTGGCCAGTGCCAGGTGCTTCACAGAGGTGAACAGAACAGGAAAATCATCAAGTGATCCATCCCCTCTCGTCCCATCCTGGATTCTGGCGGTCAGAGGTTTTGGGAAACCAGCAGCATGGGTTTGCACCCCCAATCATCTCAGCTTATAGCCATTGATGGACCTATCCTCCATTAACTTATCTAATTCTTTTTTTAATCCTTTGGCCATCATAACATCCCCTGGCAATGAGTTCCACAGGTTAGCTCTGTGCTCCATGAAAAAATACTTTCTCTTGTATTTATTAAATATACTGTCTATTTATTTTATCAGGTAACCCTTGGCTTTTGCATTGTGAGCATAAGTAAATAATATTTCTCTATTCACTTTCTCCACAACAGTCATGATTTTATATACCTCTGTCATATCCTCCCTTAGTTTTCTCTTTTCTAAGCTGAACAATCCAAGTCTTTTTAGTGTCTCATCAAATGGAAGCCATTCTATACGCTTAATCATGTTTGTTACCCTTCTCTGACCCTTTCCAAATTATACTATGTCCTTTTTGAGATGGGGCTACCAGAAGTGGACACACTGTTGAAGTTATGGCCTTATCCTGGATTTATATAGTGGCAGTATAACATTTTCTATCCATTTCCAATTGGTTCTTAACAATCTATTAGCCCTTTTGACCACTGCTGTGCATAGAGCAGAAGTTTTCAAAGAACTACCCATGACGACTCCACAATCTCTTTATTGGGTGGTATCAGCTAATTTAGACCCCATCCTTATATATGTGTAGTTAGGATGATTTTTTCCAGTTTGCGTCATTTTGCACTTATCAATACTGAATTTCATCATCCATTTCATTGCCCAGTCATCCAGTTTTGTGAGATCCCTTTGTAACTTTTCTCAGTCAACTTTGGATTTAACTATCTTGAAAAATTGTGTATCCTTGCAAACTTTGCTACTTCACTGTTCACTCCCTTTTCCAGATCATTAAGGAATGTGTTGAACAGCACTGGTCCCAGTACAGATCCATGAGGGACCCCACAGTTTACCTTACTCTGTTGTGAAAACGGACCATTAATTCCTACCCTTTGTTTAGAAGATTAGGGTTGGAAGGGACCTCAGGAGGTCATCTAATCCAACCACCTGCTCAAAGCAGGACCAACCCCAACTAAATCATGCCAGCCAGGGCTTTGTCAAACCGGGCCTCATAAACCTCTAAGGATAGAGATTTTACCACTTCCCCAGGTATCCCATTCCAGTGCTTCACCTCCCTCCTAGTGAAAAATCTTTTCCTAATATCCAACCTAGACCTCCCTCACTGCAACTTGAGACCATTGCTCCTTCTTCTGTCATCTGCCACCACTGAGAACAGCTGAGCTCCATCGTCTTTGGAACCAGCTTTCAGGTTGTTGAAGGCTGCTATCAAACCAGCCTCTCCTCATAAATCATGTGCCCCAGTCCCCTAATCATTTCTGATGCTCTCCGCTAGATTCTCTCCAATTTGTCGACATCTGTTCCGTAGTGGGAGGCCCAAATTGGACCCCTTACTCCAGATGTGCCCTCAGCAGTGCCGAATAGAGGGGAATAATCACTTTCCTCGATCTGCTAGCAATGATCCTACTAAAGCAGCCCAATATGCCGTTAGCCTTCTTGGAAACAAGAGCACACTGCTGACTCATATCCAGCTTCTCATCCATGGTAATCCCCAGGTCCTTTTCTGCAGAACTGCCGCTTAGCCAATCGGTCCCCAGTCTGTAGCGTTCATGGGATTCTTCCATCCTAAGTGCACGACTCTGCATTTGTCCTTGCTGAACCTCATCAGATTTCTTTTGGCCCAATCCTCTAATTTGTCTAGGTCACTCTGCACCCTACTCCTCCACCGTATCTACCTCTCCCCCCAGCTTAGTGCTATCTGCAAACTTGCTGCAGGTGCAATCCATCCCATGATCCAGATCATTAATGAAGTTGTTAAACAAAACCAGCCCCAGGACAGACACCTGAGGCACTCCACTTGATACCAGCTGCCAACTAGACATTGATCCGTTAATCACTACCCATTGAGCCCAACGATCTAGACAGCTTTATATCCACCTTATAGTCCATTCATCCAATCCATACTTTTTTAACTTGCTGGGTAGAATACTGTGGGAGACCGTATGAAAAGCTTTTCTAAAGTCAAGATATCTAAAGCCACTAGCCGTCACCTACAGCCCCCAAATAAACCTCTCCAGAGCATCATCAAGGATCTACAACCTATCCTGAAGGACGATCCCTTATTCTCCCAGACCTTGGGAGACAAGCCAGCCCTCGCTTACAGAAAGCCCCGCAACATGAAACAAATACTCATCAGCAACTACGCACCACACAACAAAAACACTAATGCAGGAACCAAACCCTGCAACAAACCACGGTGCCAACTCTGTCTGCATAACTATTCAAGGGACACCATCATAGGAACTAACCACATCAGCCACACCATCAGGGGTTGTTCACCTGCACATCTACCAACGTGATATATGCCATCATGTGCCAGCAATGCCCCTCTGCCATGTACATTGGCCAAACCAGACAGTCTCTACGCAAAAGAATAAATGGACACAAATCTGACATCAGGAATTACAACATTCAAAAACCAGCAGGAGAACACTTCAGCCTCCCTGGTCATTCAATAACGGACTTAAAAGTGGCAATTCTTCAACAAAAAAAGTCAAAAACAGACTCCAACGTGAAACTGCAGAACTGGAATTAATTTGCAAAGTGGACACCATCAAATTAGGCCTGAATAAAGACTGGCAGTGGATTGTGTGACGTTTCAATCTATGTGATTTTATGAAAGTATGCTGATGAGTGTGAATATAATGTAACTAAAATATGCTTCATGCAAAAAGTCTCTTGTAAGGTATCATTACAAAGCTTATAATCTACTGAGTGTGTTCATCCTATTTGTATAAATGTATCATTCTTGTATCTGAAACTAGAAATATGAAAGATAACTCTGAGGTCTTATTGTAGTTATGCAAAGTGTGGGCCATTAATGGTGATTTGGAATCTTAATGTCTCCCATTAACCAGGACAATTGACTGCAGATGGCTCTGTTTACTTGTAAGTCTTCCTATATATATGTGTGTTGGCAAGTGGGTAATGAAGTGTTACAGTGACATGTGAGCATGTCACCTGAACTGGAATCCATCTTTAACCTGGTGCTTTTCCATTGAGAAGGAGGGGTGGGAACCCAGAGAGCGACAAAGAATCCCTGCCTTATGCAAAAGATATATAAGTGAGTGGAACAGAACAAAGGGGGCTGCAGTCATGAGAAATCCCCTAGCTACCACCTGAGCTGTAACAAGGACGGTACCAGGGGAAAGGATTGTGCGCAGACTAGGAAGGCGTCCAGTCTGTGATAGAAGCTTATTGAAACATCTCTGAGGGTGAGATTTTATCTGTATTCAGTTTTCTTACTGTATTAGGCATAGACTTGCGTATTTTATTCTATTTTGCTTGGTAATTCACTTTGTTCTACCTGTTACTAATTGGAACCACTTAAATCCTACTTTCTGTATTTAATAAAATCACTTTTTACTTATTAATTAACCCAGAGTATGTATTAATACCTGGCGGGGGGGAGGCAAACAGCTGTGCATATCTCTCTATCAGTGTTATAGAGGGCGAACAATTTATGAGTAAAACGGATTTATTTGGGGTTTCGACCCCATTGGGAGTTGAGCATCTGAGTGTTAAAGACAGGAACACTTCTTAACCTGCTTTCAATTAAGCCTGAAGCTGTTAGGGGATGTGGTTCAGACCTGGGTCTGGGCTTGCAGCAGGCTGGTGGGTCTGGCTCAAACCAGGCAGGGCACTGAAGTCCCAAGCTGGGAAGGCAGGGAAAGCAGGGGCAGAAGTAGTCTTGGCACATCAGTTGGCAGTTTCCAAGGGGGTTTCTGTGATCCAACCCGTCACAGATGGGTCATTACAAAACCTAATTTTACCTTACTAATTTCCCCCTACGGTTACTCACATCTTCTTGTCAACTGTTTGAAATGGGCCACTCTCATTACCACTACGAAACTGATTTTTCCTCCCTTGGTATTCTACTGATAATTAAATTGTCTCATTAGACTGACCCCGCACCTGGTAAGGCAACTCCCATCCTTTTATATGCTGTGTATAAATATACCTGCTACTGTGTTTTCCACTCCATGCATCTGATGACGTGGGTTCTAGCCCATGAAAGCTTATGCCCAGATAACTTTGTTAGTCTCTAAGGTGTAACAAGGACTCCTCATTGTTTTTGCTGATACAGACTAACACGGCTACCCCTCTGAAAGATATATCTCATCCACCATTTTCCCCAAATCCACAGAGCCAGTTATCTCATTATAGAAGGCAATCAGGTTGGTCAGGCTGTGCCCCCGGTCTCTCACAATGCTTTGCTATTGACCAACAGGAAACCCCCGCAGGTGTTATCACTCAGCACAACTGCATGTGGAGCCCCACACCCAGCTAGATTGCATGAATGCTCCCAGAGCCGCTCATGAATCACACAGGGAAAGGGACCAGCCAGATCCCTCCAGCTCCCAGCCTTCCACCTCAGGAATGTACTGTCTTGTACTGCTCAAGATGAGCCGTGCAAATTTATTAATTGGTTCAGCACTTCAACAATGGAAAGTGGACAGTTTTGCCACACACTTCATACAGACTCAATGGTAAAGATAAACAGTAAAACAAATGTATTGACTACAAAAGATAGATTTTAAGTGATACTAAATGATAGGCAAAAAGTCAGATTGGTTACCAAAATAAAATAAAATATAAGCACACTGTCTAAATTCTCAACCCTATTAGACTGGGCAACATCTAGATTAAGCAGTTTTTCTCACCCCACTGGATATTGCAGTTCATAATACACAGATCATAGAATCACACAATCATAGAATATTAGGGTTGGAAGAGACCTCAGGAGGTCATGTAGTCCAACCCCCTGCTCAAAGCAGGACTAACCCCAGCTAAATTATCCCAGCCAGGGCTTTGTCAAGCCTGACCCTAAAAACTTCTAAGAAAGGAGATTCCACCACCTCCCTGGGTAACCCATTCCACTGATTCACCACGCTCCTAATGAAATAGTGTTTCCTAATATCCAACCTAGATCTCTCCCACTGTGACTAGGGACCATTGTTCCTTATTCTGTCATCTGGAACCACTCAGAACAGTCTAGATCCATCCTCTTTGGAATCCCCTTTCAGGTAGTTGAAGGCTGCTATCAAATCCCCCCTCATTCTTCTCTTATGCAGACTAAATAATCCCAGTTCCCTCAGCTTGTCTTCGTAAGTCATGTGCTCCAGCCCCCTAATCATTTTTGTTGCCCTCTGCTGGACTCTCGCCAATTTTTCCACATCCTTCTTGTAGTGTGGGCCCAAAATTGGACACAATACTCCAGATGAGGCCTTACCAATGCTGAATAGAGGGGGATGATCACGTCCCTCCATCTTCTGGCAATTCTCCTACTTATACAGCTCACCCTTGAAAAGGTTTTCACCCTTGAAACCTGGGCCAGTCCCCTCTGTGGACATCTTCATTCTTCTCAGTGTCCTTGTTTTTTGTAGCATTTTTTGGGGGGGGGGGCAGGAGAAAGGCCAAGCATGGGGCTCCTGTGTCCTGTTTTATACCCTAAGTCCCATGTGCTTGGAAAGCACAAGTCCAGGCATGTCTGGGGGGCATTGGTTTCCAGTAGGCAATGTTGAGCAATTCCCCTGGTGTGGCATCATGCCGGTGTGTCATTGAATTGTAGCTCCCTTGCTGTACAATGGCTGTTGATGGGCTATTTCACACCCCGCCCAGGTGTTGGTTACTTTCCTTGTTGTTGTCTCTGGGGAGATAATTTCTGGCTGATTCCCCAACTTACAGCATGTTTTAGTCCCAACCATACAACACAATTCTCTTAACTTCATATGCACAAAAGAGCTACATATTTAGCTAGGACAGTGGCTTTGAGCAGTTCATAACCTCTCCCTTGATAGCTCACATGGCATGATTTTTATGGAAGATCACAATTAAATATAAATGAGGAATATGGGGGTTACAGGATGCTCCCTCAAGGTATAAAATGCGGCAAAATCCACACAGGCTCTGAATCAGGACTCTGCCTCAGGACATCTGGGTTTTATCCCCAACCCTGTTAGAGAACCTTGCTCCACCACCCATAGATCTGTGATCCCAGCAGCAAGAACAATACTAAAAATATCACCACAGTGAAACAAACCCAGGCCCCCCACACTCCAGCTCTCCTTTGCCCTCCCTGAGCCTCACGAAGCATGACTGACAGCAGAGAGATCACCCTCACCTGCCCAGTGATCCTGCCAACCCCGGCATCATCCGGGTCATGGTGAAAACCCCCATGGTGAAGGAGGCATTTGTGGGAAAGCCAAAGGACCCTGCACCCCGACTCTGCAGACAGCCGTGACTCTCAGCCAGTGTGTAAATCAGCAGGTTTATTTGTCTGCAGGGCTTCCAGAAGCCACAGGGATGGAGGGAGCGGGGGGCTGGGCGTCGGAGAAGGGGAGGGGCAGGGCAAGGGTGTTCAGTTCTCTGTAATCGGAAAGTTGGCATCCCTATCCGCCACTCCTGTTTCGATGCTGAGCTTGAGTCATCCAGGGTCTGGATTTTCACAGCTGCTGAGCACCTGCCACTCCAGTGGTACCTGCGAGTTCTCAGCACCTCTTGAAATCTTGGCTGAGGTGTGTCCCAGGTTGGGGGCTAGAGAAAAGAGGCCTCCCAAATCAGCAGCTCACTTTTGGAAAGTGCCAGCTTCATTTGTGGTTAAACAACAATTCTCACAGTCCATAAGGGCTGTGCAGCAGGTCAACTCTGCTCCTTGGTAGAGGAACATGGGAACCACCAGATTGGATCAGAGCCAGGTCCATCTAGCCCAGTAACCTATCTTGAGCAGTTGCCAGCACCAGATGCTTCAGAAGAAACTGTGAGAATCTCTCATGAGAGGGATATGGGATAATCTTCCCCTCACACCCTGCGTCCCATCCTTATATCTAACAGAGATTGGCTTAAACCCTGAGCCATGGGGGTCACTCTCCCTTCCAAAACGTGTGTGGTCATTAACTCTGGTAACTCTGGGTGCTTTTGATACCAAGAAAAATGTCCAAACCCTTTTTGAATCTTGCTAAGGTTTTGGCCTCAACAAAATCCTGCCGCGGTGAGTTCCACAGTTTAATTACTTGTTTTGTGGGAAAGTATTTCCTTGTTTTTATTTGCCACCTTTCACGTCCTTGCATGTCCCTTGTTTTAGTGTAGTGAGAGGAAGAGCAGCTCCTGATTCCCCCTCTCTCTACCACCTACTGTCTTACATATACACAGAGAGAGAGACAAGTTGGGGGCAAGATATATTTTATTGGACCAACTTCTGGTGGATAGAGCGACAAGCTTTCAAGCTACATGGAGCAGTTCTTCAGGTGTGGGAAAGGTACTCAGAGTGTCCCAGCTATAAGAAGGTGGAACAGATAGTTTAGTGTGAGTAGTTTGCACCTATTCTAAGATACCATTCAAGGTGAACAGGCAGAAGTTGGTCCAATAAAAGATATTCCCTCCCCTACCTTGTCTCTCTAATATCACTGCTCTAAAGCCAAATGCTTCTGAAATAAATGTAGTCAAACTTTACTAATTCTGGGTCACTGAGAACGAAAATGATGCTTAAAATTGTCGATTGGCTCTAGTTTTCAATATACGCTATTGGGTCAGTATATACGACCCTTGACTTGGGAATGGCGGAGGATAAGTGAGTTATAAAGGGAAGGGATCTCAATTTAAACCAGAAATGACTAAAATACATCTTTGAGTGGATCTCTATGAATAAATCTATGACTGGGTTTGGACAGTACTTGCTTTTTAGGCAAAACAATGAATGATGCAATCTGAAGCTGGTATTGCGTCATACATTATATGAATTGCATCATGTTATTCCTAGAAGTCATGGATGATGCAATCATAACGAAGCTTACATCACTCTGCTGAACAAATTGCCTTATATCAGCTCTAGAAATCAGACAGTGTCGTGCTCTCTTATTAGTCAGGGTTTGATTTTGCAAAGGGATACATTTCTGTTTAGCCAAAGTGAGCAGAGATGCCTCGTACTTGTGTGAACAGTGCAGATAACTTCTGCTATGTTTGTGGTGAAGTGACTTTTGCATCACAAAAGCGCAGTATAACCACTATGGTTAAGAAAGCCTATCACCTTTATTTTGGCTGCAAAATTGGAGATCAGGACAAGAGGTGGGCCCCACACATCTGCTGCAACATTTGTGCAACAAATCTTCACCAGTGGTTGAACAGGAAAAGGAAATCTATGCCTTTTGCAGTGCCAATGATTTGGAGACAGCCAACAAATCATACCAGCAATTGTTACTTCTGCATGGTGCCTCCAGTTGGGAAAGGTGTGTCAAAGAAGAAAAAGTGGACTGTTCATTATCCAAACATTCCATCAGCTATAAGCCCAGTACCCCACGGAGAAGGACTTCCGGTTCCTGATGCACCAGAATCATTCTCACTTGAGTCAGACGAGGAAGAGGAAGAGGATGAAACTTCTGGTCCCAAACCATCAATGTCACAGGACCCACATTTTCTCCCATCCTCCTCCTCTCAACCACACCTCATAACACAAGGTGAACTGAATGACCTTATCAGGGATTTCGAACTACCCAAGAGTAAGGCAGAGCTGTTGGGCTCCAGACTACAGCAGTGGAATCTTCCGGCAGGTGATGTTAGGGTTTCCATGTTTCATGACCGTCAAAAGGATCTTGTCCCATTCTTCTTCATGGAGGGTGATCTTGTAGCCTGCAACAACATCGATGGTGTGATGGCAGCCCTCAACATCGTTCACGATCCAGATGAGTGGAGACTGTTCATTGATGCATTGAAGACAAGTCTTAAAGCTGTTTTACCGCATAATGGCAATGTTTTGCCATCAATTCCAGTTGGTCATGCAGTCAATATGAAGGAAACCTATGACATCATGAAACAACTTTTGAGGTGCATAAACTATGACCAACATCAGTGACAGCTTTGTGGCAATGTGAAAGTTGTTGCTCTCTTGCTTGGTCTGCAGACTGGATACACAAAGTACTGCTGTTTTCTCAGCGAATGGGATAGTCGTGCAAGAGATTCCCACTACGTCAAGAAAGATTGGCCACTCCGACAGTCATTGGAGCCTGGGAGGAAAAGTGTTGAATCAAGGAAGATTTTGTTACCACCCTTACACATCAAGCTGGGAATGATGAAGAACTTTGTCAAGGCCATTGAGAAAACACAAGCAGCTTTCAAGTACCTCCGTGGAAAATTTCCAAGGTTAAGTGAAGCTAAGATAAAGGAAGGTGTCTTTGTTGGTCCTCAGATTCGTGAACTTCTTCGAGATGATGCATTTGACCATGCACTGCGTGGCAAGGAAAAGACGGCATGGAAAGCCTTCCAGTTAGTGGCAATACATTTTCTCGGAAACAACAAGGCACACAACTACAGGTTGTTTGTGGAAAACCTCCTCAAGGCATACAAAAGCCTTGGTTGCAACATGTCACTAAAGATACATTTTTTGCACTCTCGTCTAGATTTTTTTCCACCCAACTCCGGAGCAGTGAGCGACGAGCACGGCGAGCGATTTCCCCAGGACATTGCAACAATGGAGAAACGCTATCAAGGCAAATGGAGCCCATCAATGCTTGCAGACTATTGCTGGACAGTGACAAGGGATGCTCCATTTAATGAGTACAAGAGACAAGCCAAGAAGCGCCGAGTAGACACTGAATAGGACTAAACTATGTACAGAATAGTTTTTTGCCGATTGTTTCATAATAAATTGTATTTATATAACCCTTTTGCTGATTTTTAAAGTGTTACATAAACAGGACAGGTGAAATCTTATCATGTAAAGCAACCATAAACACATGAAAAGACCTAGGTTTACAATTTATGATTAAAACTCTACTATCTACACAATATACATAGACATAAAATGTAAAAACTTCAATATCTTAGAAACAGTAGCAAATCAGTTGTTTTAATTGTCATATTTGAATTCAGCACATCAAAATACATAATAAATAGCACATTTTATCTCTGAAGCAGACAACCTCTCAAAAATTGTAGACCAGTGTTATCTGTATAATGAGGATATGTTCATAGTGACTTTCCTTTGCTAGTTTTTTTCAAGATCCTTCAATGAAAGGTGCTGCACAATATGATGATTGTTACTGATGAGAATTACTGATCTGTGATCCCTTAGCAACAACTCTGTCTGTTTGCAGAAAGTGTTCATGTCTCCCTTCAGACATCTGTCTCCAGAGCTGTCTATCTATTATCTACCCAGCCATCCTGGACATATACAGGGTATCAGACCCTATGGAGACATATACATTATACCTCGTTTTCTTAGTAATTAACTATGATTTTTAAATATACACAAATGCACAGAGCAGCCAATTCCTCTCTGACTCAGCACAGAGCTCCATAATTCTTATGTCCCTTTGGGAAGGTCCCTTAATTACTGTTTACTCCTGAAGGTGAATAAAGAACACAGATCCGCAGGCAGTTTTGTCTCCAGCCTGTTTGCATCCAGATTCTGCATTTCTGTTAGAGGCTGAGCGAACTCCACTGGGATTGCACAGAGCTGTAAGATAAATGGTGCACACACCTGTGTTGGCTCTCGGCATCAGATATTGATGCAGATGCTGGGGTGAGAGAGTAGTGGGACACAGCTGCCTAAAGGAGATTCCCAGGGAAGACACTTCCATCTCACAATTCAGAGATACTCGTCTCTTGCTGAGGAGCTCACCTGGTCAACAAACTCAGTGCAACGTGGGACTGATCTGATAGAGAGTAAGTCTGCAGAACTTTCCACTCTCCACAGCTATTAAATATCCCAGGGCTCTTGCCACAGGTGATGAGTTGGCTCCAGAATCATTGACCAAAATGTCCCTCTTGTCTGGGTTCCCCTGGCTGATGACCTCCAGCACCAAAGTGCTGCATTTCACTGGCACAGTGGATCCTTCGTGATGAAAGGTGTTAGTAGATGGACAATACAAGATCAAATTCTGAGGCCCTGGCTCGTACGTTGCTCAGGCCCCATTAGGTGAAACTCCCCTTGGAGTCAGCTGTGAGTTAATGCACAGAGACTCTCACCTCGTCCTCTTGCATCATAGGGCTCTTACTGTTAATTGGGGGAGGGGGGGGGGGTGTTCCCTGACTGTTATCTGCTGTAAGGCATGGAGGTACTATTCCTCACTGCCAAGACCTCTTCTTTCCTAGCTTCATTAGAGACGTTAGCTTAACTGTCATGCCTGAAACTTTCAAGAACAATTCTGCCAGAAGCAAACACCCAGTATGGGAAATTTCAGTCCAAATGGTTAAAGTGTGGCAAACTGAAAATGAGGTCTTCTAACTGAAGGTGTCAGACAGCCTTAACTAAGATTGGTGCCACCAGCACAATTTACAGTGGCCAATCCATTTGTAAATCCCATTCAGCTAAGCTCGTTGCTCCACTAATGCCTTGGCAAGGAGTTCCACAGGCCAAATATATATTATGGGGAAAAAATCTTTTGTCAATGTTATATCTTCAGACTTTCAATGTAACTGAATGTTCCCTTGTTCATGTGTTATGAGACAGAGTAAATATAACTGTTTGATCTACTTTTTTATTGATGGAGTCATAGAGTTTAAGGCCAGAAGGGACAATTAGATCATCCAGTCCGACCTCCTGTATCACACCGGCCATTGCATTTCACCCTGTTACCCCTGTATGAGCCCAAAGACTTGTGTTTGACTAAGAACTGGTCTACATTAGGATGTTACATCATAGAACCATAAAACCACAGGGTAATCTAACCTAGTCCCCTGCTGAGATGCAGGATTTGTTGTTTGTAAGCCATCCAACACAGCTGGCTAACCAGCCTCCTTTTAACACCTTGCAGTGAAGGCGCTTCCACAACCTCCCTAGGCATGTGTTCCATATTCCTCCTGTTGTTACAGTTAGGGAGTTTTTCCTGAGGCTAGGTCTACACTACCCGCCTGAATCGGCGGGTAGAAATCGACCTCTTGGGGATCGATTTATCGCATCCCGTTGGGACGCGACAATCAATCCCCGAATCGACGTTCTTACTCCACCAGCGGAGGTGGGAGTAAGCGCAGTCTACAGGAAGCAGCAGAGGTCGATTTTGCCACCGTCCTCACAGCGGGGTAAGTCGGCTGCGATACGTCGAATTCAGCTACGCTATTCACGTAGCTGAATTTGCGTATCTTAAATCGACTCCCCCCTGTAGTGTAGATGTAGCCTGATCTGCTCTGCTGTACTTTGAACCTATTGCCAAAGAGAACATTTTTTCTCCATCTCTTTTATGGCAGCCTTTCAAGTATCTGAAGACCACTGTCATGTCCCCCCATCAGTCTCCTCTTTTCCATACTAAACATATTCAGTTCCTTCAGTGTTTGCTCTTATGGCTTGCATTCCATCCCTTTGATCATCCTTGTCACTCACCTCTGGATCCTTTCCAGTTTCTCTACAAGCTTCTGTCATAAACAGATAGTTAAGGGTTAATGCCTCTTTTACCTGTAAAGAGTTAAGAAGTTCACCTAGCCTAGCTGACACCTGACCAGAGGAACCAATGGGAGGACAAGATGGTTCAAAGGGAAAGAGGGAAGTTCCCTTTGTCTAAGTGTGAGTTTCACTGTGGACTGGCGTGGGAAAGCTCCAGAATTTAGCCTCTTATCAAGTAGTGAGTATTAGTGAAGGAAATAAATAGGTTTATGTTTATTTCTTTATAACCTGTCTTGTGCAATTAGAGGAATCAACAAATTGGGTATTTGGGTATTCTTTGTGGAACTAAGTTTTTGCGCAGGGGAACATCCCCCGTGTTTGGAATCTGTTATCTGTGAGAGTAGCTGGTATGCTAATCTCTCCCAGAGGGCCTTCTTTTACTTTCCTTTTCTTTAATTAAAAGCCTTTTTTTTAGAACCTGATTGATTTTTCCTTGTTTTAAGATCCAAGGGGGTTGGATCTTGATCCACCAGGAGTCAGTGGGAGAAAGGAGGGGGGATGGTTAATTTCTCCTTGTTTTAAGATCCAAGGGGTTGGATCTGTATTCACCAGGGAATTGGTAGAGGAGTCTCTCAAGGCTACCCAGGGAAGGGAATTAGCACTCGGGAGTGGTGGCAGCAAAACCATATTTAAGCTGGTAATTGAGCTTAGAGCATCTCATGCAGGTCCCCACATCTATACCCTAAAGTTCAGAGTGGGGAAGGAACCTTGACAGCTTCCTATACATTGGTGACCAGAAATGGTCACGGTACTCCAGCTGAGGCCTAACCAGCACCGAGGAGAGCAGTACTATTACCTCTTGTGTCCTGCATGCTCTGCCTCTGCTAGTGCAAAAGAAAATTGCATTACCTTTTTGTGCAACAGAAAAAAATCCACACCTGTCAGACAGCATGAGGTCAATGGAAGAATACTTCCATCGACCTAGCTACCGCCCTTCGGGGAGATGGATGAACTAAGCTGATGGAAGAACCCCTGACATCACTATGAGTACTGTTTACACAGACGTGCTACGGCAGTGCCACTGTAGTGTTTTAAGTGTAGATGAGCCCTCAAGCAGACCTTACAGAAAAGCCTCCAGTCTTCATCTGCAGACATGGGGAGCTGGAAAATCCACCACTTCCCTTCGCAGTTTGTTCCAGTGGTTAATCACCCTCAGTGCTAAAAATGTGGCCCTTATTTTCAGCGGGAATTTGTCTGGCTTCAGTTTCCAGCCATTGGGCCTTGCTCTGCCTTTCTCCGCTAGATTACGGAGCCCATTAGTACACAGGGCTTTCTCCCCAGGAAAGTCTCCATTTCATTGTATTTTTCATTAGATAAGTGGATGAAGCTCTTGAAATCTCTCTGCTCTGTGAGGCATTTTCTCCAGTCTCCAATCATTTGTGTGGCTCTTTTCGCGACCCTCTCCAAGTTTTCAACATCCTTTTTGAAATGCGGACCCCAGAATTGGATGCAATCATTTTAACCAATGCCACATGCAGAGGTAAAGTCCTTCCCCTGCTCCAACTCACCCCACCCTCTGTATGCATCCAAGGATCACATCAGCCCTTTTGGCCACAGCATTGCACTGGGAGCTCACGATGAGCTGGGTGTCCACAATGATTCCTGAATCCTTTGTAGGGTCCCTGCGCTTCATAATACAGTGCCCTAGTCTGTGGGTCAGGCCTGCATTCTCTGTTCCAAGAGGATCACTTTGTATTTGACTGTATTCAAATATTTTTTCCCATGGGCCCAGAAACGCTCCAGATCAATTGGTGTGCCTGCCCTGGGTTCCTCATTGCAAACACTCTGTCAGTCTTTGGATCATCTGCTGTGATTTTCCATTTCCTTCCACATCATGGATGAAAACTTTGACTAGCATCAGGCCTAGAAATTCTCTCTGCAGAACCCCAATAAAAACAACCCCATTCACTAACAAGACCCCATTGACAACTGCTTTCTGAGATCTCTCAATCAGCCAGCTTTTAGTGCCTTTTACGTGTGCACTACTGATACTGAATAGTGTTCATATTTTATTCTGAATAGTTTCCCCTACTAAATCAAATGTCTCAGAAAATCAAAGGATATTGCATCTGTGCGGTTCCCTTGATCAGCCAACCACGAACTCTCATAAAAGGATGAAATCAGCTGTATTTGACAAGACCTGTTTTCCATAAACCATGTTGCTGACTTGCATTAATTATATCCCTAGACTATTTTTTTAACTACTCCAATACCAGCTTTTCCATTGTTTCCTAACCTTCTCAAATCTTTTATTTTAAATCATAGAATCATAGACTATCAGGGTTGGAAGAGATCTCAGGAAGTCATCTAGTCCAACCCCCTACTCAAAGAATGACCTAATCCCAACTAAATCATCCCAGCCAGGGCTTTGTCAAGCCTGACCTTAAAAACCTCTAAGGAAGGAGATTCCACCATCTCCCTAGGTAACCCATTCCAGTGCTTCACCACGTCCTAATATCCAATCTAAACCGCCCCCACTGCAACTTGAGACCATTACTCCTTGTTCTGTCATCTGCTACCATTGAGAACAGTCTAGATCCATCCTCTTTGGAATCCCCTTTCAGGTAGTTGAAAGCAGCTATCCAATCCCCCCTCATTCTTCTCTTCTGCAGACTAAACAATCCCAGTTCCCTCAGCCTCTCCTCATAAGTCATGTGCTCCAGACCTCTAATCATTTCTGTTGCCCTCCGCTGGACTCTTTCCAATTTTTCCACATCCTTCTTGTAGTGTGGGGCCCAAAACTGGACACAGTACTCCAGGTGAGGCCTCACCAATGTTGAAGAGAGGGGAATGATCACGTCCCTTGATCTGCTGGCAATGCCCCTACTTATACAGCCCAAAATGCCATTAGCCTTCTTGGCAACAAGGGCACACTGTTGACTCATATCCAGCTTCTCATCCACCGTAACCCCTAGGTCCTTTTCTGCAGAACTGCTGCCTAGCCACTCAGTCTCTAGTCTGTAACAGTGAATGAGATTTTTCCGCCCTAAGTGCAGGACTCTGCACTTGTCCTTGTTGAACCGCATCAGGTTTATTTTGGCCCAATCCTCTAATTTGTCTATCCTACCCCTCTCTATCCTATCCCTACCCTCCAGTGTATCTACCACTCCTCCCAGTTTAGTGTCATCTGCAAACTTGCTAAGAGTGCAGTCCACACCATCCTCCAGATCATTAACGAAGATATTGAACAAAACCGGCCCCAGGACCGACCCTTGGGGCACTCCGCTTGAAACCGGCTGCCAACTAGACATGGAGCCATTGATCACTACCCGTTGAGCCCAACAATCTAGCCAGCTTTCTATCCACCTTATAGTCCATTCATCCATCCCATACTTCTTTAACTTGCTGGCAAGAATACTGTGGGAGACCATATCAAAAGCTTTGCTAAAGTCAAGGAATAACACATCCACTGCTTTCCCCTCATCCACAGACCCAGTTATCTCCTCATAGAAGGCAATTAGGTTAGTCAGGCATGACTTGCTCTTGGTGAATCCATGCTGACTGTTCCTGATCACTTTCCTCTCCTCTAAGTGCTTCATAATTGATTCCTTGAGGACTTGCTCCATGATTTTTCCAGGGACTGAGGTGAGGCTGACTGGCCTGTAGTTCCCTGGATCCTCCTTCTTCCCTTTTTTAAAGATGGGAACTACATTAGCCTTTTTCAAGTCATCCGAGACCTCCCCCAATCGCCATGAGTTTTTAAAGATAATGGCCAATGGCTCTGCAATCACATCCGCCAACTATTAGCACCCTCGGATGTAGTAAATCCGGCCCCATGGATTTGTGCTCGTCCAGTTTTTCTAAATAGTCCCGAACCATTTCTTTCTCCACAGAGGGCTGGTCACCTTCTCCCCATACTGTGCTGCCCAGTGCAGTGGTCTGGGCTGACCTTGTTCGTGAAGACAGATCCAAAAAAATCAATGAGTACATTAGCTTTTTCCAGATCCTCGGTCACTAGGTTGCCTCCCACATTCAGTAAGGGGTCCACACTTTCCTTGACTTTCTTCTTGTTGCTAACATACCTGACGAAACCCTTCTTGTTACTCTTCACATCTCTTGCTAGCTTCAACTCCAAGTGTGATTTGGCCTTCCTGATTTCACTCCTGCATGCCTGAGCAATATTTTTATACTCCTCCCTGCTCATTTGTCCAATCTTCTACTTCTTGTAAGCTTCTTTTTTGCATTTAAAATCAACAAGGATTTCACTGTTTAGCCAAGCTGGACGCCTGCCATATTTACTATTCTTTCTACACATCAGGATGTTTTTTTCCTGCAACCTCAATAAGGGTTCTTTAAAATACAGCCAGCTCTCCTGGACTCCTTCCCCCCTCATGTTATTCTCCCAGGGGATCCTGCCCATCTGTTCCCTGCGGGAGTCAAAGTCTGCTTTTCTGAAGTCCAGGATCCGTATTCTGCTGCTCTCCTTTCTTCCTTGTGTCAAGATCCTGAACTTGACCATCTCATGGTCACTGCCTCCCAGGTTCCCATCCACTTTTGCTTCCCCTACTAATTCTTCCCAGTTTGTGACCAGCAGGTCTAGAAGAGCTCTGCCCCTAGTTGGTTCCTCCAGCACTTGCACCAGGAAATTGTCCCCTACACTTTCCAAAAACTTCCTGGATTGTCTGTGCACCGCTGTATTGCTCTCCCAGCAGATATCAGGGTGATTAAAGTCTCCCATGAGAACCAGGGCCTACGATCTAGTAACTTCTGCTAGTTGCTGGAAGAAAGCCTCGTCCGCCTCATCCCCCTGGTCTGGTGGTCTATAGCAGACTCCCACCACGACATCCCCCTTGTTGCTCACACTTCTAAACTTAATCCAGAGACTCTCAGTTTTTTCTGCAGTTTCATACCGGAGCTCTGAGCAGTCATACTCCTCTCTTACATACAATGCACCTCCCCCACCTTTTCTGCCCTGCTTGTCCTTCCTGAACAGTTTATATCCATCCATGACAGTACTCCAGTCATGTGAGTTATCCCACCAAGTCTCTGTTATTCCAGTGACATCATAGTTCCTTGACTGTGCCAGGACTTCCAGTGCTTCCTGCTTGTTTCCCAGGCTTCTTGCACTTGTGTATAGGCACTTAAGATAACTCGCTGATTGTCCTGCTTTCTCAGTCTGAGACAGGAGTCCTCCCCTCTTGCACGCTCCTGCTCATGCTTGCTCCCGGTATCCCATTTCCTCATTTACCTCAGGGCTTTGGTCTCCTTCCCCTCGTGAACCTAGTTTAAAGCCCTCCTCACTAGGCTAGCCAGTCTGCTTGTGAAGATGTTCTTCCCTCTCTTTGTTAGGTGGAGCCTGTCTCTGCCTAGCACTCCTCCTTCTTGGAACACCATCCCATGGTCGAAGAATCCAAAGCCTTCTCTCCGACATTACCTGCATAGCCATTCGTTGACTTCAACAATGTTCCTTTCATATTTTTAATTGTTTATGTTTAATACAGAAGTGTCCTGTATTTGCCTTTTTTGTTTTGGGTCTTCTGCTCTTTCATGGAATCATAGAATGTCAGGGTTGGAAGAGACCTCAGAAGGTCATCTAGTCCAAACCCCTGCTCAAAGCAGGACCAATCCCCAAACAGATTTTTAGCCCAGTTCCCTAAACAGCCCCCTCAAAGATTAAACTCATAACCCTGGGATTAGCAGGCCAATGCTCAAACCACTGAGCTATCCCTCCCCCCAATGGCTTAAATGAGATTTGTGAATGATCGGTCAGTTCGTAACTCTACGGTTCTACTGTAGATGTTGTGAATGTAGTGTCTCATATTAACATTATGTCTCCATCCAGGCATTTGTCCTGCGACCATCATCGTAGACCCTGGGCACATAAAGAAAGTCAAAGGGACATAAGGTACATGCAGGAATTTCTCCCGTGCTACATGTCAGATTCCAACACAACCGACTTCACTAACCCCTCCACCTTCATCCTGCTGGGCATTCCTGGCCTGGAGATGGCCCAAATCTGGATCTCCATCCCCTTTTGCACAATGTACGCCATAGCCATCTTGGGGAACTTCACCATCCTGTTCATCGTGAAGATGGAGCCGAGCCTCCATGGGCCCATGTATTATTTCCTCTGCATGCTGGCCGTCACTGACCTGGTCCTGTCCACATCCACCCTGCCCAAAATGCTGAGCATCTTCTGGTTCAATTCAAGGGAGATCAATTTCAGTGCCTGCCTCACCCAACTGTACTTCATTCACTGCTTCTCAGTGATGGATTCTGGGATCTTCGTGGCTATGGCTTTGGATCGCTACGTGGCCATCTGTGATCCCTTGAGGCATTCTACCATCCTGACAAACCCTGTGGTGGCCAAGATTGGCCTGGCTGTGGTGCTGCGTGGCGGCATGCTTGTACTGCCCTATCCCTTCCTGGCGAGGCAATGGCCATATTGCAGAACCAATATTATCCCCCACACATACTGCGAGCACATAGCCGTGGTGAAGCTGGCCTGCACCGACATCCGCATCAGTAGTTACTATGGCCTCTTTGTGGCATTTTTGGTGACCGGTCTGGATGTATTTTTTATTGCTGTGTCCTATATCCAGATCCTCAGGGCCATTTTCAGCCTCCCCACAAAGGACACCCAACTGAAGACTTTTGGGACCTGCAGCTCCCACCTCTGTGTCATCTTAATCTTTTACGTCCCATCTCTCTTCTCCTTCCTCATGCACCGGTTTGGGCACAATTTGGCCCTGCATTTCCACATTCTCATTGCCAATGTGTACCTCCTTGTGCCCCCCATGCTAAACCCCATCATCTATGGGGTGAGAACCAAACAGATCCGGAACAGACTGCTCCGGCTCTTTTCTCACAAAGGGACCTAAAGATTTTTCTCCTTGTGCTTTGACTCTCAGACTGAGCTCCACTGGCTGGTGACATGGTGCCCTGAGCTCCACTGGCTGCCAGACCCTCTTCCCTGAATCACTTACTGGGCAGTCAAAGGATATGTCCATACTACCCACTGGATTGGCAGGTAGCGATCTATCTATTGGGGATTGAAATATTGCGTCTTGTCTAGACGCCATATATCAATCCCCGAACGCACTCCCGTCGACTCTGGAACTCCACAAGGGCGAGCGGCAGTAGCGGAGTCGACAGGGGAGCTGCAGCTGTCAATCTCATGCCGTGAGGACGGGAGGTAAGTTGAAAAAAGATACGTGGACTTCAGCTACGCTATTCTCCCCTGCCAGTATAGACCAGCCCAAAGAGACATTAAACCCGTTCCTGACCTTACTGTGCTCTGTCAGCGTGACAAACTGGGGAATTTGTCTTTGTACAACTCATATGGTATCCACTTTATAAGTGCTGGTGAGTGGACTATTGAGACCGCGCCCCCTAACCTGCCTCTTCCACCAAGGCCACCTCTCTGCCCCACCTCCTTCCCCAATGCCCCTCCACTATGAGTGGAAGGGGAGATGGGCTGGGAGATCCCAAACCTGAGGGAAGGTTTCCACAAGATGTTCTCTTCACCCAAATGTGGCCCATTTTCCTCTGCCCTCAGTGTTTCCTGGAATGCTCTGATTCCTGGACTGATCCAGCCTGGTTGTCCTCAAGTAAATGTTCCCTGAACCAGGCAGACACAGTTTGGGTTCAGGGAAGTGGTTTGTCTCTCCCTTGGAAACTCTCGCTCTGCCCATGCATTTTGGTCCATCTCTCACTTTCCTATGTAACTCACCCCCACCACCGCACACACACACCTCCTTCTCTCTGACACTTTGAATGTGCATCATGTGACACTCTATACCTTGGGGATTCCCCTGTAACCCCCATATTTCTCATTTACATGTAATTGTGATATTGCATATAAAGCATGCCATGTAAGGTATCAGGGGAGAGCTTATGACCTGGTGAAAGTCACTGTTCTATCTAAAAAGCAACAGCGGGTCCTGTGGCACCTTTGAGACTAACAGAAGTACTGGGAGCATAAGCTTTCGTGGGTAAGAACCTCACTTCTTCAGATGCAAGTCTGTTCTATCTAAATGTCTATATCATTAGTGCATATGAACTGATAAGATTGTGATGTATGGTTGTCAGTAAACATGCTGTAATCTGGGGAATCAGCCAGATATTGGCTCCCCAGAGGCAACGGCAAGGAAAGTAACCAGTCCCCGGGCTGGTGTCAAACAATGGTCCAGCATTGTCTACAATTCAATGACTCACCTGCATGAGGCCACAGCAAAGGAATTGCTCAACCTTGCCTGGAGACTCAGCAATGCCTCCAGACATGCCTGGACTTGTGTTCTCCAAGCACATGCACAAAGGGTATAAAACAGAATACAATAGCCACATGCTGGGCCTTTTTCCTTCTCCCACCTACGCTGCAAGCAACAATGACACTCGGAAGACTGAAGACTCCCAATGAGAAGACTGGCCCAGGTTTCAAGGGAGAAACATGTATATCCAGTGGGGTGAGAAAAACTGCTTAATCTAGATGTTGCCCAGTCTAAAAGGGTTGATTGTTTAGACTGCTTGCCTATATTTTCTTTTCTCTCGATAATCACTCTGACTTTTTGCCTATCATTTATAATCACTTAAAATCTGTCTTTTGTCATCAATAAACTTGTTTTACTGTTTATCTTTGTCAGTGAGTTTGTCTGAAGTGTTTGGTAAATCTGCTCAGGTTTACAGAGGCTGGTGTATAAACACTTTCCATTCATGAAACGGTGAACCAGTTCATATATATACACCTTATATATTAGGTATATTCTTAAGGTACAAGGCTGGGAGCTGGGTTGATTCAGCTGGTGCATTTCTCCGTGTGATTCTTGTTTAGGACTCGTAGCATGTCCAGGCCCAGATGTTCTTGTAGGCGAGCTGTAACCACGATAGGTCCCAGGTGGTCCAGTCTGGGGACAAGCCAAGTGTCTGGTTTCTTTACCCATTCACCGCTGCCTCCTGTAGGGAGTTGTGCATACTGACCAGCTTTGAAACAGGTATCTTGTGTAACATATACCAAGGGCAGATCCCAGGAGGCTGCATCACGTATGTTTGCCAGGAGGATTAACGTGGGGAGTCACATTTGTTACCTAAAAGGATACAATAAAAACAAAATGAATTTATTTATACATTTTAATTCTGGTTTTATGAACCCATGTTGGAATTCATTGCACTTTCACAGAGATATTTGTATGGCCAATACCATGACCTGATTTCCCTCCTGTACGTCTGCCCAAGAGGGGGTCTCTGGAGGGTCCTGGGGTTAGGAGGGTGCACTTTTACAAGGAACCAGTATGCCTTGCTGAAGTAAAGAGTGAATAATGTCACCTACTGCGTCTATGGCCTCAGATTTGAGGGGGGTTGCTTGGTAGGTGGAGGAAATTGACTGGTAACCTGGATGGGTGGGCAAAGATGAGCAGGGATCGAACTGAAAGACAGCTTATTTTCTGCCCAAACAGAGGGGAACGTGGAACATAATTCTTGAAAAGGGTTAGATGTATTCCAAGTAAGAGCCAAAGATTTGGCAGTTGTATCAGAAGAAAGAAATGTATCATTGCAGAGGGGGATGGTATGAGTACACATAAGTTTATCAGTAACTATACTCTGAGCGAGGTTAAGAATTGCTACAAGGTCACAGAGGACATCCATGCCCCAAATAGTCTCCTCTGCATTTGAAGCTACATAAAAAAAAAAGACAGTCCAGAAGAATAGATTAGATTTTTTAAGAACAGGGTAGCTTTTATAAGCCATGAGTTGTGCACTTCCTATCCCTGAAATAGTAATATACTTTTTAGTAGTGGGGAGGGGGAGGTCAGTAATGGAAACAGACGCTTCCGGGTCCACGAGAATTGTGCATAGCCAGCCCCTTATTCATGGTTGTAAGTGTGGCCTCAAGGGATTTATATCACGAGGGATTTATACCTAGCGGGTCATGGAATTTAAAAGCCTGGCCATTTCCTTTTTACTCAGGTGTGAATAAGGGTTGGCAATTGGTTGAGACACCAGGTGGAGCTGTTCTTGGTTACCCAGGGTTATTCGGCTTGGACACCCGGCTGCCCAATGTCCGGTCTCTCCGCACACAAAACACTGGGAAGTGGGGGGGCAGTGGGGACAGGACCAGGACCAGGTCGAAAAGACAATGATGTACTGCAGGGATTCAACTGGCCGTGATTCTGTCCCTGACTAGGCTTCTGGGTTTTGCGCCTGCAGTTTTTTGCTCCTTATCTCTTTGGCCTGTCTGGCTTTGCATTCAGAGGCCTACATACAGATGGATTCATAAACAGAGCCTGGGTTCACTCCCAAATTAAGGGCTGTTTGCAGGTGGGAGTTAAAACCTTCCTTTAACATCTTTAAAACTGCCTGATCCTTTTTTTTCGGGGGGGGGGGGGGGGATTCTGCAATACCTGCATTGCTGGAATACATCTCCCACTTTCTTTCACAGTATTGAGAGTCAGGGTCATCCTTGTCTTGTACGCAGCCCGCGATCAGTCCCCAATTACTGGCTCCGTTCCCCAAGGCTTCTTGGCCGGCTTCCTTAAACTCAATGCAGGCACAGGACATATCATTTTCAGATTCAAATTTAACAGAGGTCCAAACACCATTTTGGTGCCCTTCTGTAGGGATCTTGGCCCATGATAGATCGGGGCATTTAGCTTTTGTTAAGATATAAAGATCCCTGGGATGTAATGGATAGGTGGTAACCATCTGGCTTATTCTTTTCCAGACTTCTCAACTCCCTTTGGGAAGGTCCCTTAATTACTGTTTATTCCTAAAGCTGGATAAAGAGCACAGAAGTGCAGACATAGAAAGAGAGAGATTGGCTAGAGTGTCTCTGGTGTCCAGCCTGTTTGCATGCATGCGTTACTTCTCTTCAAAAGAGAGAAGGAACTCCCCTGGGATTGCACAGAGCTATGTTATAAACGGTGCAAACCACTGTGTCAGCTTTTGGTGTGAGCTGTTGCTGCAGATACTGGAATGACAGAGGTGTGGGACACGGCTACCTAAGGGGGATTCCAGGAAAGACACTTCTACCCCAATATTCACAGGTACCCATGTCTTGCTGAGGAGCTCACCTGCTCGACAAGCCCAGTTCAACAACATATGCATGGTGGGATAGAGAGTAAGTCTGGTCAGAACTCTAAGGTTTCCCCATGCCATGTGCTGGGTGGCTTGTGATTGGAACAAAGGCAGCACACGCCACAAGGCAAAAGGACTATAAAAGGCAACTGCATCATCTCCATTTTGTCTTCAATCCTGCTTCTGACCTCTGGAGGGACTTTGCTACAAATTGAAGCTCTGAACAAAGGACTGAAGGACGCATCCCAGCTGTGGATGTACTCCAGAGACTTGATTTGAATCTGCAGTTTATTCCATCACTACTACAAGCCTGGACCAAGAACGTTGCCATTACTGTATGAAATTGATTCCATTTAACCAATTTTAACTCTCGTCTATATTTCTTTCTTTTATGAATAAACCTTTAGATTTTAGATTCTAAAGGATTGGCAACAGCGTGATTTATGGGTAAGATCTGATTTGTATATTGACCTGGGTCTGGGGCTTGGTCCTTTGGATTGGGAGAAAATCTTTTTTTCTTTTCCTGGAGATTTGGTTTTCATAACCGGTCATCCCCATAACGAGTGGCCCTTGTGGTGATACTGGGAAACTGTAGTGACTAAGGGAATTGCTTATGGTTAGTGTGATGTTATTGACATAAACTGTGACCGTATAGATCATTGTTGCAACCACTGTTATATATTTGCAGCAAATATTGTACAAAGATTGTTGTGTGAGGTGTCTATAAAACATTATGATTTGCTGGTTATGATTATGCTGTCAGTATGTGTGTATCATTTTGTATTTGAAGTTATGAATATTGGCTATGTACTTGTATCTCAAATGTATTTGATTCTAAGTAGCACCAGTGAAGCATTTGGTCAGCTTCTTGAGAAAGGGCTATTCTCAGTAAGTGCCCAGTCAAGAAACACTTAACTGACGATGGACTTAGGGAGACGCCAATCCACATCTGAGCCTTCCTGGGAATGTTCAAACTAACATGTAAACAATGGTGTCGGCCTGCAAACTGAGTTATGCATGGACATGTGACTTTCCCATGTGACTTCAGACTCCATCTTGCTGCTGTGATTTTCCACAGTAAGAACAAAGGGGTGTCCTTCCATGGGCAGAGAATATAAAGGGCCTTGGAAACCCCTTCATCTTGTCTTCAATCCTGCATCTTACTTCTGGAGGAACCTTGCTGAAAACTGAAGCTCTGAACAAAGGACTGAATGACCCATCCCAGCTGTGGATGTACTCCAGAGACTTGATTTGAACCTACAGTTTATTCCATCATTGCTAGAAGCGTGAACAAAGAACTTTGCCATTACTGTATATAAATGATTGCATTTAACCAATTCTAGCTCTCATCTGTATTTCTTTCTTTTTATGAACCTTTAGATTTTAGATTCTAGAGGATTGGCAACAGCGTGATTTGTGGGTAAGATCTGACTTGTATATTGACCTGGGTCTGGGGCTTGGTCCTTTGGGATCGGGAGAACCATTTTTCTTTTACTGGGGTATTGGTTCTCATAACCATTCGTCCCCATAAAGAGTGGCACCGGTTGTTATACTGGGAAACTGGAGTGTCTAAGGGAATTGCTTGTATAACTTATGGTTAGCCAGTGGGGTGAAACCGAAGTCCTCTGTCTGGCTGGTTTGGTTTGCCTTAAAGGTGGAGAACCACCAGCCTGGGGCTGTGACTGCCTTTCTCTGAGCGATTTGTCCTGAATTAATACTGTCAGTTGTGTCCTGCCAGAGGCGGCATCACTACAGGCTGGACCAACAGATTCTCTCTCTGTTCCCTCTTCTGGGGAGGTTCCATTCCTTCCATGCCCACCCCTCTGCAGAGAAGCTGGAGAGAACTTCCTTTTGTTTAGAATCCTGCTACTGCTTTCTTCTGTCCGGGCAAGCTCTTCTTAGGTCTGATAGTCTTTAATGACCCACTTCCGCCACAGCGTCATGTCCCTTAGCACAATCAGTCTGAGCGAAGAGCATAGGCGTGAACAGCACATTTCATTAGGGTGTGCACCCAGGGAGGCCCGCCCAAGCCCCGCCCCCATTCTGATCCACACCCTTCTACTTCCCGCCCCCTGACTGCCCCCCTCAGAACCCCAACTCCCCTGCTCCTTGTCCCCTGACTGCCCCCTCCTGAGACCCCCCACTGTAACTGCCTCCCTAGGATCTTACCCCCTACCTGTCCCCTGACTGCCCCGACCCTTAGCCACACCCCCACCCCCAGACAGACCCCCGGGACTTCATGCCTATCCAACCACTCCCTGCCTCCTGATAGGATCCCCAGAACTCCCAACCCATTCAACCCCCATGCTCCTTGTCCCCTGCCCGCCCCCTCCAGAGACCCCCTCTTCCCCCAATCACCCCCCAGGATCCCACCAACTATCCAACTCCCCTGTCCCTGACAGCCCCGACCCCTAGCCACACCCCTGCCCCCTGACAGGCCCCCTGGGACTTCCACACCCTATCCAATGCCCCCATTCCCCATCCCCTGACTGCTCCCGAGACTGTCAGGCCCATATCCAACCCCCCTAACCTGGCCCAGCCCCCTTAACACGCCACCGCTCAGAATAGAGTCCCCACCAAATCCCACCCTCTGGACATCCCCTTGACCAATGACATGATGGCACTTACGGGGCAGGCGCAGAGAGCGCCAACCAAGCTGGAGTGCAATGGTGAAAGAGCGCTATGACTGACATAAGTCAAAGGTCACGTGTAGCGCTGGGGAGGCAGCGATTGGCTGGGTGGGCCCAGGCGGGGGAGTAAGGGGGGTCTTGGTAGCAGCATGGGGTTCAGTGTGTGACACAATTACAACAACTTTGTGCAACTGCTGGGGAAGTTTGTACAGGCAACAAATACACCCTGTGCAGGCGGGGGGGACCCTGTCACCCTGACTCAGAGGTGCTGACTTTTGGTTTTGCGGGTGGGTGCCCCATCCTGGCTTCACCCCCTTATCCAAGGCTCCACCCCCACTCCACCTCTTCCTGCCCCATCCCCCTAGACCCCCCTGAAAACCACCTTCTTGCAAACTCCCTCCCCTAAATGCCTCCCACCAGGTGCTCACTCCTTTCTGCGCCTCCTGCCTTAAAGGCAAGGTGTGGGTGCTGGAGGAATACTCTGCCAGTTTTGAGGGGAGGCTATTTTCAACATTGATACACTTTCATTCTAGTTATTGAAAGCGTGTCTATCATTGGTATCTCCCCTTCCTGATGTTTCCCAGTTCTTGCTCTCCACCTGTGTCCCTTTTCCCATCTCTCTCTGCTCCCCACTTCCTGGTAGCTCTGTTTAGCAGCTCCTCCCACCCACGCACTCAAAGCAGCTCTGTCTCCCCCGATCCCCACCCCCTGCAGCCAGCCTAGAACCTACATGCCCTGACACAGAGAGAAATTTAATTCAACAGTCCAGCATAGAAATGCCCCATTCATTCAGCCTGCTGTGTGGCTGCTGTGTCGCTCCAGCTCTTCCCCATCCCAGGGCTGCAGCCCACCCCTGCTTTGACTCCTTCACACACTCTACAACTTTTGTGGGAGGGGAGCCCCTGGTGGGACCATGGCCAAAGGCAGGGGAGTGGGGGCCAGTTGCTTACTCCACCGGGCTGCAGCAGCCCAGCACCCTGAAGCAAGAGGAGCTCAGGTGTCCCAAGGTGAAGCAGGGCAGCATCTCCTGACCTGAAGCTGATACAGGGGGATGGATGCAAGGGAAGGAATTCCCCAGGAGCTGGGAGGGGAAAGGGGAAGAGAATCAATCCTTCCTTACATTGGGAGGAGGGGATGCTGATCGGCAGGGGAGGGGATACATTTCCTCTCGGAGGAAAAGCCCCTCAGGCAGGCTTGATCTGGGCGTGGGGGAGAGGGGACAGCTTTGAGCTGGGCAAGCATTACTTTCCCAGGCATAAGGGAACCACAGGGGCTGGAAGCTCCCAGAGCCTGCATGGGAGGGGGCTGGGCAGCATCCAGGCTTCGGGAGGCTGCTCATTTGCAGCTGGGGCTGGAGTGAAGCCCCTCTGGACAGGTAAAGAAGGGGGAGGGGGTGATCTGCGGGCCCGAGCCCAATTTCACTCAAAAGACACAAGGAAGAACTTTTCTTAAAGGAGCCGTGTCCTTTGGTTTGTCCCCCTGCCCAGCACTAATGGGGTCTGCAGCTGGTTTGTCCTGGCTGAAGGGGGAGCACAGGTCCTGGGGGAAACACCAGGGTGGGCTGAGACTGGCTGGCTCAGTCCTTGAGAAAGCCCCTGGCCCGTACACCCCCCCAGCAATCCCCTGGAACCAGCCCAGAAGCTGCCTGTCCATCCTCCCCGGCCCCAGCTCCCTGCCGAGAGACTGCCCACCCCTCTGCAGCTAGCCCAGAAGCTGCCGTGCCCTGGCTGCTAGTCCCCGTAGCCCAGCTCCCTCTACCCTGAAAATCAGAAAGACTCACTCCCCTCTGCCTGCAGTCTCCAAGCTGCAGCAGGGGCAGGGGAAACAGCTGATAGGCAGGACTTCACACCAAACAGCTGATTGGCTGCAGCCAGCCGAAGAGCGGATGAGGGCTGCTGCAGCATGCTAAATAGCTGATTGGCAGTTGCCAACAGCTGATCTCCCCAGGCATGCTAAGCAGCCTCCTCCTTGTCCTCCTCCCCGCTCCAAGCCTCCAGCAGGAGAGGGGGAAGGAGCAAATGGAGCTCAGGCATGATTAGGGTGTGCCTGGGCACACTCGGCACACCCCATGCGCACGCCTACGGCGAAGAGTACAGTAAAAGCCCAAAGACATAAGGATACAGATGGTTTATATAATGAAACATTATGTTAATAGGGTTTCCACTCATCTGGGTTTTACCAGGACAGGCTGGTTTTTGGCTTCTGGGTGACATTTAGGGTTGCCAAGTACTTGGTTTTCAATCAGAAAGTACGGTCAAAAAGCAGATCTGGCAGTGTCCAGTTACTGCAGGGCTGGGGGAGGCACTGGGTCATTAACACACACACACCAGCCTCTGATCAGCCAGGGCTGCCTCCAACCTGTGGGCAAGCTCCTTGTCAGGCTGCAGCAGCTCCGATCCCAGCCCCGGAGCAGAGGGAGCCCAAATGGGGATCCAGGGGAAACTCTAGCCTGACCCTGAGATTTGTACCTGAGGTCTGCTCACAGCACACAACCTAGCCCCAGACAGAACTCTTAACTGCAACACAGCTTGAGTGCGGAATGTGATGAGTTCTGCATTGCTCCCAGCTTCCGCATCTGGGGCAGGGAGTTTGTTTATCAACAGAGGCAGTGCGATTAACATAACGAAAGGCTTCTCATTACATTAAATTAAGAATCATTAGATGAGCCTGAAAGCATTCCCAGGCACTCGATTTAAAAAATATGAAACAAAGGGTAGGAATAAAAAGTGAAAATGGAGAAAGATAAATAGTGGTGTCCCTCAGGGGTCTGTCCTGGGACCAGTGCTGTTCAACATATTCATAAGAGATCTGGGAAAGGAGGTAAATTGCAAGGTGCCAAAACATGCAGATTAATCAAACTTACTCACTACTTAAGTCCAGAGCAGACTGCAAAGAGTTACAAAGGAATCACAAAAACTGGGTGACTGGGCAACACAATAGCAGATGAAATTCAGTGTTGATAAACGCAAAGTAATGCACATGGCAAAATATAATCCCAACTATATATACAAAATGATAGGGTTTAAATTAGCTGTTACCCATAAAGAAAGAGATCTTGGAGTCATTGTGGATAGTTCTCTGTAAACATCTTCTCCATGTGCAAGGGCAGTCAAAAAAGGTAAGAGAATGTTGGGACTCATTAAGAAAGGGATAGATAATCAGACAGAAAATATCATATTGCCTCTTGTAGTAAGAAGAGGCCCTGAGATATAAACCTTGGTATCAGAGGCCTGGTACGAGGCCTAAGGCCTGAACTAAAGTAATGGTCAAGACTTCGCTAACATAAAGCAAAGTGAAGCTGTGAGCCAGAGGCAGGCCCTGCTCACAGAAGCTGGCAAGGAAAGGGCTGATGCTGCATAAATATATATTCACCTAGCAAAGTTAAAGTATAAACATGGTACCAAAACACGCTATACCGGAACATTCCACATGGAACAGGCCGACCCATCCCAATGACAGGGCAAAAGGGTAAAATGATGGATAGAGTTGTTTTGATCGAACCAACAGGTACAAGGTGCGAGGCAGTACCTTACTACGTAGAGGGGTTGTACCTTGCTACGTGGAGGGGTTGCACCTCAATACGTCAGGAGTGATGTGTAACTTGTTTGTACCTGTGTATAAAAATGTATCCCTGGGGCGGTGTCTTTGTCCGGCCACGGGGGCAGTGGAAAGTCCCGCCACTGAACCAGGTCCTTGCCAAGAGGCACTTTCTCGTAGTATGCCCTGAATTAGTCTCAGAAACCTACAGGGAACTGCAATTGTGTCCGAGATCGCAATAAACCTGGCCGAGGTGCCTTTGTACCTTACTAGACTCTGTGGTCATTCGGGGTTCTCGTCGGGTCTGCTGTGTCAGCGATCTGCGCAGAGCTGGGGCAGCACACAGAGGGAACACACATATGCAGCCGAGTGATATCAACAGGAGAAAGCAGAAGCACCACACCGGTAGCATCTGACAACACCTCTATGTAAATCCATGGTATACCCACATAGACTCATAGACTTTAAGGTCAGGAGGGACCATTATGATCATCTAGTCTGACCTCCTGCACAACGCAGGCCACAGAAACTAACCAACACACTCCCGTAACAAACCCCTGACCTATGTCTGAGTTATTGAAGTCCTCAAATCGTGGTTTAAAGACCTCAAGGTGCAGAGAATCTTCCAGCAAGTGACCCATGCCCCACGCTGCAGAGGAAGGCAAAAAACCTCCAGGGCCTCTGCCAATCTGCCCTGGAGGAAAACTCCTTCCCAACCCCAAATATGGCGATCAATTAAACCCTGAGCATGTGGGAAAGACTCACCAGCCACCACCCAGGAAAGAATTCTCTGTAGTAACTCAGATCCCACCCCATCTAACATCCCATCACAGATCATTGGTCATATTTACCTGCTAATAATCAAAGATCAATTCATTGCCAAAATTAGGCTATCCTATCATACCATCCCCTCTACAAACTTATCAAGCTTAGTCTTGAAGCCAGATATGTCTTTTGACCCCACTACTCCCCCTTGGAAGGCTTTTCCAGAACTTCACTCCTCTAATTGTTAGAAACCTTCGTCTAATTTCAAGTCTAAACTTCCTAATGTCCAGTTTGTATCCATTTGTTCTTGTGTCCATATTGGTACTAAGCTTGAATAATTCCTCTCCCTCCCTGATATATATCCTTCTGATATATTTATAGAGAGCAATCATATCTCCCCTCAGCCTTCTTTTGGTTTGGCTAAACAAGCCAAGCTCTTTGAGTCTCCTTTCATAAGACAGGTTTTCCATTCCTTGGATCATCCTAGTAGCCCTTCTCTGTACCTGTTCCAGTTTGAATTCATCCTTCTTAAACATGAGAGACCAGAACTGCACACAATATTCTAGATGAGGTCTCACCAGTGCCTTGTATAACGGTACTAACACCTCCTTATCTTTACTGGAAATACCTCACCTGATGCATCCCAAGACCGCATTAGCTTTTTTAACGGCCATATCACATTGGCGGCTCATAGTCGTCATATGATCAACCAATACTCCAAGGTCCTTCTCCTCCTCTGTTACTTCCAACTGATGTGTCCCCAATTTAAAACCAAAATTCTTGTTATTAATCCCAAAAAGCATGACCTTGCACTTTTCACTATTAATTTTCATCCTATTACTACTACTCCAGTTTACAAGGTCATCCAGATCTTCCTGTATGATATCCCAGTCCTTCTCTGTATTAGCAATACCTCCCAGCTTTGTGTCATCCACAAACTTTATTAGCACACTCCCACTTTTGTGCCAAGGTCAGTAATAAAAAGATTAAATAAGATTGGTCCCCAAACCAATCCCTGAGGAACTCCACTAGTAACCTCCTTCCAACCTGACAGTTCACCTTTCAGTATGAACCGTTGAATACTGCATGCAGATTTGGTCACCCCATCTCATCAAAGATTTATTGGATTTGGAGACGGGCAATAGAAATTATTAGGGGTATGGAAAAGTTTCCGTATGAGGAGAGATTAAAAAGATTAGAACTTTTCAGCTTGGAAAAGAGCTGACTAAGGGGGGATTATGATAGAGGTCTATAAAATCATAAATGATGTGGAAAATTGAATAAGAAAATATTATTTACTCATTCACATAACACAAGAGCTAGGGGTCACCCAATAAAATTAATAGCCAGCAGATTAAAAACAAAGAAAAGAAAGTATTTCTTCACAGTCAATCTGTGGATCCCTCTTTGCCTGGGGATGTTGTGAAGGCCAAAGGTATAACAGGTTTCCAATAAGAACTAGATGTATTCATGGAGGACAGATCCGCCAATGGCTAATAGCAAGGATAGGCAGGGATGGTGTCCCTAGCATCTGTTTGCCAGAATCTGGGAGTGGATGACAGGGGATGAATCATTTGATGATTTCCTGTTCTGTTGATTACCTCTGGGGCACCTGGCATTGGCCACTGCTGGAAGACAGAATACTGGTCTAGGTGGACCATTGGTCTTACCAAGTATGGCCATTCTGATGTTCTTATATAGACCCCAGATGTATCTGCCCCCTCTGTAGCCCACTAGACCCCACTCTCCTCCCAGAGCTGAGATGGAACCCAGGAGTCCTGACAGGGTCTCCTCACTCTGCAGAGTTAGTAACAAAGTAAGAATATACATTACATTTTTAAATCTAACCAGTGTCCCTTCAGTGACTTGCCACAAAATATCAGAACATGTTAGTACTCGAGCTGAGTGGGTCTAATATTTATTTATTTTTCTTTCTTTTATAAGGAATTAGATACAGTGAGCCTGTCAGCTAATTGTTAAGCTATCTGCCAAAAAAACCTACAGTTTTAAGGTGCCTAAACAGCCATTGGAATAATGGTTACAATTGATACCCCTCCCCCAAAAAATCGGAAAGGGCTCCCTTGTGGCTGGGGAGGCGGAGGAGGTGGTGATGATACAACAAGTGACAGGGGAAGGGGATAAGAAGAGCGAGCAACAGGGGAGACACCTTGTGTGGAAAGAGGCAGAGCAGCGGTGGAGCCTTAGCAGAAGAGGTGAGACAAGGGGCAGGGCCTCTGGGGTCCAGTTACCAGCAATTACAAAGATGGCAACCCTATGAGTTCATGAGTTGTACACAGACTGATCCCCCAGTACACTCAGGTCAGGAAAGGGTTTAATGTCTCTGACTATCCAGTCAGTGATTCAGGGAAGAGGGTCTGGCACCATGTCACCAGCCAGTTCTGTATGGAGCTGTATGGTCTGAGAGCCAGAGCACCAGGAGAAAATGTTAGGTCCCTTTATGAGGGAAGAGCCGGAGCAGCCTGTCTCGGATCTGTTTGGTCCTCACCCCATAAATGATGGGGTTTAGCATGGGAGGAACCAGGAGGTACATGTTGGCCATGAGAACGTGGACATGCTGGGGTACATTGTGGCCAAACCGCTGCGTGAGGAAGGAGAAGAGAGCTGGGGCATAAAAGGCTAAGATGGCACAGAGGTGGGAGATGCAGGTCCCAAAAGTCTTGAGCCGGGCGTCCTTTGTGGGGAGGCTGAAGATGGCTCTGAGGATCTGGATATAGGACATGGTGATAAAAAACATATCCAGACCCATCCCAGAGACTATCAAAAAGAGGCCGTAGTAAACAGTGACACGAATGTCAGCGCAGGCCTGCTTCACGACAGCTATGTGCTCGCAGTATGTGTGGGGGATGATGTTGGTTCTGCAATAAGGCCACTGCCTAGCCAGGAAGGGATAGAGCAGTACAAATATGCCACCGCGCAGCACCACAGCCAGGCCAATCTTGGCCACCACAGGGTTTGTCAGGATGGTAGAATGCCTTAAGGGATCACATATGGCCACACAGCGATCCAAAGCCATGGCTACGAAGATCCCAGACTCCATCCCTGTGAAGCAGTGAATGAAGTACATCTGGGTGAGGCAGGCACTGAAATTGATCTCCCTGGAATTGAACCAGAAGATGCTCAGTGTTTTGGGCAGGATGGACGTGGACAGGACCATGTCAGTGACGGCCAGCATACAGAGGAAATAGTACATGGGCCTATGCAGGCTTGGCTCCCTCTTCACGATGAGCAGGATGGTGAAGTTCCCCAAGACGGCTATGGTGTACATGGTGCAGAAGGGGATGGAGATCCAGACGTGGGCTGCCTCCAGGCCAGGAATGCCCAGCAGGATGAAGGTGGAGGGGTTGGTGAAGTCGGTTGTGTTTGAATCTGACATGGACTAGGGGAGAAAGTGTCCAACTCTGAGGCAGAATGGTGTCTCCTGCATGTACCGTACGTTCCCCTGACTTCCTGCATGTGCCCAGGGTCTAGGGTGATGATCACAGGACAAATACCTGAATGAAGAGACAGTGTTAATATGAGACTCGGGGCTGTTCTCATGGGTGAAGCATATTGGTCGCTCCTCACACACTGAAAACTGATATTTTCCTTCTTCAGACCAATTAATTATGAACAACTGGCCCTACTAATGCCAATTACATACTTCATGGTGCTCCATGCATCAATAATTCCTGCACATCATGGTGTGGGAAATATTAATAGGCACCAGCTGGAAACACAAGTGTGGATCCTGGTTATCCATCATTGATCCTTAATGCAATGAAACCCAGGCTAGAGAGTCCATAGTGTAAGTAGTTCCTCATTCACCCAGTTGTTCTGCATCTGAGAGTGAGAAAAAAAATTTTTTTTTTTGCAAAGACATGTGCCAGGGGATGCATTCCAACTAGAGCTTAGCTCAGGGAAAAGACCTGGGCGTCATTGATAGCAACTCCACGGAAACACCTGCTCATTCGTAGCAGTAGCCAAACAAAGACGATGTTCATATGCCTAAGGGAAGAGATGGACAATAAGCTGCTCTGGACATGTGCTCAGTTTTAGTCACTCAGTCTCTATAAAGGATAGAGCAGATAGAAAGTTGGTTTCTGAGACAGGCTGTGAGAATGGGGGAGGCTGTCATATGCGGACTGAAAAGTCTGGGACTGTTTAGTTTAGAGAAGAGAAAAATAAGGGGGCTTATGATAGAGGAGAGGAAAATAAACAAATGAACTAATGACATTCAAATGGAAAAAATAGAGAAGAGTTCCCAACCAGTAATATGTACAGACACTTGGTGCTTCAAAGGGACCAATTCCGCAAAGTTTAGGCAACATATCAATAAAACTAATTGGGAGGTTAAATTTAGACAGAAAAATGGGAATGAAACTTGGGAGTTCTTTAAGTTTATTAGATAGCTAAAACCCCACAATACCACAGCCGAGAAAGTGGAAAACTTTGGCTAAAAACCTGGTTCAGTGGCAAAGTGAAGGCAGTAATTGGGGCTGGGGGTGGGGGGTGAGCAACACATAACAAATTGAAAAAAGGGGAAATAGATAACAAATGATACAAATTGGAATTTATGAAAATTGATAAGTAATGTGAAAGCTATTAGGCAGAAATCCGTGCGTGGCAGGGCTAAGGATCAAAAAAAGAGGTTATTAATTATATTAAGAAGAAAAGAAAGCCTAGAAAAGGTTTTGGCCAATTCCTAGAGAGAGAAAAGAAAATTGTTAATGTTGCAGAAAAGGCAGAGGTGTTCAAGAAATATTTTTGTTCTGCATTTGGAAAGAAGCAGTATGAAGTACTCATATCACATGAGGTGATGAAATATATATATATGAAAAAGCATAAATAGCACAGTGCTGTGTTAAATTTAAACTATTAAACATAAAGGGAAAGCTTTAAAAAAGATTTGACAAGATTAGGAAACTGTGGAAGCTGGTCTGGGATTAGTTAAAAAAAGTCTAGGAATATAATTAATGTCAGTCAACGACTGGGTTTATGGAAAACAGGTCTTGTCAAATAAACCTGATTTCATCTTTTAATGAGAGAACACATTTGGTTGATCAAGGGAACCGCATAGATGCAATAGACTTCGATTTCTCTGAGTCATTTGATTTAGTAAGGGAAAAAATTCAGATAAAAAAATAAACACTACACAAGATCAGTAGAGCACATGTTAAATGGACTAAAAACTGGCTAACTGATAGGTCTCAGAAAGGAGTTGTCAATGGGCCATTGTCAGTGAATTGGGCTGTTTCTGGTGGGTTTCTGCAGGGATCAGTTCTAGGCCTGATGCTATTCAATATTTTAATCAAGGATCTGGAAGCAAATAGAAAATCAATGCAGATAAAATTAGCAGATGACCTAAACATTGGCAGAATGTGTACAATGAGGAGGCCAGAGCAGGTACATTGACTGATGTGGGGCATTCGGTGAGCTGGGCCCATGCAAACAAAATGTTTTAATACACTCGAATGCAAAGTGATCCTCTCAGAACAGGTAATGCAGGCCCGACCTATAGACTAGGGCATTGTATTATGGAGAGCAGGGACCTGGAAAAGGATTTAGGGGTCATTGTGGACAACGAAATCGTTGTGAGCTCCCAGTGCAGTGCTGTGGCCAAAAGGGTGATGTGATCCTTGGATGCATAAACAGGGGAGTGGTGAGTTGGAGCAGGGGAAGGATTTTACCTCTGCACATGGCATTGGTGAAACCGACTGCATCTAGTCCTGGGGCCCACATTTCAAAATGGTTGTTGAAACATTGGAGAGGGTGCAGAAAAGAGCCACAAAAATGAATTGAGCCTGGAAAAGATGCCAGACAGTGATACACTCAAAGACCTTCATTTATTTATCTTAAATAGTAATAACGGTCACTTTAGTCTAGCCAAGAAAGGCAGAGCAAGGCAGGAAGCTGAAGTCAGACAAATTCCAGTTGGAATTAAAGACCCAATGTTTAGCAATGAGGGAGATTAACCTTTAGGACAAACTGTGTTGACCTCCAGCTGAGGCGTGATTTCCCTTTACAAAACCCATGTTGACTCTTCCCCCCAGAATTACGTTTATCTCTGTGTCTGACCATTTTTTTCTTAACTATCATTTCAACCACTTTGCCAGGTACTGAAGTCAGGCTTCCTGGCCTGTAATTGCCGGGATCACCTCTGGAGCCCTTTTTAAAAATTGGCACGACATTAGCTATCCTCCAGTCATCTGGTACAGACGCCGATTTAAACGGTAGGTTACAGACGACAGTTAGTAGTTCTGCAATTTCACATTCCTTCAGAACTCCTGGGTGAATCCCACCTGGTCCTGGTGACTTATTGCTGTTTAGTTTATCAATTTGTTCCAAAACCTCCTCTAATGACTCCTCTGTCTCGGACAGTTCTTCACATCTGTCACCTATAAAGAATGGCTCAGATTTGTGAATTTCCCTCACATCCTCAGCTGTGAAGACCTATGCAAAGAATTCATTTAGTTTCTCTGCAATGGCCTTGTCGTCCTTCACTGCTCCTTTAGCATCTCGATCATCTAGGGGCACCACTGGTTATTTAGCAGGCTTCCTGGTATTTAACATTTTTTTTTTGCTATTACTTTTTGAATCTTTGGCTAGCTGTTCTTCAAATTCTTTTTTAGCTTTCCTAATTATATTTTTTTTACTTCATTTTCCAGAGTTTATGCTCCTTTCTCTTTTCCTCACTAGGATTTAACTTCCACATTTTAAAGATTTCCTTTTTGCCTCTCACTGTTTTTCTTTTAGGTTATTGTTTATCCACAGTGGCACTTTTTTGGTTCTCTTACTATGTTTTTTTTTAATTTGGGGGATACATTTAAGTTAAGCCTCTGTTATGGTGTCTTTAAAAAGTTTCCATGCAGCTTGAAGGGATTTCACTTTAGCTGTACCTTTTAACTTCCGTTTAACTAGCCTCCTCATTTTTGTGTAGTTCTCGTTTCTGAAATTAAATGCTAAGTGTCGGGCAGATGTGGTGTTTTTCCTGCCATGTTAAATTTAATGATATTATGACAAGTGGTCCAGCTATGTATGATCAAAGGCAGAAGAACTGGGTATGTTTAGTTTTGTGACAGTCAGCAGCGACCCCACTTAACAGCTAGTAGCCATTATGTCAGCCAGCGGCCATTGGGGAAGCAGACACCTCAAGTACACAGGAGCCTGAACTTTTCAACTGTCTTCCCTTTCAAGGCCTTGAGGTAGTTGGAGCTGGTCCCAAGCCGGTTTTCACTGACCAGATAGCAAAACTACCGGGTCTGTTAACCACCAATCAAATGTTAACACGACCAGGGCCTGTGTTTGAGTGTATAAAAGATCTTTGGCTTTTTGTATGAGTTAGAGTTTTTGTACCAAGGTGCAAAGCTCTCCTTTCTTCTGCAGAATAAAGCAACCTTTTTTTCCTTATCCCTGTCTGGCTGTTATTGGCTCTCGGCTAGGCGGACCCATAACAGTTTGGAAAAGAGGAGATTGAGAGGGAACATGGTAGCAGTCTTCAAATATTTGAAAGGCTGCCATAAAAAAGATGGAGAAATGTTGTCTCTTGCCACAGAGGGCAGGACAAGAGGCAAAAGGTTCAAAGTACAGGAAAACAGATTTCGATTAAACCTCAGGGAAAACTTCCTAACAGTAAGAGCAGTAGGACAATGGACCAGATGCCACGACAGGTTGTGGAAGCTCCTTCGATGGAGAGTTTCATAAGTAGGCTGGATAGTTACCTGTCTGGGATGGTTCAGCTCCTGGCAAGGGGTTAGACCAGATGACCCTTGTGATCCCTTCTAACCCTATATATACCTCAGTCACATACAAGTCATTGGGCTCAACCCTGGGGTAACTGGGTCAAATGTAATGGCTTGTGCAATGCAGGAGGTCAGATTGGGTGACCTAATGGTCCCTTCAAGTCTGAAACTATATGAATCTATTGATAAAGAAAGTAGATCAGACATTTATATTCACTGTGTTTCATAACACATGAACAAGGGGACATTCAATTACATTGAAAGTCTGAACATATAACACTGCTAAAAGAAAACTGTTTGCTTAAATCACATTTTGCCTGTGGAACTCCTTGCCACAGACATTGTTGGAGCAAAGAGCTTAGCTGAATGTCATTCACAAATGGATTGGCCCTTGTAGGGGGTGCTGTTGGCATCACGGTTAGTTAAGGCTGTCTGACACCTTCAATTAGGAGACCTGATTTTCAGTTGCTTATAAGTTTGCCAAACTTTAACCATTCGGACTGAAATTCCCCATGCAGTATATCTGCTTCTGGCTGAATTGTTTTTTGAAAAATTCAGGCATAACAGTTCAGTTGACATCTGAAATGAAGCTAGGAGAAAATGTGTCTTGCCCATGTTGACAAAATTTTATAATTATTCCAGCAGATAAAAGTCAAAGTCAAGTAACAGCCCCCTCTCCCCCCTTCAGTGAGGCCTAAGCAAACTACAGGCTATAGCTTCAGAATTTGACTTTTGTTTTCTACATCTATTAACACCTTTCCTCCTGAAGGATCCACTGTGTCACTGAAATGCAGCCACTTTGGGGCTGGAGGCCTTGAGCTGGGGTGGGCATAGCAAAGAGGGACATTTAGGCCAATGATATTGGAGAAAATTCATCCCCTGTGGCAAGGGCCATAGGGTTTTTAATGGCTGCACAGAGAGAAAAGGACCACAGACTTACTCTCTATCTCATCATGCCCACATTTCACTGGGTTTGTCAAGCAGGTGAGCTCCTCAACTAGAGATGGGTACCTGTGAATTCTGAGATGGAAGTGTCTTCCCTGGGAATCCCCCTCAGGTAGCCGTGTCCAACACCTCTCTCACCCCAGCATCTGCAGCAACATCCCACGCCGAAAGCCGACACAGGGGTGTGCAGTATTCATAATATAGCTGTGTGCAATCCCAGGGGGTTAAGCTCAGCATCTACTGGAGAAGCGGCATCTGAATGCAAACTGGCTGGAGACCAGCCTGTCTGCGCTTCTGTGTTCTTTATCCACCTTTAGGAGTAAACAGTAATTAAGGGACTTTCCCAAAGGGAGATGAGAGCACTCGGGCTCTCTGCTTAGTCACACATGAATTGGCTGCTTTGTGCATATTTAAAAATTATAGTTGATTAGTACAAAACCTCAGGATAATGCCGAGATCTCCATAGGGTCTGATACCCTGTAAATGCACAGGAGGGAAGTGTAGAGAGTAGACAGAGAAATCTGGAGAAAGATGCCTGAGACACAAACACTTTCTGCAGACACCCGGGGTTGTTGCTAAGGGATCAGAGATCTGTAATTCTCATCAGTAACTATCACCGTACTGTGCAGCACCTTTCACTGAAGGATCGTCAAAACACCTAGCAAAGGAAAGTCTCTATGAACCTATCCCCATTTTACAGATAGGTAAACTGATTCACAGGGAGAGTGACTTGACCGAGGTCACACAGAGAATGACAGACAGAACCAAGGAGTCCTGATTTCCCTGCCGTAACCACTGTCTCTCCATCAATAATTGAGCACATTACAAAAGGGAAATCCACTTATGATCTAGCAGGGGCTGTTCGTGCTGTGGGTGTGAGGGATTTCCCCTGGGTGTAACCTGGAACTGGGGTACCACTGACCCCTCTGACATACTAATCTGGGCCCCCTCTCATATTGGGAAGCTCTGACAAGCTGCAATCGTCTCCAGGTCTTGCATTTACACAGCCATACACAGGCAGGGACACACCCAGCTGTGGTTACAAGAAAGCTTTCACTAGCCACTCATGAACCAACAATAGAGAGGCTCTAGCCACTTCCCCCAGCTCCCCAGCCTAGGACCCCAGAGCTGTACCGTCTTGCCCTAGTCAAATTCCTGACCAGTGTAAGTGTATTACCTCGTCCGCCCCCCCTCAATGTGGAGAGGACAATGCACCAGGCCCTGTTCCTGAGCAGATTTTCCTTTTGCATTTCAAATCACACACTGTATTAGGTAAAAATATATAAACCAGATTTATTAACGACACAGAAAGACGACAGATCAAAGTTAGTTACCTATGAAAAAAACAAAATTACAATCTACGCAATATACAAGGAGTGTGTCACCCTGATGGAACAAACAGTCCGCCAATCTTCCATACACAGGCTAGAACCCCCTTCAGCCTGGGACCACAGCAACAGTTCAGTTCTTGTTTCTAAGGTGGTTCTGGGTGTTTAGTTGTGGAGGGAGTGAGGCCAAGAGATGATGTTGCTTCCCCCTGTTACAGCTTCTGCCATGTGAAGGGAACTTCATTTTTCCAAGCAAAAGTCCCCAGCGCAGTTAGTGGAAAAATGTGGGCACAAGACGGAGTCCAGTGTCACATGAGCTGGTCACATGCCCTTGCCTGCTTCAATGAGTCATAGCAGATGCCATTGCCCATATCCTGGCTAGAACATTCATAGGAAAGTCCATCAGGTGGGGATACGCTTCTTTTAAAGCCTATTCTGTTTCTTAATGGGCGTTACCTTGGCTGGTTCATCCAGAATGTGTTGGCTAGAGTGGATGTAAAGTACCTTGTGGGTGTTACCCAGGAGCAAACACACTTCAAATACTGGTACATAGTCACTATACATAACTTTAGATACAAAAATGATACTCACATACAAATAGGGTAATCACATTCAGCAAATTATAACTTTCCCATTGATAGCTTACATGACATATGTTGTACAAAACACATCATAATCACATAACCATGGTAAATATGAGCGTGCCCGGGTGTTGCTTTGAGGAACAGAATGTTACACCTCCCCCCTTAGTTTACTGCAGGAGTATTAGTCACTGCGTAATGTGGAGACAATGTGCCCAAGACCCTCTTTAGCTTTTGACCATACAACTCTCAAGTATTGCAAACATTGTAGTGTTACCCACAGGTGTTCTTGCAAAGTTCTGTGTACCTTTTAACACTTTATACAGCAGCCTAGTGATCTCAAATGAAAGTCAACAAGTGTGCCTTCTCTGGGTCACTACTTCTACAAAACCTCTCTTTCTATCTGTGTAGCTTTGTTAAGCATTGTGCTTTTCCAGCTGGTGATAACTCAATACAGTTATTCATCAATGCCTTGAGGAGGTGTGCCTCAGTCTCCCCTTCCACACAGCAGACCAGGTTTATTATGGTTTCCCTGTTGTGAAAAGCTTTGAGCCTGTTTACAGGAGTTAGCTGAGAAGCAGAATTCTCACATTGCTTCTTGTTTACTATTCCTAGCATGTCCAAAATCTTCCCCACACATCATGCGTGTTACACCTTTTCATAGGATTTACCATCAGTACCAAATTCTTTGTTATAAATTATAAGAAAGTTCTAATATTAACAACAAACTTTGCATTGTGAGATTTAACAATCACAGCAAATCTTTTATCACAGGTAGGCGTTTCCAAGTATTTTTATTATACCACATCTTCTGCTTGAACAGTTTGGTTTGTTCAATACCCATTGTGTCTTTTCAACACCTCCCTGAACCTTACCATGTATTAAATTACTCGTTTTCCTTTCTCCTCGATGTCCCCTTCAGTAGGGATCTCAGTCTAAGGTCATCTTCAGGGTATTGATATGCCAAGGTCTGGTGAGGTTAGGATGTAAGGGGACTTTGCATGTTGGCTAGCCCTCTGTGGAGCTGCTTCCAACCCCAGGGTTATGCCCATGCAAATAATCCCCTACTCATTTTTTTCCCTGTGATCCCACTCCCAGTACTGGGACCTCCGCCATCCCCCACACCCCGTTTCCTAGAGAGTTGTGATCTGTGCTCTCTGGGCTAAAAGGTGTGTCTTCTCCCAGTAGCTCTTTCAAAACTGCTTTTGGTGTCTTACCATCAGAAGGAATTACCTCCTCCCCTCCATTTGAAGGGTCATTAGCATTTTCACAAACCACTGTCTATTCAGTATGGTCTATATCATGTCTTAAAGAGACAGAGTTAGTTTTCACAAGCACGTCAGGGACAAAGTCCTGAAAAGTCAGGACTTGGATTGGGGTACTCTCTGAAATCCCCCTCTCTGCCCCCGAGAGGTCAGTTCTTGGACTGATCCCCTCTGGGAGGTCAGTTACACAGTTCTCTCTCAAAGCCTGGGTTCCTGGGTGCACAGACACTGAATCATCCAATCTACCCTGGCCATCCTCCTCCATGTGATGAGTGAGGAGATATTCCTTTTCTCCCACTATTCCTCCCCCAGTTTCCTTCTCTGGACCCCTTGCTTTCTGGACCCTGCTCTAGGACATATACCGCTATGCTCTATAGCATGGGATCTATCCCCTGCTCAGCTGTGAAGGACTCACAGCTAATCACCTGGACAGTTTTGTAACTTGCAGGCAGTACACCACCTGCACTTCCGGAGGTGGTGTTGCCTCCAGTTGCAGAGTTAATGGAATTCTCAACCACCCCCTCACTGGTTTCTAAGATTCCATCACCCTTCTCTGGGCTCCCCTCTGGGACACACCTCCCTATGCTCCCTAGAGCGGGATCTATCCTTGATTTAGATGTGATAGGCTTGCCATACCATCTACTTTTTCCTATGCAGTGGGATAGTTTGCTCTGCTGCCCTTAATAATGTCCCTTTAACAAACTGCTAACTGTCTTCAATTGTTTTTCCCCTTCGACTTGCTTCCCATGGGATTTTACTTACCAACTCCCTGAGTTTGCTAAAGTCTGCCTTCTTGAAATCCAGTATCTTTATGACAGGTTTCAGAGTAGCAGCCGTGTTAGTCTGTATCCGCAAAAAGAAGAACAGGAGTACTTGTGGCACCTTAGAGACTAACAAATTTATTAGAGCATAAGCTTTATGTTGCTTTTCTCCCTCCTACCATTCCTTAGAATCATGAACTCTTTCATGATCACTTTCACCCAAGGTGCCTTCCACTTTCAAATTCTAAATCAGTTCCTCCCTATTTGTCAAAAACAAATGTAGAACAGCTTCTCCCCTACTAGCTTTCTCCACCTTCTGAAATAAAAAAAAATTGTCTCCAACTCATTCCAAGAACTTTTTGGATAATCTGTTCCCTGCTATTTCCTCAACAGATGTCTGAGTAGTTGAAGTCCCCCATCACCACCAAGTCCTGTGCTTTGGATGATTTTCTTAGTTATTTCAAAAGAAAAGGCTCTTTCTGGTTAGGTGGTGTGCAGCAGACCCCTTCCATGTGTGGTAAAATGGCTGATATTTGTATGATGGGTCCCAGGCTTTTCCTGGTAGGGGGACTAGGACACCACCCCTTGCCCCTGCTCTTGGGGCACAAAGGGCCTCGCTCATGGCCCAAGAAGGTGGTAGAGGAGGGAAGCGGGGGAGGGGTCTGAGTTTGCTCCTCACTCTGAGCCCCAGCCCCTCTCAACCCCTGCGAGTTTATTACCCTCTTCCCTCTTGGGTAGGGTTACCCTCAGTCATTGGTGCTGGGGAAGGGTCTCCCTTCCTCCATTTCTATGACCTTTCAATTGTCAGCAACACACCTCCAAACTCCAGTCCTTTCTCCTTCCTCACACCACCCTGTCTGCCTGAAGCAGGGTTTTTTATTAGATTCGTGGCAGGGGTCTTCATTGACTACAGGTGCTCCAATTAACCTGTAGCAACCCTCCCTAGTCTACAGGGAACCACGCCTTAATTAGCCTAGGGATTATATATCTCCCCTCTATCACTCTCCCTCGGCTCCTTGTCCTGCCCTATCACACATGACAGCATCCTTGGTTTTTACCCCTTTTATCTTCACCCAGAGACTTTCAAAAAGTCTGTCTCCTATTTCCATCTCAGTCCAAGTGTATATTTATGAATCTTATGAAACACACAAAGGCTTTCAAAGGTAGTGAAGTATTCAGCAATATCACCTGCCTCATTGCATGCAGGACACAGCTGTTCCCATTTGTGGATTTTTGGAGAGGTGGGAATCAGTGCAGTGGGAAGGTTCTGGTTCTACTTTTCCAGCTAGTCCAATTGGTGTTTCCAGTCTCTCTCTTTCTTCTCAGTTTCTTGTTGTTTTAGTTCCATAGCCCTCCTGTGGTCAGCCTCCTCTCTGGCAGCGTCTCTCTGCTTTAGCTCCAAAATTTTCCGATGCTATTTTTCTTTTTCTACTGCCTGAAATCTGAATAGCTCCAATTTCACAATTGTTTCACTATTTTCCCTCATCTTACTGCTTTTCTGTCCCTACTTCCCTTTCCCAAAATAAGAAACAGGAAGGAACAAACTGGTAACCTCTTTGACTGACCTCCAGCCACCACACTTAACATCTCACTTAAAATCTCCACACCAGTGTATCAAGTGCAAATCTCTCTCAGAACAACAAGTTGTGCATTTCACACTGCTTGATGCACCACTGTGACGGACTTCCCCAGGGTGCATCCTGGAACTGGAGTACCGCTGAGCCCTCTGGCATACCAGTCTGGGCACCCTCTCACAAAGTGATAATGTGAAAAGCTGCTAACCCCTGCAGGTCCTGCACTCACACAAACATTCTCAGGAAGGTACACACCCAGCAGAATTACATGAATGTTTTTGGCAGTCACTCAGGGGTCAACAATAAAGAGGCTCCAGCCAATTTCCCCCATATCCCCAGCCTAGGATCTCAGAACTGTACCATATTGTCCTGGTCAGAAACCTGACCAGTGTAAGTTTATTACCCAGTCTGTCCCTCCTTCAAAGTGGAGAGGAGAATGTACCAGCCCCGGAACAGTTTTCCCTTCACACTTCAAACAAAAAATTGTTTTTGGTAAAAAAACAGAGATATTAACTACTGAAAGATAGATTTAAGTGATTCTAAGTAATAGCATACAGCTCAAAGTAGATTATCTAAGAAATAAAGCAAAATTGTAATCTGAGTTCTATAAGCTAGACAGGATTTGAATCAAGCAGTGTCTCATCCTGATGGTTCCAACAGTTCACCAATCTTCCATAAACACTCTGGGATTTCTCCTTTTCACCCTCATCAGTCAAAGCCTTTTTCCTCTAGCTGTGTTTTCAGGTGTTCCATTGTGGGGGGAGTGAGACCAACTGGTGACGCTTGTTCTCCCTTTCATAGCTTCTGCCATACAGAGGGAACTTCATTGTCCCAAACAAAGATCCTAGCACAGTTAGTGGAGATGTTCAGGGGCAAGATGGAGTCCAGTGTCACAGGAGCTGGTCACATGCCCTGCATGTTTCAATGAGTCATAACAGGGGCTGTTACCCATATTCTAGCTAGAACATCTTCAGAAAAGTCCATCATGTGTGGATGAGCTTCTTCCATGGCCCACTGTGTTCATTGACGGGCCATAAACTTGAATAGTCCATTCCCAATGTGCTGGCTAGACCAGATGTAAACTATCTTGTGGGACTTACAACAGAAGCAAACACATCTGATATACAGGTACATAGTCAATATTCGTAACTTCATATACAAAAATGAGACATGAATACAGATAGGATAATCATCTTCAGCAAACCATAACCTTTCCATCGACACCTCACATGACATATTGTGTACAAGCTTTGTTGCAATTATATAACAGTGGTGAATTTGGGGTTGTCAGGGTGTTACTTTGGGGTACAGTGTGTCAGAGCAATATATCTATAGAACTACAGCTCTCTGAGATCTAATTTTGTATTTTTATATAAGACATACACCCATGTTCTGAAAAAGACTGCATTCTGCTCTGTACCACAGGAGGAAAGCAAGCCAAGATACAGAGAAAAAGAAAAGGAAAGAGTGTTTTCCCTGCTACCCATCACATGTGCAATACGTGACCCCCTGAAAATGTCCCTATAACTTTCCTTGTTTAGTGAAAGTCACCTGAACTTTCTGTTTGTCGACCTCACCCTAACACACATCACTGGATCAACAGACCTTTTGTCACAGCATCTGGGAAGCTATTCATCTGGTCAGTCACCATCATCATCATCATCTTCATGGCAAATGTCAAAGGAACGTAGCCTCCTTGAAAACCAAGTGCTGTCCGGATCAATTTCTGGAAAGGGGTTGAGGTGATCAGGTTGTATATTCGCGCAGTGGCAGTCATATTGTGCCACCGAAGTTTGGCACAAACATGATCACTGGCCTTGTAGTGGCATTCCTCAGTGTGCCCACTTCAGAATTCCTGGTCTTTCACTCTAGTAATGTGTCCCCAGCCTGAAAGCTGCCAAAACTGACACAGCTGATGAGGGCACTTGCTGGGTTCAATATATGTGATCTTGTGCTACCCCTTGATTCGGACCAGCTGCTGGAGACCATGAGCAAACAGGATGTTAGGAATCATTAAAAAAGGGGTAGAGAATAAGACAGAGATGATCTTATTGCCCTTATATAAATCCATGGTATGCCCACATCTTGAATACTGCGTACAGATGTGGTCTCCTCATCTCAAAAAAGATATACTGGCACTAGAAAAGGTTCATAGAAGGGCAACTAAAATGATTAGGGATTTGGAACGGATCCCATATGAGGAGAGGTTAAAGAGGCTAGGACTTTTCAGCTTGGAAAAGAGGAGACTAAAGGGGAATATGATAGAAGTATATAAAATCATGAGTGATGTGGAGAAAGTGAATAAGGAAAAGTTATTTACTTGTTCCCATAATATAAAAACTAGGGGCCATCAAATGAAATTAATAGGCATCAGGTTTAAAACAAATAAAAGGATGTATTTATTCACACAGCACACAGTCAACCTGTGGAACTCCTTGCCTGAGGAGGTTGTGAAGGCTAGGGCTATAACAGGGTTTAAAAGAGAACTGGATAAATTCATGGAGGTTAAGTCCATTAATGGCTATTAGCCAGGATGGGTAAGGAATGGTGTCCCTAGCCTCTGTTTGTCAGAGGGTGGAGATGGATGGCAGGAGAGAGATCACTTGATCATTACCTATTAGGTTCACTCCCTCTGGGGCACCTGCCATTGGCCACTGTCGGTAGACAGGAGACTAGGCTGGATGGACCTTTGGTCTGACCCAGTCTGGCCATTCTTATGTTCACTGAAAATGTCAGCCCAGAGTTCCTCACCCTTCCTCAGCCCTGACATTTTGCTTCCATCAACGGGAGCTGGGGTCCTCCTTGTTCTGTAGATCTGCAGCTTTGTAGCAAGCCTGCTGCCAAGAAATCCCCACAAAGGCTGCAGACGGGAACAGGGCAGCAGCTGCTGCTGTACGAGTGCCCACATCTTTTGAGCAGCCTCCAGCCCTGTCTATGAAGCTGCCACCTGCCCAGTTTGCAACTGCAGGTTGCTTGATGGTAATGGCCAGGGTAGATTTACGTGGATTAATAACCAGAGTAATGCACACTGCCTTCATGCCCAGCCAGATCAGCTCTCAGAGGCAGCGATCACAGCGCTACACCTGCAATTGCCACTGAAATTGATGGAATAACAGCCCCTTAAGTGTTTGTAACTGGCCCCTAGCATTGTATGTACATTACAAGTGGCAGAGAGAGGGAGGCTGTTCTGAGGACCACTACCCAAGGGAGAGACAAATCATCTCCTTGACCCGAAACCAGCACTGTCTGGTTCAGGAAACATTTCCTTCAGGGATTCTGGCTGGATCAGTCCAGAAACCAGACCACTTGCAGAAACACCAAGGGCAGAGGAGCAATGTTTGGGTGAAGAGAACAATTTGTGGACACCTCCCCACCCAGCCCCACTCCCCTTCCACACACAGTCCCCTAGCATCCGTGTAGCAGCACCAGGTTTCCTGTCACAGCCTCGCTTAAGCTCCCGCAGCTCGACACCTACCAGGCAGATATGTTTGGGTCCCACACACTGGACCCATGTGCTTTTGAGTCGGAGCAGCATTCAGGACCTGTGTCTGGCTCTGCGTTTCTACACCCACTCTGGAGTGCAGCGTCCGCTCTAGTGCCTCCCTCTGGAAGTGGAGACCTGCATGCCAAGGCCCTGAGACTAGTTTTGGCTCAGCTCCCGCAGACTCTCCAATTGCTTCAGCACATGTTCCCAGAGCTCCCCCTTCGGCACACTCTGTTTCCAGTTTCTCTCTTTTGGGGTACATGAGTCCTAAAACAAACACACCCAGGCCTTGCAAAAGTGGTTGCTAAAACAATTCCTCTACTTTAGACAGCACAGGAGAAACCAAGATCCAGGTAAGCACAATACAACACCTGTACGCCATTCCTTGCATCTGTGTCCTCACCACCTGAAGCATTCTTTGACATTTTGTCAGAGCCCTCTGGGTTTTCCGGCCACCTCCTGAAACTCCTGGCTTCTCCTCCAGCTGGAGTCTGTCTCTCTGCTTCAGCCATAGCCCTGCAACCAAAAAGTCCCCTCTGCTGCCTGTGTGCCTCTCCCCTGCTTCTTCTGGCTCATTCAGTCTCTGTTTTTAAAGGGCTGGACCAACCCCTTCTCTTTGTGTTGCCTCTTCTGAGGAGGATCCACTTCTTCCACACCAACCCCTCTGCAGAGAAGTTGGGGGAAACTGGCTTTATCTAGAATGCAGTTACTTTGACCAACCTATGTATAGATACATGCCTGTGCCCCAGCCTCCTGTCCCTGACTATGAGGAGTATGAGCGAAGAGTAAAGTAAAAGCCCAAAGACATAAGGATACAGGCAGATCATACAATCAAACGTGAGTTAATAAGGTTTCCACCGATCTGGGTTTTGCCCGGACAGTCGTGTTTTTGGCTTCTGTCTCCAGGTGCCATTAAGGGTTTACAGGTACCCAGATTTCAACCAGAAATTCTGGTCAAAAAGGGGACCTGGCAGTATCTGGTTACTGCGGGGCGGAGAGAGGCATTGGGTCATTAACCCACGGCAGCCTCTGCTCAGCTGTGGCCACCTCCTACCTGCAGCCAGGCTCCTTGTCAGGCTGCAGCAGCTCCCTTCCCAGACATGGAGCAGAAGGAGCCCAGGTGTGGGAGGAAGGTGGAGATTATCCAATGAGTGGCGTGGTGAGGGGAGAAGAGGGATGGGTCTGGAGGGAAGAAATGGAGAAGGCTGTGGAGACTCGAGCAAAGAGGTGCAAAAATGGGTGGGGCCTTGAGGGAAGATGTGGAGCAGGGGAAAGAAGCGGGGCAGAGGCAGGTCTCAGGGCTCCAGTTGCCATCAATTAGAATGATGGCAACCCTATGAGTTACAGAGTTGTACAAAGACCAGTTCCTCAGTTTGTCATGCTGAGACAGCAGGGCAAGGTCAGGAAAGTGTTTAATGTCTATTTGACTGTCCAGTCAGTGATTCAGGGAAGAGGGTCCAGCACCATATCACCAGCCAGCTCTGCACAGAGCTCTGTCTGACAGCCAGAGCACCAGGAAAAGACATTATTCCCTGTATGAGTAAAGTGCCGGAGCAGCCTCTCCCGGGTCTGTTTGGTCCTTAGCCCGTAGGTGATGGGGTTTAGCATGGGGGGACACCAGGAGGTACACACTGGCCATGAAAACATAGAATTGCAGGTCCACACTGTGGCCAAAATGGTACGTGAGGGAGGAGAAGATAACTGGGATGTAAAAGGTTAAGATGGTGCAGAGCTGGGAGCAGCAGGTCCCAAAATTCTTTAGCCGGGCGCCCTTTGTGGGGAGGCTGAAGATGGCCCTGAGGATCTGGATATAGGACATGGCAATAAAAATCACATCCAGACCAGTCACCCAAATTGCCACCGAGAGACCATAATAACTACTGATGTGGGTGTCAATGCAGGCCAGCTTCACCACAGCCCTGTGCTCACAGTATGAGTGGGGGATGATGTTTGTTCTACAATATGTCCACCACCTCGCCAGGAAGGTATAGGGCAGTATGAGAATGCCACCATGTAGCACTATGTCCGGGACAATTTTGGCCACCATGGGCTTTGTCAGGGTGGCAGAATGGCTCAGGGGATCATAGATGCCCACACAGCAATCCAAAGCGATGGTCATGAAGATCCCAGACTCCATCACTGAGAACAAGTGAATGAAGTACATCTGGGTGAGGCAGGCACTGAAATCGATCTCCCTGGAATTGAACAAGAAGATGCTCAGTGTTTTGAGCAGGATGGACGTAGACAGGACCAGGTCGGTGACAGCCAGCATGTAGAGGAAATAGTACATGGGTCCATGGAGGCTTGGGTCCATCTTCACAATGAACAGGATGGTGAAGTTCTCAAAAATGGCTATGGCATACATGGTGCAAAAGATGCAGACATTGGCTGCATCCAGGCCAGGAATGCCCAGCAGGATGAAGGTGGAGGGGTTGGTGAAATTGGTTGTGTTGGAATCTGACATGGAGTAGGGGAGAAGGTGTCCAACTCTTTCGCAGAACAGTAACTCCTGCATGTACCGTACGTTCCCCTGACTTCCTGTATGTGCCCAGGGTCTAGGGTGATGGTCGCAGTACAAATGCCTGGATGGAGAGACAATGTTAATATGAGACACTACATGCACTACTGGAGGCTGTTCTCATGGGTGAAGCTGATTGGTGGCTCTTCACACACTAAAAATGACATGTTCATTATTTAGATAAATGAATTATGAACAACTGACCCTACTAATACCAATTCCAGAATTGATGGTGCTCCATGTGTCAATAATTCCTACATGTTATGGTGTGGATAACCTTAAGAGGTACCAGCAGGCAACAGGAGTGTGGATATTGGTTATCCATCATTGTTCCTTAATGCAATGAAACCCAGGCTAGAAATTCCATACTGTGGGGAGTTCCCCATTCACCCGATTGCTCAAAATCTGAGAGTGGAAAAAGAATGGAAAGGATTACATTCAAATGGAGAAACAGAGAATAGTTCCCAGCTAGGAATAGATATAGATACTTAATGCTTCAAAAGAGCTAATTCCTCAAAGCTGAGGCAAATTACCAACAAAACTCATTGGTAGGAAAATTTAGGACAGAAAAATGGTAATGAAACTTAGGAGTTCTTTAAGAAGAGTTTATTAGATAGCAAAAGCCACAATTCCACAGTTAAGGAGGTGGAAAGCTTTGTCTAAAAATTGGCTTACTGTCAAGGGGAGGGCAGCAACAGAGAAGCAATATATAACATATGCGGGGGATGGGGAAATAGACAACAAGTAATACAAATTGGAATTTATGAAAATTGATAAGGAACGTGAAAGGTATCAGGAAAATATCTGTGTTTGGAAGGGTTAAGGATAAAAAAAGGATGTTATTAAGTATATTAAGAAAAATACATCCTGTTAAATGTTTAGGCCAACTACTAGAGAGAGAAAGTAAATTTGTTAATGTTTCAGAAAAGGAAAATATGTTTGAGAAATATTTTTGTTCTGCGTGTGGAAAGAAGCAGTGTGAGGTACTCAGATCACTTGATGCAATCTCTGATCAGTCAAAAAGGGTGGTAAACAGCATCTGCAGTAGAACCTTAGAGTTACGAAGTGACCGATCAACCACACTTCTTCTTCAGAACCACAAGTATGCAATCAGGAAGTGGCAGAGCCAAATAAAAAGCAAATACAGGACAGTTCTGTCTTAAACATAGTACAGGAAAACATTCAGATACAAAAATGAACAGTGTACAGTATCAGTAGAGCACATGTTAAATGGGCTAAAAACTGGCTAATTGATAGATCTCACAATGCAGTTGTCAGTAGACCATTGTCAGGGAATGGGGGTGTTTCCAGTGGGGTTCTGCTGGGATCAGTTCTAGGCCTGATGCTATTCAATACTTTTATCAATGACATGGAATGAAATAGAAAATCACAGTAGATAAAATTGGCAGACGACCCAAGGATTGGCATAGTGGTGGCTGTAGTAGGAAGAGACCCAGAGACATAAGCCCCTGTATCAGAGGCCTGGTATGAGGCACGGCCTGCTCACAGAATCTGGAAAGAACAGGGCCTATATTGCAGAAATACACATTCCTAAGAAATCGTTGTTGCTACTACAGTTATGCAATTGTAACAAATCCTGCACAAAATGTCCTGTCAAGTGTCAATGGGAAAGTTATGATTTCCTAGGTATGACTATCCTGTTTATATGCATGTATCATCTTTGTGTCTGAAGTTATGATGTACTGGCATCATAGGACCAATGCCAGTTCATGGCCAGAGCAGTGGTGTTGGGGGGTCAGGACTCATGGTTCCTATTCTCAGCCCTACCACATACTCATTGTGTGGCCTTGAGTAAATCACTTTGCCACTGCATGGCTCACTCAGTCCATGACATGGGGATCATACTGCTAGCAGCCAGATAAAGAGATTGTAGATGTAGTGATCAAAAGCGTCACTCAGAGCGAATGTTAGAGTCAGCTTCACAGTTCAGGTTCAGCCCCTGGGCAATGGGTGCCCTGTAGTTCCAGATAAGGTGCTGTGTATTTGTGCAAATAGCCGGCTAATGGTAGCTGTGCCATTTATCTCCCTCCCTGTGAGCTACCAACACCACCCCGGCCTCTGCCCAGCATCCTGCCTTCCCAGCTAACACAGGGGCTTGTCCTTCCACCTCTCTCAGCTGTTATCCTCCTAGCTTCAAAGCTGATCCCTTGCCCTGCCCCCAAGGCCTGGCTCAGGGCAAAGGGGTCCCAGCCCATAATCATTGCATAGATCCTGCCTGCTACAGGCTCCCAGCCGGGAGTAACAAATGGGATCTGAAAGCTAAAGAAATAACGCACACAATTGTCTTTTCACTCAGGACTTTTTGGCCAAGTTTTAGGGTCCAGAAGCTGTATGACGCACAATCTCACCCACCAGCCACTCAACCCTGCTCCCAACCCTCAGCTGCTTTTACGTGATTTCCTGGTGTCCCTCTCCACTCCTGACTGGCCTGTCGGCCCCAGCACTGCTTGCTGCTGCACTCCCTGCAGGCTCCTTGTCAGGCTGCAGCAGATCCTCTCTCAGCCCCAGAGCAGAGGGAACTCAGCTGGTGAGGGAGACTCAGCGAGTGACGGGGGGAGAAGAGGAGTGAGCGAGAGGGTCAGCGCCTTGCGGTGAAAAGCACAGAAGTGGGTGGAGCCTTGAGATGAGATGTGGAGCAGAAACTGGGCATTGGAGGGAGAGGCAGGGCAGGGGGCAGGACATCAGGGGTCCAGTTACCAGAAATTAACAAGGTGGCAACTCTATGAGTTAATGAGTTGTACACAGACCCATTCCCCAGTTTGTCACGCTGACAAAGCAGACCAAGGTCAGGAAATGATTTAATGTCTCTCACTGATCAGTAAGTGATTCAGGGAAGTGGACCCAGCACCAACTCACTACCAATATCTGGACAGAACTTGGTCTGAGAGCCAGAGCACCAAGAGACAATTTTTGTCCCTTTATGAGTAATGAGCCGGAGAAGCCTGTCCCGGATCTGTTTGATCCTCACACCATAGATAATAGGGTTTATCATGGGGGGCACCAGGAGGTACACATTGCCAATGAGAACATGGAAATGTAGGGGCACATTGTGGCCAAAACGGTACGTGAGGAAGGAGAAGAGAGCTGGGATATAAAAGGCTAAGATGGCGCAGAGGTGGGAGCCGCAGGTCCCAAAAGTCTTGAGCCGGGCGTCCTTTGTGGGGAGGCTGAAGACAGCCCTCAGGATCTGGATATAGGACCCGGCGATATAAATCACATCCAGACCCATCGCAAAGAATAACACAAAGAAGCCGAAGTAACTACTGACACGGGTGTCAGCGCAGGCCAGCTTCAACACAGCCATGTGTTCACAGTGCGTGTGGGGAATGATGTTGGCTCTGCAATATGGCCATTGCCTTGCCAGGAGGAAAGAAGGCAGTATGATCATGCCACCACGCAGTACTACAGCCACACCGATGTTCGCCACCACAGGGTTTGTCAGGATGGTGGAATGTCTCAGGGGATCACAGATGGCCACATAGCGATCCAAAGCCATGGCCACGAAGAACCCAGACTCCATTACTAAAAAGCAGTGAAGGAAGTACATCTGGGTGAGGCAGGCACTGAAATCAATCTCCCTGGAATTGAACCAGAAGATGCTCAGCGTTTTGGGCAGGATGGATGTAGACAGGACCAGGTCAGTGATGGCCAGCATACACAGGAAATAGTACATGGGCACATGGAGGCTTGGCTCCATCTTTACGATGGACAGGATGGTGAGGTTCCCCAAGATGGCTATGACATATATGGCACAGAAGGGGATGGAGATCCAGACATGGGCCACCTCCAGGCCAGGAATGCCCAGCAGGATGAAGGTGGAGGGGTTGGTGAAGTCGGTTGTATTGGAATCTGACATGGAGTAGGGGAGAAGGTGTCCAACTCTGAGGTAGAACGGTGTCTCCTGCATGTACCGTACGTTCACCAGACTTTCTGTATGTGCCCAGGCTCTAGGGTGATGGTAACAGTACAAATGCCTGGGTGGAGAGACAATGTTAATATGAGAGACTACATGCACTATTGGTGGCTGTTGTAGAACATGGTTGAAGAAGATTCATTGCTCTTCACATACTGAAAATGACATTTTCATTATTCAGATAAATGAATTATGAAACACTGACCCTACTAATGCCAATTCCATATTTTATGGTCCTCCATTTATCAGTAATTCCTACACATTGTGGTCTGGGAATCCTTAATAGGCACCAGCAGGAAACCGGAGTGTGGATACTGGTTATCCATAATTATTCCTCAATGCAATGAATCCCAGGCTAGAGAACTCATGCTGTAGGGAGTTCCCTATTTAGCCCGTTGCTCAAAATCTGAGAGTGAAAAAAACCAAAGCTTTGCCAAGACATGTACCAGGGGAAACATTCCAGCTAGAACACACCTCAGGGAAAAGACCTGGGCATCATTAATAGAAGCTCCACGAAAACATTTGTTCATTTGCAGTAGTGGCCAAAAGCAAGACAATGTTCGCATACCTAAGAAATGGGATTGAGAATAGGCTGCTCTGAACACGCTCTCAGTTGTGGTCACTCAGTCTCTATAAAGGAAATAGCAGATAGAAAGGGGATTTCTGAGACAGGCTATGAGAATTGGGGAGGCTGTGGGATGTGGACAGACTGAAAAGTCTGGGACTGTTTAGTTTAGAGAAGAGACAAATAAGGGAGTATATGATAGAGGAGAGGAAAATAAACAATGGAACTGATAACTTTCAAATGGACAAACAGAGAACAGTTCCCAACCAGTAATATCTATAGACACTTATTTTTCAAAGGGGCTAATTCCCCAAAGCTGAAGCTAACTGATTGGGAGGAAAACATTAGACAGAAAACTTGGAAGGAAAGATGGGGATTCTATTGGAAGAGTTTATTACATAACTAGAATTCCACAATTCCACAGTCAAGAAAGTGGACAACTTTTACTAAAAACCTGTACAGTTAACTACAATACACACCTGGTGAAGTGAAGAACCAGATGGACAGAAGCAGAAGGCTACCCAGAAGTCCCCTACTACAAGAAAGGCCCAACAAAGAAAGTAACAGATCGCCACTAGCTGTCACTTATAGCCCCCAACTAAAACCTCTCCAGCGCATCATCAAGGATCTACAATCTATCCTGAAAGATGATCCCTCACTCTCACAGACCTTGTGAGACAGGCCAGTCCTCACTTACAGACAGCCCCCCAACCTGAAACAAATACTCACCAGCAACGACACACCACACAACACAAACACTAACCCAGGAACCGATCCCTGCAACAATCCCCATTGCCAACTCTCTCCGCATATCTATTCATGGGACACCATCATAGGACCTAAGCACATCAGCCACGCCATCAGGGGCTCGTTCACCTGCACATCTACCAATGTGATATGTGCCAGCAATGCCCCTGTGCCATGTACATTGGCCAAACCAGACAGTCTCTACACAAAAGAATAAATGGACACAAATGAGATGTCAAGAATTATAACATTCAAAAACCAGTCGGAGAACACTTCAGTCTCCCTGGTCACTCAATAACAGACTTAAAAGTGGCAATTCTTCAACCAAAAAACCTCAAAAACAGACTCCAACGAGAAACTGCAGAGCTGGAATTAATTTGCAAACTGGAAACCATCAAATTAGGCCTGAATAAAGACTGGGAGTGGATAAGTTACTACAAAAACTAATTTCCCTGTATTAATTTCCCCCTACTATTACTCACACCTTTTTGTCAACTGTTTGAAATGGGCCACCCTGATTACATTGGCCTCATTACCACTACAAAAGTGATATTTCCTCCCCTGGTATTCTACTGTTGAAAATAACCCACTTCCACTTTAATTGAATTGTCTCCTTAGCACTGACCCCACACTTGGTAAGGCAACTCCCATCTTTTCATGCACTGTGTATGTACCTGCCTACTGTATTTTCCACTCCGTGCATCTGATGAAGTAGGTTTTAGCCCACAAAAGCTTATGCCCAAATAAATGTGTTAGTCCCTAAGGTGCCACAAATACTCCTAGTTGTTTTTGTCAATAAAGAAAGTAGATCAGGCATTTATATTTACTGTGTCTCACAACACACGGACAAGGGAACATTCAATTATATTGAAAGTCTGAACATATAACACTGATTAGAGAAAATTGTTTACATAATCCATATTTGGGCTATGGAACTCCTTACCACAGACATTATTGGAGCAAAGAGCTTAGCAAAATGGCATTTACAAATGGATTGGCCATTGCAGGTGGCATGGGTGGCACCACCATTAGTTAAGTTCTGTCTGACACCTTCAATTAGCAGACCTGATTTTCAGTTGCTTATAAGTTTACCAAACGTTTACCGTTTGGACTGAAATTTCCCATGCTGGGTGTCTACTTCCAGGTGAATTGTATTTTCAAAGTTTAAGAACAAACAGTTCAGCTGCCTTCTCGAAGATATCTTGCCCATGTGGAAAAAATTCTTACATTTTTTTCCAGTGAGGACCATTAGAACCTCCATGCTTTCCAGCAGATAAAATAGCCTCCCCTTGTGACTCCCCTGCCATAAACAGCCAGAGCTCTGAGATGCAAGAGGAGGAGGTGACAGTCTCTGTGCATGAACACACAGCTGGCTACTGAGGTTTTTATTCAGTTCTTTCTCCAAGAAAAGTTTAGCCTCAAAGGGGCCTGATTAAACTATGGGCCTGGGCCTAAGAATTTTGTATTGTACATCTAGTAACACCTTTCATCCTCAAGGATTCACTGTGCCACTGAAATGCAGCTGCCTTCGGGCTAGAGGCCATCAGCAAAAAGGGACATTTTGGCCCATGATATTGGAGCAAATTCATTACCTGTGAAAAGTGCCTTGGGATGTTTATCGGCTCTGCAGAGCAGAAAGGACCACAGACCTATTCTCTATCCCACCGTGCGTATGTTGTTGCACTAGGCTTGTCGAGCAGGTGAGCTCTTCAGTGACAGATGGGTACCTGTGAATTCTGAGATGGAAGTATCTTCCCTGGGAATCCCCCTTAGGTATCCATGTCCCATACCTCTCTCACCCCAGCATCAGCAGCAACATCTCATGCCGTGAGCCGATACAGTGGTGTGCACCGTTTAAAACAGAGCTCTGTGCAATCCCAGGGTAATTCGCTCAGCCTCTAGGGATGAAGCGGCATCTGAATGTAAACAGGCCGGACACTGGAGACACAATAGCCAATGTCTCTCTTTCCATGTCTGTGCTTCTGTGTTCTTTATCCAGCTTTGGGAGTAAACAGTAATTAAGGAACCTTCCGAAAGGGACATGATTGCTCTTGGGCTCTGTGATGAGTCACAGAGGAATTGGCTGCTCTGTGAATTTGTGTATATTTAACAATTATAGTGTATGAGTAAGAAAATTAGGGATAATTCCTAGGTCTCTTCCAACCCTAATCTCCTATGATTCTATGGCCTTGTGGATGCTCAGCACCTAGGATAGTCAGGACACTTTGGGTTCCTAAATATGCATGGATGTGCACCTAGCCCAGGATCCTGGCTCTGGTTCCGGATGCTTCAGATTAAGGTGTGAATAACTAGGCAGATGTAGGATATTCTGTTCTCCCCCTTGTAATTCTTCTTAATCTCTAAATCAGATCTGGAGATCTGGTTCCAAAAAGAACTAGATAAGTTCATGGAGGATAGGTCCATCCCTCGCTATTAACCAGGATGGACTGGGATGGTGTTCCCAGTCTCTCCTTGCAAGAACCTAGGAATGGGCAATGGGGGATGGATCACTTGGTGATTACCTGTTCCGTTCTTTCCCTCTGGGGCACCTGGCATTGGCCACTGTCAGTAGACAGGAGACTGGGCTATATGGACCTTTGGTCTGACCCAGTGTGGCCGCTCTTATGTTCTTATGAGAAAGATGCCTGAGGGGAGACACGAGCACTTTCTGCAGGCACACAGGCCTGTCGCTAAGGGCTCAGAGACCATTCATTCCCATCAGTAACTATCACCATACCATGCAGCACTTTTCTTTGAAAGATCTTCAAAATACTTAGCAAAAGAAAGTCACTATGAACATAACCCCATTACACAGATAGGTAAACTGAGGCAAAGAAGATGTGACCTAGCCAAGGTCACACAGAGAATGTCAGACAGAACCCAGGAGTCCTGAATAGCCTCCTGTAGCAACCGTCTCTTCGTCAGTAACTGAGCGCATGAAAAGAAGGAAATGGACTCATGCTGTAGCTTGGCCTGTTCTTTGGGTGGATGTGATGGATTTCCCTGGGGTGCCACCTTGAACTGGGGTACCACTGACCACTCTGGCATACCGATCTGGGATCCATCTCATACTGTGATGCTATGACATGCTGCAGTCATCTCCAGCTCTTGCACTTACACAGCCATACAAGGACAGGGACACACCCAGCTGCAGTTACATGACTGCTTTTACTAGCCACTCATGAACCAACAAGAGAGGCTCCTGCCAATTTCCCCTGGATCCTCAGCCTAGGACCCCAGAGCTGTATCATCTTGCCCTGGTCAGAAGCCTGACCAGTGTAAGTTTATTATCCAGTCTGACCCTCTATCAATGTGGAGAGGACAATGTACCAACCCCTGTTCCTGAGTATAATTCTATTTTGCATTTCAAACATTGAAGTGTTGCACCACAGTCATACCCACATGTGTTATTGCACAGTTCTGTGTACTTTTTAACACCTTGAAGATAAGCCTAGTGATCTCAAAAGTCAGGAAGTGTGCCTTCTTGCTAGAGAACCTTTCTTTGTATCTGTGCAGCATTGTTAACTATTTTGCTTTCCCCACTCGTGATAACTCAATACAGATATTCATCAATGCCATGAGTTGGCGCGCCTCAGTCTCTCCTCCCACACAGCAGACCAGGTTTATTATGGTTTCCCTTCTGTGACAAGCTTTAAGCCAGTTTACAGGTGTTAGCTGAGAAGCAGTATCCGCATAGGACTTCTTGTTTACTACACCTAGCATACCTAAAAGTTTTTCAGAAAAATGATGCATGTTACACCTTATACTCCAGTAGGGGTGCATGGCCAGGGAGCTGGGAAATTGGCTAGAGCTTCCATGGTTGGTCCATGAGTGGCTTAGGTAAAGCACTCAGGTAACTCAGTTTGGTGTGTGGTGCCACCTGCTGTGGTGTTGGGTGATAACAGGGACCAGAGAGGCTGGCTTGTCAGGCTGCATCAACTCCCATCCAAACTGAACTCCCTCTCCTCCAGGGCTGGGCTGGGAGTTGATGCAGCCTGACAAGGAGCCTACCTGAGGGTAGGAGGCAGCCCTGGTTAATGACCCAATGCCTCCCTCCCCCCTGTAGTAACCAGACACTGCCAGATCCCTTAAAGGAACCCAGCCTTGGGCTTTTTCTGAGACAGTCAACTCAAATATGATGAGGATCACTGGGAAATTTTGTTCATCATATTAAAGTCCTACCAATCCCAAAGTATCTGACACATTATCCCCCAAGTCAATGAATGTAAATACATGCTTACAGCCAATTCTTATTAACTAAACTAAGATTTAGTTAACGAGAGGGGGGAGGGATAGCTCAGTGATTTGACCATTGGCCTCCTCAACCCAGGTTTGTGAGTTTAATCCTTGAGGGGGCCATTTAGGGATCTGGGGCAAAAATCTGTCCGGGGATTAGTCCTGTTTTGAGCAGGGGGTTGGACTAGATGACCTCCTGAAGTCCCTTCCAACTCTGATATTCTTCTAAAGAGAGAGTAATGGTTAAAAGATCATTGTACATACAGATATGAATAGAGTTCTCAAGTCAGTTTCATGATAGAGATGGTGAGCTTTAGAGTTGCAAAGAGTTCATTCATAATTAGTTCATAGGTTGCTGTCCAATATCAGGGTGATCCAGGATGGAACGGGAGACCACAGTCTTATGGCTCAAGCTTCCCATGATGAAGCTTAAGCAGATTTGAGATGATAGGATCAGGGCTCAAGAATTCTTTTATAGACCACTGTCAGGCTATGATAGTGAAGAAAAGTAACTTTCAAGTAGAATTACCTATTTCCTATGTATACACAGGTAACTAGTTCCAGTCATCAGCAATTCATAAGAAGTTTACTACAAACTTCAAAGAGAAATATAAACAATGAAATTATTACACCGAAGTTTCATTTAAATGTTAGTATTTCCTTTTGATCTTTCAAGCGACAGATATAGCAACAGACAGGAACCATCTGTTTACATGGTTAACATCTAACAAGACGTAAGTAAATGCGTACAATTAATATTCTCTCTAATTCTCTAACAATACAGATTTGCATTTCAAAGCTCTAGTCCATTTACCACAGCTCCGTTAACTATTTAAAAGGAATGGTCCTAATTACCATTTACATACTTCTCTAATGTGCCTTTAAAGGTTGAATTTGGATCAATCATCCTGCTAGAGTCAGGGTGGAGACATCTGTCTATAAATAGGTTCATCATTAAAGACTATCAGCAATGATGAAATAGGTTCATCATGAAAGACTTTCTTTAGAAGAAAGGAGTAACTGCATTTTAGATAAAACCACTTTCCTCCACCTTCTCTGCACGGGGAGGGTAGAGGGATGGAACCTCCCCAGAAGAGGGAACAGAGAGAGGAGGAGTTGGTCCAGCCCTTTAGAAACACACAGACTGGATGAGTCAGAAGAAGCTGGGGTAGGAGAGAGGCACAAGGGCAGGAGAGGGGATTCTTCAGTTGCAGGGCTGTGGCTGCAGCAGAGAGACAGTCTCCAGCTGGATGAGAAGCCATGAGTTGCAGGAGGTGGCCCTGGACTCCTTAGAGGGCTCTACCCAAATCCCAAAGAATGCTCCAGGGTGGTGAGAACACTGAGGCAGGGAATGGCATGCAGCTATTGTATTGTGTTTATCTAGACCTGGGTATCTCTTGTGCTGTCTAAAGGGGAGGAATTGTTTTATCACCTCCTTTTCAAAGCCTGGGTCTGTTTGCTTTAACGATCCTGTGCCCCAAAGAGAGAAACTGGAAATAGCGTGAGCCCAAGGGGTAGCTCTGGGAAGGGTGTGCTGAACCAATTGGAGTGTCTGGGGGAGCCAGGCTGAAAGTAGACTCAGGGTCTTGGCGTGCAGGTCTCCACTCCCAGAGGGAGGTGCTAGAATAGAAGCTGCGCTCCAAGAGTGGGCCTAGAAACCCAGAGCCAGAGCAGGGCCTGAACATGACTCAGACTCAGGAAAGCTTAAAAGCACCCACGGATCCAGCAGGTGGGTTCCCAACACAGCCATCTGGTGGGTATCCAGCCACAGGAGCTTGAGCAGGACTGTGACAGCAAACCTGGAGCTGCTCCATTGATGCTGGGGGCTGTGAGTGGAAGGAGAGTGGGACTGGGTGATCACAAACCTGCCGAAAGGTGTCCACAAGATGGTCTCTTCACCCAAATATGGCTCCTGTACCTTCGGTGTTTCCCGGAGTGCTCTGGTTCTCAGACTGATCCAGCCGGGATCCCTGAAGGAAATGCTTCCTGAACCAGGCAGTGCCAGCTTTGGGTCCGGGAGAGGGTTTTTCTCTCCCTTGGAAAGTGGTCCCCAAAATGGAAGAGGCCTGGAGTCCCTGTTCTAGTGAGTTTCATCCCTAATTCAGCAAAACAGGGAGAGGGAATCCAGGCTGGTGGAGCAGGAGGGGCTCAGTGAAACCCCAGTACATCTTGTGGCATCCCAGAAGCGGGGACCAACCCATCACAGCCTCCAATAGCTGCTCCGTATCAAAGGGCAGCACAAGATCAGGAGTGAGGATATATTGAACCTAGAACTGGCCCCATAAACTCTGTCACTTTTGGCAGCTTTCTTGCTGGGGAAACATTACTAGAAAAAATGACCAGTAAATTCTGAAGTGGGCATTTGAAGAAATGTCACTATATGGCCAGTGATCATGTGGGTGTCAAAACTTCAGTAACACAACAAGACTGCAACTGTGCGAATATACAACCAGACCCCTTTATGCACCTTCCCAGAGACAGATCCAGACAGTGCTCGGTTTGGAAGGAGGCTAAGTTCCTTTGTGACAATAGATCTGTTCATCCAGTAATGTGTGTGAAGCTGAGGTTGGACAAATGCAGGTGATAATCGCTGAACAAGGAAAGTGAAAGGGACATTTTCAGGGGGTCACATATTGCACATGTGATGGATAGTGGGAAAACACTCTTTCATTTTCCTTTGCTCTGTACCTCAACTTGCTTTTCTCCTGTGGTACAGAGCAGAATTGTAGTCTTTTTCTGTACATGGTTGTATGTCTTATTTAAAAATACAAATTTAGATCTCAGAGAGCTCTAATTTGATAGATATATTGTTGTGACACTCTGTACTCCAAAACAACACCCTGGCATCCCCATAATAACCACTGTTATATAATTGAAACAATTCTAGTATAAAATATGTCATTTCAGGTGTCTATGTTATGGTTTGCTGAATATGATTATCCTATTTGTATGCATGACTCATTTTTGTATCTGAAGTTATCAATATTGACTATCTGCCTGTATTTCAAATGTGTTTGCTCCTGTGGTAGTTCCCACAAGGTAGTTTACATCCAGTCTAGCCAGCACATTGTGAATGGACAATTCAAGTTGATTGCCCATCAGAGAACACAATGGGCCATGGAAAACATTTATCCCCACCTGATGGACTTTCTTGTGGACGTTCTAGCCAGATTATGGGTTATGGCCTCTGTTATGACTCATTTAAGCATGCAAAATCATTTGATCAGCTCATCTGACACTAGACTCCATCCTGTGCCTGTAGTTTTCCACTTACAGTGCTGGGATCTTTGTTTGGGACAATGAAGTTCCCTCCACATGGCAGAAATTATAAAAGGGGGGAGTGACATTGTTGAGTCTGAACTTTTGATGAGCTTAAACTTAACCCAGACTTGATGTCTCTGTCTGAACTTTTAATCAAAGCTCTGACCTGCGAACTACTCATGACACCCCCCTCTCCTTCAGTAGTCATCTCCCCTTTTCTCTTTCTGAATTTACATTTTAACCTGTTTTATCCTGTAGAATCTTGATTGATTATACATGACCATTATGATCTGTTAATCACTTTGTTTACTTCTGTGTATAAATATTGATGCTCACCCCTAATAAACTTGCCACACTTACTCTGAAGCTTTTCAAGCTAAGGATAGTGTGAGCCCGTTGATCAACGAATTGGTGTCTGGTCTCTGACAGATTGTGAGCCCCATACCAACTCTGCACGAACTCGGGTGCTGGAGAGGTGAGTGAGGACTTGCTTTTTACCTAACAATTTGGGGGCTCGTCCGGGATTTCCTTCTGGTGCGGTGCCTCTGTCCAGTGGTCAGACCACTCATATACGAATTGGCAGGCGCCACGGGAGATTTCTCCCAGCCAATTCAATATTGAGGGGTCGTGTACTGGACAGCAGGGTAAACGCCAGTTGGAGGGCTCCTGTCAGACACCATGGGTCAAGGGACTAGCGTGCCTCTTGAGACTCCGTTGGGGATTGTAAATAAGTTATGGAACGAAGGGAAACTCCCAGTACAGACAGGAATGTCTAGGAGGAAGTTGTACACACTGTGTGTAAGGAATTGGACTGGGTATACCGCGGTATTGGCCGACCCGGAGATGAGGTGGCCTTCGTATGGCTCTTTCGAACAGGCTGCCTTAAGAGGAGTAAGGAGCCAGATCGGAAAAGACCATCCGGGACAGTTATGTTACTGGTTTTGTTGGGACACAGCAGCAGAGCTGTGGAAATCTTTAAAAATTATGGCAGTCAGGTATTCTCCCGAGAGTGAACCTCCCTCCATGTTATTTCGATGAAGGGTGTAAACCATGGCGTGTTTTGACTCGTCAGTTGGTCCCCACTGCACCTGCCCCTATTCCTCCGCAGGGGGACTCTCTCCAGGGTGCAGAGGGGAATCTGCAGGACTCCAGATCGGAATCTCTGCAGAGGGATAAGGGGGAAATGGAAGGGCACACCTCGGGAGGAGTAATTACTAGGCAAAAGATCAAGCAGATGCAGCAGGTTGCATACCCCTCCCCTGGGGACGCCCAGAGGGTCCGGTCGCATCCGCAGATACTTACACCAAAAACAAATACATCCCTGCACCACCAGCTCAGCCCATTCCCCAGGCCTGGATCAACTACGGGCAACAGCAGCAGCTGCAGCAAACTCAGCCTCCTCAATGACGGTACCCCGGGGGCGAAGGCAAATAATGTGATCGTCTTATTTCCTTAATGTCTTTAGCCGGCTCCTTCCTCTCTTTCTCCCCTCCCAGCAAAGAGCCTCGTCTAACCCTTTCAGTCCAGGGACTGCCTGTCTCCTTCCTCATTGATACTGGAGCTACTTTCTCTCTTTTAAATCATGCCCCTTCTCCCTGGCTATCCTCTGAGGTTAAAACTGCAACTGGGTGGAGGGCAACCCACAGTCTCTGGGACTCACTTTGCCTCTAAATGTTATTTATGCTGATAAATGTTTTTCTCACCATTTTCTTTTTTCCCCAGCTTGTCTGATCCCTTTGATGGGCCGGGATTTACTCTGTAAGCTTGAGGCTACTTTAACCTGCACTCCTGAAGGGGTAGGATTATTGATGACAGTGTTAGGAGATTCGGCCCCAACTCAGGGTAATTGGGAACCCCCCCCCTCTCTCCCCTGACCTCACTGACTTGCCTTTAACCCTCTGGGGAATTTCTGACATTGATGTTGGCCTGCTCCTTTCGGCAGAGCCAGTAAGGATTCAAGTGAAGCCCTCCTTAACCCCCCCGTCAGTCCCTCAATACCCCCTGTTGCTGGAAGCCCGGGAAGGCATCCGCCCCATTATCGAGGGATTCATTGCACAAAAGCTAGTCCGCCCTCAGCGCACTCCCTGTAACACCCCTATACTGCCTGTCAAAAAGCCTCCTAAAAAGAACGGAGACCCTATTCGTTGGCGCTTTGTACAGGATCTACGGGTTGTTAATCAGTAGGTGGTCCCTCTTAATGCAGTAGTTCCTGATCCAGCTACTATCATCAGCCAAATCCCCTGGGATGCTAAGTGGTTCACTGTTATTGACTTAAAATCAGCCTTTTTCAGCATTCCTGTGCACCCAGACTCTCAGTATCTCTTTGGCTTCACCTGGGAGGGACAAAGTTATGTCTGGCAACGACTTCCTCAAGGCTACAGAGACAGCCCCATGATTTTCAGCCAATGCCTCCGCCACTACTTGGAAGGCTTCACCAGTCCGCAGGGATCCACGTTAGTCCTATACGTAGATGACATCCTATTAGGTAACCGCGAAGAAGCTGCCCTCCAAGACCCTAACAAGATTCAGTGGGTCTCACAGAAGGTCCGATATCTGGGCTTCCTGTTAACCCCAGAGGGGAGACAAATGGACCCAGTCCGCATAAAGACTATCCAAAACTGCCCTCTGCCAAACACCGAGAAACAACTTCAAGGTTTCTTAGAATTAATTGGCTTCTGTCACCCCTGGTTGCCGTCCTGCGGGGAGTTAAGCAAACCGCTCCACCGACTCACTGCTAACCTTGCTCCTGACCCTTTGCAGTGGTCCCCGGACACAATCCAAGCCTTTCAGTTACTCAAGGACAGTGTGGCCTCCTCCATGTCTCTCCGCCCCCCCCAATTACAGCAACCCTTTCACCTTTTTGTCCACGAGAGGGGCGGAATTGCTAGTGGCGTCCTTACCCAGCTGAGTGGGCCCCACCATTTCCCGCTTGCTTTTTACTCTCAGCAGATCGACCCTGTCGCTCAGGGAACCCCATCCTGCACCCGGACTCTGGCAGCAGCTGCCCTGCTGATCACAAAGGCAAAGAGCCTGACCCTGGGTCATTTTACCACGGTTTGGACCTCTCATGCCTTGTCAGCCCTTCTGCGTAGGGGCACAACCCAAGTCTTTTCGGCCCATCGTCAGCAACAGCTAGAGGCCGAACTCTTAGAGGACACTAACCTAATTTTTGAAAGGTGTGGGCCCCTTAATCCAGCTACCTTGCTTCCTGACCTGCCAGTCCTCCAGGATCAGCACGACTGTTTGGAAGTAGTTTATAGCATCTTACAAATAAGGGACCTGGCTTATGCCGGATGGCTGAGCCTGCCTCCCTCGCTCCACATACCCCATGGCAGTTCACTGGCACCATGATAAGGGGGGTCACTACGGCACGCACGCCCTTGTGGACACCATTGCTCGCTTTTGGTATGCTCCAGGCATTCAACCCTACTGCCTGTCAATAGTGAAAGCACGCAGCACATGTCAGCGTAATGGACCTGCTCCGCCTCTTAACAAAATTAAGGGTGGAAGACCTCCGCCTGCTGCTCCATTTCAACATCTTCAAATTGACTTTGCAGATATGCCAAAGGCTTTTGGGAAAAAGCACCTCCTTGTTTTGGTTTGCCCTCTGACTTCCTGGGTCGAAGCTTTTCCTACTGCTAATTGTACTGCTGCCACAGTGGCGAAGATTCTCCTTAGAGACATTGTACCCCGTTTTGGCATCCCTCTCGTGCTTGACTCAGATCGCGGACCTCACTTTACTGGTCATGTCCTTGGCCGTTTAGAACAAGGACTGGGCATTTCACACTCCTTTCATACACCCTACCACCCCCAGTCTGGCGGGAAAGTTGAGCGTATGAATAGGGAGCTTAAGTTTACATTGGCTAAATACTGTCAGGAAACAGGGTTAAAGTGGCCTCAGGTACTTCCCTTGGTCCTGTTTCACCTTCGTACTCGCCCAACCCGTGTATTGGGATTATCCCCCTTTGAACTGCTCTATGGACACCCCTCTTTCAAAGGCAGGGCGCTACCACGTGCTGATGTTTCACTATTGGGAGGGGATCATATGACCGCGTGCCAGTTTCTCTCCCTACAGGCTCGCCTCCGTAACCTTTGGAAAGCCTCGCAGTTTTCCCAGACCGTGCCGCTGGAAGAACAGATCCACCCGTTCCAACCAGGGGACTTCGTCTGGGCCAAAAAGTTCGTTCGTGGCGACACCCTCCAGCCGAGGTTTACTGGACCCCACCAGGTTCTTTTAACAACCCAGACTGCAGTGTTCCTGGAAGGACGCAAATCCTGGATCCACCACTCCCACGTCAAGCCAGCCGTAGTGGACCACAGTGACGGACCAGCAGCTCTTGCCACCACTGAGGACACTGCCTCCGACCAGTGGACCAGCTTACCTCTTTCAGACATCAGACTTAAATTGACTCGGAAAAAATGAGAGGACCTTTTATTCTGACAACTGTATGTTTTTTATTATGCCTTTTTAGTTTATTTTCTACTTATGAAGATAATGCTTTTATTAGATATTCCCATGAGGTTAAAACTCGTATTTTAGGAAATAGAAGTAATTGCTGGGTATGTACTCAATTTCCAGTAAATGCAGAACAGGACTACTAGAATCTTTAACCAATGAAACTGCGACCCTATTTGAGAATCAGGCCGGGGAAATGTCCCAGCTGCGCCAGTTAGCTTTGCAAAACCACATGGCTTTAGACATAATGTTAGCAGCCCAGGGAGGAACTTGTGCCCTCATAAATGAAGAATGCTGTGTTTTTGTAAATGACACCTACTCTGACACTTTTCAATGTACCAAACATCTAAGGGAAATGGCTAAGAACTACTCCTCTGGCCAGCCACCTTATAATTGGTGGGGAGCCTTATGAAATTGGCTGCCTGGATTTGGGTGGGTTAAAAAAACTCTTGGTGGGTATTGTTGGGGCCATAGTAATCCTTATAATACTGTGTTGCTGTATTCAGTGTGTCCCCTCCCTCATAGACTCATGTGGGTCAGTTTATTCTTTTCCTACTTCAGCCAAGGGCCTTACTCTCTTCGAGTTGGCCCAGGCTGAAATTGCCAAGCGGCCCTTGGCTCCTTAAAATGGGGTGTAGCTTTTGGTAAATAGTTATCCCAAAGCTACAAATGGAGGAATGTTGAGTCTGAACTTTTGATGAGCTTAAACTTAACCCAGACTTGATGTCTCTGTCTGAACTTTTAATCAAAGCTCTGACCTGCAAACTACTCATGACACCCCCCTCCTCTTAAGTAGTCATCTCCCCTTTTCTCTTTCTGAATTTACATTTTAACCTGTTTTATCCTGTAGAATCTTGATTGATTATACATGACCATTATGATCTGTTAATCACTTTGTTTACTTCTGTGTATAAATATTGATGCTCACCCCTAATAAACTTGCCACACTTACTCTGAAGCTTTTCAAGCTAAGGATAGTGTGAGCCCGTTGATCAACGGATTGGTGTCTGGTCTCTGACAGATTGTGAGCCCCATACCAACTCCGCACGAACTCGGGTGCTGGAGAGGTGAGTGAGGACTTGCTTTTTACCTAACAACATCACCACTTGGCCTCATTCCCCCCCTTACTCAACACCTGAGAACATGGTTAGAGGGAAAAGGCTTTGACTGAGGAAGGGGTCCCAGGCTGGCAAGGAGAAATCAAGGCATGTGTATGGAAGATTGGTGAACTGTTTGTACCATCAGGGTAAGACAATGCTTGATTCAAATCCTGTCTAGTTTATAGAACTCGGATTGTGATTTTGTAGATCCTACTGAAGAGGTAGTTGTTCGTTAAAATGCTAATGAAACATCACACCGAGGGAAAGAGGTAATTCCTTGGGCTGGTAAGACACAGAAAACAGCTGTGAAAGAGCTGCTTGGAGAAGACACATCTCTTATCCCAGAGAGCACAGATCACAACCCGCTAGGAAAGGGGGTTGGGGGTGGGCAAGGTCCGAGTGCTGGGAATGGGGATCCAGGGAAAGAGGGAGAGAGGGGTGTTGGTGGATTTTTTGCATGGGTATAACCCTGGGATTGGGAAGCAGCACCACAGAGGTCCTCTTACATCCTTATCTCACCAGACCCCGGAATAACAATACCCCAAACATAACTTTTGACTGAGATCTCTACTGAAAGGGACACCGAGGGAAAAGGAAACCCAGTAACTAATCACATGCTAAGGTTAAGGGAGGAGTTGAAAGACACAAATGGTATTGAACAAACAAACTGTCCAAGCAGAAGACGTAGTAAACTAAAAACACTTAGCTCTGGTCTACACTGTGGGGGGCTGTCGATCTAATATACGCAACTTCAGCTACGAGAATAGCATAGCTGAAGTCAACGTATCTTAGATCGCCTTACCTCACGTCCTCACGGCGCGGGATCGACTGCCACCGCTCCCCTGTCGACTCCGCTTCCACCTCTCGCAGGGTGGAGTACTGGAATCGATGGCAGAGCGATCGGGGATTGATTTAATCGCGTCTATAATAGATGCGATAAATCGACCCCAGATAGATCAATCACTACCCACTGATCCGGAGAAATCCCTACCTGTGATAAAAGATTTGGTGGTGTTATTCAATCTTATTTGCAAAGACTGTTGCTAATGGTAAAACTTAAAACAAAGAGTATGATACTGATGCTAAATCTTATGAAAAGCTGTAACATGCATGATTTTTCTGAAAATTTAGGTATGGTAGGTGTAGTAAACAAGAAACCCTATGGGGATACTGCTTCTCAGCTAACACCTGTAAACAGGCTCAAAGCTTGTCACAGAAGGGAAACCATAATAAACCTGGTCTGCTATGTGGAAGGGGAGACTGAGGCACACCATCTGATGGTGTTGATAAATATCTGTATTGAGTTATCACCAGTGGGAAAAGCACAATAGTTAACAATGCTGCACAGATACAAAGTGTGGTTTTCTAGCGACCCAGAGAAAGCACACTTCCTGACTTTTGAGATCACTAGGCTGATCTTCAAAGTGTTAAAAGTTACACAGAACTGTGCAATAACACATGCAGGTAACACTACAATGTTGTGCAACACGTGAATGTTTGAAATGCAAAATAGAATTATGCTCAGGATTAGTGGCTGGTGCATTATCCTCTCCATATTAAGGGAGGGGCAGACTGAGTAATAAATTACACTGGTCAGGCTTCTGACCATGGCATGATGATACACCTCTGGGGTCCTAGGCTGGAGAACCAGGGTAAATTGGCAGGAGCCTCTCTTGTTGGTTCATGAGTGGCTAGTGAAAGCAGTCATGTAACTGCAGCTGGGTGTGTCCCTGTCCGTGTATGGCTGTGTAAGTGCAAGAGCTGGAGATGATTGCAGCATGTCACAGCATCACAGTATGAGATGGATCCCAGATCGGTATGCCAGAGTGGTCAGTGGTACCCCAGTTCAAGGTGGCACCCCAGGGAAATCCATCACATCCACCCAAAGAACAGGCCCTGCTACAGCATGAGTTCATTTCCTTCTTTTCATGTGCTCAGTTAGTGATGAAAAGACCCTGGTTACAGTAGGCAAGTCAGGACTCCTGGGTTCTGTCTGTCATTCTCTGTGTGACCGTGGCAAGTTCACATTTCCTTTGCCTCAGTTTACCTATCTGTATAATGGGGATATGTTCATAGTGACTTTCCTTTCTAAGTATTTTGAAGATCCTTCAATGAAAGGTGCACAGTATGATGACAGTTACTGAGGAGATTTACTGGTCTCTGAGCCCTTAGCGATAGCTCCATGTGCCTGCAGAAAGTGCTCGTGTCTCCCCGCAGGTATCTTTCTCAGAAGAACATAAGAATGGCCACACTGGGTCAGACCAAAGGTCCATCTAGACCAGTATCCTGTCTTCCGACAGTAGCCAGTGCCAAGTGCCACAGAGGGAATGAACAGACCATGTAATCACCAAGTGATCCATCGCCCAGTCCCAGCTTCTGGGAAAGAGAGACTAGGAACACCATCCCAGTCCATCCTGGTTAATAGCGAGGGATGGACCTATCCTCCATGAACTTATCTAGTTCTATTTGGAACTAGATCTCCAGATCTGTTTTAAAGATTAAGAACAGTTACTAGGGGTGGGGAGTAGAATATCCCTCATCTGCCTAGTTACTCACACCTTACTTTAAAGCATCTGGAGACAGGCCCTGTCAGAGACAGGTTCCTGGGCCAGGGACACATCCATGCATGTTTAGGAACCCAAAGTGTCCTGACTTGCACAGGTGCTGAGCATCCACAAGGCCATAGAATCATAAGAGATTAGAGTTGGAAGAGACATAGGTATTACCCAGAATTTTATTATTCATCCACTATAATTTTTAAATATACACAATTTCACAGAGCAGCCAATGCCTCTGTGACTCAACACAGAGCTCAAGAGTTCTCATCTCCCTTTGGGAAGGTCCCTTAATTACTGTTTACTCCCAAAGCTGGATAAAGAGCACAGAAGCACAGACATGGAAAGAGAGTTATTGGCTAGAGTGTCTCCAGTGTCCGGCCTGTTTACATTCAGATGCCGCTTCTCCCCTAGAGGCTGAGTGAATTACCCTGGGATTGCACAGATCTCTGTTATAAACAGTGCTCACCACTGTACTGGCTCTCGGCGTGGGATGTTGCTGCAGATGCTGGGGTGAGAGAGGTGTGGGACACGGCTACCTGAGGGGGATTCCCAGGGAAGATACTTCTGTCTCAGACTTCACAGGTACCCATCTGTCACTGAAGAGCTCACCTGCTTGACAAACCCAGTGCAACAACAAGCGCACGGTGGGATAGAGAATAGGTCTGTGGTCCTTTCTGCTCTGCACAGCCATTAAACATCCCAAGGCACTTTTCACAGGTAATGAGTTTGCGCCAGTATCATGGGCCAAAATGTCCCTTTCTGCTGATGACCTCCAGCCCCAAGGCAGCTGCATTTCAGTGGCACAGTGAATCCTTGAGCATGAAAGGTGTTACTAGATGTACAATACAAAGGCCAAATTCTGAGGCCCCGGCCCATAGTTTACTCAGGCCCCACTGAGGCAAAACTTTTCTTGGAGAAAGAACGGAATAAAAAACTTGGTGGCCAGCTGTGTGTTCATGCACAGAGATGTCACCTCCTCCTCTTGCATCATAGAGCTCTGGCTGTTAATGGCAGAGAGGGATGGGGGGATTACTTTTCTCTTCTGGAAAGCATAGAGGTCCTAGTGGTCCTCACTGGAACAATTATAAGAATTTTTCAACATGGGCAAGACATCTTATCTCTGAGCTTAATTCGAGAAGGCAGCTGAACTGTTAGGTCTGAAACTCTGAAAAAATAATTCAGCCTGAAGCAGACACCTACCATCTGAAATGTCAGTCCAAATGCTTCAAGTTTGGTAAACTTATAAGCAACTGAAAATGAGGTCTCCTAATTGAAGGTGTCAGACAACCTTACCGAAGGATGGTGCCCCCAGCACTACCTACAATGGCCAATCCATTTGTAAATCCCATTCAGGTAAGCTCTTTGCTCCAATAATGTCTCTGGCAAGGAGTTCCACAGGCCAAATATGTATTATGTAAACAATTTATTTTCTCAGTGTTATACGTTCAGACTTTCAATGTAATTGAATGTTCCCTTGTTCATGTTTTGTGAGACACAGTAAATATAAATGCCTGATCTACCTTCTTTATTGATAGAGTCATAGGATATAAGGGACCATTTGATTATCCAGCCTGACCTCCTGTATGACACAAGCCATTACATTTCACGCAGTTACCCCTGTATTGAGCTCCATAAGTTGTGTTTGACTAAGACCTGATCTAAAGTAGGATTTTACATCATGGAATCATAAAGCCACAGGGTGAGAAGAGACCACAAGGGTCATCTAGTGTAACCCCTGCCGAGATGCAGGATGTGATTTGTCTATACCATCCCTGGCAAGTGACTATCCAGCCTCCTTTGGAAAACCTCCAGCTAAGGAACTTCCACAACTTCTCGATGTGTCTGCTCCGTTGTTCTCCTGTTATTACAGTTAAGAATTTTTTCCTGAGATTTCATCTAAATCTACTCTGCTGTAGTTTGAACCCACTGCCTCTTGTCCTGCCCTCAGTGGCAAGAGAGAACATTTTTTCTCCAACTTTTTTGTGGCAGCCTTTCAAGGATCTGAAGGCTGCTGTCCTGTCCCCTGCTTATCTCCTCTTTCCCAAACTAAACATACCCAGTTGCTTCAGCCTTTGCTCTATGGCTCGTATTCCAGCCCTTGGATTCTCTTTGTCTCTCAACTCTGGATCCTTTCTAGTTTCTCTACGTCCTTCCTATGGATTGGTGACCACAACTGGACACCGCGCTCCAGCTGTAGCCTAAGCAGTGCCGAGCATAGCTCTATAATCACCTCCTGTGACTTGCATGCTGTGCCTGTGTTAATGCAACTAGCCCGACATTTGCGTCTCTTTTTTTTAAAGTAAATACATCCACACCCCTGTGTAGACAGCATGAGGTTTAATGAAGAATTCTTCCATGGGCCTAGCTCCCTCCTCTCGGGGAGGTGGATTACCTGCACTTACAGGAGAAGTCCAGTCGTCGGTGTAAGTAGTGTCTACACTGAAGCGCTACAGAAGCAACACTATAACATTTTAAGTGTAGATGAGCTCTTAAGCAGATCTTCCAGAAAAGCATCCAGTCTGGATCTGCAGACATGGGGAATTGTAGAATCCACCCACTTCCCTTTGCAGTTTGTCCCAATGATTAATCTCCCTCAGTGCTAAACATTTGGCCTTTTTTCCAGCTGGAATTTCTCTGGCTTCAGTTTCCAACTACTGGGTCTGGCTCTGCCTTTCTCTGCTAGATTACAGAGCCCATTATTACCCACAGTTTTCTACCCACGGAAGTCTCCTCTTGATTGTCTTTTTGATAAGATAAATAGATGAAGCTCTTTAAGTTTCTCTCTGTCGGGCATTTTCTCCAGCCTCTAAACATTTTTGTGGCCCTTTTCTGCACCCTCGCCAATTTTTCAACATCCTTTTTGAAATGTGGATCCCAGGACTGGACACAGTCAGTTTCACCAATGCCATGTGCAGAGGTAAAATCCTTTCCCTGCTCCAACTCACCACTCCTCTGTTTATGCAGCCAAGGATCACATCTGTCCTCTTGGCCACAGCATTGCACTGGGAGCTCACAATGAGCTGGGTGTCCAGAATGACCCTTAAATCATTTTCAGGGTCCCTGCAGTCCATAATACAGTGCCCTAGTCTGTGGGATGGGTCTGCATTCCCTGTTCCAAGAGGATCACTTTGCATTTCTCTGTATTAAAACATTTTGTTTGCTTGGGCCCAGCTCACCAAATGCTCCAGATCAATCAGTGTGCCTGCCCTGGCCTCCTCACTGTAATAATCACTCCACCAATCTCTGGGTCATCCTAAAATTTTATTTGCAGTGATCAGAATCATAGAATATCAATGTTGGAAGGGACCTCAGGAGGTCATGTAGTCCAACCCACTGCTCAAAGCAGAACCAATCCCCAGACAGATTTTTGCCCCAGATCCCTAAATGGCCCCCTCAAGGATTAAACTCACAACCATGGGTTTAAGCAGGCCAATGCTCAAACCACTGAGCTCTCCCTCCCCCCCATTTTCCATTCCCTTCTAAACCATTGATGAAAATATTGAAGAGTATTGGGCCTAGAATTGATTCTTGCAGAACCCCACTAGAATCAGCCGCATATACTGACAACGACCCATTGACAAGAGCTTTCTGGGATCCTTCAGTTAGCCAGATTTTAGTCCATTTTACATGTGCTCTACTGATATTATAGAGTGTTCATATTTTTTTCTGAATGTTTTCCCCTACTAAATGAAGTGCCTCAGATAATCAAACTTTATTGCATCTGTGGGGTTTCCTTGATCAACCAAACTTGTACCCTCATTAAAGGATGAAATCAGGTTTCTTTGACAAGACCTCTTTTCCATAAACACTCTTGTTGCCTGGTATTAATTATATTCCTAGACTTTTTTTAATCTAATCCCATATCAGCTTTTCCATTGTTTCCTAACCTTGTCAAATCTTTTTTTAAATATTTCGCTTTCTTTTTTAACATAATTTACTTTTAACGCAGTACTGTCCTGTAGTTCCCTTTTTTGTTGTTGGTTTTTTTCTTGTTGTTGTTTGGCTCTGCTACTGTCTGATTGCGTACTTCTGGTTCCAAATGAGATGTGTGGTTGATCGGTCAGTTCATAACCCTGATGTTTGTAACTCTAAGGTTCTATTGTAGATGCTGTTTATTATCCTCTTTGACCGCTAATCACATCTTAGGTGATATGAGTAAATCATACCGCTTCTTTCCAAATGTAGAACAAAAAATAAGAATTGAACACATCTACCTTTCCTGCAACATTAACAAGTTTCCTATCTCTCTCTAGGAATTGGCCTAAACCTTTTCTCGGATTTCTTTTGTTCTTAATGTACTTAATAACCTCCTTTTTGTGATCCTTAGCCCTGCCAAGCATGGGTTTTTCCCTGATGTCTCTAACGTCCTTTATCAGTGTTCATAAGTTGTATTGCTTGCTATCTATGTCCCTGTTTCCCATGTGTTATATATTGCTTTCCCCACCCCTAATAGCTGCCTTCAGTTTGTCACTAAACCAGGTTTTTAGACAGAGTTGTCCACTTCCTTGACTTTGGAATTGTGACTTTCTAGTTATGTAATAAATGCTTCCAATAAAATTTCCTCTTTTCCTTCCCAGTTTTCTGTCTAATTTTTTCCTCCCAATCCATTTTGCTGATAATTTGCCTCATATATGGGGAAGCACTAAGTGTCTCGGATATTACTGGTTGGGAACTGTTCTCTGTTTGTCCATTTGAACATAATCACTTCTATTGTTTATTTTCCTCTCCTCTATCCTATCCCCCCTTTTTGTCTTTTCTCTAAACTAAACAGTCCCAGACTTTCAGGCTGCCCACATTCCACAGCCTCCCCCATTCTGAAAGCCTGTCTCAGAAATCCCCTTTCTTTCTGCTGTATCCTTTATAGAGACTGAGTGACCACAACTGAGCATGTGTCCAGAGCAGGTTATTCTCCATCCCATTTCTTAGGTATGAGAACATTGTCTTTCTTTTACCAGTACTGCAAATGAACAGGTGTTTCTGTGGAGCTTCTATCAATGATGCCCAGGACTTTTCCCTGATGCTTGGTCTAGCTGGGATGTTTTCCCCAGTACATGTATTGGCAAAGCTTTGTTTTTTTTCCACTCTCTGATTTTGATCAACCGGTTAAATAGGGAACTCCCTGCAGCATGGGATCTCTAGCCTGGTATTCATTCATTAAGGAACAATTATGGATACCAGTATCCACACTCTGGATTCTGCTGGTGCCCACTAAGGATTCCCACACCACAATATGTAGGAATTACTGACACATGGAGCACCATAAAATATGGAATTGGCATTAGTAGGGTCAGTGTTTCATAATTAATTTATCTGATGAGAACGGCCTCCAGTAGTGCATATAGTGTCTCATACTAACATTTGTCCCTCCATCCAGGCATTTGTACTGCAACCATCACCCTAGAGCCTGGGCACATACAAGAAGTCAGAGGAACGTACAGTACATGCAGGAGACTCCGTTCTGCCTCAGAGTTGGACACCTTCTCCCCTACTCCATGTCAAATTCTAACACAACCGACTTCACCAACCCCTCCATCTTCATCCTGTTGGGCATTCCTGGCCTGGAGGCAGCCCATGTCTGGATCTCCATACCCTTCTGCGCCATATATGTCATAGCCATCTTGGGGAACTTCACCATCCTGTCCATCGTAACGATGGAGCCGAGCCTCCATGTGCCCATGTACTATTTCCTCTGCATGCTGGCTGTCACAGACCTGGTCCTGTCTACGTCCATCCTGCCCAAAACGCTGAGCATTTTCTGGTTCAATTCCAGGGAAATAGATTTCAGAGCCTGCCTCACCCAGATGTACTTCCTTTACTGCTTTTTAGTGATGGAGTCTGGGTTCTTCGTGGCCATGGCTTTGGATCGTTACGTGGCCATCTGCCATCCCCTGAGACATTCCAGCACCTTGCGAAACTCTGTGGTGGCCAATATCGGCCTAGCCGTGGTACTGCGTGGTGGCATCATCATACTACCCTCTTTCCTCCTGGTAAGTCAGTTGCCACATTGCAGAACAAACATCATTCCCCACACGCACTGCGAACACATGGCTGTGATGAAGCTGGCCTGTGGTGACATACACGTCACTAGTTACTACGGCCTATTTGTACTATTCTTTGTGATCGGTGTGGATGTGTTTTTTATCACTGTGTCCTATATCCAGATCCTCAGGGCCATCTTCAGCCTCCCCACAATGGATGCCCGGCTCAAGACTTTTGGGACCTGCGGCTCCCACCTCTGTGCCATCTTAGTCTTTTACATCCCAAATCTCTTCTCCTCTCTCACATACCGTTTTGGCCACAATGTGCCTCTACATTTCCATGTTCTCATTGGCAACGTGTACCTCCTCATGCCCCCCATGATAAACCCCATCATCTATGGTGTGAGGACCAAACAGATCCGGGACAGGCTTCTCCGGCTAATTACTTATAAAGGGACTACATTTTTCTCTTGGTGCTCTGGCTCTCAGACCAAGTTCCGTGCAGATCTGGGTGGTGAGTTGGTGCTGGGTCAGTGACAGACATTAAATCATTTCCTGACATTAGTGTGTTTGTCAGCATGACAAACTGGGGAATGGGTCTGTGTACAACTCATTAACTCATAGGGTTGCCACCTTGCTAATTTCTGGAAACTGGACCTCTGATGTCCTGCCCCCTGCCCTGCCTCTCCCTCCAATGCCCAGCTTCTGCTCCACATCTCATCTCAAGGCTCCATCCAAATCTTCGCTTTTTCCTGCAAGGCGCTGACCCTCTCGCTCACTCCTCTTCTCCCCCCGTCACTCGCTGAGTCTCCCTCACCAGCTGAGTTCCCTCTGCTCTGGGGCTGAGACAGGATCTGCTGCAGCCTGACAAGGAGCCTGCAGGGAGTGCAGCAACAAGCAGTGCTGGGGCCGACAGGCCAGTCAGGAGTGGAGAGGGATACCAGGAAATCACGTAAAAGCAGCTGAGGGTTGGGAGCAGGGTTGAGTGGCTGGTGGGTGAGATTGTGCCTCGTACAGCTTGTGGGCCCTAAAGCTTGCCTACAAAGTCCTGAGGGAAAAGACCATTGTGTGCGTTATTTCTTTAGCTTTCAGTTCCCTTTTGTTACTCCCGGCTGGGAGCCTGTAGCTGGCAGGATCCATGGAATGGTTATGGGCTGGGAGCCCTTTGCCCTGAGCCAGGCCCTGGGGGCAGGGCAAGGGATCAGCTTTGAAGCTAGGAGGATAACAGCTGAGAGAGGTGGAAGGACAAGCCCCTGTGTTATCTGGGAAGGCAGGATGCTGGGCAGAGGCCGGGGTGGTGTTGGTAGCTCACAGGGAGGGAGATAAACTGCACAGCTACCATTAGCCGGCTATTTGCACATATAAACTGCACCTTATCTGGAACTACAGGGCACCCATTGCCCAGGGGCTGAACCTGAACTGTGAAGCTGAGTCTAACATTCGCTCTGTGTGACGCTTTTGATCACTACATCTACAATCTCTTTATCTGGCTGCTAGCAGTATGATCCCCGTGTCATGGACGGACTGAGCCATGCAGAGGTAAAGTGATTTACCCAAGGCCACACAATGAGTAGGCGGTAGGGCTCAGAATAGGAACTGGGAGTCCTGACCCCCCAACACCATTGCTCTGGCCACGAACTGGCACTGGTCCTCTGATACCAGTACATCACCATTAATCATAACTTCAGACACAAAGATGATACATGTATATAAAAAGGAGAGTCATACCTAGCAAATCATAACTTTCCCACTGACCTCTGACAGGATATACTTTGTACAAGATTTGTTGCAATTGCATAAGCATAGTAGAAACAATGATTTCTTAGTAATGTGCATTTCTGCAATATCGGCCCTGGTCTTGCCAGATTCTGTGAGCAGGTCCTGTAGTGACATTATTGACAAAAACAATGACCGTATAGATCATTGTTACAACCATTGTTATCTATTTGCAGCAAATATTGTACAAAGGTTGTTGTGTGAGTTGTCTATGAAAAGCTTATGATTTGCTTATGTTTATGCTATCGGTATATGTGTAACTTTTTTGTAGTTGAAGTTATGAATATTGACTATGTACTTGTATCTCAATGTGTTTTGATTGTAAGTAGCCTCAGTAAAGCATTTGGTCAGCTTCTTGAGAAACGACTAGTCTCAGTAAGTGCCCAATGAAGAAACACTTAACTGAGAATGGACTTTGCCAGACGCCAATCCACATCTGAGCTTTCCTGGGAATGTTGAAACTAACATGTAAACAATGGCGTCGGCCTGCAAACTGAGTCATGCATGGACATGTGACTTGCCCATGTGACTCCAAGGTCCATCTTGCTGCTGTAATTTTTCACAGTAAGAACAAAAGGGGTCCTCCACAGGGTGGAGAATATAAAAGGCCCTGAGAAACCCTCCGTTTTGTTTTCAATTCTGCTTCTAACCTCTGGAGCATGGGTTCTCAAACTGGGGGTCGAGACCCCTCAGGTGGTCGCGAGTTTATTACATAGGAGGTCGTGAGCTCTCAGCCTCCACCCCAAACCCTGCTTTGCCTCCAGCATTTATAATGGCGTTAAATATATAAAAAAGTGTTTTTAATTTAATTTATTAGGGGGGTGAGGTTTGCTATGTGAAAGGAGTCACCACTACAAAAGTTTGAGAACCACTGCTTTGGAGAAACCTTGTTACAAACTGAAGCTCTGAACAAAGAACTGAAGGACACATCCCAGCTGTGGATGTACTCCAGAGACTTGATTTGAACCTGTAGTTTATTCCATCCCTGCTACAATCCTGACTCAATAACTTTGCCATTACTGTATGTCATTGATTCCATTTAACCAATTCTAGCTCTCATCTCTATTTCTTTCTTTTTATGAATAAACCTTAGATTTTAGATTCGAAAGGATTGGCAACAGCGTGATTTGTTGGTAAGATCTGACATGTATATTGACCTGGGTCTGGGACTTGGTCCTTTGGGATCGAGAGAACCTATTTTCTTTTACTGGGGTATTGGTTTTTATAATCATTCATCCCCATAACGAGTGGCCCTGGTGGTAATACTGGAAAACTGGAGTGTCTAAGGGAATTGCTTGTATGACTTCTGGTTAGCCAGTGGGGTAAAACCAAAGTCCTCTCTGTTTGGCTGGTTTGGTGCCTTAATAATAAAGGAACCCCAGCCAGCCTTGGGCTGTAACTGCCATGCTCTAAGCCATTTTTCCTGGATTGACACTCTCAGTTGTGTCCCTCCAGAGGCCGCTTCGTAACAGCACTGAACAAGATCTCACCTGGACATAAGAAAGGAGTAACTGCATTCTAGATAAAGCCAATTTTCCCCAACTTCTCTGCAGAGGGGTGGGCTTGGAAGGAATGGAACCTCCTCAGAAGAGGGAACACAAAGAGAAGGGGTTGGTCCAGCCCCATAAAAACACAGAGACTGGATGAGCCAGAAGAAGCTGGGGCAGCAGAGAGGCACAAGGGTGGGAGAAGGGACTTCTTGGTTGCAGGGCTATGGCTGCAATAGAGAGACAGACTCCAGCTGGAGGAGAAGCTGTGAGTTTCAACCCCAAAGGGCTCTGACAAAATCTCAAAGAATGCTCCAGGGTGGTGGGAGAACAGAGGCAAGGAATGGTGTACAGTTGTTGTATTGTGTTTACCTGGATCTGGGTATCTCCTGTGCTGTCTAAAGTAGAGGAATTGTTTTAGCAACCTCTTTGCAAAACCTGGGTGTGTTTGCTTCAGGAATCATGTGCCCCAAAGGAGAGAAACAGAATGAGCCCACGTGGAAGCTCTGGGAAGGGTGTGCTGAAGCAATTGGACAGTCTGGGTGAGCTGAGCAAAACCTAGTCTCAGGACCTTAGTGTTCAGGTCTCCACTTCCAGAGAGAGGCGCTAGAATGGAAGCTTCACCCCGAGAGTGGGTCTAGAACCCCAGAGCCAGAGACAGGGCCTGAATGCTGCTACGATTCCAAAGCACATGGGTCCAGTGTGTGGGACCCAAACACAGCTGCGTGGGGGATGTCCACCTGTAGGAGCTTAAGCGAGGCTGTGACAGCAAACCTGGAGCTGCTACAAGGATGCTAGGGGACTGTGAGTGCAAGGGGAGTGGGACTGGGTGGGGAGGTGTCCACAAGATGTTATCTTCACCCAAATGTGGCCAACTCTTCTCTGCCCTCGGTGTTTCCATGAGTGCTTTGGTTCCTGGCCTGATCCACCCTGAATCCCTGAAGCAAATGTTTCCTGAACCAGGCAGTGCTGGTTTGGGATCAAGGAGATGAATTGTCTCTCCCTTGGAAAGTGCTCCTAGGAATGGCCTCCCTCTCTCTGCCACAATTGTGCATACAATCGTATGTGCCAGTTACAAACGCTTAAGGGGCTGTTATTCCATAAGTTTCAGTGGCAATTGCAGGTGTAGTGCTGTGAATCGCTGCATCTGAGAACTGATCTGGCTGGGCAAGAAGCAGTGCACATTAGTCTGGTTATGAATCCAGGTAAAACTACCCTGGTCATTACCATCAAGCAGCCTGCAGTTGCAAACTGCAACCAGCCTCGGTATTAACTTGTCTGGAGGGATTGCTGGGCAGGTGGCAGCTTCATAGACAGGGCTGGACGGTGCTGAAAAGATGTGGGCGTTCGTGGAGTAGCAGCTGCTGCCCTGTTCCCTTCTGCAGCCGTTGTGGGGATTTCTTGGCAGCAGGCTTCCTACAAAGCTGCAGATCTACAGAACAAGGGGGACCCTGGCTCCCATTGACGAAAGCGAAATGAGGGGGGCTGAGGAAGGCTGAGGAACTCTGGGCTGACGTGTTCAATGCGCGTGGTCTCCAGCAGCTGGTCCGTATCAAGGGGTAGCACAAGATCACATATATTGAACCCAGCAAGTGCCCTCATCAGCTGTGTCAGTTTTGGCAGCTTTCAGGCTGGGGACACATTACTAGAGTGAAAGACCAGGAATTCTGAAGTGGGCACACTGAGGAATGCCACTACAAGGCCAGTGATCATGTTTCTGCCAAACGTCGTTGGCATAATATGACTGCCACTGCACCAATATACAACTTAACAACTTCACAACCTTGAACAGCTTTCCAAAGATCGATCCGGACAGCGCTCCGTTTGCAAGGAGGTTACGTTCCTCTGGGATTTGCCATGAAGATGATGATGTTGAGGACTGACTGGACGAATAGCTCCCCAAATACTGTTACAAAAGGTCTATTGATCCAGTAACGTGTGTGAGGCTGAGGTCTGACAAACAAAAAGTGCAGGTGACACTCGCTGAACAAGGAAAGTGAGAGGGACATTTCCAGGGGGTCAGGTATTGTGCGTGTGATGGGTAGCAGGGAAAACACTCTTTCATTTTCCTTTGCTCTGTACCTCGGCTTGCTTTCCTCCTGTGCTACAGAGCAGAATGCAGTCTTTTTCAGAACATGGGTGTATGTCTTATTTAAAAATACAAAATTAGATCTCAGAGAGCTGTAGTTCTATAGATGTATTGCTCTGACATGCTGTACCCCAAAGTAACACCCTGGCAACCCCAAATTTACCACTGTTATATAATTGCAATAAAGCTTGTACTGTTCAAGAACAGGGGCTGGTGCGTCATCCTTTCCATATCGAGGGAGGGGAAGACTGGGTAATAAACTTACACTGGTCAGGTTTCTGACCAGGACAAGATGGTACAGCTCTGAGGTCCTAGGGTGGGGATATGGGGGAAATTGGCTGGAGCCTCTTTATTGTTGGTTCCTGAGTGACTGCCAAAAACATTCATGTAACTCTGCTGGGTATGTCCCTTCCTGAGACTGTTTGTGTGAGTGCAGGACCTGGAGGGGTTTGCAGTTTTCCATATTATCACTGTGTGAGAGGGGGCCCAGACTGGTATGCCAGTGGGCTCAGCGGTGCTCCAGTTCCAGGATGCACCCTGGGGAAGTCCGTCACAGTGGTGCAGCGAGCAGTGGGAAATGCACAACTTCTTGTTCTGCGAGAGATTTGCACTTGATACACTGATGTGGAGATTTTAAGTGAGACGTTAAGTGTGGTGGCTGTAAGTCAGTGACAGAGGTTACCAGTTTGTTCCTTCCTGTTTCTTATTTCGGGAATGGGATGTAGGGACAGAAAAGAAGTAAGATGAGGGAAAAGAGAAACATCTGTGAAATTGGAGCTATTCCGATTGCAGGCAGTAGAAAAAGAACATAGTAGAATTTTGGAGCTAAAGCAGAGAGACGCTGCCAGAGAGGAGGCTAAACAGAGGAGGTCTATGGAACTAAAACAACAAGAAATTGAGGAGAAAGTGGGAGATTGGAAACACCAATTGGACTTGCTGGAAAAGTAGAACCAGAACCCTCCCACTGCACTGATTCCCACCTTTCCAAAAATCCACAGATGGGAACAGCTGTGTCCTGCATGCAATAAGGCAGGTGATATTGCTGAATACTTCACTACCTTTGAGATGCTGTGTGTGATACAAAAGTTTCATAAATATACACTTGCACTGAGGTTGTGAATGAAATAGGAGACAGACTTGTTGAAAGTCTCTGGGTAAGGATAAAAGGGGTAAAAAACAAGGATGATATCATGTGTGATAGGGCAGGGTAGGGAGCATGGCCCGTCAATGAACACAATGGGCCATGGAAGACGTTTATCCCCACCTGATGGACATTCCTGTGGACGTTCTAGCCAGAACGTTGGTTATGGCCCCTGCTATGACTCACTGAAGCATGCAAATTCATTTGACCAGCTCATCTGACACTGGCTTCCATCCTGTGCCTGTACTTTTCCACTTACTGTGCTGAGATCTTTTTTTGGGACAACGAAGTTCCCTCCACATGGCAGAAATTATAAAAGGGGGAAGTGACATCACCACTTGGTCTCACTCCCCCCCGCCCCCTTATTCAATACCTGAAAACATGGTTAGAGGGAAAAGACTTTGACCGAGGAGGGGGTACCAGGTTGGCAAGGAGAAATCAAGGCATGTGTATGGAAGATTGGTGAACTGTTTGTACCATCAGGGTAAGACAATGCTTGATTCAAATCCTGTCTAGTTTATAGAACTCGGATTGTGATTTCGTAGATCCTACTGAAGAGGTAGTTGTTTGTTAAAATGCTAATGAAACGTCACACCGAGGGGAAGAGGTAATTCCTTGGGATGGTAAGACACACAAAACAGCTGTGAAAGAGCTGCTTGGAGAAGACACATCTCTTATCCCAGAGAGCACAGATCACAACGCGCTAGGAAAGGGGTGGGTGGGGCAAGGTCCCAGTGTTGGGAATTGGGATCAAAGGGAAAGAGGGAGCGAGGGATGTTGGTGGATTTTTTGCATAAACATAACCCTGAGATTGGGAAGCAGCTCCACAGAGGGCTAGTCAACATGCAAAGTCACCTTAGATCCTTATCTCACCAGACCCCGGCATAACAAGACCCCGAAGATGACCTTTGACTGCGGAAGACACAGAGGGGAAAAGAAAACCAGTAACTAAACACATGTGAAGGTTACGGGAGAAGTTGAAATACAGAATGGGTATTGAACAAACAAACTGTCCAAGCAGAAGGCATGGTAAAATAAAAACATGTTGAAATGCCTAACTGTGATAAAAGATTGGTGGTGTTGCTCCATCTCACAATGAAAAGATTGTTGCTAATGGTAAAACTTATAACAAAGAGTTTGGTACTGATGCTAAATCCTATGAAAAGGTGTAACATGCATGATTTTTGTGAAAAGCTTTTAGGTAGGGTAGGTGTAGTAAAAAAGAAGCCCTATGGGGATACTGCTTCTCAGCTAACACCTGTAAACAGGCTCAAAGCTTGTCACAGAAGGGAAACCATAATAAACCTGGTCTGCTTTGGGGAAAGGGAGACTGAGGCATACCACCGCATGACATTCACGAATATCTGTATTGAGTTCTTACCAGTGGGAAAAGCACAATAGTTAACAATGCAGCACAGATACAAAGTGTGGTTTTCTAGCGACCCAGAGAAGGCACACTTCCTGACTTTTGAGATCACTAGGCTGATCTTCAAAGTGTTAAAACGTACACAGAACTGTGCAATAACACTTGCGGGTAACAATACAATGTTGTGCAACACCTGAATATTTGAAATGCAAAATAGAATTATGCTCAGGAACAGGGGCTGGTGCATTGTCCTCTCCATATTGAGAGAAGGGCAGACTGGGTAATAAACTGACACTGGTCAGGCTTCTGACCATGGCGTGATGATACACCTCTGGGGCCTTAGGCTGGAGAACCAGGGGAAATTGGCAGGAGCCTCTCTTGTTGGTTCATGAGTGGCTCGTGAAAGCAGTCATGTCCCTGTCCGTGTATGGCTGTGTAAGTGCAAGAGCTGGAGATGATTGCAGCATGTCACAGCATCACAGTATGAGATGGATCCCAGATCGGTATGCCAGAGTGCTCAGTGGTGCCCCAGTTCAAGGTGGCACCCCAGGGAAATCCATCACATCCACCCAAAGAACAGGCCCTGCTACAGCATGAGTCCATTTCCTTCTTTTCATGTGCTCAGTTACTGACGAAGAGACGGTTGCTACAGGAGGCAAGCCAGGACTCCTGGGTTCTGTCTGTCATTCTCTCTGTGACCTTGGCTAGGTCACATCTCCTTTGCCTCAGTTTACCTATCTGTGTAATGGGGTTATGTTCATAGTAACTTCCTCTTGCTAAGTATTTTGAAGATCCTTCAATGAAAGGTGCTGCATGGTATGATGATAGTTACTGGTGAGAATTACTGGTCTCTGAGATCTTAGCGACAGCCCCGTGTGCCTGCAGAAAGTGCTCGTGTCTCCCCTCAGGCAACTTTCTCTTAAGAACATAAGAACGGCCACACTGGGTCAGACCAAAGGTCCATCTAGTATCCTGTCTTCCGACAGTGGCCAATGCCAGGTGCCCCAGAGGGAAAGAACAGAACAGGTAATCACCAAGTGATCCATCCCCCGTCGCCCATTCCGAGGTTCTAGCAAGGAGAGACTGGGAACACCATCGCAGTCCGTCCTCACTAATAGCGAGGGATGGACCTATCCTCCAGGAACTTATCTAGTTCTATTTGGAACTAGATATCCAGATCTGTTTTAGAGATTAAGAACAGTTACTAGGGGTGGGGAGTAGAATATCCTACATCTGCCTAGTTACTCACATCTTACTCTGAAGCATCTGGGTTCAGCCACTGTCAGAGCCAGGATCCTGGGCTAGGTGCACATCCATGCATGTTTAGGAACCCAAAGCGTCCTGACTATCATGGGTGCTGAGCATCCACAAGGCCATAGAATCATAGGAGATTAGGGTTGGAAGAGACCTAGGTATTATCCCTAATTCTCTTAATCATACACTATAATTGTTAAATATACACAATTTCACAGAACAGCCAATTCCTCTCCGACTCATCACAGAGCCCAAAGTTCTCATCTCCCTTTGGGAAGGTCCCTTAATTACCGTTTACTCCTAAAGCTGGATAAAGAACACAGAAGCCCAGACATGGAAAGAGAGTCATTGGCTAGAGTGTCTCCAGTCTCCAGCCTGTTTACATCCAGATGCCGCTTCTCCCCTAGAGGCTGAACGAATTACCCTGGGATTGCACAGAGCTCTGTTATAAACGGTGCTCACCACTGTATCAACTCTCGGCGTGAGATGTTGCTGCAGATGCTGGGGTGAGAGAGGTGTGGGACATGGATACCTAAGGGGGATTCCCAGGGAAGATACTTCCATCTCAGAATTCACAGGTACCCATCTGTCACTGAAGAGCTCACCTGCTCGACAAGCCTAGTGCAACAACATGCGCATGGTGGGATAGAGAATAGGTCTGTGGTCCTTTCTGCTCTGCACAGCCATTAAACATCCCAAGGCACTTTTCACAGGTAATGAGTTTGCGCCAGTACCATGGGCCAAAATGTCCCTTTCTGCTGATGGCCTCTAGCCCCAAGGCAGCTGCATTTCAGTGGCACAGTGAATCCTTGAGGATGAAAGGTTTTACTAGATGTACAAAACAAAGGCCAACAGTTTAATCAGGCCCCTCCAAGGCTAAACTTTTCTTGGAGAAAGAACTGAATAAAAACCTCAGTAGCCAGCTGTGTGTTCATGCACAGAGACTGTCACCCCCTCCTCTTGCATCTCAGAGCTCTGGCTGTTTATGGCGGGGGGGGGATCGCAAGGGGAGGCTATTTCCTGACTTTTATCTGCTGGAAAGCATGGAGGTTCTAATGGTCCTCACTGGAACAATTTTTCAACATAGGCAAGACATCTTCTCTCCTAGCTTCGTTTGAGAATGCAGCTGAACTGTTAGGTCTGAAACATTGAAAATACAGTTCAGCTGGAAGCAGACACCCAGCATTGGAAATTTCAGTCCAAACGCTTCAAGTTTGGTAAACTTATAAGCAACTGAAAATGAGGTTCCCTAATTGAAAGTGACAGACAGCCTTAACTAACGGTGGTGCCACCAGCACCACCTACAATGGGCAATCCATTTCTAAATTCCATTCAGCTAAACTCTTTGCTCCAATAATGTGTCTGGTAAGGAGTTCCACAGGTCAAATATGTATTATGTAAACAATTTTCTTTTCTCAGTGTTATATGTTCAGATTTTCAATGTAATCGAATGTAGTTGAATGTTCCCTTGTTCATGTTTTGTGAGACACAGTAAATATAAATGCTTGATCTACTTTCTTTATTGATAGATTCACAGGATACAGGGGACCATTATATCATCCAGCCTCACCTCCTGTATGACACAGGTCATTACGTTTCACCCATTCATCCCTTTATTGAGCTCCATAACTCGTGTGTGACTAAGGTCTGGTCTACACTGGGGTTTTACATCATGGAATCATAGAGCCACAGGGTGAGAAGGGACCGCAAGGGTCATCTAGTCTAATCCCTGCCGAGATGCAGGATTTGTTCTGTCTAAACGATCCCTGACACATGGCTATCCAGCCTCCTTTGGAACACCTCCAGTGAAGGAGCTTCCACAACCTCCCGAGGCGTCTGCTCCTTTGTTCTCCTGTTATTACAGTTAGCAATTTTTTCCTGAGGTTTAATCTAAATCTACTCTGCTGTAGTTTGAACCCACTGCCTCTTGTCCTGCCCTCAGTGGCAAGAGAGAACATTTTTTCTCCAACTTTTTTGTGGCAGCCTTTCAAGGATCTGAAGGCTGCTGGCATGTCCCCTGCTTATCTCCTCTTTCCCAAACTAAACATACCCAGTTGCTTCAGCCTTTGCTCTATGGCTCGTATTCCAGCCCTTGGATTCTCTTTGTCTCTCAACTCTGGATCCTTTCTAGTTTCTCTACGTCCTTCCTATGGATTGCTGACCACGACTGGACACCGCGCTCCAGCTGTAGCCTAAGCCGTGCCGAGCAGAGCGCTATAATCACCTCCTGTGACTTGCATGCTGTGCCTGTGTTAATGCAACTAGCCCGACATTTGCGCCTTTTTTTTTTTAAAGTAAATACATCCACACCCCTGTGTAGACAGCATGAGGTTTAATGAAGAATTCTTCCATGGACCTAGCTCCCTCCTCTCGGGGAGGTGGATTACCTGCACTTACGGGAGAACTCCAGTCGTCGGTGTCAGTAGTGTCTACACAGAAGTGCTACAGCAGTGACACTGTAACATTTTAAGTGTAGATGAGCCCTTAAGGAGATCTTCCAGAAAATCATCCAGTCTGGATCTGCAGACATGGGGAATTGTAGAATCCACCCACTTCCCTTTGCAGTTTGTCCCAATGATTAATCACCCTCAGTGCTAAACATTTGGCCTTTTTTCCAGCTGGAATTTCTCTGGCTTCAGCTTTCGACTACTGGGTCTGGCTCTGCCTTTCTCTGCTAGATTACAGAGCCCATTATTACCCACAGTTTTCTACCCACGGAAGTCTCCTCTTGATTGTCTTTTTGATAAGATAAATAGATGAAGCTCTTTAAGTCTTTCTCTGTCGGGCATTTTAACCAGCCTCTAAACATTTTTGTGGCCCTTTTCTGCACCCTCTCCAATTTTTCAACATGCTTTTTGGAATGTGGACCCCAGGACTGGACAAAGTCGGTTTCACCAATACCATGTGCAGAGGTAAAATCCTCTGTCTGCTCCAACTCAGCACTCCCCTGTTTATGTATCCAAGGATCACATCAGTCCTCTTGGCCACAGCATCGCACTTGGAGCTCACAATGAGCTGGGTGTCCAGAATGACCCTTAAATCATGTTCAGGGCCCCTGCATTCCATAACACAGTGCCCTAGTCTGTGGGATGGGTCTGCATTCCCTGTTCTGAGAGGATAACTTTGCATTTCTCTGTATTAAAACATTTTGTTTGCATGGGCCCCGTTCACCAAATGCTCCAGATGAAATGCATCCTAGAATACTCAAGGAGCTAATAGAGGAGGTATCTAAGCCTCTAGCTATTATCTTTGGAAAATCATGGGAGACGGAAGAGATTCCAGAAGACTGGAAGAGGGCAAATATAGTGCCCATCTATAAAAAGGGAAATAAAAACAACCCAGGAAACTACAGACCAGTTAGTTTAACTTCTGTGCCAGGGAAGATAATGGAGCAAGTAATTAAGGAAATCATCTGCCAACACTTGGAAGGTGGTAAGGTGATAGGGAAAAGCCAGCATGGATTTGTAAAGAAGAAATCATGTCAAACCAATCTGATAGCTTTCTTTGATAGGATAACGAGTCTTGTGGATAAGGGTGAAGCTGTGGATGTGGTATACCTAGACTTTAGTAAGGCATTTGATACGGTCTCGCATGGGGCTATGATATGGTGAGAGCATAACTGGCTGCTTAACTGTACTCAGAGAGTTGTTGTTAATGGTTCCCAATCCTGCTGGAAAGGCATAACGAGTGGGGTTCCGCAGGGGTCTGTTTTGGGACCAGCTCTGTTCAATATCTTCATTAACGACTTAGATATTGGCATAGAAAGTACGATTATTAAGTTTGCAGATGATACCAAACTGGAAGGGATTGCAACTGCTTTTGAGGACAGGGTCATAATTCAAAATGATCTGGACAAATTGGAGAAATGGTCTGAGGTAAACAGGATGAAGTTTAACACAGACAAATGCAAAGTGCTCAACTTAGGAAGGAAAAATCAATTTCACACATTCAGAATGGGAAGAGACTGTCTAGGAAAGAGTACAGCAGAAAGGGATCTAGGGGTTATAGTGGACCACAAGCTAAATGTGAGTCAACAGTGTGATGCTGTTGAAAAAAAAAAGCAAACATGATTCTGGAATGCATTAACACGTGTGTTGTGAGCAAGACACGAGAAGTCATTCTTCCGCTCTACTCTGCGCTGGTTAGGCTTCAACTGGAGTATTGTGTCCAGTTCTGGGCATCACATTTAAAGAAAGATGTAGAGAAATTGGAGAGGGTCCAGAGAAGAGCAACAAGAATGATTAAAAGTCTTGAGAACATGACCTATGAAGGATGGCTGAAAGAATTGGGTTTGTTTAGTTTGGAAAAGAGAAGACTGAGAGGGGACATGATAGCAGTTTTCAGGTATCTAAAAGGGTGTCATAAGGAGGAGGGAGAAAACTTGTTCATCTTAGCCTCTAAGGATAGAACAAGAAGCAATAGGATTAAACTGCAGCAAGGGTGGTTTAGGTTGGACATTAGGAAAAAAGTTCCTAACTGTCAGGGTGGTTAAACACTGGAATAAATTGCCTAGGGAGGTTGTGGAATCTCCATCTCTGGAGATATTTAAGAGTAGGTTAGATAAATGTCTATCAGGGATGGTCTCGACAGTATTTGGTCATGCCATGAGGGCAGGGGACTGGACTCGATGACCTCTCGAGGTCACTTCCAGTCCTAGAATGTATGAATCTATGAATCTATGAATCAATTAGTGTTCCCGCTCTGGCCTCCTCACTGTAATAATCACTCCGCCAATCTTTGGGTCGTCCTAAAATTTTATTTGCAGTGATTTCCCATTCCCTTCCAAACCATTGATGAAAATATTGAACAGTATTGGGCCTAGAATTGATTCTTGCAGAATGAGCCGCATTCACTGACAATGGCCCATTGACAACAGCTCTCTGAGATCCTTCAGTTAGCCAGATTTTAGTCCATTTTACATGTGCTCTACTGATATTGTAGACTGTTCATATTTTTTTCTGAATGTTTTCCCCTACTAAATGAAGTGCCTCAGATAATCAAACTTTATTGCATCTCTGTGGTTTCCTTGATCAACCAAACGTGTACCCTCATTAAAGGATGAAATCAGGTTTCTTTGAAAAGACCTCTTTTCCATAAACTCTCTTGTTGATTGGCATTAATTATATTTCTAGACTTTTTTTTTAATCTAATCCCAGACCAGCTTTTCCATTGTTTCCTAATCTTGTCAAATCTTTTTTAAAACTTTCCCTTTTGTCTTAATAATTTACATTAAACAGAGTGCAGTCCTGTAGTTCCTTTATTTATTTATTTATTTTTTTTTTATTTTTTTGGCTCTGCTCTGTCTGATTGCGTATTTCTGGTTCCAAATGAGATGTGTGGTTGTTTGTAACACTAAGGTTCTATTGTAGATGCTGTTTATCATCCTCGTTGACCACTAATGGACTGGAAAGTATTAAATCATCTTAGGTGATATGAGTAAATCATACCGCTTCTTTATAAATGTAGAACAAAAAATAAGTATTGAACACATCTACCTTTTCTGCAACATTAACAAGTTTCCTTTCTCTCTCTAGGAACTGGCCTAAAACTTTTCTCGGATTTCTTTTTTTCTTAATATGCTTAATAACCTCCTTTTTGTGATCTTTAGCCCTGCCAAGCATGGGTTTTTCCCTGATGTCTCTAACGTCCTTTATCAGTGCTCATAACTTCCAATTTGTATTGCTTGCTGTCTATGTCCCTGTTTCCCATTTGTTATATATTGCTTTCCTCACCCCTAATAGCTGCCTTCCGTTTGTCACTAAACCAGGTTTTTAGCCAAAGTTGTCCACTTCCTTGACTTTGGAATTGTGGCTTTCTAAGTTATCTAACAAACTCTTCCAATAAAATTTCCTCTTTTTCTTTCCAGTTTCCTGTCTAATTTTTTCCTCCCAATCCATTTTTCTGATAATTTGCCTCATATCTGTGGAAGCACAAAGTGTCTAAAGGTATTACTGGTTGGGAACTGTTCTCTGTTCATTTGAACGTAATCAGTTCCATTGTATCTTTTCCTCTCCTCTATCATATACACCTTACTTGTCTCTTCTCTAAACTAAACATTCCCAGACTTTTCAGTGTGTCCGCATCTCGCAGCCTCCCCCATTCTGAAAGCCTGTCTCGGAAATCCCATTTCTATCTGCTATATCCTTTATAGAGATTGAGTGACCACAACTGAGTGCGTGTCCAGAGCCGGTTATCCTGTATCCCCTTTCTTAGGTATGAGAACATTGTCTTTCTTTTGGCCAGTACTGCAAATGAACAGCTGTTTCCATGGAGCTTCTATCAATGAGGCCCAGGTCTTTTCCCTGACACTTGGTCTAGCTGGGATCTTTCCCCCTGTACATGTTTCGGCTAAGCTTTGGTCTTTTCCACTCTCAGATTTTGAGCACCGGGCTAAATAGGGAACTCCTTACAGCATGGACTCTCTAGCCTGGGATTCATTGCATTAAGGAATAATTATGGATAACCAGTATCCACACTCCGGTTTCCTGCTGGTGCCTATTAAGGATTCCCACACCACGATCTGTAGGAATTACTGACACATAGAGGACCATAAAATATGGAATTGGCATTAGTAGGGTCAGTGTTTCATAATTCATTTATCTGAATAATGAAAATGTCATTTTCAGGATGTGAAGAGCGACCAATCTGCTTCACCCATGAGAACAGCCTCCAGTAGTGCATGTATTGTCTCATATTAACATTATCTCTCCATCCAGGCATTTATACTGCAACCATCACCCTAGAGCCTGGGCACACACAGAAAGTCTGATGAACGTACGGAACGTGCAGGAGACACTGTTCTACCTCAGAGTTGGACACCTTCTTCTCTACTCCATGTCAGATTCCAACACAACCGACTTCACCAACCCCTCCACCTTCATCCTGCAGGGCATTCCTGGGCTGGAGGCAGCCCATATCTGGATCTCCATCCCCTTCTGCACCATGTACATCATAGCCATCTTGGGGAACCTCACCATCCTGTCCATCGTAAAGACGGAACCAAGCCTCCATGTGCCCATGTACTATTTCCTCTGCATGCTGGCTGTCACAGACCTGGTCCTGTCTACATCCATCCTGCCCAAAACGCTGAGCATTTTCTGGTTCAATTCCAGGGAGATCGATTTCATTGCCTGCCTCATCCAGATGTACTTCCTTTACTGCTTTTTAGTGATGGAGTCTGGGTTCTTCGTGGCCATGGCTTTGGATCGTTACGTGGCCATCTGCCATCCCCTGAGACATTCCACCATCCTGACAAACCCCGTGGTGGCCAATATCGGGCTAGCTGTGGTACTGCGTGGTGGCATCATCATACTGCCCTCTTTCCTCCTGGCAAGTCAGTGGCCATATTGCAGAACAAACATCATTCCCCACACGCACTGCGAACACATGGCTGTGATGAAGCTGGTCTGTGCTGACATCCACATCGCTAGTTATTACGGCCTATTTGTGCTATTCTTTGTGACAGGTGCGGATGTGTTTTTTATTGCCGTGTCCTATATCCAGATCCTCAGGGCCATCTTCAGCCTCCCCACAAAGGATGCCCGGCTCAAGACTCTTGGGACCTGCGGATCCCACCTCTGTGCCATCTTAGCCTTTTACATGCCAGCACTCTTCTCCTTCCTCACGTACCGTTTTGGCCACAATGTGCCCCTACATTTCCATGTTATCATTGGCAATGTGTACCTCCTGGTGCCCCCTATGATGAACCCCATCATCTATGGTGTGAGGACCAAACAGATCCGGGACAGGCTTCTCCGGCTCATTACTCATAAAGGGACTCCGTTTTTCTCTTGGTCCTCTGGATCTCAGACCAAGTTCCATGCAGATCTGGGTGGTGACTTGGTCCTGGGCCCTCTTCCCTGAAACATTTATTGATCAGTGAAAGACATTAAATCATTTCCTGACCTTAGTCTGCTTTGTCAGCGTGACAAACTGGGGAATGGGTCTGTGTACAACTCATTAACTCATAGAGTTGCCACCTTGTTAATTTCTGGTAACTGGACCACTGATGTCCTGCCTCCTGCCCTGCCTCTCCCTCCAATGCCCAGTTTCTGCTCCACATCTCATCTCAAGGCTCCACCCACTTCTGCGCTTTTCCCCGCAAGGGGCTGACCCTCTCGCTCACTCCTCTTCTCCCCCCGTCACTCGCTGAGTCTCCCTCACCAGCTGAGTTCCCTCTGCTCTGGGGCTGAGAGAGGATCTGCTGCAGCCTGACAAGGAGCCTGCAGGGAGTGCAGCAGCAAGCAGTGCTGGGGCCGACAGGCCAGTCAGGAGTGGAGAGGGACACCAGGAAATCACATAAAAGCAGCTGAGGGTTGGGAGCAGGGTTGAGTGGCTGGTGGGTGAGATTGTGCGTCATACAGCTTGTGGGCCCTAAAACTTGGCTACAAAGTCCTGAGGGAAGAGACCATTGTGTGCCTTATTTCTTTAGCTTTCCGACCCCTTTTGTTACTCCCAGCTGGGAGCCTGTAGCTGGCAGGGTCCCTGCAATGGGGATGGGCTGGGACCCCTTTGCCCTGAGCCAGGCCTTGGGGGCAGGGCAAGGGATCAGCTTTGAAGCTAGGAGGATAACAGCTGAGAGAGGTGGAAGGACAAGCCCCTGTGTTAGCTGGGAAGGCAGGATGCTGGGCAGAGGCCGAGGTGGTGTTGGTAGCTCACAGGGAGGGAGATAAACGGCACAGCTACCATTAGCCGGCTATTTGCACAAATACACAGCACCTTATCTGGAACTACAGGGCACCCATTGCCCAGGGGCTGAAGCTGAACAGTGAAGCTGAGTCTAACATTCGCTCTGTGTGACGCTTTTGATCACTACATCTACAATCTCTTTATCTAGGCTGCTAGCAGTATGATCCCCGTGTCATGGATTGAGTGAGCCATGCAGTCTTAAAGTGATTTACTCAAGGCCACACAATGAGTAGGTGGTAGGGCTGAGAATAGGAACCGGGAGTCCTGACCCCCGAACCCCACTGCTCTGGCCATGAACTCGCACTGGTCCTCTGATACCAGTACATCACCATTCATCATAACTTCAGACACAAAGATGATACATGCATATAAACAGGAGAGTCATACTTTGCAAATCATAACTTTCCCATTCACATCTGACAGGACATACCTTGTATGCACATTCCAAGTGGCAGAGAGAGGGAGGCCATTCTGAGGAGCACTTTCCAAGGGAGAGACAAATCATCTCCCTGCCCCCAAACCAGCACTGCCTGATTCAGGAAACATTTCCTTCAGGGATTCTGACTGGATCAGGCCAGGAACCAGACCACTCGTGGAAACACTGAGGCCAGAGGAGCCACATTTGGGTGAAGAGAACATCTTGTGGACTCCTCCCCGCTCAGCCCCACTCCCCTTCCACACATAGTCCCCTAGCATCCATGTAGCAGCTCCAGGTTTGCTGTCACAGCCTCGCTTAAGCTCCCGCAGGTGGACACCCACCAGAAGGTATGTTTGGGTCCCACACGCTAGACACATGTGCTTTTGAGTCGGAGCAGCATTCAGACCCTGTCTTTGGCTCTGGGTTTCTAGCCCAATCTTCGGGTGCAGCTTCTGTTCTAGTGCTTCCCTCTGGTAGTGGAGACCTGAATGCCAAGGTCCCGAAACTAGTTTTGCTTGGCTCCCCCAGACTCTCCAATTGCTTCAGCACACCATTCCCAGAGCTCCTGTTTGGGCTCATTCTATTTCTAGTTTCTCTCTTTGTGGCCCATGATTTCTGAAGCAAACACACCCAGGTTTTGCAAAAGGGGTTGCTAAAACAATTCCTCTACTTTAGACAGCACAGGAGATATCCAGATCCAGGTTAAACACAATACAACACTTGTACACCATTCCTGTAATTGACACAGGCTTCTGACCAGGACAAGATGGTACAACCTAGGCTGGGGATATGGGGGAAATTGGCTGGAGCCTCTTTATTGTTGGCTCCTGAGTGACTGCCAAAAACATTCATGTAACTCTGCGGGGTGTGTCCTTTCCTGAGAATGTTTGTGTGAGTGCAGGACCTGCAGGGGTTTGCAGCTTTTCACATTATCACCGTGTGAGAGGGCTCCCAGACTGGTATGCCAGAGGGCTCAGAGGTACTCCAGTTCCAGTATGCACCCCGCGGAAGTCTGTCACAGTGGCATAGCGAGCAGTGTGAAATGCCCAACTTGTTGTTCTGAGAAAGATTTGCACTTGATACACTGATGTGGAGACTTTAAGTGAGATGTTAAGTGTGGTGGCTATAAGTCAGTGAAAGTGGTTACCAGTTTGTTTCTTCCTGTTTCTTATTTCGGGAACAGGATATAGGGACAGAAAAGAAGTAAAACGAGGGAAAACAGTGAAACAATTGTGAAATTGGAGCTATTCAGATTACAGGCAGTAGAAAAAGAAACAGAACATAGGAAAATTTTGGAGCTAAAGCAGAGAGACGCTTCCAGAGAGGAGGCTGAACACAGGAGGGCTGTGGAACTGAAACAACAAGAAATTGAGGAGAAAGAAGGAGAGCAGAAAAACCAATTGGACTAGCTGGAAAAGTAGAACCAGAACCTTCCCACTCCACTGATTCTCACCTCTCCAAAAATCCACAAATGGGAACAGCTGTGTCCTGCATGCAGTGAGTCAGGTGATATTGCTGAATACTTCACTACCTTTGAAAGGCTTTGTGTGATTCATAAAATTCATAAGTATATACTTGGACTGAGGTTGTGAATGAAATAGGAGACAGACTCGTTGGAAGTCTCTGGGTAAGGATAAAAGGGGTAAAAAAGAAGGGTGATGTCATGTGTGGCAGGGCAGGGTAGGGAGCCATGGGAGAGTGATAGAGGGGAGATATATAAGCCCTAGGCTAATTAAGGCGTGGTTCCCTCTAGACTAGGGAGGGTTGCTACAGGTTAATTGGAGCACCTGTAGTCAATGAAGTCCCCTTATAACCTTACCTTACCAGACCCTGGCATAACAAGACCCCAAAGATGACCTTAGACTGAGATCCCTTCTGAAGCGGACACTGAGGAGAAAGGAAAATGAGTAATTTAACACATATTAAAGTTCAGGGAGGTGTTTAAAGACACAATGGGTATTGAACAAACCAAACTCTCCAAGCAGAAGATGTGGTATAATAAAAATACTTGGAAATGCCTGCCTGTGATAAAAGATTTGGTGTTATGGTTAAATATCATGATGCAAAGTTTGTTAATAATATTAGAACTTTCTTATAATTTTTAAGAAAGAATTTGTTACTGATGGTAAATCCTATGAAAAGGTGTAACACTCATGATTTTCAATGAAAGTTTTTGGACGTTCTAGAATAGTAAACAAGAAGCCTTGTGAGGATACTACTTCTCAGCTAACACCTGTACACAGACTCAAAGCTTATCACAGCAGGAAACCATAATAAACCTGGTCTGCTGTGTGAAAGGGGAAACGTAGGCCCTCCCAGTCACGGCATTGATGAATATCTGTACTGAGTTATCACCAATTGAAAAAGCACAATGGTTAACAATGCTGCTCAGATACAAAGAGGTTCTCTAGCGACCCAGAGAAGCCACACTTGCTGACTTTTGAGATCACTAGGCTGCTCTATGAAGTTTTAAAAGGTACACAGAACCTTGCACAAACAACTGTGGGTAACACCACAATATTTGCAATACTTGAGAGTTGTATGGTCAAAAGCTAAAGAGAGTCTTGGGCACATTGCCTCCGCACTAGTCAGTGACTAACACTCCTGCAGTAAACTAAGGGGGGAGGTGTGACATTCTGTGGCCCAAAGCAACACCCTGGCACCCTCATATTTACCATGGTTATGTGATTATGAAGTGTTTTATACAACATATGTCACATAAGATATCAATGGGAAAGTTATGATTTGCTGAATATGATTACCCTATTTGTATGAATGTATCATTTTTGTACCTAAAGCTATGAATATTGACTATGTAGTAGTATTGGATGTGTTTGCTCCTGGGTAACACCCACAAGGTACTTTACATCCATTCTAGCCAATACATTGTGGATGAACCAGCCAAGGTAACGCCCATTAAGAAACACAATAGGCCTTAGAAGAAGCTTCTCCCCACCTGATGGACTTTCCTGTGAAAGGCCTGCTATGACTCATCAAAGCATACAATGGCATGTGACCAGCTCATGTGACACTGGACTCCATCTTGTGCCTGAACTTTTCCACTAACTGCGCTGGGGGCTTTTGCTTGGAAAAATGAAGTTCCCTCCACATGGCAGAAGCTATAACAGGTGGAATTGACATCATCTCTTGCCCTCACTCCCTCCACAACTCAACACCTGGAACCACCTTAGAAACAAGAACTGAACTGGGGCTGTGGTCCCAGGCTGAGGAGATTTCTAGCCTGTGTATGGAAGATTGGTGGACTGTTTGTTCCATCAGAGTGACACACTCCTCGTATATTGCGTAGATTGTAATTTTGTTTTTTTCCGTAGGTAACTAACTTTGATCTGTCGATCTTTCTGTGTCGTTAATAAATCTGGTTTATATATTTTTACCTAATACAGTGTGTGATTTGAAATGCAAAGGGAAATCTGCTCAGGAACAGGGGCTGGTGCATTGTCCTCTCCACATTGAGGTGGGGCGGACCAGGTAATACACTGGTCAGGAATTTGACTAGGGCAAGACAGTACAGCTCTGGGGTCCTAGGCTGGGGAGCTGGGGGAAGTGGCTAGAGCCTCTCTATTGTTGGTTCATGAGTGGCTAGTAAAAGCTTTCATGTAACCGCAGCTGGGTGTGTCCCTGCCTGTGTATGGCTGTGTAAATACAAGACCTGGAGACAATTGCAGCTTGTCAGAGCTTCCCAGTGTGAGAGGGGGCACAGACTGGTATGCCAGAGGGGTCAACCCCAGTTCCAGATTACACCTCGGGGAAGTCCATCACACCTACCACATGAACAGGCCCTGCTAGACCATGAGTCCTTTTCCCTTTTGTCATGTGCTCAATTATTTATGGAAAGACCATGGTTATGGCAGGGAAGACAGGACTCCTTGGTTCTGTCTGTCATTCTCTGTGTGACCTTGGTCAGGTCACTCTCCCTGTGGATCAGTTTACCTATCTGTAAAATGGGGATACATTCATGATGACTTTCCTTTGCTAGGTCTTTTGAATATCCTTCAGTGAAAGGTGCTGCACAGTATGATGATAGTTACTGATGAGAATTACAGATCTCTGATCCCTTAGCAACAGCCCTGTGTGCTTGCAGAATGTGTTCATGTCTCCCCTAAGGCATCTTTCTCTGGATTTCTCTGTCTATTCTCTACACTTCCCTCCTGGGCATTTACAGGGTATCAGACCCTATGGAGGTCTCAGAATTATCCCTAGGTTTATTACTAATCCATTATAATTTTTAAATATGCACAAATGCACATAGCAGCCAATTCATCTCTGACTAAGCAGTGATCCCAAGAGTTCTCATCTCCCTTTGGGAAAGTCCCTTAATTGCTGTTTACTCCTTAAGGAGGATAAAGAACACAGAAGCACAGACAGGCTTGTCTCCAGACTGTTTACATTCAGATGCTACTTCTCCACTAGACGCTGAACGAAACCCCCTGGGATTTCACAGAGCTATATTATAAACAGTGCACACCCCAGTTTCAACTCTCAGTGTGGGATGTTGCTGCAGATGCTGGGGTGAGAGAGGTGTGGGACACGGCTACCTGAGGGGGATTGCCAAGGAAGACACGTCTGACTCAGGATTCACAGGTACCCATCTCTTGCTGAGGAGCTCACCTGCTCGACAAACCCAGTGCTACATGGGCATAATGGGATAGAGAATAATTCTGGGGTCGTTTCCGCTCTGTGCAGCCATTAATCATCCCAGGGCCCTTCCCACAGGGGATGAATTTGCTGCAGTATCACTGGCCAAAATGTCCCTCTTTGATGTGCCCTCCCCCTCACCCGCAACTCATGGCCTCCAGCCCCTAGGCAGCTGCATTTCAGTGGCACAGTGGATCCTTCAAGATGGACAATACAAAAGCCAAATTCTGAGGCTGTAGCCTGTAGTAGTTTGCTTAGGCCCCACTGAGGCAAACTCCCCTTGGAATAAGAACTGACGGCTTGTCTATGTGAATAGCGTAGGTGAAGTCAACATAATTAGATCTTCACTGAAGTAAGTCGACAACTGACGCTCTCCTGTCAACTCTGCCTATGGAGTACGGAGTCAATGGGAGAGCGCTCAGAGGTCGATATATCGCATCTAGACTAGACACAATAAATCGCCCCCCGCTGGATCGATCGCTGCCCACCGATACGGCAGGTAGTGTAGACAAGCCCTGAGTAGAGGCCTCGGGAGACAGTTAGGTATTAATGCACAAAAACGGTCACCTCCTCCTCTAGCATCTCAGGGCTCTTGCTCCCACCAGCGGGAAGGGCCTTGGGCGGCTGTTACTTGACATGGGCCAGACATGTTTTCTCCTAGCTTAATTTCAGAATTTGGCTGAACTGTTATGCTTGAAAAAAAAAATCAGCCAGAAGCAGACACACTGCATGGGAAATTTCAGTCCAAATGCTTAAAGTTTGGCTAATTTATAAGCAACTGAAAATGAGGTCTCCTAATTGAAGGTGTCAGACAGCCTTAACTAATGGTGGTGCCCCCAGCACCACCTAGAAGGGCCAATCTATTTGTGAATGCCATTCAGCTAAGCTCTTTGCTCCAATAATGTCTGTGGCAAGGAGTTCCACAGGCCAAATAGGTATTATGTAAACAATTTTCTTTTATCAGTTTTATATGTTCAGACTTTCAATGTAATTGAATGTCCCCTTGTTCATGTGTTATGAAATACAGTGAATATAAATGCCTGATCTACTTTCTTTATCAATAAATTGATAGAGTTTCAGACCTGAAAGGACCATTAGATCATCCATTCTGGTCTCCTGCATTGCACAAGCCATTACATTTGACACAGTTACCCCACTATTAAGACCAGTAGGTAACTGAGGCCTGGTCCACATAAGGGACCACAAGGGTCATTTAGTCTAACCCCCTGCAAAGATGCAGGATCTGAACCATCCCAGCCTCCTTATGAAACTCTCCATTGAAGGAGCTTCCACAGCCTGTTGTGGCATCTGGTCCGTTGCCCGGCTGTTCTTACAGTTAGGAAGCTTTTCCTGAGATTTAATCAAAATTTGCTCTGCTGTACTTTGAACCCATTGCCTCTTGTTCTGCCTTCTGTGGCAAGAGAAAACTTTTCTCCATCTTTTTATAGCAGCCTTTCAAGTATTTGAAGACTGCTGTCATGTCCCCCCTCAGTCTCTTCCTTTCCAAACTGAACATACCCAGTTTCTTCAGCCTTTGATTGCATATAGCTGGACCGCTTGGTAATAGTGAGCATAATATGTTAAATTTAACATCCCTGTGATGGGGAAAACATCACAGCAGCCCAACACTGTCGCATTTCATTTCAGACAAGGGAACTACACAAAATGAGGAGGCTAGTTAAACAGAAATTAAACGCTACCACTCTCAAAGTGAAATCCCTGCAAGCTGCATGGAAACTTTTTAAAGACACCATAATAAAGGCTCAACTTAAATGTATCCCCCAAATTAAACAACATAGTAAGAGAAGGAAAAAAGAGCCACCGTGGCTAAACAGCGAAGTAAAAAAAGCAGTGAGAGGCAAAAAGGCATCCTTTAAAAATGGGACGTTAAATACTATTGAGGAAAATAGAAAGCAGGATAAACTCTGGCAAATGAAGTTAAAAAATATAATTAGGAAAGCCAAGAAAGAATTTGAAGAACAGCTAGCCAAAGACTCAAAGAAATAGCAAATAATCATAATAATAATAATAATAATAATAAGTACATGAGAAGCAGGAACCCTGCTAAATAACCAGTCGGCCCACTGGACGATTGAGAGGCTAAAGGAGCACTCAAGGATGATAAGAGCATTGCGGAGAAGCTAAATGAATTCTTTGCATCGGTCGTCACGGCTGAGGATGTGAGGGAGATTCCCAAACCTGAGCCATTCTATTTAGGTGAGAAATCTGAGAAAATGTCGCAGATTGAAGTGTCCTTAGAGGAGGTTTTGGAACAAATTGATAAACTAAACAGCAATAAGTCCCCAGGGCCCAGATGGTATTCACCCAAGAGTTCTGAAGGAACTGAAATGTGAAACTGCAGAACTACTAACTGTGGTATATAAACTATCATTTAAATCAGCCTCTCTACCAAATGACTGGAGGATAGCTAATGTGACGCCAGTTTTTAAAAAGCGCTAAAGAGGTGATTCAAGAAATTACAGGCCCGTAAGCCTGACTTTAGTACCAGGCAACCTGGTTGAAATGACAGTAAAGAACAAAATTGTCAGACACATACATTAACATCATTTGTTGGGAAGAGTCAACATGATTTTTGTAAAGGGAAATCATGCCTCACAACTGTACTAGAATTCTTTGAGTGGGGTCAACAAGCATGTGGACAAAGGGGATCAGGTGAATAAAATGTACTTAGATTTTCAGAAAGCCCTTGACAAGGTCCCTCACCAAAGGCTCTTAAGCAAAGTAAACTGCCATGGGATAAGAGGAAAGGTCCTCTCATGGACTGGCAACTGGTTAAAAAATAGGAAACAAAGGGTAAGAATAAATGGACAGTTTTCAGAATAGAAAGAGGTAAATAGTGCTGTCTCCCAGGGGTCTGTACTGGGGCCAGTCCTATTCAATATATGCATAAATGATCAGGAAAAAGGGGTAAACTACTTTCTGAGATCTGTCAATTAGCCAGTTTATTCCATTTAACATGTGTTCTACTGATATAGTACAGTGTTTATTTTTTTATCTCAATGTTTTCCCCTACTAAATCAAATGACTCAGAGAAATTGAAGCCCGTTGCATCTGTACAGTTCCCTTGATCAACCACATGTGTTCTCTCCTTAAAGGATGAAATTGGGTTTATTTGACAAGACCTGTTCTGCATAAATCCAGTTGTTGACTGGCATTAATTATATTGCTAGACTTTTTTTTAACTAATCCCAGACGAGCTTTTCCATTGTTTCCTAACTTTGTCAAATCTTTTTTAAAGCTTTCCCTTTATTTGTAATAGTTTAAATTAACACAGTACTGTTCTGCATATGCTTTTTCATATATATGTATTTCATCATCTCATGTGATATGAGTACCTCATACTGCTTCTTTCCAAATGCAGAACTAAAATATTTCTTGAACACATCCTTTCTCCCTCTACGAATTGGCCTAAACCTTTTCTAGGATTTCTTTTCTTCTTAATATAATAACCACGTTTTTGTGATCCTTTGCCCTGCCAAGCACAGATTTCTCTCTGATAAGTTTCACGTCCCTTATCAACTTCATACATTCCAATTTGTATTGTTTGCTATCTATTTCCCCTTTTTATATCTTTCTTCCTCCCCCCTCCATCCCAATTACTGCCTTCACTTTGCCACTGAACTGGGTTTTTAGCCAAAGTTGTCTACTTTCTTGGCTGTGGTAATCATTCCAATTTTTCTTTCTAAAGTTTTCCTCCCAATCAGTTTTAATAATATTTTGTCTCAGGTTTGGGGAATTAGCCCTTTTGAAGCACTAAGTATCTATTGCTATTACTGGTTGGGAACACTTCTCTGTTTGTCCATTTGAATGTAATCAGTTCCATTGTTTATTTTGTTCTCCTCTATCATAAGCCCCCTTATTTTTCTCTTCTCTAAACCAAACAGTCCCAGACTTTTCAGTCTGTCTGCATCTGGCAGCCTCCCCAATTCTCATAGCCTGTCTCAGAAATCCCCTTTCTATCTGTTATAGCCTTTATAGAGACTGAGTGACCAAAACTGAGGGCATGTCCATCCCCTTCCTTAAGCATCCGAACATTGTCTTTGTTTGACCACTGCTGTGAATGAGCAGGTGTTTCTGTGGAGCTGCTATCAATGATGCCTAGGTTTTTTTGTTGAGGTATGTTCCAGTTGTGATGTTTCCCCTTTGCACATGGCTTGGCAAAGGTTTGTTTTTTCCACTCAGTTTTTGAGGACCTGGGTGAATGGGGAACTCCCTACAGCATGGACTCTCTAGCTTGGGTTTCATTGTATTAAGGATTAATGATGGATAACCACTATCCACACTCGTGTAGAATAATTTTATTTCAGTAGGGTCTGTTGTTCATAATTCATTCCTCTGAATAATGAAAATATCATTTCTCAGTGTGTGAAGAGAGACCAATCTGCTTCACCCATGAGAACAGCCTCCAGTAGTGAATGTAGTGTCGCATATTCACATTGTCTCTCCATCCAGGCATTTATACTGCGACCATCACCCTAGACCCCGGGCACATACAGGAAGTCAGAGGAACGTACGGTACATGCAGGAGACACCGTTATGCCTCAGTGTTGGACACCTTCTCCCCTACTCCATGTCAGATTCCAACACAACCGACTTCACCAACCCCTCCACCTTCATCCTGCTGGGCATTCCTGGCCTGGAGGCAGCCCATGTCTGGATCTCCATCCCCTTCTGCACCATGTACACCATAGCCGTCTTGGGGAACTTCACCATCCTGTTCATCGTGAAGAGGGAGCTGAGCCTCCATGGGCCCATGTACTATTTCCTCTGCATGCTGGCCATCACCGACCTGGTCCTGTCTACATCCATCCTGCCCAAAATGCTGAGCATCTTCTGGTTCAATTCCAGGGAGATCGATTTCAGTGCCTGCCTCACCCAGACTTACTTCATTCACTGCTTCACAGTGATGGAGTCTGGGTTTTTCTTGGCCATGGCTTTGGATCGCTACGTGGCCATCTGTGACCCCCTGAGACATTCCACCATCCTGACAAATCCCGTGGTGGCCAGGATTGGGCTGGTTGTGGTGCTGCACGGCAGCATGCTCGCACTGCCCTTTCTCTTCCTGGCGAGGCAGTGGACATATTGCAGAACCAACATCGTCCCCCACACATACTGTGACCACATGGCCGTGGTGAAGCTGGCCTGCGCTGACATCAGCATCAGTATTTACTATGGCCTCTTTTTGGTATTCTCTGGGATTGGTCTGGATGTATTTTGTATCACCATGTCCTATACCCAGATCCTCAGGGCCATCTTCAATCTCCCCACAAAGGACGCCCGGTTCAAGACTTTTGGGACCTGCGGCTCCCACCTCTGTGCCATCTTAGCCTTTTACACCCCAGCTCTCTTCTCCTTCCTCACGCAATGGTTTGGCCACAGTATACCCCAGCATTTTCACATTCTCACAGCCAACGTGTACCTCCTGCTGCCCCCCATGCTAAACCCCATCATCTACGGGGTGAGGACCAAACAGATACGAGACAGGCTGCTCCGTCTCTTTATGAGTAAAGAGACCTAAAGTTTTCCCCTGGTGCTCTTGTTCTCAGACTGAGCTCCACACAGAACTGGCTGGTGACATGGTGCCGGACCCTCTTCCCTGAATCCCTGACTGGATAGTCAAAGCGACACTAAACCCTTTCCTGACCTGAGTGTACTGGGGAATTGGTCTGTGTACAACTCATGAACTCATAGGGTTGTTATCTTTGTAATTGCTGATATCTGGACCCTGAGGCCCTGCCCCGTGCCTCACCTCTTCCGCTAAGGCTCCACCACTGCTCTGCTTCTTCTCCCCAAGGCTCCTCCCCGTCGCTCGCTCTTCTCGTCCCCTCCCTCTGTCACTTGCTGGATCATCTCCACCTGGCTCTGCCTCCCCAGCCACAAGGGAGCCCTTTCAGATTTTGGGAGGGGTTGTGTATCAATTTTAACCATGATTCCAGTGGCTATTTAAGTATCGGAGTAGCTGTGTTAGTCTGTATCCACAAAAACAACAGAGTCCAGTGGCAGCTTAAAGACAAGCAGATTTATTTGGGCATAAACTTCCATGGGTAAAAAATCCAACTTCTTCAGATGCATAGAGTGAAAGTTACAGATGCAGGCATTATATACTGACACATGGAGAGCAGGGAGTTACTTTGCAAGTGGAGGACCAGTGTTGACAGGGCCAATTCAATCAGGGTGGATGTAGTCCACTCCCAATAATAGATGAGGAGGTGTCAATTCCAGGAGAGGCAAAGCTGCTTCTGTAATGAGCCAGCCACTCCCAGCCCCTATTCAAGCCCAGATTAATGGTGTTGAATTTGCAAATGAATTTTTGTTCTGCTGTTTGTCTTTGAAGTCTGTTTCTGAAGTTTTTTTGTTCAATGACAGTGACTTTTAAATCTGTTATAGAATGTCCAGGGAGATTGAAGTGTTCACCTACTGGCTTTTGTATGTTACCATTCCTGATGTCCAATTTGTGTCCATTTCTTCTTTTGCGGAGGGACTGTCCGGTTTGGCCAATGTACATGGCAGAGGGGCATTGCTGGCACATGATGGCATATATCACATTGGTAGATGTGCAGGTGAACGAGCCCCTGATGGTGTGGCTGATGTGGATGGGTCCTCTGATGGTGTCGCTAGAGTAGATATGGGGACAGAGAAGGACCCAACCACATCAGTCACACCATCAAGGGCTTTGATCAAATCCCAAATTATGCTCCAGGGTGGTGAGGACACTGAGGCAGGAAATGGCTTGCAGGTGTTGTACTGTGTTTACCTAGATATGGGTATGCCACTCTGCACTACATGTTCATTATAGTGGTATGATTATGATGTGATTATGACATAATTACGATGTATCTTGTAGAAAATATGTCATGTGAGGTTTCATTGGAAAAGTTATGATTTGCTGTATATGATTATCCTCTTTGTACACATGTCTCATTTTTGTATCAAGAGTTATGAATATGGACTATGTATCTGTATTTCAAATGTGGCTGCACTAGAGTGACACCTAGAAGGCAGGATGCTTCCAGTCTAGACAGCTGGTTGTGAAGGGCCTATTCAGGGTAATGGACCATTAAGGGAAACAATAGGCCTGAGGAGAAGCTCATCCCCCACCTGGTGAACCTTCCTGGGAACGCTTCAGTCCGCCTATCGATAATGGCTGCTATGAATCACATGCAAGGGCATGTGACTAAACCACATGACACTGAGCTCCATTTTGGTAGCTGTATTTGTGGTTGAGACTGGCTCCTGCCCTGCAGCTGAAGGCGGTGTTCCCTCTGAAATGGAGGGGAGCATATTGCCTGGCAGGGAGAAGGCTGTATCAGCTGTGAGCTGCAAGCCTGGCACACATGAACCAGGGATAGATCCCGCTCTAGGGAGCATAGGGAGGTGTGTCCCAGAAGGGAGCCCAAAGAAGGTGATGGAATCTTAGAAACTCTGTGGAGGTGGATGAGGGTTCCAGTAACTCTGCAGCTGGATGCAACAGCACCTCAGGAAGGGAGGGGGATAGAGCTCCAGCTGTGAGACAACTGTCCAGGCTGCATCGGTCATTTTCACTCCACGCATCTGAAGAAGTGGGTATTTTACCCACGAAAGCTTATGCCCAAATAAATCTGTTTGTCTTTAAGGTGCCACCGGACTCCTCGTTGTTTTTGTTAATACAGTGCGTTGTTTGAAATGCAAAAAGGAAATCTGCTCAGGAACTGGGGCTGATGCAATGTTCTCCCCGCACGGGGAGAAGGGTGGACTGGATAATAAACTAACACTGGTTAGGCTCTTACCAGGGTAAGAAGGTACAGTTCTGGGGAGCTGGGGGGAAGTAGCTGGAGCCTCTCTATTGTTGGTTCATGAGTGGCTTGTGAAAGCTTTCATGGGGTTCTGCAGGGGTCTGTTTTAGGACCGGCTCTGTTCAATATCTTCATCAACGACTTAGACATTGGCATAGAAAGTATGCTTATTAAGTTTGCAGATGATACGAACTGCCTCCAATGGGAGGGATTGCAACTGCTTTGGAGGACAGGGTCATAATTCAAAATGATCTGGACAAATTGGAGAAATGGTCTGAGTTAAACAGGATGAAGTTTAACACAGACAAATGCAAAGTGCTCCACTTAGGAAGGAACAATCAGTTTCACACATACAGAATGGGAAGAGACTGTCTAGGAAGGAGTACGGCAGAAAGGGATCTAGGGGTTATAGTGGACCACAAGCTAAATATGAGTCAACGGTGTGATGCTGTTGCAAAAAGGCAAACATGATTCTGGGATGCATTAACAGGTGTGTTGTGAGCAAGACACGAGAAGTCATTCTTCTGCTCTACTCTGCGCTGGTTGGCCTCAACTGGAGTATTGTGTCCAGTTCTGGGCATTGCATTTCAAGAAAGATGTGGAGAATTTGGAGAGGGTCCAGAGAAGAGCAACAAGAATGATTAAAGGTCTTGAGAACATGACCTATGAAGGAAGGCTGAAAGAATTGGGTTTGTTTAGTTTGGAAAAGAGAAGACTGAGAGGGGACATGATAGCAGTTTTCAGGTATCTAAAAGGGTGTCATAAGGAGGAGGGAGAAAACTTGTTCATCTTAGCCTCTAAGGATAGAACAAGAAGCAATGGGCTTAAACTGCAGCAAGGGAGGTCTAGTTTGGACATTAGGAAAAAGTTCCTAACTATCAGGGTGGTTAAACACTGGAATAAATTGCCTAGGGAGGTTGTGGAATCTCCATCTCTGGAGATATTTATGAGTAGATTAGATAAATGTCTATCAGGGATGGTCTAGATAGTATTGGGTCGTGCCACGAGGGCAGGGGACTGGATTCGATGACCTCTCGAGGACCCTTCCAGTTAGGGTGACCAGATGTCCCGATTTTATAGGGTCAGTCCCGATTTTGGGGTATTTTCTTATATAGGCTCCTATTACCCCCCAATCCACTGTCCCGATTTTTCACATTTGCTGTCTGGTCACCCTACTTCCAGTCCTAGAATCTATGAATCTATGTAACTGCAGCTACCCAGTTTGCCCGTTCAGATGTTCTGATATAGATCCCAAATGTCTCTGCCCCTCGCTTTAATGTTCTAGACCCCACTCCCTGCCCCAGAGCTCAGAGAGAAACCAGGAGTCTGGATGGGCTCTCTCCATCTGCAAAGTAGGTAACACAGTAAGAATATAAATTCATGTTTTTAACCTAACCAGCCACTGTCAGAGCCAGGATCCTGGGCTAGGTGCACATCCATGCACGTTTAGGAACCCAAAGCATCCTGATTTCCACAGGTGCTCCGCATCCACAAGGCCTTCCTGGGCCGCTGGTTACATTTTCTATATGGACTTTTATGGTTAACAAATAAACAAGAGATGGAAACTACCTATATAGCATTTGTTCAACACTAGCCCCTGTAATTACGGTCACGTGCAGTATATGATTCAGCCACTAGGTGTCTCTGTGTCTGTACACCACTCCAGCGAGGGGGTGGTCCCTGGTAGGACTTGCACAGGCACCGAAGAACTTGCACCACATCCTGGCTGGGGGAGTGGGGGGCTGGGTGCAGAGAGGGGCTGGCTGCTCCCCAGAGCAGAGCCAGGAATCGGGCTGGGGGTGTTGTTTCCTACGCTGGGCACAGTCACATCCTTCTCCCGGACCTGGCTGAGCTCAGCAAGGCGAAGTACCGGATTGTTGTCCAGGAGAGGAGGCTGCCCGCATTTCTGAGAGGGGTTAGATGGTGGGTTCAGGGTCCAGGTCCCCGCATGGTGGTGGTGGTGGCGGCGGCAGGTTCAGGTCCTCGCTGCTGCCCGTCCCGCATGGTGGCAGGTGCAGGGTCCGGATCCCCGCTGCTGACCAGCCCTGCGCGGTGGTGGCCATGGTGGGGGACTTGGGGTCTGGATCCCCACTGCTGCCTGGCCCCGCGCGGTGGGTTCAGATTCCAGGTCCCTGCACGGTGGTGGGTCCCTGCTGCTGTGGGTTCGGGGTCCGGGTCCCTGCTGCTGCCCGGCCCCGCATGGTGGCAGGTGTGGGGTCCAAGTTCCCGCTGGTGCAGGTTCGGGGTCCGGGTCCCCGCTGCTGCCCTGCCCAGTGCAGCAGCGATGGTGTAGTCCCACTGCCCAGGCCACACCCAGGATTCCAGTGCTGGCCCCGCTCTGGATGGGGGCGCTGGGCATAGGGGACTGTGAGCGGTTTCAGGGTGGGTGGCACTGCGGTTCTCAACCTGCAGCCCACTTAACACATTGTGGGCCGCATATGTGGCCCACAATGCTAAACAGGTTGAGAAGCACTGCTCTGGGTGAGGGAGTTGTGTGTGTGCCAGCTGGCTGTTAGCTCCCTACCAGCCTCTGAGCCCTCTCCTCCGAGCTGGGCCAGCCAGGCCGGTTGCCTGTAGATGCACATTCCCTTGTGGTATCCAGCCCTCGACCTCTGGCTCCCCAAAGAAATCCCAGACCCTCTGGAGCGGTGAGACCCCAGTTGACCAGTTTTCCCTTAGCCCATCGCTTCTGTAGCAGGAAAACAAAAGGAAATGAATTGAAGGAAGAGAGTCAAATAGAAACAAGCGTGAGTGGTGGGAGCAAATGGGTACGTACCAAACACAGTCAGAAAATGCCACCTAGGGCCAAGGCCTGTGAATAGCTCCCTTTTCTCACTGATCACTTGGCTCACTCCGAAGGTCGGTCTCCTGAAGTGTTTGCTGGCCCCAAGGAGCCGGGCCTCAGGCTTTCACCCAGCACCCCGGCTCCGCCACCTTCCTCCTCGGTGTCTCCCTCCACCCTGTGACAGACTGAATCAGACTTTTGTCTTTGTTCACAGACGGGGCCAGCCTCTGTCTGCGGTAACATGCCTGATCTCCCACAACATGGCTTCGATGATTATAGTTTGTTTGTAATGGTTTCCATCAGGCTCTCGCAACGTGGCTCACTTTCACTCCAAGGCCATCAGGCCATAATTCTCCACACAGTTACACTAGCCCTGAACTATTGGCCCTGCGCACATCTCATAGGGATGGTGAGTCTCAGTAAGTTACCAGCTTTCAGCAGAGACCTCACATGCTGCCCTTTATGGAGAAATACCAGCAAAGGGGGATATTAGGTGTAGCGAGTTTGTCAGGTCTGAGACAGGAGTTGCCCATAAAGAAGAGTGAACCCTTTGCCACAATGTCACAGAGGCCAAGGACTGAAGAGCCCAGGTCCAGACGGGGTCGTCCATAGCAGGGTGAGGCAGGGAGCAGCGTATTGGGGAATTGTGCCTTCACTCTCATTGGCTGGAGGACTTCCACCTGCAGGGCTCTCCTACTGGTGTTAAAGCCACAGAGCCACAAGTTACAGGCCTTACTCAGCTTGTATCAAGTCCTGTGTAGCCAGCCAATGCCACAGACACAGAGCCACCATGCTGAACCCAGGTCCTTTGGTACCAAAAGCACCAGCGGCTACCACCAGAGCTAACCTGCTAGCTAGGCAGGGAGTCGCAGGTCTAGACTCTGGGCCCTAGAGTCACCACGAAGCGTTTAGTGTGTGACTCCTAGAGACCAAATACTGTGACTGCATTTTGCAGGGAGCGACAAAGCCTTTCTGCAGCGTGACCGGGGGACCTGCAGAGTGCCACGCCAGCCCCCAATGACACCTCCTCCAGCCCCTCGACATTCACTCTCCTCGGGATCCCTGGCCTGGAGGCCGTGCTCTCCTGGATCGCCCTTCCGTTCTGCTCTGCTGGGAAGCGGCATCCTTCTGGTCATCATCCAAAGCCAGCACCGCGTCCAGGGGCCCATGGGCATCTTCCTGGCCATGCTGGCTGCCACCTATCTGGGGTGTCACTGCATCAGTACAGCTGTGCTGCTCAAAGCTCGCCTCAGTCTGGGATGTCAATACAGTTTTTCTTACCAACCAAACTTGTGATCTCATCACAAAACTACAGCTAGTTTGTATGGCAAGCCCTATTTCCCATGAAGCCATGCTGCTCGGCGTTGATTATGCCATCCTTCAAAGCTTTACTGATTGCATCCCCTATCACCTTTACCATGGTTTTTTTCCTGGATTGGGGTCTGGCCTAAAGTTATCTGTGTATCTTGTTTATCTTTCTAAAACATTGGCACAGCACTGGCTTTTTTCCAGTCCTCTGAAACTTCCACAGTGCTCCAAGATTTGTTAAAAATATCTCAGAGAGCTTCTTGGCCAACTCCTTTAGTACTCTTGGGCTCAAGTTGTCTGGTCCTGCAGAAATCCACTGACTTATTATTCACTTTTCAGCAGAGGGTTTCTAGTGCAAGGCTCGATGGCCACTGCCTGCAGAATTACGGCAGGGCCAATGTCACTGCTGCCAGACATAGAGGTGACAGCCCCAGCTCTGCAGATGACAGCGTGGCGGGAGGTCCTGCTGCCAGATAGCTAAGCAGAGGCATTTCACACCCCCAAGGGGAACAAGAGTGTTAATTTCTTCTTAGCCCTTCAGTCTTTAAAGACACATTTTGCTTTCAGAAAACACTGTAGTCCCTGGAGACTCAAGGCGCATGTGGAGATTCTGCTGGGATTTGCTGACATTGATTTATAACCATCCCCATTGTAGCAAGCCTGGCAGACGCGTCCGTTCCCAGCCTGTGTTCGGAGCCGTCCACTGAGAGGACTGTTCTGCGGGAGCTGGGGGGGACTTGGTGCCATTATTCACGCCTGTCTTACTGAGCAGAGGGACGGAGCCCGCTGAAAGGGGCTTGTGTGTCCCCGGGGAGCAGGAGTCACTGAAACAGGTTTGGCTTGCACGGCACAGGGAAGCGTCTATAGGGTTTAGGAAGAACATTTGTTTCAAAATTTAGCCCAGATAAGCAAGTGAATAGTCTGACAACTTCAAACAGTTACCTGCCTCCCTCCTGGGCTCTGTGCTTGTGTCTGCACATGCATGTATGTGTCTTTGTGTGTGCCTGGTCACATGATGTGTGCGCTGCGCATATGTGTGTGCGCATGTGCGGTGTATGTGTGCACACCCATGTGTGCATGCCCACATACTGTGTGGGTGTTTCTGCATGCTGTGTGTGTGTGTTGTGTGTGCACATGATGTGTGTGCTGTTCATGTGTGTGGGTGTGTGCATGCCATCTTGTGTTTGAGGGTGCAAATGCTGTGTGTGGGTTCTGTGTGTGCACATGCTGTGTGTGCTGTGCATGTGTGTGTCTGTGTGTCTGTGTGGTGTATGTGCATGCTGTGGTGTGTGTGTGAGAGCATACACTTTGTGTGTGCATGGTGCGTGTGTGTTTGTTTGTTGTGTATGCTCACAGACGTGTGTGTGTATGTGCTGTACGTGTGTGTGTATGTAATGTATGTGTGTGTGTATATGTGTGCGCCTGTGTGGTGTTGTGTGGGTGGGTGAAAAGGCTGTGTGTGTGCTGTGTGTGTGCGCTGTATGTGTTTTTGTGTGTTGTGTATGCACATGCATATGTCTGTGTGTGTGTGTGTGTGTGTGTGTGTGTACTGTATGTGTGTGTGTGTGTTGGTGTATTGTGTATGCACATGCATATGTCTGTGTGTGTGTATGTGTGTGTGTGCTGGGCGTGTGTGTGGGTGTGGGTGTATTGTGTATGCACATGCATATGTCTGCGTGTGTGCGTGTGTGCTGTATGTGTGTGTCTGTATGTGTGTGTTTGTGTGCTGTACCTGTGTGTGTGTGTGTACAGGGAGAATATGGTGGAAGCTCCGCATTGGTCACCTTCCCAGAGCTGGGAACATTTCTGAGGAGGAAGACGAGCCCCAGGACAATCACAATCACAACAGCCCCTTCATGCCTTACAGTCCCTGACGCAGTGATGTGCCCAGGTCCTCGTCCTGCCTCGGACAATGGCTGGTGTGCGGTGATTCAGAGACGCCCCCGCACCGCCCTAGTGACACACTGTCCTGGCGGGTGCGGAGCCCGCAGCTCTCCAAGGGGCAGAGCTGCTTTGGGGGTGGAGCGCTTGGGGCTGGCCTTGAAAACAAACCGAAACAAAAATCGCCAGGACAGGCCGGTGGTTCCCCTCCCGGCTGGGGCCGAGGATATGGGATGTCTTTGAGTAGCCAGTGTCGGGGGCTGGATATTACAGGGGACAGAGTGAAAGGAATGGGGGTACCAGTTACTCTGCCAGGCAGAGAGAGGCCTGGGCTGGCCTGGAGGAGAGGGCGTGAGTGGCTGAAGGCTGGTGGGGCCAGGGAGCTGACCGCAGACAGACAGAGACAAGACTCCTTCACACTGGAGGCCAGGGGTGACGAGGTGACTCACAGCCCCAGGCCCCGAGAACTGTCATGGAGATCAGCCGTAGAACTACCCTGGCTCACAGCCAGCCAGCTGACTAGCCATTCTTTGCACGCACAAGGCCGTCACACACTCTATTAATCACTTGCAGGTCTCCGGAGCTGTTCTGCGCGAGTCAGATGTGGCCCTCAGCAGATCATGTCACCCATGAACAACAGCAGCCTCAGACCTCCCACGTTCCTCCTGGTCGGCATACCGGGGCTTGAATCCACACAGCACTTGGTTGGGATCCCTCTGTGCTCCATGTATATCGTGGCCTTGCTGGGGAACGGCATTGTTCTGATTGTTATAAGGACGGACCCCAGCCTGCATGAACCCATGTACTTCTTCCTGGCCATGCTGACCATCACCGACCTGGTCCTGTCCACGTCCACCCTGCCCAAAATGCTGAGTGTCTTCTGGCTCGGAGACAGGGAGATTGAGTTCCACGCCTGCCTCACCCAGATGTTCTTCGTCCATGCTTCCTCGCTGGTGGAGTCGGGCATCCTGGTGGCCATGGCGTTAGACCGCTACGTGGCCATCTGCAACCCCCTCCGGCATGCAGCCATCTTGAAAACCAGTATGGTGGCCAAGATAGCGCTGCTGGTCTTGGTCAGAGGCCTCGTTGTGATAGCCCCCTTGCCCTTGCTCCTCGGGAAGCTGCCATTCTGCCAGGCCTACATCATCCACCACTCCTACTGCGAGCACATGGCCGTGGTGAAGCTGGCCTGTGCAGACACCACGGTCAATGCAGCATATGGCCTGGTTGTGGCCCTGCTGGTGGGGGGGCTGGATGGCATGTCCATTGCTCTGTCCTACGTGATGATCCTCCGGGCTGTCTTCGTCCTCCCCTCCAGCCAGGCCCAGCTCAAGGCTCTCAGCACCTGCACATCCCATGTCTGCATCATCCTCGTGTTCTACGTCCCTGGGCTCTTCTCCTTCCTGGCGCACCGGTTTGGCCAGAGCGTCCCCCTCCCCGTCCACATCCTGCTGGTCAACCTCTACCTCCTGATGCCGCCCATGCTGAACCCCATCGTGTACGGGGTGAAAACCAAGCAGATCCGCAGTCGGGTGACCAGGGTCTTCCACGTGAGGGGCCCCTGAGCGCCGGAGGGCAGTCGCTTCATGCTCATTTCTCCAGCTGCCACACACCGCTTTTATTTTTTAAATGTACCATGATTATTAATAATAAAACAATCATTGAGTAGAACTGGGACTCCACATGGAGCCTTAGGGACATAGGGGAAGCTGGGCTCGCAGCAGCCAATCTAACAAAAAGAGGAGAAAGTGAACCAGTGTGCCGGGTGCTGTACAAACACCTGGTCACAGACAGTCCCTGCCCTGACGAGTGCCATTCATAGAATCATAGAAACATAAAAGATTAGGGTTGGAAGAGACCTCAGGAGGTCATGTAGTCCAACCCCCTGCTCAAAGGAGGATCAATACCAACTAAATCATCCCAGCCAGGACTTTGTCGAGCTGGGCCTTAAAAACCTCTAAGGATGGAGATTCCATCACCTCCCTAGCTAACCCATTCCAGTGCTTCACCACCCTCCTAATGAAATAGTGTTTCCTAATATCAAACCTAGACCTCCCCTACTGCAACTTGAGACCATTGCTTCTTGTTCTGTCATCTGCCACCACTGAGAACAGCCGAGCTCCATCCTCTTTGGAACCCCCTTTTAGGTAGTTGAAGGCTGCTATCAAATCCCCCCTCATTCTTCTCTTCTGGAGACTAAAAAATCCCAGTTCCCTCAGCCTCTCCTCATAAGTCATGTGCCCCAGCCCCCTAATCATTTTCGTTGCCCTCCACTGGACTCGCTCCAATTTGTCCACATCCCTTCTGTAATGAGGGGATGCCATAGGGCATCTCACTCCCTATTGGTTGCTGAGCAGACTCTGAGCCTGCAGTGGCTCCCCTCCCGCCCCCAACAGCATGCACCTCTCTGAGTTACCAGCACAGGGAGCCCCAGGGACCTAGGTTAGCTCCGTGGGGGTTACATTTGCTTTGCCCACAGATAGCACCTTCCACCCAGGTCTGAAATGCTCTATGCACCTTCATGGAGCTACGTTCCCACTGCAACGCGGGAAAGCATTAGAATCTCCTTTTTCATGGCAGAGGAAACTGAGGCACAGACAGGGGACTAGTGATTTTGGGGAGTCTCCATTTTGGGGGGCACTACTTGAGATACCTTAAATGGTGATCTTTTCAGAATCGGCTGAGCGGCCACCCTCTGATGAGGAGTCGTGTGTGTGTGTGTGTGTGAAGTTCTGCAGTCAAAGCCAGAGACGTCCCACATGATGAGACACTTTTGAAAATCTTGGCTGGAATAACTTGCCCCCAGTCAGCCAAGGAGTCCTTGGTACAGAGAGCCCAGCTCTGTGCTGCTTTGTGTATTTCGGCTTGTCAGCGTGATTTGCCGTGTCGCTGCAGTGCACAGAGCCACAGTCTCTCTCACCCCAGGCCTGTCCAGCGAGAAAGTGGGATCATCTTCTTGCGTCGTGCTGAGTAAATGCCACTGGGTCACAGGCTGTCAGGAATGTCCAACAGTCCCAGGACGCCAGACATGGTCTGGTTTTAATACCCACCTTGGCTGTAGCCTTTAAGTCAGGGGCGGGCAAACTTTTTGGCTTGAGGGCTGCATCGGGTTTCGTAAATTGTATGGAGGGCCGGTTAGGGGAGGGGGTCGTGGCCCAGCCCCCAGCTCCTATCTTCCCCCCCCAGGACTCCTGCCCCATCCAACCCCCCCTGTTCCCTGATGGCCCCTCTGGGACCCCTGCCCCATACACACACACACGCTCCCTTTCTCCTGACCACCCCCAGACCCCTGCTGCCCCATCCAATCTCCCCTCCTTCCTGACTGCCCCCTGGGACCCCTGTCCCCATTCAAGCCTATGTTCTCCCTGACTGCCCCGACCGCCCCGACCCCTATCCACACCCCCGCCCCCTGACCACCACCCCGAACTCCCCTGCCCTCTATTCAACCCGCCCTGCTCCCTGCCCCCTGGAGCCAGGCCATGCCGCCGCCGCCACCGCGCAGCACAGACCGGGTCAGGCCGGGCTCTGCCGCTGCGCTGCCCCAGGAGCGCATAGCCGCACCGCCCAGAGCATTGCGCCAGCAGCGGAGCAAGCGCGCGGAGGCTGCGGGGAAGGGGGGACAGCAGGGGAGGGGCCGGGGGCTGAGCCTCCCGGGCCAGGAGCTCGGGGGCCTGGCAGGACGGTCCCCCCATGGGCCATACTTTGCCAACCCTTGCTTTAAGTGCTACCACAATACAAATGATAAATAATAATAATAGTTAATGATTTCAGCTCTGCCACTGACTCTAGGTGTGTCCTTGGACAAGTCCATTAATCCACCCTGCCCCTCCATTCCCCATCTGTAAAATGGAGACAATCCTTCCCTCTCTCCTGGGAGCACCGTCCTTGAGCAAGGCTCTGATTCGACGTGGATGGAGACCATGGAAGGACCCAGCCTGAAGGAAGAACGTTCTGATGCAGTGAGGTTCAAGAAAAGCAGCTCAAGTCAAAACCCCAGAAAGCAGGAAACCGGAGCAGCTCCAGCAAAGGCCTCTGTGGGCGGAGAGGAAGAGGAGGAAAGGGACGATCATGCAGATGAAGAAGCGCAGTAGATTGCGAAAAGCAACAGAGGGGCCTGTGGCACCTTTAAGACTAACTGAAGTATTGGAGCATGAGCTTTCGGGGGTGAAGTTTATGCTCCAATACTTCTGTTAGTCTTAAAGGTGCCACAGGCCCCTTTGTTGCTTTTTACAGCTTCAGACTAACACGGCTCCCCCTCTGACAGTAGATTGCTAGACAGCCAGCTGAGTCGGATGGAGAGGAATCATTCTCTCGGCAGGGAGTGGTTCACCCTGCCTGCCCATTCCTCCACTTACAGTTTCTGATCAGGCCTCGGTGGGCTTTTCACTGTGAACGCGTGTTTCTGGAGCAGATGATGTGCTGGAGGCACTTAAAGGGGTAATGCTGTAGGGTTCACTAGAGAGGCAGATGTCTGCTGAGTCTCCTGCGTGATCCCTAACAAGGCTCGGGCCCCCATTGTAACCACCCAATACTCCGCCTGGCTCCTCCCCATACCACGGCATGACCCACGACACACTCATTGGCATCGGTGAAACAAGTTGGTGGTTCTCAGCCTCTCAGGGTCTGGAACATCCTGCTTGGCCCTGTGCACCATCCAGCCACATTCTCCGTCAGCAGCCGGTCACTGGAGTGCCTCGTCTGTCAGTGGCCCCTGCCCTCTCCAGCGCTCTGCCCTCACTGAGTAACACAATGCATAGCCCCGGGGCCAGGGGGCTCCTCGGGGAAATGGGAGAGTCCGGTTCAGGTCTCTGCTCCAATGAATAATGACAGAGCTTCGACAGGAGCGAGTGAGACACCCCAGGATATTCCATAGCCCAGTGGTTAGCGGTCCACTTGGGTTGGAGACGCCGGATCAAGGCTCTGCTCCTCTCAGGCAGAGGGGGGTACTTGAACCAGGGTCCTCCACATCCAAATCTACCTAGTTCTGAGCTCCGGGGACGGCTCCATGGCTGTTAATCCCCGGCAGAAGGAGGTGTGTCCATCCGTCCCAGATGTAGGCTCCTGGGTCCCTTGGAGGGCGGGGCTCTCGCCACTCTCATAGAATCATAGAATCATAGAATATCAGAGTTGGAAGGGACCTCAAGAGGTCATCTAGTCCAACCCCCTGCTCAAAGCAGGACCAATTCCCAGCTAAATCATCCCAGCCAGGGCTTTGTCAAGCCGGGCCTTAAAAACCTCCAAGGAAGGAGACTCCACCACCTCCCTAGGTAACGCATTCCAGTGTTTCACCACCCTCCTAGTGAATTAGTTTTTCCTGATATCCAACCTGGACCTCCCCCACCGCAACTTGAGACCATTGCTCCTTGTTCTGTCATCTGCCACCACTGAGAACAGCCGAGCTCCATCCTCTTTGGAACCCCCCTTCAGGTAGTTGAAGGCTGCTATCAAATCCCCCCTCATTCTTCTCTTCTGGAGACTAAACAATCCCAGTTCTCTCAGCCTCTCCTCATAAGTCATGTGCTCCAGACCCCTAATCATTTTTGTTGCCCTCCGCTGGACTCTTTCCAATTTTTCCACATCCTTCTTGTAGTGTGGGGACCAAAACTGGACACAGTATTCCAGATGAGGCCTCACCAATGTCGAATAAAGGGGAACGATCACGTTCCTCGATCTGCTGGCAATGCCCCTACTTATACAGCCCAAAATGCCGTTAGCCTTCTTGGCAACAAGAGCACACTGTTGACTCATATCCAGCTTCTCGTCCACTGTGACCCCTAGGTCCTTTTCAGCAGAACTGCTACCTAGCCATTCGGTCCCTAGTCTGTAGCAGTGCATGGGATTCTTCCGTCCTAAGTGCAGGACTCTGCACTTGTGCTTGTTGAACCTCATCAGGTTTTTTTTGGCCCAATCCTCTAATTTGTCTAGGTCCCTCTGTATCCGATCCCTACCCTCTAGTGTATCTACCACGCCTCCTAGTTTAGTGTCATCTGCAAACTTGCTGAGAGTGCAGTCCACACCATCCTCCAGATCATTAATAAAGATATTAAACAAAACCGGCCCCAGGACCGACCCTTGGGGCACTCCACTTGAAACCAGCTGCCAACTAGACATGGAGCCATTGATCACTACCCGTTGAGCCCGACGATCTAGCCAGCTTTCTATCCACCTTACAGTCCATTCATCCAGCCCATAGTTCTTTAACTTGGTGGCAAGAATACTGTGGGAGACAGTATCAAAAGCTTTGCTAAAGTCAAGAAATAACACATCCACTGCTTTCCCCTCATCCACAGAGCCAGTTATCTCATCATAGAAGGCAATTAGGTTAGTCAGGCACGACTTCCCCTTCGTGAATCCATGCTGACTGTTCCTGATCACTTTCCTTTCCTCTAAATGTTTCATAATTGATTCCTTGAGGACCTGCTCCATAATTTTTCCAGGGACTGAGGTGAGGCTGACTGGCCTGTAGTTCCCCGGATCCTCCTTCTTCCCTTCTTCCCTCTCCAAAGCATTTCCTTTTGGCTGGCTTTGGCAGCTCCCCGCTCAGCGCGATGGCTTGTGTGGATCCCATTCTCAGGTGCCAAACACCCCCCGGGCACTGTGCGGGGAGCCTGGGCACCTCACTCCATTGGGCATGTTAACATTCAGGTCGCTGAGCCCAAGGGCACCTCCACACGGGAGCTGGCGGGGTGATTCCCAACTGGAGGAGACAGACCCACGCTAGCTCTGCACAAGCTGGCGGGCTAAACACAGAGGCAGCACAAGCCCCAGGAGGGGCTAACCACCCTAGGTAGCCATCTGAGATGCTAGACATGTAATCGGGGCAGCTAGCCCCTCCCACCGCCGGCACTGCCGCAGCTCCAGCCTAGTTTTATTTCGCTAGCTCGATCCGAGCTAGTGTGTCCGGCTCCTCCAGCTGGGAATTACACCCCCGGCTCCCGAGTAGAGGTCCCTTACGCTCCCCGGTGTCTCTGTGCTCCATTATCTTTAAATACCTAAGAACTCTGGCTGGCTGGCTGCAGAGACAGCAGCCATTTGTGCGTCTAGCTGGGGCAGATTGTACAGAGGAAGCACATGCACACACAGCGCTCTCTCTCAGGAAGGTCGGTGGGAAGGTTCGACTGAGGGCACTGGGGTAGGAAGATGGGCATCATTATCCCCATTTTGCATGGGGAAAACAGAGGCACTGAGGAGTGCTGTAAAAAGAACAGGAGTACTTGTGGCACCTTAGAGACTAACACATTTGTTTGAGCATAAGCTTTCGTGGGCTACAGCCCACTTCTTCGGATGCATAGAATGGAACATATAGTAAGGAGATAGATATATATACATAGAGAACATGAAAAGGTGGAAGTCGCCATATCAACTCTAAGAGGCTAATTAATTAAGACTAATTAATTGTGACTTCCCCAACCTCACCCAGTGTTTAATGGCAGAGGTAAGAAAAGCACTGAGATCCCCTGGCTCCTAGCCCACTGCCTTAGCCACGGGTGACACCGCACGGAACAAGGCCTGCTGGTGGCCAAGGAGGAGGGTTCGCTGTGGTTTCTATTTACATGTTATACACACACTCAAGGATACATGGGCTCCTTCCTGGCTGTGTAAGCTTTCCTAGCGCCAATAGGATAAGCCGTAGGGGCGGCAGAGGAACGTGAGCTGGGGGACTCAGACCGCGCAATGAGCCTGGCTCTTGTTGCGGAGCATGGGGGGACAGGCCGGTGGGGCCCATTCATCGCTGCCGTACCCTTTGGGCAGCGTTTCGCACTAACACAAAGCGGGTATCGACCTGCACAGTGGCCGTGTGGGTCTCTTTGCACGGGTGGGAATGACAACGCGAGGGGCGGGGCGGTGAGGGATTGGAACGGGGATGGGGTTAGCTACGGGTTGGGCTGAGAGAAGCCAATGGCTCCGTCTCGTCCCATGAGGCACAGGAACATTCACCAGCATCTGCTGGCCTCTCTTCTCGCTGAGCTCACTTTGAGCCAGGAAACCTGGGGGGACAAAACTCCCATTGCCTCCCGTGGTGCAGGATCACCCCTTTGTGAAGTCCTGTGGGCCAAATCCTTACTATGGCAACAACCAGGGCCAGCGCTTCAGCAGGCGTGAGCCGCCGGAGCTCCCTGACCTCAGCGGCCACCGGTGGCCCTGTGGCCAGTGACAGCCGCTGAGCGTCTGGCCCTCTGCTTTTAACTGGACACGAACGCTGACTAGCATAGTCCTGCTGGCCAAGTGGAGCCACTCCTGATTTACACCAGCAGGTGCGAGAGCAGGAGCAGGCCCGAAGTCCCAACTTTGTCAAAGGTATTTAGGAATTGCGGTGCTCATCAGCACAAGGCCTAACGGATTTAGGAGCCCAAGAGATTTAGGCACTTGGAGCCTAAATCCCATTCACTGTCCTTGTGATTTTGGCTCCTAGATCTGTTAGACATTGCAACACTGAGCGCAGCAATACCGAAATACCTTTACACATGGGAACCTCAGTCCTCCCCCCCACCCCTCCTTGCTGCATATTTCTGTTTTCTGGTCAGACCGGGAGCTTAAAAACGCATCATCACCAGCCACCAGCAGGGGGCAGCAGCAGCTGGGAGAAGAGGAGACCCAGCTGTTTCCAAATAGCAGGAGCAGCCAAAGAGGCCAGCCCCCCATGTCTGCTCTTGCTAGCACCCCCCACCTCTGCACCCACCCCCACCCCCCCGTGGCATTCGGTGAGGCCGGGGAAGCCATCTCTACCCTCCCTGGGGGACACGTGACTGTGTGTCAGGGAAGTGTCCCCCCACAACCCCCCCAAACAGATCAAAGCCAGCTGGAACTGAGGGGATGGGGGGGCACTGCGGGGGCCAGGGTGTAGGCTCGTATCGCAGCTCATGGCCAACCTGGGCACTGTCTCATCACATGTTCCTGTCGTGTCTGGAGCAGGGGGGCTGTGATGCCCGTTCTGCGTGGGAGGGCCGTGGGTATTTCATGGAGGGGATGGAGCGGGTTCGTTCATCGCCCCGTCTAGCAGCCACGAGGCTCATTCTGGTTCTGTCTCCTCATGGTCTTGGGATTCGAACCTGACCCTGTAAGCCAGGCACCGCATAACAAAGTGGCGCAACCGAGTGGCCTGAGCACAGGCCTGGGAGCTAGGAGCTGTGATCCCAGGCAATCTGGGGTGTGAGTCACTTGGGGTGTCGTCACTGGTTGATTTGTAATACAAGATCTTCCAGGGCTCAAGCAATTTTTAAAAATTCATAACTGATGTGCCTAGCCTGGAAGTCCCGGGGCTCTGAGCTGCCAGGCCCTGAGGTGCTGGTGCTATGAACTTCCATACTCAAAGGTGCTGGGGCTAGGAACTGCCAGGCCCAGAAGCACTGGGTCTTTGAATTACCAGGCCCAAAGTTGCTGGGTTTAGGAACTGCCAGACTCAAATGTGCCAGGGCTATGAACTGCCAGACTCAGATGCAGGACTCTGAACTGCCTGGCCTAGAATTGCCAGACCTCTGAACTTCCAGACCTGCAGATGCCGGGGCTATGAACTGCCAGGCTCAGAGGTGCTGGGAATAGGAAATTCTATGCCCAGAGGTGCCCAGGCTCCCACCTGACAGGCTCAGAGGTGCCAGGGCTAGGAACTGCCAGGCCAGGAGTTGCCGGATCTATGAACTTCCAGGCTCCCAGGTGCTGGGAGTATTAACAGCCATGCCCAGAGGTGCCAGGGGTAGGAACTGCCAGGCTCAGAGGTGCCAGAGCGTTGAACTACCAAGTCCAGAGGAGCCAGGGCTCTGAGCTGCCCGTCCCAGATGTACAAAAGGGCTCTGAATTGCCAGGCCTAAAGGTGCCTGTCCTAAGAAATGCCAGGCCAAAAGGTGCCGGTGCAATGAACTGCCAGGGCAGGAGTTGCCAGGCCTATGAACTTCCAAGTTCACAGGTGCTGGGACTATTAACTGCGAACTGCCAGAGGTGGCCTGGCAGTTCAGACTAAACAAACCCAATTTCCAGACTAAACAAACCCATTTTTTTCAATCTTCCCTCATAGGTCATGTTTTCTAGATCTTTCGTCATTTTTGTTGCTCTTGTCTGGACTTTCTTCAATTTTTCCACATCTTTCCTGAAACGTGGTGCCCAGAACTGGACACAATATTCCAGCTGAGGCCTAATCAGTGTGGAGTAGAGTGGAACAATTCCTTCTCATATCTTCCTTACAACACTCCTGCTAATACAGCCCGGCATGATGTTGTATTTTCTCCTAATTACTGTTTATTTCTATGTCCTGAACTTCTTTCTCTTTCAAAATTTGTTCCAAGACCTTGCATACAATGGAGGTCAAACTAACAGGCTTGTAATTTCCCAGATCATTTTCCCCCCTTCCTTAGAAATAGGTACTATATTTTCAGTTCTCCACTCAGAGGGTTTTACCCCTGAGTTTATGGATTTGTTACAAATCCTTGCAATTGGGCTTGCAATTTCCTTTAATTTTCTTGGATGGGGATTATGCAGGCTCCCAGTTTAGTCCATTAAGCTGTATGAGTTTGACTTCCGCCTTCGATGTGGTAATTTCTACTTTCATATCCTCGTTCCCATTAGCTGCTCTGGCACTGTACCTCAGCTCCTCATTACCCTCATTAAAACCGAGGCAAAGTATTCATTTAGGTGTTGGGCCAGGCCTAGATTATCTTTAATCTCCACCCCGCCCTCAGTGTTAAACTGTCCCACTTCTTCATTCCTTTCTATTTATATAGCTATCAAACAAAGCTTTGGTTTGAATTTCCTTTAATCCTTTAATCCTGCTTGGCATTTGGCAGCTCTCACTTTCCCCCTGCACTTTCTGACTTCCAAGTGGTAGTTTTCTTTGCTGATCTGGCCCATCTTCCTTTCCTTGTAGGCTTTCTCCTCTCTCCTACTCACCTGTTTGAGATGCTTGGTCTGCAGCCTTCGCCTCTGAATGTTTCCCCCTTGCTTGGGATGCAGGCTCCAGAGAATTTCTGCAGCTTTGCCTTAAGGCTTTAAGCCTTGGGATGTCTGTGTTCTGTTTGAAGCGTGAATGGTTCCCAGCAGTCACACTTGGCGTAGCTAAGTGGTTTAACTCTGTCCCCCATCCAAACTAGCACTGCCTTATACTGGTACCGCTCCGCTGTACCAATCCTCACCACAAGGCCTGGCGGCAGGTGGCCCTGCTTCTCAGGGGGCAGTGTGCACTAGCGGATAGAGTATTGGACTGGGATTCAGGCTCTCTGTCTAGCCATTCCACGGAATTGCTGGGTGACCTTGGGCAAGTCACTCCCCTGCTCTGTGCCTCAGTTTCCCCATCTGTACAGTAGGGATAATGATAGCGCCTACCAAGCATGTAGAGATCGCCTGATGAAAGTGCTGTGTGAGAGCTTGGTATTATGACTCTCTACAGCTTGCAAACCTATAGCTCACCTGCTGAGTCCCACACTGTCCTCCTCAGCCGTGCCCCCACATGCTCTGTGCCCTCTTGCCTCCAGCAATGAGTCTTGCTGATATTAATGTGGTGAGAGCATGTTCTAAGCCTCCCAGTTATGCCCCCCCCGGGCCTGCCCACCAGCGTGCTCCCTCACTTCAGCGAGTGCCCCTCCCTGTCACATCCCCAGTTGGGGCACCGGCTGCCAGGCCTGCTCTGACGCAGGGGGACAGCTCGGTGTCGGGGTTTGGTCAGCGAACTCGCTCCAGGCTCCGGTGCATGCAGGAGGGGCAGCCCTGCCTGACGTCTCAGAGGAGGAGGGCTGTGGAGTGAACACACCAGGCATGGGCGCTGCTCCCTCAGTGACCTGGAGAGAACGTGCAGCTCGGACCACCGGTGGGACGTTGACATAACCTCCCTGGTCAGAGCCTCGGGGAGAGACATGTGTGTGTGTGTGTGTGTGTGTGTGTGTGTGTGTGTGTGTGTGTGTGTGTGTGGTCAGAGAAGCCAGGCTGGGATTGGAGAGTACGTTTACAAAGGGAGAAAAGCTGCACAACCATGGCTGGCCCGGGTCAGCTGACCTGGGCCAGCCAGGGGTTTTTTATCCCTGTGTAGATGTAGCCTTTGTGTGGCCTGTCGGCACAGGAGAAGTAACCAGCAGCCCCCTTATCTCATCAGCTCCACATTCCAGTCTATTAGTTCTCCACTCCCCTTCCTGCTGGCTCACGCCTTTTGTCTCTTTTTCCCTTTTAATATTAACTATAAACAATAATGAATTTGAAGCACTGGGGATGGAATCTCTCCCCCCACCACCACCCCCGCCGACTGTGCAGAGGGCCGGGACAGACCTATGAACCATAAACAGGCCTCATGCTGGCCTCTCCTTGCCCGGACTGGGTTCCCGAGGCCCTTGCCCCACTCCCGTGGCCCAGACCGCTGCCTGTCCCCCCGCTGCTCACACAAGCGCAATCCGAGTGCCTGGCCAACACCAGGAGGCTGCTGGATCCTGCCAGCTGGAAATAGCCCCCGGCACCGGGATTCCTGGGTGTGGTCGAGGCTACACCCCCTGGGGCGGGGGGCCTGAGGATGAGGATGTGATGGGGGGAAGGGGAACAGCCTGGGGACCCCAGGCCAAGGGAGGCACAAAGCTGGTGTTAAAACCCCTGGTTTCTGCAGCGTCCGGCTAGAAGAGAGACTCGGGACCTGTTTCTCCGCTGGGCTGAATTCCTGCCTGGGGTAACTCACTCCTGACACGGGGCTTTACGCCAGGTAAGCCAGCAAGGTAAAGAAGGTCTGGCTTGGATGAATGGATTATAAGGTGGATAGAAAGCTGGCAAGATTGTCGTGCTCAACGGGTAGTGATCAATGGCTCCATCTCTAGTTGGCAGCCGGTATCAAGCGGAGTGCCCCAGGGGTCGGTCCTGGGGCCGGTTTTGTTTAACATCTTTATTAATGATCTGGATGATGGGATGGATTGCACCCTCAGCAAGTTCGCAGATGACACTAAGCTGGGGGGAGAGGTAGATACACTGGAGGGTAGGGATAGGGTCCAGAGTGACCTAGACAAATTGGAGGATTGGGCCAAAAGAAACCTGATGAGGTTCAACAAGGACAAGTGCAGAGTCCTGCACTTAGGACAGAAGAATCCCATTCACTGCTACAGACTAGGGACCAACTGGCTAAGCAGCAGTTCTGCAGAAAAGGACCTGGGGATTACAGTGGATGAGAAGCTGGATATGAGTCAGCAGTGTGCCCTCGTTGCCAAGAAGGCCAACGGCATATTGGGCTGCATTAGTGGGGGCATTGCCAGCAGATCGAGGGAAGTGATTATTCCCCTCTATTCAGCACTGGTGAGGCCACACCTGGAGTATTGCGTCCAGTTTTGGGCCCCATGCTACAGAAAGGATGTGGACAAACTGGAGAGACTCCAGCGGAGGGCAACGAAAATGATTAAGGGCTGGAGCACATGACATATGAGGAGAGGCTGAGGGAACTGGGATTGTTTAGTGTGCAGAAGAGAAGAGTGAGGGGGGATTTGATAGCAGCTTTCAACTACCTGAAGGGGGGTTCCAAAGAGGATGGAGCTCGGCTGTTCTCAGTGGTGGCAGATGACAGAACAAGGAGCAATGGTCTCAAGTTGCAGTGGGGGAGGTCCAGGTTGGATATCAGGAAACACTATTTCACTAGGAGGGTGGTGAAGCACTGGAATGCGTTACCTAGGGAGGTGGTGGAATCTCCATGCTTAGAGGTTTTTAAGGCCCAGCTTGACAAAGCCCTGGCTGGGATGATTTAGTCGAGGTTGGTCCTGCTTTGAGCAGGGGGTTGGACTAGATACCCCCTGAGGTCCCTTCCAACCCTGATCTATGATTCTATGATTCTATGTCTTGGCTCATCCAGGTGCGATTGCTTTGTCTCAGCAGAATGCACAGCGGCGTTTCCCCACTTTTTGAGCCCAGTCTCAGATTGTTCCCAGCCCTATCCAGCGCTCTGCCTTCCCATGCACACTGGAGTCCGGCATAAGCTGTAAGGGGCTGAGCTGCTGTCTAATCCACTGGCTGGCCGTACTCCGGGACGGGCTGCTCTTGGGGACAGGGACAGTGTAGGTGCAGTGCCCAGCGCACCAGGGCCCTGATCTGACTGGAGCCTATAAGTGATTGATTTCACCCACCCACACACGGAATACGGGGGCTTACGCTCCCAGCACACCAAAGTACCAGGGCCATGTTCTCATCTCAGCTGAGCCGGTGTCAGTCCAGAACAGCTACCCTGATGCTGGATTTACACCACTGCACCAGAGATCAGAATTCCACCCCGTGTCAGTAGGGACTTGCTCCTGTTCCCACTGGCTTCAGCTTCTCTGCGGGTTTAATTCCACCCAAGTCATTCCAGGCCAGCGAAGAATTTGGCTCGGGGATTTTTTCCACAGAGTCCGACCTTCCTTTCTCCACCCAGGGATGTACTGATACATAGAGCAGGCCAGGCTCTGGAGAGGAGGAGAGTCAGGGATAGACAATGCACCCCGGGATCATTCGGGGGTGTCTGCCCCAGGCAGCTTGCACCTCAAGCTAATTCCGTTCTGAAGGGGTGTTTAAGATGGTGCCACATATGCACTGGTCCTGAGGGCCCTGTTCCACAGAGCAGAGGGGAGAGCGAAGGGAGAAGCAGCAGAGGGGGGGGAGGGAAGGAAAGAAAACCAGACTGGGAGATTGACCTGCACAGATAAGGGAGTCCTTGCTTATCTGCCAGTGCACTGCTGGATGTGGGAAGGGGGTGGCTCACCATACAAAAGAGCAGCCACGTGGCTTAGAGGATGGGCCCCCAGCTGGGGCAGGAGCCAGGCAGAGTTTTCACAAGGTGGGAATTAGGGACACAAAAGGAACCCAGCAAGGTGGGCAATCAGTCCAGGCAGGCGGATCTCTCAATGTATGGCAGTTATAGGATTTAGTTAGGGATTGGTCCTGCTTTGAGCTGGGGGTTGGACTAGATGACCTCCTGAGGTCCCTTCCAACCCTGCTAGTCCATGATTCTATGATATGGACTGGGGGGTGGGGCTCTATAGGTGCTCACATGGGCACTCTTCTGCCCGGTCAGGTAAAGGGCCCAGCACAGTTGCTTCGTGCCCAGGCCCACATTTCACAGCCAGCATCCAGCTCATGACGCACGTTTTACCCAGCAGCAGCCTGACTCCTCCAGCCTGAGCGGTTTCTCCTAGAGCCCGGGGCCCAGCGACACCCGAAAGTAAAGTCGCCAGGAGAGCACGGGGCTCCGTGCGCAGACCACAGTAGCCGAGCTGCTCCCCAGCACAGAAACCCAGCCCAGGCGCCCTGCCTGGAGACACGCGCAGCTCATTCCCCACTACCGTGCGCCGGGGGGAAGGCGCCGCAGCAGCTGACGAGCGCTCGACATGGCTGAGGCAAGGGTGTGTTAAAATCTTGGGCCCCCTCTGCAGCGGCCTGGGGCCCTGTCACACGATACAGCCGCTGCCAGGAGTCCCAGGTGGCCCTGAGGGTCTGTGCTGGTGGCTGGGGACAGCGAGGACATGGCAGCCACGTTCCCTTTCCCCAGTTCACACCCCAGGATAGAAGGTGGTGCAGGAGCCACTGGGATGGCTCTTCCCCACCAGACGATACCCTCGCAGCTGGCTACGCTTGCATTAGGGCAGCACGGCACTGGAGGGAGGGTCTGGCTCCTCGTGTTACACCTGGGCAGCCAGTGGAACACGGGTGTAAAACACTATTAGTCTGCGTGGAGAGTGTCTCACTCACTTTGCACAGGTGCAAATGACAGCGCCAGGCAGGAGGGAACCAGACCTGTCATCATTATGTTTCAGAGTCAACACCCCAATGAGATCTATAGGACCGGCCACACCTCCTGGCTCACATGTACAAGCTGAAATGTTTGCAAAATGTAATGCTTTGATTGTTCCCCTCTCACCTGTCCCCTTGCAGGGTAAACTCACTGGCAGTAGGAGCTGGGCCAATAACACTTTGTTCTTCTACAGTGCCATCCATCCACAGATCCCGGCCCCTTGGGAGGCAGCATGGCCTAGTGGCTGGGGCAGTAGGGAGAGCCGGGTTCTGATCCTGGCTCAGCTGCCAACCCACTGTGGGATCTGGGTCCAGACCTCTGCATGCCTCTATTTCCCTTGAATATGTTGACTGTAAAACCATCAGAGCAGGGACCATCTCTCTCTGTGTGTCTGTGCTGTGCCCAGCACAATAGGGCCCTGATCAGCGTTGGAGGTCTCTAGGTGTTACTGCACTGGAAATAACAGCTCCCTGTGCCAAACCCAGCCCCTGGTTTGGGGGACTAAGTTTGACCCCAAACGTCGTGTGATGCGTTGCAGGCACGTCCTGGGAGTTTGCAGTTCTTGTGCCACTAGAGGGTGCCCAGACTGTTCTGGGAATGCGAGAGCAACCTGCGGAGGGCTCATAAGCACTGCGGGTTTATTGCACGTTCAAATTGCTGCCCCTGAAAATACTTTCCTCTGTTCTGCCGAGAGACAGAGCAACAAAGGAATCCAGAAGCCAGCAGCTTCCCGCCCCAGCCAGCTACTTGGGAGGAATAGTACAGTGCTCTAGCCGGTCTGGGGTCAGTGTGGGCCGGTGGATCGGCACTCGGGAGGCCGGGCAGCTCTTTTTGACTGGGAGGACAGGGAGCAGCAGTAAAGAGTGCCGGACAGATTGCTCAGCCCCCTCTGCGCCTCCTTTGCTCTGCCCCCTACTCTGAAAGATCAGAACTTGGCTCGGTAACGCCACAGCCAATAACTAAGCAATACGCAGGGAGGCAGCGTGGTCTAGCAGTTAGATCACGTAATGAGGACTGCAAATGCCTGGCGGTCTGGTTGTGTCTCTGTCACAGCCTCTTGCTGGGTGACCTTGGGCCAGCCACGTCCCTGCTCTGTGCCTCAGTTTCCCCATCTGGGATAGTAGCAGTTGCCATCATGATAAAGCGCTTACAAAGATACAGCCAAAATGTGCTTCATATGTGCTGAGCTTCACTGGTGGCATTGAAAAGCGGTACATTGTACCACGCCCGTGCTCTTCAGTGAGGAAGGGTTTATTCCAGCATTAAAACGCTGCTGGCCTGAACAAGCACAGAGCATTTCCACAGACACAGAAGCCAGCTGACCTGGCCAGCGTGGTTCCTCTGTGCTGACTCCACAGGAAGAAAGCACAAGTTACCTGGAGCAGTACCAGGTTGCACAAAAGGCCACATTCTGCTCTCTGTGAAACGGGGGTAAATCCGGAGCATTGCCATTCAAATCAGTGGGGTTACTCCGGTTTACGCCAGCCTACATGACAGCAGTTTAGTCCCAAGATTGCAGATTCTTTGAAATTCAACCCCATGCAAAGGCCGAGGGGAAGCTCTGGGCTCCACTGATTCGGTGAGGGCTTAACATGCCTAGGCCTCGGGCTGGGCTTCGGCAGCAGGGCCAAGCTCACTCCGCGTGAGGATCCCTCCCCAACTTGTCATCAATCCCAAAGCCAGAAGGGACTACTGTGATCAGCTAGTCTGACCCCCTGTATGGCACAGGCCAGAGACCTGCCCCCAAATCAGTCCTAGAGCAGAGCGGTTAGAAAAACATCCTGCCTTGATTTAACAATTGCCAGTGATGGAGAATCTGCCATGACCCTGGTAAATTGTTTCCATGGTTAATTACCCTCCCTGTTAAAAGTTACACCTTACTTCCAGTCTGAATGTGTCTAGTTTCAGCTTCCAGCCACTGGATCGTCTTAGACCTTTCTCGGCTAGATTGAAGGGCCCGTTGTTCAATATTTGCTCCCCACGCGTAGGTACTTGTAGGCTGTAATCAAGTCACCCCTTAACCTTCTCTTTGTTAAGCTAAATAGATTGAGCTCCTGGAGTCTATCACTGTAAGGCAGGTTTTCTAAGCCTCTGATCAATCTCCTGCTCTTCTCTGAACCCCTCTCCAGGGTATCAACAACCTTCTTGAGCTGTGGACACCGGAACTGGACACAGGATTCCAAGAGCGGTCACACAAGTGCTAAACACGCTGGTAAAATAACCTCTCTGCTCCTACTTGAGCTTTCCCTGTTTATGCATCTCAGGCTCACGTCACCCTGGGGCCTCATGTTCAGCTGATTATACATCATGACTTCCAAATCTTTTTCAGAGTCCCTTCTTCCCAGGAGAGAGTCCCCCATTATGGAAGTGTGGCCTGCATGCTTTGTTCCTAGATGTAGAAATGCACAGATGTTTATCCAAAAGAAGATTGAGAGTACACTTGATCACAGTGTATAAGTATCTTCCAGGGGAAAAAATACCAGATACTAGAGGTCTTGTAATCATAGAAGATCAGGGTTGGAAGGGACCTCAGGAGGTCATCTACTCCAACCCCCTGCTCAAAGCAGGACCTAATCCCAACTAAATCATCCCAGCCAAGGCTTTGTCAAGCCTGACCTTAAAAACCTCTAAGGAAGGAGATTCCACCACCTCCCTAGGTAACCCATTCCAGTGCTTCACCGCCCTCCTAGTAAAAAAGTTTTTTCTAATATCCAACCTAAACCTCCCCCACTGAAACTTGAGATCATTACTCCTTGTTCTGTCATCTGATTCCACTGAGAACAGTCTAGATCCATCCTTTTTTGGAACCCCCCTTCAGGTAGTTGAAAGCAGCTATCAAATCCCCTCTCATTCTTCTCTTCTGCAGACTAAATGCTCCCAGTTCCCTCAGCCTTTCCTCATAAGTCTTGTGCTCCAGCCCCTAATCATTTTTGTTGCCCTCCGCTGGACTCTTTCCAATTTTTCCACATCCTTCTTGTAGTGTGGGGCCCAAAATTGGACACAATACTCAAGATGAGGCCTCACCAATGTTGAATAGAGGGGAATGATCATGTCCCTTGATCTGCTGGCAATGCTCCTACTTATACAGCTCAAAATGCCATTAGCCTTCTTGGCAACAAGGGTACACTGTTGACTCATATCCAGCTTCTCGTCCACTATAACCCCTAGGTCCTTTTCTGCAGAAGTGCAGATGTCATAGACTCATAGACTCATAGACTTTAAGGTCAGAAGGGACCATTATGATCATCTGGTCTGACCCCCTGCATGCTGCAGGCCACAAGACCCTTCCCTGGACTCTGCCGTTGAAGTCCCCAATCCTGTGTTTTAGTGACTTCAATCGGCAGAGACCCTCCTGCTAGTGATCCCTGCCCCATGCTGCGGAGGAAGGCGAAAAACCTCCAGAGGCTCAGCCAATCTACCCTGGAGGAAAATTCCTTCCCGACCCTAAATATGGCGATCAGTAGAACCCCGAGCATGTAGGCAAGAGTCTCTAGCCTGACCCCTGTTGGCCATTATACTATTTACGTACCATTGATTGGTTTTCCTTGGCTACTTTGTTTTACCATTAAACCATTCCCTCCATAAACTTATCTAACTTAATCTTAAAACCAGACAGGTCCGTCACCCCCACCGTTTCCCTCGGAAGGCCGTTCCAATATTTCACCCCTCTGACAGTCAGAAACCTTCGTCTAATTTCAAGCCTGAACTTCCCCACGGCCAGTTTATACCCATTCGTTCTCGTGTCCACATTAGTACTAAGCTGGAATAATTCCTCTCCCTCCCTTGTATTTATCCCTCTGATATATTTAAAGATAGCAATCATATCCCCCCTAAGCCTTCGCTTTGTCAGACTAAACAACCCAAGCTCCTCCAGTCTCCTTTCATACGACAGGGTTTCCATTCCTCTGATCATCCTAGTCGCCCTTCTCTGCACCCGTTCCAGTTTGAGTTCATCTTTTTTAAACATGGGAGACCAGAACTGCACACAGTAATCCAAATGAGGTCTCACCAGCGCCTTATACAACGGAAGCAGGACCTCCTTATCCCTACTAGATATACCTCGCCTAATGCATCCCAAGACCGCATTGGCTTTTTTCACTGCCACATCACATTGTCGACTCATAGTCATCCTGGGGTCTACAAGGACCCCTAGGACCTTCTCCTCTTCCGTTACTTCTAACCAATGCGTCCCCATCTTGTAATTAAATTGTTATTAGTCATCCCCAAGTGCATCACCTTACACTTTTCACTATTAAATTTCATCCTATTTCTGATACTCCAATTCACAAGCTCATTCAAGTCTCCCTGCAGAATATCCCTGTCCTCCTCCGAATTTGCAACACCTCCCACCTTCGTATCATCCGCAAACTTTATCAGCCCACTCCTGCAATCGGTTCCGAGGTCAGTTATAAATAGATTAAATAAAATGGGTCCCAAAACCGAACCTTGAGGCACTCCACTAGTAACCTCCCTCCAACCTGACAGTTCACCCTTTAATACGACCCGCTGCATTCTCCCCATTAACCAATTCCTTATTCACCTCTGGATTTTCATATCGATCCCCATGTTTTCCAGTTTAACCAATAATTCCTCATGGGGTACTGTATCAAACGCTTTACTGAAATCCAGGTATATTAGGTCCACCGCATTTCCCTTATCTAATAAGTCCGTTACTTTCTCAAAGAAGGAGATCAGATTCGTTTGGCACGATCTGCCCTTCGTAAAACCATGTTGTAATTTATCGCAATTGCCATTAACCTCCAGGTCCTCAACTAGTTTCTCTTTCAGAATTTTCTCTAACACCTTGCACACTACAGATGTTAGACTAACAGGCCTGTAGTTACCCGGATCACTTTTTTTCCCTTTCTTGAAAATAGGAACCACGTTAGCTATTCTCCAGTCTAACGGGACCACCCCCGAGTTTACAGATTCATTAAATATTATCGCTAACGGGCCTGCTATTTCCCGTGCCAATTCCTTCAATATTCTCGGATGAAGATCGTCCGGTCCTCCCGACTTAGTCCCATTAAGGCGTTCAAGTTTTGTTTCTACCTCGGATACGGTAATCCCCCATCCCGAGTGCCCCTCTATAGTGGTGCTAGTATCCCTAATACCTTCATTGGCCTCATTAAACACCGATGCAAAATATTCATTGAGATATTGTGCCATGCCTAGATTATCTTTAATCTCCTCTCCGGCTATAGTCTTCAGCGGTCCCACTTCCTCTTTCTTTGCTTTCTTCCTATTTATATGGCTGTAAAACCTTTTACTATTGCTTTTAATTCCCCTAGCTAGGTCCAACTCTACACGGCCTTTGGCCTTTCTCACTCTATCTCTACATTCTCTGACTTCACTAAGGTAAGTTTCCTTACTGATCCCTCCCCTCTTCCACTCTTTGTACGCTTTCTGTTTTTTCCTAATCGCCCCTTTGAGTCGGTCGCTCATCCAGCTCGGTCTAAATCTCTTGCTTAGTAATCTTTTTCCCTTTTTGGGGATACAGGCCTCTGACAGCTCATGCATCTTTATCTTAAAGTAATCCCAGGTGTCTTCTGCCTTTAGATCCATTAATACGTTTGCCCAATCCACTTCCCTTACCAGTCCCCTTAATTTGTTAAAATTGGCCTTTTTAAAATTATAAACCCTAGTCTTTGACTTAATTCTGTTACTCCTTCCATTTAGTTTAAACTGAATTAGCTCATGATCACTGGAGCCCAAGTTGTCCCCTACTACCACTTCCTCAACGAGGTCCTCACTACTTACCAGAATCAAATCTAAAATGGCCTCCCCCCTCGTCGGTTCAGCTACCACTTGATGAAGGAATTGTTCAGCAAGCACATCTAGGAACATCTGAGCCCTATTATTGCTACTAGCGTTTGTTCCCCAATCTATATCCGGGAAGTTAAAGTCCCCCATAATTACACAGTTTCTATTAGTATTTACTTCCCTAAATACATTAAATAGTTCCTTATCCATATCCTGGGTCGATCCTGGAGGTCTATAGCACACCCCAAGCACTATCCCCGGAGAGGCTCTAGTAGTCCTTTTACCCAGTGTGAGTATTGCCCAGACGGACTCTGTATTATCTATTCCATCCACTATTATTTCTTTACAGCTTATTTCACTATTGACATACAATGCCACCCCTCCACCTTTACCTTTGTCCCGGTCTTTCCTAAACAGCGCATACCCCTCCATACCTGTATTCCAGTCGTGACTGCCATTCCACCACGTTTCAGTTATTCCTACGATATCCGGTTTCAATTCTCGGACCAAGAGCTCCAATTCCTCCATTTTATTACCTAGGCTTCTCGCATTGGTGTATAAACACCCTAATGTATGTCATTTAGCCTGTCTCCCATTAGTAGCACTATATGTTGCGGGCCTCTTTGTGTCCGTCCCCCCTGTCCTTCCTATGTCCAATCTCATCTCCCCGGCTATGTCTCCTCTTATTTCACTCAGCTTTTCAGTACTGGAATCTGGCGTGGAGATTAACTGTGCATCTCCCAACCCTCTTCCCAAACTTTCTAGTTTAAAGCTCTTTTGATAAGATGAGCCAGTCTCCCTCCCAGAAGTCTATTTCCTTCCCTACTCAGGTGAAGCCCATCCCGCGAGAACAGGTGTCTGTCCCCAAAAGCATCCCAGTGGCCATACATCCCAAAGCCCTCCTTATAGCACCACTCCCTTAGCCAACTATTTATTCTCACAATCCTATCAGCCCTTTGCTGCCCTTCCCTCGGAACAGGCAGAATCCCACTAAAGATAATCTGAGCCTCTATCTCCTTGAGAGTCTTCCCCAGCCTGGCATAATCTCCCTTGATTCTCTCTAACGAGAACCTAGCTGTGTCATTCGTTCCTACATGAAGGATTATCAAGGGGTTCTTACCTGCTCCTTTTAGGATCCTTTTCAACCGCAGGTCCACATCGCGTATCTTTGCGCCTGGTAGACAGCACACCCTTCTGTTCTGTCCTGGAGAAAGACAGAACACAAGCCATTCACTGGAAGGAAAAGCCAGACACATTCACATCAGAAATAAGGCCCCAATGTTAAACAGTGAAGGTGACTAGCTGTTGAATCAAACAGCCCAGGGCAGTGGTGGGATGTCCAACTCTTGCTGGCTTCCGATCCATCCTGCACACCATTCTGGGGGACCTGCTTTAGCCAGACACAAGCTCTTGGGCTCAATGCAAGAGTAACTGCATGAAAGTTACTGGTGTGTGATATACAGGCGGTCAGACTGGATGGGTTAATTATCCCTTCTGGCTTCAAACTCCGTGAAAGACTCGAATGCCCATAAGTCAGGCCAGGGCAACCCCAAAACTTCCCAAGGAGGCCAGGGCTTCAGGGTTTTCAGTTAGCTCGAGTGCTCGTGAGAGGGCTCAGGAGTAGCCATCAAGATGTAAGGACCATCTGGAAGAGCTAAACGAAACAATAACATTCACCACGTTCATAGAGCATAAGCGGCTGGCTAAGTGGCAGTTCTGCAGAAAAGGACTCGGGGATTACAGTGGATGAGAAGCTGGATATGAGTCAGCAGTGTGCCCTTGTTGCCAAGAAGGCTAACGGCATATTGGGCTGTATTAGTAGGAGCATTACCCGCAGATCGAGGGAAGAGATTATTCCCCTCTATTCGGCACTGGTGAGGGCACACCTGGAGTATTGTGTCCAGCTTTGGGCCCCCCACTACAGAAGGGATGTGGACAAATTGGAGAGACTCCAGCGGAGGGCAATGAAAATGATTAGGGGGCTCGGGCACATGATTTACGAGGAGAGGCTGCGGGAACTGGCTTGTTTAGTCCGCAGAAGAGAAGAATGAGGGGGGGATTTGATAGCAGCCTTCAACTACCTGAATGGGGTTCCAAACAGGATGGATCTAGACTGTTCTCAGTGGTGGCAGATGACAGAACAAGGAGTAATGGTCTCAAGTTGCAGTGGGGGAGGTCTAGGTTGAATATTAAGAAACACTATTTCACTAGAAGGGTGGTGAAGCACTGGAATGGGTTACCTAGGGAGGTGGTGGAATCTCCTTCCTTAGAGGTTTTTAAGGCCCAGTTTGACAAAGGCTGGGATGATTTAGTTGGGATTAGGTCCTGCTTTGAGCAGGGGGTTGGAATAGATACCTCCTGAGGTCCCTTCCAACCCTGATCTTCTATGATTCTATGATAAGAGGTCAAAAGACCACTTGACGGACAGACATGTGATTGAAATCAATTGCTACCTCACATACGGCCTGGCCTGGGCTAGGGGGATTATACTCTGACCTAGAGCTGGTATAAGGGGAAGGCCTGTGGTTAAGGCATGGGACTGCGAGCCTGAAAGTCTGGGTTCTCTTCACAGGTCTGCTCTGGGCTATCTGGGTGAGTGGGCAAGTCAATGCCCCTCTCCGTGCGTCGATCTCCCCATCTGTGAAATGGGGGTGATCACCCACCTACAACCCGGGGCTCATTGGCCATGGCTGTGAGGTCTGTGGCGGGCAGGTGATGCAGAAGGGGAGAGAAGTCGGTTTGTCAGACCTTGGCTCTGGGTGGTGGGGATGGGACGGTTTCTTTGCTTTCTTGTGAAATTAGGCCAAGATGTTCACCTCATCGGGGAGGGTGGGGGGTGATTTTCAGACTGTGCTGAGCACCCACCCTCCTAAAATTAGGCCTCTTTAAGGTTTACCAAACTCGGCTCCCTGAAAGTGGAGCGTCTCAAATCACCAGCCACTTCTGCTCCCCTGCTCTTACACTCAATAAATCAATCCAGTGATCAATCAGCCATTTGAATAACAGCAGCCGCTGTGGGTGAGCAGCAGTTGTTAGTTGAGCCCAGGGCCTCTCACTTCGCAAGCCCTGGTTCAATATTCAAATGGCTGAAAAATATTTGGGATGTTGTTAGTTGAGCCCAGGGCCTCAGCGGCTCGATTTCTGCCGCGTCAGAATTCTGACACAGCAGGAAAAGCAGCAGTTTCCAAGGCAGGGCCTTATCTGGGCCCCAGTCACGTTCCTGTTCGCGCAGGCTTTATTATCACCCTGCCCCAGCCGGGCAGGCCTCTAACCCAGGCGGTGTGTTTGCGGGGGGGGGCATGACTCAGCAGATCAGGGAGCCAGCGTTTGCAAAGTCATGGCACGCTGCGCTGACACCCTGCGCCGGAGCCCTCCAGCCCAACCTCTTGCAAACAAAGAGCAGGAATAAATAAAATATCCCAATGCAGGAGGAGGAGTGAGTCGTAGGCATCACTGGAACGGTCCCAGTTGAGTATCCTAGGCCGGAGGCACCGGCTCCAGAGTAACATTTTCCCCTGATCTCTTTGTCAAAGTCCCAGGATAAGGTGACTATCTGGCTTTATGCAGGATGGAGTCTGTGGGCCAGATTCTGTGCCCAACCTCAGCTTAAGTGGGGACACAGAGATTCGCATAATGCGGGTTCAGGGGAGAAAGGGGACCCTCTGGGATCTGGCTATTCCCAGCAGCCAGAAAGATCCTTTGGGGCCGTGGGCAGCTGGGTATAAAAGCGAGCAACCTTCAGGCCATTCCCCAGTTTTCCCCAAGATCTAGGGACGACACAGATGGTTAAAATCTCCCATCCATCACAGAATCATAGAATAGCAGGGTTGGAAGGGACCTCAGGAGGTCATCTAGTCCAACCCCCTGCTCAAAGCAGGACCAATCCCCAACTAAATCATCCCAGCCAGGGCTTTGTCAAGCCTGACCTTAAAAACCTCTAAGGAAGGAGATTCCACCACCTCCCTAGGTAACACATTCCAGTGCTTCACCACCCTCCTAGTGAAAAAGTTTTTCCTAATATCCAACCTAAACTTCCCCCACTGCAACTTGAGACCATTACTCCTTGTTCTGTCATCTGCCACCACTGAGAACAGCCGAGCTCCATCCTCTTTGTTCAGCCTTAGTTGAAGGCTGCTATCAAATCCCCCCTCACTCTTTTCTTCTGCAGACTAAATAACCCCAGTTCCCTCAGCCTCTCCTCGTAAGTCATGTGCCCCAGCCCCTTATCATTTTCGTTGCCCTCCGCTGGACTCTTTCCAATTTGTCCACATCCTTTCTGTAGTGGGGGGCCCAAAACTGGACACAATATTCCAGGTGCCGAATAGAGGGGAATAATCACTTCCCTCGATCTGCTGGCAATGCTCCTACTAATACAGCCCAAAATGCCGTTAGCCTTCTTGGCAACAAGGGCACACTGCTGACTCATATCCAGCTTCTCATCCACTGTAACCCCTAGGTCCTTTTCTGCAGAACTGCTGCTTAGCCAGTCAGTCCCCAGCCTGTATCAGACCAGGGGATCTAGCCCCAGAGGTTATGAAGGTTTCATCTGAAGGCCTGCACCCGGAGTACAGAAAACCTGAGAGTTGAACAAGGACATTCTGAATGCTCTCAGGATGAGACCCTGGGGCTCCCAGACGGAGTGACGTACGTTTCAAGGCCAGACACCACTCTCAAATGCCTGTTCCATACATTGCAGAATTTTCTTAACCAGTCAGGGCTTCCTTCTGCAAGGAAGCTGTATTAAGGAGCAGATTAAACAAAGAGACCATCACAGATACAATCCATGGTCAGACAATTCAATTAGCACATGAACCAGGGTCACACAGGCAGGGACTCAGGTTTACCCTTTGCCTTCTGAGAAACTCCAAACACAAAAGGCCAGAGCCAGCCCTTCGGCGCATTGAAGGACATTGGGTCAGTGCCGTTAATGTTGGTGTTTAGAGAAGAGGAGGAAAAGCCTGTTCTCATTTACACTGCTGCTGATCTAGAATAACTCCACTACTCTCTCTTGGTGTTACTCTGGATTGACAGCAGTGTCAGTGACAGCGGCTTCGGACCTGATCTCCCAGAGGGTCTCCTCTGCCAGCATGGGCAGCATTTATACATAGCACCTAGGAATCGCCAAACCTGGTCAGACCGGGGGCCCTTCTACCCCACACTCTGTTTCCGACCCTGGCCAGCGCCAGCTGCTCCAGAGGAGTAGCCAACAGTCCTGCAGTAGGGAATTATGGCCTAGCTGCCCCATAAGGAAATGATTCCTGACCCCCAGGAGTGAGAGGTGGGCTGGTGCCCTGAAGCATGAGGGTATGTGGCCTAGATTCATAGAGGTATTTATGTGTTGCAATGCTGAGTGTTGTAGCACCCAACCATATGGCGTCCCTTGTCAGGTGCCCAGAATCCCCAGGCACCAAAGAAAGGGGCTTTCAGAAACCAACCCCATAGCCCTTCCCAGACTCAGCAGTGCATCTTCCCCAGCCCCCAGGATAAAACCCCTCCCTCTGGTGGACACAGCTCAGCTTGCTGTGGGGAAAGCTGGCTTTAACGAGCAAAGGGCAGCTCATGGTAGGGCTGGAGGACACTGCTCAGAGAAAGGTTTAAGGCCCTAGTTCATGGGTAAGCAAGTGCCCAGAACCCAGAGCAGGCAGCCCGCAGCTATGGGGCATTGCTTAGTGCCTGGGGGCTCTGCGTCCGAGAAAGGGTGCTAGACTATCCTAAAGGGAAGCCGGGCTGGGATTCAGTCTGCCTTCTCCATCATGTGCCCCGGTGCACCTGTGCAAGGTGAGCATCAAATCCGAGAGCCCTGATGCTCACTTACATCATGGACCCTTTATGCTGCTCTGCCTTTCAGGTCCCTAACGTGGACACTTCTGGACATCACCAGTGCAAAGGGGCCTCGGGGTAAATGGGCCTCAGACCCAGTCCTTCTTATCTGGTAATGTCGTACCCTCACCTCGCACTGGTGTAAATGGTGCAAGGCAGTGGTGAATGAGCCCCTTTGGGCCTACCTGTCTAGCCTTGTCCATCTGCCCTCCATTCACCAACAACAGAATAGTACCATAGTGCCTCAGGGCCAGAAGGGACCACAAGGGTCCCTCAGTCTAAACCCCTGCCAAGATGCAGGACTTGCTGTGTCTAGAGAATCCAGAGAAATAAAACCTTTCCCACTGTGTCACCCCATATTTACACCGGTGTAACTCAGGTGGAATCAAGGGAGTCAGACCCCCGGGAAATGAGCAATGTGGGGGCAACCCCAGCCCGCAATGGGTAGCCTGTCTGCAGGCGAAGCCGGGATCTGCTGGCTTGTGAAGCCCCCGAGCAAACAAACAGGCCGGGCCATGGGGTATCTCTGAGGGCAGTCGTGCATCTTGTCCCGGCACCTTTATCGAAGCGGCCAGTTAGGGCGGAATGGGGTTCGCGCTCTCTGGGCGTGTGGCCCTGCTGTGCTGCTCCGGGGAGATAGGGAGGCAGCCAAGAGAATGTGCACCCCGCGGCCAAGACTTCAGGGCGTGTTCCAGGGCACTTTGCAGCTGATAGTTTGTCTGTGTTGCTAAAGTCAGGCTGAAAGGTGGCTGCTCTGCTGTGCTCCACAAACATGGCAATGACAAAGGGGCCAGGAGGGATCTGGGGCAAGTTGCACCAGCTGAGATTCTGGCCTGATATAGCTGCACAGTGCTGAAAAGAAGAAGCCTCTTCTCCGACATGTTAGAGAAGGAAAATCCTGTTGGGGATCCTAGCATTTTGTCCCCTTAGAATCATAGAACATTAGGGTTGGAAGAGACCTCAGGAGGTCATCCAGTCCAATCCCCTGCTCAAAGCAGGACCAATTCCCAACTAAATCATCCCAGCCAGGGCTTTGTCAAGCCTGACCTTAAAAACCTCTAAGGAAGGAGATTCCACCACCTCCCTAGGGAACCCATTCCAGTGATTCACCACCCTCCTAGTGAAATAGTGTTTTCTAATATCCAACCTAGACCTCCCCCACTGCAACTTGAGACCATTGCTCCTTGTTCTGTCATCTGCTACCACTGAGAACAGCCTAGCTCCATCCTCTTTGGAACCCCCTTTTAGGTAGTTGAAGGCTGCTATCAAACCCCCCCCCCCTTCTCATCTGCAGACTAAATAACCCCAGTTCCCTCAGCCTCTCCTCGTAAGTCATATGCCCCAGCCCCCTGATCATTCTTATTGCTTTCCACTGGACTCTCTCCAATTTGTCCACATCCCTTCTGTAGCGGGGGGACCAAAATTGGATGCAGTACTCCAGATGTGGCCTCAACAGTGCTGAATAGAGGGGAATGATCACGTCCCTCAATCTGCTGGCAATGCTCCTTCTAATACAACCCAATATGCCATTGGCCTTCTTGGCAACGAGGGCACACTGCTGACTCATATCCAGCTTCTCGTCCACTGTAATCCCCAGATCCTTTTCTGCAGAACTGCCACTTAGCTAGTTGGTCCCCAGGACAGGTCAGGGCCTGGCCTGAGCTAGTTTTAGTAGATTTCCAGGCACCGGAAAAAAAACCCCGTTGGGTGGACGTTTAGTTATGCTAGTTCTCAGCCCAAAGATGGGATCGCTGGTGAACTCACACAGGCCTGTGCCCCCTGCTTGTACCTTGTCTCGTCATTCACACCTGTGCAGTGTGCAAAACGCTGTCCTAGCTGAAGGGTAAGGGTTTTCTACGCCCTTTGTATGGGTGTAAACGACGACACAAGGTGCCAGGCAGGCGGGAATCAGCTCCACGGGTAACACAAAAGTGGCTTCATTTATTAAATCCCCAAAACCTGTCCCTGAGAGCACATCCAGGTCTTTATTTAAACTTGCCGAGGGATCAGTTCTCAGCCGAGTCAGGTGTTTGACACGGTGAAGGGAATTTGGGTTAGGTCTGAGCACAGCCTGGGGAGCCCCTGTGGCCCAGGAATTCACACGTGGGGTTCAGTCAGAGCTTCTTTAGGTGATGCTTCTCGTGTGGGCCCCAGATTCAGAGTCAGTGGGAGCTGTGGGTGAAAATCAAGCCATGTGTTCAGGTGCCTGAATAGGGGCTCAGGCCAAAGTTCTCCAAGTTGGGTGCCTGAAGTTAGACACCTAAATAAAAACAACCCAGGGCTTCTGTTGCCTTCAGTGGTAGGTAGGAGGATGCAGGATGGGGCCTGTGCATTGCTCCTCTGAGGATCCATTGTACTCTGATCGATCCATCGGTTATTAACATGTCGTGATGCAGAGGACAGAGTCAGTTTCATCGCTCTGCTATCCCCTGGGGTGGAAACAGCCAAGCAAATGTTTCTGGCCATGGGATCAGTAAAGTGCTCAGCTCTCTCTGAACTACAGTAACAGCATGGGGCTGGCCTGGCTCTTTGAAGAACAAGGAAAAAGAGTCAGACTTTATGCTGACCTACCTACAACCGTGGGCTGTATTCTGCTCTCAGTGACACCCCTGCAGCCTGGCTGACTGCTGGGGGCTGGGCCTGAGAGTTGCATTGAGTCCTGGGTGTTTTGAACTTTAACAGCAAACTTTATACTTCCTCCTGCTTTATTGCTGAGCTACAAATACCGTGTGAGCGGCTAGTGGGCTTGGAGCGATGGTTAAAAACGAAACCTCTCTGCACACTTTACGGCAGAGCCGATTCTGCTCCAACTCTGCCACAGGCCTTTTGCTTTTCTATGCCCCCCCACCCCCCAACAATATAAACTACACCCTGAACAATGCCGTGTCTCTGTAATGGAACAAGTTAGTAACTAAAACAAAAGCCTTGGCAGAAGAAAATTCATTGAAATTGTGATTGTTCAGTGTTGCCTGTTGCTGGTTGTTTGGACTGTACTGAACTGGGGCAGACTGGTGTGAGACTGGGAGCAGGTTCCATTGCACACATTTTGCTATGAAGCCAGGGCACAGGACTGCAGCCCAGGGTGAACTACAGCTGACTCCTGGAACAGCCACATGCAGATGTAACACTGACAGACCCTGGTCGTTGGCGAGCAGGATTGAACCCGGGATCTCTGGAGCTTAGTGCATGAGTCTCTACTGCATGAGCTAAAAGCCAGCTGTCTCTCAGCTAAGACTGATTAATCTCGCTCTCTGAGTGGTCTCGGTGGCACTAGCCGGGCAGAACCCCACACCCAGAGGTGTGTGGGTTACGCAGAGTGTGTAGACGACTGGCATTTCCAGTCGTGTTGGTTAGCTCGGATTAACTGGCGACTGAATGAGAACAGGACATGAGCGCCGGTCTAGACAAAGCCACAGAGCCCTGGGGGTGAGAGTGGACAGCAGGTTTGATGTGAGTCTGCCCTGGATATATACACAGAGCTATGAATGGCTGCGACATGACTGGCTGGTTCACCCCTGCATTGTCCCAGCTTTACTGGTGTCACTGTGGTAAGAGGTTAAGGAGCCCGTAGAGGGACAGAGGCCTTATGTTGCTATGGAGGCATAGCCAGGCCTCTGCACACAGGTGAATTTCCCCAGAGACAGCCATGAACACGCTACAATCAGCCCCGCTCTAGGCACCCTTTGAAGGAGATTGTCAGCGAGGCTGCACATGTATCGCAGAGACCACCAGCCGGACCCTGCAGGTGTCAGCGTGTCCTCCGCTCCCATCTATACCAGGCACTCAGCAACTCACAGGGGCCCCGAGTCAGGAAAGCACTTCAGTGTGTGATTACCTTCCAGCATGTGCCTTCCTCAACCGGGGCCAGCACTGGGCCCTGTCAGGCCATCCTGAAGAAGTGGCTAATGCTGGTAGCCACAGGCTATGAGCATCAGGGGCGGGGAGAAATGTGTGTGTGTAGGTCCCTGGTGCTTGTGCACTTCTTTCCTCAACCCGGTTTGCCAAGCTCCCCTCCAGGATGTCACCTGGCTCATGAGATGGGGAGAGGAGGAATGGTCACGGTACCAACCCAGCAATATAGAACAGAACCTTACTGAGCAACTGGAGAATCTCACATTTCTGCCCTGATCTGAACCTAAACGCCCCTCTGTCTCCCTCACCTCATGTCCCTCCTAGAGCTTTACCCCATTTTGAACCCAAAGGCAGGAGAAAACTCTGTTACCCGGCTACTTTTAACATTCAGCTTTGGCGGGGGAGGGGGAATCTGATGCCCTTTAAAGTGCTGTCCCAGCTCGAATTCAGGTTAGGAAAATGTCTAATAAACGATAGATTCAAATGTCTGGGCTGATCTTTGATTTCAGTGTGAGCTGGCCACAATCACAGGATGCTGGAAATAACAAATGGAACCCCCCCGGTCACGCTGTCTAGTCCCCACGGCAAGTCAAGGATGGGTCCTCACAGTGCATTGCCCAGGGTGTAGTCTAGCGTTCTTCTACAGGGTTCAGGTGGGCTGTATGTCCGGGGTTGTGTTGAGATGTGCCTATATATGATTTAACTCTCTGTCTCCCAGGTCTTATAAAAAACATGGTCCTCTGAAGCCCGCAGGACCCTTTAGCGTGTCAGGCGTGTGTGTACCTCAGAGCTGGAAAACTCCAGCAAGCTCTGGCCAGTGGTTTGGTAGATTTATCTGCAATGTGCAGCCGCGGCTTCTCATGAGTTATCAGCCCAATGGGACGGGGCTGAGCTGTTCTCTGAAAGGGGCCTCTTGAGATGGCTCATGGGGCCCAAGTGAAATGGAGGGGTCCCTGTGCCAGCCTGTTCATTAGGAGTGTAAGGGGGGAGGGATAGCTCTGTGGTTTGAGCATTGGGCTGCTAAGCACAGGGTTGTGAGTTCAAACCTTGAGGAGGCCATTTAGGGATCTGGGGCAAAAATCTGTCTGGGGATTGGTCCCCCCTTGAGCAGGGGGTTGGACTAGATGACCTCCTGAGGTCCTTTCCAACCCTGATATTCTATGATTCTAAGTTGGACACCATGTGAAATAGGCCAGGGGCTCAGCAGGTTTCAGTGCGGCTAGGTCAGTTTGTCCCAGCAGAGGGTCTGGGTCAGTGTTTTTAAATGTAGTCCCCAAAATACCTCCATGAAGAGCCAGATCCTGAGGTCTTCACTGGGCATCATATTCTGCCCTCGTTGACTCTGGATTAAAGCCAGAGAAACACCACAAACACCCAGGGAGTCACCTGAAATTTTCACTATCCCCTTGTTTAGGCCCTAAAATTATGTGGAACCACTCAATATCATGGGCCTGAGCCTCTCCTCCCCTGGGCCGTCATTTGCACCTGTGTCCCGTGGGTGCAAAACGTGATCACACTGATCTGTCCAGATATCGTGCCCCATTCTCACTACACACGGTGTAAGGGAATGGAGAGCCCAGCCCTGTATTGGAAACTGTGTCAATGGGCCAGATCCTCCGCTGGTGTGAATGGGTGCTTGGCCATCGACTTTGCCGGCACTCATTGACCCCACAGTGGAGCCGACACCGGGCCTCTATCTCCGCCAGGGGTCAGGGCCAGCCACATGTGTGTGACATGCTTAGTATGGCACACAATCAACCCCGTGAAACCTGCACCACGGGCGAGCGCATCCCTTAGCCAACCCCCTGCCAGCAACATCCCATGTACAATACCCGCCCACAGACCCTCCACAGGGTCACAGCTGCCCCCTTGGGATTCACCCTAATGCACCTAGGGTCAGATCCTTCGCCGGGGTAACTCTGTAGTACTCAGTGCAGCTCTGCCAATGTGCAGGATCTGGGCCATTTTGAGTGGCACTGCAGAGACGTGTGTGGTTTGGGTCGCCCCTCTGGGCAGGGGCGACTTCGCCCCCAATTTACAGGTCCTGTCCGGTCCTAAAAGAGAAGACAAGGGTTATGGGCGCAAGTGCCAAAGTCCTTTGTGAGAGCACAGTCTGCTGGGGTCAATATCCCCCTGGGGACAGGGCCCAAGGGTGGGGGTGGGCGTGTGTGCTGAAAGTAGGAGAGTCCCATAGGTTGAATTTAGCATGTCCGTTGGGACCCCGACTCAGCAGATCCCCCCCTGCACAGACTGACTCAGGCATGGAGTGGCCTCTCTCCAGCCAGCGCAGACCCCACCCCAGGGCTGACCAATGGCCATGTCCATAGAGAGGGGGAGGAGCTGAGGCTGGGGGATAAAAGCCCTGCTGGGGGTCTGCAGCTCATATACAGGTTCCTCCCTCAGCTGCATCTGCAAACAACCCCTCGCTCGTCAGCATGGTGCACTGGACAGCCGAAGAGAAGCAGCTCATTACCAGCCTGTGGGGCAAGGTCAATGTGGCTGAATGTGGCAGTGAAGCCCTGGCCAGGTAGGCCGAGCTCCACGGCATCTGACCCGCTGTCCCCTCCCTCCCCCCAGGCTGGCGAAGCCGCTGCTTCTGCAGGGAGGCTGCAGTAACCCTGTGTGTGACTCTGCTCCTGTCTCCCTCTCTCTAGGCTGCTGATCGTCTACCCCTGGACCCAGAGGTTCTTCTCTTCCTTCGGGAACCTCTCCAGCCCCACCGCCATCATCGGCAACCCCAAGGTCCGTGCCCACGGCAAGAAGGTGCTGACCTCCTTTGGGGAAGCCGTGAAGAACCTGGACAACATCAAGGCCACCTACGCCAAGCTGAGCGAGCTGCATTGTGACAAGCTGCACGTGGATCCCGAGAACTTCAGGGTGAGTCGGGCTGCTGGGTCCCCCTCTTCGATCCCCCAGGACAGGGCAGGGTTGAGTGGTTTGGGGCACGGAGGAGGCCACCGGTGAGCAAGGTCCCAAAGGGGCACTGGGCCATGGGTGAGAGCGAGAAAGTGACACTGTATAATCCCGTACAAGGTGCCAGGCCTGGGGGGCAGGCTCGGGGCAGATTCTGAAGATGGCAGGATCCAATAATGCAGGTGGAAATCTACCGAGGCCACCTGGGCCCAGGATCCAGTGACAGGAGGGATGCGGAGAGGGGGTGGCATGCTCTGAAGGGGGAGGGGGCGTGATATGGGTTTGGCCCAAGAGAAGTGAGCGGGGGGGGTATGGGGAGGGATCGGTGGGGAGAAGGGCACGCTCAGGTGGATCAGCCCCTTTGGTGGATGCCGAGTGGGATGTCCAGGGAGTGAAAGTGCTGCTCCCCCATGATGATCCCAGCCCCATAGTGCTGTGTGCACAACCCCTCCGTCCTGCCCCTTTGGGCAAAGGGCTGATGGGAGGGAGGCGGGAAGGTGCTAAGGGCCTGCGGGAGGAAACTACGGGGCAGGCCAAGAGCGAAGGGCAGGTGCCAGTGGAAGCTAGAGAGGGGGGATCACCGGGGTGGCGTTAGGAAGGTGGAGAGATGCCAGCGACAGACGGATACAGCGAAGAGGGCAGGGGGTGGAGGGGTCAGGGGAACAACGGGGTCCGGGGGAGGTGGTGGAAGCAAGGGGAAGGATGGCAAGGGGTGGGGGCCAGAAGAGGGGAAGGGTTTGTGGGAGAGGAAAGGGGTCAGAGCCAGGGAAGAGGAAGGAGAGAACTGATCAGAGTGACATTCCCCAGCTGCAGGGGACACCCCGTAGGTCCCACTTAAGCCCTATTGTGAGGACTGAAGTAGCATATAGGCCTTGTGCTGGCCTGGCCCTGCACTTGGGGGGACGGGGGGTGGGGAGAGAGAGTCACCCCACAGGAATAGAGGAGAAGACACGAGGAGTTAAGGTCAGAAAGACATAGAAGGGAGAGAGCAGGAGCTGGGGGAGGCAAAGAGAGAAGAACACACAGATGAAACAGAGACCGTCACGGGGTCCTGGGCTGGGGAGAAAGTTTTCTGGCAGTGCCATGCAGATAAAATCTCAGAGCCCCAAACTCAATCATCCATTCATCAATCCACCACCCTCTCTCTCTAGCCCCCACCATGTATCTCCCTATATCTCTCCCTGACCACCATGGTCGCTGAGCAGCAGCCCTTAGTAGCTAGAGAGACGTGGAGGGGTTCAGAGCCCCACTGACCAGGGCGGGATTTTCCTCTTTCTCCCCTTCAGCTCCTGGGTGACATCCTCGTCATCGTCCTGGCCGCCCACTTCGGGAGGGAGTTCACCCCTGCCTGCCAGGCCGCCTGGCAGAAGCTGGTCCGCGTGGTGGCCCACGCGCTCTCGTACAAGTACCACTGAGCCCTCGGCAGGGACCCACCCGGCGAAGAGACCCTACTCTGTTCCAGGCGCACCCGTGTGCGTGGAAATGCCCTTTGGGTACCAATGGCTGTAACCGTCAAATAAAACCCGTCCACTGCAGTTGCTCATGGTCCGTGTGTCTGTGTGCATGGGGCGGGATCCTGGGGGGTGGGGGCAGCGTGGAGAGGGGGGCTGGGAGATTTTATAAATGGGAAAGGGTTTAGGTCAGTTGCTGGTTTGTCTTTCTTGTTCTCTAAAGAGTGCTGCTTCTGGGATTTCCTGGCATTCTAGCTATGATGTTGTTATACTGGAAACCTCCAAACTGGCTGTAAAATGGAGTTGTCACTCTCTGGACAGCTCTATTCACCTGTAACTTCTTAAAAAATGGACATTTCTGGATTTAACCAGTCGACCCTCATGTACCGTTCCCAGTTCCTCGCCCTTTGTCTGTTTCTTTGCCTCTTTGGATTCCAAGCCAGCAAACACATCCATACACAATTAGCTCTGGGCATCTGGTCTTGGAGGCTGTGGATGTGAGTCCCCCGGTTCGTTCCCTCCGTCCATGGGCCATGAGGAAACCAGGATGGTTTGCATTTCCCTCAACAGCTGATAACACTTGCAGCTCTGCACTAAGACAATGACTATAATCAATTCTCATGCTTCAGGGTTTCAGTCTGTCACCTGCAGAGGTCAGGAAGAAATCGCCTCCCCTTCCTCCATGCACAGTTGGCCAGATACATTTTGTGGGGAGATGCCCCTCTCTGAAGCATTAGAGGCCAGCCATAGCTGGACGGGGTGGACCGGTGATCTGAGGTGGCCTGGAAAATCCTTTCTAGATGCCTGGCTGGTGGGTCTGGCTCACCTGCTCAGGGGCCAACTGATGCCAGATTTGGGGTCAGGAAGGAATTTTCACCTAGGTCATTGTGGCAGGGACCTTGGGGGAGGGATTTTTGCCAGGGCCTGGGGAGCGGGGTCACCTGCTGGGATCATCTGGGTATAGCTCACCCAATCAATTTGCTGCCATTATAGGAGGCCTCGGGAATTGGGGGGTTCCTTGGTCCATCCTGTTCTCGGTTTGGGGCACACGACAGTAAGGACTGAAATGCTTTAGTCTAGCCCAAGTCACTGGGCTCAGTACGGGGTAATGGTGCAATTCTCTGTGTGCAGGGTGATCTACTGGTCCCGTCTGGCCATAAGCCCTGTGACACTATGAAACCACCTCCTGGTGAGAGCGGGTGCCAGGCATGTGCGTCACATTTCACAGCTGTGTCTGCATCCGCAGGCTCAGACCTTCAGGGCTCTGCCCGGCGCTGAGGTGCCACAGCACGGGGTGGGCTGTCTCCATGGGACAGCCGCTTCTTTTACGGCTGCACGGTGTCCTGCACCTTTCAGGTGCTAAACGTAACGACTAGTCCCCAGATGAATACGGACGCCATTCCCTTCAACGGGGAACTGCCGGCCAGATGATCCCAATGGGCCCCGTTGTGCCTGTGGGACTCCGGGGTGGTGTGAGACTGAGATGATCCCTGGAATATCTCAGGCAGTCCAGGGAGTCCAGTCCACCAATTGGTCTCTGAGCGGCTGTGCGCCCCAGAGTGGCTGTAGCAACCCCTGACTCTAGCCTCTTTCTGCACTGGAGGTGGCAGGGGCCTGGCTGTCCCACATGGGGCCTGCCCTGGGTGGGGGTGGGGATTTTACGGCCCCTGAATACGACCGGAGGGACATACGGGGGCTGCAGCAAACGGGACAGTCCCACCCTCTGACTCACGGAGCTGGAAGGCAAACAGCCAAAGGACTTTGGTTTGGGCAGTTTATGACAAATGCTCCCCTCCCCCACTTCCCACTGACCAGGCTGAGGGCCAGGCCCAGCACTGACACGCCAGAATCACGAGTCAGGCTCTCCAAAGTTACTGGATTGGCTTCAAAATCACGAGATTTTAAAAATCTCTTTTGGATTCTTTCCCTTTGCTTTTTGGGTATTGAGCCGGGGGCTTGGCGGTTTCCAGGTTTTCTCTGCAACAGGGCCAGGCTGGGAACTTCTCATTTTCTTTTTAAATAAAAATTGACATTTTCACCACCCCCAAATGACTCCAGGAGCTGGGGCTTGAAGAAAAACACCAAAAATCAACAAACTGGGCAATAAAATGGAGAGACTCGGCAACCCCAGTTCAGCGCCCTGCTTCATACCCCGCAGCTGGCCTGCGTTTTGAGGGATGCCCAATTCCCCTACGTGCCACACAAGTCTGGCACCCGCCTCAGTTTCCCTGCTCTTACCAATCCCTTCCAGCTTTACCCGGGAAGCAGAGCTCAGGGAACACAGGGCGCTCCCAGTCAGAGTGGTTGTTGGCACAGAGCGGAAGGCTGCACTCGTGGGGAAGGTGCTGGCCTGGCCTTAGCTCGAACCCAGACCTTGGGCAGCTCACTTCATCTCGCTGGGCCTTAGGGCTCTGTGTGTAAAGTGGTGCGTCTTTTCTCCCCCTCCGGGTCCTGCCTAGCTAGAGGGCAAGCTCCTTGGAGCAGGGGTTGTCGGCCCGGCCTGGTCTGTGTCAGTTAGACGAGCAAAAGGCTCATGCTCCCACCGACAGAGCCAGGCCGGCCAAAGTCCCAGTGTAGACACATTTAGGCTGGTGAAAGAGCGCTTTCCCCGGGATAGCTTGTTTTGTTTGGGGAAGTGGCATAAGCGATGCTGGCTAAGATAGTCTTTGGCCGGCATAAGCTGCGTCTCTATTAGGGGGGCTTGCCGATACAGCCGGACCAGCAGAGCTCTACTGGGAAAGGCTTTCTAGTGCAGACAAGGCCTTGCTCTGCATCTGGACAGGGGCTGGCTCAGCCCTGCTCTTGTCTGCGGGCCCTAGTAGCCAATGTAATGCACGTAATTAACATGCTCCTCGTTAGCGGGGTTGGCAGCAGCACTGCTGAGAAGGATCTGGGAGTCCGGGTGGATCACCGGAGTCAGCAATGTGACGCTGCTGCAAACAAAGCAAATGCAATGTTAGGTTGCACTAACAGAGGCATAACATGCCAGTCATGGGAGGTGACAGGACCGCTCTATTCCGCGCTGGCCAGGCCTCAGCTGGAGTACGGTGTCCAGTTTGGGTCACCCATGTCTAGGAAGGATGTAGAGAAACTGGAAAGGATCCAGAGATGTGAGACAAAGAGGATCTGAGGGATGGAATACAAGCCACACAAGCAAAGGCTGAAGGAACCGGGTATGTTTAGCTTGGAAAAGAGGAGATGGGGGGGGGGGGGGGCGACATGCCAGCAGCCTTCAGATCCTTGATAGGCTGCCATAAAAAAGATGGAGAAAAGTTGTTCTCTCTTGCCACTGAGGGCAGGACAAGAGGTGATGGGTCAAACTGCAGCATAGCAGATTTAGATGAAATCTCAGGAAAAAACGTCCTAACTGTAAGAACAGGGGGACAATGGACCAGACGCCTCGGGAGGTTGTGGAAGCTCCTTCCCTGAAGGGTTTCCAAAGGTGGCAGGAACCATCTGTCTGGGATGGGCCAGACACCACCAATCCTGCCTCATGGCGGGGGTTAGACTAGCTGACCCTGGCGGCCCCGTCTCGCCCTGTGGCTCTATGAGTCTATGATCCCATTCGAGCCGTGGCAGGCCCCCTACAGGACATCTGCCAGCCTCCTGCCCCACGCCCCTCCCTGACACCAATACATCTATGGGGGCATTCCCCACCTCCATCCATGGCACACCCTGCTCCCACGCCCCTCCCTGACACCAGTACATCTATGGGGGCATTCCCCACCTCCATCCATGGCACACCCTGCTCCCACGCCCCTCCCTGACACCAGTACATCTATGGGGGCATTCCCCACCTCCATCCATGGCACACCCTGCTCCCACGCCCCGCCAGGTGAAGGGCTCTGGCCCAGCAGGCACTGACGGGAACAATGGTTACACAATATGAATCCTGTGCTTTCCTCTCCCCAGGGGTCTCTACACTGCTGGCATTGCGTGGTGTGGCCAGCACGCCGGGGAGCCTGAGCCCAAGAACTGTAGAAACGTAGGGCTGGAAGGGAGCTCCAGAGGCCATCTAGTCCAGTCCCCTGTGCTAAGGCAGGGCCAGGTAATACTAGACCAGCCCTGAGACGTGTTTGTCCAGCCTGGTCTTACAAACCTCCAGTGATGGGGATCCTAGGACCTCCCTAGTAACTGTTCCAGAGCTTCACTGCCTGGGAGTTCGAAAGTTTTTCCTAATATCAGATCTAAAACTCCCTGCTGCAGTTTAAGCCCATTGCTTCTTGTCCTGCCTTCGGCGGCCACAGAGATTGGTGCTGTTTATAACAAGCTTTTCCATCGCTGAGAACTGGTATCATGTCCCCCCTCGGCCCTCTCTTCTCTAGGCTAAACAGGGCCGGTTCTTTCAACCTTTCTGCACGGGTCAGGTTTGCCAAACCTCCGCTCAGTTTTGTTGCTCTCCTCCAGACTCTCTCCAACTGTTCCCATCTTTCCTACAGCGCGGGGCCCACAGCAGGACACAGTACACAGCTGAGGCCTCCCAATTATCTGCCTTGACCTACAGGCAACACTCTTGTTAATCCACCCCAGAATGAGATTTGCCTTTTTCGCAACAGCATCACACTGTTGACTCGTGTTTAATTTGTGATCCACTGTAGCCCAGATCCTTTTCAGCCGTACGACCACCTAGCCAGTCATCACCCAGTTTGTAGTTGTGCCTTTGATTTTCCCTTCCTAAGTATAGTAATAAGTATCCCTGCCTGTCACGCGGGGCACCGGGGTTTGATTCCGTGATGGGGAGCCGCATGGAACCCTCACATCTCCTGGGGGTGCTGTTCTGTCCCATCTAGTGGCACTGAGACCCCTGAGCGATTAGTGAGTCTGGTCTACAGCCTCAGCTAAGCGCCATGTGGCATTTGGCTCCCGAGGTCTCAGGTTTGATCTTGATGACTGGGGTCTGTGGGTGTTACTTTTGCACTCATCTCTATTGAATTTCATCTTGCTGATTTCAGACCAATTCTCCAATTTGTGAAGATCAGTTTGAATTCTAATCATAGAATCATAGGACTGGAAGGGACCTCCAGAGGTCATCTAGTCCAGTCCCCTGCACTCATGGCAGGGCTAAGTATTGTCTAGACCATCCCTGACAGGGGTTTGTCCAACCTGCTCTTAAAAATCTCCAATGATGGAGATTCCACAACCTCCTTAGGCAATTTATTCCAGTGCTTAACCACTCTGACAGTTAGGAAGTTTTTCCTAATCTCCAACCTAAACTGCCCTTGCTGCAATTTAAGCCCATTGCTACTTGTCCTATCCTCAGAGGTTAATCCTGACCTCCAAAGTGCTAGCAGCCCCTCCCAGCTTGCCAACATCCACAAACTTTATACGCATGCTCTCCACTCCATTAGCCAAGTCATTAATGAAATGTAGAACAGCACCGGACCCAGGACTGACCTGGCAGGACCCCACTAGATACGCCCTCCCAGCTGGATAATGAATCATTGACAACTGGTTGTGCACCCACCGTCTAGTAATGTCACGTGACCGCACTGCCCTAGTTGGCGTAGGAGAAAGTCATGTAGGAGTGTGTCAAAAGCTTCACCACAATGGAGATCTCTCGTGTCTACTGCTTCCCCCGAGCCACGAGGCCAGTTACTAAGGGGCCAGTTGAAAGACCCCTGCCCATTCCCTCCAGCAGATGCGGGGGTGGGAGGGGTGATGTTAATTGCCACAGTGCGCAGCCCCGGGGTTCAGAAGGACAGTTGGTGCCCTGCCCGAGGATATCCGCACACACCCTTCCCCACAAAGGGCTACAGAAGAAGGTTAAGCCATAGGTGTGTTTTGGGTTTCAAACTACATCTAGCTCCAGTTCCTGACTCCAGCGCAGGGCTAGTTTGGGCCCAAGACTGTAGTGCAGGCTCTCCCGAGTTCCAATTCCAGCTCTGACACACTCTCTCTCTGTGGACTTGGGCAACTCCCGTCCCCATTCTGTGCCTCAGTTTCCCCAATAGTACAGTGGGGTGAAGGATCCTGACCTGCCTTACAGGCAGGGGAGGGTTAATAAATGTGGCTTGGAGGAGGCCTGTTGTGCCGCTGCCTTACATGACTAACTTACCATGCCATTCGCCACAGAAGCTGACACAAACACCCAGCCCCTGCTCCTCACATCCCCTGCCGGCTCCCCAGACAGACCCAGGTTCCCGTTCTCAGGCCCTGAGGACAGAGCATTATTGGCCGCAACTGTGCGACGTTTTGCCAGACGAGACAAAGAAAGGAAGGTCTTGCAGCTATCGCACCGGCCCTGGAGAGAGGCCTCAAGTTCTGCTGCAGAATCCTGGGCAAGTCACTCCGTTGCCCCAGGCCTGGATTTCCACCAGGTCAATGGGCACCATGACACCACTCAGCTGCCTCCTTCCCTGGAGAAGCAGCCGTTTCTCTGCTCTCTGCTCATGGCTCCCCACGTAGGCTGCTGATCATCTACCCTTAGGCCCAGAGGTTTTTGACTTCCTTCGGGAACCGCTCCAGCCCTCCTGCCAGCCGTGCGAACCCCCCGGCACCACGGTGCTCAGTTCCTGTAACTATGCCAGTGTGGGGTGAACAGCGCACCCACAAGAGACAGCTCAGGGAACTTCCAAAGACACGCTGCCGGTGCCACCCGTGAAAGGGGTCGGGGGCAGTGCCAGGGGATGCAGGGGGAATCTGTGGGGAGACGGGTGCAGACAGGCTGACCGGAAGAACCTGCAGCGCGGTGGAGCTGGCAGACGGAGTTGCACGAGTGGGAGAACTCACGAGTGGAGGAGGAAAGGCGGCCGGAGGGGAAGGGAAAGGCGGAGAGCGAGGGCCAGGAGGTGGTTAACCGCCAGGGCAGTGAAAGAGGAGGGGGAAGTAAAGTGAAAGCCAGCGCGGGCGAAGGAAGAAGTGGGGAGGGACTGAAGCGGCCGGCGCTGGAGAGAGAAGGACAGCAGAGGCCCCGAAGGAGAAGCGAGGGGGATCCAAGGCAGAGAGCTAAGGGGAACTGAGGAAATTCAGGATCCCGGCGAGTGCCCCACAGGAAGGGTGATGGCAGACCACGGGGCTGTGACAAAACCGCTGGCGGCATCTCACCGAATACTTGGATAACTAGAGGCTAATTCTTGTGCTGGCTCTGTGGGGGGGGGTGGGGGGGGGTTACCACCTCCCGAACAAACCTAGAAGGTGCCTGAGCCCTTGTGTGACGTTTGCCTTTCCCAGCCTGGGAGGGAGGGTGAAATCAAGGGGCTAGAGAGGGATTTAAAAAGGGGGGGGGGTATTTTCTTCCTTCTCCCCTCCAGCTCCCGGCTGACTCCTCATGGTCGCCTCCTGTGTGCCAGGTAGCCTGGCAAAAGCTGGTCCGTGTGGTGACCTACAAGTGCCACTAAACCGTCCGCAGGGACCCACGCGAGGACGACAGCCTGTTACCTTCCAGGCACAGCTCCCCGCAGGGAAATACCGATGGCCCAACAGCCAAATACAAACCATCCACTGCAGTCTTCCTGTTGTCCCTAGTCTGTGTGTGCTTTGGGAGCTAGGGCCCGGGGAAGGGTAGGGACAGGGGTGCTTAGACATTTCATAACCAGGAAATGGGTTAGCTCATGGCTTGGTTTCTAAGGGCTGGTGGAAATGCGGCACTCTGAAAGGCATATATCCAGCGCGGCATTACCAGGGACTAGTCAGGCCTGTCACAACTGAACACACGCAGAAATACACCAGCACACACACACAAATACACGCACACCGAAATACACTCTCTCTCACAAATACACACACAGAAATACACACACACACAAAAATACACACACAGAGAAATACACACACAGACATGCAGAGAAATACACACACACACAGGGAGATACACACACACAGAAATACTCTCTCTCCCCCCCCTCTCTCTCTCACACACACACACAAACAGAAATACACACAGTCTTTCACATACACACACAGAAATACGCACACACACACAGAAAAATACATACACACAGAGACACACATAGAAATATACACACAGAAATACTCTCTCTCTCTCACACAGACACACTGAAATACACACACACACACAGAGAATACACTCTCTCTCTCACACACACACACACACACACACAGAAATACACACACACACACAGAAATACATACTCTCTCTCACATACACACACAGAAATACACACATAGAAATACACATTCTCTCTCACACACACACTGAAATACAAACACACAGAGAAATACACTCTCTCTCTCTCACACACACACACACACACAGAGAGGGAGATACACACAGAAAGAGAAATACACACACAGAGAAATACACTCTCTCTCTCTCTCTCTCACACACACACACACACACAGAAATACTCTCTCTCTCTCTCTCTCACACACACACACACACAGAAATACTCTCTCTCTTTCTCTCTCTCACACACACACATACACACACACAGAAATACACACACACACACTGAGATGTTTTAATCAGACAGCGTATAATGCCACACAGGTGTCATGGTGCAAGACTGCAGCTGCTGCTTCCGCAAGTGCGGTGGGGCTGCTCACGTGTGTAAAGATACTCACACGCACAAGTCTCGGTGGGAGCAGGCCCTGAGACTGGGATGGGAGCACTCCTTCTTTCATGTGTGCCCCAGCGTGATCAGCTGAAGAAAGACATCACTGAATGTTCAATGTATTACCCACGAAAGCACCCGGGGGATGTTCACTGCACCCACCCATGATGGACGCCCCCTCCCCCTCGCCCCTGCAGATCACCTGCCCGCTAACGTAGCAAAGAGACAGGTGACAGGGCGATCACCAGTCCCCAGCCCCCCTCTCAACGCTCGCTAGGCCCTGGCAAGGGGGGCAGTACCCCTGTATTGGGCATGCTCTTTTCTGCTCCAACGCAGACACACGGGTGAAAAGACAGCCCAAAAGCAGGCCCTGAAAGTAGCTGCACGCGTTTAAAGAAGTGAATCACAATGAATCCTGTGCTGCTAGGGTCCCATAGCCCAGCCTCTCTTTCGGAGCCGGCCCCAAAGAGCTGGGCAGCCACGGGAGAGATTCCCATTGACTCCTGCTGGCTCTGAATCGGCTCACAGCCGCTGTGTCTCGGGTGACCCAAGGCCCGGGCCTGGGGCTGGATGGAGGTGGAAGCAGATACAGCCCACAGCTGGGCGCCTCGTCCAACACAAACACGTCCGCCCTGTGCCCCACCCCGGCCACGGCTCAGGACAGCACCCAAGAGCATTGTCCTGCTCTACAAAGCTCTTTACCAGCGTGGCCGGGACTACCCAGAGCTGGGCTCTCGCTGCGTGGCCCCTAGACGGCTCCATTCCAGAGGTCAGACCCGGGTTCCAGTGACCAGGTCTGCCACTGGCTGTGGAGAGGCGGGGTTGTTTTCAGCTCTGCTACAGACTTTCTGGCTCGCCTTGGCCATGTCCCTTCCCCTCTCTGTGCGACAGAAGTGATGATCCTTCCTGTCCCCCGCCCTTCATTTGTATTTAGAGTGCAGGGCCTGGTCTGCTCTGCTTAGCTCTATCCTCAGTTCTCCGACGGAGGGGCTCGCTCATACCCTGCCTGGCAGGACGGGGCCCCGGGGCTGGGCAATAAATCATAACTCATCTGACTGGCAACGATACTAATATGAGACTGAGGTGTGCCTAGAGCCAACCGGGTTCAAATCAAGGGGGAAAGCAAACGTTTCATCCAGCCTTTCCCTGGGACTCATTCCTTCGAGGGAGTGAGCAGGGCCGGCGTGGTCCTTAGGTCTCGGCCTAGACCTCTGCACCACCCTTTGGCAGCTGGGTCTGGGAGCTGCCTGGCCGAAGGCAGGAGAACAGAAGGAGGGGGGCCAGAGCTCTGCCGCTGCGTTAGCCCTGGGCACGTTGCCCCGCAGACCACACCCGGACTCACAGTGCCTCCTCCTCCAGGCTGCCCTGGCAGCGTTGGCCCCGGGCCCAGCCAATGGCCGTGTGGGCTAAGATGAGGAGGAGCCGTGGTTAGGGTATAAAAGTCCCCAAAGGGGACTCCAGCTCAGCTACGGGTTCCTCACGCAGCTTACGCGCCGAGCAGAACCACTCTCTTCACCATGGTGCACTGGACAGCCGAAGAAAAGCAGCTCATTACCAGCCTGTGGGGCAAGGTCAATGTGGAGGAATGCGGCGGCGAAGCCCTGGCCAGGTAGGCCGAGCCCCATGGCATCTGCCCCACTGTCTCCCAGGCTGGCCAAGCCGCTACTCCTGCAGGGAGTCTGCGCTAACCCTGTGCGTGTCTCTGCTCCTGTCTCCCTCTCTCTAGGCTGCTGATCGTCTACCCCTGGACCCAGAGGTTCTTCTCTACCTTCGGGAACCTCTCCAATGCCGAAGCCATCCTCCACAACCCCCAAGTCCGTGCCCATGGCAAGAAGGTGCTGACCTCCTTTGGGGAAGCCGTGAAGAACCTGGACCACATCAAGCAAACCTTTGCCACTCTGAGCAAGCTGCACTGCGAGAAGTTGCATGTGGATCCTGAGAACTTCAAGGTGAGTCCGGCTCTGGGCTGACTCCTCTTCCCAGCCCCCTGCCCATCCCCGGAGCAGGGCCAGCGGGAGCAACTGTGGCCATCCTTGGTTCTGGGTCAGTCACTTGCAGGCAAGCTCCCAGGAGAGCAGGGCCAAAAGTGGCCTCCCGGGCAATGGCGTCAGCAGCTCCATACCATCCACGAAAGTGATACCAGGCATGGATGATCAGGGTCTTCACCAGGGAAGGCTCAAGGGGAAACTCTGAATCGTCTCAGGTTCAGGGACCCCGTGACAAATCCGCAGATGCCACCTGCGGAAGGGGACTAAACATGAGAGGGATTCAGATTGGGAGGGGAAAGTTCTGAGTGGGGAAAGCGCAGAGAGGTGGGCAGCAGGCGAGGGGACGCACCCGTGGAAGGGGAAACCTCTGTAGTCAGGGCTTGCACAGCCTGTCTGGATCCTTGCTGGGTGACGTATCCGTGGTGGGTGAGGACTGCTGTGCCATCATGCTACCAGGGCTCTGCGCAGTTCCCTGCTTAGCGCTTCTCCTATGGGCAGGAGGTTCACACGCGTTGGGGGAGTGGCAGCAAAAGCCTCAAGGGACGGGGTGAGGAAACCACAAGGCAGGAAGGAGAGAGACGAGGGGGGCATGGAACAACAGTATGGGAGGGGGAAGAAATCAAAGTGCGTTAAAGGGTTCGGGGTGCAGGCAGGCGACTGGAGGAAGAGGAGGCGTGGAGGCAGGAGGGGAAGGGAAAGGCAGAGAGGGATGGCGAGGAGGTGGGTAAAGTGAGGGCAGCAGGGAGGAAGGGGAAGGAAAAGTGAAAGCAGCAGTGGGAGCAGGAAGAGGTCTGAGCCAGGGGACGTCAGGAGAGAGACCATCAGTCTGGAGGAGACAAAAGGACAGTGTAGGAGTCAGAGACAGGAGAGACACAGGAGGAAAGAAGAGTGGGATTTGGGGAAGAGACAACCCAGACATGCCGGTGAGTGGTAGGAGCTTTCTGGGGTGAGGCGCATTTTCAGGCAACCTTTGGTCTCTGGTAGCACAAATCCCCACCTCCCTGAATCCTGATATTGCAGTAACTGGGGGCTGCTGTTTGGATTTGTGCTCTGGGGTAGGGGTGGGAGGTGAGCCTCCTGGCTCGGCAGGCGTCCCAAGGCTGAGAACCTCACGGAGCATTTTGGAAGGCACCAAGTGCCCAGTTTCATGTCATTCTGGAAAGACACGCAGGCTCCTCTGAGCAAGGAAGGGCAGTGAGAAATTCCACTGGCTGAAACCCCTGAGTGCCAGAGTCCCGCCGGGGTTTGTAACACCAGTGAAAGAGGATGGTCACGCTGGGGTGGGGCCGGTGTGATGCAACAGAGGCTCAGGTCAACAGTCCATATACTCTATATAGGGCCCCTAGGAGTGCCCTTGAGCTACAAAACCAGGTTGCTGGTTAATGTTCTTTAATGGACTCTCCTGGGGAGGGAGGCAAGTGAGTTTCTATTGCAGGGTTGAAGGGAGCAGAGTCTCCAGCTAGTTTTACAAACCCCCAGAATAGTTCGAGGGCTCCATAAAGCCAAGATCCCCTACACCAGACCTGAGCTTTGAATAGAGAGAGGTGGGAGATCAGAGCGGTGCTGACCCGGGGGGTATTTTCTTCTTTCTCCTCTCCAGCTCCTGGGCAATGTCCTCATCATTGTCCTGGCCTCTCACTTTACGAAGGAGTTCACTCCTGCCTGCCAGGCCGCCTGGCAAAAGCTGGTCAGCGCGGTGGCCCATGCTCTGGCCCTCGGATACCACTGAATCATCTGGAGGGACCCACCAGCGGGAGGTCTCCAGCTACCTCCCATGCTCCTCTGCACGTATGGGAATCCCCTCCTGGGAGTGACAGGCTGTAACAACCAAATAAAAACCTTCTGCTGAAGTCTCCCTGAGTCCTGTGTCTGTGTGCACGTGGGGAGGGTGGAGGAGGGCTCGGGGTGGCGAGAACCGGGGGGTGCTTGAAGGTTTCATAGAGCGACAATGGGTCAGCGCCTTCGCTGGTTTGTCTTTCTTCACTTCTAAGGGTGAATGTCCTGCGCTCTGAAAACTAGCCTCACAAATCACCAGGGCCCGGGGACCTCCAGGCCTGCCACAAGTGAGCACACTAAGGGAGAGTGTCACATGCACACACACGCCCCGCTATGGAGCACCTTGAATGAGAAGTTGTGTAAGGTGCTCCAAGCAGAAAGCCTGCAGTGAGTGGAACCCCCTGGGGTATTTCAGTGCACGATTTATTTATTATCGGGGGTAGCCGTGTTAGTCTGTATCCACAAAAACAACAAGGAGGCCAGTGGCACCTTATGCCCAAGTAAATCTGCTAGTCTTTAAGGTGCCACCAGACTCCTTGCTATTTATTTATTGTCTTTCTAGCGGTAAGAGCAAATAAGAACCACACCTCCCACCCCTCTGCAAGGGAAGGTTTTTATCAGCTCAGGCTCTCTGCTGGCACGCTGCCTCGGAGCAGTTTGCTGACTCACACCGGCTCAGTCCAGGCCTGGGTGGGGGCAGTTTTTAGATAAATGGTTTAAAGGGAGCTATCAAGACCTGGCCAGACTTGGTTCAGTGCATCCCTTGCCAACACCCTTCTTGCGTGGCCTCCTGGGGCCCGATCCTGCCAGCCGTTATGTGTATGAGTAACTTGATGCTGGAGAGTAGCTGCCATCCGGTTCAAGGAGCACCCCTCCCCTGCCCCTTTCTGGGTGAAGTTATTCAGCTGTATAAGCATTCACAGCACGGGACCTGTAGGTTGTAAATAAATGCAAAGTAATGCACATTGGAAAACATAATCCCCACTGTACATATACAATGATGGGGTCTAAATTAGCTGTTACCACTCAAGAAAGATCTTGGAGTCATTGTGGATAGTTCTCTGAAATCTTCCCCTCAATGTGTAACAACAGTCCAAAAAGTGAACAAAATTTTAGAACCATTAGGGAAGGGATAGATAATAAGACACAACATATCATATTGTCTCTGTATAAAAGTGTGTGCAGATGTGGTTGCCCCATTTCAAAAAAGATGTATTGGAATTGGAAAAGGTTCAGAAAAGAGCAAAAAAAAAATGATTAGGGGTACGGAACAGCTTCCAGATGAGGAGAGATTAATAAGATTGGGAGTTTTCAGTTTGGAAAAGAGATGACTAAGGGGGAATATGCTAGAGGTCTATAAAATCATGTCTGATGTGGAGAAAGTCAATAAGGAAGTGTTATTTACTCCTTCTCATAATACAAGAACCAGGGGTCACAATGAAATTAATGGCAGCAGGTTTAAAACAAACATGAGGAAGTATTTCTTCACACAATGCACAGTCAACCTGTGGAACTCTTTGCCAGAGGATGTTGTGATGGCCAAGACCATGACAGGGTTCAAAAAAGAACTAGAGAAGTTCATGGAGGATAGGACCATCAACGGCTATTAGCCAGGATGGGCAGAGATGGTGTCCCTAGCCTCTGTTTGCCAGAAGCTGGGTATGGGTGACAGTGGATGGATCGCTTGGTGATTCCCTGTTCTGTTCATTCCCTCTGGGGCACCTGGCATTGGCCACTGTCAGAAGACAGGAGACTGGGCTAGATGGCCCTTTGGTCTGAGCCGGAATGGCCGTTCTTATGTTCTTATGTAACCTGGCCTGGGAGCAGGACAGCACTTTCCTTCCTGGCTGCACAGGGCCTGCTGCTTTCACGTGAATAACCACGAGAGTAACAGAGACATTCTTTACTGTCCAGGAGAACTGGAAAGAACAGAGGAAAGTGGCATCCCATAGCAGCAACATGCAATGGATACTCCCTCCTCCCCCCCCCCCCGCAGCCCCTGCCAGCCTCCTTCCTACTACCAAAGGCAAGAGACACTTATGCCTGCCCCCCACGCCAAACACAGGGAATAGATTAAGAAGTGTTTGCCACCCACCAGCCCCCTAGGGCAGTGAAGGTTATTGAGTTCCCCGACTTCCCCAGTTGGGTGCAGTCAGTACCTCCTCCGCGCCACGCCCTCCAGCCATCATGCCGAGAACCGCAGTGGACACATTGACATGAACAGGCGATATTAGCAAAGGCAAATGGAGACTGTGCCTCTGTCTCCCCAGAAGCCAGGTATCTCCGGCTGGGATTGCAGGTCCAGCACCCCCTCTGGAGCCTGACCCACAGCCTGTGAAAACCCGTGGGGAGACTCCTGTGGATGTCGGTCAGCTTCGGCTCAGGCCCACTGTCCCTCTGTCCGAAGGACAGGTGTACCCCAGGCACGTCAGCCGGATCCTCACACAGCCTGGTGGTCTGCCATGCTCTGCAGACGCCAGCCATTGTCCGGCTCCAGAGGCCTCCCCCAGTGGGGATGTGGCTACGGGAGAGCTGGCCTCCCACTCCGTCACCCCACGATGGCTCCGCTGCACAGGACAGAGCCCGGCCCCAGCGAGCAGGCGCTGGGAACAGAGTGGCCGTGGCTGGGGGAGTCCTTGTGAGAAGAGACCAGGTGAACCCCAGGGTGGCTGAGTTTGGGTCAAGGGCTACGATGTCCCTTTCCGAGACAGCCCTTTCCCAAATCAATGAACTGCAGGAAAAAAGGCTCCCCAGAGTCACACTCTAGTGCCCGTGGGACCCCAGCTTGTGCGGTGGACTGGCGAGAGGGTTAGTGTCAGAGGCACTTTGCTGAGGGGAGAGCTGGGCTGAGGGACAGGCCCCGGTAGATGGCGGCAGGGGTAGTTGATGGGCCGCCACGTGGCCGAAGGGGTGAGCTGGCCCTATGGCCTGTTGGTTGGTCGTTTTAAACAGCGGGCAGAGCGTGGTGAGGGGGGAGCTTTCTATCCACTCTGAGTGGAGCTGGGGGAAAGGGGGAAATTCCCCTGTGCACAGAGCAGCAGTCCTAGACCTAGGCGCCTGCTTATGCCCCTTTCCGAGGGCGTAGAGAGCCCGTGTAGTAAAGTGTAAACCATTATCGCAGGAGAGCTGGTTTTGCTGCTCACTTCGGGGTTCTTTTGAAACAGGCTGCATCTGAGGAGCTCTGCACCCTGCCCCAAACGCAGGCCCAGCGCAAGACTCTGGCACCAGCCAGCCCCGGTGTGAAGGGCTAAGTGGGCCTGGATTGGTACCTCTCCCTCGGGCCAGCTCCCTGCCTGGGGTCCCAGACCCGCTTCGAGAGCAAAGGGGTGCTGGTATAGAGAGCGGGGACTAGCGCTGAGCCCTGCCCTCATCTCGCCTGGGGCCCCCTCCTCGGAGATCACACCCTGCCCAGACCGTCCCCTCCCCAGCCAGCGCAGACCCCACCCCAGGGCTGACCAATGGCCGTGTCTACAGAGAGGGGGAGGAGCTGAGGCTGGGGGATAAAGGCCCTGCTGGGGGTCTGCTGCTCATATACAGGTTCCTCCCTCAGCTGCATCTGCAAACAACCCCTCGCTCGTCACCATGGTGCACTGGACAGCCGAAGAGAAGCAGCTCATTACCAGCCTGTGGGGCAAGGTCAATGCGGAGGAATGCGGCGGCGAAGCCCTGGCCAGGTAGGCCGAGCCCCACGGCATCTGCCCCACTGTCTCCCAGGCTGGCCAAGCCGCTGCTTCTGCAAGGAGGCTGCAGTAACCCTGTGCGTGTCTCTGCTCCTGTCTCCCTCTCTCTAGGCTTCTGATCGTCTACCCCTGGACCCAGAGGTTCTTCTCTTCCTTCGGGAACCTCTCCAGCCCCACCGCCATTACGGGCAACCCCAAGGTCCGTGCCCACGGCAAGAAGGTGCTGACCTCCTTTGGGGAAGCCGTGAAGAACCTGGACAACATCAAGGCCACCTACGCCAAGCTGAGCGAGCTGCATTGCAACAAGCTGCACGTGGATCCCGAGAACTTCAGGGTGAGTCGGGCTCTGCGCTGAGCCCTCTGCCCAGCCCCCTAGGGACCGGCCTTTGGGGCAGGGAGGCGTCGCTTAGGGGGGAGCTCCGGGAAGCACTTAGATGCAGTGAGTAAATAATATGGCAGAGAGATGCCAGCTTGCCATGAACGGCGTCTCCCCCGAAGAGCGGGAGTTTGCAGCGTCCCAGGGCCAGTACCCGTGCAGTGAAGGGGTGGGGTATTTTGGGAGGGCAGAGGATTAGGGGGAGCAGCAGTGGGGTGGGACTCTGTGGGAGAGGGCAGAGGGGATCCTTGGAGGAAGGCAGGGATTGCCACAGCGTGATGGGCTCTGCTCCACCCCGCGTCCCCCCAGCCTGTGATCCAGAGCAGAACTCTGCTTGGTCCCAGGTGCACCCCGCTGGCAGCGGGAGCCAGGTGCAATATGGCCACTTCTGCTTCTGTTTCATGTTAACTTGGTTCCAACGTTGCCAGGTTTCCATCAAAAAAACCCCACCCAAAGCAGATTGTTTGTTTGTTGAAAACGGACAGTTTTCAGTTTGGGCCTTTGAAAATCTTGGAAAAACAAAACAAAACAAAACTATTTCCCGCCAGCCCAGGTTTTTTCCCCCTCCAGAAATGTCTGGCTTGTCTGCTGAAAAAAACATGTGGGTGGTATTTTTTTGGACCGGCGCCAGGGAGTGGCACCAGAACGGGTCCCCATAACTGCGCTGCAGACAGGGGGCCAGTCGGGTTGGCCGGGGAAGCTGGGGGATGCGGGAGGAGGGTCATTGAAGCTGGGGAAGCCGGGTGGGTGCAGAGAACCAGGGGAGAAAGGCAGGTGTGGGGCGGTGGGTAGCAGGTGAACTAGGGCCGGTGGGGCTGGGGGATGCAAGGAAGCAAGGGGTGGAACGAGGCACATGAAGAGACCACACAGCTTTGGAGGGGACCCCCCTGGGGCTCACGTGGGACTTAGACACAGTGACCAGCCCTTGTTGGGGCCCTCTGCATGACTGGGGGGAGGGGGATCAGGGACAGGAAAAGGACTCCTGAAAACAATGCCCGCAGTCTATATGCCCTAGAGAGGGACCCTGGCTGGGCCAGAAAGTGTCTGACGGGCTCTTGTACCCCTAAGCCATGGCCCGGGCTACCCTTGGTGTGTTTGAAAAGAGACAAGAGACGAGCAGAAATGACCCAGGAGAAAAGGGTTGGGAGAGGGGTAGGGAACCCCGGCACACAGATGTGTGGAGGTTCAAGGGGGTATTTTCTTCCTTCTCCCCTGCAGCTCTTGGGTGACATCCTCATCATCGTCCTGGCCGCCCACTTCGGAAGGGAGTTCACCCCTGCCTGCCAGGCCGCCTGGCAGAAGCTGGCCGGCGTGGTGGCCCACGCGCTGGCCCACGAGTACCACTGAGCCCTCGGCAGGGACCCGCAGGACGGAGAGAGCTTGCTTCGTTCCAGGCCCCTCTGCACCCTGGAGGCCAGCAGGCTGCAACAGTCAAATAAAAGTCTTGCACTGCAGCCCTCACCGTGTGTCTGCGTCTCTGGGTGCACTGGGGTGGGGGGACACACACGGGAGGTCTGGGGGCACCTGCTGTTGCCTGCTGATGGGTTTGCTTCTTGTTCTCTAAGGGTTGGTGCAGCCAGAATTCGCTGCCCCCTGAAAATAATCCTCAAGGCCCCCCGGCACTGGGGGAGCGCAAAGCGAGCCCCACTGACCCCCTCCCTCCATGCCAAAACACGGCAGCTCCTTAGGACAGGCCGGCAAAGGACCCGGCTAATGCTGCAAATCAACAGGACTGACACCAAAACAACCCCAGTTCCCCCTCGCCCTGGGGTTCATCAGCAGATCACTAGGGGCGCCGGTTACTTTATAGCGGAATTGCAAGGAAAGCCAGCAGTTCAAGGGATGCACTCTCAAAACCCAGCCAAAGGGCTCTCAGCTGCTCCCCCACCCCTTGAACCAACTCACCCAGTACCTGGCTGATGGGTGTCCTGCACCCCTTTGAATCCAGACCCAGGGGCAGCGGGCACCCTCCTCCCCACCTCACCCTTCCCTCTCTCCAGGTCCATTTGCTCCCCAGCCGTCCTGAGGGGCAGTCACCTCCGCCACTACCCTCTTACAAGCTAACCCCCTACAAATCGTGTAGGGCCCAGGACACCCTCCAGCCCAGGGATGTCTGCACAGGAGGAGAGAGCTGCTGTGAACGACACTGGTCCCCCTGATTCTTAGCCCGCCCGCCGCTGGCTGCTGCCTGGCTCCCGGGCTCTGCTCCCAGGGCAGGCGTGCTGTGTTGGGCAGGGCCGGGCTGAGTATGCTAACCCGCTCCTCTCCTGCTCACAGGGGGGCGTGGGGCTCCAGCCCCTGAGGTAGACTGGAGGACATTTGCAGCTGCTCTCCCCCAGCTACCCTTTGCTCTAGCCCCTCAGGCATGGCAGAGGGGCTGGGGGAGTCCCAGGCTATCCCACACCACCAGGACCTGGCTGGAAGCAGAGGGGCTCTCCCCTTGAGAGCAGAAGAGGGGGAAAAAGCCCTTAGTGCAGCCTTCTTTCCTAACTTTCTGTTCGCTTTTTTGACTGCCGCTGCACACTGAGTGGATGTTTTCAGAGACCTGTCCTCAATGACTCCAAGATCTCTTTCTCGAGTGGTAACAGCTAATTTAGACCCCATCATTTTGTGTGTATAGTTGGGATTATGTTTTCCAATGTGCATTACTTCGCATTTCATCTGCCATTTTGTCGCCCAGTTTTGTGAGATCCCTTTGTAACTCTTCGTGCTCTGCTTTGGATTTAAGTATCCCGAGAAATTTTGTATCATCTGCAATTTTTTTTCCTTTTCTGTTTACCCCTTTTTCCAGATCATTTGTTGAATAAGACTGGTCCCAGTACAGACCCCTGAGGGACACCACTATTTACCTCTCTCCACCGTGAAAACTGACCATTTATTCCTACCTTTGTCTCCTATCTTTTAACCAGTTACTGATGCACAAAATTACCTTCCTTCTTATCCTATGACTGCTTACTTTGCTTAAGAGCCTTTAGTGAGGGACCCTATCAAAGGCTTTCTGAAAGTCTAAGTACGCCATATCCACTGGATCCCCCTTGCCCTGGTGATTGTTGACCCCCTCAAAGAATTCTAATAGATTGGTGAGGCGTGATTTCCCTTTACAAAAGGAGGAGGAAGAGGGCAAGAATGGCAGGAAGCTGACTGAGTGGGAGGCAGGCACAGAGGCGTGGGGAGTAGTGGGGGGAGCTGGGACTTTCTGGGGGGGACCCTGGGGGACCTGGGGTAGGGGATCTGAGGGAGTCTGGGGCCTGTACTGAGCCCACCCCACATTCTGTCCTTGCCACCTCCCCCCCTACTGCCGTTCCTCATGGCTGCTCCTTCCTGGCCCAGGCCGAGCAGGGACGCAGTGAGTGGAGAGGCTGCTGGTTCAGCAGCCCCCGCGTGACTCCCAACCGGATAGAGGGCAGGAGCAGGGCTATGCCTGCTGCCCAGTGAGAGGGCAGAAGTCCCCGCTGGGCTGGGGGGTGGCGTGGTGGGGTTGCCTGATGACAGTGACCCACAAGACCCCAGAGTCTCAGAGCCCTATGTCTTCAGAGGATGAGGGATCCGCCCACAGTCACGGCTGCTGGCTGAGGGTCTGGCTACATCCAGGGAGCACCCACCGAGCCGCTGGTTGGTTTCCTTGACGTCCATCTGGGCCTGTGTCAACAGGGTAGGCAGGGCCAGCTCCTCGGCGGTGTACATTGTCCAGATCCTCAGTGGGCACTAACGTGACAATTGACCCCGCCCAAGGATTCAGCCCAGTGCTCAGCAGCGTCCTGGGGGGAGCAAAGCAAAGCTAAGAGGCCATTTCTGTAAACGGATCACCCAGCGGCCTCCCCCTGGTCTGCGTCCCCCAAGCACGCCACCCTGAGAGCCTTTGTCACCCCCTTCTGCCCTGCTCCCCCTTCGGGCAAGACCAGGGGAAAGGCAAACCGACTCCCTCCTCTCGAGGGAGGCTGAGTGGGGACAGGGAGAGACAAGGAAGGAATTTTCACCTAGGTCATTTTGGCAGGGACCTTGGGGGAAGGACCTTTGCCAGGGCTTGGGGAGCGGGGTCACTTGCTGGGATCATCTGGGTATATCTCACCCAATCAATTCGCTGCCCTTATAGGGGGCCTCGGGCATTGCGGGGTTCCTTGGTCCATCCTGTTCTCGGTTTGGGGCACACGACAATAGGGACTGAAATGCTTTAGTCTAGCCCAGGTCACTGTGCCTGGAAGTGCTGTCTCTCTCAGCTCTTATAATCAATGCCCACAAGCCAATGTCATTCCCTGGACCTTACAGCTGGTTTGCCCTTCGCAACATCACCCCAGCGGAGATTCCCATGTTACTTCGTGACTAGGGCTGGGAATTTGAGCAGGCATTATAAACACTGACTGTCTGCCCTGCACGTAGGAACGCGCAGGCAGGTACGAGGTGTTTTATCGCTTCGACTCTTCTCTTTGGCACTTGGGGACAATTTAGACAAGCTTCTAGAAAGGCAACATGTTTCAGTTCCGTTCCAGGTCACCCTTCAATGTTTTAATTATAAAATGTCATTGTTTGAAGTTTGTAATGAGGAGCTGGTTTGGGTTTAGAATCTACCTACCTGCTACCATATCTATCTATCCCCATACACCCTATCTATCTATCTATCTATCTATCTATCTATCTATCTATCTATCTATCTATCTATCCCCATACACCCCATCTATCTATCTATCTATCTATCTATCCCCATACACCCCATCTATCTATCTATCTATCTATCTATCTATCTATCTATCTATCTATCTATCTATCTATCTCCATACACCCCCATCTATCTATCTATCTATCTATCTATCTAATTAACAATGAATGTTAAGATCCATGAACGAGGGAATGGATATTTCTATGGATAACAAAACAAGAATATCTAGAATCAGAATTGTTTTTTGGTAAGGGATATAAAACCTCGTGGTTCAGGTCTTGTACTATTAGGGATTAGCCTGAGACTTTCATGGGCAGGGGAGGGAAGGACGCTTATCCCTCATCTGTTGAGGGTTTGTTGCACTTGCCTTTGGAGTATCAGCTGTTGGCCATTGTCAGAGACAGGAGACTAATGGAACATGGGTCTGACCCGGTTTGACAATTCCTAGGTTCATTCTGATTCTAACAGGTCGTGCTGCCAAGCACAACCAAGCGAGGATGAAATTATTATTACTAAGGGCTCTCGGTCTTCATGCTTCTGGGCATATGCTGGTTTCCGGCGGGGGCCAGGCAGAAACCCCTCTCCTCTCCTGTGGTACAGCACTGCACAATTCCACGCGTTAGCTGGCTGGGATGCACTGCTCACACATCTCACAGCTGTCAGGAAGAAGTGAGCACGAGGCGAGAGACGCATACTATCTCCTCCACCCCTCTTCCAGTGGAATAATCAGCACTGGTCACTGGCTGGCACAGGATCAGGGGCGAGCTAGACCATTGGGATGTGGCAGTGCATTAGTGTCTGTGTTTCTTAGTGGACATCTGAAAATTAACCCAGTCTCTGTCTCAGTTTCACGCATATTCACGCAGATCAGAACCAGTGACCTCCTTGAGGCACAGAAGGGCATTGACAGGTGGGGGAGCTGAGCCTCTCGGAGGATTTTCCAGCCAGGGGACCAAAAGTCAGGCACCAAAATCCATATTTTGGCACTGAAATAAGTAGCCTGATCTTCAGAGCTGCTGATATTGAGAAGTCAGCGGGAGCAGCTCAGCATGCCCTGGACATCAAGCGGCCTAAGCTTGGGTTAGGGCACAGCTGGGTTGGAGTTTTTTCCGAAGTGGTGCAGGAGTAAATCGATTAATTCCATTGTCCATCCCAAGTGAGCCAATGCAGTCACATGCCCCAGGGTCAAACAATGCCACTTTGCCATTCTTATACGTCCAGACCAAAGGGGGAGTGCAGACCGCGAGAAGCTCCAGAACACGTGTCCTGGAAGTACCACAAGCGGTTGTTCCGGCTCTTCCCCAAAGTGTTGGAACAGCACTCTGGAGTGATCCAGCATGCCTTGAGTGCAGGTCCAGACGCAATAATGAACTCCTTGTATGGTAACGTTGGTAAACATTGACTTTTTAATAACCACAGTTAAACCAGGCAAATCTGTCTCTCTCTGTGGAGAAATAGAGCTTAGAGGCTCATAGAAGAAATAGAAGTTTGGTACATGTTCACACCAGACATTTTAATTTCACACAGTCTATATAGGGTCTCATCACCAGAGAATCTGATCAGCTCCCAGTTACTAGTGGATGTTTGCTTGCCCACCTCTGTGAAGTTGTGACGTTATTGACATAAACTGGGACCATATAGATCATTGTTGCAACCAAGGTCCTGTAGTGGCACCCAAATCTTGTATAAAGGGGGTCAAATGGGGTGTCTAGGACAAGGTTATGGTTTACTGGTTATGATTATGCTGTCAATATGTGTGTATCAGTTTTGTAGTTGAAGTTATGAATATTGGCTCTATACTGTCTGTATGGCAAACTTATGCTACGCTTCTGGGTGACATCCCAGACAAGCTGAGATTAGCTCTGCCTAGCCTGCTTGATGCCCATTAAGGTGGACCCATTGAGAGAAGGCAGATACGCCTTATAACTCAGCAAAGTATGCAGGGACTGGCCCATGTGACTCCAGACTCCATTTTGCTGTAATTTTCCACAGTAAGAACAAAGAGGTGTTCTTACACCTGGAAAAGACTATATAAGGCTGATGCCTCATCTCCATCTTGTCTTCAATCCTGCTTCTTACCTCTGGAGGAACTTTGCTACAAACTGAAGCTCTGAACAAAGGACTGAATGATCCATCCCAGCGGGGGATGTATTCCTGAGACCTGATTTGAACCTGCAGTTTATTCCATCGCTGCTGCAAGCCTGAACCAAGAACTTTGCCATTACTGTATGTAATTGATTCCACTTAACCAATTCTAACTCTCATCTCTATCTTTTTCCTTTTATGAATAAACCTTTAGATTTTAGATTCTAAAGGATTGGCAGCAGCGTGATTTGTGGGTAAGATCTGACTTGTATATTGACCTGGGTCTGGGGCTTGGTCCTTTGGGATCAGGAGAACCTTTTTCTTTTACTTGGGTATTGGTTTTCATAACCATTTGTCCCCATAACGAGTGGTACTGGTGGTAATACTGGGAAACTGGAGTGTCTAAGGAGATTGCTTGTGAGACTTGCGGTTAGCCAGTGGGGTGAGACCGAAGTCCTCTTAGTCTGGCTGGTTTGGTTTGCCTTAGAGGTGGAAAAAAAACCCAGCCTTGGGCTGTAACTGCCCTGTTTGAGCAATTTGTCCTGAGTTGGCACTCTCAATTGGGTTCCACCGGAACTGCATTGTCACAGAAGTAAATCAGGATTATTAGCTCCACTTTCACATGGGAAACTGAGGCACAGACAGATTAAGCGACGTGCTCATGTTCATATAGGAAACCTGTGGAAGAGATGGGAACTGAACCCACCCAATGCCTTGATTGCAAAACTATCTGCTTTTCCCGGCAAGAGAAAAAGAATCTGACTCTTTATCCTGCTCTGTTGAATCTAATTGGAGCTTTAATTGTATATTTCTCCATTACTATTTCAGGAAAGGGAGATTTGAACCCAAATGGGACATAGTCCATAGCACAGCATGTCAGCAGCAGATGGTGCCAACCTCAGCAGCACCTCAGTGTTCTTCCTAACAGGCATACCGGGACTGGAGCATGGACACCACTGGTTTGCTGCCTCTTTCTCTTTCATGTACGCTATTGCAATTTTGGGAAACTGCACCATCCTGTTTGTTATAAAAGCGGAGCGATGGCTCCACCAGCCCATGTACTATTTCCTTTCTATGCTGGCCTTCACGGACCTGGGTCTGACTCTGTCCACGCTGCCAACGGTCCGCCGTGTGCTTTGGTTCAACGCCCGAGAAATCAGCTTCAGCGCCTGCCTCCTCCAGATGATCTGCATCCACTCATTTTCCTTCATGGAGTCCTCGGTGCTTCTGGCCATGGCCTTTGACCGCTACGTGGCCATTTGCAACCCTCTGAGATATACCTCCATCCTGACCAGCCCCAGGATTGCTAAAATAGGACTGGCCATTGTCTGTAGATGTACGTTGGTGCTGGTCCCATTAATCTGTTTTCTTACAGTTCTGCCATTCTGCAGGTCTCATGTGCTCTCCTATTCCTATTGCTTGCATCAGGATATAATACGGCTGGCATGCTCAGATACCACGTTCAATAATATGTATGGCTTAACTTTAATCCTGCTCATAGTGGTACTAGACCCTCTGCTGATTATCCTGTCTTATGTTATGATCATTCAGATGGTCTTAAGCATCACGTCCAAGGAAGAGCGCATTAAGGTCCTGAACACCTGCGTCTCCCACATCTGCGCCATCCTGATCTTCTACATCCCCATGGTTGGCTTGTCAATCATTCGCAGGTTTGGGGAAAATGCCGCCCCTATCATTCATGTTCTCATGGCCAACATCTATCTTTTCGTGCCCCCGGTGCTCAACCCTGTCATCTACAGCATGAAAACCAAACAGATTCGTGAAGGGATCCAAAGGATCTTATGTCAAAAAAAGACCTAACCTGGGCATGGCCAGTGGCTTAGGTGTTATTCCAGGATATGTGCCCTAATTCTTCATAGAATGGTGAGACTGGGTGATAGATAGATAGATAGATAGATAGATAGATAGATAGATAGATAGATAGATAGATAGATAGATAGATAAGAACATAAGAACGGCCAGACTGGGTCAGGCGAAAGGTCCATCAAGCCCAATATTCTGTCTTCTGACAGTGGCCACTGCCAGGTGCCCCAGAGGGAATCATCAAGTGATCCATCCCCTGTCGCTCATTCCCTGCTTCTGGCAAACAGAGGCTAGAGACACAATCCCTGCCCATCCTGGTTAATAGCCACTGATGGACCTATCCTCCATGTACTTATTGGTTCTTTTTTCAACCCTGTGTCTTGGCCTTCACAACATCTTCTGGCAAAGAGTGCCACAGATTGACCGTGTGTTGTGTGAAGAAATACTTCTTTTTTTGTTGTTTGTTTTAAACCTGCTGCCTGTTAATTTCATTGGGTGAGCCCTAGTTCCAGTGTTATGGGAAGGAGTAAATAACACTTCCTTATTGACTTTCTCCACACCAGTCATGATTGTATAGATCTCTATCATATCCCCCCTTAGTGGTCTCTTTTCCAAGATGAAAAGTCCCAGTCTTATTAATCTCTCTTCATATGGAAGCTGTTCCAGACCCCTCATCATTTTTGTTGCCCTTTTCTGAACCTTTTCAATTCCAATATATCTTATGATCTATCTTAAGATAGATAGATAGATAGATAGATCTAAGAGAACTTCCCCTGTATAGTAGCAAGTATACATCCTTATAAATCCCCTTGATTTTTATGCTTCTATGACTGATTAAAAACCAGACCTGTGGCTTAAAATATTAAGTGCTGTTTCCCTCAGCTACTGACTTCAGTTTCCAGGCACTCGTGTGATTATGCGGTGTAGGGCAAGGCGCTGTTGTCGTGCTACTCCTCATCGGCAGGCAGTTTCAGAGCAGGTGTAGCAATTGCTGCATCCACATACTCTCCTCGTCCTTTGGGCAGGCATGATGCCCTCAGGAGCCCCTGTCTCTTCCTCCCCATCCCCTCCCAGCTCCGGGGTGGTTCACAGAGCGATCGCAGAGCCCAGAAACCCTGTGTGGGCTGTAGAGATTGGCAGGGCTGTCGCTCCCGATAAGGAGCAGAGGGAAAGGCAAGTCAAGCCCTCGGCCCTACTCCTTAGCCAGCAGAGGGGACGGCTGGCTTGTTTAGTTTGTGTTAACAAACCACAACAGGCACTTTTCAGGCATTGGAAACTCCCAGCTCATCTGTGGGTCTCCCCCGACCATAAATGTGATTTCTTGCCCATGGCTTCCTGGCACAACTTATTGCTTGTTTAATTATTAAACATTTGTTGGATTTTTTTAAACCAGTTAATGAAATGACTCTTTGCAGACAGTCAGACCCATAGGCTTTGTAAATGTACAGGCCCGATTCTCCTCTCTCTTAGCCCGGTTTTATACCAGTACCCATGGGGTCATGTCAGCCTCGCACTGGGGTAAGGCAGGGGTTGAGACCCAGGATCGACGTATCTCTGCCAGAATGCATGTCAGTGGATGTACTGCGGCGGAGTCAGATCCCGCCAGCCCCCCAAAAGAGGGTCACTTCCCATCAGTGAGAGTACCACAGGGACACCCCAAGTGTGGGCTCTGGCTTCCAGAAAGAAAAGGGAAATAACAGGCGCTTTCCCTCTCCCTCTCGAAGATGGAAGAGCCGTTTTATCTGCCGGCCCCTGAGCTGGCAAAGGACATGCACCAAAACGAGAACACCCTTAAGTCACCGTTCACGCTCCCCAACTGCCTCCTCCACGGTGTTAGCCTCAGCAGATGTAGCTTAACTGCCCCAGCATTTGGGATCAGGCAGCCAGCAGCTTCCAGCGTTTGAATTCCCCTCCCCCAAAGCCGGGAGGGCTCTTTTCATCTGCTCCCACTCTGGTCCCAGTCAGGCCTGACTCTGCTTTCTTCAGAAGCCAGGTGGGACGTGTTGAGGGTTAACCCAGGGCAGTTACCCCCGGTCTTTTCTGGCCAGCTAGGCAACCTCACTGATCCCCAGGTGTCAGGAAACGCTGATGCTCCTTTGAGTCCCAAAAGAGAGTGAGGAAGGAATTTAAAGAAACAAATTCTGCAGCACAGATGGTTAAAGCAAAAGAAAGAAAGAAAGAAAGAAAGCAAGAAAGAAAGAAAGAAAGAAAGAAAGAAAGCCCAGAGCAACCGAAGACAAGACAATCTTTCACACTCTGTTCATATCACATTCGCGCACTGAGCCATACCATGTACAAGACAATGAGTTATAGGCCCAGATCCACAGAGGTACTCGCACACCGAAATCCCAAACTCAGGCACCTTAGTCCCAGTTTTAGGCCCCACTGGGATCCACAAACACCCACTCAGCTGCCACCGAACCGTATAGGTGCCTAAACTCCCTCCGTGCCTACATTTATGCTGTTCCCTAGGAGCCTCTGTTTCTGTCTCCGGACACAGGGATTGCTGCTGGCCACCTACATCTCCTGCCTACGCCCCAGTGCACTCCACGAACCAGGGGAAGATAGGTGCTCCTCTGCCTGGCTCACCCGTAGGGCCCAATCCAGTATGTTTGCTCAGAGGCCATCTACCGGACTGGGTCTCATTCAAAACCTGGACAGAGATGCCGCCAGTGCCCAGCTTATAACTTTAGCCCAGTGGTTAGAGCACCCACATGAGATGAAGGAGACCCAGGTTCAGTTTCCCCTTCTGGCTGAGAGGGAGCAAGGATTTGCCGTGGGGTCTCCCACCTCTCAGGAGGTGCACGCTAACCACTGGGCTCTGGGATAGTCTGCAACAGGATTGCGCAGTCTCTCTCCCAGTGAAGTTGTTCCCCGGTGTATAAATAATGAAACAGTCATTGGAGCTGGGGGACCAGACCCTGAGTCTCCCACAGCCCAGGTGAGTGTTGTTATAATAATTGGGCCTACAACCTTACCCGAACGGTGAGTTCAGCCATACACCATACGTGGCAGTTCACAGGCTGGCACAGTGACCCATAATAACAAACGTTGATGGGAAAAGCTATGAGCGGGAGACAGAAAGATTGAAGTAGTACAGACAAAAAGGTCTCCTGATCTAACTCAAGGACAGGGTAAAGATCGTGCCTGGTCAACAAGAACAGTGGGGGACTGAAAATTATTGACCCAAAATTGTGTCCGAAATTAGGCCTAATTGGTGGGCAGAACAATGAGGGGAGGGGCTGTTCTGCCCATCCCTGCCTCTGTAGGTCCTTAAGGAAAGAGATTGGGGGGTGGGAAATTGGCAACAGGAGCAAGTTTCACCATCATGTCTGCCACCCCCACCATCTCTTGGGACCCCAGACCTTCTTTGTCTCGATCCCAAGAGATGTTCTGACCAGACCCGGCCAGAGAGAGGAACCCAGATGATGATGCCCCTCCAGTCCCTCTTAGCCAACATCTTCTCTTTTCCCTAAAAGGACAGTTATTACCATCTTTGATACCAGCTACAAGCCTGCCACTCTCTCTCCAGCTAAAGGGAAAGGGAACAAGGGGCGCTGTTGAAACAAAAGCCTCACTCAATACTTTACACATCAAAGGCTTGAACTGTTTTTCCTTCTTTCTGTGTCTTTAATAAAAGGTTAAAGCGGACGTTGACTGGGGTGTTTGCCCTGGGGCTGAGTGGGCCGAGATCTCTGGATACCCAACCCTGAGCCTTGTTTAATACTGTGTAATGTTGGACAGTGACAGACTTATGTGACCCCCCCATTGACTCCCTTGGCCCATTGATTCCAGCTGAATGAATACAACAGCGCGCAATCCAGTGTGTTGCAGAGTCATTTTCACTCTCTCCCTTTCTTTCTCGCCCAAGGACTCTCGCCCAAAGAGGTCTGTGTGGCTCGAAAGCTGGTCTCTCTCACCAGCAGAAGTTGGGCCATTAAAAGGTATCACCACTCACACCTTGTCAGTCCAATGTCTTGGGACTGCACCACCCAAAAAAAATTATTTAAGCTACAGAGGAACAGCTTGATCAGGAGTAGCTGATGGCACCCAATGTGAGACTATCCCATAGCTCTGTGGCTGAAGCATTCTCCTGAGAGAGGAGATGGCTTCTGTTGAAATCTTTTCACTCCCTGAGGCAGAGGGGGAATTGAACCTGGGTCGCACTCCCACACAGGAGAGAGCACTCACTAGTGGGCTAGCAGTTACAAGGTAGGTCTCCTACTGCCCTGGCTTCCTCTGTTGGTGTGGAAGGAGGCAGGCATCTGACTCATTCTCCCGAGAAACAACACCTGCACCACAGCCGCCTGACTCCAGGAGCGAGGTCCTGGCTGTGCGCCCCAAGCAGAGGTAGGGGTTTAACACCCTGAGAGGGACAAGGCCTGGGACCCACCCCTCTTATGGGCCTCTCCCATTGGCTACCTTAGCTGCCACCTGCAGGGGGGCTTTGTGCATCGCGTTCTTGGGTGCTTGTTTCTCCCCATCCCCTTAGGGAACAGGGGCGAGGCAGGGCCTAAGAATGCACAGGGAGCCAAGGCACCTCAGTCAGGCTTTGTGGATCCCAGTGTCGTTCCAGGGATTTTCTAGGTGCCTAAAATTTCAGTGTTGAGGCCATGAGGGTTGCAATGCCCATGGCCCTGTGTGGATCCGGGCCCTTGTTCTAAGTGGTAGTGTGTGTCGAAAAATTATAGAAAAAAGACCACGTCCTCGACTGCTGTGATCCAGCAAAGGTAGCTCCATTGCAGTGCATGGGAGGGGGCTGGCTCCATGGGACTCTCCTGATCACTTCAGCCTCATGCTGGCACCAATCAGGAGTGAGAGCAGAGTCAGACTCAATGGTACCACATTTGTCTTTTCGTACCCAACAATGTGCTGCCCCGACAACCGAACGAGCACACAAACCCAGCACAACCTGCTGCAATAGAAAATCTGTGTATTTGGGAAGAGATCCTCTTCAAGGTAACAGAGCAATGCAGAATAATTGTATCTTTGAGATAGATAGATAGATAGATAGATAGATAGATAGATAGATAGAGGTGGGTGTATGGGGATAGATAGATAGATAGAGGGGGTGGATATATAGATAGATAGGGTGTATGGGGATAGATAGATAGATAGATAGATAGATAGATAGATAGATAGATAGATAGATAGATAGATAGAGGGGGTGGATGGGGATAGATAGATAGATAGATAGATAGATAGATAGATAGATAGATAGATAGATAGATAGATGGATGGGGTGGATGGGGATAGATAGATAGATAGATAGATAGATAGATAGATAGATAGAGGGGGTGGATGGGGATAGATAGATAGATAGATAGATGGATGGATGGGGTGGATGGGGATAGATAGATAGATAGATAGATAGATAGATAGATGGGGTGGATGGGGATAGATAGATAGATAGATAGATAGATAGATAGATAGATAGATAGATAGATAGATGGATGGGGTGGATGGGGATAGATAGATAGATAGATAGATAGATAGATAGATAGATAGATAGATAGATGGGGTGGATGGGGATAGATAGATAGATAGATAGATAGATAGATAGATAGATAGAGAGGGTGGATGGGGATAGATAGATAGATAGATAGATAGATAGAGGGGGTGGATGGGGATAGATAGATAGATAGATAGATAGATAGATAGATAGATAGATAGAGGGGGTGGATGGGGATAGATAGATAGATAGATAGATAGATGGGGTGGATGGGGTGGATGGGGATAGATAGATAGATAGATAGATAGATAGATAGATAGATAGATAAGCAGAAAATTAAACAGAAAAATATATTTTGAATGTAAGTTCCTTGTGGCGGGGACTGTCAATTTGGTCTGGGTCTGCAGTACCCAGCACAGTGGGGCCCTGATCTCCACTGGAGTCTCTAAGCCTTATTGTAATATGAACAAGTAGTGATAACAGTCCAATAACCCCCGGGCAGAATGAGGGGAAGGCGCCGGGGCTGCTTTAGTGTGATAAATCAAAGGCTCTTGTCTAACATTCAGGACACTTGAGAAGGTTTCTGTTTACCCCAAGAGAGTGACGAATGGATCAGAACTTACCGGGGAATTTCCCAGCCCACATGAAATTCTCTCACTCACACTAATACATGCCCCCCCCCCGCCCCACTCCCTTCGACCATCCTGAGGGGTCAATTCCAGAGGATCAGTGCAAGACCTAGGCACCATTTAAACCTCTCTGGGTGTGAGTGACGTGTGGGGCTTGTGCTGGCTCAGTGTGTGGGGTGAATTGCAATCTGTAAGGATAATCAGTGCCAACACCTAACTCTTATACAGCACTGTGCATCACACTTGTGTTACAGATGGGGAAACCGAGGCAGAGGGTGGGGAAGTGACCTGCCCCCAGTCATCCAGCAATCTAGTAGCAGTAGGATCAGAACTCACATCTCCTGAGTGCCAGTGTGCTAGCCATGAGGCCATACTCCTTTGAATACCAGCAGGTCTCAACACAACTGCATCAAGGAGCGCCAAAAATCCCAGAGCTGGGGACCAGCTATTGAGAGTCGCCTCATGCCAGTCACCTCCCATTTAAACCAAGAGGCCACTAGTCTACGTTCCTCAGCTAATCACAACTCCTGCTTTCTTGCTCGGGGAGCGAGGAGATCTCGGAAGCATCCAGGAAACAAACCAGTTAAGGCTTTATAGTGCCAGCCTTGCAGCTTCCCCTTCAGCCAGTGCCGATCCCAGTGCCCGGGAGTGATCTGCTCCCCGGAGCCGCGCCGCACTGGGAGGCAGGGCGATGGGTGCTCGGCTTGCGCGAGGACTGTGGGTTTAGGTCGTGTCACACACAGAGGGGATCCCAGGCTACGGGAAAGGGAACAGCTCTGGTTGTGCCTGACTCTGAACCATGGGGCCTGGCCAGCAAGAAGCATGGACAACCCTGGAGTAGGGCGCCCAACACCAGGTCAGAAGAGAGAGAAGAGATTAGCAGCAAAACAGCAGGGAGGAAAATGCCCCAATGCCAGTCTGTGAGGGACGTAACCCAGCCCTTCAGGGAGACGCTGCGGGGTGAGTAATGACCCCTTTGGCAGAGCGGATGGGGCTGTGTGAAATGGGGCAATGAAGACAAAGGCCATTCTTTCCTGAGGCTGCTGGTCCCAGACAGGATCTGGGGTTCTCTCCAGCTGCTAGACTGGCTAACCCAGATCCCAGGGTCATCCTAAATCCTGGCCTGGACCCTGCAGTTAAGGAAGAGATGGTATGTGCATGGCTCTTGCCTCCCCCAGTGACGGACTGCACAGCGCCCGGCCCCCTAGGTTGAAAAGCCATGATCAGACCGGGGCACTGAGTAAGGACCTCAGGATTACCGCCCCTTTTGCTGCTTTCTGGGTGCCACCTTAATTATTTATTTTCCAGAGCAAAGTTACCACTGTGATAGAAACACATTCCATAAATAGGAGAGATGTGGTCTTGGAGCTTTCAAACACCTCCTCTCCTACAGGGTACAGTGCGCTCGGCTGGAGGAGGGCCGTTGAACAAGAGAGCGCTCCTGGGAGGAAGACACCTCTCACCTGCAGGGCAGGAGGTATTTCAGGCTTTTGGACCATAGACAGACAGACGTGCCGAGTAGATAGAATCGAATCCTTTGTTCACTGACAGCTATGGCAAATAAGTCCTCTGAGAACTTCCCCCGAGCACGCGCCCGAGCCGCGTGTCACATCCCTCAGGTCAGATCTGGTGTGTTCATTTTGATGGAATAAGCAGGTCAAGAGAGTCAAAGGTGTTAAAATGACCCTGCCACTGTCCACCACTGAGCAGTTAGACACGGTTCTGGGGTTCAGACCTCATAGAATCATAGAATCATAGAATATCAGAGTTGGAAGGGACCTCAAGAGGTCATCTAGTCCAACCCCCTGCTCAAAGCAGGACCAATTCCCAGCTAAATCATCCCAGCCAGGGCTTTGTCAAGCCGGGCCTTAAAAACCTCCAAGGAAGGAGACTCCACCACCTCCCTAGGTAACGCATTCCAGTGTTTCACCACCCTCCTAGTGAAATAGTTTTTCCTGATATCCAACCTGGACCTCCCCCACTGCAACTTGAGACCATTGCTCCTTGTTCTGTCATCTGCCACCACTGAGAACAGCCGAGCTCCATCCTCTTTGGAACCCCCCTTCAGGTAGTTGAAGGCTGCTATCAAATCCCCCCTCATTCTTCTCTTCTGGAGACTAAACAATCCCAGTTCTCTCAGCCTCTCCTCATAAGTCATGTGCTCCAGACCCCTAATCATTTTTGTTGCCCTCCGCTGGACTCTTTCCAATTTTTCCACATCCTTCTTGTAGTGTGGGGACCAAAACTGGACACAGTATTCCAGATGAGGCCTCACCAATGTCGAATAAAGGGGAACGATCACGTTCCTCGATCTGCTGGCAATGCCCCTACTTATACAGCCCAAAATGCCGTTAGCCTTCTTGGCAACAAGAGCACACTGTTGACTCATATCCAGCTTCTCGTCCACTGTGACCCCTAGGTCCTTTTCAGCAGAACTGCTACCTAGCCATTCGGTCCCTAGTCTGTAGCAGTGCATGGGATTCTTCCGTCCTAAGTGCAGGACTCTGCACTTGTCCTTGTTGAACCTCATCAGGTTTTTTTCTGCCCAATCCTCTAATTTGTCTAGGTCCCTCTGTATCCGATCCCTACCCTCTAGTGTATCTACCACGCCTCCTAGTTTAGTGTCATCTGCAAACTTGCTGAGAGTGCAGTCCACACCATCCTCCAGATCATTAATAAAGATATTAAACAAAACCGGCCCCAGGACCGACCCTTGGGGCACTCCACTTGAAACCGGCTGCCAACTAGACATGGAGCCATTGATCACTACCCGTTGAGCCCGATGATCTAGCCAGCTTTCTATCCACCTTACAGTCCATTCATCCAGCCCATACTTCTTTAACTTGGTGGCAAGAATACTGTGGGAGACAGTATCAAAAGCTTTGCTAAAGTCAAGAAATAACACATCCACTGCTTTCCCCTCATCCACAGAGCCAGTTATCTCATCATAGAAGGCAATTAGGTTAGTCAGGCACGACTTCCCCTTCGTGAATCCATGCTGACTGTTCCTGATCACTTTCCTCTCCTCTAAATGTTTCATAATTGATTCCTTGAGGACCTGCTCCATGATTTTTCCAGGTACTGAGGTGAGGCTGACTGGCCTGTAGTTCCCCGGATCCTCCTTCTTCCCTTTTTTAAAGATGGGCACTACATTAGCCTTTTTCCAGTCATCTGGGACCTCCCCCGATCGCCATGAGTTTTCAAAAATAATGGCTAATGGCTCTGCAATCTCACCCGCCAACTCCTTTAGCACCCTCGGATGCAGCGCATCCGGCCCCATGGACTTGTGCACGTCCAGTTTTTCTAAATAGTCCCGAACCACTTCTTTCTCCACAGAGGGTTGGTCACCTTCTCCCCATGCTGTACTGCCCAGTGCAGCAATCTGGGAGCTGACCTTGTGCGTGAAGACAGAGGCAAAAAAATCATTGAGTACATTAGCTTTTTCCACATCCTCGGTCACTAGGTTGCCTCCCTCATTCAGTAAGGGGCCCACACTTTCCTTGATTTTCTTCTTGTTGCTAACATACCTGAAGAAACCCTTCTTGTTACTCTTAACATCTCTTGCTAACTGCAACTCCAAGTGTGATTTGGCCTTCCTGATTTCACTCCTGCACGCCTGAGCAATATTTTTATACTCCTCCCTGGTCATTTGTCCAATCTTCCACTCCTTATAAGCCTCTTTTTTGCGTTTAAGATCAGCAAGGATTTCACTGTTTAGCCAAGCTGGTCGCCTGCCATATTTACTATTCTTTCTACACATCGGGATGGTTTGTTCCTGCAACCTCAATAAGGATTCTTTAAAATACAGCCAGCTCTCCTGGACCCCTTTGCCCTTCATGTTATTCTCCCAGGGGATCCTGCCCATCTGTTCCCTGAGGGAGTCAAAGTCTGCTTTTCTGAAGTCCAGGGTCCGTATTCTGCTGCTCTCCTTTCTTCCTTGTGTCAGGATCCTGAACTCGACCATCTCATGGTCACTGCCTCCCAGGTTCCCATCCACTTTTGCTTCCCCTACTAGTTCTTCCCTGTTTGTGAGCAGCAGGTCAAGAAAAGCTTTGCCCCTAGTTGGTTCCTCCAGCACTTGCACCAGGAAATTGTCCCCTACACTTTCCAAAAATTTCCTGGATTGCCTGTGCACCGCTGTATTGCTCTCCCAGCAGATATCAGGGTGATTAAAGTCTCCCATGAGAACCAGGGCCTGCGATCTAGCAACTTCTGCTAGTTGCCAGAAGAAAGCCTCGTCCACCTCATCCCCCTGGTCTGGTGGTCTATAGCAGACTCCAACCACGACATCACCCTTGTTGCTCACACTTCTCAACTTTATCCAGAGACTCTCAGGTTTTTCTGCAGTATCATACCGGAGCTCTGAGCAGTCATACTCCTCTCTTACATACAACGCAACTCCCCCACCTTTTCTGCCCTGCCTGTCCTTCCTGAACAGTTTATATCCATCCATGACAGTACTCCAGTCATGTGAGTTATCCCACCAAGTCTCTGTTATTCCAATCACATCATAGTTCCCTGACTGTGCCAGGACTTCCAGTTCTCCCTGCTTGTTTCCCAGGCTTCTTGCATTTGTGTATAGGCACTTAAGATAACTCAACGATCGTCCCTCTTTCTCAGCATGAGACAGGAGTCCTCCCCTGTTGCGCTCTCCTGCTTGTGCTTCCTCCCAGGATCCCATTTCCCCACTTACCTCAGGGCTTTGGTCTCCTTCCCCCGGTGAACCTAGTTTAAAGCCCTCCTCACTAGGTTAGCCAGCCTGCTGGCGAAGATGCTCTTCCCTCTCTTCGTTAGGTGGAGCCCGTCTCTGCCTAGCACTCCTTCTTCTTGGAAGACCATCCCATGGTCGAAGAATCCAAAGCCTTCTCTCCGACACCACCTGCGTAGCCATTCGTTGACTTCCACGATTCGACGGTCTCTACCCCGGCCTTTTCCTTGCACAGGGAGGATGGACGAGAACACCACTTGCGCCTCAAACTCCTTTATCCTTCTTCCCAGAGCCACGTAGTCTGCAGTGATCCGCTCAAGGTCATTCTTGGCAGTATCATTGGTGCCCACGTGGAGAAGCAGGAAGGGGTAGCGATCCGAGGGCTTGATGAGTCTCGGCAGTCTCTCCGTCACATCGTGTATCCTAGCTCCTGGCAAGCAGCAGACCTCTCGGTTTTCCCGGTCAGGGCGGCAGATAGATGACTCAGTCCCCCTGAGGAGGGAGTCCCCGACCACCACCACCCTCCTCCTCGGCCTGTTTTAGTCCCATGGCGACAGCCACCATTCCAATTCTTTACATTTTGTTATTAAAGATGCAGAAGATGAAGGGGAAAAAACCCAGTGAAATCAGTGGCACTCTACGGTACTAGGGAAGGCTTTTATTTTAACAATATTCCTTATTTGCTGTCCTTTAGCTGTAAAGATTGTTGATAAGGAAAACCTCTGTTTGACAGTCTGTTAGGTGGTATTAAAGATGGTCATAACTGTCCTTCGGAGGCAAAGAGAAGATGTTAGCTGAGCGGGGCTGGAGCTATGTCGTTGCTATGACTGTTACTTCCTTTAGGACAAAACAAGACAAGAGGGGAGTGAAAAGACCAGTAAAGAGAGAAAATGCAGCTCCTGTCTCTGGTGCTGGCTCTTACATGCAACCTCCATGCTGGAGAAACACGGGTCCAGCCCACGGCCTGACCAGCTGCCCCGAGAGCTGACAAACTTGTACCAACATCGGGCTGTATAAGCATTACTTTTAGCTGCCTCTTTGGTCACAGGCGCGCAGCATTGAGGCATAAATGCAGTCTTGGCCTGCTAAGATTCTTGTTAACAAGAAGGAGAACAGAGAGAGGAAAGAGAAGAGAGCAGGTGGGGCAGGAATCGGACCTGTGCCGGAGGGGTGAGGGCAGGGAAGCAGGAACCCATGTTTCACAGCACGGGTGCTGTTCCAGATTTAGCCGGAGCAGGTGGAGGTGGTGATGTCATCGGTTCCCTCTCTCCGGCCAGGTCTGGTCAGGATGCCGTTCGTGACCAGGATGTAGAAGGGCCAAGGGTGCCATGGTGGATCCCCAGGTCCAAGGAGATGTTGGGGGTGCCAATCATGAGGGTGACTCTCACTCCTTTCAATCCACCCACCTTCCAGCCTGTTCAAAACTTAGAGTTTGAGGCCAGACAGGCCCACCAGATCATCTGGTCTGACCCTCTGGATATCACAGGCCACCAACACCACCCAGCACCTGCAGACTAACCCAGCAACCAAAGTTGGACCAAAGTATCACAGACTAAACTGTTATGGGCCACAGGGAGAGAACAGGAGAGACCAAGGTGCACTGGTGCCTGAGGCCCCCACAATCGTGCTGGCCATCCCCCAAGTCTCTTTGTAAGGGCCCCAGAGCGAGTGATGGGTGGAATAGGATGTTGTCCACCAGTTAGGCTGACATGCCCATTTTGGTCCATTGGATTCTGATTCCATTCTCCTCTTGTTCACTCCTTTGTCCGAACTCCTGCAGAAATTGACTCCTTTGTCACCTCAACTGTGAGAAATGGCCCAGTGGGACCTGCCCGAGTGGTTCGCTGCCAGCCTCCCAGGGAGGGTGTATTTATAATGCAGGCATATGAAACCCCATTGGGGTGACAGGGTCGCATGGGGCTTTCTGCTGCTCTGGTGTGTAACAAGAAATAACTGTCTTTAAACTCTAGAGGCTGGACGCTCATCAGTGACTATAACGGTGTCTGGATTGGCACCAGCGTAGCTGAGATCAGAATCTGTCTCTGTGAAATCGGACTGAACACGCCCTGTTCAAGGGAGAGGCAGGACATTGCACGGGGAGTGCTGGTGCCAGCCCTCCTGCCCCGCCAACCCACAGTGATTCCGCTGCTCGTGTGGGTCAGTCCTGCGCTGGAGAGACCAGCACGAGGTGGCAGAGAGCGGACGGGGCTCTGGGCCTGCTCAGTTCTTAGTCACCTTCTGCAAATCCTGCCGACACGGAGGTGTGTCTCGTCCCACAGCGGTCATCGCATTGTAAAAGCTTTGAGACGAACAGGCCTCGGGGGTGTAACACTCACCAGGGGTGCACAGACACTGTGGCTCACTAGATTAACCATGATCACCTCAGGGTCCCCTTACCCTCCCCACCAACTGGCTCCTCCTTGGGCTGTCAGGGGGCGTCTCTTGGATTCCTAGGCCGGGGATTGACTTGGCCACATGAGCTACCTGTCCTGGGGCTGTGATCACTTTCCCCACCTGGGGAGGTGAGTTGAAGGAGGCCCAAGTGGGGCTGGACCCATTACCTCCTAAAGGGCCAGTCAGGGAGGCACTGAGACTGGGGGGGGTAGCTCAGTGGTTTGAGCATTGGCCTGCTAAACCCAGGATTATGAGTTCAATCCTTAAGGGGACCACTTAGGGGGCTAGGCCAAAAATCAGTACTTTGTCCTGCTAGTGAAGGCAGGGTGCTGGACTCAATAACCTTTCAGGGTCCCTTCCAGTTCTATGAGATAGGTATATCTTTATTTATTTAACCTATGTGTTGTCTTCCTATTACACGTGAGTACGGTGCCTAGCACAGTGGGCTTCGGGTCCCTGACCGAGGTCCACCACCTCTCTCGTGCATGCCCGGACCACAGGGCTATGGGGGATCTGATGTGGGCACCCACAGTCTCTCCTCTTGAAACTGTTCTGCTTGAATTCAATAATTGAATATTAATTGGACCAGAGACCGAGTTAGAATGACGCCACCTCCCGTTGGTTGGGGCATTCACCTGAGAGGTGGCAGATCCCCAGTCAAATCCCTTCTCCCCGTCAGGAAAAGGGGGGATAAAACTTGGGGGGGGGCTCCTGAAAGCTGGCTGAGTTCTGGAACCACTGGGCTAACGGTTATAAGGGAAGGTGCCTCCCCCTCTCCCTGGCGGCCTCGGGTCACACCCACCGAATCGACGTAGGCAGAGGCACGCTGGCTCTTCCCCGCTCACGGATTGTGCCGGGAGTTAGGTGCCTGGGTGCCCAGAGGGAGGCAGTAGCATGCATGTACCGAGGCAGAATCATGGGCACCGATGAACTTGCCATGCAAACCCTGAGTGAGTTTGGGCACTGACAGGGACAGGCCGCAGCCAGACGGGCATTTTGGGAACCACAATGGCACCTCAAAATGGGACTCGGGTGCCTTCATCTGGGAGTTAGGCGCCGAGGTACCTCTGAGGACCTCCCCCCCCCCTTTGGAAATGAATAATAAATAATAAGAATGAAGAGCAGCCTCGCTGCAGGAATGCAGCCCTGCCGAGGGACGGGTGCAGGTCCGTGCAGCGTCGCTGTCGCCGTGTGGGTCCCAGGACAGTAGAGACACAAGGTGGGGGAGGGGATATCTTTCACTGGGCCAACTTCTGTTGGTGAGAGAGACCGGCATGTGCATAACTTTAGCATCCCATATAAGCCAAGTGCTTCTGTGTTTCCTAAACAGAGCTGGGTTTAAACCTGAGCTTAAGCGTTTTCTGAAATCAGGGCTCACAGTCATCATAGTTCTGTCCCGTTTGCTGTATCGCCAGCCAGGCTGTTTGCTTTGCAGCCTGCATCCTCCAGGGGTCCCTCCCCAGCCTCAGACGCCCCAGCTGGTCTCTGGCTTCCGGTGATAGCCAGGCCAGAGCCCCTGCCTGGGCTGTAGAGATTGCCAGGACTGTGTTGGGAAAGGCAAGTCAAGCCCAACGCCCTGGGCTGGATCCATCCCAGGGGCTGCTGAGTTGCTCAGTTTGCATTAAGAGAGCAGAGCTGGTTAAGGACTTTCACAGCTTGTGTTTGGGTCCCAGCAAGAGCTTCCATTTCATGCAGCTCCCTGGTACCTTATACCTCGGTTATTCGGCATTAGCTTGTTTGTTGGGGACGATTAAACCATTTTGAAAAATTATCCTTCTTTCTATTTTGTCTTACCATAGTGCCTGAGAGCCCCAGTCCTGGCCCAGGCCCTCACGGTGCTAGGCACTGTACAAACCCAGAACAGAAAGCTGGTCTCTGCCCTGAAAAGCTGACAGACTAAGAATAGGACAAGAGACAACGGACGGATACAGACAGATGGGGGAGTACAAAGAAGCCATGAGACAATATTGGTCAGCAAGACGGTCTATAAACCTGCAGTACGTCTGCACTAGGTTGTTCCATGCCATGAAATCAAGAAGGATTTTTGCATTTTTAAATGGTTTATGTTTATAAGGGTCCCTCTGCAATTTTCTGCTACCCGGTGTCCTGGTTTATGCTTCTTTCATGAAGTGAACATGTTATTAAAATGACATTTTATTCACATTCTTCTCCTGGGCAGTCGCCCCGGTGCCGTCCTGTAGTGCAGCGCATGGGGTGATCAGCATCTCAGGAGAGCCGGCAGCTGGAAGAAGAAGCCAGGCAAATTCAAATTAGAAATGGGGGAGCTGGGGGGAGGGAGCCATCATGGTGAGTGCAGCCTAAAATCATCCGTGAATTGTCCACGGACACCCGACTCCCACTGGGCCCTGGCCGTTGTTGTGTTAGCAGCGATATGATTCTAGTAGGCTCCAGCTCAGATCAAGGCCCTGTTGTGTAGGCTCTGCAGAGACAGTCCCAGGCCAAAAGGGCTTAGAGTGACTATTATCCCCATTGTACGGAAGGGAAACTGAGGCACGGACAGATTAAATGACTTGCCCAAGGTCACATGGGATGCCTGTGGCAGAGCTAGGAATTGAATCCTGGTGTCCTGCGTCACTCCCGCAGTCCCATAACCAGACCGTCAGCCTCCTGCTGAGCAAGCAGCCCCCTGACTCTTTGCACTTAAGCACACCTTTGTAACTGGGCCGTCACCGCCTCCTGTCTCGGTGCGCCGCTCCTCAGAACGGAGACAACGCCCGCCTCACAAAGGTGCTGCGACTTGAGAGGCTCAATCCAGCCCTGTTTGTGAAATGCTTTGAGGCTGGGCGAAAGGCGTTAGCGTAAAGCTGCCCCAGGGTGCCTTACTTCAGTGCTTCCCGCTAGGACGGTTGTAGGCGGAGATCAGGGCTGGGCTTTATTCTGTTTGCATATTATAAATGTGATTAAGTCATGAGCACATGTACCTAAGCTACCATTAATTTTCAGTTCGGTGATCAGTTCCTCTTTATCGGCTAGGACATGGTCTAATATAGAATTCCTCCATGTTGGATGCAACACTTTTCGAGTTAGGAACCTCTCATCTATAATATTTAGAAATCCCAAGGATGTTTTAGCACTGCGAGCACGAGACATCCAGGATGTGTCATCCAGATTAAAGTCCCCCATGATCAAGTAGCTTTTTTCCCTAAACATTGTAGATAAGTGCATAAGGAGCCGGTCATCCTGTACCTAGTGGGATTTGGAGGGCTAGCAGACACCAACTAATAGTGAGTCTTGTGCTGTATCTGTTAGGACCTGGATCCAGACGCATTCAAGAACATTTTCATCCAGGTTTCTCATGTTGTGCCACAATTGCATTGATTCTAAGGCCAAAGGGAGCAGTGTGATCAGCACAACGCACGCTAGGGGACTGAATCTTGTGATTCCTGCACTAGTGCACATTGTTCTTCTCTGTTACGGATGTGACACTATCACACCCAGTAACTAGAACTGCAGCAGATCTTATTTTCACCTTGAATTTGGCTAGCTTCAATTTCCAGCCACTGGACAGTGTCCTGCCTTTGGGTATGTCTCTATTGCAATCACAGGGTGAGATGAAAGCTTGGGCTAGCTTTAATCTAGCTATTTTGTGATGGTAGGGGGCAGGGCTCAGCAACCCTGGGGCTCACTTATGTTCCTAAAGCTCATGCTTCAGGGCTCCAGCCAGCCCCCTGCAGGGGTCAGGAAGGGATTCCTCCTTCCCCAGTGCATTCTGGGTGTTTTTAATCTCCTTCCCCTGAAGCACCCGAGATTATGATGGCTGGAGATGGGGCACTGGACAGGGAGAGCTGGGGCTCTGAGGTGGAACCGATCGCTCTCTCTCTCTCTCAGAGACCAGCTTGGCTGGCTGGTTCTTGCTCACTTGCTCTGGGTCTGAACATCATATGTGGGGTTGGGAAGGACACCAAATTAGCAGGGACCTTGGGGCTTTTTTCCCTTCCTCTGCAGCGTGAGGGGGCGGGTCACTTGCCAGGATTATCTGGGTATCTCTCACTTGATCAGTTCCCTGCCATTGTGGGGGCCTCATGCCCCTCGGTCTCTCCTGTGCGCTGTCTGGGGCCCAGTCTCCCGAGGGCTGGAACACTTTGGTCTCATTTCAGTGGTTGAGTTCAGCGTGCGGAGCTGGGTGGGGTTCGTGGCCTGTGTTGGACAGGAGATCAGACTGGCCAGAGACTCTCTGACTCGGTGAAACGAAGCCACAGCCCTGGCATGCTGGGTAGTGATGCCCAGGGCTCGCTTGCACAGACATGCACATTACTGTAGTGTCACTGCTCCCGGACCCAGCGCTAGCCAGGTTGAAGCTAGCTGGGGTATGTCCATGGAGCTGCAGCCACGCCTGGTGATGACGGGCGGACCTCCTGGCTGGCAGAGTAAAGAGGACCCCGTAACGTGATGTTCAAACTCAAGGGGGTTTAACTGAATCTTTATTCATGGCCAGGTTCCCAGCTCTCCCTGGGAAGCAAGAATGTCTGTGAGAGCCAGGGGCTTGAGCGAACATCCGCACCCCTGGCGTGAGCTCTAAACCTGTCTACCTGTGGGTCATGTTGGGTAAGGCTGGTTAGAGAGTAAGTTCCACACGCTCCTGGGTTAATCTTTAACTTCCCCCTCGCTTTATTCCCATCTTTAAATGCTTGTAGACATTCCCCACTAATGGAACGGTCCCCAAATGGCTTTCATTAGTGGTATGTTATAATTACCCTTGTGCTGCGAGCCTAGCGGGCGCACGCCGTTACCAGTGCAGCCTTATGCCTCTGGGGTGAAGAGACGGTCTCCCCGCTCTGCGGCCCTGCGCGTTGCTGGTGAGTAGGCCGATGAGACGGGGTACTAGGCGAAGGGCTAGGGGGTGGCTGGTTGTGCTCAGCAAAAATGTCATTGCCAGGCAAGTCTGTCGGGCAGGTGAGCTTTTAAAAAACGTTCTGCTCCCAAGATGCACCCGCCGTTGTTGCAGCTTCAGACATTCCTCCAAGCATGTTAGTTACGTGGGAGATCGGGGGGTGTCTGTGACGCAGGGAGTCGGAGCAGGAGCGTTCATGGCAATTACCGCACTGGAATCGTCTCACGGTTTATTGTCCCGAACAGCAACAACAACAGGACAGAGGGACTTACAATGAGTCCTTGTCCTCCTGGCCCTGGGGCAACCTGGAGACTGAGTGCACCTGGCCCCCTGCATGCAGAATGTGCAGTGGCCCAAACTTATTTCAGGCACCCCTGCAATTTAGCCAGGGATTTCAGGCTGGCAAGCTGCCCTTATCCATGTGCACAGCAGGGAAGTGGAGACGTGCTGCAAACCACACATGGGAAGGGATATACTATGTGCATGGGACGCACGGGCCCTAGTGCACATATGTGATATAAATTAATTAATGGAGATATCCCATCTCCTAGAACTGGAAGGGACCTTGAAAGGTCATCAAGTCCAGCCCCCTGCCCTCACTACCAGGACCAAGTACTGATTTTGCCCCAGATCCCTAAGTGGCCCCCTCAAGGATTGAACTCACAACCCTGTGTTTAGTAGGCCAATGCTCAAACCACTGACCTATCCCACCCCCCAATTGACTGTAATAGGCCCTGAGCTCGCAATCAGATCCTACTGCCAGGCCCCCCGTGGCCTGCGTGCAGCCCCATTGCAGGGGGCTCGGCAGGAATCTGGCGGTGAGACTCTGATTGTAGGACAGACGCCATAAACCCTTCACTTGAGAGCTGACTTACCTCCTGTGCTCTTGTTTCACACGTTGGAGGTGTGATAGGTGTGTGTGAGAATGGACCCGCACAGTGCAGGGGCCGGGTTCTTTACCTGGCTGCCTGCTTAGATTTAGGGCAAATTTTTCATCACAAACGTTGCTTGAAAAATCTTTGGCTATGCCTAGTATTGGGGGGGGGGATTGCCCTGCCGGGATTCCTGCTGCTCAGCCAGGATTCCATCCTGCCGGGTGCTGAGCACGCAGGCCCCGAGCCAGCAGGGCAATGAAGCACAGGAGTAGCCCCACTGGAGGGGAGCGCGTTGCTGGACTGCGCGCCCGGAGACTCTGCCCTCCCCCGCGCCTAGCAAGGCCAGGCCCTGGACTTGTCGCCCTCATGACGAAGGGGGGTTACTGAAGGCCAGGGGAGGAGCTGGCGTGGCGAGGGATGAAGTCAGGTCTCAGGTGCTGCATAAGGAACATCCCACAGACAAGGTGGGGGAGGGAATATCTTTGACTGGACCAACTTTGGTTGGCCCTGCAGAAGAGCTCGGTGGGAGCTCAAAAGCTTGTCACTGTCTCCCACCAACCGAAGTTGGTCTGATCGAAGATATTCCCTCCCCACTGTCCTGGGATCACCAGGACTACAGCAGCACTGCACACATATAAGGAACATGTCATATCAGGTGTGCCGCAGGCGCATAGATACCAACAGCCATGGGAACATATGGAGCCCCGTACAATGCACACTTGCCACAGAGCTGAGAACTGCCACCTGTCCTTTAGGTGGCGCTGTCCCTGGAAGTAACGATTATCACCCCAGGATTATTATTTGTATCATGGTGGCGCCTGGGGACAACTGAGAACAGGTAAGAGCTGTTAGCGTGACTAAGGATTTGTGGTCCAGGGGCCCTGCGCTGACCTTTCCTCTTCTCTGATCCCAGGGCGACTCATGGGTTCATTTTGCATTTTCACAGGGCTTTAGAGCTGACCAGGACAGCAACTGCTCAGCATGGTGGATTTCAATAGCACCAACTTCCAGCCCGCAACGTTCCAACTGGCCGGGTTCCCGGGCCTGGAAGCTGCTCACCACTGGATCTCGATCCCTTTCTGTGTGTTCTACGTCGCCGCCATTCTAGGGAATTGCACTATTCTCTGCATTATCTGGGCAGACCGGCGTCTCCACCAGCCCATGTATTTGTTCCTTTGCATGTTGTCAGTCAACGACCTCGGTGTCTCGCTGTCGACCCTGCCCACGGTGCTCAGCACCTTCTGCTTCAATGTCACAGACGTCGCGTTCGACGCCTGCCTGGCCCAGATGTTTTTCATTCACTCCTTTTCCAACATGGGGTCGGGGATTTTACTGGCCATGTCATTCGATCGCTTTGTCGCCATCTGCGACCCGCTGCGCTACGCGGCCATCTTGACCAACCCCAGGATCGTGAGAATCGGGCTGGCTGTTGTGATTAGAAGCTTCAGTGTGGTTTTACCATTGCCCATTCTTATTAAACGCTTGCCTTTCTGCCGTGCCGAAGCCCTCTCCCACGCCTACTGTCTGCACCCGGACGTGATGAGGCTGGCGTGTGCGGACATCACAGTCAATAACATCTACGGCTTATGTGCTGTTCTCTTTGTCTTCGGAATAGACTTGCTGCTTATTGTCATCTCCTACATTCTGATTCTGAAGACCATCTTCAGTATCGCCTCTGGGGGGCAGCGTCTCAAGGCCCTGAACACCTGCATCTCCCATGTCTGCGCTGTCTTAATATTCTACATTCCAATGATCACAGTCTCTGTCATACACAGGTATGGCGAGAACGCCCCGCCGCTGGTCCACATTCTGATGTCCAGTGTCTACCTCTTCATGCCCCCTGTGATAAACCCCATCGTTTACAGTATAAAAACCAAAGAGATTCGAAAGAGCATCCTCAAAATGTTCTCTAGGTAACTAACCCAACCTGGGTGTGAGATGGTTTCTGATGTCTATCTTTTTGGTTTGTAAGTGGATGGATGGATGGATGGATGCCTTAAAGTTTCAGAAGTGGCTAGTGATTTGGAGGTCTTCAGTTAAGGGGTACCCAACTGGAGACATGGCAAAAGGCCTGATTTTCAAACAGGGTTGGGCACTTGTTCTCTGAAAATCAACACTTTGAAGACATCTCCGATTGGGCATCTAAAAACTGAAGCAACCAAAATCTCACATCTCATTTGAAACATTGGGCCATGATTTCTGTATCGGGCAGTTGGCTGACCATGAAAAAAGAGATGCCACAAAGTGTGAGATTAGGTGGGTGAATTGTGGCCTTTCGGGGGATGTTTGTTCTCTATTTTATCCGTACATTATGCACAATTCTTTGTACGACGCAGGTGATGTTAAGCTTGAATTGACAATGTATGACTGTTCTAGACTCTTTTGTATTTGGAGCTGGGGGATATTGCAAATGTCTTATAAATAAAAGCAATGCAAATACAATAATAATACGACAAGACCACACTGGCAGTTCCAGCAGCAGATTCGTACGTGGGCTTTCCCCCGGCAGTACCGCAGTCAGTGCATGGCTGCTTCTCCGTGACTGTCAATCTAACATGGGCCGGGCTGTTAACATTTAAGAAATCAGGACCGTGTATTACACAAATAAACTAACATCCAGTGTGCAGCACTCTCCCCAACGGCCCAGGCTGTCTTCTTTTAGCCCCCGCTGTGTGGGGGGCGGGGAGGGAGACCAGACACTATAAATAAACAACAAGACTTTACACCCTCATCTTACAATGGGGTTTGGAAGCTCTGCACACAAAGGGCTGCAGAGCCGGGCTGTGCCTAGTCCCGTGCCCCAGGCATTGGGTGCTAGGGCTGAGGGACCCATTCTTACATGCAGTGCATCCAGACAGCCAAATTCTCACACTTGTTCTCAAAGGTGGGCTTTGGAAAGGGCTATAGAGGGGACACCCCCATCCCGCAGTGTCCCAGATCCAGGTACTCCGCAAGGCCGCTCACACACACATGCAGGGCGCCTAAGATGTGACATGGGTGCCACTCCAATTCACCTCTGCCACACATCCACAGGACACTCCAAGGCCAATCCCGTTTACACCTGACTTGTGTTCCTTGTGTGTGTGTGTGTGTGTGTGTGTGTGTAGAGCTCTTCCTATTCATGGCTTCCTTCCATCCAGAGAGTCAGACTTGTACTTCCCACTCTGTGACCCATGGACCGCAAGGCCTTGTGCTCATCCACATCTGCCTTGTCTCTAGGACACCATGTGGGCTCCCCTGCCCTTTACGCTCACTGAGTATCCAATAGGCCATGTGGGTGCCAGCCATGTTGTACTGGCGTGACACAGGGTAACTGTGTCTCTCTAGAGAGTAGATCTGGGGTCACGGGTCACATGGGATAACTATAGTATGTAACCTATCATTTAAATCAGCTTCTGTACCAAATGACTGGAGGCTAGCTAATGTGACACCAATTTTTAAAAGAAGGCTCCAGAAACAATTCTGGAAATTACAGGCTGCTAAGGCTAACTTCAGTACTGGGCAAAATGGTTGAAACCATAGTAAAGAACAGAATTCTCAGACACATAGATGACCACGATTTGTTGGGGAAGTGTCAACATGCCTTTTGTAAAGGGAAATCATGCTTCTCCAATCTACTAGAATTCTTTGAGGGCGTCAACACACATGTGGGCAAGGGTGATCCAGAGGATATAATGGACTTGGCCTTTCAGAAAGCCTTTGACAAGGTCCCTCATCAAAGGCTCTTAAGCAAAGTGAGCTGTCATGGGATAAGAAGCAAGGTCCAAGAAGGAAGGTCCTCTCATTGATCAGTAACTGGTTAACGACAGAAAACAAAGGCTAGGAATAAATGGTCAATTTTCAGAAGGGAGAGAGGTAAATAGAGGGGTCCCCCAGGGGTCTGTATTGGTACCACTACTGTTCAACAGATTCATAAGTGATCTGGAAAAAGGGGGAAAACAGTGATATGGCAAAGTTTGCAGATGACACAAAATTACTCAAGATAGTTAAGTCCAAAGCTGACTGCGAAGAGCTACAAAGGGATCTCTCAAAACTGAGTGACTGGGTAACAAAATGGCAGATGAAATTCAATGTAGATAAATGCAAAGTAATGCACATTGGAAAACATAATCTCAACTATACATATAAAATGATGGGGTCTAAATTAGCTGTTATCACTCAAGAAAGAGATTTTGGAGTGATTGTAGATAGTTCTCTGAAAACATCCACTCAATGTGGATCAATTGATCATTGCCCTGTTCTGTTCATTCCCTGTGAAGCACCTGGGCCCCGGCCACTGTCACAGGTCAGGATCCTGGGCTAGATGGAATTGGTGTGAGTCAGTGTGGCCGTTCTTATTTGCTATCCGAGGGGCAGCCGGGTTAGTCTGTATCCACAAAACCAACGAGGAGTCCGGTGGCACCTTAAAGACTAACAGATTTGAATCTGTTCAATCCGTTGGTCTTGAAGCTGCCACCGGACTCCTCGTGATTCTTATTTTCTGCTGTTCTCATGTAGGATAAAGGATACAAGCAGCAAAAGTCACCGAGCTCTTGCTGCTGTATATGGCTTCTTTGCCTGATTAGCCCATGTTCAAACAGCAGCCTCCGCTTGAGTTCCCAGTGGACTGTGCGACCCCCAAGGAGCTGCTGCAAGGCTACAGGATAAATACTCTCCCGTGCCTGGCAGTCCGTGGCGGATACTCCAGGCAGGCTGGGTCCAGAGGCTTTTTTCCTCGATGGTGAAGATTTTCGTCACGTCCACCCTGGTGAGTCAGCTGAGGTTGAGAGAAGGGGGTTGGTGACCTAACACCTCTATTTGGAGTTTTACGGGGAGATATGAGTCCAATAAAGCTTTAAGAAAGTTTATAATCAGGACACTTTTAAAATCGATTTCACCATTTAGCAGGAGATAACGTAGGTGCCGAACTCTCATCTCTGCTTTTGAAATTCTGCCCCTTCCTTGTTAGCAGCTCTGGACGCTTTTCCTCCTGGACGGATGGGATGAAACGCAGCGCCGTGAGCACAGCCCCTCGTGGCGCTGAGACTGAGAAGCAGGCAGCGGGCGAAGGGGCAGGGGGCTGGTTTTAGAGGAGGTTAAGAGGAGGGATTTGCCCCATTGCCTCTGGCCAATGGTCCTCTGCCTCCTGGGGGGCCGTGCGTGAGCTGGGGGGCTCTGGGGTGCACCGGGACATTGCAGGAACATCAAATCTCATCAAGCTCTTCTCGCTGTTCCCTGGCTAAACACCAGCCCATCACCTCTGCCTTCTGGCCGGACTTGGTTTCTTCAAACCTTCACGAGAACATTTCAGCATATTTCATGCACAGACACAAACACCCACAGACACACACTCACACACAGAGACAGACAGACACACAGAGACAGACAGATACTCACACGGACACACACACACACACACACAGACACTCACACAAAATCTCTCTCTCTCTCTCACATACACACACACATATTCACCACAGAGACAGACAGACAGACAGACACACAGAGACACAGACACATTTACACAAACACACACACACACACGCACACACAGACAATTCACACACACTCACACACAGACACACACACAATCTCTCTCTCTCACATACACACACACACATGCAGAAAGACACAAATACACTCACCACAGAGACAGACAGGCACACAGACACACAGAGACACAGACACATTTACACAAACACACACACACACAGATAGACAGACACACACACGGACATGCACACACACACAGACACACAAACACTCACACAGACACACACACACACACAATCTCTCTCTCTCTCTCTCTTTCTCACACACACACACATATACAGAAAACCACACATACACTCACCACAGAGACAGACAGACAGACACAGACACATTCACACAAACAGACACACACAGAGACACACACACACATGGATGCACACACAGAGACAGACACACACTCACACACACAATCTCACACCCAGACACACACACACACGGTTGCAGTTCGGTTTGTATTCGGCACAACTCAGCCCTGTCCCTGCCGCCGGCCCCACGCTCCAGCTGGATGGAAGCTAGCACGGGAGGGGCCAAGAGCCGGGGATTCACCCCTCTGGCCTGCAGCACAGACGTAGCCTTAGGGACAAATCCTGCCCAAGTTTATGGGCTGTCCAGCCCTACTGAGCTCCACAGCACTGCACAGCCGGTGTGTAGGGGAGCACAGGGGCCAGCCTGCAACCTGTGTGTTCTCATGGCTGGGGCCTGTCCCTTTCATCCTGTGTAAAGTGCTGATGTGCACCTGGGGCTGCGGAATCACATGAACATTCATGAGCAATAATCAATCTGTCCTTTCCCTGCCTCAAAGAGTCTAAGAGGGCTGGCGATCGTAGGGCGTAATGCAGAGCACAGTTAAACGCAGGTCCCGATTCTGCTTTTAGCGGCATCCCTGTCCGAGGCGGGAAGTCCCAGCGCCCAGCTGGGAGGCCGGGCTCAGACGCGCGGAGGGGTCGTGGGCTTGCCACACTTTGCACTGGGCCAGAGTCAGAGCCGGCGCGCAGGTTTCCAGCCGTCCCGCTGCTGTCTGGGGGAGGGCGGCATGAGAGGGACGGGGGGTGGAGAGGAGCTATTCGCAGGCTGGCCCAGCTTCATAGATTTAAGGCCAGATGGGACCAGTCTGATCAGCTGCATTGCACAGGCCAGAGACCTGCCCTGAATTCATTCCTGTGTGAACTAGAGCAGTCTCCGTTGCCAGTGACGGGGAATTCACACCTGCCCTTGCGAAGGGTTAATTTCCCTTGCTGTTAACAATGTGCCCCTTACTGCTCCTCTGAATGTGACCAATTCACCAACCTCCTTCCTGAGGAACGTTCTAGAACTGTGGACAGCGGAACTGTGGGAGCAGAATCTCTTGGTTCCCTTTGAACGAGCTAGGGCTGGGAATGAATTCTTGGACCCTGGCTCTGGCTGGATTCAGAACAACTCCTCCTTGATTTCCCTGGGGAGAGCAGCTCCAGGCTTGCAGGAGAGGGCCCTTGTACACTGGGATTCTGCAAGTCAATGCTGAACTGCAGCTCCCTTCCCGGTCACCTGGCCTCGGGGTAACTCTCAGGTTCATTTTGCATTTACACAGGGGGTTGGAGCTGACCGAGACAGTGACTACTCATCATGGTGGATTTCAATAGCACCAGCTTCCATCCTCCCACATTTCAACTGACCGGCTTCCCAGGCCAGGAAGCTGCTCACCACTGGATCTCGATCCCTTTCTGTGTAGTCTACGTCACCGCCATTGTAGGGAATTGCACTGTCCTCTGCATTATCTGGGCAGACCGGCGTCTCCATCAGCCCATGTATTTGTTCCTGTGCATGCTGTCAGTCAACGACCTCGGTATGTCTCTGTCGACCCTGCCTACGGTGCTCGGCATCTTCTGCTTCGATGTCTCAGACGTCGTGTTCGACGCCTGCCTGGCTCAGATGTTTTTCATTCACTCCTTTTCCTTCATGGAGTCGGGGATTTTACTGGCCATGTCGTTCGATCGCTTTGTCGCCATCTGCAACCCGCTGCGCTACGCGGCCATCTTGACCAACCCCAGGATCGTGAGAATCGGGCTGGCCGTTGTGATTAAAAGTACCAGCATGCTCTTCCCTTTCCCCTTTCTGATTAAACGGCTGCCAATCTGCAAAGGCAATGTCCTCTCCCACCCCTACTGCTTGCACTCAGACATGATGAGACTGGCATGTGCAGACACAACGGTCAATAACATCTACGGATTGTTTGCCACCCTCGTCACTTACGGCTTAGACTCAGTGTTCATCATCCTATCGTACGTTAAGATTCTAAGGACTGTTTTTAATATTGCATCCTATGAACAGCGCCTCATGGCCCTGAACACCTGTGTCTCGCACATCTGCGCCGTCTTACTCTTTTATGTCCCAATAATTGCTGTTGCTGTTATGCACAGGTTCGGGAAAAGTGCCCCTCGTCTTGTGCAAATTCTTCTGTCCTATGCCTGCCTCTTTGTCCCCCCTGTGTTAAACCCAATTGTTTACAGCGTGAAGACGAAGGAGATTCGCAAGGGGATCTCCCGAATATTCTCCAGAGACTTTCTCTGAACTGGGAGTTGTGTGGGATATGGTTTTGTTGGACGAGTTTTGAATAGCTTGTTGACTGAATGTCATATCTTCTCAGAGGACATTCAAACCCTCCAACCATAAAACACTAGAACAATTCAAACTGTGTATAGGCAGTTGCCTGCAAAAGATTCTGTTATCTCGTCTTATGATTTTAAATTACAATTTCAGATGTTAAAGACAATCAAAGTTTATCAGTCTTTTGAGGCAGGGGCTGTGGCTTCCAGTGGGTGTGAGCAGTGCCCGGCACCTCAATACAAAATGTACATAGGGAGAAGGAAAGACCCCTCTCAAATCTATCACTTTCTGGTGTAAATCGATTCAGTTCTGCAGCAGGGGCGTCTGTCTGTCCTGTTTGCGACGGGGGCCAGCACTATCTCAAAGCAGTAGATTAACAATAGTTGTAACTGGGGGGAGGCCGTGCCCTTTTTTGCATCTGCAAATTGAGCAACTTGCACACACCAGGGGCTCCAGGTGTCCTTCTTTTGCACCCCACAAGCTCACTATGTACCACCCCCTCTTTAAAGGAATTCATGCAAATCCCCCTCTCCATTCCTCCCCTTCCGCATTCTCAGTTCTTTTCTCTCTGTCTGTCAGAGAAGTCTTCCAAAGGGGTGACATTTGAAACTGCTTTGGATGGCCCGAGCTGAGAAGGGGGGCAGTTGTTATGCTGGGAGGTGTGTATGGCTCCCATCAACCACTGCTTTGATCTAGATCGGGGTCGGCAACCTTTCAGAAGTGGTGTGCCGAGTCTTCATTTATTCACTCTAATTTAAGGTTTCGCGTGCCAGTCATACATTTTAATGTTTTTAGAAGGTCTCTTTCTATAAGTCTAGAATATATAACTAAACTATTGCTGTATGTAAAGTAAATAAGGTTTTTAAAATGTTTAAGAAGCTTCATTTAAAATTAAATTAAAATGCAGAGCCCCCCGGACCGGTGGCAAGGACCCGGGCAGTGTGAGTGCCACTGATAATCAGCTCGTGTGCTGCCTTCGGCACACGTGCCGTAGGTTGGCTACCCCTGATCGAGAGCCAATTCTGAGGTGGCTGAAGCTGCTGGTTCTGCTAACCAGATGCCAAGGACTCCTCCTTGTGTTCCCCTGTTCTCCTTTTCCGTTTTGCTGATTGCCACCAACATCCACAGGGCTTCACCCGCTGATGGCTAGAATATTCCCTGAAATTTTGTAATTGATCGGCTGCAGCATTCAAACGTTATTGCGTTACAGACAGACAAATAAACAGAGAAGTGCCATTGGGTTGCATGCGCGACCGCACTTTGCTTGGCTATGTATATTCAAGAACAGATAAACAGCTTTGAGGAATAAGGAGATGGACAGAAATACTTTGCAATACAATGGGCCCTCGATGTAAATTGTATTTGTCGTCCCTACTCTACACGGTGTCCATGTCTGTTCCTTCAGTGTCCCTAGCCTCTGTTGGCCAGAAGCTGGGAATGGGCGACAGGGGATGGATCACTTGCTGATTCCCTGTTCGGTTCATTCCCTCTGGGGTGCCTGGCACTGGCCACTGTGGGAAGACAGGAGACTGGGCTAGATGGAATTGGTCTGACTCAGTCTGGCTGTTCTTATGTAGACACTGTGAAAGTTGCCATTGCTGGGACTGAGGGACTGGCAAGAGCAGTGCGAAGGCGAGGACAGTGCTGCCGAGTGGCGATGGGGACTCTGCCTCCCAATGCTCTGGCAAGCTGTAAACACTGAATGAAGAAATGGATTGTGACCCGCTGTGGGGCTGGGGCTAATGAGAGATAAATATTCCCCCCGCCCAGGTTGATTAATGCAAAGGGGACGTTTCCCCTGCTCAGGCAAGGGCCTCCTCCACTTCTAATGGCGCCCAATGTGGACAAGTTCCGTGTTTCATCCGGTTCCACCAGTGGACCGGGGCTCTCAGGTGGAACAGAGAACCCTCTTCCTAGTGGCCTGGCTGGTGGGTCTGGTTCATGTGCTCAGCGGCGAAAAGGTCACCAGATTTGTGATAGCGAAGGGATTTCCCACTGGCCAGACTGGCAGGGACCGTGGGGTTTTTTGCCTTCTTCTGCAGCCTGGGATGTGGGTCACCTGCTGGGATCACCGGGGCATGTCTCACCTGATCAATCCCCTGCCACTGCAGGGGCCTCAGGCATTGGGGGCCCCTCTGTCCCTCCTGTTCTCTGCCTGCCGGCTGAAATGCTTTGCTCTAACTAAAGTTTTGGGGGTCAGTAGAGAGGTACCTGGGTGAGGTTCTCTGGCCTGTGCCATGCCGGAGGTCAGGTCTACAGCTCTGAAACTATGAAACATCCTCAGGAACTTATGTTTATTTACTCGGCTTAATATCCGCTGTCTCGGGGTTAGGAAAACCCAGCCCATCCCCAAAGAGCAAGAGCACCCCCACTTCGGATTCACATTGACCTGCTGTCAGTATAAGCTATGCCCGAGCAAGGACTGCAGAATCCAGACCCAAGCGAATCGCTGATAAGGTCAGGACATTCTTGGAATGGCTTCTTGCCATGTGCAGCAGAGAGAGAACTCCTGGGTCGCTGGAGCGGCTCGCTGAGATTTACTGCCCAGCCTAGACTCGTGTTTGAAAAGTTATTAACATTTTAACTAGCAGCGTCAGCCTGGGTCATGGGGAGCTGCCTGGCTCATTTCAGCTGGGCTGTGTGGGGAAGCAGCAGGACCCAGGCTGCAGGGGGACATGTCAAGGTGGATGAGAGCCCCATGGAAGTGCTGATGTATTCGATCAATTAGCCAGACAGTTGTCTTCAGTTGCGGGTCAGTGGGTGTACCCGAGAGCAGCAGTTGGTTCACGGCCCATAGAAAAGCTGCCGGGTTTGACTGTGAACAGACCTAATGACACAGCCGCTGTTCACTGATGGATCAAGGCCTGCAAGAGGGCGAATCCTCAAGCTGTGCCATTGGCCCCAATCCTGCAGCCAGTCGTGCACACGGCTCACTTGACACACGCGCGTTACCAGGCTTTAGGCTTGACTGACTCTTCCCTCGGGCACATTGGCGTTGGCCCAATAACAGGGAATTACGGATTCCAGCAGCACGGGGAGGGGCGGGGAACACATGGGTCAGCTTCATTTTTTTTTTAACAGTTTCCTTGGTGACTGAAATGCAGCAAGAGGAACATTACAAACCCGCAGTGCTGCCTTGCCTCCAGGGCGCGTCACATAACGGGCACCAAACTCCTCAGCCTCCCAGAGGGGCCTGTCTTCAGTGTGAAGACAGGCCCTTCTGGGAGGTGGAGGGAAGGGTAAATGGCTGGAGCTCTAACCATCAACTCCTCTCATGGTCAGCAACCTTCCTCTAATTTCAAGCCTAAACTGGTTGATGGCTGGTTTGTATCCATTTGTTCTTGTGTCCACATTCAATAACTCCTCTTCCTCCCTGGTATTTGTCCCTCTGATGTATTTTAGAGAGCAATCGTACAACCTTTTGAATGTTGCATGCCAGCAATCTGGTTCCGTTTTTGGTGCAAATGGAGCTCATCCCTCCTGTCTAGACCACTCCTTCTCCAAAAGGTTCCCCAGTTCCTAATAACCCTGAATCCCTCCTCCCCGCACCACTGTCTCATCCTCGCATTGAGACACTGCACCTCTGCCTGTCTGACTGGCCCTGCGCATGGAACTGGGAGCATTTCAGAGAATGTTCCCACGGAGGTCCTGGACTTCAGTCTCTTACCTAGTAGGCTACGTTTGCCCTCCAGGACCTCTCTTCTACCTATCCCTATGTCACCGGTACCTACATATACCACGACCACCGGCTCCTCCCCAGCACTACCTGTAAGGTTATCTAGATGTCTCATGAGATCCACTACCTTTGCACCTAGCAGGCAGTTCACTGTATGGTTCTCCCAGCCATCACAAACCCAACTATCTATATTTCTAATACTGAAATCCCCCATTACTATTACCTGTCTCATCCTAATAACTGGGGTTCCTGCCTCGGAGGGGTGTCGTCAGTCTGAGAGGAGACCATGACATCATCAGGAAGGTGGGTCCCCAGTAGGGGATTGCCCCCCTTTGCTGCAGGGATAGCTCAGCGGTTTGAACATTGGCCTGCTTAACCCAGGGTTGTGAGTTCAATCCTTCAGGGAGTCATTTAGGGATTTAGGGACAGTACTTGGTCCTGCTGTGAAGGCAGGAGACTGAACTCGATGGCATTACAAGGTCCCTTCCAGTTCTATGAGATAGGTACATTTCTTCATATTAGATGCTTCTTACCCGAAGATTTGACATCTCCTTAACTGCACGGGGGCATTTGCTTCCCAGCTCGCATTAGTTGTTCATGGTATCGACATTGGGGGATGGTCCTTGTGCCCCACCCGGGCACTACTTGCTGCATGGGGAATAAGGCAGGTGTCCATGTGGTTTCTTGCTCACAGTGACATCAGCAGGGATGTCACAGTCCACCCGGGCAAGCCAGGAAGTTAGGAAGCTGTGAGCAGGGGAGCAGCATGGGGATGTGCACCAGCTGACATGAGTGCTCTGGATTTGGTCTCTAGACATCCCCAGCCCCTCTAAGTCTCTGGTCTCTCTGCTTTTCGGGAAGGGACCAGCATCGTGTTAGCCATGGCTGGAAAGGGACAGGGCTCTGGCGGCAACCCTGCAGAGCCCCAGATCATCAAAGTGACGGTGAAGACCCTCAAGGAAAGGGAGGAGTTTGCAGTGTGGGAGAACAGCACCATCGCTGACTTTCGGGGCGAAATCGCCAAGTGCTTCCATGCTCCCACCAACCTGCTCTTCTTGATCTTTGCTGGGAAGATTGTGAACGACCGAGATACTCTCAGCCAGGCCGGGATCCATGATGGATTCACCATCCACCTCGTCATCAGGCCACAAACGAGAGCAGAGGACCAGGAAGCTCAGCAAACGAACGCCAGCACGCATGCTGCCACCCTCCCTGCACCACCCAACGGCACGTCCCTGGGCAGAGACGCTCCTGGCTCAGCTGGCCTGGCAGATCTGAGCGTGCTAGGTGGGAACGCACCCAGCATTTTAGGTGTCCTAAATGAGCTCCAGCAGCTGCTGGTGGTCAACCCCGAGATGATGCTACAGATTCTGGAAAATCCCTTTGTCCAGAGCATGCTGTCAAACGCCGACCTGATAACACGGTTCATAAAGGAACACCCCCTGTTCCAGCAGTTTGTGCAGCAGAATCCAGAGGTCAGACACATCTGGAACAACCCAGCCCTCCTGCGAGAAATGATCGAGTTCATTAGGAACCCAGCGATGATGCAGGAAATTCTGAGAAACAGGAGCCAGACTCCGCTGCTGGGTGGAGACAAAGTCTTGTGGCAAATGCTCCCTGATACTCCGATGCCAACGCTGAATGGACCAGAGGCGCAGTGTGGGAGTGACCCACCCCGGAACAAGCCACCCCCAGCAGGGCTCAGCCAACCGTCCCCCACAGAAAACAGAGACCCTTTGCCGAACCCTTGGGCCTCTCAGTTTGGTCCACAGACTTCCACACCCCCATCGCAACCATGGCACTGACGTTGGGGGTATTCATGTCAGGAACTTGCTACTGTAATAATACGACAAGACCACACTGGCAGTTCCAGCAGCAGATTCATACGTGGTCTAACATGGGCCGGGATGTTAACATTTAAGAAATCAGGACCGTGTATTACACACATAAACTAACATCCAGTGGGCAGCACTCTCCCCCGCAGGTATTTAAGTTGAAAGATGCTGCCCTTTGGCATCACCTCCCCGCCTGGGGTTAATTACAACACGTTCAGGGCCAGACGGTGGCTGCCTGCTCTGTGGGCCTGATGGTTTTCAACCTAGTGCGCCCTGGCCGGAGGCAGCGATAGCATGGGCTGGAGCGCTGATAAGCTGGTACCGAGGGCTGAGAGCCCCTCCGGACTCTGCTCTGGTGCAGAGCCAAGGAAGGGCTGGAAGAACTAACCAGTAAACCTGTCCAGCCTGGCTCAGGGACGGTCACAGCCTCAGTCCTGCGCTAGGTGCATTGGCAGCGACCCTCTATGCTAGTCCCTCGCTACCATGTCATTGGACGGAGATAGAAAGGTTTAACCAATGAGCTCGTGGTGGCTGTGGAGAGCTGGGGAAAGTGATGGTTTTGGGAGGCTGCTTTGCAGCAGACACAGGGCACTGGATTGGGAGCCCGGAGATCTGGGTTCTACATCATTGGGTGTGTCTCTTCCCTACTCAGTCTCGCTTTCACCTGCCCCCATTTGTGTGTGTTAGGACAGGTCTGCCTGTTATTGTGTGTTTGTGTCTCTCACTGCCCAGGACCTGCGGCGGGGAGGGGGAGGAAGGGAGGAGAACCAGGCACTATAAATAAACAACAAAACTTTACACCCTCATCTTACAATGGGGTTTGGAAGGTCTGCACACAAAGGGCTGCAGAGCCGGGCTGTTTCTAGTCCCGTGCCCCAGGCATTGGGTGCTAGGGGTGAGGGACCCATTCTCACATGCAGTGCATCCAGACAGCCAAATTCTCACACTTGTTCTCAAAGGTGGGCTTTGGAAAGGGCTATAGAGGGGACACCCCCATCCCGCAATGTCCCATATCCATGTACTCCGCAAGGCCGCTCACACACACATGCAGGGCACCTAAGATGCGACATGGGTGCCACTCCAATTCACCTCTGCTACACATCCACAGGACACTCCAAGGCCAATCCCGTTTACACCTGACTTCTGTACCTTGTGTGTGTGTGTGTGTTTGTGTGTGTGTGTGTGTGTGTGTGTGTGTGTGTGTGTGTGTGTGTGTGTGTAGGGCTGTTCCTATTCATGGCTTCCTTCCATCCAGAGAGCCAGACTTGTACTTCCCACTCTGTGACCCATGGTCCGCAAGGCCTTGTGCTCATCCACATCTGCCTTGTCTCTAGGACACCATGAGGGCTCCCCTGCCCTTTACGCTCACTGAGTATCCAATAGGCCATGTGGGTGCCAGCCGTGTTGTACTGGGCGTGACACAGGGTAACTGTGTCTCTCTAGAGAGTAGCTCTGGGGTAACGGGTCACATGGGATAACTGTAGTATGTAGCCTATCATTTAAATCAGCTTCTGTACCAAATGACTGGAGGCTAGCTAATGTGACACCAATTTTTAAAACAAAGCTCCAGAAGCAATTCTAGCAATTACAGGCTGCTAAGGCTAACTTCAATACTGGGCAAATTGGTTGAAACCATAGTAAAGAACAGAATTCTCAGACACATAGATGACCACGATTTGTTGGAGAAATGTCAACATGCCTTTTGTAAAGGGAAATCATGCCTCACCAATCTACTAGAATTCTCTGAGGGCGTCAACTCACATGTGGGCAAGGGTGATCCAGAGGATATAATGGACTTGGACTTTCAGACAGCATTTGACAAGGTCCCTCATCAAAGGCTCTTAAGCAAAGAAAGGTATCATGGGATAAGAAGCAAGGTCCAAGAAGGAAGGTCCTCTCACGGATCAGTAACATGGACAGAAAACAAAGGCTAGGAATAAATGGTCATTTTTCAGAAGGGAGAGAGGTAAATAGTGGGGTCCGCCAGGGGTCTGTATTGGGACCACTACTGTTCAACAGATTCATAAGTGATCTGGAAAAAAGGGGAAAACAGTAATATGGCAAAGTTTGCAGATGATACAAAATTACTCAAGATAGATAAGTCCAAAGCTGACTGTGAAGACATACAAAGGGATCTCTCAAAACTGAGTGACTGGGCAACCCAATGGCAGATGAAATTCAATGTTGATAAATGCAAAATAATGCACATTGGAAAACATAATCTCAACTATACATATCAAATGATGGGATCTAAATTAGCTGTTATCACTCAAGAAAGAGATTTTGGAGTGATTGTAGATAGTTCTCTGAAAACATCCACTCAATGTGCAGCGGCAGTCAAAAAAGTGAACAGAATATTGGGTACCATTAGGAAAGGGATAAATAATCAGACAGAAAATATCATATTGCCTCTATATAAATCATGGCATACTCACACCTTGAATACTGCATGCAGTTCTGGTCGCCTCATCTCAAAAAAGATATATTAGAATTGGAAAAGGTACAGAGAAGGGCAACAAAAATGAATGGGGGTATGGAACAGCTTCCGTATGAGGAGAGACTAAAAAGACTGGGACTTTTCAGCCTAGAAAAGAGACGAGTAAGGGGGGGATATGATAGACGTCTATAAAATCATCATTGGTGTGGGGAAAGTAAATATGCAAGTGTTATTTTCTCCTTCACATAACACACAGACCAGGGTCACCCAATTCAATTAATAGGGAGCAAGTTTAAAAAAAAGCATAAGAAAGTACTTCTTCCACAATGTACAACCTGTGGAACTCATTGCCAGGGGATGTTGTGAAGGCCAAAACCATAACAAGGTTCAAAAAAGCACTAGATACGTTCATGGAGGATAGGTCCATCAATGGCTATTAGCCAGGTTGGGCAGGGATGGAAAACCATGCTGAGTGTCCCTAGCCCCTGCTCACCAGAAGCTGGAAGGAGACGACAGGAGATGGATCAATTGATCATTGCCCTGTTCTGTTCATTCCCTGTGAAGCACCTGGGCCCTGGCCACTGTCACAGGTCAGGATCCTGGGCTAGATGGAATTGGTGTGAGTCAGTGTGGCCGTTCTTATTTGCTATCCGAGGGGCAGCCGGGTTAGTCTGTATCCACAAAACCAACGAGGAGTCCGGTGGCACCTTAAAGACTAACAGATTTGAATCTGTTCAATCCGTTGGTCTTGAAGCTGCCACCGGACTCCTCGTGATTCTTATTTTCTGCTGTTCTCATGTAGGATAAAGGATACAAGCAGCAAAAGTCACCGAGCTCTTGCTGCTGTATATGGCTTCTTTGCCTGATTAGCCCGTGTTCAAACAGCAGCCTCCGCTTGAGTTCCCAGTGGACTGTGTGACCCCCAAGGAGCTGCTGCAAGGATACAGGATAAATACTCTCCCGTGCCTGGCAGTCCGTGGCGGATACTCCAGGCAGGCTGGGTCCAGAGGCTTTTATCCTCGATGGTGAAGATTTTCGTCACGTCCACCCTGGTGAGTCAGCTGAGGTTGAGAGAAGGGGGTTGGTGACCTGACACCTCTATTTGGAGTTTTATGGGGAGATATGAGTCCAATAAAGCTTTAAGAAAGTTTATAATCAGGACACTTTTAAAATCGATTTCACCATTTAGCAGGAGATAACGTAGGTGCCGAACTCTCATCTCTGCTTTTGAAATTCTGCCCCTTCCTTGTTAGCAGCTCTGGACGCTTTTCCTCCTGGATGGATGGGATGAAACGCAGTGCCGTGAGCACAGCCCCTCGTGGCGCTGAGACTGAGAAGCAGGCAGCGGGCGAAGGGGTAGGGGGATGGTTTTAGAGGAGGTTAAGGGGAGGGATTTGCCCCATTGCCTCTGGCCAATGGTCCTCTGCCTCCTGGGGGGCCGTGCGTGAGCTGGGGGGCTCTGGGTTGCACCGGGACACTGCAGGAACATCAAATCTCATCAAGCTCTTCTCGCTGTTCCCTGGCTAAACACCAGCCCATCACCTCTGCCTTCTGGCCGGACTTGGTTTCTTCAAACCTTCACGAGAACATTTCAGCATATTTCACACACAGACACGCACACACACAGACACACACGCATACACACACTCACACACAGATACACAATCTCTCTCTCTCACATACACACACACACATGCAGAAAGACACAAATACACTCACCACAGAAACAGGCACACAGACAGAGACACACAGACACATTTACACAAACACACACACACACACAGAGATAGACAGACACACACAAACACACAGATAGCCAGACACTCACACACAGACACACACAGACGCAATCTCTCTCTCTCTCTCTCTCTCACACACACACACACACGCGCGCGCGCACAGAAAACCACACATACACTCACCACAGAGACAGACAGACAGACACAGACACACACGGAGTGACACACACACACACACACAGACACACACACTCACACACACACACACACACATGCACACACACAATCTCACACCCAGACACACACACACGGTTGCAGGTCGGTATGTATTCGGCACAGCTCAGCCCTGCCCCTGCCGCCAGCCCCATGCTCCAGCTGGATGGAAGCTAGCACGGGCGGGATCCGTGAGCAGGGGATTCACCCCTCTGGCCTGCAGCACAGACGTAGCCTTAGGGACAAATCCTGCCCAGGTTTATGGGCTGTCCAGCCCTACTGAGCTCCACAGCACTGCACAGCCGGTGTGTAGGGGAGCACAGGGGCCAGCCTGCAACCTGTGTGTTCTCATGGCTGGGGCCTGTCCCTTTCATCCTGTGTAAAGTGCTGATGTGCACCTGGGGCTGCGGAATCACATGAACATTCATGAGCAATAATCAATCTGTCCTTTCCCTGCCTCAAAGAGTCTAAGAGGGCTGGCGATCGTAGGGCGTAATGCAGAGCACAGTTAAACGCAGGTCCCGATTCTGCTTTTAGCGGCATCCCTGTCTGAGGCGGGAAGTCCCAGCGCCCAGCTGGGAGGCCGAGCTCAGACGCACGGAGGGGTCGTGGCCTTGCCACACTTTGCACTGGGCCAGAGTCAGAGCCGGCGTGCAGGTTTCCAGCCGTCCCGCTGCTGTCTGGGGGAGGGCGGCATGAGAGGGACGGGGGGTGGAGAGGAGCTATTCGCAGGCTGGCCCAGCTTCATAGATTTATGGCCAGAAGGGACCACTCTGATCAGCTGCATTGCACAGGCCAGAGACCTGCCCTGAATTCATTCCTGTGTGAACTAGAGCAGTGGTTCCCCAACTGGGGTTCGCAAACCCCTGGGGGTTTGCAGAACGTTACAGGGGGTTATCCAGAAAAATTTCACTAATGGCAGACAGAGGACCCCGGGCATTGGAGACTGCAGGTGGGACCCGCTTGCAGGGCAGACACCCTGAGCCACAGGGAGAGCGGGGCCAGGCAGTTGGGGCCGGCAGCCCGAGCCCTGCCCCCGTCAGCAGGGGAGCTGGTAGCCCAAACCCCAGCCCAAGCCCCAGGAATTTGCCAAATCTCATCTAAAGCCAGAACCACAGCCCTCCTCGTTACCACCAGTCACAACCTCACCCGAAACTAGAGGTGGGTGAAAAATACCAAGCATTTTTCACAGAAAGTTTTGAATTTTTTTCACATTTTTCAAAATTCCCCAAGAAAAATTTACAAAAAACTGAAACGGAAAAATGGTCCATTTTCAAAAACTGTTTTCATGAAACATTTTCTGATTTTTGAAAACCAAAAATGAATTTATTTTTATTAGAAACCATTTTTTTTAAAACAAAAGCCAAACAAACATTTCACAAAAACATTTTTGGTTTCTGGTTTTTCTATGTTCGTTAAAAAAAGTTTCAATTAAAAATATTTTTCAGAGGTTCATAGATTCCGGGTCCCGGCAGTTGGGGCATCCATCACACTGTGGAAATTTAAACTTAAATCCCTGAAAATATTCATTTTTAGGAGGGGGTCACGAGATTTCACAATTTAGTGAAAGGGGTTCGTGGGCTGTTAAAGTTTGGGAACCACTGAACTAGAGCAGTCTCCGTTGCCAGTGACGGGGAATTCACACCTGCCCTTGCGAAGGGTTAATTTCCCTTGCTGTTAACAATGTGCCCCTTACTGCTCCTCTGAATGTGACCAATTCACCAACCTCCTTCCTGAGGAACGTTCTAGAACTGTGGACAGCGGAACTGTGGGAGCAGAATCTCTTGGTTCCCTTTGAACGAGCTAGGGCTGGGAATGAATTCTTGGACCCTGGCTCTGGCTGGATTCAGAACAACTCCTCCTTGATTTCCCTGGGGAGAGCAGCCCCAGGCTCGCAGGAGAGGGCCCTTGTACACTGGGATTCTGCAAGTCAATGCTGAACTGCAGCTCCCTTCCCGGTCACCTGGCCTCGGGGTAACTCTCAGGTTCATTTTGCATTTACACAGGGGGTTGGAGCTGATCGGGACAGCGACTGCTCAGCATGGTGGATTTCAATAGCACCAGCTTCCATCCTGCCACATTCCAACTGACGGGCTTCCCAGGCCAGGAAGCTGCTCACCACTGGATCTCGATCCCTTTCTGTGTGGTCTACATCACCGCCATTGTAGGGAATTGCACTGTCCTCTGCATTATCTGGGCAGAGCGACGTCTCCATCAGCCCATGTATTTGTTCCTGTGCATGCTGTCAGTGAACGACCTCGGTATGTCGCTGTCGACCCTGCCTACGGTGCTCGGCATCTTCTGCTTCGATGTCACAGACGTCGCGTTCGACGCCTGCCTGGCTCAGATGTTTTTCATTCACTCCTTTTCCTTCATGGAGTCGGGGATTTTACTGGCCATGTCGTTTGATCGCTTTGTCGCCATCTGCAACCCGCTGCGCTACGCGGCCATCTTGACCAACCCCAGGATCGTGAGAATCGGGCTGGCCGTTGTGATTAAAAGTACCAGCATGCTCCTCCCTTTCCCCTTTCTGATTAAATGGCTGCCAATCTGCAAAGGCAATGTCCTCTCCCACCCCTACTGCTTGCACTCAGACATGATGAGACTGGCATGTGCAGACACAACGGTCAATAACATCTACGGATTGTTTGCCACCCTCGTCACTTACGGCTTAGACTCAGTGTTCATCATCCTATCGTACGTTAAGATTCTAAGGACTGTTTTTAATATTGCATCCTATGAACAGCGCCTCATGGCCCTGAACACCTGTGTCTCGCACATCTGCGCCGTCTTACTCTTTTATGTCCCAATAATTGCTGTTGCTGTTATGCACAGGTTCGGGAAAAGTGCCCCTCGTCTTGTGCAAATTCTTCTGTCCTATGCCTGCCTCTTTGTCCCCCCTGTGTTAAACCCAATTGTTTACAGCGTGAAGACGAAGGAGATTCGCAAGGGGATCTCCCGAATATTCTCCAGAGACTTTCTCTGAACTGGGAGTTGTGTGGGATATGGTTTTGTTGGACGAGTTTTGAATAGCTTGTTGACTGAATGTCATATCTTCTCAGAGGACATTCAAACCCTCCAACCATAAAACACTAGAACAATTCAAACTGTGTATAGGCAGTTGCCTGCAAAAGATTCTGTTATCTCGTCTTATGATTTTAAATTACAATTTCAGATGTTAAAGACAATCAAAGTTTATCAGTCTTTTGAGGCAGGGGCTGTGGCTTCCAGTGGGTGTGAGCAGTGCCCGGCACCTCAATACAAAATGTACATAGGGAGAAGGAAAGACCCCTCTCAAATCTATCACTTTCTGGTGTAAATCGATTCAGTTCTGCAGCAGGGGCGTCTGTCTGTCCTGTTTGCGACGGGGGCCAGCACTATCTCAAAGCAGTAGATTAACAATAGTTGTAACTGGGGGGAGGCCGTGCCCTTTTTTGCATCTGCAAATTGAGCAACTTGCACACACCAGGGGCTCCAGGTGTCCTTCTTTTGCACCCCACAAGCTCACTATGTACCACCCCCTCTTTAAAGGAATTCATGCAAATCCCCCTCTCCATTCCTCCCCTTCCGCATTCTCAGTTCTTTTCTCTCTGTCTGTCAGAGAAGTCTTCCAAAGGGGTGACATTTGAAACTGCTTTGGATGGCCCGAGCTGAGAAGGGGGGCAGTTGTTATGCTGGGAGGTGTGTATGGCTCCCATCAACCACTGCTTTGATCTAGATCGGGGTCGGCAACCTTTCAGAAGTGGTGTGCCGAGTCTTCATTTATTCACTCTAATTTAAGGTTTCGCGTGCCAGTCATACATTTTAATGTTTTTAGAAGGTCTCTTTCTATAAGTCTAGAATATATAACTAAACTATTGCTGTATGTAAAGTAAATAAGGTTTTTAAAATGTTTAAGAAGCTTCATTTAAAATTAAATTAAAATGCAGAGCCCCCCGGACCGGTGGCAAGGACCCGGGCAGTGTGAGTGCCACTGATAATCAGCTCGTGTGCTGCCTTCGGCACACGTGCCGTAGGTTGGCTACCCCTGATCGAGAGCCAATTCTGAGGTGGCTGAAGCTGCTGGTTCTGCTAACCAGATGCCAAGGACTCCTCCTTGTGTTCCCCTGTTCTCCTTTTCTGTTTTGCTGATTGCCACCAACATCCACAGGGCTTCACCCGCTGATGGCTAGAATATTCCCTGAAATTTTGTAATTGATCGGCTGCAGCATTCAAACGTTATTGCGTTACAGACAGACAAATAAACAGAGAAGTGCCATTGGGTTGCATGCGCGACCGCACTTTGCTTGGCTATGTATATTCAAGAACAGATAAACAGCTTTGAGGAATAAGGAGATGGACAGAAATACTTTGCAATACAATGGGCCCTCGATGTAAATTGTATTTGTCGTCCCTACTCTACACGGTGTCCATGTCTGTTCCTTCAGTGTCCCTAGCCTCTGTTGGCCAGAAGCTGGGAATGGGCGACAGGGGATGGATCACTTGCTGATTCCCTGTTCGGTTCATTCCCTCTGGGGTGCCTGGCACTGGCCACTGTGGGAAGACAGGAGACTGGGCTAGATGGAATTGGTCTGACTCAGTCTGGCTGTTCTTATGTAGACACTGTGAAAGTTGCCATTGCTGGGACTGAGGGACTGGCAAGAGCAGTGCGAAGGCGAGGACAGTGCTGCCGAGTGGCGATGGGGACTCTGCCTCCCAATGCTCTGGCAAGCTGTAAACACTGAATGAAGAAATGGATTGTGACCCGCTGTGGGGCTGGGGCTAATGAGAGATAAATATTCCCCCCGCCCAGGTTGATTAATGCAAAGGGGACGTTTCCCCTGCTCAGGCAAGGGCCTCCTCCACTTCTAATGGCGCCCAATGTGGACAAGTTCCGTGTTTCATCCGGTTCCACCAGTGGACCGGGGCTCTCAGGTGGAACAGAGAACCCTCTTCCTAGTGGCCTGGCTGGTGGGTCTGGTTCATGTGCTCAGCGGCGAAAAGGTCACCAGATTTGTGATAGCGAAGGGATTTCCCACTGGCCAGACTGGCAGGGACCGTGGGGTTTTTTGCCTTCTTCTGCAGCCTGGGATGTGGGTCACCTGCTGGGATCACCGGGGCATGTCTCACCTGATCAATCCCCTGCCACTGCAGGGGCCTCAGGCATTGGGGGCCCCTCTGTCCCTCCTGTTCTCTGCCTGCCGGCTGAAATGCTTTGCTCTAACTAAAGTTTTGGGGGTCAGTAGAGAGGTACCTGGGTGAGGTTCTCTGGCCTGTGCCATGCCGGAGGTCAGGTCTACAGCTCTGAAACTATGAAACATCCTCAGGAACTTATGTTTATTTACTCGGCTTAATATCCGCTGTCTCGGGGTTAGGAAAACCCAGCCCATCCCCAAAGAGCAAGAGCACCCCCACTTCGGATTCACATTGACCTGCTGTCAGTATAAGCTATGCCCGAGCAAGGACTGCAGAATCCAGACCCAAGCGAATCGCTGATAAGGTCAGGACATTCTTGGAATGGCTTCTTGCCATGTGCAGCAGAGAGAGAACTCCTGGGTCGCTGGAGCGGCTCGCTGAGATTTACTGCCCAGCCTAGACTCGTGTTTGAAAAGTTATTAACATTTTAACTAGCAGCGTCAGCCTGGGTCATGGGGAGCTGCCTGGCTCATTTCAGCTGGGCTGTGTGGGGAAGCAGCAGGACCCAGGCTGCAGGGGGACATGTCAAGGTGGATGAGAGCCCCATGGAAGTGCTGATGTATTCGATCAATTAGCCAGACAGTTGTCTTCAGTTGCGGGTCAGTGGGTGTACCCGAGAGCAGCAGTTGGTTCACGGCCCATAGAAAAGCTGCCGGGTTTGACTGTGAACAGACCTAATGACACAGCCGCTGTTCACTGATGGATCAAGGCCTGCAAGAGGGCGAATCCTCAAGCTGTGCCATTGGCCCCAATCCTGCAGCCAGTCGTGCACACGGCTCACTTGACACACGCGCGTTACCAGGCTTTAGGCTTGACTGACTCTTCCCTCGGGCACATTGGCGTTGGCCCAATAACAGGGAATTACGGATTCCAGCAGCACGGGGAGGGGCGGGGAACACATGGGTCAGCTTCATTTTTTTTTTAACAGTTTCCTTGGTGACTGAAATGCAGCAAGAGGAACATTACAAACCCGCAGTGCTGCCTTGCCTCCAGGGCGCGTCACATAACGGGCACCAAACTCCTCAGCCTCCCAGAGGGGCCTGTCTTCAGTGTGAAGACAGGCCCTTCTGGGAGGTGGAGGGAAGGGTAAATGGCTGGAGCTCTAACCATCAACTCCTCTCATGGTCAGCAACCTTCCTCTAATTTCAAGCCTAAACTGGTTGATGGCTGGTTTGTATCCATTTGTTCTTGTGTCCACATTCAATAACTCCTCTTCCTCCCTGGTATTTGTCCCTCTGATGTATTTTAGAGAGCAATCGTACAACCTTTTGAATGTTGCATGCCAGCAATCTGGTTCCGTTTTTGGTGCAAATGGAGCTCATCCCTCCTGTCTAGACCACTCCTTCTCCAAAAGGTTCCCCAGTTCCTAATAACCCTGAATCCCTCCTCCCCGCACCACTGTCTCATCCTCGCATTGAGACACTGCACCTCTGCCTGTCTGACTGGCCCTGCGCATGGAACTGGGAGCATTTCAGAGAATGTTCCCACGGAGGTCCTGGACTTCAGTCTCTTACCTAGTAGGCTACGTTTGCCCTCCAGGACCTCTCTTCTACCTATCCCTATGTCACCGGTACCTACATATACCACGACCACCGGCTCCTCCCCAGCACTACCTGTAAGGTTATCTAGATGTCTCATGAGATCCACTACCTTTGCACCTAGCAGGCAGTTCACTGTATGGTTCTCCCAGCCATCACAAACCCAACTATCTATATTTCTAATACTGAAATCCCCCATTACTATTACCTGTCTCATCCTAATAACTGGGGTTCCTGCCTCGGAGGGGTGTCGTCAGTCTGAGAGGAGACCATGACATCATCAGGAAGGTGGGTCCCCAGTAGGGGATTGCCCCCCTTTGCTGCAGGGATAGCTCAGCGGTTTGAACATTGGCCTGCTTAACCCAGGGTTGTGAGTTCAATCCTTCAGGGAGTCATTTAGGGATTTAGGGACAGTACTTGGTCCTGCTGTGAAGGCAGGAGACTGAACTCGATGGCATTACAAGGTCCCTTCCAGTTCTATGAGATAGGTACATTTCTTCATATTAGATGCTTCTTACCCGAAGATTTGACATCTCCTTAACTGCACGGGGGCATTTGCTTCCCAGCTCGCATTAGTTGTTCATGGTATCGACATTGGGGGATGGTCCTTGTGCCCCACCCGGGCACTACTTGCTGCACGGGGAATAAGGCAGGTGTCCATGTGGTTTCTTGCTCACAGTGACATCAGCAGGGATGTCACAGTCCACCCGGGCAAGCCAGGAAGTTAGGAAGCTGTGAGCAGGGGAGCAGCATGGGGATGTGCACCAGCTGACATGAGTGCTCTGGATTTGGTCTCTAGACATCCCCAGCCCCTCTAAGTCTCTGGTCTCTCTGCTTTTCGGGAAGGGACCAGCATCGTGTTAGCCATGGCTGGAAAGGGACAGGGCTCTGGCGGCAACCCTGCAGAGCCCCAGATCATCAAAGTGACGGTGAAGACCCTCAAGGAAAGGGAGGAGTTTGCAGTGTGGGAGAACAGCACCATCGCTGACTTTCGGGGCGAAATCGCCAAGTGCTTCCATGCTCCCACCAACCTGCTCTTCTTGATCTTTGCTGGGAAGATTGTGAACGACCGAGATACTCTCAGCCAGGCCGGGATCCATGATGGATTCACCATCCACCTCGTCATCAGGCCACAAACGAGAGCAGAGGACCAGGAAGCTCAGCAAACGAACGCCAGCACGCATGCTGCCACCCTCCCTGCACCACCCAACGGCACGTCCCTGGGCAGAGACACTCCTGGCTCAGCTGGCCTGGCAGATCTGAGCGTGCTAGGTGGGAACGCACCCAGCATTTTAGGTGTCCTAAATGAGCTCCAGCAGCTGCTGGTGGTCAACCCCGAGATGATGCTACAGATTCTGGAAAATCCCTTTGTCCAGAGCATGCTGTCAAACGCCGACCTGATAACACGGTTCATAAAGGAACACCCCCTGTTCCAGCAGTTTGTGCAGCAGAATCCAGAGGTCAGACACATCTGGAACAACCCAGCCCTCCTGCGAGAAATGATCGAGTTCATTAGGAACCCAGCGATGATGCAAGAAATTCTGAGAAACAGGAGCCAGACTCCGCTGCTGGGTGGAGACAAAGTCTTGTGGCAAATGCTCCCTGATACTCCGATGCCAACGCTGAACGGACCAGAGGCGCAGTGTGGGAGTGACCCACCCCGGAACAAGCCACCCCCAGCAGGGCTCAGCCAACCGTCCCCCACAGAAAACAGAGACCCTTTGCCGAACCCTTGGGCCTCTCAGTTTGGTCCACAGACTTCCACACCCCCATCGCAACCATGGCACTGACGTTGGGGGTATTCATGTCAGGAACTTGCTACTGTAATAATACGACAAGACCACACTGGCAGTTCCAGCAGCAGATTCATACGTGGTCTAACATGGGCCGGGATGTTAACATTTAAGAAATCAGGACCGTGTATTACACACATAAACTAACATCCAGTGGGCAGCACTCTCCCCCGCAGGTATTTAAGTTGAAAGATGCTGCCCTTTGGCATCACCTCCCCGCCTGGGGTTAATTACAACACGTTCAGGGCCAGACGGTGGCTGCCTGCTCTGTGGGCCTGATGGTTTTCAACCTAGTGCGCCCTGGCCGGAGGCAGCGATAGCATGGGCTGGAGCGCTGATAAGCCGGTGCCGAGGGCTGAGAGCCCCTCCGGACACTGCTCCAGTGCAGAGCCAAGGAAGGGCTGGAAGAACTAACCAGTAAACCTGTCCAGCCTGGCTCAGGGACGGTCACAGCCTCAGTCCTGCGCGAGGTGCATTGGCAGCGACCCTCTATGCTAGTCCCTCGCTACCATGTCATTGGACGGAGATAGAAAGGTTTAACCAATGAGCTCGTGGTGGCTGTGGAGAGCTGGGGAAAGTGATGGTTTTGGGAGGCTGCTTTGCAGCAGACACAGGGCACTGGATTGGGAGCCCGGAGATCTGGGTTCTACATCATTGGGTGTGTCTCTTCCCTACTCAGTCTCGCTTTCACCTGCCCCCATTTGTGTGTGTTAGGACAGGTCTGCCTGTTATTGTGTGTTTGTGTCTCTCACTGCCCAGGACCTGCGGCGGGGAGGGGGAGGAAGGGAGGAGAACCAGGCACTATAAATAAACAACAAAACTTTACACCCTCATCTTACAATGGGGTTTGGAAGGTCTGCACACAAAGGGCTGCAGAGCCGGGCTGTTTCTAGTCCCGTGCCCCAGGCATTGGGTGCTAGGGCTGAGGGACCCATTCTTACATGCAGTGCATCCAGACAGCCAAATTCTCACACTTGTTCTCAAAGGTGGGCTTTGGAAAGGGCTATAGAGGGGACACCCCCATCCCGCAATGTCCCATATCCATGTACTCCGCAAGGCCGCTCACACACACATGCAGGGCACCTAAGATGCGACATGGGTGCCACTCCAATTCACCTCTGCTACACATCCACAGGGCACTCCAAGGCCAATCCCGTTTACACCTGACTTCTGTACCTTGTGTGTGTGTGTGTGTGTGTTTGTGTGTGTGTGTGTGTGTGTGTGTGTGTGTGTGTGTGTGTGTGTGTGTGTGTGTAGGGCTGTTCCTATTCATGGCTTCCTTCCATCCAGAGAGCCAGACTTGTACTTCCCACTCTGTGACCCATGGTCCGCAAGGCCTTGTGCTCATCCACATCTGCCTTGTCTCTAGGACACCATGAGGGCTCCCCTGCCCTTTACGCTCACTGAGTATCCAATAGGCCATGTGGGTGCCAGCCGTGTTGTACTGGGCGTGACACAGGGTAACTGTGTCTCTCTAGAGAGTAGCTCTGGGGTAACGGGTCACATGGGATAACTGTAGTATGTAGCCTATCATTTAAATCAGCTTCTGTACCAAATGACTGGAGGCTAGCTAATGTGACACCAATTTTTAAAACAAAGCTCCAGAAGCAATTCTAGCAATTACAGGCTGCTAAGGCTAACTTCAATACTGGGCAAATTGGTTGAAACCATAGTAAAGAACAGAATTCTCAGACACATAGATGACCACGATTTGTTGGAGAAATGTCAACATGCCTTTTGTAAAGGGAAATCATGCCTCACCAATCTACTAGAATTCTCTGAGGGCGTCAACTCACATGTGGGCAAGGGTGATCCAGAGGATATAATGGACTTGGACTTTCAGACAGCATTTGACAAGGTCCCTCATCAAAGGCTCTTAAGCAAAGAAAGGTATCATGGGATAAGAAGCAAGGTCCAAGAAGGAAGGTCCTCTCACGGATCAGTAACATGGACAGAAAACAAAGGCTAGGAATAAATGGTCATTTTTCAGAAGGGAGAGAGGTAAATAGTGGGGTCCGCCAGGGGTCTGTATTGGGACCACTACTGTTCAACAGATTCATAAGTGATCTGGAAAAAAGGGGAAAACAGTAATATGGCAAAGTTTGCAGATGATACAAAATTACTCAAGATAGATAAGTCCAAAGCTGACTGTGAAGACATACAAAGGGATCTCTCAAAACTGAGTGACTGGGCAACCCAATGGCAGATGAAATTCAATGTTGATAAATGCAAAATAATGCACATTGGAAAACATAATCTCAACTATACATATCAAATGATGGGATCTAAATTAGCTGTTATCACTCAAGAAAGAGATTTTGGAGTGATTGTAGATAGTTCTCTGAAAACATCCACTCAATGTGCAGCGGCAGTCAAAAAAGTGAACAGAATATTGGGTACCATTAGGAAAGGGATAAATAATCAGACAGAAAATATCATATTGCCTCTATATAAATCATGGCATACTCACACCTTGAATACTGCATGCAGTTCTGGTCGCCTCATCTCAAAAAAGATATATTAGAATTGGAAAAGGTACAGAGAAGGGCAACAAAAATGAATGGGGGTATGGAACAGCTTCCGTATGAGGAGAGACTAAAAAGACTGGGACTTTTCAGCCTAGAAAAGAGACGAGTAAGGGGGGGATATGATAGACGTCTATAAAATCATCATTGGTGTGGGGAAAGTAAATATGCAAGTGTTATTTTCTCCTTCACATAACACACAGACCAGGGTCACCCAATTCAATTAATAGGGAGCAAGTTTAAAAAAAAGCATAAGAAAGTACTTCTTCCACAATGTACAACCTGTGGAACTCATTGCCAGGGGATGTTGTGAAGGCCAAAACCATAACAAGGTTCAAAAAAGCACTAGATACGTTCATGGAGGATAGGTCCATCAATGGCTATTAGCCAGGTTGGGCAGGGATGGAAAACCATGCTGAGTGTCCCTAGCCCCTGCTCACCAGAAGCTGGAAGGAGACGACAGGAGATGGATCAATTGATCATTGCCCTGTTCTGTTCATTCCCTGTGAAGCACCTGGGCCCTGGCCACTGTCACAGGTCAGGATCCTGGGCTAGATGGAATTGGTGTGAGTCAGTGTGGCCGTTCTTATTTGCTATCCGAGGGGCAGCCGGGTTAGTCTGTATCCACAAAACCAACGAGGAGTCCGGTGGCACCTTAAAGACTAACAGATTTGAATCTGTTCAATCCGTTGGTCTTGAAGCTGCCACCGGACTCCTCGTGATTCTTATTTTCTGCTGTTCTCATGTAGGATAAAGGATACAAGCAGCAAAAGTCACCGAGCTCTTGCTGCTGTATATGGCTTCTTTGCCTGATTAGCCCGTGTTCAAACAGCAGCCTCCGCTTGAGTTCCCAGTGGACTGTGTGACCCCCAAGGAGCTGCTGCAAGGATACAGGATAAATACTCTCCCGTGCCTGGCAGTCCGTGGCGGATACTCCAGGCAGGCTGGGTCCAGAGGCTTTTATCCTCGATGGTGAAGATTTTCGTCACGTCCACCCTGGTGAGTCAGCTGAGGTTGAGAGAAGGGGGTTGGTGACCTGACACCTCTATTTGGAGTTTTATGGGGAGATATGAGTCCAATAAAGCTTTAAGAAAGTTTATAATCAGGACACTTTTAAAATCGATTTCACCATTTAGCAGGAGATAACGTAGGTGCCGAACTCTCATCTCTGCTTTTGAAATTCTGCCCCTTCCTTGTTAGCAGCTCTGGACGCTTTTCCTCCTGGACGGATGGGATGAAACGCAGTGCCGTGAGCACAGCCCCTCGTGGCGCTGAGACTGAGAAGCAGGCAGCGGGCGAAGGGGCAGGGGGATGGTTTTAGAGGAGGTTAAGGGGAGGGATTTGCCCCATTGCCTCTGGCCAATGGTCCTCTGCCTTCTGGGGGGCCGTGCGTGAGCTGGGGGGCTCTGGGTTGCACCGGGACACTGCAGGAACATCAAATCTCATCAAGCTCTTCTCGCTGTTCCCTGGCTAAACACCAGCCCATCACCTCTGCCTTCTGGCCGGACTTGGTTTCTTCAAACCTTCACGAGAACATTTCAGCATATTTCACACACAGAGACGCACACACACAGACACACACGCATACACACACTCACACACAGATACACAATCTCTCTCTCTCACATACACACACACACATGCAGAAAGACACAAATACACTCACCACAGAAACAGGCACACAGACAGAGACACACAGACACATTTACACAAACACACACACACACACAGAGATAGACAGACACACACAAACACACAGATAGCCAGACACTCACACACAGACACACACAGACGCAATCTCTCTCTCTCTCTCTCTCTCACACACACACACACACGCGCGCGCGCACAGAAAACCACACATACACTCACCACAGAGACAGACAGACAGACACAGACACACACGGAGTGACACACACACACACACACAGACACACACACTCACACACACACACACACACACACACATGCACACACACAATCTCACACCCAGACACACACACACGGTTGCAGGTCGGTATGTATTCGGCACAGCTCAGCCCTGCCCCTGCCGCCAGCCCCACGCTCCAGCTGGATGGAAGCTAGCACGGGCGGGATCCGTGAGCAGGGGATTCACCCCTCTGGCCTGCAGCACAGACGTAGCCTTAGGGACAAATCCTGCCCAGGTTTATGGGCTGTCCAGCCCTACTGAGCTCCACAGCACTGCACAGCCAGTGTGTAGGGGAGCACAGGGGCCAGCCTGCAACCTGTGTGTTCTCATGGCTGGGGCCTGTCCCTTTCATCCTGTGTAAAGTGCTGATGTGCACCTGGGGCTGCGGAATCACATGAACATTCATGAGCAATAATCAATCTGTCCTTTCCCCACCTCAAAGAGTCTAAGAGGGCTGGCGGTCGTAGGGCGTAATGCAGAGCACAGTTAAACGCAGGTCCCGATTCTGCTTTTAGCGGCATCCCTGTCTGAGGCGGGAAGTCCCAGCGCCCAGCTGGGAGGCCGAGCTCAGACGCACGGAGGGGTCGTGGCCTTGCCACACTTTGCACTGGGCCAGAGTCAGAGCCGGCGTGCAGGTTTCCAGCCGTCCCGCTGCTGTCTGGGGGAGGGCGGCATGAGAGGGACGGGGGGTGGAGAGGAGCTATTCGCAGGCTGGCCCAGCTTCATAGATTTATGGCCAGAAGGGACCACTCTGATCAGCTGCATTGCACAGGCCAGAGACCTGCCCTGAATTCATTCCTGTGTGAACTAGAGCAGTGGTTCCCCAACTGGGGTTCGCAAACCCCTGGGGGTTTGCAGAACGTTACAGGGGGTTATCCAGAAAAATTTCACTAATGGCAGACAGAGGACCCCGGGCATTGGAGACTGCAGGTGGGACCCGCTTGCAGGGCAGACACCCTGAGCCACAGGGAGAGCGGGGCCAGGCAGTTGGGGCCGGCAGCCCGAGCCCTGCCCCCGTCAGCAGGGGAGCTGGTAGCCCAAACCCCAGCCCAAGCCCCAGGAATTTGCCAAATCTCATCTAAAGCCAGAACCACAGCCCTCCTCGTTACCACCAGTCACAACCTCACCCGAAACTAGAGGTGGGTGAAAAATACCAAGCATTTTTCACAGAAAGTTTTGAATTTTTTTCACATTTTTCAAAATTCCCCAAGAAAAATTTACAAAAAACTGAAACGGAAAAATGGTCCATTTTCAAAAACTGTTTTCATGAAACATTTTCTGATTTTTGAAAACCAAAAATGAATTTATTTTTATTAGAAACCATTTTTTTTAAAACAAAAGCCAAACAAACATTTCACAAAAACATTTTTGGTTTCTGGTTTTTCTATGTTCGTTAAAAAAAGTTTCAATTAAAAATATTTTTCAGAGGTTCATAGATTCCGGGTCCCGGCAGTTGGGGCATCCATCACACTGTGGAAATTTAAACTTAAATCCCTGAAAATATTCATTTTTAGGAGGGGGTCACGAGATTTCACAATTTAGTGAAAGGGGTTCGTGGGCTGTTAAAGTTTGGGAACCACTGAACTAGAGCAGTCTCCGTTGCCAGTGACGGGGAATTCACACCTGCCCTTGTGAAGGGTTAATTTCCCTTGCTGTTAACAATGTGCCCCTTACTGCTCCTCTGAATGTGACCAATTCACCAACCTCCTTCCTGAGGAACGTTCTAGAACTGTGGACAGCGGAACTGTGGGAGCAGAATCTCTTGGTTCCCTTTGAACGAGCTAGGGCTGGGAATGAATTCTTGGACCCTGGCTCTGGCTGGATTCAGAACAACTCCTCCTTGATTTCCCTGGGGAGAGCAGCCCCAGGCTCGCAGGAGAGGGCCCTTGTACACTGGGATTCTGCAAGTCAATGCTGAACTGCAGCTCCCTTCCCGGTCACCTGGCCTCGGGGTAACTCTCAGGTTCATTTTGCATTTACACAGGGGGTTGGAGCTGATCGGGACAGCGACTGCTCAGCATGGTGGATTTCAATAGCACCAGCTTCCATCCTGCCACATTCCAACTGACGGGCTTCCCAGGCCAGGAAGCTGCTCACCACTGGATCTCGATCCCTTTCTGTGTGGTCTACATCACCGCCATTGTAGGGAATTGCACTGTCCTCTGCATTATCTGGGCAGAGCGACGTCTCCATCAGCCCATGTATTTGTTCCTGTGCATGCTGTCAGTGAACGACCTCGGTATGTCGCTGTCGACCCTGCCTACGGTGCTCGGCATCTTCTGCTTCGATGTCACAGACGTCGCGTTCGACGCCTGCCTGGCTCAGATGTTTTTCATTCACTCCTTTTCCTTCATGGAGTCGGGGATTTTACTGGCCATGTCGTTTGATCGCTTTGTCGCCATCTGCAACCCGCTGCGCTACGCGGCCATCTTGACCAACCCCAGGATCGTGAGAATCGGACTGGCCGTTGTGATTAAAAGTACCAGCATGCTCCTCCCTTTCCCCTTTCTGATTAAACGGCTGCCAATCTGCAAAGGCAATGTCCTCTCCCACGCCTACTGCTTGCACCCGGACATGATGAGACTGGCATGTGCGGACACAACCATCAATAACATCTACGGATTGTTTGCCATCCTTGTCACTTACGGCTTAGACTCAGTGTTCATCATCCTATCGTACGTTAAGATTCTAAGGTCTGTTTTTAATATTGCATCCTATGAACAGCGCCTCACGGCCCTGAACACCTGCGTCTCGCACATCTGTGCCGTCTTACTCTTTTATGTCCCAATAATTGCTGTCTCTATTATGCACAGGTTTGGGGGAAATGCCCCTCGTCTTGTGCATATTCTTCTGTCCTATGCCTACCTCTTTGTCCCCCCTGTGTTAAACCCAATTGTTTACAGCGTGAAGACAAAGGAGATTCGCAAGGGGATCTCCCGAATATTCTCCAGAGACTTACTCTGAACTGGGAGTTGTGTCAGATATGGTTTTGTTGGACGAATTTTGAATGGGCAGTTGGCTGAACGTCGTATCTTCTCAGAGGACATTCAAACCTCTCCAATGATAAAATACTAGAACAATTCAAACTGTGTATAGGCAGTTGCCTGCAAAAGATTCTGTTGTCTCCTCTTATGTGAGGGGTTCTCAAACTGGGGGTTGGGAACCCTCAGGGGTCATGGGGCTATTACAGGGGGTTGCGAGCTGTCAGTCTCCACCCCAAACCTGCTTTGCCTCCTGCATTTATAATGGTGTTAAATAGATAAAAAACATGTTTTTAATTTATAAGGGGGGCCGCACTCCGAGGCTTGCTCTGTGAATGGAGTCATCAGTACAAAAGTTTGAGAACGACTGTCTTATGTTTTTAAATTACAGTTTTAGATGTTAAAGGCAGTCAAAGTCTATCAGTCTTTTGAGGCAGGGGCTGTGGCTTCCAGTGGGTGTGAGCAGTGCCCGGCACCTCAATACAAAATGCAAATAGGGAGAAGGACAGACCCCTCTCAAATCTATCACTTTCTGGTGTAAATCGATTCAGTTCTGCAGCAGGGGCGTCTGTCTGTCCTGTTTGCGACGGGGGCCAGCACTATCTCAAAGCAGTAGATTAACAATAGCTGTAACTGGGGGGAGGCCAAATTGAGCAACTTGCACACACCAGGGGCTCCAGGCGTCCTTCTGTTGCATCCCACAAACTCACTATGTGCCACCCCCCATTTAAGGGAATTCATGCAAATCCCCCGACCCCGTTCACCCCCTCCCACATTCTCAGTTCTTTTCTCTCTGTCTGTCAGAGAAGTCTTCCAAAGGGGCAATATTTGAAACTGCTTTGGATGGCCTGAGCTGAGACGGGGGGGCAGTTGTTATGCTGGGAGGTGTGTATGGCTCCCATCAACCACTGCTTTGATCTAGAGCCAATTCCCGAGGTGGCTGAAGCTGCTGGTTCTGCTAACCAGATGCCAAGGACTCCTCATTGTGTTCCCCTTTTCTCCTTTTCTGTTCTGCTGATTGCCACCAACATCCACAGGGCTTCACCCGCTGATGGCTAGAATATTCCTTGAAATTGTGTATTGATTGCCTGCCGCATTCAAACTTCATCGCGTTACAGACAGACAAATAAACAGAGACGTGCCATTGGGTTGCATGTGCGACCGCACTTTGCTTGGCTATGTATATTCCAGAACAGATAAACAGCTTTGAGGAATAAGGAGATGGACAGAAATACTTTGCAATGCAATGGGCCCATGACATAACTTGTATTTGTCGTCCCTACTCTACACGGTGTCCATGTCTGTTCCTTCAGTGTCCCTAGCCTCTGTTGGCCAGAAGCTGGGAATCGGCGACAGAGGATGGATCATTTGCTGATTCCCTGTTCTGTTCATTCCCTCTGGGGCCCCTGGCACTGGCCACTGTGGGAAGACAGGAGACTGGGCTGGATGGAATTGGTCTGACTCAGTCTGGCTGTTCTTATGCAGGCACTGTGAAAGTTGCCATTGCTGGCACTGAGGGACTGGGAAGAGCAGTGGGAAGGCGAGGACAGTGCTGCACAGTGGTGATGCCGTTTGCATCGGAAAGGCTATTCACTAGAGCGGGTGGCACAGTGCTCATGGGACGCTTTTCTGTCCGAAAACGCCATTTCCAGAACCAAAACGCTCCACAGGACGGTGTCCATTTGATGACATTTCCAAGGGAGATGTGTCAAAATGAATCATTTTGACTTTCTTGTTTCATTTGATGTCAGCCTTTTTTGTTTAAAGGAGGTAAAAACATTCCAGTTTGATTTATTTTTTTTTTCATTTCATTTGGACTGTTCTATTATATGAATCTATCATATGATTTAGTCATTTCAATACTTTACATTATAGGAATGAAACAATGGGATATTTCTGAATCACAGATTTACAGCATGTCCATTCAGTGAGAAATGCCCGTGCCCGTCTCACAGAAACATCGCTCAGTAGTGACTAGTTATTATTGGGGGCCAGCGATGGAGCTTTTACGCTTCCTAAACATCCCCGGTGCAGCTCATTCGCTTTATCGTGTGCTTACAATTCAGTTGTTACTCCCATAAATTCTCACGAGGGGTTTTTTGCACATACGTTGTTAATAATTTAAAGAGGGAAGAAGGCTAATTATTTCCCCAGGAACATCCACCTGACATCATAGAGGGACGTGGCAGAAACATCCAGCTATGACATCACAGAGGGGCATAAACATCCCGCTATGACATCACAGAGAGATGTGGCAGACACATCCAGCTATGACATCACAGAGGGACCAGGCAGGGTACATGAGGTTTTCGGGAAGCCAATCAATGCCAAAGACCTTCCTGAATGAAGAAGCAGCAGTGGGGATGGGGGCAGCCAATTTCTGGGCCATCAGTAGTGGCTGCAGACCATATACCCCTGCCCATGGGCAGAGCCCTGACCCCACCTCTCCCAGGCACAGGGAGATGATGCCAGGGCAGCCCTGTGATGGGCTGTGGACAGAGTCTTCCAGTGGGTCTGAACAGCATGGAAAAGTTCATCCCCAAAGTGACAGACAGCTGGGACTGGAGTGGCCAGAGAAATTCCCCACCCCCTGCCGATGTGGGGGCTGGTGGTGGAATGAATGGACATATCCAACCTGTCCACGCCCTCTCAGCTTTCCCCACAGCACAGAACTACAATGGGTTCTTGTGGGGGACATTTTTACAGACCCTCCTTTCCCCCCATGTCTGCCCCACTGGGGTGTCTGCAGTCCCAACAGCTCAGCATCCTCCACTGGCCTGCAAAGAGAAAGCGGAGAGACGGGCGTCCCCGGAGACTGGCTTCTGGGGGCGAAGGGCTCGCCTGCAGCAGCAGCACCGCAGGGCCCCATAGGAGGGCGTACGCTGGGGAGACAGCGCGCGGGGTCTGGATATGTGTTCACAGGTTGGGTTCGAGCCCTGGGGTCAGCGCCCTCCTCAGCAGGCTGGGGCACGCCTGACTTTTTAACCTTTCCAAGCTCCAACGAGGAACCACACAGAGGGAAAATCAAGGATGTGGAAAAATTGGAAAGAGTCCAGCGGAGGGCAACAAAAATGATTATGGGTCTGGAGCACATGACTTATGAGGAGAGGCTGAGGGAACTGGGATTGTTTAGTCTGCAGAAGAGAAGAATGAGGGGGGATTTGATAGCTGCTTTCAACTACCTGAAAGGGGGTTCAAAAGAGAATGGAGCTCGGCTGTTCTCAGTTGTACCTGATGACAGAACAAGGAGTAATAGTCTCAAGTTGCAGTGGGGGAGGTTTAAGTTGGATATTAGGAAAAAACTTTTTCACTAGGAGGGTGGTGAAGCACTGGAATGGGTTCCCTAGGGAGGTGGTGGAATCTCCTTCCTTAGAGGCTTTTAAGGTCAGGCTTGACAAAGCCCTGGCTGGGATGCATTAGTTGGGAATTGGTCCTGCTTTGAGCAGGGGGTTGGACTAGATGATCACCTGAGGTCCCTTCCAGCCCTGATATTCTATGATTCTATGATTCAATTTCTTACCTAGCAGGCTACGTTTGGCCTCCAGGACCTCTCTTCTACCTATGCCTATGCACGGGGAATAAGGCAGGTGTCCATGTGGTTTCTTGCTCACAGTGACATCAGCAGGGATGTCACAGTCCACCCGGGCAAGCCAGGAGGTTAGGAAGCTGTGAGCAGGGGAGCAGCATGGGGCGCCGCACCAGCTGACATGAGTGCTCTGGATTTGGTCTCTAGACATCCCCAGCCCCTCTAAGTCTCTGGTCTCTCTGCTTTTCGGGAAGGGACCAGCATCGTGTTAGCCATGGCTGGAAAGGGACAGGGCTCCGGCGGCACCGCTGCAGAGCCCCAGATCATCAAAGTGACAGTGAAGACCCTCAAGGAAAGGGAGGAGTTTGCAGTGTGGGAGAACAGCACCATTGCCGACTTTCGGGACGAAATCGCCAAGCGCTTCCGTGCTCCCACCAACCTGCTCCTCTTGATCTTTGCTGGGAAGATTGTGAACGACCGAGATACTCTCAGCCAGGCCGGGATCCAGGATGGATTCACCATCCACCTCGTCATCAGGCCACAAACAAGAGCAGAGGACCAGGAAGCTCAGCAAATGAACGCCAGCATGCATGCTGCCACCCTCCCTGCACCACCCAACGGCACGTCCCTGGGCAGAGGTGCTCCTGGCTCAGCTGGTCTGGCAGATCTGAGCGTGCTAGGTGGGAACGCACCCAGCATTTTAGGTGTCCTAAATGAGCTCCAGCAGCTGCTGGTGGTCAACCCCGAGATGATGCTACAGATTCTGGAAAATCCCTTTGTCCAGAGCATGCTGTCAAACGCCGACCTGATAACACGGTTCTTAAGGGAAAACCCCCTGTTCCAGCAGTTTGTGCAGCAGAATCCAGAGGTCAGACACATCTGGAACAACCCAGCCCTCCTGCGAGAAATGATCGAGTTCATTAGGAACCCAGCGATGATGCAGGAAATACTGACAAACAGGAGCCAGACTCCGCTGCTGGGTGGAGACAAAGTCTTGTGGCAAATGCTCCCTGATACTCCGAAGCCAACGCTGAACGGACCAGAGGCGCAGTGTGGGAGTGACCCACCCCGGAACAAGCCGCCCCCAGCGGGGCTCAGCCAACCGTCCCCCACAGAAAACAGGGACCCTTTACCGAACCCTTGGGCCTCTCAGTTTGGTCCACAGAGTTGCATCCCCCATCGCAACCATGGCACTGACGTTGGGAGTATTCATGTCAGCAACAGCCCAAACTGCAGTATGGGGCAGAGCCCCTGGGTGCCACCTGGGGGACCTGGAGCCACAGCTGGGATATGTAACCCGCCGGAAGTGCAGAACGCCTTGCAAGCGATACCCAGGAATGCTTTGCCTTTCCAGAGCGTCCTGTCTGTCCACTACATGAGGAATATAATGCAGGCCCTGAGCCAGAACCCCAGTCTCATCGTGCACTTCATGCTGAGTAACCCCCGGTTTGTTGGTATCCCGCATCCCCAACAAGAAGTAGCACGGGAGCTCCAAGCCCTCCTCCAGCTGCTGCACAGACCAGACATGCTGTTAGTGATGGCAAACCCGAGAGCCACCAAGGCTCTGTTCCAGATTCAGCAGGGTTTCCAGACCCTGGGGATGGAGGTGCTAAGGTTCACCCGAGGCAGCGCTCCTGGCTCAGGGGCAGCGGGAAGCCCTACCGATGGCAGAGAAGTAACCAGGACTGGTTCTGAGCCACGTGAGAATGCAACCCCAGCACCAGGATCAGCCGAGTCGGGGTGCCAGCCCTGTAACATTGGGCAAATCACGCAGGGTCTTGGTCAGGCAAGTCCCCCACTTCCCCAAACTCCTGAAGCCCAATTCCAGCAGCAGCTGGAGCAGCTCTACTTAATGGGTTTCCTGAACCACGAAGCCAACGTACAAGCTCTGAGAGAGGCTGGTGGAGACATCAACGCTGCGATAGACAAACTACTGGGCTCCCAGCCATCCTGGCCACGTTAGCCCTTCTGTTGGCTCTGAAGACTAAGCTGGTTGGGGCTCTGTCCTTTGGACTCTTGTTACTCTCTCTTGCTATAAACTAAAGCTGATCACGATGCGTCCTGAGCAGTAGTTTTCTTCAAGCAGTGGGGAATCAATGCCTCTGAGTTCAAAGCAAGCTTAGGGTGCAGTGTGACTATCAGCGATCATTACTCCATGAGCATTGGTCTGTCGGGCCTACAGCTCTCAAAAATTAATTTCCTATTAAAATATTAGCCTCCAGCCGTAATTGACGTGCTGTCATTTGTAGCACCCATCTGTTTACTGATGGCCTAAGCTCCAGCCACACAAGGGAGGGACAGTGGTGGGCAGAGGAACACATGGAGGAGTTGGTCTCTCCTTCCACTGCTTGTCTTCATGGTTGATTATCAGAGGGTCTTTTTAGGTCCCTAACTACTGGATCTCCAGGGGAGGGCCACGACCCAAAACCACCTGTTCTCTTCAGCTGGACACGAGCTCCCAACCCTTCCGCGCAATTAACCTGGCGTTGGTTGTGTAGGAAGCTCCTGCATTGCCTAACCCGAGCACAGGATGTGAAGGATCCGGGCTGTGCCAGGCCCTCCACCGCGTTGATTCTGGGGGCTGCTCCGGACACAAGGGGGAACTCCCCCCTCAACATCCACAAACCCACTTTCTGGCCCTCCTTCAAATCCCGCCTCAAAACTCCCCTTTGCTGTGAGGCTACAAAAAAACTGGCCAGTGCTTAGACTGCTGCTGTGCTGAGACCTTCATGCTGACCAGTATTGTCTCAATGTTGTGTTTCCTCATTGGGCTGTATCCATCTCTTCTCTCTTGTCTCATACCTACCTTGTGAGCTCCTTGGGGCACGGACTGTCTTTTTGGTCTGTGTTTGTACAGCACCCAGCACAGCGGGGTTTTGGTCCATCGGCTCCTAAGCACTACAATAATACAAATAGTGAATAATCATCATCATGTAAGGGTTTGATAGTCACGTAAGGAGGCTATGCAGTCTAGCCGATGGGGCACTAGACTTGGTCTCCTTTCCCATTGTGGCTGGTGACTTTCTCTTGGGTAAGTCACAAATTCTCCATACTCCTTTCCTATCAGCATCCTAGGGATGGCGAGTTTTAATTGGCTCTTGCAGGATGGTTTGAGCTCTCTAGATCAGTGTTTCTCAACATTGTTGATATCAGGGTGGATTTGGTCCTGTTATCTATCCTAGCTACCTATGTGTCCTAACTACCAAGCCAAGCTAACTAGCTAACTAGCCTCTCTAGTTAGTTCCCCAACACTGTGGTATCTGAAGGCCAGATTTTTAAAGGTACTTGGTGCCTAAACATGCAGGCAGGTGCCCAAATACCTGGATGCCTCCCACATGTCTGTGACTATGTCCTCATGCCCCCCACCTTGTGAGGCAGGGAAGGTTCACGTCTCCATGTAACAGACGGAGATCTGAGGGACAGAGAAATTAAGGCCACATTGTCCAAAAGTGACCTACAGGAGGGACCTTAAGTCCGGGCACCCAAAATTAGTGTCCAAGGTAGAAAATTTCTGCTTCAGTGACTTGCCCAAGGCCTCAGAGTAAACCTGTGGCAGAGCGAGGAACCAAGCACAGGCTTCCTGGGGCCTGAGTCTGTTCCCTCTCCACAAAGCCCCCCTCCTGGGCACAGCAGCTCACGCGCAGGGCTTGTCTCCATGGCTCTGTGCGTGTGTGTCCACGTGTGCGTGTGTTTTGCAATTAATTTTTTTGCATGAAAATTACTTGTGCCAACGCCTCGTGATTCTTTCCGACGAACTGGCCCCTTTGTTGTGAACTGCGACGGGGATGGAGTCAGTGCGGCGACAGGTTCGCGCTGATTCAGAGGCAAGTAAGTGGAGCCGGCCGTGTGGACGCAATTATTTCAGGTGCGTGATTCCACAAAAGGTTCTGTGCAAAAATATATCCCACAAAACAACACCCCTGTGCAGACAAGCCCCAAGTGCTGGGCCCTGGGCTCTGTTCTGCCGTCTCTGCTGGTGAGACAGTACCCACTGGCACAGGCACCCAGAGAGCTAAAGACCCAGGCGCTCAGGGTGGGTCTGGAGCAGACGCCTGTCCTCTGTGGCTGGGCACAGCTTGGGACTCCTAACCCACGCTCCCCAGTGGGTTACACGCTAGGCCAGCCCCCGCCTTTAGAGGCCTCTCTGGCTCCAGGGTAAGACAGCTGGTTAATCAGAGTTATTCTTTGGGCCAGGAGCTGGCAGGGGATGAAATGTGCAGGTCAGAGCATGGCCCAAACGGTGAAATAAAAGTCTATACAATAATGAATGGTTTGGAGACGGGCACTCGGGAGCTGCTGTTGGGGTTACTAGGCCTGCCTGAGCCAGAGTTCTTCCATGTTTAACTCTGATCGACCTCGACAACCAAGGACAGGAATTGGAATGTGTAAATAGCCCGTTAGTAATTACGACCTTGCTCATACCAGGTACCAAACGATAACGATGAGGTTTACATGTTTCTAGCTGGGGAAGGGGTAATAAACTAAGGGTAAACAGGACCAAATAACAGTTTAGGGAGAAGTTACTAACAAGCTAGATTTATAGCCCTAGAATGATTTAGTTGCTTAAATATATAACATGCCTTTGGTAGAGAGGGGAGGGGGAGTAGGGGGGTGGTAGAGAGGGGGAGAGAGGGGGGGCTTAGTTGTAAAGTGTATAAAGAAGAGAGAAACTGTTTTTGCTGGTGTGCTTGATTTGAGACTTGCCTGTCTCCTTGCACCACTTTGAGATCTCAAATAAACTTTGATTGTTTCTCCACCCCGGTCTGTTTATTGGCGTGAAGCACTCTGGGCACCGAACCTCACTGTTGCTATCCTCGGGCCCCTGTGCCGGCAACACTGCTGCGCTCCCTGTCTCCTAACACAAGAACAACGTGGCACTGAGTGAAACTGAAAAGGTCTGGCGGGATCATAGCTTGTCCCGGAGTCACCGGGCCGACGTGCTGGAGCTGCTCGAAATGAAGCCAGGCAGGACTCTGGGGTAGCATGCCCACTGTTGCCCGGGTAAGAAGCCTACGTGGCTTCGGCCTTCCTGGGTCTGACTTCAGAGCATTCAGCACCCACATTGACCAGGCACTTCCCACAGCGAGTCCACCCAGGCGGGCTCCTGGGGAAGCCAGAGGGCCCTGCACCCCCACGCCGCAGTCAGCCGTGACTCTCAGCCAGTGTGTAAAACGGAAGGTTTATTAGTCGACAGGATTACAGCGTAGAACAGAGCTTGTTAGCACAGAAATCAGTGACTTTCAGCCAAGCCCATCTTGGGGGAATCCTGAGCCAGACACCCTGGACTCCCCCCTCCCCAAGTCCCCCACAGCAGACTGCCCTGGCCCCCGCTGCCTGGCCTCCAATATGGCCGTGGCTCCTCCCCTGGGCTTTGTCCTGCCTCCCCAGCAAAGTGTCACCTGGTCGCATCCCCCTCTGGGGTCTCAGGTGACAAAGGGCATCGGGCAGCCTGACCTGCCCCCGAGGGCCTCAGCAAAAGTCACACACCCAGTTCTCACCAGCTAGGCATTGGTGCAGCACACAGGGAAACTGAGGCACACACCGTATTAGTACAGGACAGTGAGACTCACAGGCAACATAACAAAGGGAAACACCCCACTTCGTCACATAGCTAATGACAACTCATTACACAACAGTTGGCAGGGAAATTCAACCCTGTGCTTCAGAATGTAAGTCGACTAGAGACCAGGATTCCATCTCCATGAGGGGCAGGTTGTCCCACTCCTCCAGTGCTCTTATCCCTCCCTCCGCAGCATCTGCTGCCAGCATTTTTTGTTGGGTTGGGGGAGGGGTGTCGGTTTGGGGGTTATTTTGTTAGCAAAATGCTGTGGTGTGTAATTGCCTTTGCTGCGGGCCCTTTGGCGTATCCTGCTGAGATTCTGATGGACCTGGTGGGGTTTTTGTGCTTGTTTTCAATCTGCATATGCCCCAGAGCAGGGCACAGCCAATTACTTTGAATCTAAATGTAATCTGGATTGGCCTGATTGACGCGACAGAAAACGGAGCGCGTGGGTCACAGCTGCGAAGCGGGGTGCAGCCCTTCCACTGCTGGAGCTCCGGTAGCAACTCTGACTTCACCACCTCCTCCCCGTCCGGACGCTTTTCCAGCGCTGCAGCCTGCAATGCCTGTATCATTTATCCTAGCGTTAAATATTAACAGGAGCAGGAGTTCACCTGACTTGTGCACGTGTCTAGTATCGCTGCACGCCGCGGGACAAGGCTGCGTGGCATCTGGGGTGACCAGACAGCCAGTGTAAAAAATCGGGACGAGGGTGGGGGTAATAGGAGCCTATCGAAGAAAAAGACCCCAAAATCGGGACTGTCCCTATAAAATCGGGTCATCTGGTCACCCTAGTGGCATCAGGCCAAGATCGTCAAACATAAAAGTCCGGCTCCTGCCGAGCGCCCAGCTGTTCTCACTCACGCCCCCGGGGGCGGCCAGGGGATCCACAAAAAGAAGAACAGGAGTACTTGTGGCACCTTAGAGACTAACAAATTTATTAGAGCATAAGCTTTCGTGGACTACAGCCCACTTCTTCGGATGCAGGGGATCCAGTGGTTTTGAAAATCAGGCTTCTTATGTAGGCTCCTGATTGCAGGCACCTAGTGTTGCAACTCTTGACCATGCTCTGCTGCATTCCGCCCCACGCTCCCTCTGTGCAATAACCACCACACCTGTCGGGGTGAAGGCACCGGTCTGAAGTGGGGGTTGTAAAGAGCTAACAGGATGTGCTGGGGAAGTCCCCACCTCAGCCTAGATGTGTGCAAGGAGAGAAGAGTTCAAGGCCGGGAAAGCAATGCAAAGGTGAAAGGGATTGCTATGAAAATCATCAAGGAAGGTTAGCCAAATGCGAGGGCAGGAGAAGACCTAAACTCCATTCCTTGTCATGGGGTCGATAAGAACCACGTGGGCTCTTTCTTCTGCAGATCTCCCAGGGAAGAAGAGCTTTTGTAAACTATGTAGTGCCTTATACAGAAGACACTTGGAGTGGCACTTCAGAAACGTCCAGGAAGGGAGGGTGGTGTCACCGTGCCCATTTTACAGATGGGGAAGGTGTGGCTCAGTGACTGTGTAGCCAACACGCTGAATCTTAGACCTTCAGCGACATGTTGATTCCAAGCCCACTGAAATTGACTTCGGCTGATTTTGGATCAGAGGCAAGTGACCATTCTTCTTCCCAGAATCCTCCCAATCTGTTCCCTGTTTCTTCCCTCACATCTGGCGATTCGGTTTAACCATGTGCAGATGAGCAAGTCTCCATGACACTTCAAATCCATCTGCCCCCTGCAAGGCGCTGCGGGCATCCAAGGAACATTTCATTCCGAGCTTTGGATGACCACTGAGGGGCTGAAAAGGGGCCCACCCAGGGCTAAGGGGTATATGAATGTTGCAGCAGTAAACAGTTCAATGCGGTCCAGGATTTTGTGCCCAGTTATCACTGGTGGCTCCCAGGGTAACAGCCACCATTACGAATCTGTCTACTTTTATTAAAGACACCAAAAAAGAGGGGAAAGCGTGAAAACCTTTGCAATGGAAAGTATGAGGTGAGGCTTTCGTTTTTAACACTCCCTCTTATTCCCTTTCCCCGTGGAGAGGTTTTATAAGGAGACAAGCCCCGGTTTGACAGTCTCTTCAGGGTTTTTCAGGACAACATTTGTGGTGGTCACAGAGTGTGGCCACCAACTCTTGCTGGTGGCCGCTCTCACACATTTTCCTAAAATACTTGATTAGCTTTAGGACAAATAAATATGTGCATAGACACGGCCAAATCATTGTCATTGGTTTATTGCCAGCTAAGGCTGTTGTGAAAAGCGATATTAACAAGCATACAAGTGTTGCTTTTCACAGTAGACTGACTCAGCCCTGGCAAGCCTGGGGACAAATTAAGCCCTGGATGGGGGGTCGGGGAAGGCAGCAAGAGCCAAGGGCAATGGGGGTGGGTGGGGGCTGGAGCCCAAAGCCTTGTGGTCAGAGCCTGCTGCCCCTTTGCCCTGCCACCCCAGGGCTGAAGCCCGAAGCCTGAACCCCATCACCCCAGGAAGGTGGGGAAGTCACAGGCTGCCTGGTCCCCCAGCATTGTGCCCCAGGGGGAGCAGGGGCCAACTACTGCTGGCGGCCCCAGCAACCAACACCAAGGCGGTGCATCCAAGAGCAACAGGGAGGGGCTGCTACTTTCCCCCCCAGTAACAGCCCAGAAGGCTGTGGCTACAAGAAAAGCCCCTGATGGCCGCGTTTGAGAACCGCTGTGGGATGGCATTACAGGCATTACATAACTGTCCTTTGGGGGTCGGGTCAGAAAAGAAGTGAGTTCACACGGGCTGGAGCTGTCCTGGCAGCTGCTGTTAAAGTCTGATCCCTTTTCCAAGACAAACCTGGACAAGAGGGGAGAGGAAAGACCAGCAAAGAGAGAAAATGCAGCTTCTGTCTCTGGAGAAACACAGCCCAGCCCCCGGTCTGGCCGGCTGCTGGGGCCAGCGCTGGGTGGTTTGGGGCACTGCTTTTAGCTGCCTCTCTGCTCACGGGCTTCCAGCAAGGTTGTGACCCTTGCAGGAGGGGCTGGCTACACCCGCCACTGGCTCTGTAACTGATTTGGCCCACCTGGACTTCATTAACAGCCTCTCCATGGGGCCGGATGGAGGCAGCTGGTCTCCATACCTGAGCAGGACATAGAGGGAGGAAGCTAGGGGTGGACATGTAGTGTGCAGCAGTCCCTGGACCGGGGGAAGCCCAGAGGGCTGAAGGAGGTTGCGGGAGGGCCAGGGGAGCAGCACAGGGGGGTTGCCAGCCAAACTCTCCAAGCCAGAGAGACTCGGAGACAGCTGCCGAGAGCATCTAGGTGGCTGCGGAGGCCCTGATACTGGGCAAGATGGAGCATTGGTCTGACCCAATACGGCAGTTCTGATCTTCTTAAATGCCCAATAATGGGAAAGACCCTTCCCTACACGGGCTCTGGCAGGGGCATTTCTAAATGAGAAGAGGCCAGATCTACCGGACCCAGGACAAGGCTGCACCTTACTGCACCGTAGGCAGCCTGCATACGCTGTCCTGCTAAGCGAGAGCTGGCTCCGGGGCTTTGCAATGGCCGGAGCAGAGATGGCTGACAACACCTCCAGTATGTGCGAGCATCGTTTACTGAACAAAAGGGGCCAAATCAGCACGTGGGCCGCTCCAACCGCAGGCACCTGGCAGGCGGCCAGTGCAGCTGCCTCCTCTCCCCGCGTCGGACTCTGTCTCTGCTGTGAACATTCCCGCCGTTCGTCACAAGGGAGACCCCAGCCCTTAGCCGCGCTGGTCACGTCTTGCCAGCCCCAAGCGGGGACCCATGCAGGCGGCCTGGGCACCGAGCGAACCCTCTGGTGCAGCTGTTGATGACAATGGGAGTTTTAATGGGCTCCAGACCGGACCCTCCAGGACAGAGATCGCTTAGCCCACCCAAGGCCAGAAGCAGGGGGAGGTTGGCTGCGGGGCCTTAAGGGTGTGGGGGGCTGGATACCAGGGCAGAGGGAGATGTGGGAAGAGGATGCCCTATGGGCTCCAGGGGGGCTGCTGTGGGCCAAAGCTGGGGTCACGAGGTCATGGGTCAGGAAGGAAAGGGGTGAGATCAGGGGTGAATGAGGAGATTCATGGTGAAGAGTCCCCAGGAGTGGGGGACACAGAGAGAGAGAGAGAGAGAGACCGAAAGAAATGAAGGGAAACCCAGAGCAATGAATCAAGGGGGGCAGGAGGTGAAAGACCCACAGACCGGGCTCCAATGTGGGGAGAAAAGAAGGGGAGAGATCAGGGCAGAAAGGCCAGGGAGAGAGGAAAGGGGGCTGGATAGACTGTTCACACTATCGAACCCACCCTGGGCGGGAGGGACCGGAGCGCGGTATGACAGGTCCCTGTCAGGCCAATCGAGCTCAGTGCAGCAGGCAGCCCCGAGCCATGTCCCCTGATCCTGGAGCACCTTTGGCATCAGCCAAGAACAGCCACCTGGCTGCCACGCCCGAGCCGCAGTTTAATCCAGGCCGGGGCCTGGATGAGGCCTTGGACCCTGACGGGGGCCACAACACAGGAGATTCTGTGAATTATTATCTGGGGAGAGGTCCCCATGCCCAGCAGGGAAGGTCCCAAGCCCCGGGCCGAGCCCAGATCCCCTGGCCACTGCTGCTGCCATCCAGCCGGGGAGGAACCAATAAGACCCTCAGGCAAACCCTCAACCCCCCGCCCACCCGGCCAAGGGAGCTGACATACCGCAGCCGATCCTCCCCGGAGGTTTCTCCATTCACCGCGCTTCCCTTCTGAGCTGACTCTCAGCCAGCTCGGCCTCCCCGAGCCCACAGCGCCTGTGCTCTAGCTGTGTGGGATGGAGCTGGGTTTCATCCACGTGCCAAAGCCCCCATAGCCAAATCCGCTCCCTTAGCGCCCCAACAGCCAGTGTGTTGGGCCGGCAGAGGGAGAGCGTGGGACCCCCGCATCACTAGAGCCAGCAACGCTCAGGCCTGGGCAGCCTCTTTCAATGGCGGTGCCCTCGGACAGGAGCCAAGCTCCCCCGATGGAGCCCAGCCATGTCAGCGGGGGGCTACCAGCAGGTCAGCTACTCCACTTCAGCAGCAGCGTTAACGGGTAGGCCTGGAATGACTTGCCTGGGGAGGAAAATGTTATTTACCCCTCCACACAATGAACCGGGAGGGGGTCACCCAGTGACATTAACAGGCAGCAGGTTTGAAACAAACAGGAGGAAGTATTTCTTCACACAACGCGCAGTCAACCTGTGGAACTCATTGCCAGGGGATGTTGTGAAGGCCAAAAGTATAACTGGGCTCAATAAGGGATTACATAAGTTCATGGAGGACAGGTCCATCAATAGCTATTGGCCAGGATGGGCAGGGACGCAGCCCCATGCTCTGGGTGTCCCTAAGCCTCTGAGTGTCAGAAGCTGGGACTGGATGACAGGGAATGGTCACATGGTAACTGCCCTGCTCTGGTCATTCCCTCGAAAGCACCTGGCAGTAATTCCTAGACAGGGTGCTGGGCTAGATGGACCATTGCTCTGACCCAGTGTGGCCGTTCTCATGACACCGGATTGCTCTGGGGCCTAGAGGAGATCAGGTCTCATGGCTGTATTTTGAAATATACGCAAGAGGCATCGGCCCTTTGTGTCTCCCACGCCCATTGTTAGAAATCCAAAGAAAACCCACCAACCAACACAAGCCGTGCAGTCTCCACACTATGGCCAGCTGCCCGATCAATCCGGGTCTCCTGGGGACTGGACTGAGAAACTTAGAGCCACTGGGACCAAGGAGACCTGAGGCATTGAGCTGTGGCCGGAGCCCTGGGCGGCAGATGTGGTTGGAGCGGAAGTGGTGGTTACAAGCAGCGTACAGGGCTGGGGGGCAAAGAGACGACTAACACTGGAAGCTTGTTTGCAAACTTCACTTAGAGGCTGTGACCCTGGCTTCCCAATCCTGGCTCCGATCAATTCCCGTTAGTCGGGCTGCTCCTCCCACGAGGACTAGGTCTTCTGAAGCAGAACAAATGGAATGACTGCACCGTGAGTCACACAAAACCAAGTCACACAGCGGTGACAGCAAATCCAGTGTTGGAAATCACACCCCTTGCCGAGCCAGGCGAAGGAAGGGTGCAATTCATGAGCTGGATTAGGTGACTCGGGAGAGTTGGGTCAAATTCCTGGCCCTGCCACAGACTTTCTGGATGACCCGGGTCAAGTCACTTAGCATACATCTACACAGTTGGCCCAGGTCAGCTGACTCAAACTTGCAGGGCTTGGACTGCAGGGCTAAAAACTGCTGTGTAGACATTCAGGCTTGGGCTGGGGCCTGTGCCCTGGGACCGCCCCCCCCTCAATTTCCCTCTGTAACATGGAAATAAAAACATTTCCTTTCCCCCACCCTGTGCCTGTCCCATCTCTTTAGATCAGAAGCTCTTTGGGGCAGGGACTGACTCTTATGTGGTACGTGCCATGCCTAGCCCAACGGGCAGGCCCTGCATGAAACACGTGCAAAGAGGGAGCACTTTGGAAGCAAGCCGTTGCACGCTACCTTAATATGCACCAAGCTGTTTTTAGTATGTAACAAGACAGAATTACAACAGGCAAAATGAACATGTTACAATATCTTGCTTGGCTGGGACTTTGTTAGCATCTCAATGGCTGCATTGATTTCCCCTTCCGTGTTGATCAGAGCCTGTAAATTCGCTTCCCGGTCCTGGAAGCCCATTGTTCTGAGCTGCTCCATTTGGCGCTCAAATCTGACGTCTGGCCTCTGCTGATCCATGCACTCTTGGCCTTCAGGTTCATCCTTGTCTGATGCTAGACTCACGTCCTCCTCGGTCTCGCTACTGGGAACGGACCCTTCCATGCTTTCCAGCTCCAGTTCCACGTCCCGGTCCCCCAGCCCTAGGATAAAATCTGGGACCTCGGCCGAGAGCGTCTGCAAGCCCAGCTGAATCTGTAACAAAGCCTGCATGGCTCTAGGGCTGGTCAGTAAGGGGGCGATTTCAGCGCTCTCCAACTCCAGAGGGACATGGGGTGTCCTTCCGTCTTGAGGCCGAGAACGTCCATCATTGGAGAGGTGGGTATTATTCAGCAGCATCTGTGCTGGGCCGTTGGGATTGGACAACACGCTCTCCATGTTCTGCATGAACTCTGGGTTTCCTGTTAGCTGCTGAACCATACTCTGAATTCCTCCTGTGTTGGCAAACCCAGGGCCTGCTCCAGGCCCAAAATTTAGAACAATAAAGTTCTGCCCTCTGCTATGGCTGGTACGATTGCTATCATGGTTATTCCCAATATCACCGGCCCTGTTTGTCCGAGTGGCCCAAGGGTTTGGTAAAGGGTCTCTGTTTTCCATCCGGGCTGGCAGACTGGCCCCACCCAAGGGTGGGTTATTCTCCAATGATTCAGACGGGTTGCTCCCAAACTGGGCTTGCACGGCGTTCATCATTGGTTCCTCTATCTCGCTGTACAGCTGCTGCAGGGCGCTGTATCCACCCGGGATGCTCTCCAGGTTGCTCAAGGCTCGGTCATGGTTCCTGATAATTTCTTGCAGCATTGCTGGGCTGCTGGAGACCTCAATCATTTCCCGGATGAAATCTGGGTTGCGGAGAATGTGATTAATCTCAGGGTTTTGCTCGGCCAGCTGCTGCATCTGCGGGTTGGAGAGAAGGATCTCCTGGACCAGGTCCGTGTTGGTGAGGATGCTCTGCACCATGGGATTCTGTGCCACCTCACTCATCAAGTCCTGTATGGAACCGTCAGCCTCTGAGGCCTCGCTCATTAAATCTGACACATCGGTTGGGTCCAGACCCAGTACGCTCATGCCTGTCACCCCGATGAGGAAGCCCAAGAGGAACGGGTTGCTGTTGATGGTGTTCAGATCCAGGTCCGAACTGATGATCTCAAACAAGAGGTTTTCCATGATCTGGGCCACTAACTCCCGGCTGGAGGCCACCAGCTCTTCTAAGCGCCCCTGCAGCTCGGACACGTTGGAGTAGCTCAGGCCCAGGTGCTGCAGAGCAGGGCCCCGCCCCCAGGCAAGCAGGTTAGAAGCACTGCTGTTTGCGGACGGCATCGGTGGGGTGGCAGTATTCGTTGGCTCAGCTGGGTGGTCCTGGGGCCTCTTTTGGGACCGGATGACAAGGTGGATGCTGAATCCACTGCGGACTCCATGCTGGCTCAGTGTGTCTTGATCCTTTAAGATCTTCCCAGCAAATATTAGCACCAGCAGGTCAGAGGGAGCCTTGAAGCGCTTGGCGACCTCGTCCTTAAACGCCCGGATGGTGCTGCTCTCTGCTACCTCAAACTGCTCCTTCTGCTTCAGGGTCTTCACCGTCACCTTGAGTACGCCGCCAGACTCGGCGGTGATGGCTGCCTGGTTAGCCCCAGGGGCCCGTCGGCTTTCGGACATGGTGACCGGGATCCAGGAGCTCCGCGTTGGTTCTTCCTCAGGGAGCAGAGGCGCCAGGGGAAGGAGATGGGACGTGACGGAGGACAATTCCTTTCGGCTGATGTACGGCGGCGGTCGTTGTTGCCGCTATCGTTACGGGCTTCCGGGGCGGAGTGGTGGGAAGGGGGAATTGGTCTGCTCTCCCCGTGGTACTGCTGGAAGCCAAAGCCAGAGCGCACATTCCAGCCAGATGTTGGCCTGCTCCTCGGTTCACTCACCACCTGGCGGGTTCCCTCATGGTCTTTCTGCTGCTGATGCCGCCTGCCCATGCAGAATTTCTACCCTGCCTGTCCCGGGGCCCTGTGACATCACTGCTGACATCACAGTAAGCAAACAAGGCATTGGTGGCTGGCACTTGCCTTGAAAACAGGCCCGGGAGCACCATATCCTGGCCTATCCTTCCCTCCATCAGCCTGTCCGGCACCCGTGTACACAGTGCCCCTGGACCCCTGGCATCTGGGGGTTACCTTGGGCTAGCATAGGGGTTCTCACAACAAATGTTTTGCTGGCCTCAGAGTGCGGCCACCAACTCTTGCTGGTGGCTGCACTGACACGTTTCCCTAAAATACTTCATCAGCTTTAGGAAAAACAAATAAATAGCCCAGATCCACCTCCCGATCATTGTCATTTATGTAGGGTCTTTTTTTTTTGCAGACTCAGTAATACAAATATTACCGTGAAAAGTGACATCTGTATGTTTGTTAATCGCACTTTTCACAACAAGTCCTGGCAAGTTAAGACCGGAATGGAGGGGTGGGGGGTGTGGCAGCGGGGGCCAGGGAGATTGGATGGGGGGACCCAGTGCCACCACCACATGGTTGGAGTTGTGGGTTGGTGCCTGGGGCTGGGGTAGGCGCCCTGGGCCAGCACCCACTGCAGCCCAGAGTTGGCGCCCGCAGTTGCGTGGTCAGGGCCGGGATCGGCGCCCAGAGCCGGCACTTGCTCCTGTGCGACCGGGGCCGAGGGTCAGCACTCAGGGTCGGCGCTTGGGGTCTGCCCCCGGTGGGAGTCAGTGTCCTGGGCCAGCACCCGCCCCAGACTGGGGTTGGTGCCTGCTGCCGTGTGACTGGGGCGGGGGATCTGCACCCGGGGCTGGTGCCTAGGGCTGAGATCAGTGCCTGTGGCCAGCACCTGACGGAACCCAGGACTGACATTCAGGAGCAGTGCCCGGGGTCAGCAGCGAGGGCTGGGGGTCAGAGCGGGCAGCCTGGGTTTGGGGCTGGCACTTAGGGTCTGCACCTGCTGCTGCATGGCCAGAGCTAGGGGTCAGCCCCCAGAGCCAGCACCCGCTGGAGCCCAAGGCCAGTGCCGGGGATCTGCACCCAAGGCCGGCAGCCGCTGGAGCTCAGGGTTGGCGCCTGGGGCCGGCACCCAGGGTCAGTGATAGGGCTGGGGGTCGGCATGCACGGATGGGGGCCAGTGCCAGCGGCCAGTGGCTGCCGGTCGGATTGGGGGTCAGTGCCACATGGCCAGAGCCAGAGATCGGAGCCAGCCGCTATGTGGCCAGGGGCTGGAGTCTGACGCCCCATGGCTGGAGCCCTAGTCTGCAGCCAGGCTCCCTGAGTCCCCACCGCCCAACCACCCCAGGGCTGAAGTCTGAGCCCCACTAAGCCCCCCCGTCCTCCCCTCTGGTAGAGAACTCACCGTGCTCCTGCAGCGTTGTGCCCACCTGTCTCCAAGTGCAGGGCAGGGCATTCAGGAGCAACAGGGAGGGTGTGGGGTGTCCGATGCTTTGCCCCCCCCACCACCACCACCACCAAAGAAGCTGTCCTGGCTGCAGGGAAACCCCCTGGTGGCCGCATTTGAGAAATGGCGGGCTAACACGGAGTGTGAACCGTGCCCAAGCCTGGCTTCCCCGTATTATCCTCCTACCTGACTTCTCGCCAGAGGCAGCCTTCTGGCCCATTCCCTGCCGAGCTGCTCCCTCTGGGGAAAGCGCATCCCCCTGGAAAACATCCTCTGCCCCCCTCCCGCCATCCGGCAGCAGTGGGGCTGCAACAGCTCTTGTTCTTGATTGCAGGGCGCCGCCCACCACCCGCCCCCGCCCCCGCCCCCGCCCCCACACCGTCTCCCTGTGTTCCACTTCTTGCCAAGGGGCAGGTCATCTTCCCATGGGACATGCAGCTCTCCTCCTCACAGGCTCAGTAGTTAGAGGGGGTGGCCCATGCCAGTCTGTCTTCTCAGACACCCAGCTGGCCCTCCCCTTTCTCAGCTCTCCAGTGGGGAGGCCTGCTACCTCCCAAGTCCCTCTGCTCCCCATGAGACAGGCCTGCTCCTCCAGTGACGAGCAGCAGGACCCCGAAACACCTTCTGTTGGCCCCACTGCTCTAGCCCCTTAGTGTTTAGAGGCACCTCCACCCCACAGTGCTTGTAGGTGATGCGATCCAATAGTCGCATTTTAAGTGATGGGACACAATGGAGGAATCCCTGTGTGGGCTCTCTGGCCTGGCCATGCAGACTGTCCGACTGGTCCCTTCTGGTCTGGTATTTCTGGGTCCCGCTCTCCCAGAACAAGAGGGTGGTTAGCGCACCTGCTCCTCCAGGAGGTAGAAGAGGTGATCTCTTATGAGCCTACCTGCTGATGAAAGAGGACAGAGAAGACCAGCTGCCCTCCATCTGAATACCATCACCGCCCTAGGTGTGGATACAAGGTGATATGGCTACTGGTGTAGTGGGCTGCATTAATCCAGGGCGTAACTCCATTGATCTCAGAATGAATTGGTCACTGAGAACAACTCGTTCCTCAGATTTAACCCTTCTCTGTCTGCAATTTGGCCCAACAGCAATCGTAACATGCCTGATTTTTTTCATCATTCATGATTGTTAGACAGAGCATTTCTGAACATGTTTTGGCCTTTGACCTGTTTGCAAAGTGCTTAGGTTAGATAGTCAAGGTTTGCGATTTGAGCCACTAAGTCATATGGCATGGTTTCTGTTTCCTAATTGGATGACATAAGGTTAGCACTTCCAACACTTCATCGCTGATGAATACTGATATTTACACCAAGAAAAATCTCCTCCAAAAACATCTGTGTGAACAAAACACAAGTTCACTAACGTGCGCTGAACAGTGAATGTAAAATGGCACAAACACAGCCAGCCACTGTGGTTAGAGCTTCACAACTATAGTCACAACTATTGGGCTGGGACCCAGGAGATCCGGTTCTATTCCAGGTCTCTCACAGATGCCATGTGTAATTTTGGATGAATCAATCTCTTTGTGCCTCAGTTTCCCTGTCTACACCATGGGGATAATAACCTCAAAACCACACACACACAAAACCCCATGGCAGTGAGTCTCAGAGCCCGGCTGAACTGGCTCAGCCCGAATGTGTCCACGGCTATTGGTAGCCACAAAGCACAAGCCCAGCAAGCCTGAGTCAGCAGACTTGGACTCGGAAACTTTTTTGCAGACATACTGTCATAACTATAAAGAGAAGGGTAACAGCTGTCCTGTGTACAGTACTATAAATCCCTCCTGGTCAGAGACTCCAAAATCCTTTTCCCTGTAAAGGGTTAAGAAGCTCAGGTAACCTGGCTGGTACCTAAAGGACCAATAAGGGGACAAGATACTTTCAAATCTTGCGGGGGGGTCGGGGGGAAGGCTTTTGTTTGTGTTCTTTGTTTGGGAGTGCGTTCGCTCTCGGGACTGAGAGGGACAGACATCAATCCAGGTTCTTCATATCTTTCTAAACAAGTCTCTCCTATTTCAAACTTGTAAGTAAATAGCCAGGCAAGGCGTGTTAGTTTTCCTTTGTTTTCTCAACTTGTAAATGTAGCTTTCACTAGAGTGTTTATCTTTGTTTGCTGTACTTTGAACCTAAGACTAGACGGGAGTCCTCTGAGCTCTTTAAGTTTGATTACCCTGTAAGGTTAATTTCCATACTGATTTTACAGAGATGATTTTTACCTTTTTCTTTAATTAAAAGCCTTCTTTTTAAGAACCTGATTGATTTTTCCTTGTTTTAGATCCAAGGGGGTTGGATCTGTATTCACCCGGAGTTGGTGGGGGGAAGGAGGGGAATGGTTAATTTCTCCTTGTTTTAAGATCCAAGGGGTTTGGATCTGTATTCACCCAGAGTTGGTGGGGGGAAGGAGGGGGAATGGTTAATTTCTCCTTGTTTTAAGATCCAAGGGGTTTGGATCTGTATTCACCCAGAGTTGGTGGGGGGAAGGAGGGGGAATGGTTAATTTCTCCTTGTTTTAGATCCAAGGGGTTTGGATCTGTATTCACCAGGGAATTGGTGAAAGGTTTCTTAAGGCTTCCCAGGGAGGGAATCCATTGAAATGGTGGCAGCGGAACCAGAGCTAAGCTGGTAGTTAAGCTTAGAAGTTTTCATGCAGGCCCCTACATTTGTACCCTAAAGTTCAAAGTGGGGATACAGCCTTGACACATACCCTTAGCTCACAGGGATGGTGTGAGGATGAATTCTTAACTGCGTGTCAGTCAATCAAATACTACACTCACCCACGCCCAGGTAGAGAGACAGACTCTTTGCCCAGCTCTAAATAATATCTGCTTCCCAGAGCTGTAGTAACGCTCATAATTCACGAACTCATTATCTCAAACTCCCTAGACGACAGCTGCTGGGTAATAGCACCTTATCATCGGGCGGAAGCATGCAACATCTTTAGGCAAAAGCTGCTAACTTCCGGCCGCTGACAAGAAAACGACAGCTCCCCACAGAAAGGTGCACCGTTATTGGCTTTTCTTTATAAGACCGAAATCCGAGCGAACATGTTACAGAGCTGGTGCTACGACGGGTGGGCTGGATGTTTCTGTCTCCCCACTGCTGCACTGATATCTTCTCCGGTTGCTATGTATGTTCCCGTCGCGGTTCAAGGAGCCCATTGATTCCAGCTACTCCAGTTCTTCCTGAAATTTGATTTCGGGAGCTTGTAAGTGCTGAGGATTTGTCCCAGGAAGAATTTTCAGCATCCGCAGCATGTTTAGATGTTGGTGTCCCTGCTCGGACGCTGCCGGCGCTGCGTGGGACATTTCACTGGGTGCAGGGCTCGGGTCAGGAGCACTAGGAGAGCTCCCCGAATTTCCCAGTCCCCACAAACGGAGAGTAAACCACGGCAGAAGGACAGGGGCCTCTGCTGCCAACGTCTGCAGCCCCTGCTCAATCTGCAGCCAAGCTTGCATGGCTTTCGGGTTGGACATGGCCACTAACATCTCAGGGTTCTGGATCTGCTGAAAGAAATTCGGCAGCCCCTGCGTCACTGGTTCTTGGTGCTGGGGGCTCTCCGCAGAGAAGGTGGCCTGTGCTGCCAACTGAGCGTTCTGTATCAGCGACAGCATCATGCACTTGGTGTAGGAGGCGCACAAGTTCACGATCAGCTGGGGGTTCTCGGTGATCTGCTGCACCAAGTTCTGAATCCCTCCTGTGGTGAACATCCCCGGTCCCAGATTTGGCACAGAAGAGCTCTGCCCGAGAGGGTTGGTGCTGCTGCTGGTAACACCGCAGTCCAGGTCCCCGCAGGTGCTGTTGGTGTAGATGCTTGTGGCGCTCTGGGAGACGGAGGGAGGAGCCAACAGGTCTCGGTGATCTACGCAGGACGGCTGGCCACCCCGACCCACACCCTCCAAGGAGGGATTCCTCACCAGCATAGCAAAGGGAAGGTTTCCAAACTGCTCTTGGGCGGCGCTTAGCATTGGTTCCTGGGGCTCGGCATAGGCGCATCTCAAGGCATTGTCCCCGCCCGGGATGTTTTCCAAGTTGCTCAAGGCTCGGTCTTGACTCCTCATCTCCTGCATCATTTCTGGGTTCCGAACAATGTCTAGCATCTCCCTCATGATGTCCGCGTTGTTGAGGATGCGGCTGATCTCTGGGATTTGCTGGGCCAGCTGTTGCATCTGCGGGTGGGCCATGATCAGCTGCCTCATGAGGTCAGGGTTAGAGAGCATGCTCTGGATAAACGGGTTCTCCACCTTCCGGGACATCATCTCCGAGCTGGCCAGGAGCTGCAGTGGGCTCTGTAGCTCCGTGCTGGACAAGTTCCCGCCCTGGCCCTGCCTGCTCAGATCAAAGGCGCTGCTGTGGGCCGGGGTGACGCCGGACGGCGCTGGGGCGGGGGCAACGTTCCTGGCCACGTACACGTGTGGCAGCGGATTCTCCTGGGGTCTCTTCTGTGTCCTGATGACGAGGTGGACTGTGATCCCGTCCTGGATCCCCCGCTGCCTGAGAGTGTCCTGGTCTTTCAAAATCCTCCCAACAAACACTAGCACCAGCTGGCTGGTCTGGCAGTTGAAGTGCTTGGAGATCTCCTCCTTGAATTGCTTGATGGTGCTGTTCTCTGGCACCACAAATTCCTCCTTCAGCTTGGCGGTTTTCACCGTGACCCGGATGATGCGGGGGTTGGCGGCGATGACTGGGCAGGCGAGGGTGATCTCTCCGCTGTCAGCCATGCTTCGTGAGGCTCAGGGAGGGCTGAGGAGAGCCGGAGTGCGGGGGGAGCTGGGTTTCCTTAACTATGGTGATAGTCTTAGTCTTGTTCTTGCTGCTGTGATCACAGATCTATGGGTGGGGGGAGCAGGAGAAGGGAACCGACCTCCCCCTGCCCTGTGTAATGCCAGAATCCAGGCCCAAATCATGCATACCAGCCCCCACTTCCCCACTCCCGGGCCACCAGCTCCCTCCTGCTTCTCCAGCAGTTCACCGCTCTGCCTGACGGCTGGGCCAACTGTGACATCACCGATGACATCTTTGTGAGCAGCGATGGCATTGGCAGCCCCTACCTCCCTGCTCCCCGAAATGGACAGACCCCAGGAAAGATGCTGATCCATTGGAGAGGGCTCAGAGAAGAGCCACGGGAATGATTAAAGGCTTAGAAACCCTGCCTGATAGTGACAGGCTCAAAGAGAACAATCGGTTTAGTTTAACAAAGAGAAAGTTAAGTCTGTTCACAGTGTGTAAGTATCTACACAGGGAACAAACGTTTAACAATGGGCTCTGCTCCCTAGCAGAGAAAAGTCTCACACTATCCAATGCTGGAAGTGGAAGTTAGACACATTCAGACTGGGAATAAAGTGGAGATTTCTAACAGCGAGGGGAATTAACCATTAGAACAATTTACAAGGGCTGTGGTGGATTCTCCATCACTGACCATTTTTCAACCATTGTTCAATGAAGATGAGATATTTTTCTAGCAGATCTGCTCTAGGAATTATTCTGCGGCAGTTCTCTGGCCTGTACGATGCAGGGGTTCAGAATGGATGAACACAATGTTCCCTTCTGGCCTTGGAATTAATGAATCTGTGAATAATGGGGACGTGAAGCCAGGGATGGGTTGGATCTGTGGGTTGGATTTTCCTCTGGCTTTGCGAGGATCAGCAATAACTCCACTGAAAGCAAGGACAGCAGTATATGCTTAGAATCAAAGCCATGACCCTGCGTCTCCTCTACTCCGCACCTGCTGTGCTTCACAGGGCAGAACGAGGACACAGCTGTGGCATGCATGGCCTTGTTTCTCCCTGCTTATGTCTAGCCTAGTTTGTAAGCTCCTTGGGGCAGGGATCACATCTCCGTTTGCTAGTTTGGGAGATGCCTGGCACAGGCCTTTGGGCCCCAAAGGAAATAAGATTAAGTAATAATATTGAGCTGTTTCATCAGTGGATCTCAGAGCACTCTACAAAGGACATCGGTATCATTATTCCCATTTTACAGATGGAGAAACTGAGGCAAGACGTGACTTGCCCAAGGTTCTCCAGCAGGCCGGTGGCCGAGCTTGGGGATAAAACCCAGATCTCCTGAGTCCCACCCCAGATTCACAGCCTGTGTGCATGTCATCCACGGTCTACATCTCCCTGCCATGCAGACACTTTGCCTTGGGGTTACAAGACTGGCCTAGGGTGAAAGGAAGGAACTGTTTTCTCTTGTTCTTCAGTGGTGTACAGCAGGAGTAGGGGCTGGCTAACCTACAGTCGGTGTGTAATGGGGTCTGTAACTAACTCTCTGCCTCCCTCCTTCCTCCCAGAGCCAGAGGGACCCCCCACCCCCACCAGAAGCTATTGCAAAAATGGGGGAAATTAAACGGCTGTGAACTTCCAGTTCATTGACGTACAAACCTGCCCCTGCCCTGCCTCTGCTCCGCAGCCTGGCTCCGCACTTGCAGATTGGGCAGCCCCTGGCTAGGACACACCCACCCCTGCCGAGCCATCAGCCCCCTTTGACTCCACTGTGCACCCAGAGGGCAGTCTATCTCACCAGCTCAGTGCAGTGTGTGCCTCAGTTTCCTCATTGGCAAAGTGACCTGGGTAAACTGATGGAAGGGACGGTATAATGAGATTGCCTACAGTGGCATATGGCCCATCTGCAAGTGCTAGCAGCAACTATCTCCAATGGCCTTAAAAGATAAACACAATGAGTTGGGAAAGGGTTAACACAGCTTTTCAAAGGGCAATCATGCCTCGCCAAGCTATGCGATACTTTGAGGGGGGTCAACAAGCATGTGGACCAGGGAGATCCAGTGGCTATAGTGCACTTGGCCTTTCAGAAAGCCTTTGACAAGGTCCCTCACCAAAGGCTGTTCAGCAAAGTAAGCTGTCATGGGATAAGAGGGAAGGTCCTCTCCTGGGTCAGTAACTGGTTAAAAGACAGGAAAGAAAGGGTGTAGTAGGAAGAGGGTCTGAAGCATAAGCCCTTGTATCAGAGCCCTGGTAGGAGGCCTGAAGCCTGAACTAAAGTAGTGGTCAAAACTTTGCCGATATAAAGCAAAGTCGGGTTGTGAGCAAGAGGCAGGCCTGGCTCCCAGAATCTGATCGGTCCAGGGCTGATATTGTTCTCTCCGCGTGCTGCACTGGCTCTGGCCAGAGAGTCCGTACAAGCTCTGGGTAATGTTTGGTACCCAATTAACATCAAGTCAATGTAGATATGAATGTTCTCCATAGCGTAGGTACCTTGGCATTTAACCATGGAAGCAATATGGTGGTGTGGCTGTTTTCCTTCTCATACAGCACATTAAGTCTGGAACGTCTTTTCTGCTGTGAAAAGTCCCAAGACTGGTTGCATGCCCTTGCTTTGAGATAGCAGTATTACATGGCCTTTGGACATAAAGTGTGTTATCATATAAGAAACAGTTTAACCATAAAGGCTTTTAGCACATACTGAGTTCTTATGTATCACTCCCAACATGTTCAAGGGTTTTTCCAAAAGATAATGTACATTGTATATCTTTACAATTCCTGGCATTAGCAACAAACCAGTCACAAAATTTAACATTAGCATTAACATCAAATTTACCACAAGTGTACATTTACCAGCATTTTTCTCATGCCACGCCTTGGGCTCAATACCGTTGGGGTTTTGGCATTTTAGGGTTAACCTGTGGCTTCCATTAGCAGGATAAAGGTTTTTCCTTCCTCCCTGTCCTGGAGGGTCAAATTCTGAACTCTCTTGCTTAATAGAATCCATTGGCTGGCTAGCTGTGTCCTCCCTGCTAACAGCTAAGGGCACGTCTTTCTCCCCCACAGTCAATCAGGTAATTTGCATGAACACAGACACTAACTTGTTCAGTAGTTTTCAGATCCTTCACCATTACCAATTCCAAGGCTGGACTCTGTCTTAAAGAAATACCGTCCATTTTCACTAGCATGTTAGACTCAAGATCCCTTTGTCCTTCCATTACCAACCTCTGCTTCCACATAGAGTCAGATCTCAAGTTCACTGAGAGACTACAAGACATACCCAAAATGTCTAGAGATGAGAGTTTCTGACATTAGCAGAAGGCTAAACAAGCCTCTAATCCCCGGGAGGAATCAGCACCTTATCCTCAGCGGCAAAACGTGCCTTTAACACGAGGTAAGACACAGCTAATCACACACACACACATTCTATTCTCCCTCTCTCTCTCCCACAGTCGGGGGGACCAGAGATCACATGCAAATGAGCCCCTCGCCCAGTGCACCAGGCCACAGCACCCCCGATCTCTCTCCCACCCCCACAAAACCACGAGTGTAGGGAAGAGAGCGAGATCAGCCTGGGGAATCCAGGCCCATCCATGTGAAATGTGCCATAAGGCAGCCAAACACAAGGTCCATGGGACGCAGGCCTTGGCTACGGAATGGGGGACTGAGGCTGGCAAAGCTGTGACCCTGAGAAGGATTTAGAAGTTTGAGGAGGAAAGAAATGAACCGAAGGTGGCACAGCAGGTCGGTGGCAGAAACAAGACTAGAGCCCCTGTCTCCCAACGTGCAGCTTTCTGTTACCATTAAGAGGCCAGCTCAGATGCAGCTTGTCACAGAGGAGAAGCACACACCATGCTCTCTCGCAGGGTGATTTTATCTTTGTGCTTTCTTGTTTTGTTGTTTCCCTTCATCTCAGAACAAGACTCACTTGGTCTGGTGGCCTTTAGTGGAAGTGAGCAGTGTTGTTGTAGCCCTCTCTGTCCCAGGATATTAGAGAGACAAAGTGAGGGAGAAGATATGTTTTATTGGACCAAATTCTGTTGACGAGAGAGACCAGCTTTCGAGCTCACACAGCGTAAGTACATAGTTAAAACACCGCTAGAGTTCCAATGAAAACCTGGCTTTAATTTCCAACTCCCAAAGCATTTTCTGTTGCCTCCTTTAGCTCAGCAGGGAGCTTCTGCTGCAGCATCGATAAAACACATTGATCACCCGTTTCAGGATCTCTTTTGTTCTCACCCCATAAACAATGGGGTTTAACATGGGCGGAATGAGCACATAGAGGTTGGCCAGTAGGATGTGAATATAACCTGGGATGTTGTGGCCAAACCGGTGTGCAAAAAAGGAGAAAAAGGCCGGTGTGTAGAACATTAGAATAACACAGAGGTGGGAGCCGCAGGTGCGGAGAGCCTTGAGCCGGGCGGCCTTGGATGGGAGCTGGAAGACGGCCCTGAGGATCAGTCCATAAGATACAGCAATGAGCACAGCATCCAAGCCGATTGCTAAAATAGCCACAGCTAGGCCATACCAGATGTTGACTGTGATGTCGTTGCAGGCGAGCCGGGCTATGCCCATGTGCTCACAATAGGTGTGAGGCAGGAGGTTGGTTCTGCAGAACTTCAGACGCTTCACGAGAAAGATGACAGGGAAAATGATACAGAAACTTCTCGTGACAGCTGCCAGCCCCATCTTCCCGATCACAGACTTGGTTAGCATGATGGTGTATCTCAGGGGGTCGCAGATGGCAACGTACCGATCAAACGCCATGGCCAGCAGGATGGCCGACTCGGCAATAAAAATGACATGGATGAAGAACATCTGGGTCAGGCAGGAAGCAAAAGAAATGTCCCCCGCTCTAAACCAGAATACAGCCAGCATCTTGGGCACTGTAGTGGTAGATAACAGCAGATCAGCAGCGGCCAGCATGGACAGGAAAAGATACATGGGCTCATGAAGGCTTCGTTCTGTTAGTATGATGAATAGTAGGAGAGAGTTCCCAAAAAGCGCCACAATGTACATCAGACAGAAGGGGATGGAGAGCCACACCTGAGACTCTTCCATGCCTGGGATGCCGGTCAGGATGTAAGTTACAGGGTCAAAAAAGGTGTGATTGTCAGCTGGCATCATGTACCATCACTTGGATCTTCTATTCAGTTTCCAGGAACTAACAGCAAAAGAGAAAATCAGTGAAAACTCAAGTGTCAGCTAGGACTGGAATGCATTTGTTGACAGAATCACAGATACCATCAAAAACGTCATTGTGTGACAGCTGCCTGTCAGGTGGCACCATATATTCAGAAACACGGAACATCTCCATTCCAAAAGAGGGAAGATGTCTTGGACAGTTCTTGCTCCAGGTGAAGCAGGGCGCACCCTCCTGGTGTCCACAGCAGAATGTCTCCTCCGCACATTTGCTACAGTCGCTCTCAGGGCTCAAGCAGTGACTGTGAAAGTGAGTTACAGCAGCTACACGACTGGTTCTTCTGGCACTTACACTGGTTTCACACTCACTACTGCACAGTCACTCCCAGTTAGTAATGGTGTGAGAACAGAACCTCTTTTAGTCACAATCCCCCCGCTGGATCCTACTGGCTCTGAGGCCTTGACCCAACCAACACTCAAGCACACGAGTAAATTCATTCACAAGTAACTCCCACTGACTTTAATGAAAATGCTCACCTGAGTAAAGTTGCAATTTTCTCAGGATTTGGTCCTGAATATGTGAAGCCAATCTCAATGAAGGTCTGGTCTGCACTACAGACCTATGTTGGGATAACTACATTGACCAGGGGTGTGACCTTGCTGGTGGTTGCACAGACACTTTTTCCTAAAATATGTGATTAACTTTAGGAAAAACAAATAAATAGCACATAGACACATCCACATCATTGTAAGTTATGTAGGATTTTTTTTAGCAGACTCCATAACAAAAATATTACTGTGAAAAGTGATATTTGTGTGTTTGTTGTTATCAGTCGCTTTTCATGGGACACTTAGTAGGTATCTGGAAGGCTGTGAAAAGTGATGTTTGCATGTTTGTTAATAGCACTTTTCTCAGCAAGCCCCAGGACAAATTAAGCCCTGGATGGGGGGAGGGAGGGTTGGAGGCAGAGGCCGTGGGGGACATGGTGGCATGGATGTGGGCTGGGGGAGACAGTTGGGCCCTGGGGCGATGGACAGATGGATGCGAAGCCAGGAAGGCTGTGGGCCCCAGGGATGATGGAGAGGGGAGCATGAATGTGGGGCCAAGAGAGAGGGGGACGGGGGGTGAGCCCCGCAGCTGCGCGGCTGGAGCCGGGGGTTGGGACCCGCCGCCGTGTGGCTAGAAGTCAGTGCCCATGGCCAGAGCCCGGAGTTGGGTCAGGAGCTGCACGGCTGGGACAGGGAGTGTTAGGGGCTTATTCCGTCACCCTCCCACTTCCCTACCCGAAGTCCAAAGGTGCAAACAATTCAATGTTTATTGGGGTGAACTTCCAGCAAGCTTAAATCCAAGTTCCTTTTTCCTTATTTTCGAATCCCAACTTACTGATTAGTTAACCAATTATATCCCACCACCTTAATTAGTTTGCACCCAGCAAACTTAATTATACAGCAGCCAGAAACAATCACAGAACCAGACAGAGACCATGCAAATAAACAATAGCAAAGTGGGAGCTATAATGACAAAACAATGCAGAAGTGAGGATTTCACAACTACATCTAGACAGACATAAGGGATTCCCAGCTGTGTCTACTGATAAGTGAGTTCTTACCAGACAGAAAACTATCAAACGGAATTTCCTTTTACATCTTCTAGGCTCTTCCCTTTCTCTGGAGGTGACAGGAATATCAGGACAGGATTGTGTTCCTAGCAGCCCCTTAGCACCTTATTTCCATGTGACTAGTTGGGATGTGTGGATGTGACTGTTCACTTCCCAGTTTATGGCTGCCTTTGCTCCTTAGCCCAAGGCCTTAGCCTAAGAACCAGGCCTCAGACTGTCACAGTGAGAAAAGGCCCTTACACCGGCAGACAGTGATTTAGATTCTTTCTTTTATACCTCTAGAACTAGCTACGTGATAAAAATACACCTACATTCATAAATTCTAGGCCTTTGCAGACAGGCCTGAATATCTATATCCTAACAGGGAGTTGGAGCCCAGAGCCAGTGCCCGCTGCCATGTGGCCAGAGCCTGGAGCTGAGTGCTGGAGTCCGGGGCTGCGTGGCCAGAACCAGGGGTCAATGCCCACTGCCATGGAGCTGAACCCAGCACCTGCTGCTGCACTCTCGGGGATCGGCGCACACCCGGGCCCGGGGATCGGCGCACACCCGGGGCCGGGGATCGGCGGCTGCTGCCACGTGCCCGGGGATCGGATCCTGGGGCCAATGCCTGCTGCTGCACACCCAAGGCTGGAGGTCGGGGCCTGGGGCCAGCAGCCAGGACTGGGGGTCGCAGCATGCGGCTGGGGTTGGTGTCCGGGGCCAGCGGGTGCCATGGGGGTTGGAGCCTGGGGCCAGCAGCCAGGACTGGGGGTCGGAGCATGCAGCTGGGGTTGGTGTCTGGGGCCAGCGGGTGCCATGGGGGTCAGTGCCTGGGGCCAGCAGCCAGGACTGGGGGTCGGAGCATGCAGCTGGGGTTGGTGTCCGGGGCCAGCGGGTGCCATGGGGGTCAGTGCCTGGGGCCAGCAGCCTGGACTGGGGGTCGGAGCATGCAGCTGGGGTTGGTGTCCGGGGCCAGCGGGTGCCATGGGGGTCGGAGCCTGGGGCCAGCAGCCAGGACTGGGGGTCGGAGCATGCAGCTGGGGTTGGTGTCCGGGGCCAGCGGGTGCCATGGGGGTCAGTGCCTGGGGCCAGCAGCCAGGACTGGGGGTCGGAGCATGCAGCTGGGGTTGGTGTCCGGGGCCAGCGGGTGCCATGGGGGTCAGTGCCTGGGGCCAGCAGCCAGGACTGGGGGTCGGAGCATGCAGCTGGGGTTGGTGTCCGGGGCCAGCGGGTGCCATGGGGGTCGGAGCCTGGGGCCAGCAGCCAGGACTGGGGGTCGGAGCATGCAGCTGGGGTTGGTGTCCGGGGCCAGCGGGTGCCATGCGGGTCAGTGCCTGGGGCCAGCAGCCAGGACTTGGGGTCGGAGCATGCAGCTGGGGTTGGTGTCCGGGGCCAGCGGGTGCCATGCGGGTCAGTGCCTGGGGCCAGCAGCCAGGACTTGGGGTCAGAGCATGCAGCTGGGGTTGGTGTGAGGGGCCAGCGGGTGCCATGGGGGTCAGTGCCTGGGGCCAGCAGCCAGGACTGGGGGTCAGAGCATGCAGCTGGGGTTGGTGTCCGGGGCCAGCGGGTGCCATGGGGGTCGGAGCCTGGGGCCTGCAGCCAGGACTGGGGGTCAGAGCATGCAGCTGGGGTTGGTGTCTGGGGCCAGCGGGTGCCATGGGGGTCAGTGCCTGGGGCCAGCAGCCAGGACTGGGGGTCGGAGCATGCAGCTGGGGTTGGTGTGAGGGGCCAGCGGGTGCCATGGGGGTCAGTGCCTGGGGCCAGCAGCCAGGACTGGGGGTCGGACATGCAGCTGGGGTTGGTGTCCGGGGCCAGCGGGTGCCATGGGGGTCAGTGCCTGGGGCCAGCAGCTGCTGCCAGGCTCGGGGGCGAGTGCTGCATGGCCAGAGATGGGAATTAGAGCCTGCCGCCGTGGGCCAGGGGTTGGAGCCCGAACTGAAGCCGCATGGCCGAATGCCAGGGCCGCATGTCCAGAGCCAGGGGTCAGCGTCCAAAACCTGCAGGCAGAGCTGAGTGTTGGCACCTGAAGGTCCATGGCTGGAGCCCTGGTCCACGCAGCCACTGAGTCCTGCCACTGGGGCCCACCTCCCGATCACCCCAGGGCAGCAGCCCGAGCCTCATTGTCCTCGCCCCCCGAGGTAGAGAATTCACTGTGCTCCTGCAGCGCTGTGCCCACCTGTCTCCAGGGGCCGTGCAGGGTGGCATATCCAGGAGGAACAGGGAGGGAGGGGAGAGGGACCGATGCTTTGCCTCCCCCCATCACCACTGAGGAAGCTGTGGAGGCCACAGGGAAACCCGCCGGTGGCCACATTTGTGGAACGTCGGCACAGAGCATCTTTGAGAACTCACCCCAGCGGCGCAGCTGGGCCCCTGCAGCATTTCAAGCCCAGCCCTGCCCGTAGCTCTGCTACAGAGAACTACAGCTGCAGTAGGTGGGACGTCCCTATCACAGCAGCCCTTACAATCGGCTGCTCCTGGGTTCTACAATTCGGACATTCACAGCTATGCTCCTGGAAACCACCTAATTTCTGCCAACTTGAACGGACCCAGTCCTGGGGTCCTTATGGCGTTAATGGAAGTGTTCTCTGAGTGAAGGCCTCAGGATTTCGGGTGCAGAATATTACAGGGCCTGAGTAGATTTACTCTGAACAGTCACATTAACCAAGAATGGCTCAGTCCAGGGCCCACTGAGGTCAGCAGCAAGACCCCAGTGACGTCCGTGGAAGTGGATCAGGGTAACCTGGTGACCTCTTCCTAACACCGAACCTCAGCGCAGTCACAGGAGTGTTATCTCAATGCCCCGGCTCCCGTCCTGCCCCTGCACTCAGAGTTACACATCCCCAGACTATCCAACCCCAGCTCAAACATTGCACAGGTTTCATGTCTTTCCATTCGCCCCTTCACAGATTCATTCCATGCAAACGACTCACCAGGCTCCGGCCCCAGCTGGGGAGGAGGAATCTGCCTGTGACCGGGTCGGGGAGCTGCAGGCGATGGGGAATCTGCACTGGCCAGGGCTGAGGTACAGGGATATTTATATTACTGCCCTGTGAATCCCAGCAGGGACTCAGAGCCAGCACAGAGCCACAGGGACCTGGCCTCTGTGACTGGCTCAGGTGGTGAAGAGCAGCAAAGAATTAACCCTTTCCTCCTCTCACCTGTTTGCTCTGATTATTTCTCCTTTTGTACATTATTTAGAAAGGTCCTTGTGACACTGAGACCCCCAGCAAAGAGTTCCCTGTTCTTTGCAACATCTCATCTCAGGCCTGACAAACTCACTACAGCACACACACGTCTTACAGAATATTTACCCATAAAGAGTAGCATGTGAGATGTGTGTAGAAAGCTTGTAACTTCTCAAGCTTTATAACCATTGCAAAAGATATGTCCAGGTAATAGTTAACAGATAACATATTGATATTGACAGTGTGTTTTATGGACTTGGAGTAGAAGTTAGTCACCAGGGCATAATGTGTTTTGGTGATGGCCATTCCAGGAGGGCGTCATCACCCCACCCTGCGTAGCCGGGGATGTAATGCCAGGCTCAGTTCTCCATCCTTGCTCCAGCCCAAGATGAGAAATAGAAAACCATCAGAGACAACTGCAGTCAGCACCACTTGGAGGTAAATGAAGGAACATTATAACCGACAGGATTGCCCTACCTACAGCAAGGCCAGCTCCAGGAACCAGCCCAGCAAGCAGGTGCATAGGGCGGCCCAGGGGAAGGGGCGGCACGTCGGGCTCTTCGGCGGCGGGTCACTCGGTCCCTCTCGGAGGGAAGGGCCTGCCGCCGAAGAAGAAAGCGGCACGGTGGAGGTGCCGCCGATCGCGGGTGTGGTTTTTTTCTTTCACCGCTTGGGGCGGCAAAAACCTTGGAGCCGGCCCTGGCCTACAGGGGTGAAAATAATAATAATAAATTCTTATCCGTACATGGGCCGACTCCGGGCCCCAGAACAGGCCTCCCGCAGCCAGCCCATCTGTGCTGCCTGGCCTCCACTGCCCAGGCTCCGGCGGTGATTTAAAAGGGACCAGGCGCCAGGAGAGAAGAGTTACCAGAGTTAATGACCACACACGTTTTGGAAGGGAGAGTGACCCCCATGGCTCGGGGTTTGAGCCAATCTCTGTTAGCGATAAGGATGGGACGCAGGGTATGAGGGGAAGATTATCCCATATCCCCCTCATGAGAGATTCTCACAGCTTCTTCTGAAGCATCTGGTGCTGGCCACTGCTGGAGACAGGTTACTGGAGACCCGGCTCTGATCCAGTCTGGTGGTTCTCATGTTCCTCCACCAAGGAGCAGAGTTGACCTGCTGCACAGCTCCTATGGACTGTGAGAATTGATGTTTAACCACAAATGGAGCTGGCACTTTCCAAAAGTGAGCTGCTGATTTGGGAGGCCTCTTTTCTCTAGCCCCCAACCTGGGACACACCTCAGCCAAGATTTCAAGAGGCGCTGAGCTCTCGCAGCTCCCACACTCTGCCACTGGAGTGGCGGGTGCTCAGCGGCTGTGAAAATCCAGACCCTGGATGACTCAAGCTCAGCATCCAAACAGGAGCGGCGGATAGGGATGCCAACTTTCCGATTACAGAGCACTAAACACCCTTGCCCTGCCCCTCCCCTTCTCCGAGGCCCAGCCCCCCGCTCCCTCCATCCCTGCTCCCTCCCTCCCTCGCTCTCCCCCGCCCTTGCTCACTTGCTCATTTTCACTGGGCATGGCAGGGGGGTGGAGGTGCAGAAGGAGGTGAGGGCTCTGGCTGGGGGTGCGGGCTCTGGGGTGGGGCCAGGAATGAGGGGCTTGGAGTATGGGAGGGGACTCTGGGCTGAGGTAGGGGGTTGAGGTGCAGGACAAGTTTTGGGGTGCGGGCGGCGCTTACCTCAGACGGCTCCTGGAAGCGGCCCGCATGTCCCTCTGGCTCCTAGGCAGAGGCACAGTCTGGAGGCCACGGTTCCCGGCCAATGGGAGCTATGGAGCTGGCGCTTGGGGCGGGGAGAACGCGGGGAGCCCCCTGGCCACCCCCTGCCTGTGGCCAGAAATGCTGGTGGCTTCTGGAAGCTCCGCAGAGCCAGGGTAGACAGGGCGCCTGCCTTAGCCCTGTTGCACCGTCATCCAGATTTTTAATGGCCCGGTCAGAGGTGCTGACCGGAGCCACCAGATGGGCTGTCCTGATTGCCTCTGTCTGCGAGGGGCTGAGTCAGAGAATTTGTCTTCTCAGCACAGACTTGACTGGCAGCAATAGTAAAGGGCGCCAGGAGAGAAGGCTGCCATCGGCCTGTTTGGCTCTGTCTCCATTACTGTCTGGGCATCAGGGACCACAGGTCTTTTGGGTCGGTTTACAGGGCCCCTAGGTGCTAGAACACACCTCTGACAAAGTGGGTTTTTCCTCCTTATTATGTTGTACGCGAGCCTATTTGAGTCTTACAGTTTTGCATGAATACTGTGGGTGCCTCAGTTTCCCCGTGTGCTGCACCAATGCCTAGGTGGTAGGAATATGGGTGTGTGACTTTTGCTGAGGCCCTCGGGGCCAGGTGAGGCGGTTCCAGCTGCCTGCACGTAAGTGATGGCCGGTGCCCTCCGTCACCTGAGACCCAGGAGGGGGATGCGACCAGGTGACACTTCGCCCAGGAAGTGAGACAAAGACCAGGAGGAGGAGCAGCAGGTGTGTTGGAAGTCAGTCCCCTGGAAGCTGGGCAATTTGTTGTGAGGGACTCAGAGGGAGGGGAGTCTGGGGTGCCCGGCCTGGAGTCCTCCCAAGGTGGAGTTTGCTGAAAGTCACTGATTTCTGAGCTAACAAGTTCTGTTCTACATTCTGTTCCTTCGACAAATAAACCTGCTGATTTACACGCTGGCTGAGAGTCACGGCTGACTGCAGAGTCGGGGTGCAGGGCCCTTTGGCTTCCCCACAAACGCCTCCTTCACCGTGGGGGTTTTCACCATGACCCGGATGATGCCGGGGTTGGCAGAATCACTGGGCAGGCGAGGGTGATCTCTCTGCTGTCAGTCATGCTTCGTGAGGCTCAGGGAGGGCAAAGGAGAGCTGGAGTGTGGGGGGCCTGGGTTTGTTTCACTGTGGTGATATTTTTAGTATTGTTCTTGCTGCTGGGATCACAGATCTATGGGTGGTGGAGCAAGGTTCTCTAGCAGGGTTGGGGATAAAACCCAGATGTCCTGAGTCAGAGTCCTGATTCAGGAGCCTGTGTGGATTTTGCCGCATTTTATACCTTGAGGGAGCATCCTGTAACCCCCATATTCCTCATTTATATTAAATTGTGATCTTCCGTAAAAATCATGCCATGTGAGCTATGAAGGGAGAGGTTATGAACTGCTGAAAGCCACTGTCCTAGCTAAATATGTAGCTCTTTTGTCCATATGAAGTTAAGAGAATTGTGTTGTATGGTTGGGACTAAAACATGCTGTAAGTTGGGGAATCAGCCAGATATTAGCTCCCCAGAGACAACAACAAGGAAAGTAACCAACACCTGGGCGGGGTGTGAAATAGCCCATCAACAGCCATTGTACAGCAAGGGAGCTACAAATCAATGACTCACCAGCATGATGCCACACCAGGGGAATTGCTCAACCTTGCCTACTGGAAACCAATGCCCCCCAGACATGCCTGGACTTGTGCTTTCCAAGCACATGGGACTGAGGGTATAAAACAGGCCAAGCATGGGGCCCCTGTGTCCTTTCTCCTGCCCCCCCCCCCCCAAAATGCTACAAAAAACAAGGACACTGAGAAGAATGAAGATGTCCACAGAGGGGACTGTCCCAGGTTTCAAGGGTGAAAACCTTTTCAAGGGTGAGCTGTATAAGTAGGAGAATTGCCAGCAGATGGAGGGACGTGATCATCCCCCTCTATTCAGCATTGGTAAGGTCTCATCTGGAGTATTGTGTCCAATTTTGGGCCCACACTACAAGAAGGATGTGGAAAAATTGGCGAGAGTCCAGCAGAGGGCAACAAAAATGATTAGGAATCAGAGGGGTAGCCGTGTTAGTCTGAATCTGTAAAAAGCAACAGAGGGTCCTGTGGCACCTTTGAGACTAACAGAAGTATTGGGAGCATAAGCTTTCATGGGTAAGAACCTCACTTCTTCAGATGCAAGAGGTACATTTTAAAAATGTTTAGGGGGCTGGAGCACATGACTTACGAGGAGAGGCTGAGGGAACTGGGGTTGTTTAGTATGCAGAAGAGAAGAATGAAGGGGGATTTGATAGCAGCCTTCAACTACCTAAAAGGGGATTCCAAAGAGGATGGATCTAGACTGTTCTCAGTGGTTCTAGATGACAGAATAAGGAACAATGGTCCCCAGTCGCAGTGGGAGTGGTCTAGGTTGGATATTAGGAAACACTATTTCACTAGGAGGGTGGTGAAGCACTGGAATGGGTTACCTAGGGAGGTGGTGGAATCTCCTTCCTTAGAGGTTTTTAAGGTCAGGCTTGACAAAGCCTTGGCTGGGATGATTTAGTTGGGGTTGGTCGTGCTTTGAGCAGGGGGTTGGACTGGATGACCTCCTGAGGTCTCTTCCAACCCTAATATTCTATGATTCTGTGACCTGTGTATTATGAACTGCGATATCCAGTGGGGTGAGAAAAACTGCTTAATCTAGATGTTGCCCAGTCTAATAGGGTTGAGAATTTAGACAGTGTGCTTATATTTCATTTTATTTTGGTAACCAATCTGACTTTTTGCCTATCACTTAATATTACTTAAAATCTATCTTTTGTAGTCAATACATTTGTTTTACTGTTTATCTTTACCATTGGGTTTGTATGAAGTGTGTGGCAAAACTGTCCACTTTCCATTGATTAAGTGCTGAACCAATTAATAAATTTGCACGGCTCATCTTGAGCAGTACAAGACGGTGTCTTCCTGAGGTACAGTGCTGGGAGCTGGGGGGATTTGGCTGGTCCCTTTCCCTGTGTGATTCATGAGTGGCTCTGAGAGTATTCATGCAATCTAGCTGGGTGTGGGGCTCCACATGCAGTTGTGCTGAGTGATAACACCTGGAGGTGGATTTGGGGAAAGTGGTGGATGAGATATATCTTTCAGAGGGGTAGCCGTGTTAGTCTGTATCAACAAAAACAATGAGGAGTCCTTGTTACACCTTAGAGACTAACAAAGTTATCTGGGCATAAGCTTTCATGGGCTAGAACCCACTTCATCAGAAGCATGGAGTGAAAAACACAGTAGCAGGTATATTTATACACAGCATATAAAAGGATGGGAGTTGCCTTACCAGGTGGGGGGTCAGTCTAATGAGACAATTTAATTATGAGTAGAATACCAAGGGAGGAACAATCACTTTCGTAGTGGTAATGAGAGTGGCCCATTTCAAACAGTTGACAAGAAGATGTGAGTAACCATAGGGGGAAATTAGTAAGGTAAAATTAGGTTTTGTAATGACCCATCTGTGATGGGTTGGATCACAGAAACCCCCTTGGAAACTGCTAACGTATGTGCCAAGACTACTTCTGCCCCTGCTTTCCCTGCCTTCCCAGCTTGGGACTTCAGTGCCCTGCCTGGTTTGAGCCAGACCCACCAGCCTGCTGCAAGCCCAGACCCAGGTCTGAACCACATCCCCTAATAGCTTCAGGCTTAATTGAAAGCAGGTTAAGAAGTGTTCCTGTCTTTAACACTCAGATGCTCAACTCCCAATGGGGTCCAAACCCCAAATAAATCCGTTTTACTCATAAATTGTTTGCCCTCTATAACACTGATAGAGAGATATGCACAGCTGTTTGCCTCCCCCCCCCCAGTATTAATACATACTCTGGGTTAATTAATAAGTAAAAAGTGATTTTATTAAATACAGAAACTAGGATTTAAGTGGTTCCAATTAGTAACAGGCAGAACAAAGTGAATTACCAAGCAAAATAAAATAAAACACGCAAGTCTATGCCTAATACAGTAAGAAAACTGAATACAGATAAAATCTCACCCTCAGAGTTGTTTCAATAAGCTTCTATCACAGACTGGACGCCTTCCTAGTCTGGGCACAATCCTTTCCCCTGGTACCGTCCTTGTTCCAGCTCAGGTGGTAGCTAGGGGATTTCTCATGACTGCAGCCCCCTTTGTTCTTTTCCACTCACTTATATAACTTTTGCATAAGGCAGGGATCCTTTGTCCTTCTCTGGGTTCCCACCTTTCTTTCTCAATGGAAAAGCACCAGCTTAAAGATGGATTCCAGTTTAGGTGACATGATCACATGTCACTGTAAGACTTCATTACCCACTTACCAGCACACACATATACAGGAAGACTTGCAAGTAAACAGAGCCATCTACAGTCAATTGTCCTGGTTAATGCGAGACATTAAGATTCCAAATCACCATTAATGGTCCACACTTTGCATAACTACAATAAGACCTCAGAGTTATCTTTCATATTTCTAGTTTCAGATACAAGAATGATATCTTTATACAAATAGGATGAACACATTCAGTAGATTATAAGCTTTGTAATGATACCTTACAAGAGACCTTTTGCATGAAGCATATTCCAGTTACATTATATTCACATTCATCAGCATACTTTCATAAAATCACATAGATTGAAACATCACACAATCCACTGCCAGTCTTTAATCAGGCCTAATTTGATGGTGTCCAGTTTGCAAATTAATTCCAGTTCTGCAGTTTCACGTTGGAATCTGTTTTTGAAGTTTTTTGGTTGAAGAATTGCCACTTTTAAGTCCATTATTGAATGACCAGGGAGGCTGAAGTGTTCTCCTGCTGCTTTTTGAATGTTGTAATTCCTGATGTCAGATTTGTGTCCATTTATTCTTTTGCATAGAGACTGACCGGTTTGGCCAATGTACATGGCAGAGGGGCATTGCTGGCACATGATGGCATATATCACTTTGATAGATGTGCAGGTGAACAACCCCTGATGGTGTGGCTGATGTGGTTAGGTCCTATGATGGTGTCCCTTGAATAGTTATGCAGACAGAGTTGGCAGCGGGGTTTGTTGCAGGGATCGGTTCCTGGGTTAGTGTTTTTGTTGTGTGGTGCGTAGTTGCTGGTGAGTATTTGTTTCATGTTGGAGGGCTGTCTGTAAGTGAGGACTGGCCTGTCTCCCAAGGTCTGTGAGAATAAGGGATCATCCTTCAGGATAGGTTGTAGATCCTTGATGGTGCACTGGGGAGGTTTATTTGGGGGCTGTAGGTGATGGCTAGTGGTTTTAGATATCTTGACTTTAGAAAAGCTTTTGATACGGTCTCCCACAGTATTCTACCCAGTAAGTTAAAAAAGTATGGATTGGATGAATGGACTATAAGGTGGATATAAAGCTGCTAGATCGTTGGGCTCAATGGGTTGTGATCAAAGGATCAATGTCTAGTTGACAGCTGGTATCAAGCGGAGTGCCTCAGGTGTCTGTCCTGGGGCTGGTTTTGTTTAACATCTTCATTAATGATCTGGATAATGGGATGGATTGCACCCACAGCAAGTTTGCAGATAGCACTAAGCTGGGGGGTGAAGTAGATACGGTGGAGGAGTAGGGTCCAGAGTGACCTAGACAAATTAGAGGATTGGGCCAAAAGAAATCTGATGAGGTTCAACAAGGACAAGTGCAGAGTCCTTCCCTTAGGACGTAAGAATCCCATGCACTGCTACAGGCTGGGGACAGATGGCTAAGCGGCAGTTCTGCAGAAAAGGACCTGGGGATTACCGTGGACGAGAAGCTGGATATGAGTCAGCAGTGTGCCGTTGTTTCCAAGAAGTCCAACGGCATATTGGGCTGCTTTAGTAGGAGCATTGTTAGCAGATTGAGGGAAGTGATTATTCCCCTCTATTCGGCACTAGTAAGGGCACATCTGGAGTAAGGGGTCCAATTTTGGGCCTCCCACTACAGAACAGATGTGAACAAATTGGAGAGAGTCCAGGGGAGAGCAACAGAAATGATTAGGGAGCTGGGGCACATGATTTATGAGGAGAGGCTGGTTTGATAGCAGCCTTCAACTACCTGAACGGGGGTTCCAAAGAGGATGGAGCTCGGCTGTTCTCAGTGGTGGCAGATGACAGGACAAGGAGCAATGGTCTCAAGTTGCAGTGGGGGAGGTCTAGGTTGGATATTAGGAAAATATATTTCACTAGGAGGGAGGTGAAGCACTGGAATGGGATACCTGGGGAGGTGGTAAAATCTCTATCCTTAGAGGTTTTTAAGGCCTGGTTTGACAAAGCCCTGGCTGGGATGATTTAGTTGGGGTTGGTCCTGCTTTGAGCAGGTGGTTGGATTAGATGACCTCCTGAGGTCCCTTCCAACAGTAATCTTCTAAACAAAGGGTAGGAATTAATGGTCCATTTTCACAATAGAGTAAGGTAAACAGCAGGGTCCCCCATGTATCTGTACTGGGACCAGTGCTGTTCAACACATTCCTTAATGATCTGGAAAAGGGAGTGAACAGTGAAGTGGCAAAGTTTGCAAGGATACAAAATTATTCAAGATAGTTAAATCCAAAGTTGACTGAGAAAAGTTACAAAGGGATCTCACAAAACTGGATGACTTGGCAATGAAATGGACGATGAAATTCAGCATTGATAAGTGCAAAATGATGCACAATGGAAAAAATCATCTTAACTATACATATGTAAGGATGGGGTCTAAATTAGCTGATACCACCCAATAAAGAGATTGTGGAGTCGTCATGGGTAGTTCTTTGAAAACTTCTGCTCCATGCACAGCAGTCGTCAAAAGGGCTAATAGATTGTTAAGAACCATTCATAAATGGATAGAAAATGTTATACTGCCACTATATAAATCCACGGTACGCCCACACCTTCAATAGTGTGTCCACTTCTGGTAGCCCCACCTCAAAAAGGACATAGTATAATTTGGAAAGAGTCAGAGAAGGGTAACAAACATGATTAAGGGTATAGAATGGCTTCCATCTGAGGAGAGACTAAAAAGACTTGGATTGTTCAGCTTAGAAAAGAGACAACTAAGGGAGGATATGACAGAGGTCTATCACAATCATGTTGTGGAGAAAGTGAATAGAGAAATGTTATTTACTTACACACACAATGCAAAAACCAAGGGTTACCTGATGAAATAATAGGCAGCAGATTTAATACAAACAAGAGAAAGTATTTTTTCATGGAGCACAGAGCTAACCTGTGGAACTCATTGCCAGGGGATGTTGTGATGGCCAAAGGATTAAAAAAAGAATTAGATAAGAAAATGGAGAATAGGTCCATCAATGGCTATAAGCTGAGATGATTGGGGGTGCAAACCCATGCTGCTGGCGTCCCAAAACCTCTGACCGCCAGAATCCAGGATGGGACGAGAGGGGATGGATCACTTGATGAGTGTCATGTTCTGTTCACCCCCGTGAAGCACCTGGCCCTGGCCACTGTCGGAAAACGGGGCACTGGGCTAGGTGGACCTTTGGCCTGACCCAGTATATACCGTTCTTATGTTCTTATGAGACATTTCTTCTCAACAGCTGCAGGAATGGAAGGTGAGTATAAAAGGAAAAAAGATTCCCACAGCATTTCTGCTTGATGTTGTGTGACGTTAGCAGAAGGTCAAACAAGCCTCCAAGCCCCAAAAGGAGTCATCATGTTATCCTCAGCGTCAAAACATTCCTTTAGCACAGAGTAAGACACAGCTAATCGCACACACACGATTTTATTCTCCCTCTCTCTCCCACAGTCGGGAGGAGTGAAGAGTGTGTGTAAATGAGCCCCGCGCCCATGCACCAGGCCACAGACCCCCACGATCTCTCTCCCACCCAGCCACCCCCACAAAGCCATGAGTGTAGGGAAGACAGCGAGATCAGCCTGGGGAAGACGGGCTCATTCATGCAAAATGTGTCATAAGGCAGCAAAACACAAGGTCCATGGGATGCAGGCCTTGGGTACGGAATGGGGGAGTGAGGCCGGCAAAGCAGTGACCCTGAGAAGGATTTAGGAGTTTGAGAAGGAAAGAAAGTAACCCAAGTGGCACAGCAGGTCGGTGGCAGAACCAAGACTAGAGCCCCTGTCTCTCAACGTGCAGCCCAGTGCACTTCCCACGGGCCTTTGGCATGGCCCTCTTGGCTGCTGCTTTCTGTTGCCATTAAGAGTCCAGCTCAGATGCAGCTTGTCAGACAGGAGATACACACACTGTGCTCTCACTCTCTCTCATGCTGATGTTTACCTTTGCTCTTTCTTGTTTTGCTATTTCCCTTCAACTTAGAACAAGACTCACTCGGTCTGGCTGCCTTCTGTGGCAGTGCGCAGTGCTGTTGTAGCCATGTCAGTCCCAGGATACTAGACAGACGAAGTGGGGGAGTAAATAGCTTTCATTGGACCCAAATTCTGTTGGCGAGAAAGACCAGCTTTTGAGCTTACACAGTGTAAGTACATAGTAAAAACACCCCTAGAGTTCCAATGAAAACCTGGCTTTAATTTCCAACTCCCAAAGCATTTTCTGTTGCCTCCTTTAGCTCAGCAGGGAGCTTCTGCTGCAGCATCGATAAAACACATTGATCACCCGTTTCAGGATCTCTTTTGTTGTTACCCCATAAACAATGGGGTTTAACATGGGAGGAATGAGCACATAGAGGTTGGCCAGTAGGTTGACAATATAACCTGGGAGGATGTGCCCAAACAGGTGTGCTAAAGAGGAGAAAACAGCCGGCACGTAGAACATCAGTATGACACAGACATGGGAGCCGCAGGTGCGGAGAGCCTTGAGCCGGGCTTCCTTGGATGGGAGCAGGAAGACGGCCCTGAGGATCAACCCATATGATACAGCAATAAGCACAATATCTAAACCAATTACTAAAATAGCCACAGCTACGCCATACCAGACGTGGACTGTGATGTCATTGCAGGCCAGCCGGGCTAGGATCATGTGCTCACAATAAGCGTGAGGCAGGAGGTTGGTTCTGCAGAACTTCAGCTGCTTCATGAGAACGACGAGAGGAAAAATGATACAGAAACTTCTTGTGACAACTGCCAGCCCCATCTTCCCGATCACAGACTTGGTTAGCACAGCGCTATATCTCAGGGGGTTGCAGATGGCAACGTACCGATCAAACGCCATTGCCAGCAGGATGGCCGACTCGGCAATAAAACTGACATGGATGAAGAACATCTGGGTCAGGCAGGCAGCAAAAGAAATTTCTCCAGCTCTAAACCAGAATACAGCCAGCATCTTGGGCACCGTAGTGGTAGATAACAGCAGATCAGCAGTGGCCAGCATGGACACGAATAGATACATGGGCTCATGGAGGCTTTGTTCTGTTAGTATGATGAATAGTAGGAGAGAGTTACCAAAAAGTGATGCAATGTAAATAAGACAGAAGGGGATGGCGATCCAGAAATGAGACTCCTCCGTACCCGGGATGCCGATCAGGATGTAACTAACAGGGTCAAAAACAGTGTGATTGTCAGCTGGCATCATGTACTATCACTTGGATCTTCTATTCATTTTCCTGTAACTCACAGCAAAAGAGAAAATCAGTGAGAACTGTAGTGTCAGCTAGGACTGGAATGCATTTGTTGAGAGAATCATAGATACCATCAAAAACTTCATTGTGTGACAACTGCCTGTCGTGTGTGACCGGAAATCCAGAAACACTCTCATACTGTGGAACTGTAGTAGGAAGAGACCCTGAGACATAAGCCCTTGTATTAGAGGCCTAGTATGAGGCCTGAGACCTGAGCTAAAATAACGGTCAAAGCCTTGTTGATATAAAGCAAAATTAGTCTGGTAGCTAGAGGCAGGCCCTCCTCACAGAATCTGACAAGCACAGGGCTGATATTTCAAAACCACACATTTCTACGAGGTGCTGGGCACAGAGTACTCACGCAAACACAATTTCAGAAGGGTTGTACCAGAACACCTCAATATCAGCACATTCCCTAAAGATAACAGGAACATGGTTACCCATCCTAAAGATATGGTCAGGTTGACAGTGTGATGGATAGAGGCGTACGAGGTGATGGGTGGTAAACGGCTACGTCAGAAGGTGTCAATTAACTGCTTTAGAGGGTCAGTATGTAACTTGTTTGTATTGATGTATAAAATGGAGCCTGAAAGTGAGTGTCTCTGTCTAGCCTAGGGAGGAACGGAAAGTCCCACTGTTCACTGAGCTGGTTCATTATTACTGGCATACATGTATTAGTGTTCGTCTGTAGTCTTCAGGATACTAGTACCGTGCTTCATCGACAATAAACCTGGCTGTTTGCCTTCGTACCTTAACGTATCTTGTGGTCATTGTGTGGTTCACTCGAGGTCTGCTATGCCAACTGTCTGTGCAGAGCTGGGACAGGACACAGACAGAACATACACACACACAGACGAACATTTTACTACACTGGTGACCCACAATAAGTAACGTACTGCCCCTCTGACATAACATCTCCATTCCAGAAGAGGGAAGATGGTTTGGATGGTTCTGGCCCCAGGTGAAGCAGGGCGCGCCGTCCTGGTGTTGCTGTCCACAGCAGAATCTCTCCTCTGCACGTTAGCTATAGTTGCTCTCAGAGCTCAAGCAGTGACTGTGAAAGTGAGTTACAGCAGCTACACGACTGGTTCTTCTGGCACTTACACTGGTTTCACACTCACTACTGTGCAGTCACTCCCAGTTAGTAATGGTGTGAGAGCAGAACCTCTTTCAGTCACAATCCCCCCGCTGGATCCTACTGGCTCTGAGGCCTTGACCCAACCAACCCTCAAGCACACGAGTAAATTCATTCACAAGCAACTCCCACTGACTTTAATGAAAATACTCACCTGAGTAAAGTTGCAAGTGTTTTCAGGATTTGGTCCTAAATAAGTGGGACAATCTCAATTAAGCTCTGGTCTACACTACAGACCTAATCGGGATAACTATGTTGCTCTGGGTTGTGAAAAATCCACACCCGTGAGCGACATAGATACACCGACCTGACGTCCTGTGTAGACAAAGCTACCGCCTCTCGGGGAGAAGGATTAACTACTCTGCCGGGGGAGGTCTCTGCCATCAGTGCAGAGCGTCTCCAGTAACGCACCACAGCGGTGCAGCTGCGCTGATGCAGTATTTTAAGCCTAGCCGAGCTGGTAGCTCTGCTCCAGAGAACTACAGCTGCAGTGGGTGGAGGGGGACCAAACATCCCATTTTTAAAGGGGCAGTCCCGTATTTAAGCCCTCGTGCAGGTGTCCCAACTTTTTCTTCAAGCAGGCAATGTATCCCGTATTTTCTATCTCCCCCCATCCGTACTAGCAGGTCCTGATGCTGGCCAGATCCCTCCTTCCCAGATGCCCGCCTACCAACGGTGAGTGGGGGAATCTAGGCCCAACGATGGGGGTGGGGGTGGAAGGATGGTGGCAGGGCTAAGATGCAGCATATGGGGCCGGCTGTTCCCCCTGCTGCTCCCTCAGCTGAGCCCACCCTATGTGCCGGCTCTTGGCCATCAGGGCCCCACCCCCCGTCCCGTGTCCCACCATCACTGGCAGCGCACTGTGACCTGCAGTGGCCGGTGAGTGTGGGCAGGCACCAGGCCGTGGTTACGTGTCGCCTCTGCTGCCCACCCGTCAGCCCTTTACATGCTCCTCCTCTCGCTGTCCTCTCCCTGCTTTGCCCATTTGCCCTCCCCAACCAGCCCCACTGCTCCTCCATGTCCTCCCCAGGGAGGCACGTCCCGCTCCCAGCGCTGTGCGGAGAACCAGTCCCACTGCTCCTCCATGTCCCCCCAGCAGGGCACGTCCCGCTCCCAGCGCTGTGCGGAGAACCAGCCCCTTGTCAGAGCACTCAGCTCACCAGCAGCCTGGCTGGCAGGCTCCTTCCTTCCCCCACTGGCTCTGGCTGGGCCGGCGCCCTGGGAAAGCCCCAGACCATCCGGCCTGGGGCGCTGGCCAGGAGGTGCTGAGACCTGCATGTGCCGAAGCCCCGCACAGCGCTGGCCTGGGGAAGCCTCTCTGCCCCTCAGCTAAGCTGTGGAGTGGGGGGGGGGGGGGAAGCAATTTCCAGCCTGTTCATGCCCCGAACCTGCAGGCTTCACAGCAGCCCCCAGGGCAGGGGCTTAGCACCACCTTCACCCCCCAGCCTGGATCCTGCCCCTGGGGGTGCTGGGCTGCTCTGTCCCCCAGACACCCTCCCCTGCTGAGCCACCTCTCTGGCCCCTTTGCTGAAGCCCCTGCAGTCAGCTTCCCTGGGCCCTAGTGCACAATGCAGCCTTAGGGCTTAACCCCTTCCTGCCCGTGCTGTAGTTAGGGGACAGGAGGTAGCTGGGTTACATCGCGTGTTCAGCAGCAGCCTGGAGGTTTAGATGCCTTTTGATACTGTGCGGGCAGGAAGGGACAAGCTGCTTCCAGCAAAGGGAACGCCGGGGGGCAGGGGGTTGAGGGGAGGGGAGAAGAGAAGAGACAAGCTCTGCAAAGACACGAGCCAGGTCATCTTCACAGCTGAGGATGTGAGGGAGATTCCCAAACCTGAGCCATTCATTTTAGGTGAGGAATCTGAGGAACTGTCCCAGATTGAGGTGTCATTAGAGGAGGTTTTCATAGAATATCAGAGTTGGAAGGGACCTCAAGAGGTCATCTAGTCCAACCCCCTGCTCAAAGCAGGACCAATTCCCAGCTAAATCATCCCAGCCAGGGCTTTGTCAAGCCGGGCCTTAAAAACCTCCAAGGAAGGAGACTCCACCACCTCCCTAGGTAACGCATTCCAGTGTTTCACCACCCTCCTAGTGAAATAGTTTTTCCTGATATCCAACCTGGACCTCCCCCACTGCAACCTGAGACCATTGCTCCTTGTTCTGTCAACTGCCACCACTGAGAACAGCCGAGCTCCATCCTCTTTGGAACCCCCCTTCAGGTAGTTGAAGGCTGCTATCAAATCCCCCCTCATTCTTCTCTTCTGGAGACTAAACAATCCCAGTTCCCTCAGCCTCTCCTCATAAGTCATGTGCTCCAGACCCCTAATCATTCTTGTTGCCCTCCGCTGGACTCTTTCCAATTTTTCCACATCCTTCTTGTAGTGTGGGGCCCAAAACTGGACACAGTATTCCAGATGAGGCCTCACCAATGTCGAATAAAGGGGAACGATCACGTTTTGGAAGAAATTGATAAACTAAACAGTAATAAGTCCCCAGGGACAGGTGGGATTCACCCAAGAGTTCTGAAGGAACTCAAATGTGAAATTGCAGAACTACTAATTGTAGTTTGTAACCTACCAATTAAATCCTCCTCTGTACCAAGTGACGGGGGAATAGCTAAGGTGACGCCAATTTTTAAAAAAGGTTCGAGAGGTGACCCCAGCAATTACAGGCCGGTAAGTCTGACTTCAGTACCTGGCAAACTGGTTGAAATTATAGTAAACAACAAAATTGTCAGACACAGAGACGAACATAATTTGTTGGGAAGAGTCAACATGTTTTTTCTAAAGGGAAATCATGCCTCACCAATCTGCTAGAATTATTTGAGGGGCTCAACAAGCATGTGGACAAAAGGGATCCAGTGGATAGAAAGCAACAGAGGGTCCTGTGGCACCTTTGAGACTAACAGAAGTACTGGGAGCATAAGCTTTCGTGAAGAAGTGAGGTTCTTACCCACGAAAGCTTATGCTCCCAGTACTTCTGTTAGTCTCAAAGGTGCCACAGGACCCTCTGTTGCTTTTTAGAGATTCAGACTAACACGGCTACCCCTCTGATACTTGACACCAGTGGATAGAGTGTACTTAGATTTTCAGAAAGCCTTTGACAAGGTCTCTCACAAGAGGCTCTTAAGCAAAATAAGCAGTCATGGGATAAGAGGAAAGGTCCTCTCATGGATTGGTAACTGGTTAAAAGATAGAAAACAAAGGATAGGAATAAACAGACAGTTTTCAGAATGGAGAGAGGTAAATAGTGGTGTCCCCCAGGGATCTGTACGGGGCCCAGTCCTATTCAAGATATTCATACATGATTTGGAAAAAGGGGTAAACAGTGAAGTGGCAAAATTTGCAAATGATACAAAACTTCTCAAGATAGTTAAGTCCCAGGCAGAGTGCAAAGAGCTACAGAAGGATCTCTCAAAACTGGGTGACTGGACAAGAAAATGGCAGATGAAATTCAATATTGATAAATGCAAAGTAATGCAGATTGGAAAACATAATCCCAACTATACATATAAAATGATGGGGTCTAAATTAACTGTTACCGCTCAAGAAAGAGATCTTGACATCATTCTGGATAGTTCTCAGAAAACATCCACTCAGTATGTAATGGCAGTCCAAAACGTGAACAGAATGTTGGGAATCATTAAGAAAGGGATAGATAGCAAGACAGAAAATGTCATATTCCCTCTATAGAAATCTATGGTACGCCCCGTCTTGAATACTGCATGCAGATGTGGTCACCCATCTCAAAAATCGATATCTTAGAATTGGAAAAGGTACAGAAAAGGGCAACAAAATGATTAGGGTTATGGAACGGCTGCCATATCAGGAGAGATTGATTAGACTGGGACTTTTCAGCTTGGAAGAGAGATGACAAGGGGGGATATAATAGAGGTTTATAAAATCATGACTGGTGTGGAGAAATTAAATAAGGAAGTGTTATTTACTCCTTTTTATAACAAAAGAACTAGGGGTCACCAATTGAAATTAATAGGCAGCAGGTTAAAAACAAAAAAGAGGAAGTATTTCTTTGCACAAGCCACAGTCAACCTGTGGAACTCATTGCCAGAAGATGTTGTGAAGGCCAAGACTATAACAGGGATAAAAAAAGAACTAGATACATTCATGGAGGATAGGACCATCAATGGCTATTAGCCAGGATGGGCAAGAATGGTGTCCCTAGCCTCTGTTTGCCAGATGCTGCGATTAGGTGACAGGGGATGGATCACATGCTGATTCCCTGTTCTGTTCATTCCTTCTGGGACACCTGGCAGTGGCCACTGTCAGTAGACAGGATACTGGGCTGGGTGGACCTTTGGTCTGACCCAATCTGGCCGATTGTATTCTCTTATCCCTTCCCCGTCCCTCCTACTCCCCTGCAACTGGAATCAGCTCCTGTCCCTTCCCTCCCGCTCTGTGCTGAAAGGCTGGTGCTGCACACATTCTGGTGTGACCCTGGCAGAAATCTGGGGGGGAGGTGGTATGTGACCTTGCATCCCCCTCCCCCCGACAGGTTGCCTTGCAAAGACACGGTGCAAGGTAGCAGAAGAGGCAGGTCCATCCCAGGGTCCCAGGCAGGCCTGAAGGGCATAGCGTGCCAGAGAGAGAGGGTCAGGTCCCCCCTGTGTGAGAGAGGTGTACAGGAGTGTGTGTGAGCTCTCCCCATCTGTGTGTGTGTGGGGGGGAGGGCTGTGTGTGTCACCCCTCCCTGTGTGAACCCTAAAGCCTTAAAGAGAAGAAGGTAGTTAAAAAGAATCCAACTATGCCGTAGTTGTTTTTAACAGGGGCTCAGTCAACTTGTTGTTAATTTGAACATTTGTACTGTATAGTTCTGATTGATTGCGGTGGAACTCGCTTGAATATGGGTAATTTTACCAGGTGTCCTGTATTCAGAGTAGGGAGATCTCGTCACCCTAAGAAGCTGGAACATCGGTATCACAGCAGCCCTTAGAATCGGCTGCTCCTGGGTTCTACAGTTCGGCCATTCACACCTATGATACTTGAAACCAGCTAATTCCTGACAACCGGAACAGACCCAGTCCTGGGGCCCTTATGGCGTTAGTGGAAGTGTTGCCTGAGTGAAGGTCTTGGGATTTGGGGTGTAGAATATTACAGGGCCTGGGTAGGTTTCCAATGAGGTTTACTCTGAACAGTCAAGTAACCAAGAATGGCCCAGTCCAGGGCCCACTGAGTTCAACAGCAAGACCCCCAGTGACGTCCGTGGAAGTGGATCAGGGTAACCCGGTGACCTCTTCCTAACACTGAACCTCAGCGCGGTCACAGGAGCGTTATCTCAGTGCCCCGGCTCCCGTCCTGCCCCTGCACTCAGAGTTACACACCCCCATTCTATCCAACCCCAGCTCAAACATTGCACAGGTTTCATGTCTTTCCATTCGCCCCTTCACAGATTCATTCCATGCAAACGACTCACCAGGCTCCGGCCCCAGCTGGGGAGGAGGAATCTCTGCCTGTGACCGGGTCGGGGAGCTGCAGGCGACGGGGAATCTGCACTGGCCAGGGCTGAGTACAGGGATATTTATACTGCTGCACTGGGAATCCCCGGGGGAGCTCAGAGCCAGCACAGAGCCCCTGGCACCTGCCTCTGAGACTGGCTCAGGTGGTGAAGAGCAGCAGAGAATTAACCCTTTCCTCCTCTCACCTGTTTGATCTCATCATTTCTACTTTTGTATGTTATTTACAAAGGTCCTTGTGACACTGAGGCCCCCGGCAAAGAGTTCCCTCTTCCTTGCAAACAGCTCTTGTCTCAGGCCTGACAAACTCACTACACCACACACAAGGCTTATGGAATATTTACCCATAAAGAGTAGCATGTGAGGTGTGTGCAGAAAGCTCGTAACTTGCCAAGCTTCACAACTATTGCAAAACGCATGTCTGGGTAATAGTTAACAAGTAACATATTGATATTGACAATGAGCTTTATGGACTTGGGGTAGAAGTTAGTCACCAGGTCATAGTGTGTCTTGGTGATGGCCATTCCAGGAGGGCGTTGTCACCCTGCCCTGGTTAGCTGGAGATGTAATGCCAGGCTCAGTTCTCCACCCTTGCTCCAGCCCAAGATTATCATTGGAAAACCATCCTAGACAACTGCAAACAATGATGGAACATTACAACAGACAGGATTACCCTGCCTATGAATAGAGACAAAAGACTGTCTCATGATAACACAGAGTGGGGAGCGGCCGTCTGGATCCTTTCACAGAGGAGACATCTCCTGGTGCAGGGACGTTCTTATGAAAAATTGGACCCTGGAGTCAGGGGTTAACAGGTTGACTCACAGTCCTGGGAGCCGTGAGAACCATCACAGTCGTTTTTACAGACAGCCTTTAGTCTCACTTAATGCAACCATCCTGAAAACCTATATGTGTGTGTGGCCATGTCGTTGTAGCTCCGTCAGTCCCAGGATATTAGAGAAACAAGGTGGGGGAGGGAATATCTTTTACTGGACCAACTTCTGTCGGCCTGTTCACCTTGAATGGTCCCTTTGAACAGGTGCAAACTACTCACACTAAACTATCTGTTCCACCTTGTATTTAGGAGGGACATCCCGAGTACCTTTCTCAGACCTGAATATCTGCTCCATGTCGCTCGATAGCTTGTCGCTCTCCCCAACAGAAGTTGGCCCAATAAAAGATATCACCTCCCCCGCCCCTTGTCTCGCTCTATATGTATGTGTAAGATAGTAGGTGGTAGAGAGATGGGAAATCAGGAGCTGCTCTATCTCATTACACAGGAACAAGAGACATGCAAGGAAAGTAAAAGGTGGCAAATAAAAACCAATACAAGGAACGACTTTCCCACAAAACAAGTAATCACACGGTGGAACTCACCGCTGCAGGATTTTGTTGAGGCCAAAACTTTAGCAAGATTCATAAAGGGATTGGACATTTATGTGGGTATCAAAAATACCCAGACTTACCAGACCTAATGACAACACACATTTTGGAAGGGAGAGTGACCCCCAGGGCTCATGGTTGCAGCCAATCTCTGTTAGAGATAAGGATGGGACGCAGGCTGTGAGGGGAAGGTTATCCCATATCCCCTCATGAGAGATTTTCACAGCTTCTTCTGAAGCATCTGGTGCTGGCCATGGGCTACTGGGCTAGATGGACCTGGCTCTGATCCAATCTGGTGGTTCCCATGTTCCTCTACCATGGTGCAGAGTTGACCTGCTGCAGCCCCCAACCTGGGACACACCTCAGCCAAGATTTCAAGAGGTGCTGAGCGCTCGCACCACCCACGCTCTGCCACTGGAGTTGCGGGTGCTCAGCGGCTGTGAAAAGCCAGATCCTGAATGACTGAAGCTCAGCATCCAAAGAGGAGGGGGAGAAGCTCCAAAAAGTGTGTGTGGGGGGGGGCACCGGTGCCTGAACTGTGGCCTGCCCCCCCCGCACTGCCCCTTTCCCCAAGGCCCTGCCTTGCCCCGCCTCTGCCCCTGAAAACCCACCTCACCCCTCAACCCCAAGCCGCTGCCTGCACCGCCCCTCCCCCTGAGGCCCCACCCTCACACGACCCCTTCCCCTGAGACCCCTGTGACGGGGTGTATCACAGAAACCCCCCTGGGAGCTGCCACCAGATGTGCAAAGACTACCCCTGCTTCTGTTTTCCCTGCCAGCTCAGGACTCCAGCACCCTGTCTTGCTGAGCCAGACACTCCCGTTTGGCTCCAGGCACAGACCCAGGGTCTGAATCTCCTGTCCCAAAGCTGCAAGTTTACCTGAAAACAGCTCGCAGTAGTGTGCTTGTCTTTAGCACTCAGATGCCCAACTCCCAATGGGGTCTAAACCCAGATAAATCCGTTTTACCCTGCATAAAGTTTATGCAGGGCAAACTCATAAATTGTTCGCCCTCTATAACACTGATAGAGAGATATGCACAGTTGTTTGCTCCCCCAGGTATTAATACATACTCTGAGTGAATTACTAAATAGAAAGTGATTTTATTAAATACAGACAGTAGGATTTAAGTGGTTCAAAGTAGTAACAGACAGAACAAAGTAAGTCACAAGCAAAATAAAATAAAATGCACAAATCTATGCCTAATCAAACTGAATACAGTTAATTTCCTCACCAGTTCCAGAGTGCTCCCTTTTACAGGCTAATCTCCTTTTAGCCTGGGTCCAGCAATCACTCACACCCCCTGCAGTTACTGTCCTTTGTTTCAGTCTCCTTCAAGTATCCTGGGGTGGGGTGGAGAGGCTCCTTCTTTAGCCAGCTGAAGACAAAATGGAGGGGTCTCCCCCAGGTTTAAGTAGACTCTCTCTTGTGGGTGGAGACCTCCCTCCTATGCAAAGCCCAGCTCCAAGATGGAGTTTTGGAGTCACCTGGGCAAGTCACATGCCCCTGCGTGACTCAGACTTTGCAGGCCAACGCCATTGTCCACATGGCATCTTGCATGTCTCCAGGAAGACTTCTCATGTGGGTTGGAGCATTCCAAGATGCATTGTTCCCTAAGTGTCTCCTGATCAGGTACTTAACCTCGCAAATTCCTTCCTAAAGAAGCTGACCAAATGCCTCACAAAGCTTACTTAGAAATCAGGCAAGCATACAGCCCATATTCTTAACCTCGAGTAGAAAATGATATATATGTACAAATTGGATGAATAGATATAGTAGACCATAACCCTTACGGAGATATGTTACATGGCACAGGCAGCACAAAACATATTCCAGTTATGTCATACATACATTTATAAGCACCCCCTCCCCATAAAGCCTTATGGGGTACACTGTCACAGCCCCATCCCACCCCTTCTCCCCGAGCCCCCATTCACTGCTTTCTGCCCCCTTCCCCGTCGCTCGCCCTTCTGGCTGGTAAACATTAGGAGGACTTAGCCCTCCAACTTTTAAAAGCGATGGGGCTAAGGCCCTTGGTCCCCCTCATTCCGGTGCCCCGGCGTCCCATCCTGAAACCCTTTAAATCAGCAGCCACTTTGGAAACTGTTTGCCTTGAGTGTAGGGGCCTGGACTAGATGACCCGTTGAGGTCCCTTCCAGTCCTACATGTCTAGGATTATCACTGGGTAATGTCCCCTATGAATTCCGGGTCCGGTGGGCTGTCCTGATTGCTTCTGTCTGTGAGGGGCAGAGTCAGAGAATTTGTCTTCTCAGTCCAGACTTGACTGGAAGCAATAGTAAAGGGTGCCAGGAGAGAAGGCTGCCATCAGCCTGTTTGACTCTGTCTCCATTACTGTCTGAGTGTCAGGGACCAAAGGTCTTGAACATCAGTCTACAGGGCCCTTTGGCGCTAGTACGCACCTGTGACACAGTGGGTTTTTCCTCCTTATTATGTTGTACACAAGTGTATTTGAGTCTTACGTATTTGCATGAATACTGTGTGTGTGTGCCTCAGTTTCCCTGTGTGCTGCACCAATGACTAGGCGGTGGGACTAAGGGTGTGTGACTTTTACAGAGGCCCTCTGGGCCAGGTGAGGCGGCTCCAGCTGCCTGCACGTAAGCGATGGCCGGTGCCCTCCGTCACCTGAGACCAAAGAGGGAGTGTGATGTTGCACTCTCCATATGCTTTATGAAAATACACTTATAAATGGATGTAAGTAGAGTCAGGATGAGCTCTACCCTGACATCTGGTGGTGAATTATGGGGAGTGTGGAAAAGAACTCCAGGGGCTGATCTTGTTTGCATAGGCACACCCACTCGCCTGGCATGAAACAACAGCAACTCAAAGTGGTTACTTTGGCTGGTGTGGGATCCCCAGTTTTCTCTGTTATTGGGGCAGGAAGAATAAAGTTTTGTTACCCTGATTCTGTGAATCAAGGCCAGTGGAACTGTTGTATGACAGAAGGACTGACTGAGTCCTTCACCATGACCTAAGTAGCACTTGCTTGACAAGGGGCATGGGTTACAACCCCCCCAGTGAATGGAGAGAGAAGGGGGATAGGGATATGTATCTGATGGTATGGCCCCCCTCAGAAGGCCTGACACACCAATTTGCACTACTTTCTCTCTCTCCACTGTTGAATGTCAGAGCTAACTTTGATTCCATTAGAATCTAGTTACAGACTGCTGAGCTGAATTCACTTTGGGGCTCTGCTACTGTGAGCTGAAATTGCTAAGAGCTGAAATCCCAAAAGAGCAAAAGTTATTAAGAGCTGAGATCACTGAGGCTGTGTTAACTAGTGGGGGAGCCTGAAGCTATATTGCTAAGCAGCTGGGGGAACAATTTGTGGGGAAGACTGGAGGAGCAGCGAGCAGGGTGGAGCCTTGTGGGGCCAGTTAGAGCGGCCCAAGGAAATGCGGGTAGAGCTGTTCGTGGGGACGGCTGGAGCAGCTCACAGGTCGGTGAGCGGAGCGGAGCAGCTTGTAGAGTGGAGCAGTTTGTGGGACGGTAGGAAGTGGACTGGCTCGTGGTGAAAATGTTGTACTTAAAGTACTGCACAGGATCTTTTCAGGGGGAATAAGACAAAACGCCACATTTATTAGTAATACGTGTATTCATTAACACTGTATTATATGCATATAATATATTACACTTACACTTACACACACACACACAAACACACTCCATCTTGTTGTTACCAATTAGTTGCTCCCCTTAACTTCACTGGCCAGGTGATTAGATGGGGGAGGGGGTGGAGCCGGGCTTCTGCCGATCCGGATCGATGCTCCCATGTTGACAAGACAAGACCCGGGGTCCTCTGCAAGACACCTCACTTTTATAGCAGCTTTCCTCTTATGCAAATCTAGACCAGATTCAAACTCTGTGTCTGTGTCCATTGGTCCTTTGTGCTGCTTTCTTTTGAGTGTTGTCCCAATGCTGCAAAGAGGGTGTTTCCAAAGAAGGTGCTTGCTTCTAACCCCCAAGGCCGTCAGTATGTCTGCTTGTTTTTAATGAGCCCACTTGACACGTTTTATTGTCCTTGGGTCTGGCTCCCAGCCCCTCTCCAACAGTTGAGGCTGTCTGGAGGTGCTGCCTTCCATGCCTTGCTCATTCACACCTCATTCATTCAACAGGGCAATTGATTAAGAGTGGTGGGGGGGAGAGCTCTTGTTCTACTGCTAGCAAAAAGAAATTTTTCTTTTATCTTATTCTATCCTTAGGGGCTATAATATTATACCAAGGGCAATGCATCAGGGGGTAGCCGTGTTAGTCTGTATCTACAAAAACAACAAGGAGTCTGGTGGCACCTTAAAGACTAACAGATTTATTTGGGCATAAGCTTTCGTGGGTAAAAACCTCACTTCTTCGGATGCATAGAGTGAAAGCTACAGATGCAGGCATTATATACTGACACATGGAGAGCAGGGAGTTACTTCGCAAGTGGAGAACCAGTGTTGACAGGGCCAATTCAATCAGGGTGGATGTAGTCCACTCCCAATAATAGATGAGGAGGTGTCAATTCCAGGAGAGGAAAATCTGCTTCTGTAGTGAGCCAGCCACTCCCAATCCCTATTCAAGCCCAGATTAATGGTGTTGAATTTGCAAATGAATTTTAGTTCTGCTGTTTCTCTTTGAAGTCTGTTTCTGAAGTTTTTTTGTTCAATGACAGTGACTTTTAAATCTGTAATAGAGTGACCAGGGAGATTGAAGTGTTCACTTACTGGCTTGTGTATGTTACCATTTCTGATGTCCGATTTCTGTCCATTTATTCTTTTGCGGAGGGACTGTCCAATGTACATGGCAGAGGGGCATTGCTGGCACATGATGGCATATATGACATTAGTGGATGTGCAGGTGAATGAGCCCCTGATGGTGTGGCTGATGTGGTTGGGTCCTCTGATGGTGTCGCCAGAGTAGATATGGGGACAGAGTAGGCAACGATGTTTGCTACAGGGATAGGTTCCTGGGTTGGTGTTTTTGTGGTGTGGTGTGTAGTTGCTGGTGAGTATTTGCTTCAGGTTGGGGGGTTGTCTGTAAGCGAGGACTGGCCTGCCTCCCAAGGTCTGTGAGAGTGAGGGATCATTTTCCAGGATAGGTTGTAGATCGTGGATAATGCGCTGGAGAGGTTTTAGCTGGGGGCTGTATGTGATGGCCAGTGGTGTTCTGTTATTGTCCTTGTTGGGCCTGTCCTGTAGTAGGTGATTTCTGGGTACCCGTCTTGCTCTGTCAATCTGTTTCCTCACTTCCCCAGGTGGGTATTGTAGTTTTACGAATGCTTGATGAAGATCTTGTAGGTGTTTGTCTCTGTCTGAGGGGTTGGAGCAAATTCGGTTGTATCTTAGGGCTTGGCTGTAGACAATGGATCGTGTGATGTGTCTTGGATGGAAGCTGGAGGCATGTAGGTATGTATAGCGGTCAGTAGGTTTCCGGTATAGGGTGGTGTTTATGTGACCATCACTTATTTGTACTGTAGTGTCCAGGAAGTGGATCTCTTGTGTGGACTGGTCCAGGCTGAGGTTGATGGTGGGGTGGAAATTGTTGAAGTCCAGGTGGAATTCTTCAAGGGCCTCCTTTCCGTGGGTCCATATGATGAAGATGTCATCAATGTAGCGCAAGTAGAGGAGGGGCACTAGGGGACGAGAGCTGAGGAAGCGTTGTTCTAAGTCAGCCATAAAAATGTTGGCATACTGTGGGGCCATGCGGGTACCCATAGCAGTGCCACTGACTTGAAGGTATAAGTTGTCCCCAAATCTGAAGTGGTTGTGGGTGAGGACAAAGTCACAAAGCTCAGCCACCAGGCTTGCTGTGGCCTCATCAGGGACGCTGTTCCTGACAGCTTGTAGTCCATCCTCATGTGGAATATTGGTATAAAGTGCTTCTACATCCATGGTGGCCAGGATGGTGTTTCCAGGAAGAACATCAATGCATTGTAGTTTCCTCAGGAAGTCGGTGGTGTCTCGAAGATAGCTGGGAGTGCTGGTAGCATAGGGTCTGAGGAGAGTGTCCAAATAGCCAGATAATCCTGCTGTCAGAGTGCCAATGCCTGAGATGATGGGGCGTCCAGGGTTTCCGGGTTTATGGATCTTTGTAAGGGCAATGCAAAGTTTCTAAATGAGGCTTTGATACAAAGTTCCATGAAAACAGAGGTCACACGTGAGTAGACCCACCACAAGCTTATATGAAGAGGCACAATGCAAAGTCATATGAAAATTATCAGAGATTTATCTACATTGTCCCCCTTTTGACCTCTCAAGAACAATTCTTGAGTGGTCACCATATAAATCTTTTGTATTTGTTGCAAACAAACCAAACAATTATAACCAGATGAATATAACTAAAACCATTACAATTGACTAAACACCAGATATAACAAACACAAATGCAAACAATTATAATTATAATAATTGGAAATACAACAAAACCATTACCATTACAATAATTGGGTACATTGACAAACAAAATGAGGCCCAAGTTTGATGCTGCAATAGCCATCAAACAATAAAAGTCACAGAGGTCAGGACCTTTTTAAGCACACACAACAAATAAGATTTTGTAGGAGTACCACAGTTATTATGCAAGGTTAAGCTGATTTGGACTTAAACTAACATTTAGTTGCTAAAATGTTGTAGAATTTCCTATTTTTAACAGTTGTTCTCAGAGGTTTTTGGGGACCTGAAAGATGGGGCCATACAATTATGGGCCAAGGTCTTACAGGTTATGGGGGCCCAAGAACTACCCTTTAGGGCTTGGGGAAATAGAACCAGAGTGCATAGAGGAAAGTGTGGAATTAACAATACAAGCAAATGTAACTAACAATACAAATGTATTAATGACAAAAATTAATAACAAAATGACTGTTAGAGAACCTAACAAAAAATAAACCTGAAGCATTGGGGACCAAAGTCTTTTGGACACAAGGGGTGATTGATAAATTGGATGGACATGGGGGAAGTAGAGAGAGGAAAAGACATTTACCCTGTCTAGTGTAGTATCCCCTCTTTTTCTAGACCCAATGCTAGCACAGGACACCACTAGAGACAGACACAGAACATGCAACACACAACACTGAACGCAGACTTTGTCATGACACTATAACCATGGTATTTTATAACTCTTCAGCTGGTACCAGCTCTCCTGATGTTCTGGTTCAGAGCCTGAAAGATAGAAGCTTGGAAACAAATTAGCACAGTGCTTTTACCCTGGCAGAACCTGCTTGGTCTCTGCCACAGTGTGTTTGGTACTTGGGGCTGCACAAATGCTAATTAAGTGGTGCATTTTTTGGGGGTGTAAATTCTCCCTTTCTCTCAGTAAAAGGGTGTTAACACTCCATCTAGAAAAAAAAAATTCTGTTTTAAAATCTTCAGCCATTTTGCCATGGCCTGGATATCTGAGGCACAAGCAGGCACTGTTGTTAACTGTTTCAATGGCATTTTGGCCCTGGGAGGAGGAATTCACCCAAATATCCCAAATATTCCGCTTCCCAATCTCCAGAGGGGTCCCAAAGGTCTGCCCCCTTCTGGGGTCTCAAATGTTTCTTCTCCTGATGTTACTGCTGCTGTAAGATTTGAGAGTGCTGTTTTAACTCTCTGTACCCAACTTGTTTTTCAGTTTCTTTATCTATTGCTTGCCTGAGCCCAATCCTGCTTTTTCCAATAAACAGTTCCTTTCCATGGGCACAAGCCTTGTTCCACTAACAATTTAGCAAGGAGGGTGGGCTTTCCAACTAGCCCCCACCCTTCCTGGTTCCGTTTCTTAAACATTTTCTTCAAAATTGTGAAATTACCACAATATTACTTACAAAAAACAAAACAAACATAAACCACACTACACTGCCCAAACTCCTATATCCTTCAGAGTTTGGTTTAACAGAACAAGATTTGCATCTTATGTTTTTAACCCACTCTGGGCCAGAGGGAGAGACGCTAAGCTTCCCTCTGTATTGCTCGGTCTGCTACCACCGAGGGTTCATACACCAATTATACAAATCCTTCCCCGGATTAGATCCTTCCCCGGATTAGATCCTTCCCCGGATTAGAGTGAGAAACACTAAGTTCTCCTCTTTAGCTCAGTCTTGCTACGGCTGAGGGTGTATGTACCTCTATAACACAATTGAAACCTATCAGTATGAACACAATTTAAACCTAAACTCCTATATCCTTCAGAGTTTGGTTAATTAACTGAAAGTTTACACTCTTTTTCCTCTAGTGCCAGGCTTGCTAAAGCTGGCGGTGTGCACACCGGTTTTATAATAACTGTAGATTCTATGCTTGCTCCCCCTTTCACATTCTCCACCAAAATGTTGTACTTAAAGTACTGCACAGGATCTTTTCAGGGGGAATAAGACAAAACGCCACATTTATTAGTAATACATGTATTCATTAACACTGTATTATATGCATAATATATGCATATAATACAGTGTTAATGAATACATGTATTACTAATACCGTAAATGTGGCGTTTTGTCTTATTCCCCCTGAAAAGATCCTGTGCAGTACTTTAAGTACAACAAAGGCTGTGGCGGAACCCCACGGAGAGACAGATGGCCGGCCAGCCTCGGATCATGTAAGGTGCCCCTTAACACCCTGCGTGCCCCCCCCCCCCTTTACTCTGGGGCTGCACTGAGCAGGGACAGAAACTTTGGAGTCTGTTGGACTTTTGGGACTTTGGGTGGTTGCTGGTCCCAAGAGACTTTGGGGGTGTTGGACTTTGGGGACTCTGGGTGATTTTTGGGTTGCTGGACTCAAGAACCAAAGGAAAAGGACACAGTCCAATTTGCTGGGGTGGGTTTTTGCTCATGGTTTGTGTTATGAATCCTGTTTGTGGTGTTTTTCCAATTTAATGCTGATGTCGTTCACCTCATGTTATTAAACATTTTCTGTCACACTCAGACTCCGTGCTTGTGAGAGGGGAAGTATTGCCTCTTAGAGACACCCAGGGGTGGTATGTAATTGTCCCAGGTCACTGGGTGGGGGCTCGAGCCGGTTTTGCATTGTGTTATTGAAACGGAACCACTAGATACAGAACCCGGCTCTTGTTGCTGCCAACTTAGATGGGCAGAAGGGTTACATGTAAATATGATGTAACTGGAATATGCTTTATGCAAAAGGTCTCTTGTAAGGTATCATTACAAAGCTTATCATCTACTGAGTGTGTTCATCCTATTTGTTTGCATGTATTATTTCTATGTCTAGAGTTAGGAGAATAAGGCCTTGTCTACACTACACAGCTTTTAGTGACAAGACTTGGGGAGCAAACAGCTGTGCATATCTCTCTATCAGTGTTATAGAGGGTGGACATTTTATGAGTTTATCTGTATAAGCTTTATACAGAATAAAACAGATTTATTTGGGGTTTGGATGCCATTGGGAAATGGGTGTCAGGGTGCTAGAGAGGTAATCTGCTGATCTGTTTTGGGTTAAAGTCTGCAGCTTTGGGGGGTGGCCTAGACCTGGGTCTGAGTTGCAGCAGGCTGGCGTATCTGGCTCAACAAGGCAGGGTTCTGGAGTCCCAGGTGACAGTCCCAAGGAGGTCTCTGTGATCCAAACCATCACAGGGGGATGCAACCAGGTGACACTTTGCCCGGGAAGCGAGACAAACAACAAGAGGAGGAGCAACAGGCATGTCACACGTCGGGGCTCTGGAAGCTGGGCAGCCTGCTGTGGGGCACTCGGAGAGAGGGGAGTCCGGGGTGTCCAGCCCAGGGTCCCCCAAGATGGACTTTGCTGAAAGTCACTGATTTCTGCACTAACAAGTTCTGTTCTACATTCTGTTCCTTCGACAAATAAACCTTTTGTTTTACACGCTGGCTGAGAGTCACGGCTGACTGCAGAGTCGAGGTGCAGGGCCTTCCCGGCTTCCTCACAAACGCCTCCTTCACCGTGACGCGGATGATGCGGGGGTTGGCGGCGATCACTGACAGGCGAGGGTGATCTCTCCGCTCTCAGCCATGCTTAGTGAGGCTCAGGGACGGCCGAGGAGAGCCGGAGTGCAGGGGGGCTGGGTTTGCTTCACTGTGGTAATATTCTTAGTCTTGTTCTTGCTACTGTGATCACAGATCTACGGGTGGGGAAGCAGAAGAAGGGAACTGACCTCCCCCTGCCCTGCATAATGCCAGAATCCAGGCCCAAATCATGCATACTTCTCTACTCCCCGCCAGCTGGGCCGACTGTGACATCACTGATGACATCTTTGTGGGCAGCGATGGCATTGGCAGCCACTACCTCACTGCTCCCCGAAATGGGCAGACCCCAGAAAGATGCTGATCCATTGGAGAGGGCTCAGAGAAGAGCCACGGGAATGAGTAAAGGATTAGAAACCCTGCCTGATAGTGACAGGCTCAAAGAGAACAATCGGTTTAGTTTAACAAAGAGAAAGTTAAGTCTGTTCACAGTGTGTAAGTATCTACACAGGGAACAAACATTTAACAATGGGCTCTGCTCCCTAGCAGAGAAAAGTCTCACACTATCCAATGCTGGAAGTGGAAGCTAGAGACATTCAGACTGGAAATAAAGTGGAGATTTCTAACAGTGAGGGGAATTAACCATTGGAACAATTTACAAGAGTTGTGGTGGATTCTCTATCACTGACCATTGTTCAATCAAGACGGGATGTTTTTCTAAATCTTCTGCTCTGGGAATTATTTGGGAGCAGGTCTCCAGCCTCTGAGGTGCAGGGAATCAGACCGGATGAGCACAATGGTGCCTTCTGGCCCTGGAAATAATGAATGTGAGAATAATGGGGATGTGAAGCCAGCAATGGGCCAGCTCCCTGTGTTAGGCCTGGTCTACACTATGAGTTTAGGTCGAATTTAGCAGTGTTAAATCGAATTAACCCTGCACCCGTCCACACAAGGAAGCCCTTTACTTTGAAATAAAGGGCTCTTAAAATCGACTTCTGTACTCCTCCCCGACGAGGGGAGTAGCGCTGAAATCGACATTGTCATTTCGAATTAGGGTTAGTGTGGCCGCAATTCGATGCTATTGGCCTCCGGGAGCTATCCCACAGTGCACCATTGTGACCGCTCTGGACAGCAGGGATCTTCCCTGATACCAGCCACACAGTGGGGGGAGAGATTCTCATCCCAGAAAATTGGATGGGAGGGGTTAGTGTGGTTTCTGCTGCTGCACATTAACAGGAAAACCACAGCACTCAACAGGCTTTGCTTTGTATGTGGGAAAGGAGGGCGCTGCTTTTAGGAAGGTTGCAGAAGCCGAAAGACAATGGCTTACCATGGCCACATGCAAGCCGAAATCTGTTGCCTGGACCTGTGTCTGTGATCTCTAACACCAAAGCCATAGACACTCAATATTAAGATGCAAAATGCCACTTTGTACCGAAATCACACGTGCTATATAATGTGAATAGTGTTGTTCACCGTGAAAGAGTATAAGCATTGTTCTGTAAAATGTATCTTTTTAAATACTTCTCTCTCTTTTTTCCCTCCCTCCCCAGCTGCAAATTTTTCAAGCCTCCCTCCTCCGTCCTGAAGGCTATCTAAGATAAGGCAGTGAAAAAAGGGAGGCAAGATGAAATCATGGAATCGACCCGCAATGAAAGAGCTCATCTGAATGAGTGGAAGGACACGGTATCAAAGTACAGGAAAGATGCCAGAGAACGTGAGGCCATGAGGGACGCTCGAGATGAGAGGTGGCAGGCTACAATGCTGGGGCTGCTGTGTGCTCAAACGGACATACTCTGGTGTCTGTTGGAGCTTCAGGAACAGCAGCAGGATCACAGAGTGCCGCTACAGCCCCTGTATAACCTCCCTCCCCCCTCACCATGTTCCATACCTCCTCACCCAGATGTGTAAGAACACGGGGGGGGGGGGGGGTGGTGAGGCTCCGTGCACCCGCCCACTTCACCCCAGTGGACAGCCCAAGCAAAAGGTTGTCACTATTTTGATCTTTTTTAGTGGCCTTTTCCTTCCCTCCTATCCTCCTCCCAAACCCCACCTTGCCTACCTTGTCAGTTCTTTTCCTATGTTTATAATCAATTAATAAAGAATACATTATTTTTAAATGATAGTGACTTTATTTCATTTGAAAGCAAGCTGTGATCGAAGCGGGGAGGGTGGGTTGCTTACAGGGAATGAGTCAATCAAAGGGCCGGGTTTTCATCAAGGAGAAACAAACAGAACTTTCACACCGTAGCCTGGCCAGTCATGAAACTGGTTTTCAAAGCTTCTCTGATGCACAGTGCTTGCTGGTGTGCTCTTCTAATCGCCCTGGTGTCTGGCTGCACGTAATCAGCGGCCAGGCGATTTGCCTCAGCCTCCCACCCTGCCATAAAGGTCTCCCGCTTACTCTCACAGAGATTGTGGAGCACACAGCAAGCAGCAATAACAATGGGAATATTGGTTTGGCTGAGTCTGAGCAAGTCAGTAACGTGCGCCAGCGACCCTTTAAATGTCCAAATGCACATTCTACCACCATTCTACATTTGCTCAGCCTGTAGTTGAACAGCTCCTGACTACTGTCCAGGCTGCCTGTGTATGGCTTCATGAGCCATGGCATTAAGGGGTAGGCTGGGTCCCCAAGGATAACTAAAGGCATTTCAACATCCCCAATGGTTATTTTCTGGTCTGGGAAGTAAATCCCTTGCTGCAGCCATTTAAACAGATTACTGTTCCTGAAGACGCGAGCGTCATGGACTCTTCCTGGCCAGCCCACGTTGATGTTGGTGAAACATCCCTTGTGAGCCACCAGTGCTTGCAGCACCATTGAAAAGTACCCCTTGAGGTTTATATACTGGCTGCCCCGGTGCTCCGGTACCAAGATAAGGATATGGGTTCCATCTATCACCACACCACAGTTAGGGAATCATATTGCAGCAAAGCCATCCACTATGACCTGCACATTTCCCAGAGTCACTACCTTTGGTAGCAGCAGCTCAGTGACTGCTTTGACTACTTGCATCACAGCAGCCCTCACCGTAGTTTTGCCCACTCCAAATTGATTCCCGACTGTCTGGCATTGCAAGCTTCCACAGGGCTATCGCCACTCACTTCTCAACTGTGAGGGCTGCTCTCATCTTGGTATTCTGGCACTTCAAGGCAGGTGAAAGCAAGTCACAAAGTTCCATGGAAGTGCCCTTATGCATGCAAAAGTTTCGCAGCCAGTGGGAATCGTCCCACACAGCAACACTATGCTGTGCCACCAGTCTGTGCTTGTTTCCCGGGCCCAGAATCCGCGTTCCACGGCTATAACTTGCCCCATTAACAGCATGATCTCCAAAGCCCCAGGGCCCGCGGTTTCATAGAATTCCATGTCCATGTCCTCACCACTCTCGTCGCCGCGCTGCCGTAGCCGACTCCTCCTCGCCTGGCTTTGCAGGTTCTGGTTCAGCATAAACTGCACGATAACGCGCGAGGTGTTTACAATGTTCATGACTGCTGTCTTGAGCTGAGCGAGCTCCATGCTTGCTGTGGTATGGCGTCTGCACAGTTCATCCAGGAAAAAAGGCACGATACAGTTGTCTGCCGTTGCTTTCCCGGAGGGAGGGGGAGGATGTACCCAGAACCACCCGCGACAATGTTTTTGGCCCCATCAGGCACTGGGATCTCAACCCAGAATTCCAATGGGTGGAGGAGACTGCGGGAACTATGGGATAGCTATGGGATAGCTACCCACAGTGCAACGCTCTGGAAGTCGACGTTAGCTTCGGTACATGGACGCACACCACTGAATTAATGTGCTTAGTGTGGCCTCATACACTCGACTTTATAAAATTGGCTGCCAAAAATTGAATTCTGTAAATGTGGAGTAATCCCACAGTGTAGACATACCCCTGGATACTCCTTGGCCTTGGTGAGATGTCTAGCCTAGTTAGTAAGCTCCTCGCGGCAGGGATCACATCTGAGTTTGGGAGATGCCTGACACAGGCCTTTGGGCCCCAATGGAAACACGATTAAATAATAATAATTTTGAGCTGTTTCATCGGTGGATCTCGAAGCACTCTACAAAGGACGTCAGTATCATTATTTCCATTTTGCAGATGGGGAAACTGAGTTACAGGGAAGCAAAGTGATTTGTCCAAGGTTCTCCAGCAGGCGGTGGCAGAGCTTGGGGAAAGAATGCAGATCTCCTGAGTCCCACCCCAGATTCACAGCCTGTGTGGATGTCATCCAGGGTCTATATCTCCCTGCCATGCAGACCCTTTAGCCTGGGGTTATAGGACTGGCCTAGGGAGAAAGGAAAGATCCATTTTCTCTTGTCATTTAGTGATGTACAGCAGGAAAAAGAGGTAACTAACTTAGAGCCGGTGTATAACGTGGTCTGTAACTAACTCTCTGCCTGCCTCTTTCCTCCCAGAGCCAGAGGGTCCCCCACCCCCCAAACAGAAGCTACTGGAAAGATGGGGAAAATTAAACAGGTTGTGAACTTCCACTTCATTGAGTTACAAACCTGCCCCTGTCCTGCCTCCACTGCGCACCCTGGCTCCACCCTTGCAAAGGTGGCAGCCCCCAGCCGGGATCCCCCCATCCCAAGGTATCAGCCCCCTTGAGCCCACTGTGCCCCGAGAAATTTCCTCATCATAAAGTGAGCTGGATAAGTTGATGGAGGGGATGATATAATGAGATTGCCTACAATGGCATATGGCCCATCTGAGACTGCTAGCAGCAAATATCTCCAATGGCCTTAAAAGATAAACACAATATGTTGGGAAGAGTTAACACAGGTATTGTAAAGGGAAATCATGCCTCATCAAGCTACTAGAATTCTTTAGGGCATCAACAAGAATGTGGAGAAGGGTGATCCAGTGGCTATATTGCACTTGGACTTTCAGAAAGCTTTTGACAAGGTCCCTCACCAAAGGCTCTTAGGGAAAGTAAGCTGTCATGGGATAAGACGGAAGGCCCCCTCATGGATCAGTAACTGGTTAAAATATAGGAAACAGGATAGGAATAAATGGTCCATTTCACAGTGGAGTGAGGTAAATGCGGGGGTCCCCCAAGGATCTGTACTGGGCAAAATGCTGTTCAACACATTCCTTAATAATGCGGAAAAGGGAGTGAACAGTGAAATGGCAAAGTTAGCAGGGGATACAAAATTATTCAGGATAGTTAAGTACAAAGCTGGCTGTGAAGAATTGCAAAGGGATGTCACAAAACTGGGTGACCGGCCAACGAAATGGCCGATGAAATTCAGCATTGATAAGTGCAAAACGATGAACACTGGAAAAAATAATCCTAACTACACATATGTAAGGATGGGGTCTAAATTAGCTGATACCACCCAATAAAGAGATTGTGGAGTCGTCGTGGGTAGTTCTTTGAAAACGTCCAGTCTATGCACAGCAGTGGTTAAAAAGGCTAAGAGATTGTTAAGAACCATTAGGAAATGGATAGAAAATGTTATACTGCCACTATATAAATCCATGGTACGGCCACACCTTCAATAGTGTGTCCAGTTCTGATAGCCCCACCTCAGTAAGGATATAGTGTAACTTGAAAAGGGTCAGAGAAGGGTAACAAAGATGATTAAGGGTATAGAATGGATTCCATGTGAGGAGAGACTAAAAAGACTTGGACCGTTCAGCTTAGAAAAGAGACAACTCAGGGGGGATATGACAGAGGTCTATAAAATCATGAGGGGTGTGGAGAAAGTGAATAGAGAAATGTTATTTACCTTTTCACACAATGCAAAAACCAGGGCAGCAGATTTAATACAAAAAAGAGAATGTATTTTTTTATGGAACACAGAGCTAAACTATGGAACTCATTGCTAGGGGATGTTGTGATGGAAAAGGACTGAAAAAGACTCAGATAAGTTGATGTGGGGATAGGTCCATCAATGGCTATTAGCCAGCCTGGTCAGGGATGCAAGCCCATGCTGCTGATGTCCCAAAAACTCTGACCACCAGAAGCCGGGATTTGTGCTTTCTTGCTTTCCTGTTTCCCTTCATCTTAGAACAGAGACTCACTCAGTCTGGCTGGTTTTTGTGGCAATGTGCAGTGCTGTTGTAGCCATGTCAGTCCCAGGATACTAGAGAGACAAACTGGTGTAGGAAATATCTTTCATTAGACCCAGTTCTGTTGACAAGAGAGACCAGCTTTCGACCTCATGCAGTGGAAGTACATAATAAAAACCTCCCTATAGCTCCAATGAAAACCTGGCGTTAATTTCCAACTCCCAGAGCATTTTCTGTTGCCTGATTTAGCTCAGCAGGAAGCTTCTCCTGCACCACCGCTGAAACACATTGATCACCTGTTTCAGGATCTCTTTCGTTGTCACCCCATAAACGATGGGGTTTAACATGGGGGGAATGAGCACATAGAGGTTAGCCAGTAGGGTGAGAATATAACCTGGGATGATGTGCCCAAATCGGTGTGCAAAAAAGGAGAAAAAGGCTGGTGTGTAGAACATCAGTATGACACAGAAATGGGAGCTGCAGGTGCGGAGAGACTTGAGCCGGGCGTCCTTGGAGGGAAGCAGGAAGACGGCCCTGAGGATCAGCCCATAAGATACAGCAATGAGCACAGCATCCAAACCAATTACTAAAATAGCCATGGCTACACCATACCAAACATTGACGGTGATGTCATCGCAGGACAGCCGGGCTATGCCCATGTGCTCACAATAGGTGTGAGGCAGGAGGTTGGTTCTGCAGAACTTCAGCTGCTTCACGAGAAAGATGAGAGGGAAAATGAAACAGAAACTTCTTGTGACAACTGCCAGCCCCATCTTCCCGATCACAGACTTGGTTAGCATGATGGTGTATCTCAGGGGGTCGCAGATGGCAACGTACCGATCAAACGCCATGGCCAGCAGGATGGCTGACTCGGCAATAAAACTGACATGGATGAAGAACATCTGGGTCAGGCAGGCAGCAAAAGAAATGTCCCCCGCTCTAAACCAGAATACAGCCAGCATCTTGGGCACCGTAGTGGTAGATAACAGCAGATCAGCAGTGGCCAGCATGGACACGAATAGATACATGGGCTCATGGAGGCTTCGTTCTGTTAGTATGATGAATAGTAGGAGAGAGTTCCCAAAAAGCGTCACAATGTACATGAGACAGAAGGGGATGGCGATCCAGACATGAGAATCCTCTGTACCTGGGATGCCGGTCAGGATGTAAGTTAAAGGGTCAAAAATGGTGCGATTGTCAGCTGGCATCATGTACCATCACTTGGATCTTCTATTCAGTTTCCAGGAACTAACAGCAAAAGAGACAATCAGTGAGAACTCGAATGTCAGCTAGGACTGGAATGCATTTCTTACAGTGTCACGAGTTCCCCCATAGGTGCCACCTGGAACTGGGGTTTCATTGAGCCCTCTGACCCTGCACTCCCTCTCTCATTGTGCTGCTGTGACAAGCTGCAGACCTGCTCCCGATCTCACACTTACACCAGCACACACACAGGTAGGGACACACCCAGCTGCAGTTACATGCAGGCTCTAACCAGCCGCTGCTTGGGAACCAACAATAGAGAGGCTGCAGCCAAATTAACCACCAGCTTCCCAGATTCATACCCCCCACTGGAGTATAAACCCAAAATGTTACAGTCTTACCCTGCACAGAGAACTGAACAGTGTAAGCTCATAGAATTCGCCCCCTCCCTGAATGTGGAAAGGAATATACAACAGCCTTTGCCCCTCGAGCTCTGATTTTCCCATGCACTTCATTCCAACTCACTAGTTTAGATAAATCAAAAACAAGTGTATTAACTACCAAAGAGAAATGTTAAGTTATTATAAGGGATAGCAAACAGATCAAAGCAGATTACCTGGCAAATAAACAAAAATGCAACCTAAGCTTAATGTAAAATCTTAACATCTATCTTTTCTTGTTAATAAACTTGTTCTGTTATAATCGAAACCAGTGAGCTTTGACTGGAGTGCTTGGGGGAAATCTTGGCTTGGTTATCCCAAGTGTGCATGCTCCTCTTCACATTGAGTGAGAAGCGACCGGGTATTAAACACACACACTGCCCAGATTTGACCAGGGCAGGACGGCACTGCTCTGGGGTCCTACCTGGAAAGCTGGTGGTCAGAGAGCCTGCGTGTAATTATAGCTGGGTGTGTCTCTACCTCTGTGAATGCTGGTGACAGTGCAGGCTCGAGGGCTTTGCAGCATGTCAGAGCAGTACAGGGTGAGTGGGAGCCCAGGCTGGTGGGTCAGTGGGCTCAAGGGTATCCCAGTTCCAGATGGCACCATGGGGGGAACCCATCACAAACAGGATCAAAGCAGCCCTTATAATTGGCTGCTCCTGGATTATACAGTTCGGACATTCACAGCTATGCTGCTTAAAGCCAGCTAATTTCTGCTACCCGGAATTCACTCAGTCATGGAGTCCTCATTGATTTTAACAGAAGTGTTGCCTGAGTGAAGGCCTTGGGATTCGGGGTACAGAATATTACAGGACCTGAGTAGATTTACTCTGAACAGTCACATTAACCACATGGCCCAGTCCAGAGCCCACTGAGTTGAACAGCAAGACCCCCAGTGACGTCCGTGGAAGTGGATCAGGGTAACCCGGTGACCTCTTCCTAACACTGAACCTCAGCGCGGTCACAGGAGCGTTATCTCAGTGCCCCGGCTCCCGTCCTGCCCCTGCACTCAGAGTTACACACCCCCAGTCTATCCAACCCCAGCTCAAACATTGCACAGGTTTCATGTGTTTCCATTCGCCCCTTCACAGATTCATTCCATGCAAACGACTCACCAGGCTCCGGCCCCAGCTGGGGAGGAGGAATCTCTGCCTGTGACCGGGTCGGGGAGCTGCAGGCAGCGGGGAATCTGCACTGACGGGGCTGAGGTACAGGGATATTTATACTGCTGCCCTGGGAATCCCCGGGTGGGCTCAGAGCCAGCACAGAGCCCCTGGGACCTGCCTCTGAGACTGGCTCTGGTGGTGAAGAGCAGCAGAGAATTAACCCTTTCCTCCTCTCACTTGTTTGATCTGATCATTTCTTCTTGTGTACGTTATTTAGAAACGTCATTGTGACACTGAGGCCCCGGCAAAGAGTTCCCTCTTCCTTGCAAACAGCTCACATCTCAGGCCTGACAAACTCACTACACCACACACAAGGCTTATGGAATATTTACCCATAAGGAGTAGCATGTGAGGTGTGTGCGGAAAGCTTGTAACTTCTCAAGCTTCATAACCATTGCAAAAGGCATGTCCAGGTAATAGTTAACAGATAACATATTGATATTGACAGTGTGTTTTATGGACTTGGAGGAGAAGTTAGTCACCAGGTCATAGTGTGTCTTGGTGATGACCATTCCAGGAGGGTGTCGTCACCCCACCATGGTTAGCCGGGGTGAAATGCCAGGCTCAGTTCTCCAGCCTCGCTCTATCCCTGGAAAACCATCAGAGACAACTGCAAACAATGAAGGAACATTACAACAGACAGGATTGCCCTGCCCATGAACAGAAACAAAAGACTGTTTCAGAATAACACAGAGTGGGGACAGGCCCTCTGGATCCTTTCACTGCCGAGCCATCTTGTGGGGCGGGGAAGTGCTCATGAAAAATTGGATACTGGTTCTTGTGAATCCAGCCAGCTCTGCAACAGACTAAACTTGAGGCGGGGGGGTGTCCTACTTTATTAGCAGAGTGCAGAGTCCTTCCCTTAGGATGGAAGAATCCCATGCACCACTACAGGCTGGTGACCGACTGGCTAAGCAGCAGTTCTGCAGAAAAGGACCTGGGGATTACAGAGGACGAGAAGCTGGATATGAGTCAGCAGTGTGCCCTTGTTGCCAAGAAGGCCAATGGAATATTGGCCTGTACTAGTAGAAGCATTGCCAGCAGATTGAGGGAAGTGATTATTCCCCTCTATTCAACACTGGTAAGGCCACACCTGGAGCATTGCATCCAGTTTTGGTCCCCCCATTACAGAAGGGTTGTGGACAAATTGGAGAGAGTCCAGCAGAGGGCAATGAAAATGATTAGGGGGTTCGGGCACGTAACTTATGAGGAAAGGCAGAGGGAACTGGGATTATTTAGTCTGCAGAAGAGAAGAGTGAGGGGGATTTGATAGCAGCCTTCAACTACCTGAAGGGGGGTTCCAAAGAAGATGGAGCTTGGCTGTTCTCAGTGGTGGTTGATGACAGAACAAGGAGTAATGGTCTCAAGCTGCCGTGGGAGAGGTCTAGGTTGGATATTAGGAAACATTATTTCACTAGGAGGGTGGTGAAGCACTGGAATGGGTTACCTAGGGAGGTGGTGGAATCTCCATCCTTGGAGGTTTTTAAGGCCCAACTTGACAAAACCTTGGCTGGGTTGATTTAGTTGGTGTTGGTCCAACTTTGAGAAGGACATTGGACTAGATGACCTCCTGAGGTCTCTTCCAACCCTAATATTCTATAATTCTATGATTCTATGAAAGGGAACTATTGACCCAAGTTCTCATTTTGTGATTTCATATTGTATCCATTTGTTTCTATCTCTCTCTCTCGTTTCTAGTTAACTCTCCTTTTTGCTTAACTAAACTGACTTTTGTTTTATTATTAGTGCTCACAAGAGCCGCGTGCAATAAGGGAGTGGTGATGTACTGCAAAACTGAGTGTGACATACTATAAGCATCTTGTAATTCCCATATTCCTCATCTGTATATAATTGTGATATTGCATATAAAGCACACCATGTGAGGTGTCAGGGAAAAGATTATGATGAGCTGAAAGTCACTATTCTCTCTAAATATGTATGTTTTTAATGTATATGAAGTTATGAGAATTGTGTTTTATGGTTGGCACTAAAACATGCTGTAAGTTGGGGAATCAGCCAGATATTAGCTCCCCAGGGACAATAGCAAGGAAAATAATGCCCAGGTGGGATGTGAAATAGCCCATCAGCAATGAAAACAATGCCCAGGTGGGATGTGAAATAGCCCATCAACAGCCATTGGCCAGCAAGGGAGCTACAATTCAATGACTCACCTGCATAAGGCCACACCAGGGGAATTGCTCAACCTTGCCTGGAGACTTAGCAATGCCTCCAGACATGCCTGGACTTGTGTTCTCCAAGCACATGGGACTGAGAGTATAAAACAGAACACAGGAGGGGCATGCTTGGCCTTTCTCCTGACCCCACTTATGCTGCAAGCAACAAGGACACTCAGAAGACTGAAGATTCCAACAGAAGGGACCGGCCCAAGTTTCAAGGCTGAAATCTGTGTGCTATGAACTGCAATATCCAGTGGGGTGATAAAAACTGCTTAATCTAGGTGTTGCCCAGTCTAATAGGGTTTATACTCTGTGTTTATATTTTATATTATTTTGGTAACTAACTCTGACTTTTTGCCTATCACTTATAATAACTTAGCATCTATCATTTGTAGTCAATAAACTTCTTTTAGTGTTTGTCTTTACCAGCGAGTTTGCCTGAAGTGTCTGATAAATCCGCGCAGGTTCTGCAGAGGCTGGTGTATATCCGCTTTCCATTGATGAAGTGGGGAACCAATTAATAAACGTGCACTGCTCTTCATGAGCAGTGCAAGATGGTGTATTCCTGAGGTGGAAGGCTGGGAGCTGGGAGGATTTGGATGGTGCCTTTCCCTGGGTGATTCATGAGTGGCTCTGGGAGCATTCATGCAATCTAGCTGGGTGTGGGGCTCCACATTCAGTTGTGCTGAGTGATAACAGCACCTGGAGGGGTTTGGTGCTGGTCATTAGCAAGGCATTGCAAATGACAGCCCAGGCTGCAGAGTTCAGGGGGCCCCGCCCTCGCACCATCCCTCCCCTGAGCCCCCACCCTGTACTACCCCTCCCCCTGGGTCCCCATTCCACCCCTTCTCCCCAGTCCCCTGCCTCCCACTCATTTCTCTCCACCCCCTCCCCCTGTCACTTGCCCTTCTGGCCAGTTAATGTTGGGAGGGCTTAGCCCTCCAACTTCTATAAGTGATGTGGCCATGGACTTTGGCCCCCTTTGTTCCGGTGCCCCTGCGTCTAAACCTGAAACCCTTTAAATCAGCAGCCACTTTGGAAAACATTTCCCTTGAGTGTAGGGGACTGGACTAGATGATCTGTTGAGGTCCCTTCCAGCCCTACACATCTAGGATTATCAGTGGGAATGTCCCCTTGGTGTTTCAGGTCAGGTCGACTGTCCTGATCGCTTCTTTCAGTGAGGGGCAGAGTCAGATAATTTGTCTTCTCAGTCCAGACTTGACTGGCAGCAATAGTAAAGGGCTCCAGGAGAGAAGGCTGCCATCGGCCTGTTTGACTCTCTCTCCATTACTGTCTGGGTGTGAGGGACCACAGGTCTTGAAAATCAGTCTACAGGGCCTTTAGGCACCAGCACACGCCTGTTACAAAATTATTACGTTATATGCGAGCCTATTTGAGTCTTACAGTTTGAATACGCTGCGTGCCTCAGTTTCCCTGCGTGCTGCACCAAAGCCTAGGTGGTGGGAATATGGGTGCATGACTATTGCTGAGGCCCTCGGGGTCAGGTGAAGCGGCTCCAGCTGTCTGCATGTAAGCAATGGCCGGTGCCCTTCATCACCTGAGACCCAGGAGGGGGATGCAACCAGGTGACAATTTGCCTGCCAAGGGAGACACAGACCAGGAGGAGAAGCAATGGGCGTGTCAGAGGTCAGGCCACTGGAAGCTGGGCAGTTTGCTGTGGGGGACTTGGAGAGATGGAAGTCCGGGATGTCTGTCCTGGTCCCCCCAAGATGAATTTACTGAAAGTCACTGATTTTTGTGCTAACAAGGTCTGTTCTACATTCTGTTCCTTCGAGAAATAAACCTTCTGTTTTACACGCTGGCTGAGAGTCACGGCTGACTGTGGAGTCGGGGTGCAGGGCCCTCTGGTTTCCCCACAAAATCCTTCCTCACCTTGGGGTTTTCACCATGACTAAAAAGACTTGGGCTGTTCAGCTTAGAAAAAAAGACCTCAAAGGGGGGATATGACAGAGGTCTATAAAATCATGTCTGGTGTGGAGAAAGTGAATAGAGAAATGTTATTTACTTTCCCACAATATACAAAAACCAGAGGTTACCCAATGAAATTAATAGGTAGCAGATTTAATACAAACAAGAGGACATATTGTTTTCAAGCAACACAAATGAAACCTGTGGAACTCATTGCCAGGGAAATGTAGTGATGGCCAAAAGTACAACTGCATTCAAAAAAGAACTAGACACATGTATAACTGGGGGGAAAAAGAAATAGATCAGTCCATGGAGGATCGATCCATCAATGGCTATTAGCCAAGACAGTCGGGCAACTCTTAATGAATTGGAGAGGCAACATAGTGACAGAGGATGTGGAAAAAGCTGAAGTACTCAATGCTTTTTTTTGCCTCGGTCTTCACACACAAGTCAGCTCCCAGGCTAGTGAACTGGGCAACACAGTATGGGGAGGAGGTGAGCAGTCCTCAGTGGTGAAAGAACAGGTTAAGGACTATTTAGAAAAGCTGGACATGCACAAGTCCATGGGTCCAGATCTAATGCATCCAAGGGTGCTGAGGGAGTTGGCTGATGTGATTGCAGAGCCATTGGCCATTATCTTTGAAAATTTGTGGTGATCGGGGGAGGTCGCGGATGGTTGGAAAAAGGCAAATATAGTGCCCATATTTAAAAAAGAGAAGGAAGAAAACCTGGGGAACTACAGACCAGTCAGCCTCACTTCAGTCCATGGCAAAATCATTAAACAGGTCCTCAAGGAAGCCATTTTGAATCACTTGGAGGAGAGAAGGTGATCAGGAACAGTTAACATGGATTCACCAAGGGCAACTCATGCCTGACCAACCTGATTGCCTTCTATGATGAGATAACTGGCTCTGTGGATGTGGGGAAAGAGGTGGATGTGATATATCTTGACTTTAGCAAAGCTTTTGATACAGTCTCCCACAGTATTCTTGCCAGCAAGTTAAAGAAGTATGGATTGGATGAATGGACTATAAGGTGGATAGAAAGCAGTGACCCCGAGAAGGATTTAGGGGTTTGCATCTCTTTGTGGAAGTTGCTGTAACAAAAACCAAGTTACTGGGTTCAATACAGGAGTGACTGGGTATAATTCTAGGGCCTGTATTATACAGGAGGTCAGACTGTGGTTCCTTCTGGCCTTAAACATGTTTGCTCTGGGGTAGTGTGTGGGGGTCTGTGCTGCCTGAGCCATGTCCTCTGGGAGTGGATCTCCAGGTTGAGGAGGCCCAGGATGGCACATCAAAGCCACCCCTGCTCGGGTTCTGGGCTGTGCAGAGGAGGGCCATGCAATCCCTATGCTGTCTCCCTGAGGAGACTTGCTCCTGACTTCCATGCTGGCCCCAAAGTGTGCTCACTTTGCCAAAGAGGAAATTGAGGAGGAAAGAAACTCTCCCAAGGTGACACAGCAGGTTGGAGGGACAACAAAGACTAGAGCCGCCATCTCCCAATGTGCAGCACAGTGAACTTCCCATGGGTGTATGGCATGTCCCCCTTGGCTGCTGCTTTCCTTTGCCATTAAGAGTCCAGATCAGATGCAGCTTGTCATAGAGGAGATGCACACTCCGTGCTCTCGCTCTCACAAGGTGATTTTACATTTGTGTTTTGTTGTTTCCCCTCATCTTAGAACAGAGACTCATTCAGTCCAGCTGCTTTTTATGGAAGTGAGTGGTGTGGTTGTAGCCATGTGTGTCCCAGGATATTAGAGAGACAAGGTGAGGAGGAAATAGCTTTCATTGGAACCAAATTCTGTTGGCGAGAGAGACCAGTTTTTGAGCTTACGCAGTGGAAGTACAAAGTGTTTATAAGTGATAGCAAACAGCTTTCCTAGCAAATAAACAAAAACGCAGCCTAATCCTAAAATGTTAAAAAGATAGTATATGTAATAGGAAATTCTTACCCTGGCAGATGGTACAGGCAGGGTGGCAGATTCTCAAGATACAACATACCCCTGCAGGGTGATAGCAACCTGTCACGGAGTATTGGGGGACTCAGGGCCCTGCACCCCCGGCTTCCTGCGATTCACCATGACTCTCAGCCAGCCAGTAAAGCAGAAGGTTTATTTGGATGACAGGAATACAGTCCAAGACAGGTCTTGCAGGCACAGACAACAGGGACCCCCTCAGTTAGGTCCATCTTGGGGTCCCCGGGCATCCAAGCCCAGCCCCCCTTGGGAGGTCAGAGCCATCTATGCCCCCCAGCCCTCTCTCCCTGCCTGCTTCCAGCACTCTGCCTTCAGCGACCCCTCCCACAGCCTTTGTTCAGTTTCCCGGGCTAAGGAGTCGCCTCCCCTTCAACCCCTTCCTGGGTTCTCATGTTACACACTCAGGTATGCGCCCTCGGGCGCCCTCGGGCAGATCCCATCCTGCAATGCAGACTATCCCAGAACACTCCCCTGTCAGCATTCACAGACCACCGTGAGAACAGGCCCAGTTCGTCACACAACCATTATCCATAGGCTGTCTGGAGCATTCTCAGGAAGGCTCATCAAGTGGTAGATAAGTTTCTCCTAAGGCCTATTGTTTCCCATAATGGGTCGTTACCCTGAATAGCCCCTTCCCAAGCAGCTATCTAGACTGCAAGCATCTTGCCTAGTGGGCATTACCAGGTGTAACCACAATTGAAGTACAGATACATAGTCAATATTTATAACTTTAGATACAAAATACGTATGTGCACACAAATAGGATAATCATATTCAGCAAATTAGAACGTTTCCAATGACACCTCACATGATTTATCTTATACAAAATGCATCATCATAATTATAGCATCATCATATCACTGTGAAGAATATGGGGTGCAGTGTCACAGACAGAATTACAGATACCATGAAAAACATGAAAACCTGTTGGGTGGGACCATAAATCCAGAAACACTCTCCTGCTACGGAATGTCTCCATTCCAAAAGAGGGAAGATGTCTTGGATGGTTCTGACCCCGGTGAAGCAGGGCGCACCCTCCTGGTGTTGCTGTCCACAGCAGAATCTCTCCTCCGCACGTTTGCTGCTGTTACTCCCAGGGTCTATATTAACGTACCACCGCAGTGCAGCCACGCTGATGCAGCATTTTAAGCCTGGTCATGCCCATAGCTCTGCTACAGAGAACTACAGCTGCAGTAGGTGGAACATCAGTATCAAAGCAAACTTTATATTTGGCTTCTCCTGGGTTCTACAGTTCGGACATTCACAGCTATGCTCCTTGAAGCCAGCTAATTTCTGCCAACCAGAACGGACCCAGTCCTGGGGTCCTTATGGCATTAATGGAAGTTTTGCCTGACTGAAGGCCTCGGGATTTGGGGTTGAGAATATTACAGGACCTGAGTAGATTTCCAGTGAGGTTTACTCTGCACAGTCAAGGCTCAGAGCCAGCATGGAGCTCCAGTCACCACCCCTCTGTGACTGAGTCAGGTGGTGAAGAGCAGCAGAGAATTAACCCTTTCCTGCTCTCACTTGTTTGATCTGATCATTTCTCCTTTTGTACGTCATTTAGAAAGGTCATTGTGACACTCAGGCCCCCGCAAAGAGTTCCCTGTTCTTTGCAAACTAACTACACCACACACAAGTCTTATGGAATAGTTACCCATAAAGAATAGTGTGACACTGCACCCCATATTCTTCATGGTGATAGTATTATGATATGAGTATGGCATAGTAATGATGTATTTTATGCAAGAAGGTGTCATCGGAAAAGTTATGATTTGCTGAATATGATTATCCTATCTGTATGCATGTATCATTTTTGTGTCTGAAGTTATGAATATTGACTATGTATCTGTTTTTCAAAAGTAGTTTCACCCAGGTGACACCCACTAGCCAAGATGCTTTCAGTCTAGATAGGTGGGTGGGGAAGGGCCTATTCAGGGCAATGGGGCATTAGAAAAAAAAGGCCTTAGGAGAAGCTTATCTCCCATCTGGGGAAGCCTTCCTGTGAACGCTACAGACAGCCTCCAAGTAATGGCTGCTATGACTCTACAAGGACATGATGAGACCACATGTCTCTGGACTCCAGTTTGGGATGTCAGTGTTTTTCCACAGACCTGTTTGGGAACCAAGTTTTGAAACAAAGGGTTCCCACCACATGCAATTAGACGAAGGTTTCTAACCATCAGAAGAGTGAAGTTCTGGAACAGTCTTCCAAGGGGAGCACTGGGGGCAAAAGACATATCTGGCTTCAAGACTAAGCTTGATAAGTTTATGGAGAGGATGGTATGATGGGATAGCCTAATTTTGGCAATTAATTGTTTTTTGACTATTAGCGGTAAATATGCCCAATGGCCTGTGATGGGATGTTAGATGGGGTGAGATCTGAGTTACTACAGAGAATCCTTTCCAGGGTGTCTGGCTGGTGAGTCTTGCCCACATGCTCAGGGTTTAACTGATCGCCATATTTGGGGTCGGGAAGGAATTTTCCTCCAGGGCAGACTGGCAGAGGCCCTGGGGGGTTTTCGCCTTCCTCTGAAGCGTGGGGCAAGGGTCACTTGCTGGAAGGTTCTCTGCATCTTGAAGTCTTTAAACCACGATTTGAGGACTTCAGTGGCTCAGACACAGGTTTGTTACCGGAGTGGGTGGGTGAGATTCTGTGGCCTGCGTTGTGCAGGAGGTCAGACTAGATGATCATAATGGTCCCTTCTGACCTTAAAATCTATGATTCTATGAAAAGGTGAATCTGATGGAAGGGTAAACACGCCTAGCCCAGAGAGCACAGATCACAGCCCTCTAGGGGGCAGGGAAGGACTCAGTGCCGGGACGTGGAAACACAGAGTAACTCCAAAAGGGAAGCTGAATTTTCTGCATATGTACAGTCCTGGGGTTGGGAGACCGCTCCCCAAAGGGCCAGCCAATGTGCAGGATCCCCACGAACACCTATCTTGCCAGACCCTGAGGCACCAAAATTCCAGAAACATGATTAAATAAAAAGCCCACATGGCGGGGAACACTGGAGGGAAAGAAAAGCCAGTGACTGATTACATGGGCGAGAGTTAAAGGACACCCTGGGTAATGAACGAACCAACCTCAAACTACACTATCTGAACAGAGGGCGTGGTATCATAAAGATACTTGTAAATGCACATCTGTGATTAAAACATCGTTATTAATGTTGGTTTGGGGATAAGAATTTTGACACGGATGTTAAACCGTATGATAATGCTACACTTCAATTAATACCAACCTGTAAACAGACTTAAAGCTTACCACAGTGAAGAAACCTGTTTTGCTGGGTGAGGGAGAAACTGTGGCATGCTGCCTCATGGCCTTAATGGCTCGATGCCAAGAGAACTATAATACAAACTGCCTTCGAGATAGTCCGTGACTAACCCTCTTGCAGTAAAATAAGGGGACAGGTGTGACACTCTGTATTTTGGGTGAATACCCTGCACCCCCATGTTCATCCTATAATACAATTGTATGGTATCCAATGCAAAGTTTGTAATGTCGGGTGTCTTCGGAAGGCTCATGATGCACTGAGCATTGTCGTTATAGTCATGTTATGTTATAGGTTGTAATTTCATGTATATAGTTATGAGTCTGAAAATGTGTCCTCGTGGCTTACAACAAGCCCAGGCAAAACTCTCCGGGAACAGAAGAGCAGCTCACACCTCATCAGGGCATTTATGGGTCAAACCCAGCCCAGCTTCACAGGAACAAAGAACCCTGGCTTAGGCAACAACAAAGGATCTGTTGGATTCTCAAGTGAATTACCCCCCTTCCATTGGTCACTTTGGGACTATGATGAGGTAGTGCTCACCTGACTCTGAAGAGGGGGGGTAAAGTCAAGAGGGAATAAAGAACATGATAAAAAGGAGAGATGTTTGCCATGCTCTCTCTCTTCCACCTCCATCTACAGACACCACCACCAAGCGACTGAAGCGCTGATCAAAGGGGAGACCCTGGCTGAAGGGCAACCAGCCAGCCTGTGGGGAGAAGCATCTAAATTTGTAAGGGCACTGAAAGTTTTAAGATCAGCTTAGAATGCATTTTACTTTTATTTCATTTGACCAAATCTAACATCTTGTGCTTTGACTTATAATCACTTAAAATCTATTTTTTGTAGTTAATAAATGTGTTTGTTTATTCTACCTGAAGCAGTACATTTGGTTTGAAGCGTGTCAGGGACTCCCTTTGGGATAGCAATCCTGGTACATATCAATTATTTTGTTAAACAGATGAACTCATATAAGCTTGCAATGTCCAGCGTGCATAATTGGATAATGCAAGAGGGAGGTTCCTGGGGTTGGGTCTGCGACTGCAGATATTGGCTAGTGTCATTCGGTTGCACAATGCAAGCAGCACCTGTACAAAAGTGCTCACTCATGTAGCTGGGAGCAGCTTACGTGCTAGAGGCTGTGCTTGTACAGACCTGGAGTGGGGGTTCTCACAGAAAAGCGGGGTAAGGGTGGCTCCCAGAGTCGAGGATTGGAGAGCCCTAGCCGATCACCGGTCCAGATAATACCAGGGGAACATCACTCTAGTATGTCACAACCAGTTTTGCCGTAAATCACCACTCCTGTATTACACATGGTGCTTGTGAGCACTTATAATAAAACAAGGTTACAATATAAAATCACAAAATGAGAACTTGGGTCAATAGTTCCCTTTGCTAGCTAATAAAGTAGGTTTCTCCCCTCCCCTCCCCTCCCCTTCCCCCCGCAAGTTTAGTCTGTTGCATAGCTGGCTGGATTCATAAGAACCAGTATCCAATTTTTCATGAAAACGTCCCCACACCATGAGATGTCTCCTTAGTGAAAGGATACAGAGGGCCTCACTCCACTCGGTGTTATCCTGAAACAGTATTTTCTCTCTGTTTATACGCAAGGCAACCCCATCTGTTGTGATGTTCGCTCATTTACCTCCAAGAGGTGTTGATTGTTTGCAGTTGTCTCTAATGTTTTTCCATTGATAATCTTAGGATGGAGCAAGAGTGAACAATTGTGCCTGGCATTACATCCCCAGCTAACCAGCACGGGGTGACAATGCCCTCCAGGAATGGCCATCACCAAGACACACTATGCCCTGGTGATTAACTTCTACTCCAAGTCCATAAAGTGCACTGTGAATATCAATATGTTATTCCTTAACTATTACCTGGACATGCCTTTTGCAATGGTTATGAAGCTTGAGAAGCTACAAGCTTTCTGCACATACCTTACATGCTACACTTTATGGGTAAATATTCCGTAAGACTTGTGTGTGGTGTAGAGAGTTTTTCAGGCCTGAGATGAGAGTTGTTTGCAAAGAACAGGGAACCCTTTGCCAGGGTTTTCAGTGTCACAAGGACCTTTCTAAATAACATACAAAAGGAGAAATGATCCGATCAAACAAGTGGAAAGGGTTAATTCTCTGCTGCTCTTCACCACCTGAGCCAGTCACAGAGGCAGGTCCCTGGGGCTCTGTGCTGGCTCTGAGCCCCCCCGGGGATTCCCAGGGCAGCAGTATAAATATCCCTGTACCTCAGCCCCGGTCAGTGCAGATTCCCCGCCGCCTGCAGCTCCCCGACCCGGTCACAGACAGAGATTCCTCCTCCCCAGCTGGGGCTGGAGCCTGGTGAGTCGTTTGCATGGAATGAATCTGTGAAGGGGCGAATGGAAAGACATGAAACCTGTGCAATGTTTGAGCTGGGGCTGGATAGACTGGGGCTGTGTAACTCTGAGTGCAGGGGCAGGATGGGAGCCGGGGCACTGAGATAACGCTCCTGTGACCGCGCTGAGGTTCAGTGTTAGGAAGAGGTCACCAGGTTACCCTGATCTACTTCCACGGACGTCACTGGGGGTCTTGCTGTTGAACTCAATGGACTGGGACATTCTTGGTTACGTGACTGTTCAGGGTAAATCTCATTGGAAACCTACTCAGGCCCTGTAATATTCTATACCCCAAATCCTGAGGCCTTCACTCAGGCAACACTTCCCTTAAAATCAATAACGACCCCAGGACTGAGTCCATTCTGGGTAGCAGAAATTAGCTGGTTTTAAGCAGCATAGCTGTGAATGTCCGAACTGTATAATCCAGGAGCAGCCAATTATAAGGGCTGCTTTGATACTGATTGTGATGGGTTCCCCCCATGGTGCCATCTGGAACTGGGGTACCCTTGAGCCCACTGACCCACCAGCCTGGGCTCCCACTCACCCTGTACTGCTCTGACATGCTGCAAAGCCCTCCAGACTTTCACCAGCATTTATGCAGGTAGAGACACACCCAGCTGCAACTAGACGCAAGCTCTTTAACCACCAGCTTTCCAGGCTAGGACCCCAGAGCAGTACCATCCTGCCCTGGTCAAATCTGGGCAGTGTGTGTGTTTAATACCCGGTTGCCTCTCACTCAATGTGAAGCGGAGCATGCACACTTCGGATAATGAAGCCGAGATTTTCCCCAAGCACTCCAGTCAAAGCTCACGGTTTAGATTATAACAAAACAAGTTTATTAACTAGAAAAGAGAGATTGTAAGTGATTATAAGTGATAACAAGAAGATCAAAGCAGATTGCCTAGCAAATAAACAAAAATGCAACCTAAGCTTAATGTACTAAACAGATTTGATACGATATTCTCACCCTAACTGGTGATACAGGCAGATTTTTAGATCTTAAGGCACAAGCTGCAATTGTTTGCAGCTCGAAATCCCCAGGTGTTTCATACACAGACTAGAAATCCCTTTAGCCTGGGTCCAGCACTTCCCCCTTTTGAGTCTTTGTTCCTCAGGTGTTTCCAGGAGTCTTCTTCTGTGGGGAGTGAAGAACCCCAGATCATCCATTTGTTCTTGTGTCCACATTGAGCTTAAATAGTTCATCTCCCTCCCTGGCATTTATCCCTCTGATATATTTACAGAGAGCAATTGTATCTCCCCTCAGCCTTCTTTTGGTTAGGCTAAACAAGGCAAGCTCTTTGAGTCTCCTTTCATAAGGCAGGTTTTCCATTCCTCGGATCATCCTAGTAGCCCGTCTCTGTATCTGTTCCAATTTGAATTCATCCTTCTTAAACATGAGAGACCAGAACTGCACACAGTATTCCATATGAGGTCTCACCAGTGCCTTGTATAACGGTACTAACACCTCCTTATCACTACTGGAAATACCTAGGCTGATGCATGCCAAGACCACATTAGCTTTTTTTAACAGCCTTATTACATTGGCGACTCATAGTCATCTTGTGATCAACCAATATTCTGAGGTCCTTCTCCTCTGTTACTTCCAACTGATGCGTCCCCATCTTATAACCAAAATTCTTGTTATTAATCCCAAAATGCATGACCTTGCTCTTTTCACTATTAAATTTCATCCTATTACTATTTCTCGAGTTTATAAGGTCATTCAGATCTTCCTGTATGATATCCTGGTCCTTCTCTGTATTGGCAATACCTCCCAGCTTTGTGTCATCCGCAAACTTTATTCGCACATTCCCACTTTTTGTGCCAAGGTCAGTAATAAAAAGATTAAATAAGATTGGTCCCAAAACCAACCTCTGAGGAACTCCACTAGTAACCTTCCTCCAACCTGACAGTTCACCTTTCAGTACGACCCTTTGTAGTCTCCCCTTTAACCAGTTCCGTGTCCACCTTTCAATTTTTATATTGATCCCCATCTTTTCCAATTTAGCTAATAATTCCCCATGTGGAACCGTATCAAATGCCTTATTGAAATCGAGGTAAATTAGATCCACTGCGTTTCCTTTGGATCTGTTACCTTCTCAAAGAAGCAGATCAGGGTGCTTTGGCACAATCTACCTTTTGTAAAACCATGTTGTATTTTGTCCCAATTACCACTGACCTCAATGTCCTTAACTACTTTCTGTTTCAAAAAAATTTCCAAGACCTTGCATACTACAGATGTCAAACTGACAGGCCTGTAGTTGCCCAGACCACTTTTTTTCCCTTTCTTAAGGATAGGAACTATGTTAGCAATTCTCCAGTCATACGGTACAACCCCTGAGTTTACAGCTCATTAAAAATTCTTGCTAATGGGCTTGCAATTTCATGTGCCAGTTCCTTTAATATTCTTGGATGAAGATTATCTGGGACCCCCGATTTAATCCAATTAAGCTGTTTGACTCTGGCTTCTACCTCGGATGTGGTAATACCTTCCTCCATATCCTCATTCCCATTTGTCATCCTACCATTATCCCTAAGCTCCTCATTAGCCTCATTAAAGACTGAGGCAAAGTATTTGTTTAAATATTGGGCCATGCCTAGATTATTCTTAACCTCCACACCATCCTCAGTGTTTAGCGGTTCCATTTCTTCTTTCTTTGTTTTCTTCATATTTTTTATATGGCTATAGAACCTTTTATTATTGGTTTTAATTCCCTTTGCAAGGTCCAACTCTACATGGCTTTTGGCCTTTATCACTTTAACCCTACATGTTCTGACCTCAATAAGGTAGCTTTCCTTGCTGATCACTCCCATCTTCCACTCCTTGTAGGCTTTCTGCTTTTTCTTAATCACCTCTCTGAGATGCTTGCTCATCCAGCTTGGTCTACAACTCCTGCCTATGAATTTTTCCCCCTTTCTTGGGATGCAGGCTTCTGATAGTTTCTGGAACTTTGACTTGAAGTAATTCTCGGCCTCCTCCACCTTTAGATCCCCAAGTTCTTCAGTCCAATCCACTTCCCTAACTAATTTCCTTAATTTTTTAAAGTTAGCCCTTTTGAAATAAAAAACCCTAGTCACAGATCTATTTTTGTTTATCCTTCCATTTAGTTTAAACTGAATTAGCTCATGATTGCTCAAACCAAAGTTGGCCCCTACAACCATTTCTTCTATGAGGTCCTCACTACTCACCAAAACCAAATCTAAAATGGTTCAGCAACTACTTGGTGAAGAAATCCATCAGCTATCGCATCTAGGAAAATCTGAGCCCTATTATTATTACTAGCACTTGTCCTCCAGTCTATATCTGGGAAGTTAAAGTCTCCCATGATCACACAATTCCCATTAGTATTTACTTCATTAAAAACATTAAAGAGGTCTCTATCCATATCGAAATCAGATCCCGGAGGTCTGTAGCACACCCCAAGCACTATCCCAAGGGAGGCGCTAGTAGCTTTCTTCCCCAATGTGATTTTTGCCCAGACAGACTGTCTTATCCATTCCATCACTTATTATTTCTTTACAGTCTACCTCCTCATTGATATACAATGCTACTCCACCACCTTTGCCTTTATTTCTGTCTTTCCTAAACAGCACATACCTTTCAATTCCTGAACTCCAGTCATGACTACTATTCCACCATGTTTCTGTTATCCCTATAATATCCGGTTTCACTTCCTGCACCAGTAACTCTAGTTCCTCCATTTTGTTACCTAGGCTCCTCGCATTGGTGTACAAACATCTTAATTCTTGCTGTTTGGCTTCACTCACATTCTTTACCCAATTAGGCCCAGACATTCTACCACCACTATCACCTGTTAGACTGGTATCTACACTACCCTCCCTCCGTATTTCCATTCTCCTACCCACGGCTGTATCCTTTCTTACTTTGTTTTCTTCCCTCTCAATGTTAAATTCTGGCATGGAGATTACCTGGACATCTCCCAACCATCTCCCCCAAATTCCTAGTTTAAAGCTCTCTTAATCAGTTGTGCCAACCTCCTCCTAGACGTCTATTTCCCTCCCTACTCAGGTGAAGTCCATCCCGAGAGAACAGTCCTCTGTCCATGAATGCCTCCCAGTGACCATACATCCCAAAGCCCTCCTTATAGCACCACTGCCTGAGCCATCTGTTGATTGTCATAATCTTGTTACACCTTTGTTGCCCTTCTCTAGGAACAGGCAGAATCCCACTGAAGATCACATGAGCCTCGATTTCCTTAAGCATCTTCCCCAGCCTGGCATAGTCTCCTTTGATACGTTCCAGTGAGAATCTAGCCCTATCATTCGTTCCCACATGAAGGAATCAGTGGATTCTTTCCTGCTCCCGTTAGAATCCTCTTCAACCTTGGGTCCACATCCCGTATTTTAGCACCTGGCAGACAGAATACCCTTCTGTTCTCCAGATCAGCTCTGGTTACAGGCCTGTCTATTCTTCTCAGTAAGGAGTCCCCAATCACATAGACCTGCCTTTTCCTGGTGACAGTACGCTTCTCAGGTCTATCCCCTGTTCCCTCTGGCTGCAAGTCCTCTCAATTTCTATTGTCCCTTGCAATCCTCCGCAGTCCATCCCATATCCTCCTGGGGCTCATATTTGGTGTTATCTCCATTGACTCTTCCCCTTTTCTTATAGGACTAGCTGCTCTTCTCTTCTTCCTCGCCCTCTCACCTTCAGCGACCACCTTCTGTGCCCCTTCTTCATTTTCCAACTCTGCAAACCTGTTCCTGATCTCTATTGCTCCTTCACTAGCCCATCTTTTCCTCTGTCTGATTCTCTTAGTCACATGCTTCCATTGTCCATTTTCCTCACCCAGAGTCTCCCCTCAGAGTTCTTTGATCCTGCTTCCATCTGCAAGTCTGAGATTTTCCATTCAGACTCCTCATGTCTTTGCTCCATCATCCACTCAAACACCCTTCTAAACTTGACCAGAGTGTCCACCTGCATCTCCAATCCTCGGATCTTTTCTTCCATCAGCTCTATCAGGCGGTGCTTCATGCAGATGAAACTCTTATCAGGTACCCCCTCCAGGATCATGTACACGCCGCAGCTTCCACATCCAGTCATCTTCATTGTGTCTTCCACTGCTTGGGTCACTACCACTGCTGCCTCTGTATCTGTCATAGGCTTCCCACCTAAATCCTGTGAATCTGGAAACCAAACCAAACCACACCACCACCCACAGCACAACAAACCCCCAACAAGCACCAAGACACTGCTAGAACACTGCACACTCCCTTCAGTAGCCTGTGTGTTCCTCTGCCTGCCTCTCTTAGTCGTCCCCCAAACTCCCACTCAAACTCCCCTGTTTTCAGCTCTGTTCGCTGGCACCTGTGCCCCTGCAGCTGTCTATGCCGCTGCCTGACTGGCTGGCTACCTTTATAGGACCCCTAGTCAGAGAAGCCCCGCCCCCTAATCAGGGTTCAGCTTCTCTCCCAGCACACTGCCCCTACCAGCCTCCACACATACAACTAAAACTACAACTGCAAATACCTTCTCCTCCAACAGAAGTCCCACTCAAACTCCCATTTACAGCTCTGTTTGCTGGCTCCTGTGCTCCTGCAGCTTTTCCATAACTGCTCTTTCTGTCTCACCAACCTGGGGGGAAACACCCCCTTCTCTGTCAGTTGGGTCATTTGTGTTCTCACAAACTACCTGGTCTCAACTCCTCTGCTGTCACAGGCATTGGAGCTACATCTTGCTGTAAAGAGATACAGTTACTTTCCAAAAACATATCAGAAATAGCATCATGAAAAAAACGGGACCTGGATTGGGGTACCCTCCGCCACTCCTCTCTCTCTCCCTGAGAAGTCAGCTGTGTGACTGCTCCCCTCCAGGAGGTCGGTCACACAGTTCCTTCTCAAAACCTGGGTCACAGGCTGAGTGCCTGGGTGTGCAGATGTTGATCCAATCATCCTCCAGTGTCCTGGGCATCCTGCCCCAAGTGACTAGTGAGGAGAGATTCCTGTACCCCCACTATTCCTTCCCCAGTCTCCTCCTCTGGGCCCCCTCCTAAGACACATTTCTCTGTGCTCCCTAGGAAGGGTTCTATCCCTTGTTCAACTGCAGAACTCTGCCAGCTAATAACTGGGACCTTTTCCTTAATCACTGACAACACCTCTCCTGCCCCTATGCCTGAGGGCATGCTGCCTTCTGCTGGAAAGCTAGTCTCAGCCCCTCCCATACTTGGGAGCACCCTGCTTCCCTGTGTTACAGTCACAGGAATCCTCACCCAGCTCGCTCAGTGGTTGTGGAGATCCCCTGCCCCTTCTCTCGGCCGTCCTCTGAGACACATTTCTCTATGCTCCCAGGAGCCTGGTTTGTCTCTGGTTCAGCTGCAACCTGCTGGCAGCTAACAACCTGGACAGTTCTCTCCTGGCAGGTCTTACACCCCCGTCCCTTCCTGATGTGGTGTTGCCTCCAGCTGCAGTGCAGGAGTTGGTCTCAGCCCCCTCCCACCTGGAAGTATGTGGCTTCCCCCTGCTGCAGGAGAATGAAGGAGACTCTCTCCCATTCTCTCAGCAGTTCCCGAGACCTGACCCTTTCCCTCGGGCGTCCCAGCATAAAGCTTTCTCCTGCTGCAGGCAAATATTTTAATCTGAGCTACACGGAAAAAATCATTACCCAGGAGCAGGTTGACTAGGAGGTGTTCCATTCCCCCCCACTGTCACAACACTTTCCAAACCTTCCCACACCACATGAATTTTAGCTAGTGGTACGAGGAATCTGCTTTCGCCCACCCCCATTGCCATTTGGCCAGGCAACATACTGGTCTTTGGGATCACACTCTGCTTAACCAGAGAGATCTGGGCTCCTGTATCCCTCTGCCCCAAGCATTCCCTGCCATTAATATCGACAACCTTAATATGATCCATGTCTGGTTCTGCAGACGCTAACCTCACAAAACCAATATGATAGTGTAGTGGGGCGGTTGGCCCCACTCCCACAGAACAGGGGGTGAAAAGCAGACCTGGAGAGAGCTGTGTCTGGGGAAAGGAGTGGAAGCAGCAAAGCTGGGCTGACTGAGGAAGCAGCCACAGCTGTGGCCGGCTCAAACAGGGCCCAGCTAGCCCTTATAAGAGGGCAGGGGACCAGGAGCTGGAGGAGTCTCTCTCTAGCAGTGGAGAGAGAAGGCCCTAGCTGCCTGGGAGTAAGGGTACCTGGAGTGGAGCAGGGCTGAGGAAAGGTAAGAGGAGCTGGGGAGCTCCAGCCTGGCAAATCACCAGGCTGTGGGCCTTGCTAAATGCCAAAACAGGTACTGGGGTTTCAGGGATGCAACCTGGGATTAGGCAGTGGCAGCTGGTCCAACCTCCTTGCCAATAATGGGTGGCCATGACAGGCTGCAGTTTGCCCCAGTGAGCGGGGGCTAGATGACAACTGGCAGTAGCGACTGAGGCAAGGTGGGTTTAGAGGGTTGGGGGTTCCCCTAGGAGGGGAGACCCAGCGTATGGGGGTATGCAGTGGGCATAACCCTGAGGTAAAGGGCACTGGGGTCTGGGGGGGACATGGGGGCCCTGAGGCAGGTGAGCACTGGCCAGCAGAGGGTGCTCTGGAGAGCTAATTCTCAAGATGACCAGCAGTAGTGCTGTGCTGGTGAGTCATTGCTTTGCTATAGATAACTTTCAATTGCCTGGGGGGTTGCTGTGTTGAGGAGAGCAGAACTAACATGAGCTACTGGTTGCTTGCTTCCTCCTAGCACAGAGCATTTATTCCTCAGGTGATCAGTGGAATTACAAAGATAGCTGTGATGTTGCACCCCATAATGCTTTATGGAAATATGCTTATGAATGTATATATGACATAACTGGAATATGTTTTATGCTACATATGTCATGTAACATATCTCTGTGAAGGTTGTGATCTACTGAATATATTCATCCTATTTGTATGCATGTGTCATTGTTGTATTTGAAGTTATGAATATTGGCTGTGTACTTGTTTGAGTCTAAGTAGCTTTAGTAAAGCATTTGGTCAGCTTCTTGAGAAAGGAATGTGCAAATTAAGTGCCCAATCAAGAAACACTTAACTGACGATGGATCTTGGAAGACTCCAATCCACATAAGAAATCTTCCTGGAGACATTCAAGATAGCATGTGGGCAATGGCTGCTGCCTGTAAAAACTGAGTCATGCATGGACATGTGACTTGCCCATGTGACTCCAAAACTCCATCTTGGAGCTGGATTTTGCATAGTAGAGAGGAGGGGGTCTCCACCCACAAGAGAGAGTCTATTTAAACCCCTGGGATACCCCTCCATTTTGTTCTCAGCTGGCTCAAGAGATACCTGAAAGAAACTGGAACAAAGTATAGTAACCACGGGGGTGTGAGTGATTGCTGGACCCAGACTAGAAGGAGGCTAGTCTGTAAAAGAAGCTCACTGGAACATCTGAGGGTGAGGTTTCATCTGCAATCACTCTCTTACTGTATTAGGTTTAGACTTGCATGTTTTATTTTATTTTTCTTGGTAATTCACTTTGTTCTGTCTGTTTTTACTTGGAACCACTTAAATCCTACTTTTTATATTTAATAAAATCACTTTTTTACTTATTAGTTAACCCAGAGTATGTATTAATCCTAGGGAGGGGGGAGGAAACAGCTGTGCAAACTCTCCATCAGTGTTATAGAGGGCAGACCTGAGTCTGGGTTTGTTACAGGCTAGCGTGTCTGGCTCAAACTGGCAAGGTTCTGGAGTCCCAAGATGGCAGGGGAAATGGGTTAGAAATAGTCTCAACATATCAGTTGGCAGTTCCCAAGGGGGTTTCTGTGATCCAACCCGGCACAATAGCATCTTTTGGGCTCTTCCGCTTTTATAGGAGATTTGGGATAGGAGTTACCAGTGGAGGGATGATTTTGGGTAGGAGAATGTTTAGGCTCCCAACCCCCTTCTCTCTTCCCGGGGCAAAATGGGCCCTTGCCACCTGTTTTATATCTCTTTCTGTGGCCTGCCCCCAATAGACAACTGAGTCTGTTCAAGGGCATCAGCTAAAAAAGCTATCTCATCCACAGTCTTTACATATTTTTCCCATAGACAGTGCTTTACTTTGGCCTTACATATGCTTACGAAATGGTCTTCAGCAACAAGATCAAGCATTCCTTCAAAACTTGCCACCTCTTTACCCCTCACCCCTTCTCCCAACAAATCTTTCATTTTGTTTACCTGTTCCCCATTACTCATCCCAATATCCCTTTTAAGAGTCCTAAATTTAAATGTATATGTTTCAGGGGTAATCTAAAGATACTGTTATGCAAAGTTTTCAAATTTACAACAATCTAAAGCATCTTCAACAGGCGTTCCATTGAATACATTTTGAGCTTTACTAGTTAATTTCACAATCAGGGCAGGATCTCTCTTATCAGCGATTTCATGTATTACACACAGCCTTTCAAAGGCAGTCAGATATTCAGCAATATCATCCTCTACTGTATGCAGGACATAAGTGTTCCCACTTGTGGATTTTTGGAGTGATGGGAGTAGTTGGGGTCGGGGGGTTCTGGTTCTGCTTCCTTAGCAGGTCCAGTTGGTGGTATTACTCTCTTTCTTCATGCTCTCTTTTTCTTCCATAGCCCTTCGGTATGCAGCCTCCTCTATGGCTGCCTCCCTGGCTGCCTCTGCCTCCACGAAATCTTATGCTCTAATAAATTTGTTAGTCTCTAAGGTGCCACAAGTACTCCTGTTCTTTCTGCCTCCATAGTTTCCCTTTCCGCAGCTGCTGCTTTGAGCCTCATTTCTGCCTGCCACATTTGAAACTCGTGGTCCTTTGCCTTCTCTGACGCTTCTAGTCTGGTCAGCTCTAGTTTTGCAGCTGCCACATTGGTAGTCATTTTCCTGCTTTCTTGAGCTTATTTCCCATTTGGGTTTCCCCCACCCTCTTCAGGGTCAGGTAAGCATTACCTCATCATAGTCCCAAACTCACCCAGGGAAGGGGGGGTGAGTCATTCATGAGTCCAACAGGTCCTTTCTTGCTGCCTAGGCTAACGTCTTTTGTTTCTGTGAGGCAGGGCTGGGATTGTCCCATACATGCTCTGATGAGGTGTGAACTGCCCCTTTGCTCCTGGAAAGTTTTGCCTGGGCTTGTTTTAGGCCATAGGAAAACATTTTCAGCCTCATAACCGTATACATGAAATTATAACCCATAACATTACTACAACAATGCTCAGTACATCAGAAGCCTTCTGAAGACACCCACATTACAAATTCTGCATTGGAAAGCACACAATTGTATTATAAGGATGAACACTGGGCAGGGTATCAATCAACCCATCCACAGCCATTGTCCAGAAAGGGAGCTACAATTCAATGGCTCACCTGCATGAGGCCACACCAGGAGCATTGCTCAACCTTGCCTGGGGACTCAGCAATGTCCCCCAGACATGTCTGGACTTGTGTTCTCCAAGCATATGGAACTGAGAGTATAAAACAGGACACAGGGGCCCCATTCCTGGCTTTTCTCCTGCTCCCACCTATGCTGAAAGCAACAAGGACATTGATAAGACTGAAGATTCCCCCAGAGGGGACTGGCACAGGTTTCAAGGGTAAAATCTCTGTACTATTAACTGCAATATCCAGTGGGGTGAGAAACTTAATGTTGCCCAGTCTAATAGGGTTGACAGTTTAGACGGTGTGCTTATATTTTATTTTAATTTGGTAACTAATCTGACTTTTTGCCTATCACTTAAAATCTATCTTTTGTAGTCAATACATTTGTTTTACTGTTTATCTTTACCAGTGAGTTTGTATGAAGTGTGTGGCAAAACTTTCCACTTTCCATTGACGAAGTGGTGAACCAATTAATAAATTTGCTCTGCTAATCTTGAATAGTGCAAGATGGTATATCCTGAACTACAAGGCTTGGAGCTGGGGAGATTTGGCTGGTCCCTTTCCCTGTATGATTTATGAGTGGCTCTTTGAGCATTTATGCAATTTAGCTGGGTGTGGGGCTCCACATGCGGTTGTGCTGAGTGATAACACCTGGAGGGGTTTTCCGCTCATCACTACCAAGGCATTTTGAGAGACAGTACAGGCTGGACAGAGTTCTGGAGGCACAGTGGTCCCATGGTCCCAGGTTGGACCTCGGGTATCCCGTCACAGATGTCATCCAAGGCCTACATTTCCCTGCCATGCAGATACTTTGCCCTGGGGTTACAGGTCTGGCATAGGGAGAAAAGAAGGATCCTTTTTGCTTGCCCTTCAGTAATGTACAGCGGGAGCAAGAGGAAACTAACCTAGAGCCAGTGTGTAACAGGGTCTGTAACTTACTCTCTGCCTGTCTCCTTCCTCCCTGAGCCAGAAGCTACTGGAAAAATGGGGAAAATTAAACAGATTGTGAACTTCCAGTTTATTAAGGTACAAACGTCAATTGGGGGAGGTCCCGGATGATTGGAAAAAGGCAAATATCATGCCCGTCTTTTAAAAAGGGAAGAAGGACAATCTGGGAACTACAGACAGGTCAGCCTTAACTCAATCCCTGGAAAAATCACGGAGCAGGTCCTCAAAAAATCCATTTTTCAACACTTTGAGGAGAGGACGATGATCAGGAACAATCCACATGGATTCACCAAGGGCAAGTCATGCCTGACCATCCTGATTGCCTTCTTAACTTTTGATACAATCTCCCACAGTATTATTGACACCAAGTTAAAAAAGTATGGATTGGATAAATGGACTATAAGGTGGATAGAAAGCTGGCCAGATTTTCACACTCGAAGGTTAGTGATCAACGGCTTGATGTCTAGTTGGCAGCCGGTATCAAGTGGCGTGCCCAGGGGTCTGTCCTGGAGCCGGTTTTGTTCAATGTCCTCATTAATGATCTAGATGATGGGATGGATTGCATCCTCACCAAGTTCGCTAAGCTGACACTAAGCTGGGGGGAGAGGTAGATATGCTGCAAGATAGAGATAGGGTCTAGAGTGACCTAGACAAATTGGAGGATTGGGCCAAAAGAAATCTGATGAGGTTCAACAAGGACAAGTGCAGAGTCCTGCACTTAGGATGGAAGAATCCCATGCACAGCTATAGGCTGAGGAGTGACTGGCTAAGTGGCAGTTCTGCAGAAAAGGACCTGGGGATTACAGTGGATGAGAAGCTGGATATGAGTCAGCAGTGTGCCCTTGTTGCCAAGAAGGCTAACGACATATTGGGCTGCATTCATAGGAGCACTGCCAGTAGATCGAGGGAAGTAATTATTCCCCTCTATTCGGCACTAGTGGGGCCACATCTTGAGTAATGTGTCAAGTAATGGGTCCCCCACTATAGAAGGGATGTGGACAAATTGGAAAGAGTCCAGCGGAGGGCAACGAAAACGATTAGGGGGCTGGGGCACATGACTTATGAGGAGAGGCTGAGGGAACTGGGGTTATTTAGTTTGCAGAAGAGAAGAGTGAGGGGGGATTTGATAGCTGCTTTCAACTATCTGAACGGGGGTTCCAAAGACGATGGAGCTCAGCTGTTCTCAGTGGTGGCAGATGACAGAACAAGGAGCAATGGTCTCAAGTTGCAGTGGGGGAGGTCTAGGTTGGATACTAGGAAAAATTATTTTTCTAGGAGAGCGGTGAAGCACTGGAATGGGTTCCCTAGGGAGGTGGTGGAATCTCCATCCTTAAAAGTTTTAAAAGCCCAGCTTGACAATGTCCTGTCTGGGATGATTTAGTTGGGATTGGTCCTGCTTTGAGCAGGGGGTTGAATTAGATGACCTCTTGAAGTCCCTTCCAACCCTGATATTCTATGAAACCTGCCCCTGTCCTGCCTCCACTCCCCAGCCTGGCTCCACACTTGCAGAGTGGGCAGTCCCCAGCTGGGATCCCCCCATCCTGAGCTATCAGCCCCCCTCGAGCCTACTCTGCATCCAGAAATGTCCTCATCTGCAAAGTGAGATGGATACGTTTACGGAGGGGATGGTATAATGAGATTGCCTACAATGGCATATGGCCAATCTGCAACTGCTAGCAGCAAATATTTCCAATGGCTTAAAAAGATAAACACAATATGTTGGGAAGAGTTAACACAGGTATTGTAAAGGGAAATCATGCCTCGCCAAGCTACTAGATTTCTTTATGTCATCAGAAGAATTTGAAGAATGGTGATCCAGTAGCTATAGTGCACTTGGACTTTTACCAAAGGCTCTTAGGCAAAGTAAGCTATCAATGGATAAGACAGAAGGCCCCCTCATGGATCAGTAATTGGTTAAAATATAGGAAACAAAGTGTAGGAATAAATGGTCCTTTTTCACAATGGAGTGAGGTAAACAGTCTGTGGGACGCAGGCCTTGGCTATGGAATGGGGGACTGAGGCCAACAAAGCAGTGATCCTGAGAAGGATTTAGGAGTTTGAGAAGGAAAGAAAGTAACCCAAGGTGACACAGCAGGTTGGTGGCAGAACCAAGATTAGAACCCCTCTCTCCCAAATTGCAGCCCAGTGCACTTCCCACTGGTCTATGGCATGGCCCCCTTGGCTGTTGCTTTTTTTTGTCATTAAGATTCCAGGTTAGACGCAACTTGTCAGAGAGGAGATGCACACACCGTGCTCTCTCTCATGGTGATTTTTACCATTTTTCTTTCACGTTTTGCTCTTTCCTTTCAACTTAGAACAAGACTTACTCAGTGGATGCCTTCTGTGGCAGTGCACAGTCCTGTGTAGTCATGTCAATCCCAGGATATTAGAGAGACAAAGTGGGGGAGGAGATGTATTTTATAGGACTAAATTCTGTTGCCAAGAGAGACCAGCTTTCCAGTTTACAAAGTGTAAGTACATAGTAAAAACAACCCTATAGGTCCAATGAAAACCTGGGTATAATTTCCAAGTCCCCACAGCATTTTCTGTTGCATCCTTTAGCACACATTGATCACCCGTTTCAGGATCTCTTTTGTTGTCACCCCATACATGATGGGGTTTAACATGGGAGGAATGAGCACATACAGGTTGGCCAGTAGGTTAAGAATATAACCTGGGATGATGTGCCCAAACTGGTGTGCAAAATAGGAGAAAAAGGATGGCACATAGAACATCAGTATGACACAGAGGTGGGAGCCGCAGGTGCGGAGAGCCTTGAGCCGGGCGTCCTTGGAGGGGAGCCGGAAGACGGCCCTGAGGATAAATCCATAAGACAAAGCAATGAGCACAACAACCAAACCAATTACTATAATAGCCATGGCTACGCCATACCAGAAGTTGACTGTGATGTCGTCGCAGGACAGCTGGGCTATGGCCATGTACTCACAATAGGCGTGAGGCAGGAGGTTGGTTCTGCAGAACTTCAGCTGCTTCAGGAGAAAGATGAGAGGGAAAATGAAACAGAAACTTCTTGTGACAACTGCCAGCCCCATCTTCCCGATCACAGACTTGGTTAGTATGATGGTGTATCTCAGGGGGTCGCAGATGGCAACGTACCGATCAAACGCCATGGCCAGCAGGATGGCCGACTCGCCAATAAAGCTGACATGGATGAAAAACATCTGGGTCAGGCAGGCAGCAAAAGAAATTTCGCCTGCTCTAAACCAGAATACAGCCAGCATCTTGGGCACCGTAGTGGTAGATAACAGCAGATCAGCAGTGGCCAGCATGGACACGAATAGATACATGGGCTCATGGAGGCTTCGTTCTGTTAGTATGATGAATAGTAGGAGAGAGTTCCCAAAAATTGTCGCAATGTAAATCAGACAGAAGGGGATGGCGATCCAGACATGAGACTCCTCCGTACCCAGGATGCCGGTCAGGATGTAAGTTACAGGGTCAAAAACAGTGTGATTGTCATCTGGCATCATGTGCCATCACTTGGATCTTCTATTCAGTTTCCTGTGACTAACAACAAAAGAGAAAGACACTGAGAACTGTAGTGTCAGCTAGGACTGGAATGTATTTGTTGAGAATATCATAGATACCATCAAAAACTTAATTGTATGACAGCTGCCTGTCGTGTGTGACCATAAATCCAGAAACTCTCATACTGTGGAACAGTAGTAGGAAGACACCCTGAGACATAATCCCTAGTATTAGAGGCCTAGTATAAGGGCTGAGGCCTGGGCTAAAGTAATGGTCAAAACTTTGTTGATATAAAGTAAAAATAGGCTGTGAGCTAGAGGCGGGCCCTGCTCACAGAATCTGGCAAGCACAGGGCTGATATTTCAAATCCACACATTTCTAAGAGGTGCTTGGCACAGAGCACTCATGCAAACACATTCCATAAGGATGGTACCAGAACACCTCCATACCAACACATTCCCTAAAGATAAGAGGAACATGATGAATCCATCCTAAAGATAAGGTCAGGATGAGAGTGTGATGGGTAGAGATATACAAGGTGTTGGGTGGAACCCAGCTATGTCAGAGGGTGTCAATTAACTATGTTAGAGGGGCAATATATAACTTGTTTGTATCGATGTATGAAACGGAGCCTCAAAGGGAGTGTCTCTGTCTAACCTGGGGAGAAACAGAAAGTCCCACTGTTCACTGAGCTGGACCATTCTAATGAGCATACATGTATTAGTGCTTCAGTCGAGTCTGTGGGATACTAGTACCATGCTTCATCGATAATAAACCTGGCTGGTTGCCTTCGTACCTTAACAGATCTTCTGGTCATTGGGTGGTTCACTCGAGGTCTGCTGTGCCAACTGTCTGCAGATCTGGGAAATGACACAGCGAGAACACACACATACACAGCCAAACATTTTACCACACTGGTGACCTACAACAAGTTACGTACTGCCCCTCTGACGTAATATCTCCTTTCCAAAAAAGGGATGATGACTTGGATGGTTCTGGCCCCAGGTGAAGCAAGACGCTCACTCCTGCTGTCCACAGCAGAATCTCTCCTCCACATGTTTGCTACAGTCAATCTCAGGTCTCAAGTAGTGACTGTGAAAGTGAAGTAAAGAAGCCACATGACTGGTTCTTCTGGCACCTACCCCAGTTTCACACTCACAATTGCAGAGTCACTCCCATTTTATAATAGGGTGAGAGCACACACAATCCTCCTGCTGGATCCCTCAGGCTCTGAGGCCTTCACCTAACCAACACTCAAGCACATGAGTAAACTCATTCACGGCAACTCGCATTGAGTTCTATGCAAATACTCACCTGAGTAAAGTTACAAGTTTTTTCAGGATTTTGTCCTAAATATGTGAAGCCAATCTCAATTAAGGTCTGGTCTGCACTACAGACCTATATTGGGATAACCACGTTGCTCAGTGGTGTGAAAAATCCACACCTGTGAGCGACATAGATACACCAACTTGACCCTCCCGTGTAGACATAGCTACCGCCTCTCGGAGAGGAGGATTAACTACTCTGCTGGGGGAGCTCTCCGCCATCAGCGCAGAGCGTCTCCAGTAACTCACCACAGCGGTGCAGCTGCGCGGACGCAGCATTTTTAAACCTAGCCGAGTTGGTAGCTCTGCTCCAGAGAACTACAGCTGCAGTAGGTGGAGGGGGACCAGACGTCCTGTTTTTAAAGGGACAGTCCCGTATTTAAGCCCTCCTGCAGGTGTCCCGACTTTTTCTTAAAACAGGCCAACTTGTCCCAAATTTTCTCTCTCCCCTGCATCCGCACTAGTAGGTCCTGCTGCTGGCCAGATCCCTGCTTCCCAGATGCCAACCTACCAGCGATGAGTGGGGGGGGGGGGTTGTCGTGGAGTGTGGGGGAGTTAGGGCCCTGCACCCCTCTTCCTGAGATTCACTGTGACTCTCAACCAGCCAGTAAAGCAGAAGGTTTATTTAAGGACAGGAACACAGTCTCAAGCAGAGCATGTAGGTACGACCAGACCCCCTCAATTAGGTCCCTCTGGGAGGTTCAGGGAGCTTAGACCCCAGCTTGGGGTTCCCTGCGTTGCACCACCCAGCCCAAACCGAAACTAAACTCCCAACTCCTCCTGCTGCTCCGCTCCTTTGTTCAGTCTCCCGGGCAGAAGGTGTTAATTCTCCCCACCCCCGTTCCTGGCTCAGGTTACAGCTCAGGTAGCTTCCTTCAAGGGAAGTCTCCCCCCTCCTCACTGCAATCCCCCTGCAACATTCCCAAGTCAAATCTGCCCTGCTCCCTGCTCCGTCACATCTCTCCCCCCTTCGAGACTGAACTGAGCGGGGTCACTCTGACCAGTGACCTGGGGAAGTTCAGGGCTCCCTCTCCGGGACAATGCGTCCGCTATCAGGTTGTCACGTCCCTTCACATGGACCACGTCCATGTCATAATCCTGCAGGAGCAGGCTCCATCTCAGGAGCTTGGCGTTGGCTCCTTTCATCTGGTGCAGCCAGGTCAGGGGAGAGTGGTCGGTGTGCACGGTGAAGTGACGCCCAAAGAGATATGGCTCTAGTTTCTTGAGGGCCCACACCATGGCCAGGCATTCCTTCTCGATGGCCGCGTAGTTCTGCTCCCGGGGTAGCAACTTCTTGCTCAGGTACACGATGGGGTGTCTCTCCCCCTTTTCATCCTCCTGCATTAACACCGCCCCCAGTCCTGTGTCTGAGGCGTCGGTGAACACCATAAAGGGCTTGTCAAAGTCTGGGTTTGCCAGAACTGGGCCACTGACCAGAGCCTCCTTCAGCGCCCGGAGAGCCTCCTGGCACTCCTCGGTCCAGACCAGTTTGTCTGGCTTCCCCTTCTTGCACAGCTCAGTGATGGGGGCGGCTATGGCGCTAAAGTGGGGCACGAACCTCCGATAGTACCCTGCCATCCCAATAAAGGCTTGGACCTGCTTTTTGGTTTGAGGAGCGGGCCAGTCTCTGATCACCTCCACTTTGGCTGGTTCCGGCTTTAGGCAGCCGCTTCTCACCCAGTGGTCTAGGTAGGATACCTCAGCCATCCCCACCTTGCACTTCTCCGGCTTTACGGTCAGCCCAGCCTTCTGGAGTCGGTCCAGCACTTGTTTAACCTGGGATATGTGGTCCTCCCAGGTCTGGCTAAAGACACAGATGTCATCGATATATGCCACGGCAAAACTCTCCATCCCCCTCAGTAGCTGATCCACCAGGCGCTGGAAGGTGGCCGGCGCTCCCTTGAGGCCGAAGGGCAGGGTCAGGAACTCATAGAGCCCCAGAGGGGTGACAAAGGCCGATTTCAGCCTGGCATCTGCATCCAGCGGCACTTGCCAATAGCCCTTTGTAAGATCCATGGTGGTAAGGTACCGAGCACCTCCCAGCTTGTCTAGGAGCTCGTCCGGCCTGGGCATGGGGTAGGCATCGGCTACAGTGATGGCATTGAGCTTCCGATAGTCCACACAGAACCGGATCGACCCGTCCTTTTTGGGGACCAGCACCACCGGCGAGGCCCAAGGGCTGGAAGACGGCTGGATCACCCCCAAAGCCAGCATGTCATTGACCTCTCTTTCCAGGTCCTGAGCAGTTTTCCCTGTGGCTCGGAAGGGGGAGCATTTTATAGGCGGGTGCGATCCTGTCTGCACCCGGTGGACAGTCAGATTAGTGCGTCCAGGCTGGTTGGAAAACAGCTGTTGGTACAGATGCAGCACCCTTCCGATCTCAGCTCGCTGGGCAGGGGTTAGCCGATCAGAGAGGGGAATTGCTTCCAGGGGGAAGCCAACTCTTGTCCCAGGGAATAGATCTACTAAAGGGTCATCTCCCTGCCCCTCCCAATGTCCACACACGGCCAACACCATATTCCCCCTGTCATAATATGGCTTCATCATATTCACATGGTACACCCGGTGGTGGTGTGCCCAGTTCGACAGCTCCACCACATAGTTTACCTCGTTTAGTTGCTTGACAACCTTGAAGGGCCCTTCCCAGGCGGCCTGGAGTTTGTTTTTCCTCACGGGGATGAGGACCATCACCTGATCCCCAGTGGCGAAGGCGCGGGCCCGTGCTGTGCGGTCATACCAGACCTTCTGCTTCCTCTGGGCTCTGGCCAGATTCTCCCTGGCCAGGCCCATGAGCTCGGCAAGTCGTTCCCGGAAGGTCAGGACATACTCCACCACCGACTCTCCGTCAGGAGTGGCCTTCCCCTCCCATTCGTCTCTCATCAGGTCCAGGGGCCCCCTTACCCGCCTTCCATATAGCAGTTCGAAAGGCGAAAACCCGGTAGACTCCTGGGGTACCTCCCTGTACGCAAACAGCAGGTGAGGTAAGTACTTGTCCCAGTCCTGCGGGTGCTGATTCATAAATGTTTTCAGCATCATTTTTAGCGTCCCATTGAACCTTTCCACCAGCCCGTTGGATTGGGGGTGATATGCTGAGGCCCAGTTGTGCCGGACCCCACATCTCTCCCACAAGCACCGGAGTAGGGCCGACATGAAGTTGGACCCTTGGTCCGTCAAGACTTCCTTGGGGAACCCCACTCGGCTGAAAATGGTCAGCAGCGCATCCGCCACAGTGTCTGCTTCGATGGACGATAAGGGCACTGCCTCGGGGTAGCGGGTGGCGAAATCTACCACCACCAGGATGTATTTCTTCCCAGACCGGGTCGTCTTGCTGAGAGGTCCCACTATGTCCATGGCCACCTTCTGGAAAGGCTCCTCTATGATGGGCAAAGGTCTCAATGCTGCCTTCCCCTTGTCCCGGGCCTTCCCCACCCTCTGGCAGGGGTCACAGGATCGGCAGTACTGCCGGACGTTGGTGAAGACCCCGGGCCAGTAAAAGTTCTGTAGCAGCCTCTGCCTGGTGCGCCGGATCCCCTGGTGCCCTGCGAGAGGGATGTCATGGGCCAGATACAGTAGCTTGTGGCGAAACTTCTGGGGAACCACCAGCTGCCTCCTGATCCCCCACGACTCCACTTCCCCTGGGGGAGCCCACTCTCGGTACAGGAACCCCTTCTCCCACAGGAACCTCTCCTTGCATCCTCTCCTCATGGTCTGTACCACACTGAGGTCAGCCAGGCCCCTTAGCTTCCGCAGGGAGGGGTCCTTCTGCAACTCGGCCTGGAACTCGGCGGCTGGGGAAGGGATGGGGACCTGCTCCCTCTCGTCGGCTGGGTTGGAAGCCCCAGCCACCCCGAGGCCTGTCCTTGGGTGTTCCCTCCCCACCCGGGAAGGGTTCGGTGCCTCCGGTGGGACATCCTTCCCAAGGTCAGGGTATAGTGCCCCTCGCCGGCTCTGGCTACGGGTCACGACTAAGGCGGTCTGGGGGCTGCTTGGCCAGTCCTCTAGGTCCCCCCCCATCAACACCTCAGTGGGCAAATGGTGGTGCACTCCCACGTCCTTGGGGCCCTCCTTGGCCCCCCATTTCAGGTGTACCCTCGCTACGGGAACCTTGAATGGGGTCCCACCCACCCTGGTCAGGGTCAGGAAGGTGTTGGGCACCACCCGATCCGGGGCCACCACCTCGGGCCGGGCCAGTGTCACCTCTGCGCACGTGTCCCAGTATCCATAAACTTTCTTCCCATCCACCTCCAGGGGAACAAGGCACTCGCTCCGCAGGGACAGCCCCGTGCCAACCCTGTAAACGGAGAACTTTGAATCCGGAGCATCTGGCCCCCCAGAGAAGCTGGCCTGGGGCCCTTCTCTCTCTTGAGCAGTTGATAAGCTGCCAGCCCCTCTTGCGTGAGAAGCCTGCCCCTCGTCCGTCTGGGCCTCTACCAAGTTAACCCGGTGCGGGTTCGGTCTGCTCAGTCTGTCCTTGAGCTTGGGGCACTGGGCCCGAACGTGGCCTCTTCGGCCGCAGTAATAGCAGCTCATGTCCCGTGGGTCCCCTCGAGCCGGTCGGTTGTCCCTGATGCTGGGCATTCCCCGTGGGAGGGGATTCCCCATATTCCCCCTTTGGGAGGTCCCAGGGTGACTCTCTCTCTGCATCACGGCGGGCCTGTTCCTTTGGGGCTCCTCCCTGCCACCCCCTGACCGGCTCTTTACAAACTCATCGGCCAGCTGCCCTGCGTGTCGCGGGTTCTCTGGCTTTCTGTCCACCAACCACAGCCTCAGGTCGGATGGGCACCGCTCATACAGTTGCTCCAGTACCAGCAGTTTAATCAGGTCCTCCTTCGTCTGGGCCCCATCAGCCCACTTGCTGGCGTATCTTTCCATGCGGACGGCTAGTTGCAGATATGAGATCTCAGGGGTTTTATCCTGACTCCGGAACCTTTCCCGGTACATCTCAGGAGTCAGCCCAAACTCCCGTAGCAGGGCCTTTTTGAATAGTTCGTAGTCCCCTTTCTCTGCCTCTCCCAGTTGGCGGTACAATGCCACGGCTTTGGGGTCCAGTAAGGGGGTAAGGACCCGGAGTCTGTCCGCGGGATCAACCCGGTGCAGCTCGCAGGCCGTCTCAAAGGCCTCCAGGAAGTCATCCATGTCCTCCCCCTCCTTGTGTGGGGCCAGGATGCACTTATCAAAGCTCCGTGCAGTCCTGGGTCCCCCCTCACTCACCGCAGCCGGGGGTTCGCTGCCCTTCAATCTTGCCAGTTCCAGGTCATGCTGTCTCTGTCTCTCATTCTCCTCCCGTTCATGCTGACGCTGTCTCTCTTCACGCTGATGCTGTCTCTCTTTCTCCTCCCGTTCACGCTGATGCTGTCTCTCTTTCTCCTCCCGTTCATGCTGACGCTGTCTCTCTTCATGCTGTCTCTGTTGTTCACGATCCTCCAGCTCTCTCAGTTTTAGCTCTTTCTCCCATTCCAGCCAATTCCGCTCCACGGATGCCGAACGTCGCCGGGAGGGTCCCCTGCTGGCCGGGGGGGCCACGGCGCCCTCGGTATTTGCTGGGCTCCTCCCCACCCTTCCCCTAGGCATAGGAAGGAGGGGTCTTGGGAAGCCCTCAGCAGCCGGCTGACCACTCCCAGCTGGGACAGACACTGGTGCCTGCGCTGCATTTGCCAGGCTGCTTCCCTGAGACACAGGGATCAGTTCATTCGCGCGATCTTCCGCCTCCAGCCGGGCAATGAGCTGTGCTTTGGTGAGCCTCCCAATGCACAGCCCCCTCTGCTTGCACAGCTCCACCAGGTCGCTCTTAAGCCGCTTGGCATACATCTTCCTGCTGGCCACTCACCGGCCTGTGTGCTCACAGCTCCCCACAGTTCCCAGGGGGCCCCCTAGTGTGCCAGCCCTTCTCGAGGTCACCACCTCTCTGCCAGGGTCGAGCTGCAGACTCCTCCGCCCCTGGGACCACTCGCTGCGATCCCCCCGGGGGACCCTGTTACTGCAAAAGTCCTTCTCGCTGGTCACACACTCCCAGGGGTAATAACCGTCTCTCTCTCACTCTTCAGCAGGCCTGGTCCCCGTCAATCCCCCTTCATTTTACTGCTCCCCAGTCACTTACTGCAGGAAGCACCGTCCACGGGGTGCAGTAGGTCCCGCCGCTGCCACCAGTTGTCGTGGAGTGTGGGGGAGTCAGGGCCCTGCACCCCTCTTCCTGAGATTCACTGTGACTCTCAACCAGCCAGTAAAGCAGAAGGTTTATTTAAGGACAGAAACACAGCCTCAAGCAGAGCGTGTAGGTACGACCAGACCCCCTCAATTAGGTCCCTCTGGGAGGTTCAGGGAGCTTAGACCCCAGCTTGGGGTTCCCTGCGTTGCACCACCCAGCCCAAACCGAAACTAAACTCCCCACTCCTCCTGCTGCTCCTCTCCTTTGTTCAGTCTCCCGGGCAGAAGGTGTTAATTCTCCCCACCCCCGTTCCTGGCTCAGGTTACAGCTCAGGTAGCTTCCTTCAAGGGAAGTCCCCCCTCCTCACTGCAATCCCCCTGCAACATTCCCAGGTCAAATCTGCCCTGCTCCCTGCTCCGTCACAGGGGTCCAGTGTGTGACGATGGGGGTGGGTGTGCAAGGCTGGTGGCAGGCTGAAGATGCAGCACATGGAGCCGGCTGCTCCCCCTGCTTGTCTGTCAGCGCAGCCCCTGCTGTGCGCCGGCTCATGGCCAGCAGGGCCCCATCCCCCGTCTCATTTCCCACCGTCACTGGCTGTGCACTGCAGTGGCTGGTGCCTGCGGGCAGGCACCAGACAGCAGCCAGTTACATGTCGCCTCTGCTGCCCACCCATCAGCCCTTTACATACTCCCCCTCTCGCTGTCCTCTCCCTGCTTTGCCTCTTCACTCCCCCAAACCCCGCTGCTCTCCCAGATCCTGACTGCAAGTGGGGCACATCCCACTTCCAGCCCTGTGCAGAGAACCAGCCCCTCACAGAGCAGCCTGACTGGCAGGTTCCTTCCTTCGCCCACTGCCTCTGGCTGGGCCAGCACGCCGGGAAAGCCAAAGACCCTCTGGCTCAGGACGCTGGCCAGGAGGTGCTGAGACCTGCATGTGCCGAAGCCCCGCACAGCGCTGGCCTGGGGAAGCCTCTCTGCCCCTCAGCTAAGCTCTGGGAGGAGGGGGAAGAAATTTCCAGCCTGTTCATGCCCTGAACTTGCAGGCTTCACAGCAGACCCTGGGGCAGGGGATTAGCACCCACTTCACCCCCCAGCTCTTCCCCCTGGATCCTGTCCACTGCGGGTGCTGGGCTGCTCCATCCCCTAGGCACCATCCCCTGCCGAGCCACCTCTCTAGCCAGCTTCGCTGAAGCCCCTGCAGTCAGATTCCCTGGGGCCTAGTGCACAATGTATCCTTAGGACTTAACCCCTTCCTGCCCGTGCTGTAGCCGGGGACAGGTGGCAGCTGGGTTACGTGGGTGGCCAGCAGCAGCCTGGAGAGTTTATCTGCCTTTTTGCATGGGAAGCCGGGGTGGGGATGGGGGAGAGAAGAGATGAGCTCTGCAAAGACACAGGCCAGGTCATCTTCACGGATGAGGATGTGAGGGATATTCACAAACCTGAGCCATTCATTTTAGGTGACGAATCTGAGGAACTGTCCCAGATTGAGGTATCATTAGAGGAGGTTTTGGAACAAACTGGTAAAATAAACAGTAATAAGTCCCCAGGACCAGATGGGATTCACCCAAGAGTTCTGAAGGAACTCAAATGTGAAATTACAGAACTAATAACTGTGGTTTGTAACCTATCATTTAAATCCACTTCTGTACCAAATGACTGGAGGATAGCTAATGTTATGCCAATATTTAAAAAGGGCTCCAGAGGTGATTCCAGCAATTACAGGCCCGTAAGCAAGACTTCAGTACTGGACAAACTGGTTGAAATTATAGTAAAGAGCAAAATTGTCAGACACATAAATTAACATAATTTGTTGGGAAGAGTCAACATGTTTTTTTCTAAAGAAAAATCATGCCTCACCAATCTGCTAGAATTATTTGAAGGGGTCAACAAGCATGTGAACAAAGGGAATCCAGTGGATAGAGTGTACTTAGGTTTTCAGAAAGCCTTTGACAAGGTCCCTCACCAAAGGCTCTTATGTAAAGTAAGCTGTCATGGGATAAAAGGGAAGGTCCTCTCATGGATTGGTAACTGGTTAAAAGATAGGAAACAAAGGATAGGAATAAATGGTTAGTTTTCAGAATGGTGAGTGGTAAATAGTTGTGTCCCCCATGGGTCTGTACTGGGACCAGTCCTATTCAACATATTCATAAATGGTCTATAAAAAGGGGTAAACAGTGAAGTGGCAAAATTTGCAGATGATACAAAACTACTCAAGAAAGTTAAATGCCAGGCAGACTGTGAAGAGCTACAAAAGGATCTCTCAAAACTGGGCAACTGGAGAAGAAAATGGCAGAAGAAATTCAGTGTTGATAAATGCAATGTAATGCATATTGGAAAACATAATCTCAACTATACCTATAAAATGATGGGAGCTAAATTTGCTGTTACAACTCAAGAAAGAGATCTTGGCATCATTGTGGGTAGTTCTCTGAAAACATCCACTCAATGTGCAACGGCAGCCAAAAAAATGAACAGAATACATAAGAACATAAGAACGGCCATACTGGGTCAGACCAAAGGTCCATCTAGCCCAGTGTCCTGTCTGCCGACAGTGGCCAATGCCAGGTGCCCCAGAGGGAGTGAATCTAACAGGTAATGATCAAGTGATCTCTCTCCTGCCATCCATCTCCACCCTCTGACAAACAGAGGCTAGGGACACCATTCCTTACCCATCCTGGCTAATAGCCATTACTGGATTTAACCTCCATGAATTTATCTAGTTCTCTTTTAAACCCTGTTATAGTCCTAGCCTTCACAACCTCCTCAGGCAAGGAGTTCCACAGGTTGACTGTGCGCTGTGTGAAGAAGAACTTCCTTTTATTTGTTTTAAACCTGCTCCCCATTAATTTCATTTGGTTGCCCCTAGTTCTTATATTATGGGAACAAGTAAATAACTTTTCCTTATTCACTTTCTCCACACCACTCATGATTTTATATACCTCTATCATACCCCCGCCTTAGTCTCCTCTTTTCCAAGCTGAAAAGTCCTAGCCTCTTTAATCTCTTCTCATATGGGACCCGTTTCAAACCCCTAATCATTTTAGTTGCCCTTTTCTGAACTTTTTCTAATGCCAGTATATCTTTTTTGAGATGAGAAGACCACATCTGTATGCAGTATTCAAGATGTGGGCATACCATGGATTTATATAAGGGCAATAGGATAGTCTATGTCTTATTCTCTATCCCTTTTTTAATGATTCCTAACATCCTGTTTGCTTTTTTGACTGTCACTGCACACTGCGTGGGCGTCGTCAGAGAACTATCCACGATGATTCCAAGATCTCTTTCCTGATTAGTTGTAGCTAAATTAGCCCCCATTTTATTGTATGTATAGTTGGGGTTATTTTTTCCAATGTGCATTACTTTACATTTATCCACATTAAATTTCATTTGCCATTTTGTTGCCCAATCACTTAGTTTTTTGAAATCTTTTTGAAGTTTTTCACAGTTTGCTTTGGTCTTAACTATCTTGAGCAGTTTAGTATCATCTGTAAACTTTGCCACCTCAGTGTTTACCCCTTTCTCCTTGTCATGTATGAATAAGTTGAATAGGATTGGTCCTAGGACTGACCCTTGGGGGACACCACTAGTTACCCCTCTCCATTCTGAAAATTTACCATTTATTCCTACCCTTTGTTCCCTGTTTTTTAACCAGTTCTCAATCCATGAAAGAACCTTCCCTTTTATCCCATGGCAGCTTAATTTACATAAAAGCCTTTGGTTAGGGACCTTGTCAAAGGCTTTCTGGAAATCTAAGTACACTATGTTCACTGGATCCCCCTTGTCCATATGTTTGTTGACCCCTTCAAAGAACTTTAATTGATTAGTAAGACATTATTTCCCTTTACAGAAACCATGTTGACTTTTGCCCAATAAGTTATTTTCTTCTATGTGTCGGACAATTTTATTCTTTACTATTGTTTCAACTAATTTGCCCGGTACTGATGTTAGACTTACTGGTCTGTAATTGCCAGGATCACCTCTGGAGCCCTTTTTAAATATTGGCATTATATTAACGACCTTCCAGTCGTTGGGTACAGAAGCTGATTTAAAGGACAGATTACAAACCATAGTTAATAGTTCCGCAGTTTCACATTTGAGTTCTTTCAGAACTCTTGGGCGAATGCCATCTGGTCCCAGTGACTTGTTACTGTTAAGTTTATCAATTAATTCCAAAACCTCCTCTAGTGACACTTCAATCTGTGACAATTCCTCAGATTTGTCACCTACAAAAGCCGGCTCAGGTTTGGGAATCTCCCTAACATCCTCAGCTGTGAAGACTGAAGCAAAGAATCCATTTAGTTTCTCCGCAATGACTTTATCGTCTTTAAGTGCGCCTTTTGTATCTCGATCGTCCAGGGGCCCCACTGGTTGTTTAGCAGGCTTCCTGCTTCTGATGTACTTTAAAAAATATTTTGTTATTACCTTTGGAGTTTTTGGCTAGCTGTTCTTCAAACTCCTTTTTGGCATTTCTTATTACATTTTTACACTCAGTTTGGCAGTGCTTATGCGCCGTTCTATTTATTTAATGAATCTTGGGAATCATTAAGAAAGGGAAAGATAATAACACAGAAAATATAATATTACTTCTATATAAATTCATCGTATGCCCACATCTTGCATACTGTATGCAGATGTGGTCACTCCATCTCAAAAACGGATATATTGGAATTGGAAAAGGTTCAGAAAAGGGCAACAAAATGATTAGGGGTATGGAACGGCTTCTGTATGAGGAGAGATTGAAAAAACTGGGACTTTTCAGCTTGGAAAAGAAATGACTATGGGGGGATAAGATAGAGGTCTATAAAATCATGACTGATGTGGAGAAAGTAAATAAGGAAGTGATATTTACTCCTTCTCATAACACAAGAACTAGGGGTTACTAAATGAAATTAATAAGCAGCAAGTTTAAAACAAACAAAAAGAAGTATTTCTTTGCACAAGCCACAGTCAACCTGTGGAACTCATTGCAAGAGGATGTTGTGAAGGTGAAGACTATAAAAGGGTTATAAAAAGAACTAGATAAATTCATGGAGGATAGATCCATCAATGGCTATTAGCCAGGATGAGCAGGGATGGTGACCCTAGCCTCTGTTTGCCAGAAGCTGGGAATGGGTGACAGGGGATGGATCACTTGATGATGACCTGTTCTGTTCATTCCCTCTGGGGCACCTGGCATTGGCCACTGTCAGAAGACAGGATATTGGACTGGATGGACCTTTGATCTGACCCAGTGTGGCCATTCTTATGTTCTTATCCCTTCCCCCACTCCTCCTCCCCTGTGGTTGGAAGAAACTCTTGTCCCGTCCCTCCTACACTGTGCTGAAAGGCTGCTGCTGTCCACATTCTGGCTTGAAACCTGGCCGAAATCTGGGGGGGTATGTGACCTTACATGCCCTCCCACATGTTGCCTCAGGAAGACACAGTATGAGGTACCAGGAGATGCGAGTCCATCCCAGGGTCCCAGCCAGGCATTGAGGGCAGAGTGCGCCAGATAGGGAGGGTTAGGTCGGTTGGTTGGTCCCCCTCTGTGAGAGAGGTGTACAGGAGTGTGTGTGTGTCACCTCTCCCCGTGTGTGTGTGTATGGGGGGTGGTGCTGTGTGTGTCACCCCTCCTTGTGTGAACCCTAAAGCCTTAAAGAGAAGGTAGTTAAAAAGAATCCAACTATGCCGTAGTTGTTTTTAACAGGGGCTCGGTCAACTTGTTGTTAATTTGAACATTTGTACTGCATAGTTCTGATTGATTGCCATGGAACTCGCTTGAATATGGGTAATTTTACCAGTTGTCCCGTATTCAGCACAGGGAGATGAGGTCACCATAAGAAAGTGGAACAATGTTATCAAAGCAGCGCTTACAAACGGCTGCTCCAGGGTCCTAAAGTTCGGACAGTCACAGCTAAGCTCCTTGAAACCAGCTAATTTCTGCCAACTTGAACAGACCCAGTCCTGGGGTCCTTATGGTGTTAGTGGAAGTGTTGCCTGAGTGAAGGCCTCGGGATTTGGGGTGTAGAATATTACAGGGCTTGAGTAGATTTACTCTGAACAGTCATGTAACCAAGAATGGCCCAGTCCAGGGCCCACTGAGGTCAGCAGCAAGACCCCCACTGACATCCGTGGGAGTGGATCAGGGTAACCCGGTGACCCCTTCCTAACACTGAACCTCAGCGCAGTCACAGGAGCGTTATCTCAGTGCCCCGGCTCCCATCCTGCCCCTGCACTCAGAGTTACACACCCCCATTCTATCCAACCCCAGCTCAAACATTGCACAGGTTTCATGTCTTTCCATTCGCCCCTTCACAGATTCATTCCATGCAAACAACTCACCAGGCTCCGGCCCCAGCTGGGGAGGAGGAATCTCTGCCTGTGACCGGGTCAGGGAGCTGCAGGCGACGGGGAATCTGCACTGACCGGGGCTGAGGTACAGGGATATTTATACTGCTGCCCTGTGAATCCCCGGGGGGGCTCAGAGCCAGCACAGAGCCCCAGGGACCTGCCTCTCTGACTGATTCAGGTGGTGAAGAGCAGCAGAGAATTAACCCTTTCCTCCTCTCACTTGTTTGATCTGATCATTTCTCCTTTTCTATGTTATTAAAAAGGTCCTTGTGACTCTGAGGCCCCTGGCAAAGAGTTCCCTCTTCCTTGCAAACAGCTCACATCTCAGGCCTGACAAACTCACTACACCACACACAAGTCTTACAGACTATTTACCCATAAAGAGTAGCATGTAAGGTGTGTGCAGAAAGCTTGTACCTTCTCAAGCTTCATAACCATTGCAAAAGGCATGTCCAGGTAATAGTTAACAGATAACATATTGATATTGACAGTGTGTTTTATGGACTTGGAGAAGTTAGTTATCAGGGCATAATGTGTTTTGGTGATGGCCAATCCTGGAGGGCGTCGTCACCCCACCCTGGTTAGCCGGGGATGTAATGCCAGGCTCAATTGTCCATCCTTGCTCCAGCCGAAGATTATCTATGGGAAACCATCAGAGACAAGTGCAGTCAACACAATTTGGAGGTAAATAAAGGATCCTTACAACATACAGGATTTCCCTGCCTATGAACAGAGACAAAATACTGTGGAGAGTGGCCGTCTGGATACTTTCACAGAGGAGACATCTCCTGGTGCACAGACATCTTCTGGTGCGGGGACATTCTTATGAAAAATTGGATCCTGGAGTCAGGGGGTAACAGGGTGACAGTCCTGGGAGCCGTGAGAACCATCACAGTCGTTTTTACACAGACTGCCTACTGAACCAACTTCTGTCGGTCTGTTCACCTTGAATGGTCCCTTTGAATAGGTGCAAACTACTCACACTAAACAATCTGTTCCACCTTGTATTTATCTGGGATATCTCAATACCTTTCTGAGAACCTGAAGAACTGCTCTCCACAACACAAGTTGGTCCAGTAAAAGATATCACCTCCCCTGCCCCTTGTCTCGCTCTATGTGTATATGTAAGATGGTAGGTGGTAGAGAGAGGGGAAATCAGGAGCTGCTCTTCCTCTCATAGCACTAGAACAAGGGACAGGCGAGGAAAGTAAAAGGTGGCAAATCAAAACCAATACAAGGGAATCCTTTCCCACAAAACACATAATCATACTGGGGAACTCACTGCTGCAGGATTTAATGAGGCCAAGACTTTAGCAATATTCAAAAAGGGGTTGGACATTTATCTGGGTATCAAAAATACCCAGAGTTACCAGATCTAGTGACCACACATATTTTGGAAGGGAGAGTGACCCCTATGGCTCGGGGTTTGAGCCAATCTCTGTTAGCGATAAGGATGGGACGCAGGGTGTGACGGGAAGATTATCCCATATCCCCCTCATGAGAGATTCTCACAGCTTCTTCTGAAGCATCTGGTGCTGGCCACTGCTGGAGACAGGCTACTGGAGACCTGGCTCTGATCCAATCTGGTGGTTCCCATGTTCCTCTACCAAGGTGCAGAGTTGACCTGCTGCAGCCCCAAACCTGGGACACACCTCAGCCAAGATTTCAAGAGGTGCTGAGCTCTCGGATCTCCCACGCTCTGCCACTGGAGTGGCGGGTGCTGAGCAGCTGGGAAAAGTCAGACCCTGAATGGCTCAAGCTCAGCATCCAAACAGGAGAGGCAGAAGCTCCAAAAAAGTGTGTGTGGGGGGGGCACGAGTGGCTGAACTTTGGCTTGCCCCCCCGCACTGCCTCTTTCCCCAAGGCCCAACTTGCCCGGCCCCTCCTCCTGAGAACCCACCTCACCTCCCTCCCTGAGCCCCCGCCCTGCACCGCCCCTTTCCCTGAAGCCCCGCCCCCACATGGCCCTTTCACCTGAGGCTCCGCCCTCGCACCATCCCTCCCCTGAGCCACCTCCCTGCACCGCCCCTTCCCCTGAGGCCCCATCCCCTCCTCCTCCCCAAACCCCGCCCTCCACTGCCCCTACCCCTGACACCCCACCCCACTCATTCTCCCCAAACCCCACTGTCAAGGCTGCTTCCCCACTCTGAACTTTAGGGTACAGATGTGGCGGCCTGCATGAAAACTTCTAAGCTTAACTACCAGCTTAGATCTGGGCCGCTGCCACCACTCCCAAAGTGCTAATTCCCTTCCCTGGGTAGCCTTGAGAGACTCCTCACCAATTCCCTGGTGAATACAGATCCAAACCCCTTGGATCTTAAAACAAGGAGAAATTAATCATCCCCCCTCCTTTCTCCCACCAACTCCTGGTGGATCAAGATCCAACCCCCTTGGATCTAAAAACAAGGAAAAATCAATCCGGTTCTTAAAAAGAAGGCTTTTAATTAAAGAAAAAGGTAAAAATCATCTCTGTAAAATCAGGATGGAAAATAACTTTACAGGGCAATCAAACTTAAAGAGCCCAGAGGAATTCCCTCTAGCCTTAGGTTCAAAGTTACAGCAAACAGAGATAAACATTCTAGCAAAAAGGTACATTTACAAGTTGAGAAAACAAAGATAAAAACTAACACGCCTTGCCTGGCTGTTTACTTACAAGTTGGAAATATGAGAGACTTGTTCAGAAAGATTTGGAGAGCCTGGATTGATGTCTGGTCTCTCTCAGTCCCAAGAGCGAACAACCCCCAAAACAAAGAGCACAAACTAAAGCCTTCCCCCCACCAAGATTTGAAAGTATCTTGTCCCCTTATTAGTCCTTTGGGTCAGGTGTCAGCCAGGTTACCTGAGCTTCTTAACCCTTCACAGGGAAAAGGATTTTGGAGTCTCTGGCCAGGAGGGATTTTATAGTATTGTACACAGGAGAGCTGTTACCCTTCCCTTTATAGTTATGACACCCACCCTCGCACAACCCTCCCCCTGAGACCTCACCCCACCCCTTCTCCCCGAGACCCCACCCCCCACTCACTCCTCTCCACCATCTCCTCCTGTCGCTCGCCCTTCTGGCTCATAAGCTTTGGGAGGACTTAGCCCTCTGACTTTTATAAGTGATGGGGCCATGGCCGTTGGCCCCCCTCATTCTGGTGCCCCTGCGTCCAAACCTGAAACCCTTTAAAGCAGCAGCGAGTTTTCAAAATGTTTGCCTTGAGTGTAGGGGACTGGACTAGATGACCCGTTGAGGTCCCTTCCAATCCTACATGGATTATCACTGAGTAATGTCCCCTAGGGATTCCGGGTCAGGTGGGCTGTCCTGATTGCTTCTGTCAGCGAGGGGCAAAGTCAAAGAATTTGTCTTCTCAGTCCAGATTTGATTGGCAGCAATAGTAAAGGTGCCAGGAGAGAAGGCCGCCATCGGCCTGTTTGACTCTGTCCATTACTGTCTGGGCGTCAGGGACCACAGGTCTTGAAGATAGGTCTACATGGCCCTTAGGCGCCAGTACACACCTGTTACAAAGTGGGTTTTTCTTCCTTATTATGTTATATGCGAGCCTACTTGAGTCTTATGGTTTTGAATGAATATAGTGTGTGTCTCAGTTTCCCTGTGTGCTGCACCAATGCCGAGGTGGTGGGAATTCGGGTGTATGACTATTGCTGAGGCCCTCGGGGCCAGGTGAGGCGGCTCCAGCTGCCTGAATGTAAGCGATGGCTGCTGCCCTTCGTCACATGAGACCCAGGAGGGGGATGCAACCAGGTGACACTTTGCTTGCAAAGGGAGACACAGACCAGGAGAAGGAGCAATGGGCACGTCAGAGGTCGGGCCACTGGAAGCTGGGCAGTCTCCTGTGGGGGACTCGGAGAGATGGGAGTCTGGGGTGTCCGGCCCGGGGTCCCCCAAAGATGAATTTACTGAAAGTCACTGATTTTTGTGCTATCAATGTCTGTTCTACATTCTGTTCCTTCAAGAAATAAACCTTCTGTTTTACACGCTGTCTGAGAGTCACGGCTGACTGTGGAGTCGGGGTGCAGGGCCCTCTGGCTTCCCCACAAAATCCTTCCTCACCTTGGGGCTTTTCACCATGACTAAAAAGACTCGGGCTGTTCAGCTTAGAAAAAAGACCTCTAACGGGGGATATGACAGAGGTCTATAAAATCATGTCTGGTGTGGAGAAAGTGAATAGAGAAATGGTATTTACTTTCTCACAATATACAAAAACCAGAGGTTACCCAATGTAATTAATAGGCAGCAGATTTAATACAAACAAGAGGACATATTTTTTCAAGCAACACAGATGTAACCTGTGGAACTCATTGCCAGGGGATGTAGTGATGGCCAAAAGTACAACTGCTTTCAAACAAGAACTAGACACATGTATAACTGGGATCAAAAAAGAAATAGATCAGTCCATGGAGAATCGATCCATCAATAGCTATTATTCAATATGGTCAGGGTGACTCTTATTCAATGCGGGAGGCAACCTAGTGACAGAGGATGTGGAAATAGCTGAAGTACTCAATGCTTTTTTTCCCTTGATATTCACAGACAACGTCAGTTCCCAGGCTACTGCACTGGGCAACACAGTATGGGCAGGAGGTGAGCAGTCCTCAGTGGTGAAAGAACAGGTTAAGGACTATTTAGAAAAGCTGGATATGCACAAGTCAATGGGTCCAGATCTAATGCATCCAAGGGTGCTGAAGGAGTTGGCTGATGTGATTGCAGAGCCATTGGCCATTATCTTTGAAAATTGGTGGTGATCGGGGGAGGTCCCAGAAGATTGGAAAAAGGCCAATTTAGTGCCCATATTTTAACAAGGGAAGAAAGAGAACCCGGGAAACTACACACTGGTTAGCCTCACCTCAGTACCTGGCAAAATCATGGAGCAGGTCCTCAAGGAATCCATTTTGAAGCACTTGGAGGAGAGAAAGGTGATCAGGAACAGTCAGCATGGATTCACCAAGGGCAAGTCATGCCTGACCAACCTGATGGCCTTCTATGATGAGATAACTGGCTCTGTGGATGTGGGGAAAGTGGTGGATGTGATATATCTTGGCTTTACTAAAGCTTTTGATATGGTCTCCCACAGTATTCTTGCCACCAAGTTAAAGAAATATGGATTGAATGAATGGTCTATAAGGTGGATAGAAAGCAGTAACCCTGAGAAGGATTTAGGGGTTTGCATCTCTTTGTGGAAGTTGCTGTAACAAAAAACAAGTTATTGGGTTCAATACTGGGGTGACTGGGTATAATTCTAGGGCCTGTGTTATACAGGAGGTCAGACTGTGGTTCCTTCTGGCCTTAAACATTATGAATAACCATGTTTGCTGAGGGGTGGTATGTGGGGGTCTGTGCTGACCGAGCCATGTCCTCATGGGGTGGATCTCCTGGTCGAGGAGGCCCATGATGGCACAGTCAAAGCCACCCCTGCTCAAGTTCTGGGCTGTGCAGAGGAGGGCCATGCAATCCCTACGCTGTCTCCCTGAGGAGACTTGCTCCTGACTTCCGTACTGGCCCCAAAGTGTGCTCACTTTGCCAATGAGGAAAGTAAGGAGGAAAGAAACTCTCCCGAGGTGACACAGCAGGTTGGAGGGAGAACGAAGACTAGAGTCCCTGTCTCCCAATGTGCAGTCCATTGCACTTCCCATGGGTGTATGGCATGTCCCCCTTGGCTGCTGCTTTCCTTTGCCATTAAGAGTCCAGCTCAGATGCAGCTTGTCACAGAGGAGATGCACATACCATGCTCTCTCAAGAGGTGATTTTACATTTGTGCTTTTTTGTTTTGTTGTTTCCCTTCATCTTAGAACAGAGACTCACTCAGTCTGTCTGCCTTTTGTTGAAGTGAGCAGTGTTGTTGTAGCCAGGTGCGTCCCAGGATATTAGACAGACAAGGGCCATCTTTCAGCTCCCATCCAGGGACGCCCGGCTCAAGGCTCTCTGCACCTGCGGCTCCCACCTCTGTGTCATACTGATGTTCTACATGCCATCCTTTTTCTCTTATTTTGCACGCCGGTTTGGGCACAACATACCAGGTTATATTCTCAACCTACTTGCCAACCTCTATGTGCTTATTCCCCCTGTCATAACATGTCATGGAGGATAGGTCCATCAATGGCTATTAGCCAAGATGGTCGGGGATGCAAGCCCTTGCTGCTGGTGTCCCAAAACCTCTGACCATCAGAAGCCAGGATGGGACAGATGACTTAATGATTCTCTGTTCTGTTCATCCCCCTGAAGCACCTGGCGTTGGCTACTGTGGACCTTTGGCCTGACCCAGTATATACCATTCTCATGTTCTTATGAGACATTTCTTCTCAATAGCTGCAGGAATGGAAGGTGGGAATAAAACGAAAAAAAATTCCCACAGCATTTTTTGCTGGATGTTGTGTGATGTTAACAGAAGGTTAAACAAGCCTCCAAGGCCCAGGAGGAGTCAGCATGTTATCCTCAGCGGCAAAACATTCCTTTAGCAGAGGGTAAGACACAGCTAATCACGCACACGCGATTCTATTCTCCCTCTCTCTCCCACAGTCGGGGGGACCGGAGATCACATGCAAATGAGCCCCTAGCCCAGTGCACCAGGCCACTGCACCCCCGATCTCTCTCCCGCTTGGTCACCCCCACTAAGCCATGTGTATAGGGAAGAGAGCGAGATCAGCCTGGGGAAGCCGGGCCCATCCACGCAAAATGTGCTGAAAGGCAGCCAAACTCAAGGTCCATGGGACGCAGGCCTTGGCTACGGAATGGGGGACTGAGGCCGGCAAAGCAATGACCCTAAGAAAGATTTAGGAGTTTGAGGAGGAAAGAAATGAACCCAAGGTGACACAGCAGGTTGGTGGCAGACCAACACTAAAGCCCCTGTTTCCCAATGTGCAGCCCAGTGCACTTCCCACAGGCCTATGGCATGGCCCCCTTGGCTGCTGCTTTCTGTTGCCATTAAGAGTCCCGCTCCGATGCAGCTTGTCACAGAGGAGAAGACCCTATGCTCTCTCTCTCTCTCTCTCTCATGGTGAGTTTTACCTTTCTTCTTTCTTGTTTTTCTATTTCCCTTCAGCTTAGCACAAGACTCATTCAGTCTGGCTGCCTTCTGTGGCAGTGCACAGTGCTGTTATAGTCATGTCAGTCCCAGGATATTAGAGAGACAAAGCGGGGGAGGAGATGTCTTTCATTGGACCAACTTCTGTTGACGAGAGAGACCAGCTTTTCAGCTTACACAGTGTAAGTACATAGTAAAAACACCCCTAGAGTTCCAGTGGCAACCTGGCTTTAATTTCCAACTCCCAAAGCATTTTCTTTTGCCTCCTTTAGCTCAGCAGGGAGCTTCTGCTACAGCATCGATAAAACACATTGATCACCCGTTTCAGGATCTCTTTCGTTGTCACGCCATACACGATGGGGTTTAACATGGGGGGAATGAGCACATAGAGGTTGGCCAGTAGGGTGAGAATATAACCTGGGATGATGTGCCCAAATCGGTGTGCAAAAAAGGAGAAAAAGGCCGGTGTGTAGAACATCAGTATGACACAGAAATGGGAGCTGCAGGTGCGGAGAGCCTTGAGCCGGGTGTCCTTGGAGGGGAGCCGGAAGACAGCCCTGAGGATCAGCCCATAAGATACAGCAATGAGCACAGCATCCAAACCAATTACTAAAATAGCCATGGCTACGCCATACCAAACATTGACGGTGATGTCGTCGCAGGACAGCCGGGCTATGGCCATATAGTCACAATAGGTGTGAGGCAGGAGGTTGGTTCTGCAGAACTTCAGCTGCTTCACGAGAAAGATGAGAGGGAAAATGATACAGAAACTTCTTGTGACAACTGCCAGCCCCATCTTCCCGATCACAGACTTGGTTAGCATGATGGTGTATCTCAGGGGGTCGCAGATGGCAACGTACCGATCAAACGCCATGGCCAGCAGGATGGCCGACTCGGCAATAAAACTGACATGGATGAAGAACATCTGGGTCACGCAGGCAGCAAAAGAAATTTCTCCTGCTCTAAACCAGAATACAGCCAGCATCTTGGGCACTGTAGTGGTCGATAACAGCAGATCAGCAGTGGCCAGCATGGACACGAATAGATACATGGGCTCATGGAGGCTTCGTTCTGTTAGTATGATGAATAGTAGGAGAGAGTTCCCCAAAAGTGTCACAACGTACATGAAACAGAAGGGGATGGCGATCCAGAAATGAGACTCCTCCGTACCCGGGATGCCATTCAGGATGTAAGTTACAGGGTCAAAAACAGTGTGATTGTCATCTGGCATCATGTGCCATCACTTGGATCTTCTATTCAATTTCCAGAAACTATCAGCAAAAGAGAAAATTAGTGAGAACTTGAGTGTCAGCTAGGACTGGAATGTATTTGTTGACAGAATAATAGATACCATCAAAAACTTGGTTACATGGGGCTGTAAATCCAGAAACACGCTCGTACTATAGTAGGAAGAGACTGAGACATGAGTCCTTCTATTAGAGGCCTAGTATGAGGCCTGAGGCCTGTGCTAAAGTAATCAAAGCCTTGTTGATATAAAGCAGAATTAGGCTGTGAGCTAGAGGCAGTCCCTGCTCACAGAATCTGGCAAGCAGAGGGCTGATATTTCAAATCCACACATTTCTAAGAGGCGATGGGCACAGAGCACTCATGCAAACACATTCCAGAAGGGTGGTACCAGAACACCTCGATACCAACACATTTCCTGAAGATAAGAGGAACATTGTGACCTATCCTAAAGATAAGGTCAGGATGACAGTGTGATGGGTAATAATAATAATAATAATAATAATATAATGGAGATATCCCATCTCCTAGAACTGGAAGGGACCTTGAAAGATCATTGAGTCCAGCCCCCTGCCTTCACTAGCAGGACCAAGTACTGATTTTGCCCCAGATTCCCAAGTGGCCCCCTCAAGGATTGAACTCACAACCCTGGGTTTAGCAGGCCAATGCTCAAACCACTGAGCTATCCCTCCCCCCCAAGAGAGATATACAAAGTGATGGGTGGTATCCGGTTACATCAGAGGGGGTCAATTAACTATGTTAGAGGATCAGAACGTAACTTGCTTTTATTGATGTATAAAATGGAGCCTCAAAGGGAGTGTCTCTGTCTAGCCTAGCGGGGAATGGAAACTCCTACTGTTCACTTATGTGGTTCATTGTTATGGGAATACATGGATTAGTGCTCTGGTAGAGTCAGCAGGATACTAGTACCATGCTTCATCGACAATAAACCTGGCTGGGTGCCTTCGTCCCTGAACGGTCCCACCGGTCGATGTTATAGTTACCAGTCCAGAGCAACATAGTGACCAGCTAGGTTGATCGCGGGTAGGAAGGACCCGGGTTCTGTCGGTCTCGACTCGATGCTCTGGGAAGTCTTGTCAGGACGAACCAAAGATCTCATGGCAAAGCACCCTGTTTATATAGTGATATTCCTTCATTGGGACCAATGAGTTTTTCACCATCATGCTGTAATCAATCGTCAAGTGCTTGTTTTCTTAAATTGTTTTTCTTATTCTTTATTTTATTCCTTCATCACTCTCTCAGTGAGTTACCCCATGCTGGTTTTGATCACAGCTATTTTGTCCCGATTGATAGGTGCCTGCCTTATCGTTAGAGTCGTTAATCTGCCCTCCTTTGACATCTTAATGGGGCATGTTGCAATCTCCTGGCGCCTTTACATCTTTCCTTGGTTCCTCTCTAGAACATCTGGTCTGGAGATGGCCTCACAGTTATCTTCTAACACACACATTCCTCATTCACACACAAAACAGGATTGATTTCCACAGAACATTTGAACAGGAACATCAAGTTGCAATGCAAGAGAAAACAATCATTGCATTCTTTTACTTATTTCAAAATGCTAATTTTAAACCTACAACAAAGTGGTGACCGTAAAGGTCTATTACTGCCTTGAAATCAGCTTCAGACACAAGATTCTCCCTGATGCATCTTTACCAAAGGCACACTAAGACATTCCTTTCTGCTTTCAGAAAGGATGGCTGGCAGAATATGATCAAATCATATCATACATCAATACATTTAATACATGCTGCATTATTATTCTTTATTCGTCATTCTAAACTATACAAAATACAACCATAAAATCCTAGTAGGACAGTGGTCATTGGTTGGTTTGCTCAAGGTCTGCTGTGGGACAGGACACAGCAAGAACTCACACACGCAGCCGAACATTTTACCACACTGGTGACCCACGACAAGTTACGTACTGCCCCTCTGACGTAACATCTCCATTCCAGAAGAGGGAAGATGGTTTGGATGGTTCTGGCCCCCGGTGAAGCAGGGCGCGCCCTCCTGGTGTTGCTGTCCACAGCAGAATCTCTCCTCCGCACGTTTGCTAGTCGCTGTCAGGGCTCCAGCGGTAACTGTGAACGTGAGTTAAAGCAGCCACACGACTGGTTCTTCTGGCACTTACCCCAGTTTCACACTCACTCTTGTGGAATCACTCCCAGTTTTTAATGGGGTGGGAGCAGAACCTCTTTCAGTCACAATCCTCCCGCTGGAGCCTACTGGCTCTGAGGCCTTGACCCAACCAACACACGAGAAAACTCACTCACAAGCAACTCCCACTGACTTTTATGAAAATACTCACCTGAGCTTTGGAGCACTCAGCTCACCAGCAGCCTGGCTGCCAGGCTCCTTCATCCCCCCACTGCCTCTGGCTGGGTCGGCGCCCCGGGAAAGCCCCAGACACTCCGGCCCGGGGCGCTGGCCAGGAGGTGCTGAGACCTGCATGTGCCGAAGCCCCGCACAGCGCTGGCCTGGGGAAGCCTCTCTGCCCCTCAGCTAAGCTCTGGAGTGGCGGGGGCAGGGGAAGCGATTTCCAGTCTGTTCATGCCCCGAACCTGCAGGCTTCACAGCAGCCCCCAGGGCAGGGGCTTAGCACCACCTTCACCCCCCAGCCTGGATCCTGCCCCTGGGGGTGCTGGGCTGCTCTGTCCCCCAGACACCCTCCCCTGCTGAGCCACCTCTCTGGCCCCTTTGCTGAAGCCCCTGCAGTCAGCTTCCCTGGGCCCTAGTGCACAATGCAGCCTTAGGGCTTAACCCCTTCCTGCCCGTGCTGTAGCCGGGGGACAGGAGGCGGCTGGGTTATGTCGGTGACCAGCAGCAGCTTGGAGGTGTTAGCTGCCTTTTGACACTGTGTGAGCAGGAAGGGACAAGATGCTTCCAGACACAGGGAGGGCAGGGGAGGAGGAGGAGGATGCAAAGACATGGGCCACATCATCCCTCCCCTCCACCACCACCACAGTGCGGAAAGGCTGCTGCTGGCTACATTCTTGTGTGAACCCTGCAGAAATCTGGGTGTGTGACGCTGTGTACTTCCGCCCCCCCCCGACCCCCACCCTCACCGCCAATATGTTGCCTTGGGAAGACACTGTGTGAGGTACTAGGAGAGGCGGTTCATCCTGGGGGCCCAGCCAGGTGTGGAGGGGAGAGAGAACTGGGTAGGGAGGGTCAGGTCAGTCGGTCACCCCCCCGTATGAGAGAGGTGTATGGGAGTGTGTGTGTGTCGTCCTCTCCCCGTGTGTGGGGAGGGGGGGGAGCTAGGGGAATGTGTATCACCCCTCCCTGTGTGAACCCTAAAGCCTTAAAGATAAGAAAGTAAACAAAATGAATCCAACTCCACTTTATTATTTTTAATGGGGGCTCAGTCAACTTGATGTCAACTTGAACATTTGTACTGCATAGTTCTGATTGCCGTTGAACTCGCTTGAATACGAGCAATTTTATCAGGTGTCCCGTATTCAGAGTAGGGAGATGAGGTCACCCTAAGTAGCTGGAATATCGGTATCAAAGCAGCTCTTACAATCGGCTGCTCCAGGGTCCTACAGTTCGGACATTCACAGCTATGATCCTTGAAACCAGCTAATTTCTGCCAACTTGAACAGACCCAGTCCTGGGGTCCTTATGGTGTTAGTGGAAGTGTTGCCTGAGTGAAGGCCTCGGGATTTGGGGTGTAGAATATTACAGGGCTTGAGTAGATTTACTCTGAACAGTCATGTAACCAAGAATGGCCCAGTCCAGATCCCACTGAGGTCAACAGCAAGACCCCCAGTGACGTCCGTGGGAGTGGATCAGGGTAACCCGGCGACCTCTTCCTAACACCGAACCTCAGCGCGGTCACAGGAGCGTTATCTCAGTGCCCCGGCTCCCGTCCTGCCCCTGCACTCAGAGTTACACACCCCCAGTCTATCCAACCCCAGCTCAAACACTGCACAGGTTTCATGTGTTTCCATTCGCCCCTTCACAGATTCATTCCATGCAAATGACTCACCAGGCTCCGGCCCCAGCGGGGGAGGAGGAATCTCTGCCTGTGACCGGGTCGGGGAGCTGCAGGCGGCGGGGAATCTGCACTGACCGGGGCTGAGGTACAGGGATATTTATACTGCTGCCCTGGGAATCCCCGGGGGGGCTCAGAGCCAGCACAGAGCCCCAGGGACCTGCCTCTGTGACTGGCTCAGGCGGTGAAGAGCAGCAGAGAATTAACCCTTTCCTCCTCTCACTTGTTTGATCTCATCATTTCTCCTTTTGTACGTTATTTAGAAAGGTCCTTGTGACTCTGAGGCCCACGGCAAAGAGTTCCCTCTTCCTTGCAAACAGCTCACATCTCAGGCCTGACAAACTCACTACACCACACACAAGTCTTACAGACTATTTACCCATAAGGAGTAGCATGTGAGGTGTGTGCAGAAAGCTTGTAACTTGCCAAGCTTCATAACCATTGCAAAAGGCATGTCCAGGTAATAGTTAACAGATAACATATTGATATTGACACTGTGTTTTATGGACTTGGAGAAGTTAGTTATCAGGGCATAATGTGTTTTGGTGATGGCCAATCCTGGAGGGCATCGTCACCCCACCCTGGTTAGCCGGGGATGTAATGCCAGGCTCAATTGTCCACCCTTGCTCCAGCCGAAGATTATCTATGGGAAACCATCAGAGACAAGTGCAGTCAACATCACTTGGAGGTAAATAAAGGATCCTTACAACATACAGGATTTCCCTGCCTATGAACAGAGACAAAATACTGTGGAGAGTGGCCGTCTGGATCCTTTCACAGAGGAGACATCTCCTGGTGCTGGGACATCTCCTGGTGTGGGGACGTTCTTATGAAAAATTGGATCCTGGAATCAGGGGGTAACAGGGTGACAGTCCTGGGAGCCGTGAGAACCATCACAGTCGTTTTTACACAGACTGCTTTCAGTCTCGCTTAGTGCAACCATCCTGAAAACCTATATGTGTGTGTGCATGTTGTTGTAGCTCCGTCAGTCCCAGGATATTAGAGAGACAAGGGGGGGGGAGGGAATATCTTCTACTGGACCAACTTCTGTCGGTCTGTTCACCTTGAATGGTCCCTTTGAATAGGTGCAAACTACTCACACTAAACAATCTGTTCCACCTTGTATTTATCTGGGATATCTCAATACCTTTCTGAGAACCTGAAGAACTGCTCTCCACAACACAAGTTGGTCCAGTAAAAGATATCACCTCCCCCGCCCCTTGTCTCGCTCTATGTGTATATGTAAGATGGTAGGTGGTAGAGAGAGGGGAAATCAGGAGCTGCTCTTCCTCTCATAGCACTAGAACAAGGGACAGGCGAGGAAAGTAAAAGGTGGCAAATCAAAACCAATACAAGGGAATCCTTTCCCACAAAACACATAATCAAACTGGGGAACTCACTGCTGCAGGATTTAATGAGGCCAAGACTTTAGCAATATTCAAAAAGGGGTTGGACATTTATCTGGGTATCAAAAATACCCAGAGTTACCAGATCTAGTGACCACACATATTTTGGAAGGGAGAGTGACCCCCATGGCTCGGGGTTTGAGCCAATCTCTGTTAGCGATAAGGATGGGACGCAGGGAGTGACGGGAAGATTATCCCATATCCCCCTCATGAGAGATTCTCACAGCTTCTTCTGAAGCATCTGGTGCTGGCCACTGCTGGAGACAGGCTACTGGAGACCCGGCTCTGATCCAATCTGGTGGTTCCCATGTTCCTCTACCAAGGTGCAGAGTTGACCTGTTGCAGCCCCCAACCTGGGACTCACCTCAGCCAAGATTTCAAGAGATGCTGAGCTCTCGCATCTCCCGCTCTCTGCCACTGGAGTGGAGGGTGCTCAGCGGCTGTGAAAAGTCAGACCCTGAATGACTCAAGCTCAGCATCCAAACAGGAGAGGCAGAAGCTCCAAAAAAGTGTGTGTGGGGGGGGGGCACGAGTGGCTGAACTTTGGCTTGCTCCCCCGCACTGCCTCTTTCCCCAAGGTCCCACTTGCCCGGCCCCTCCGCCTAAGAACCCACCTCACCTCCCTCCCCAAACCCCCACCCTGCACCTCCCCTTTCCCTGAAGCCCCGCTCAGACATGGCCCTTTCACCTGAGGTTCTGCCCTCGCTCCATCCCTCCCTTGAGCCACCTCCCTGCACCGCCCCTTCCCCTGAGGCCCCATCCCCTCCTCCTCCCCAAACCCCGCCCTCCACTGCCCCTACCCCTGACACCCCACCCCACTCATTCTCCCCAAACCCCACTGTCAAGGCTGCTTCCCTACTCTGAACTTTAGGGTACAAATTCTCTGACTTTGCCCCTCGCTGACAGAAGCAATCAGGACAGCCCACCGGACCCGCAATACCTAGGGGACATTACTCAGTGATAATCCTACACATGTAGGACTGGAAGGGACCTCAATGGGTCATCTAGTCCAGGCCCCTACACTCAAAGCAAACATTTTGAAAACTGGCTGCTGCTTTAAAGGGTTTCAGGTTTGGACGCAGGGGCACCGGAATGAGGGGGGGGCAACGGCCATGGCCCCATCACTTATAATAGTCAGAGGGCTAAGTCCTCCCAAAGTTTATGAGCCAGAAGGGCGAGCGACAGGAGGAGATGGTGGAGAGGAGTGAGTGAGGGGTGGGGTCTCAGGGAGAAGGGGTGGGGTGAGGTCTCAGGGGGAGGGTGGTGCGAGGGTGGGTGTCATAACTATAAAGGGAAGGGTAACAGCCCTCCTGTGTACAATACTATAAAATCCCTCCTGGCCAGAGGCTCCAAAATCCTTTTACCTGTAAAGGGTTAATAAGCTCAGGTAACCTGGCTGACACCTGACCCAAAGGACTATAAGGGGACAAGATATTTTCAAATCTTGGTGGGGGGAAAGGCTTTTGTTTGTTCTCTTTGTTTTGGTGGTTGTTCGCTCTTGGGACTGAGAGGGAGCAGACATCAATCCAGGCTCTCCAGATCTTTCTGAACAAGTCTCTCATATTTCAAACTTGTAAGTAAACAGCCAGGCAAGACGTGTTAGTTTTATCTTTGTTTTCTCAACTTGTAAATGTACCTTTTACTAGGGTGTTTACCTCTGTTTGCTGTAACTTTGAACCTAAGGCTAGACGGGGGGGTCCCCTTGGCTCTTTAAGTTTGATTACCCGGTAAAGTTATTTTCCATCCTGATTTTACAGAGATGATTTTTACCTTTTTCTTTAATTAAAATCCTTCTTTTTAAGAACCTGATTGATTTTCCTTGTTTTTAGATTCAAGGGGGTTGGATCTTGATCCACCAGGAGTTGGTGGGAGAAAGGAGGGGGATGGTTAATTTCTCTTTGTTTTAGATCCAAGGGGTTTGGATCTGTATTCACCAGGGAATTGGTGAAGAGTCTCTCAAGGCTACCCAGGGAAGGGAATTAGCACATTGGGAGTGGTGGCAGCGAACCAGATGTAAGCTGGTAGTTAAGCTTAGAAGTTTTCATGCAGGCCCCCACATCTGTACCCTAAAGTTCAGAGTGGGAAGCAGCCTTGACACCCCCCATGTTAAACCCCATCGTTTATGGGATGAGAACAAAAGAGATCCTGAAACCGATGATCTATGTGTTTTATCGATGCTGCAGCAGAAGCTTCCTGCTGAGCTAAATCAGGCAACAGAAAATGCTTTGGGAGTTGGAAATTAAAGCCAAGTTTCATTGGAACTCTAGGGGTGTTTTAACTATGTACTTACACTGTGTGAGATCGAAAGCTGGTGTCTCTCACCATCAGAATTTGGGTCCAATGAAAGCTATTTCCTAAAACATGCTGCAAGTTGGGGAATCAGCCAGATATTAGCTCCCCAGAGGCAACAGCAAGGAAAGTAACCAACGCCCGGGCGGGGGTCAATCAACCCATCCATAGCCATTGTCCAGCAAGGGAGCTACAATGCAATGACTCACCTGCATGAGGCCATACCAGGGGAATTGCTCAACCTTGCCTGGGGACTCAGCAATGTCCCCCAGACATACCTGGGCTTGTGTTCTCCAAGCACATAGACTGAGGGTATAAAACAGGACACGGGGGCGTGCTGGGCCTTTCTCCTGCCCCCACCTATGCTGCAAACCACAGGGACACCCTGAACACTCCACCTGGGGCGACTGGCCCACATTTCAAGGGTAATATCTGAGTAGTATGAACTGCAGTATCCAGTGGGGTGAGAAAAACTGCTTAATCTAGATGTTGCCCAGTCTAATAGGGTTGAGAGTTTAAACTGGGTGCTTATATTGTACACCTCTACCCCGATATAACACGAATTCAGACTCAGTAGTTTGAGCATTGGCCTGCTAAACCCAGGGTTGTGAGTTCAGCCCCTTGAGGGGGCCATTTGGGGATTTAGTTGGTTCTGCTTTCAGCAGGGGGTTGGACTAGATGACCTCCTGAGGTCCCTTCCAACCCTGATATTCTATGTTTCTATAATGTGGTAAAGCAGCACTCCGGGGGGGGCGCGGGGCTGAGCACTCCGGCAGCTCAAAGTAAATTCGATATAACACAATTTCACCTATAACGCGGTAAGATTTTTTGGCTCCCGAGGACAGCGTTATATCAGGGTAGAGGTGTATTTTATTTTGGTAACTACTCTGAATTTTTGCCTCTGGCTTAATATCAATACATTTGTTTTACGGTTTATCTTTCCAGTGAATTTTATGAAGTGTGTGACTAATCTGCTCAGGGTTACAAAGGCTGCTGTATGTCCAGTTTCCACTGATGAAGTGCTGAACCAATTAATAAATCTGCATTGCTCATCTTGAGCAGGGCAAGACGGTATATTCCTGAGGTACAGTGCTGGGAGCTGGGTGGGATTTGGCTCTGGTGCCTTTCACTGTGTGATTCATGAGTGGCTCTGGGAGCAGTCATGCAATCTAGCTGGGTGTGGGGCTCCATATGAGGTTGTGCTACGTGATAACAACACCTGGAGGGGTTTTCTGCTGGTCACTAGCAAGGCATTGTGAGAGACAGCCCAGACTGGAGAGAGTTCAGGGGGCACAGTTATCCCAGAGTCCCAGGCTGCACCCCGGGGATCCCATCACAGATGTCATCCAGGGTCTACATCTTCCTGCCATGCAGAGTCTTTCCCCTGGGGTTACAGGATTGGCCAGCGGAGAAAGGAAGGATCCTTTTCTCTTGTCCTTCTGTGATGTACAGCAGGATCAAGAACAACTAACCTAGAGCTGGTGTGTAACTGGGTCTGTAACTAACTCTCTGTCTCTCTCCTTCGTCCCTGAGCCAGAAGGCTCCCCACCCCCAACTAGAAGCTCCTGAAAAATGGGGAAAATTAAACAGGTTGTGAACTTCCAGTTCATTGAGGTACAAACCTTTATTGGAGGAGGTCCTGGACGATTGGAAAAAGGCAAATGTAGTGCTCATATTTAAGAAAGGGAAGAAGAAGAATCTGGGGAACTACAGACCGGTCAGCTTCATCTCAGTCCCTGGAAAAATCATGGAGCAGGTCCTCAAGAAATCCATTTTGAAGCACTTGGGGGAGAGGAAGGTGATCAGGAACAGTCAACATGGATTCACCAAGGGCAAGTCATGCCTGACCAACCTGATTGCCTTCTATGATGAGATAACTGGTTCTGTGCATATGGGGAAAGCGGTGATGTGATATATCTTTTGATACGGTCTCCCATAGTATTCTTGCCAGCAAGATAAAAAAGTACAGATTGGATGAATGGACTATAAGGCGGATAGAAAGCTGGCTGGATCGTCAGGCTCAATCGGTCGTGATCAATGGCTCGATATCTAGTTTGCAGCCGGTATCAAGTGCAGTGTCCCAGGGTCTGTTTGTTCAACATTCAGGGTTTGTTTAACATCTTCATTAATGATCTGGATGATGGGATGGATTGAACCCTCAGCAAGTTCACAGATGACACTAAGCTGGGGGGGAGAGGTAGATACGCTGGAGGGTAGAGATAGGGTGCCCTTGTTGCCAAGAAGGCTAATGGCATATTGGGCTGCATTAGTAGGAGCATTGCCAGCAGATCGAGGGAAGTGATTATTCCCCTCTATTCGGCACTGGTGAGGCCACACCTGGAGTATTGCGTCCAGTTTTGGTCCCCTCACTACAGGAAGGAGATGGACAAATTGCAGAGAGTCCAGCGGAGGGCAATGAAAATGATCAGGGGGCTGGGGTACATGACTTATGAGGAGAGGCTGAGGGAACTGGGCTTATTTCGTTTGAATAAGAGAAGAATCAGAGAATAGAAGTTAAAAAAGAAACCTGAGCCTGCGCTGCCTCCACTCCCCAGCCTGGCTCCACACTTGCAGACTGGGCAGCCCCCAGTCGGGATCCCCCCATCCCCAGCTATCAGCCCCCCTTGAGCCCACTCTGCCCCAGAAATGTCCTCATCTGCAAAGTCAGCTGGATACGTTTACGGAGGGGATGGTATAATGATATTGCCTACAATGGCGTGTGGCCCGTCTGCGACTGCTAGCAGCAAATATCTCCAATGGCTTAAAAGATAAACACAATATGTTGGGAAGAGTTAACACAGGTATTGTAAAGGGAAATCATGCCTCGCCAAGCTACTAGAATTCTTTAGGGCATCAGAAGAGTGTGGAGAAGGGTGATCCAGTAGCTATAGTGCACTTGGACTTTCAGAAAGCCTTTGACAAGGTCCCTCACCAAAGGCTCTTAGGCAAAATAAGCAGTCATGGGATTAAGAAGAACAGCCCCCTCAAGGATCAGTCACTGGTTAAAATATAGGGGGAAAAGGGTAGGAATAAATGGTCAATTTTCACAATGGAGTGAGGTAAACAGTGAGGTGCCCCAAGGATCTGTACTGGGACCAGTGCTGTTCAACACATTCCTTCATGATCCAGAAAAGGGAGTGAACAGTGAAGTGGCAAAGTTTGGAGCGGATACAAAATGATTCAACATAGTTAGGTCCAAAGCTGACTGTGGTCAGTTACAGAGAGATCTCACAAAACTGGGTGACTGGCCAACGAAATGGTTGATGAAGTTCAGCCTAATAGATTGTTAAGAACCATTAGGAAATGGATAGAAAATATCATACTGCCATGGTATGGCTACACCTTCAATAGTGTGTCCAGTTCTGGTAGCCCCACCTCAAAAAGGATATAGTGTAACTTTAAAAGATTCAGAGAAGGGCAACAACGATGATAAAGGGTATAGAATGGCTTCCATATGAGGAGAGACTAAAAAGACTTGGACCGTTCAACTTAGAAAAGAGACAACTCAGGGGGGATAGGATAGAGGTCTATAAAATCATGACTGTTGTGGAGAAAGTGATAGAGAAATGTTATTTACTTATACACACAATGCAAAAAAACAAGGGTTACCTGACGAAATTAATAGGCAGCAGATTTAATACAAACAAAAGGACATATTTTTTTCATGTAACACAGCGGTATCCTGTGGAACGCATTGCTGGGGTTGTAGCGATGGCCAAATGTACAACTGGGTTCAAAAAAGAACTAGACACATGTATCACTGGGATCAAAAAAGAATTAGAGAAGTCCATGGAGGATCGATCCATCAATGGCTATTAGCCAAGACGGTCAGGGCGACTATAAAATCATGACTGGTGTGGAGAAAGTGAATAGAGAAATATTATTTACTTATACACACAATGCAAAAACCAGGGGTTACCCAAAGAAATTAGTAGGCAGCAGATTTAATACAAACAAGAGAAAGTATATTTTCAAGGAACACAGAGCTAACCTGTGGAACTAATTGCCAAGGGATGTTGTGATGGCCAAAGGATTAAAAAAGAATTAGATAAGTAAATGGAGGATAGGTCCATCAATGGCTATTAGCTAAGATGGTCGGGGATGCAAGCCCTTGCTGCTGGTGTCCCAAAACATCTGACTATCAGAAGCCAGGATGGGACGGATCACTTAATGATTCCCTGTCCTGTTCATCCCCCTGAAGCACCTGGCGTTGGCTACTGTGGACCTTTGGCCTGACCCAGTATATACCATTCTCATGTTCTTATGAGACATTTCTTCTCAATAGCTGCAGGAATGGAAGGTGGGAATAAAACGAAAAAAAATTCCCACCACATTTTTTGCTGGATGTTGTGTGATGTTAACAGAAGGTTAAACAAGCCTCCAAGGCCCAGGAGGAGTCAGCATGTTATCCTCAGCATCAAAACATTCCTTTAGCAGAGGGTAAGACACAGCTAATCATGCACACGCGATTATATTCTCCCTCTCTCTCCCACAGTCGGGGGGACCGGAGATCACATGCAAATGAGCCCCTAGCCCAGTGCACCAGGCCACTGAACCCCCGATCTCTCTCCCGCTTGGTCACCCCCACTAAGCCATGTGTATAGGGAAGAGAGCGAGATCAGCCTGGGAATGGGGGACTGAGGCTGGCAAAGCAATGACCCTAAGAAAGATTTAGGAGTTTGAGGAGGAAAGAAATGAACCCAAGGTGACACAGCAGGTTGGTGGCAGACCAACACTAAAGCCCCTGTCTCCCAATGTGCAGCCCAGTGCACTTCCCACAGGCCTATGGCATGGCCCCCTTGGCTGCCGCTTTCTGTTGCCATTAAGAGTCCCGCTCCGATGCAGCTTGTCACAGAGGAGAAGACCCTATGCTCTCTCTCTCTCTCTCTCTCTCTCATGGTGAGTTTTACCTTTCTTCTTTCTTGTTTTTCTATTTCCCTTCAGCTTAGCACAAGACTCATTCAGTCTGGCTGCCTTCTGTGGCAGTGCACAGTGCTGTTATAGTCATGTCAGTCCCAGGATATTAGAGAGACAAAGTGGGGGAGGAGATGACTTTCATTGGACCAACCTCTTTTGGCGAGAGAGACCAGCTTTTCAGCTTACACAGTGTAAGTACATAGTAAAAACACCCCTAGAGTTCCAGTGGCAACCTGGCTTTAATTTCCAACTCCAAAAGCATTTTCTGTTGCCTCCTTTAGCTCAGCAGGGAGCTTCTGTTACAGCATCGATAAAACACATTGATCACCCGTTTCAGGATCTCTTTCGTTGTCGCCCCATAAACGATGGGGTTTAACATGGGGGGAATAAGGACATAGAGGTTGGCCAATAGGTTGAGAATATAACCTGGGATGATGTGCCCAAACCGGTGTGCAAAAGAGGAGAAAAAGGCCGGTGTGTAGAACATTAGAATAACACAGAGGTGAGAGCCGCAGGTGCGGAGAGCCTTGAGCCGGGCGTCCTTGGAGGGGAGCCGGAAGACGGCCCTGAGGATCAGCCCATAAGACAAGGAAATGAGCACAGCATCCAAACCAATTACTAAGATAGCCACAGCTAGGCCATACCAGACGTGGATGGTGATGTCGTTGCAGGCCAGCCGGGCGATGCCCATGTGCTCACAATAGGTGTGAGGCAGGAGGTTGGTTCTGCAGAACTTCAGCTGCTTCAGGAGAAAGATGAGAGGGAAAATGAAACAGAAACTTCTTGTGACAACTGCCAGCCCCATCTTCCCGATCACAAACTTGGTTAGCACAGCGGTATATCTCAGGGGCTCGCAGATGGCCACATACCGATCAAACGCCATGGCCAGCAGGATGGCCGACTCCGCAGTAAAACTGACATGGATGAAGAACATCTGGGTCAGGCAGGCAGCAAAAGAAATGTCCCCCGCTCTAAACCAGAATACAGCCAGCATCTTGGGCACCGTAGTGGTAGATAACAGCAGATCAGCAACGGCCAGCATGGACACGAATAGATACATGGGCTCATGGAGGCTTCGTTCTGTTAGTATGATGAATAGTAGAAGAGAGTTCCCAAAAAGTGTCACAACGTACATGAAACAGAAGGGGATGGCGATCCAGAAATGAGACTCCTCCGTACCCAGGATGCCAGTCAGGATGTAAGTTACAGGGTCAAAAACAGTGTGATTGTCATCTGGCATCATGTACCATCACTTGGATCTTCTATTCAATTTCCAGAAACTATCAGCAAAAGAGAAAATTAGTGAGAACTTGAGTGTCAGCTAGGACTGGAATGTATTTGTTGACAGAATAATAGATAGCATCAAAAACTTGGTTACGTGGGGCTGTAAATCCAGAAACACGCTTGTACTATAGGAGGAAGAGACTGAGACATGAGTCCTTCTATTAGAGGCCTAGTATGAGGCCTGAGGCCTGCGCTAAAGTAATCAAAGCCTTGTTGATATAAAGCAAAATTAGGCTGTGAGCTAGAGGCAGTCCCTGCTCACAGAATCTGGCAAGCAGAGGGCTGATATTTCAAATCCACACATTTCTAAGAGGCGATGGGCACAGAGCACTCATGCAAACACATTCCAGAAGGGTGGTACCAGAACACCTCGATACCAACACATTTCCTGAAGATAAGAGGAACATTGTGACCTATCCTAAAGATAAGGTCAGGATGACAGTGTGATGGGTAGAGATATACAAAGTGATGGGTGGTATCCGGTTACATCAGAGGGGGTCAATTAACTATGTTAGAGGATCAGAACGTAACTTGCTTTTATTGATGTATAAAATGGAGCCACAAAGGGAGTGTCTCTGTCTAGCCTAGGGGGGAATGGAAATTCCTACTGTTCACTTATGTGGTTCATTGTTATGGGCATACATGTATTAGTGGTCTGGTAGAGTCTGTGGGATACTAGTACCATGCTTCATCGACAATAAACCTCGCTGGGTGCCTTCGTCCCTGAACGGTCCCACCGGTCGATGTTATAGTTACCAGTCCAGAGCAACATAGTAACCAGCTAGGTTGATCGCGGGTAGGAAGGACCCGGGTTCTGTCAGTTCCGACTCGATGCTCTGGGAAGTCTTGTCAGGACGAACCAAAGATCTCATGGCAAAGCACCCTATTTATATAGTGATATTCCTTCATTGGGACCAATGAGTTTTTCACCATCATGCTGTAATCAATCGTCAAGTGCTTCTTTCCTTAAATTGTTTTTCTTATTCTTTATTTTATTCCTTCATCACTCTCTCAGTGAGTTACCCCATGCTGGTTTTGATCACAGCTATTTTGTCCCGATTGATAGGTGCCTGCCTTATCGTTAGAGTCGTTAATCTGCCCTCCTTTGACATCTTAATGGGGCATGTTGTAATCTCCTGGCGCCTTTACATCTTTCCTTGGTTCCTCTCTAGAACATCTGGTCTGGAGATGGCCTCACAGTTATTTTCTAACACACACATTCCTCATTCACACACAAAACAGGATTGATTTCCACAGAACATTTGAACAGGAACATCAAGTTGCAATGCAAGAGAAGACAATCATTGCATTCTTTTACTTATTTCAAAATGCTAATTTTAAACCTACAACAAAGTGGTGACCGTAAAGGTCTATTACTGCCTTGAAATCAGCTTCAGACACAAGATTCTCCCTGATGCATCTTTACCAAAGGCACACTAAGTCATTCCTTTCTGCTTTCAGAAAGGATGGATGGCAGAATATGATCAAATCATATCATACATCAATACATTTAATACATACGGCATTATTATTCTTTATGTGTCATTCTAAACTATACAAAATACAACCATAAAATCCTAGTAGGACAGTGGTCATTGGTTGGTTTGCTCAAGGTCTGCTGTGGGACAGGACACAGCAAGAACTCACACACGCAGCCGAACATTTTACCACACTGGTGACCCACGACAAGTTACGTACTGCCCCTCTGACGTAACATCTCCATTCCAGAAGAGGGAAGATGGTTTGGATGGTTCTGGCCCCAGGTGAAGCAGGGCGCGCCCTCCTGGTGTTGCTGTCCACAGCAGAATCTCTCCTCCGCACGTTTGCTAGTCGCTGTCAGGGCTCCAGCGGTAACTGTGAACGTGAGTTAAAACAGCCACACGACTGGTTCTTCTGGCACTTACCCCAGTTTCACACTCATTCCTGTGGAATCATTCCAGTTTATAATGGGGTGGGAGCAGAACCTCTTTCAGTCACAATCCCCCCGCTGGAGCCTACTGGCTCTGAGACCTTGACCCAACCAACACTCAAGCACACGAGAAAACTCATTCACAAGCAACTCCCACTGACTTTTATGAAAATACTCACCTGAGCGAAGTTGCAAGCTTTTTTAGGATTCGGTCCTAAATATGTGGGACAATCTCAATTAAGGTCTGGTCCATACTACAGACCTATATCGGGATAACTACGTGGCCCAGGAGAATGAAAAATCCACACCCGTGAGCGACATAGATTCACCAACCTGACCCCCTGTGCAGACATAGCTACTGCCTCTCAGGGAGGAGGATTCACTACTCTGCCGGGGGAACTCCATCAGCACTTTATATGCTCCCCTCTCGCTGTCCTCTCCTGCTTAGCCCTTCGCCCTCCCCTCACCCAGCCCCACTGCTCCTCCATGTCCCCCCAGCGGGGCACGTCCCGCTCCCAGCGCTGTGCGGAGAACCAGCCCCTCGTCAGAGCACTCAGCTCACCAGCAGCCTGGCTGGCAGGCTCCTTCCTTCCCCCACTGCCTCTGGCTGGGCCGGCGCCCCGGGAAAGCCCCGGGGCGCTGGCCAGGAGGTGCTGAGACCTGCATGTGTCAAAGCCCCGCACAGCGCTGGCCTGGGGAAGCCTCTCTGCCCCTCAGCTAAGCTGTGGAGTGGCGGGGGAGGGGGAAGCAATTTCCAGCCTGTTCATGCCCCGAACCTGCAGGTTTCACAGCAGCCCCCAGGGCAGGGGCTTAGCACCACCTTCACCCCCCAGCCTGGATCCTGCCCCTGAGGGTGCTGGGCTGCTCCATCCTCTAGGCATCCTCCCCTGCTGAGCCACCTCCTGGAGCACTGAAGCCCCTGCAGTCAGCTTCCCTGGGTCCTGGCGCACAATGCAGCCTTAGGGCTTAACCCCTTCCTGCCCGTGCTGTAGCCGGGGGACAGGAGGCGGCTGGGTTATGTCGGTGACCAGCAGCAGCTTGGAGGTGTTAGCTGCCTTTTGACACTGTGTGAGCAGGAAGGGACAAGATGCTTCCAGACACAGGGAGGGAAGGGGAGGAGGATGCAAAGACATGGGCCACATCATCCCTCCCCTCCACCACCACCACAGTGTGGAAAGGCTGCTGCTGGCTACATTCTTGTGTGAACCCTGCAGAAATCTGGGTGTGTGATTGTCATAACTATAAAGGGAAGGGTAACAGCTGTCCTGTGTACAGTACTATAAATCCCTCCTGGCCAGAGACTCCAAAATCCTTTTCCCTGTAAAGGGTTAAGAAGCTCAGGTAACCTGGCTGGCATCTGACCAAAGGACCAATAAGGGGACAAGATACTTTCAAATCTTGGGGGGGCGGGAAGGCTTTTGTTTGTGCTTTTTTGGGGGGAGTGCGTTCGCTCTTGGGACTGAGAGGGACAGACATCAATCCAGGTTCTTCACATCTTTCTAAACAAGTCTCTCCTATTTCAAACTTGTAAGTAAATAGCCAGGCAAGGCGTGTTAGTTTTACTTTGTTTTCTCAACTTGTAAATGTACCTTTTACTAGAGTGTTTATCTCTGTTTGCTGTACTTTGAACCTAAGACTAGAGGGGAGTCCTCTGAGCTCTTTAAGTTTGATTACCCTGTAAAGTTATTTTCCATACTGATTTTATAGAGATGATTTTTACCTTTTTCTTTAATTAAAAACCTTCTTTTTAAGAACCTGATTGATTTTTCCTTGTTTTAGATCCAAGGGGGTTGGATCTGTATTCACCAGGAGTTGGTGGGAGGAAGGAGGGGGAATGGTTAATTTCTCCTCGTTTTAGATCCCAGGGGGGTTGGAACTGTATTCACCCGGAGTTGGTGGGAGGAAGGAGGGGAATGGTTAATTTCTCCTTGTTCTAAGATCCAAGGGGTTTGGATCTGTATTCACCAGGGAATTGGGGAAGGTCTCTCAAGGCTTCCCAGGGAGGGAATCCATTGGGATGGTGGCAGCGGACCAGAGCTAAGCTGGTAGCGGACCAGAGCTAAGCTGGTAGTTCATTCCAAGCTTAGAAGTTTTCATGCAGGCCCCTACATTTGTACACTAAAGTTCAAAGTGGGGATATAGCCCTGTCAGTGATGTTGTGTGCTTCCGCCCCCCGCCCCCCTCCCCCCCCCCCCCCCCCGCCGCCAATATGTTGCCTTGGGAAGACACTGTGTTAGGTACTAGGAGAGGTGGTTCATCCTGGGGGCACAGCCAGGTGTGGAGGGGAGAGAGAACTGGGCAGGGAGGGTCAGGTCAGTCGGTCACCCCCCCGTGTGAGAGAGGTGTATGGGAGTGTGTCATCTCTCCCCGTGTGTGGGGAGTGGGGGGGAGCGAGGGGAATGTGTGTCACCCCTCCCTGTGTGAACCCTAAAGCCTTAAATATAAGAAAGTAAATAAAATGAATCCAACTCCGCTGTATTATTTTTAACGGGGGCTCAGTCAACTTGATGTCAACTTGAACATTTGTACTGCATAGTTCTGATTGCCATTGAACTCGCTTGAATATGAGCAATTTTATCAGGTGTCCCATATTCAGAGTAGGGAGCTCTCATCACCCTAAGTAGCTGGAATATCAGCATTAAAGCAGCCCTTAGAATCATCTGCTCCTGGGTTCTACAGTTTGGACATTCACAGCTATGATCCTTGAAACCAGCTAATTTCTGCCAACCGGAACAGACCCAGGCCTGGGGCCCTTATGGTGTTAATGGAAGTGTTGCCTGAGTGAAGGCCTCGGGATTTGGGGTGTAGAATATCACAGGGCCTGAGTAAGTTTCCAAAGAGGTTTACTCTGAACAGTCACATAACCAAGAATGGCCCAGTCCAGGGCCCACTGAGTTCAACAGCAAGACCCCCAGTTACGTCCGTGGGAGTGGATCAGGGTAACCCGGCAATTTCTTCCTAACACCTAATCTCGGCGCGGTCACAGGAGCGTTATCTCAGTGCCCCGGCTCCCGTCCTGCCCCTGCACTCAGAGTTACACAGCCCCAGTCTATCCAACCCCAGCTCAAACATTGCACAGGTTTCATGTGTTTCCATTCGCCCCTTCACAGATTCATTCCATGCAAACGACTCACCAGGCTCCGGCCCCAGCTGGGGAGGAGGAATCTCTGCCTGTGACCGGGTCGGGGAGCTGCAGGCGGCGGGGAATCTGCACTGACCGGGGCTGAGGTACAGGGATATTTATACTGCTGCCCTGGGAATCCCCGGGGGGGCTCAGAGCCAGAACAGAGCCCCAGGGACCTGCCTCTGTGACTGTCTCAGGTGGTGAAGAGCAGCAGAGAATTAACCCTTTCCTCCTCTCACCTGTTTGATTTGATCATTTCTCCTTTTGTACGTTATTTAGCTCACATCTCAGGCCTGACAAACTCACTACACCACACACAAGTCTTACAGAATATTTACCCATAAAGAGTAGCATGTGAGGTGTGTGCAGAAAGCTTGTAACTTCTCAAGCTTCATAACCATTGCAAAAGATATGTCCAGGTAATAGTTAACAGATAACATATTGATATTGACAGTGTGTTTTATGGACTTGGGGTAGAAGTTAGTCACCAGGTCATAGTGTGTCTAGGTGATGGCCATTCCAGGGGGGCGTCATCACCCTGCCCTGGTTAGCCAGGACTGTAATGCCAGGCTCAGTTCTCCACCCTTGCTCCAGCCCAAGATTATCAATGGAAAACCATCAGAGACAACTGCAAACAATGGAGGAACATTACAACAGACAGGATTGCCCTGCCTGTGAACAGAGACAAAGGACTGTTTCAGGGTAACACAGAGTGGGGACAGGCCCTCTGGATGCTTTTACTGAGGAGACATCTTGGGGTGAGGGGATGTTCTCATGAAAAGTTGGTTCCTGGTACTTGTGAAACTAGCCAGCTCTGCACCAGACTAAACTTTGGGAAGGAGGAACCTATTTTATTAACTAGGAAAGGGATCTATTGAACCAAGTTTTCATTTTGTGATGTTCTATTGAAACCAGAGTAGCAGCCGTGTTAGTCTGTATCCGCAAAAGGAAGAACAGGAGTACTTGTGGCACCTTAGAGACTAACAAATTTATTAGAGCATAAGCTTTCTTGGACTACAGCTCACCTTTTTGGATGCATATAGAATGGAACATATATTGAGGAGATATATATACACACATACAGAGAGCATAAACAGGTGGGAATTGTCTTACCAACTCTGAGAGGCCAATTAATTAAGAGAAAAAAAACTTTTGAAGTGATAATCAAGCTAGCCCAGTACAGACAGTTTGATAAGAAGTGTGAGAATACTTACAAGGGGAGATAGATTCAATGTTTGTAATGGCTCAGCCATTCCCAGTCCTTATTCAATCCACTAGCTGTCACCTTCAGCCCCCAACTAAAACCTCTCCAGCGCATCATCAGAGATCTACAACCTATCCTGAAAGATGATCCTTTACTCTCACAGATCTTGGGAGACAGACCTGTCCTCACTTACAGACAACCCCCCAACCTAAAGCAAATACTCACCAGCAACCACACATCACTGAACAAAACCACTGACCCAGGAACCTATCCTTGTAACAAACCCCGATGCCAACTCTGTCCACATATCTATTCAAGTGACATCATCATAGGACCTAATCACATCAGCCATACCATCAGGGGCTCGTTCACCTGCACATCTACCAATGTGATATATGCCATCATGTGCCAGCAATGCTCCTCTGCCATGTACATTGGCTAAACCGGACAGTCTCTACGCAAAAGAATTAATGGACACAAATCTGACATCAGGAATCAAAATACTGAAAAAACAGTGGAAGAACACTTTAACCTGTCTGGTCAGTCAATGACAGACCTGCGGGTGGCTATATTACAACAGAAAAACTTCAAAAACAGACTCCAACGAGAGACTGCTGAGCTGGAATTGATATGCAAACTAGACACAATCAACTCCGGTTTGAATAAGGACTGGGAATGGCTGAGCCATTACAAACATTGAATCTATCTCCCCTTGTAAGTATTCTCACACTTCTTATCACACTGTCTGTACTGGGCTAGCTTGATTATCACTTCAAAAGTTTTTTTTCTCTTAATTAATTGGCCTCTCAGAGTTGGTAAGACAACTCCCACCTGTTTATGCTCTCTGTATGTGTGTATATATACCTCCTCAATATATGTTCCATTCTATATGCATCCGAAGAAGTGGGCTGTAGTCCACGAAAACTTATGCTCTAATAAATTTGTTAGTCTCTAAGGTGCCACAAGTACTCCTGTTCTTCTATTGGAACCATTTGTTTCCACCTCTCTCTCATTTCTTGTTAATTCTCCTTTCTTCTTAAATAAACCGACTTTTATTTTATTATAAGTGCTCACATGCACCATGTGTAATACAGGAGTGGTGATTTACAGCAACTCTGGTAAACTGGGCTATGCTGCTCCTTTTGGGGCAGAGATTCTGGATTTCTCTGAGTAGCCAGTGTCAGGGGCTGGATGTCACAGGGGAATGATTCACAGGGGCTCAGAAGTGGAGGTGCCCTTTTGTTAACTTGTAAGGTGAAGTCAGGGCTGGCCTAGCCCAGAGGAAGGTGTCTGAGTGGCTGATGGGCAGGTGGTGTCCCAGCCAGCACAAGAGAGACTTCCTCTCACTGAATCAGGGGGTAAGGAGGTGACTTACCCCCGAGAGCCATCACAGTCGTTTTTACACAGACTGCCTTTAGCCTCACTTATTACAATCATCCTGAAAACCTATATGTGTGCGTGCCATGTCTTTGTAGCCCTGTCAATCCCAGAATATTACAGAGACAAGGTGGGGGAGGGAATATCTTTTACTGGACCAACTTCTGCCTGTTCACCTTGAATGGTCCCTTCAATTAGGCGTGAACTACTCATGCTAAACTATCTGTTCCACCTTGTATTTAGCTGGGACACTCTCAGTACCTTTCCCACACCTGAAGAACTGCTCTATGTAGCTTGAAAGCTTGTCTCTCTCCCCACCACAAGTTGGTCCAATAAAAGATATTTCCCCCCGCCCCGAACTTGTCTCTCTCTATGTGTATATGTAAGACAGTAGATGGGATAGAGAGGAGAAATCAGGAGCTGCTCTTCTTCTCATTACACAAGAACAAACAACATGCAAGGAAAGTAAAATGTGAAAAATAAAAACCGATACAAGGAAATAATTTTACCTACAACACATAATTAAACTGTGGAACTCACTGCTGCAGGATTTAATGAGGCCAAGACCTTAGCAAGATGAAAAAAGGGATTGGGCATTTATCTGAGTATCAAAAATACTCAGTTACCAGAATTAATGACAACACACATTTTGGAACGGAGAGTGAGCCTCACGGCGTGGGGTTTGAGCCAATCTCTGTTAGAGATAAGGATGGGACGCAGGATGTGAGGAGAAAATTATCCCATATCTCCCTCATGATAGATTCTCACAGCTTCTTCTGAAGCATCTGGTGCTGGCAACTGTTGGAGACTGTTGGGCTAGATGGACCTGGCTCTGATCCAATCTGGTGGTTCCCACGTTCTTCTAACAAGGTGCAAAGTTGACCTGCTGGCACTTTTCAAAAGTTGACCTGCTGGCACTTGTTAGGAAGAACTTAGACCCAGACCTGCCAGGGATGGTCTAGTGATCACTTCCTCCTGCCTTGAGTGTAGGAGACTGAACTAGATGACCCGTTGAGGACCCTTCCAGTCCTATACATCTAGGATTATCACTGGGTAATGTCCTCTAGGCATTCCAAGTCAGGTGGGTTGTCCTGATTGCTTCAGTCAGCAAGGGGCTGAGTCCAAGAATTTGTCTTCTCTACGCAGACTTGATTTGCAGCAATAGTAAAGGGTGCCAGGAGAGAAGGCTGCCATCGGGCTGTTTGACTCTTTCCTAATTACTGTCTGGGCATCAGGGACCATAGGTCTTAAACTGGGTCTACAGGGCCTGAGGCACTAATACTGGCCAACCTGCCAGCTGTTGCTAGGCCAAAAGGTGAAACCCTATAGAGGACCCCAGTCCTGGAACCTGGTTGGCAGGATGCCGGGGGTCCTGCTTAGTCCACAGCTCCTACAGCAGGGGTTCTCACACTGGGGGTCGGGATACCTCAGGGGGTCGCAAGGTATTACATGGGGGGTTGTGAACTGCCAGGCTCCACCCCAAACCCCGCTTCGCCGCCAGCATTTCTAATGATTTTAAATATGTAACCCTTCTGCCCATCTAAGTTGGCAGCAACAAGGGCCGGGTTCCGTATCTAGGGGTTCCGTTTCAATAACACAATGCAAAACCGGCTCGAGACCCCACCCAGTGACCTGGGACAATTACATACCACCCCCTGGGTTCCTCTAAGAGGCAATACTTCCCCTCTCGCAAGCAGGGAGTCTGAGTATAATAGAAAATGTTTAATAACATGAGGTAAACAACATCAGCATTAAATTGGAAAAACACCACGAACAGGATTCATAACACAAACCATGAGCAAAAAACCCACCCCAGCAAGTTGGGCTGTGTCCTTTCCCTTTGGATCTTGAATCCAGCAACCCAAAAAATCACCCAAAGTCTCTTGGGACCAGCAACCACCCAAAGTCCCCAAAGTCCAACCCCCAAAGTCTCTGTCCCTGGTCAGTGCAGCCCCAGAGTAAAAGGGGGGCACGCAGGGTGTTAAGGGGCACCTTACATGATCTGAGGCTGGCCGTATCTCCGTGGGGTTCCGCCTCAGCCTTCACCACGAGCCAGTCCACTTCCTGCTGTCCCACGAACCGCTCCACTCTGCAACCTGTGAGCCACTCCAGCCATCCCCACAAACAGCGCCACTCGCCATTCCTTGGGCCGCTTCAACCATCCCCGCAAGCCTCCGCGCTGCTCCTCCAGTTGTCCCCACAAATTGCTCCACCAGCTGCTTAGCAATATAGCTTCAGGCTCCCCCACTATTTAACACAGCACTTAATAACTTTAACTCTTTTGTGATTTCAGCTCAGAGTAGGGGAGCCCTAGCGCTGGTGCACCATTGGCCCAAAGTGAATTCAGCTCAGCAGCCTGTAACTAGACTCCTAATAGAATCAAAGAATCAAAGTTAGCTCTGACATTCAACAGTGGAGAGAGGAGGTAGTGCAATTGGTGTTTCAACCCCTCAGAGAGGGCCCATACCATCAGGCACAAATACCTATCCCCATCCTCTCTCAATTCACTGGGTTTTGTAACCCATGCCCCTTGTCAAGCAAATGCTACTTAATGGTGAAGGACTCACTCAGTCCTTCTGTCATACAACAGTTCCACTGGCCTTGATTCAAAGAATCAGGGTAACAAAACTTTATTCTTCCTGCCCCAATAACAGAGAAGACTGGGGATCCCACACCAGCCGAAGTAACCACTTTGAGTTGCTGTGGTTTCATGCCAGGCGGATGGGTGTGCCTATGCAAACAAGATCAGCCCCTGGAGTTCTTTTCCACACTCGCCATAATTCACCACCAGATGTCAGGGTAGAGCTCATCTTGACTCTGCTTACAAATATATAAAAAAGTATTCTTTAATTTATAAGGGGGTCACACTCAGAGGCTTGCTATGTGAAAGGGGTCACCAGAACAAAAGTTTGAGAATGACCATCCTAAAGAAACCCAGCGCAGAAACAGGAAGTTGTCCACAGAACTGGGATCCACCTGCCTCTGGACTCTGTGCCATGTGGCTCCGCCTCTCCTCCCCCAGCTTGACATCCTGGTATCCTGACCCGGCCTGACTCCATTTATTGATCCGTAGTTCTGCTCTCAAGTTTGACTCCTGCCTCTGATCTCCTGGTAGCCTGACCCTGATTGCTTCCTGACGCTCAATTCTCACGTTGCCCTCTGGTCTATCTTGGACTCTGACCTCCTGGGATCTGCCCTGGCCTGATTCCTGCTTTTACCACTGGGTCAGACTGCCCACGTCCCAGCCGTGACATGGTGACACCAGGAGCACTGGGGGTGCCACAGCTAGCAGAGACCAGAGTTAAACCCCCAGGGCCTGGGGGAGCCTCCTACCATGGGGGGTCACCTTCAGGTCCAAGCTCAAGGTGTATCCCTTTGAATAGGCCTCCCCCGCAAGCACTGATTCCCCTGGGGGGTAAGCGTGATACCCAGTTTGGAAAGCAGAGCGCACAATGATGGAGAGGGGCACAGCCCTCTCAGGCGAATGACCCTTCTGTTACTCTTTGTGTACAGCAGCTGGGTAACACGTCCCTGGGGTAGTGCCCAACGTGTGCCGGGAGCTGCACATACAGGTAGGGAGAGACCGTCCCTGACAGAGGTGCTCTCGGTCTACACAGACCAGTCAGACACAGCATCTGGGAAGGGGGCAGATGCCATGGGGGTGGCTGAGGTGAGGCTGGGTGCAGAGATTGGGCGCTCGGGAGGTGAATACATTAATTTTAGTTGAGCAGTTGTGGTTTGGCTCTTCACACGGATATGGGGACTGTGATGTTGCACCACATAATGCTTTATGGGGATATGCTTATGAATGTATATTATGACATAACTGTAATATGTTTTATGCTACATATGCCATATAACATATCTCTGTGACGGTTATGATCTACTGAATATATTCATCCTATTTGTATGCATGTATCATTTTTGTATTCAAAGTTATGAATATTGGCTGTGGTACTTGTTTAATTTTAAGTAGCCTCAGTGAAGCAGTTGGTCAGCTTCCTGAATAAAGACCATTCTCAGTAAGTGCCCCATCAAGAAACACTTAAGCCAGCAATGAACTTGGAGACACCAATCCACATCTGAGCTTTCCCAGGAATGTGGCCTGGCTGGTAAGGAGCTCAGTCATTCGTGCACATTTGACTTGCCCAGGTGACTCCAAATCTCCACCCTAGAGCTGAATTCTGGTTTAGAGAGAGGAGGGGGTCTCCACCCACAAGAGAAAGTCTATTTAAGCCCCTGAGAGACCCCCTCCATTTGGTCTTCAGCTGACTCAAGAGATAGCCTTTCCACCATCGAAGGATACTTGAAAGAAACTGGAACAAAGGACAGTAACCAGGGGGTGTGAGTGATTGCTGGACCCAGATTAGAAGGAGGCTAGTCTTCAAAAGAACCTTATTGGAACATCTCTGAGGGTGAGATTTCATCTGTAATCATTGCCTTGCTGTATTAGATTTAGACTTGTATGTTTTCTTTTATTTTTGTTTGGTAATTTACTTTGTTCTGTCTGTTATTACTTCGAACCATTTAAATCCTACTCTTTGTATTTGGTTCAGACCTGGGTCTGGGTTTGTAGCAGGCTAGCATGTCTGGCTCAAACCAGGTAGGGCACTGAAGTCCCAAGCTGCCAGGGGAAACAGGCTCAAGGGTAATCTCAGCACATCAGTTGGCCGTTCGCAAGGGATTTTCTGTGATCCAATCCGTCACAGGGATACCACACGGACCCAGCTGTGTTCCAAATCACCGTGTTCAGTCACTCTGTGCAGACACACAGACCTAGCTACGCACACGCGCTGCTTCTGTCAGCACTGAGTGGTTTCTGCAACAGCGGACAGGGAGTGGGCACCCAGGCGATTTTAAAGGGATGCTTCTCGGTTCGTCTAGACTACAAACACCATCACCATTCCACACTCCTCCCCTCTTCCCAGGTGGCCCTATCTGCCAGGAAGCCCCTCCCGGCTAATCCCTGCTCACCTATCCCTTCCCCTTCCCCTTCCATTTCCCCTACCCTGCAGTCTCAGGCCCATCCTGTAACTACCAGGCCTTACTTCCTCTCGTGTGTTTCTGCGGGTGATCAGACCATCTGCGGCTATATATTAAATAGTCCAGGGGAGAGAAACCCACGAGCTGCAGGACAGAAGCCATCAACAGCAGATGGGAGTGAAGAAAAAACCTCCCCCTATGAGCAGGTTACTCTAGAATTTCCCATGCTGCGACTTCTTGCACGGCTGGTCTGTGTCAGTGCCAGGCCCCTGGGCCGGCCGCCCCCTGCTCTAATGGCAGGTCACCTGTGCCTAGCCTGGCCAGACTGGAATTCACCCAGCCCCTCTGAGCCGAGGGGTCACAGCCACGTTCCTCTGCTGCCCTCCACAGGGCCAAGGAGAGCGTGACAACTTCAAACGGGGCTGCTGGTGCTGGCTGGACTCATGACCACCCGCTTTTCGCTCCCCTTACGCCGGGGTCAATTTCACAGAGCAACAGATGAAACCGCTCCACTAACGTCTACAAACACTGACAGCTACAGTCACTGCAAAGGTTGTTTTTTTTCCCCTTTCTTATCTGAAATTTTGTCTGTGCTCAATAATGTAGATGCTGAAACAACTGATTACGTAGGACAACTACATGTATTATTCAATCCTCAATATAAGAGCCAGGGTGAGCTTACATGAAAGCAGAAGCTCTCCAGTGGTCAGCCGGCCTAATCCCTGGTTTGCTTTGCTAAGGGATCATGTGTGTAGATAAAGCCAACTCATTCAGGGGTCATAAAACCCCTCATGCATTTAGTTCCAGAGGTCCCAGGTTTGATCCCTGCTGCTGACACCCTGTGGGGGTTGATATATAGCTATAGTCCTGCTCTGAGTGCATGAGACACGACCTGGTGATTTCAGCCCTTTGTTCTACAGGCAAAATAACAAATCACTAGCGAGGGCTGTCAGCGTTGTTCCTGCTGTGCTGGACTGGCTTGTCTCTGGAGTGTTATTCAGAACAAGGAATCGGACATGTAAATGGTGTGGGTGTGCGGAGCTGTTTTATGGGAAAGGCTGATACCGGATTCCTAAGAAGGGCAAGAAAGGCAATGATCATTTCCACGATCAGTGTTTAAAAGGTTCCTATAGAAAATCCCGCTGTTCGCTCTTGCCAGGCTGGGGCTTCCCGGTCTGTGTAAGGACCTGACGCCCGAGAGAGGAACCGCAGCACAGGCTTGGTCCGTAGATTGACTTCCCTCCCCTCCACCTAGGTCACATTTAAAAACGGGGCGGGGGGGTACGTAGGTTAGACAGGGCTCAGGGCACTCACCTGGGATGGAAACCCAGGGTCAAGCGGCTGCTCAAACTCAGTAGAGCACTTGACCGTGGGTCCCCCACATCCGAGGGGAGTGGTTGCAACACTGGCTCCAATCTGTCTCCGTCTTTCTCAATCTCCCAGTGGAGGCACTTCCACTTTGTGTAACTCATTAAACATTCCCCGGGCCAAAGAGCTAGAGACCGACTCTGGAGCCCAGTGGCTGGGGCATTCCCCGGGGAGAGCCGGGGCCGCGTCTCTGCTCCAGCGACCAGCTCCAAGGGAAGGGACAGCAAGAGGCTTGTCACTGGGTGAGTGCCCCCTACCCCCCCCGGTGTGCCTGTCACTCAGCATCTGCCCTCTGCCTGGGTTTCAGTGGGGGCACCGGGGCTGGAGGAGGGGGCAGGTGAGGGCTGGGGAGACCGAAGGAGCAGCAGAGGCCTGTCTGAGGGAAAGCTGCGGGTGCAGAATTTGGAGGACAGCTGTTGGCGGGGGCTGGCTGCAGCCCGGGAACCGTGCTGAGTTGCAGGGAGGCCCCTAGGAACGAGGGGAAGAGCCAGCATGGTCCATGTAAGCCAGGCCCAGAGGCAGGGCTCAGAGCCAGGAGGCCTGAGGAGTGCGCCAAGGCAGGGAGCCCTATGGCAGAAGACCTGGCACCCAAGTGGAGCCAAGGAACGAGGGGGGTCCTGGCGGGAGGTTGCCCTGAACAGGGATAGGCCCGACCTCTCATTGTAAATTGAAAAGCAGCAGGTTAAAGATGGATTCCAGTACCAGGTGACATGGTCACATGTACTGTGAGACCCCAAGCCTTCATTCTTCCTGGCCTGACTCACAGAAAGGCTTGCAAGTAAACAGAGCCATCTACAGTCAATTGTCCTAGTTGATGGGAGCTACCAAGATTCTAAACCACCATTAATGGCTCACACTTTGCATAACTACAGTAGGACCTCAGAGATATATTTCGTATTTCTAGTTTCAGATACAAGAATGATACATTTATACAAATAGGATGACCACACTCAATAGATTATAAGCTTTGTAATGATACCTTACAAGAGACCTTTTGCATGCAGTATATTCCAGTTACATTATATTCACACTCATTAGCATATTTTCATAGAATCATATGGAGTATAACATCACAAATCAGTTAAAGACAGTGTAAAAAACGTATCCACGAGGAGGGGCTGTACTCAGACTGCCTGGGCCTTCTGCCACGTCCCAACATGTGAATGCTTGACTTTGCAACCTTAATAATGTTCTTTTTAACATTGTGTTTTGCACGTTCTATAGATCTATTTGATCCCTTTATAATAATGTCTAAGAAGCTCGTCATCTGAGCTCCTGCAGTTTGAGAAGCGCAGAGGAACAGCTATTTTCGATTTGTAAAGGACTTTGATAGACAAGTACGAAATACACTCAGACTGTGGTGGGATTATAGCAGTATGGGGAAGCCTCAAATGAAACAACGTGGATCAGGAATTGTAGCCTGCCAGATTCAGCTTCATTATGTTGTCTGCGTCGTCCCACTGCAATTCTCTACCCAACGTCATTTCAACTCAATTTCATTTCTAAACAGACTTGTTGGCGAGATTCATGGCTCAGCCCAGCTGCCGCACTCAACGCAAGAATGCACCGATCGCTCCTTCCCAGACCTGTTTGCTCCTCACCCCGTAAACAATGGGGTTCAGCATGGGGGGGACGACGACGTAGAGGTTGGCCAGTAGAATGAGGGTGTGGCGGGGGATGCGGCGACCAAACCGATGGGTGCCCGAGGAGAAAAACGCTGGGGTGTAAAACATTAGTATGACACAGATGTGGGAGCCGCACGTGTTCAGAGCCTTGAGGTGGATGCCCTGGGATGGCAACCTAAAGAGAGACCAGAGGATGCAAGCATAGGAGACCGCAATAAAGATGGCATCCAATCCTGCTGATAGGAAACCACCTGCTAAACCATACCAAATATTGACTGTTATGTCCCCACAGGCCAATGTGGCCACACCTATGTGCTCGCAGTACGTGTGAGGCATAATATTATGTCCGCAATAGTGGAGCCGTTTAAGGAGAAAGATGACTGGGAACATTATACAGAAGCTCCTGGTTAGAGCGGCCACGGCTATCTTCCTAATCACAGGGTGTGTTAATACAGTTGTGTACCGTAGCGGGTCGCAGATGGCAATGTACCGATCAAAGGCCATGGCCAGTAGGATGGCCGACTCGGTAATGAAAATAAAATCAATGAAAAACATCTGGGTGAGGCAGCCGTTGAAAGAGATCTCCTTGGAGAGAGACCAGAAAACACTCAGGGTTTTCGGCACCGTGGTGGTGGATAACAGCAGATCGGCCACTGTTAACATGGACAGGAACATGTACATGGGCTCATGGAGGCTCGGCTCTGTTATGATGGTGAAGAGGAGGACAGAGTTCCCGAGAAGGGCTACAACGTACATCAGACAGAAGGGGATGGAGAGCCAGACGTGCGCCTGCTCCATGCCTGGGATGCCGAGCAAGACGAACGTTGCAGGGTGAGAGCTGGTGTAATTGAGCGCCGACATGGTACAATGCAGGCCTGTCACTGCCACGCAGGCTCTCCGGCCTGTGAGGGAAGACAAGAACAGTCACTGTCAGAATAGCTGAAACTACAAAGTTCATTGCCAGAAATATTCATTAGCAAGTCTTGTCCCGCCCCCCATTTGGGCGAGCCGGTGTTCTCAGGGTATATTCTCTATTTGACTAATCTGATTGAAGGTCGGATGGTGGTTTGGCCATGAGGTGTTTCCTCCAGCTATTCACTACCCATTATCCGAGCTGTGTGATTGGCCACTGTCAGAGACCCACAGGATCCTGCTGCGCTCCCAGCTTTGGAACCCCTTCAGCCTGCCAGACCCCAAGTGGTCTCTCTCTTCCTCCCGGGTAGGTCAGGAGGCCTCTGGTCTTCAGCCCTCTGGCTTCACACCATGAGCTCTGCCCAGCGAGTCCAACTGAGGCAGACAGACCCCTGGGAGACACTGGTCCATGCTGCAGGGATTAATGCCCCTCGCCCAGCATTTGCAGTGACACTGCAACTGCATTGTCAAAACAGTCGGTTTATTAGTCGATGAATGCAGCATGGGACGTCCTAGGTAAGCACAGAGAACTGTCAGTTAAAGCATCGTTTGTTCTGGTCAGCTCAGAGCCCAGCCAAGCTGTAGTGATCCCCACTGTTCAGGCTTTGTCTGTCTCTCTGTCAGTGTCCTGGGGACTGGCTTTGCCATTGTCTTCTCCAATTCTCCACTGATATGGGGACCCCTCGGCCAGTCCTTTTTAGTGACCCATTCAGGCTCGGATAGCTGGGTGACATTCCTACCTATGTTTCTTAGCCTGCCCCGAGAGCAAACAGTCCTTCCCCACTCCCCCTGATAACAATGCAAAATAGAGGAGAAACGGAGGCACGCAGAGGCTTCATAAAACTATGACAGAAAATTCCCCCTTCACCACAGCCACGTAGAATCGTGTCTGCTTCCTGGATGTGATCAGTTTGCTAAGGAGAATAACAAACATATGGACAGGACAATTCCCTTCTGGGTTGTATTCTGGAGGGACGAACATTCATGGTAAAATGTAGGAAACCTTCACATTTGCAACACCCACGCGCCACTCGCTTGCTCCAAAGAATGATTTACCCAGTGATTCCCGCTTGCTGCTTTTCTGTGCAGACACATTCTTGCATTAATAACTTTCTGTGACACAAAACATACTCCTCATCATTCCCTATGGCGCTTCACTCCTGTCTTCTGGAGTGTAGCACCGGGCAGGAGCCAGCCGGGCATTTGTGCCATACATGGTGGTGTGCACAGAGATGGACTCATGACATGCAGTCCCGCTCCTGGCAGAGGAATCGCCTGGTTAATATCCGGGCAGGTGACTCCGCTGTCCCCTTCATGTCATGGAATGACAGGTCCCAGCCCCCTCCCGGGATCCTTACCAGAGGGGTTAGAATGTCACAGGCAGAACATCTCTCAGGTATGGGCATGGCCGTGTGTCCTGGGCAGTGACGCCACATTATAATCAATCCTGTCTGGGCGAGGGGCGGTTCCCAGCTCTGAACCTAGAAGCTGCATCTCCTGGGTGTTTTTTCCTCCAGCTGCAGATTCCCTCCCCCTCACTCCAATCACAGTCCTCATCCCACCAGGCCCTGCTGAATGCCCGAGAGCTGCCCCCGACCCAAACGTCTAATGCCAGCGACTCACCAGGCTCCGGCCCCAGCCGGGGAGGAGGAATCTCTGCCTGTGATCCAGGTGGGGAGCGGCAGGCGGTGGAGAATCTGCACTGACCAGGGCTGAGACACAGGGATATTCATAGTGCTGCCCTGGGAATCCCAGCGGGGGCTCCGAGCCAGCAGGGAGCCCCAGGGACCTAGTCTCTGTGACTCAGGTGGTGAAGAGCAACAGGGATTTAACCCTTTGTTTCTCTGTCCATTTTTCTAGCATTATTGGCATCATAATTCTGCCTTCCTATAGCCAAGGTGCTTTCTCATTGAACAGGGATCCCATTTCAGTATCTGATGGGGCTGCACTCAGTGACCCAGGAGAGCCCTTTTAGTCCTACACACCAGCACCCCATGCAGGAATGATCCGACCAGAGCCTCAAGCACTGAGGTTGCCCCTAGGGCTGCCTGGAACAGCTGTCATCAGCACCAGAACAGAGACCAGTGATCTCCGCAGAGTGTGTTGCATGGCTCCGGCTTGGGAAGGGTGTCCAGACCTAGAGCCCAATCCTGCAGTCCCTGTGCAAGGGAATCAAAGCAGTAGCAATTTATACTCACTCGGTACAGCTGCACATGAGGAGGCAAGTTGCCAGGCAGGGCAGTATCAGGCCCTCTGCATTGTGTGTGACATCACGGCCGTTCCTGCCCGTAGACTGTTACCGCTTTGCAGCAGCAATCTGCTAGGTCAGTGGTTCTGAAATGTTTCTGCACCCACAGATGCAGAGGAACACGGGCGATAAAGGGTTAACCCTTGTGGAAATTCCAGTTGTGTTTTTTCTGGTTGTCAGCTGGTTCTGGAACCCAGCAATGGATTTATCAGGCCACTGGTTCCTGGGGCTACTGGTCCTCCCCAAGAAATCAGCAGAGACCTATGGGAGGGTTGGAATGTCTGCTGGAATTTCTACAGAGCAAGCACCCACTTGCATTGCATGCTGCAGGGAGGCTGAAATCAGAGGAGAAGAGACTGCAGACCTGTGCTTGGAGTGGGTCACTAGGATCTAGGACTCCTGGGTTCAGCTGGTATCAACCAGCTTCCCAACAGGCATGGAGCTTTGAGAGGCCAATCTGGATTTCTCAAGAATTAGTGAATCATCAGGTGGCCGTAATACATCTGAGTAAATCAACTAATCGCTCATTCATGGCTCTGCTGTGGTGTAATTTTAGGCCAGACAGTTAAAATCTCTGTTTGTCAACCAGTGAAATAGTGGGCTAACCCTTGCCCACAAGGAGTGTTGTTGTAGCCGTGTCAGTCCCAGGATATTACAGAGACAAGGTGGGGGAGGTCATATATTTTATGGGACCAACTTCAGTTGGTGAGCTTGTCTCCCTCCCCACCTTGTCTCTCTCAGAGTATTGCTGTGAGGAAAGGCATCTATTAAGGCCTTGATCAGCAGAACACTTAAGCACATGCTTTACTTTAAGCATATGTTATCTCTGTCCCTATTCATTAAAGCACTTAAGTATATGTTTAACTTTGAAGATAATCAAAGAATCATAGAATCATAGAATATCAGGGTTGGAAGAGACCTCAGGAGGTCATCTAGTCCAACCCCCTGCTCAAAGCAGGACCAATTCCCAACTAAATCATCCCAGCCAGGGCTTTGTCAAGCCTGACAAAACCTCGAAGGAAGGAGTTACCTCCCTAGGTAACCCATTCCAGTGCTTCACCACCCCCCTAGTGAAGGTTTTTCCTAATATCCAACCTAAACCTCCCCCACTGCAACTTGAGACCATTACTCCTTGTTCTGTCATCTGCCAGCACTGAGAACAGCCAAGCTCCATCCTCTTGGAACCCCTTTTCAGGTAGTTGAAAGCAGCTATCAAATACCCCCTCATTCTTCTCTTCTGCAGACATAATAGGTATGGCTACACTGCAATTAAAAACCCACCGCTGCCCATGCCAGCTGACTCAGGCTCCAGGACCCCGAGCCCCAGATTTCTACACCACAATGAAACAGCACCTTAGCCCAAGCCCTGGGAGCCCGAATCAGCTGACACGGGCCAGCCATGGGTGTCTAATTGCCATGTAGACATACTCATTGGGTCTGAAGCATGTGCTAAGATGGATGTAAGCAGGTATTAAAGCTCAGACCATGCTTAAGTGCTTTGCCCAGTCAAGGTCTAAGTGCAAATAATCACAAAGGGCCCACTGTAAAGTCCATTGAAGTCACCAGAAGTGTTTCTGTGGAGTTCAATGGCCCAGCTGTTCGCGGGGACCTACAGATTCCACCTTGCATTTCACTCAGCCCCTTTCATAGACTCATAGACTTTAAGGTCAGAAGGGACCATTATGATCGTCTAGTCTGACCTCCTGCACAATGCAGGCCACAGAATCTCACCCACCCAGTCCTGTAATAAACTCCTAACCTATGTCTGAGCTATTGAAGTCCTCAAAACGTGGTGTAAAGACCTCAAGGTGCAGAGAATCCTCCAGCAAGTGACCCGTGCCCCAAGCTGCAGAAGAAGACGAAAAACATCCAGGGCCTCTGCCAATCTACCCTGGAGGAAAATTCCTTCCCGACCCCAAATATGGTGATCAGCTAAACCCTGAGCATGTGGGCAAGACTCACCAGCCTGCACCCAGGAAAGAATTCTCTGGCTGGCTTCTGAGTGAGGCGTGCAAGAAGGCCAACTTCGGTGAAAGCCCGGTGTGCGATACGTGAACCAGCCTCACCAGCCAAGCGGCTGCACCAGGAGCCTAGCACAACCCAGTGTTCAGAAAGCGGGGGAGGGATATCTCAGTGGTTTGAGCATTGGCCAGGGTTGTGAGTTCAATCCCGGAGGGGGCCATTTAGGGATCTGGGGCAAAAATCTGTCTGGGGATTGGTCCTGCTTTGAGCAGGGGGTTGGACTAGATGACCTCCTGAGGTCCCTTCCAACCCTGATATTCTATGAGTCTCTCCGCGAGAGAGCCATTGGAAAGGTCCTGTGAATGCTGTGCTTTCCCAAGGAGCAGCCGAGCAATTAAGCTAACATTTTAACCAAGCTCCGAGTATAAATCTTCCTAAGGAGCTGACTAATATCGCATTATGTACGAGTTGAACAGGCAGGCGCTCTGGAGCTGGTGACTGATTGACCAAGTGGTTCTTTTCCTCTCTTTCCCAAACGTGCACAATCTGTGCAAAAACCTGCCCGAGGCCGTTCAGTCCCCCCTCAGAGCAGAGTTACTGCCAGGGTTTGAAAATGCTTCTGCCGCCTTTGCAGGAGGGCTGCGAAGTCTGACAAAGGACTGGATTGATTTCTAGCTGTACGGTGTGCGTTTGTTCAATGCCGTCCTTTTAGACCCAGTCACCTAAGTCCTCTAAGTGACAGCGGGCTGGTGTTTTAGAGCCACGGAGCACCAATAGCTGCTGTCGAGGTCAGTGGGACCACTCATGTAAGTCACGTTACTCTAGTGCTCAGGCATTAGCAGGCCATGAACCGGGTGGCGAGGCAGCTGGCATGCTGAGCCCACTGCCCATCACGCTGGCCAAGAGTGTCTCATTTGTTCCTTGCACTCCCCCATCTGTCTGTCTGTGCCTCTCATCTGATACTTCTTGTTCTGTGATGTACAGCACCTGGCACAACAGGGACCTAGTCCATGACTGGGATTCCTTGGCGGGAGGATAATACGAATAGATAACGATAATTAATAAAACGACACACCAAGCAGGGGTAACCAGGGCCGGCTCCAGGCACCAGCTAAGGAAGCAGGTGCTTGGGGCGGCCGATACAAAGGGGCGGCACTCCGTCCGCTATTGGGGCGGTCCGTCCAGGTCTTCGGCGGGAATTCGGCGGCGGGTCCCTCAGTCCCTCTCTTTCTCTTTGGGCTGTCGCCGAAGTGCCGCGGAAGAGGAAGAGAGGAGGAAGAGAGGGAGTGAAGGACCCGCCGCCGGACTGCCGCCAAAGAATGGAGCGGCACAATTGAGCTGCCGCCGAAGTGCCGCCGATCGGCTTTTTTTTTTTTTTTTTTGCCACTAGGGGCAGCAGAAAACCTGGAGTCGGCCCTGGGGGTAACAAACAAGGTCCTAATTCAACAAGGAGCTTAAACATGCTTCTCACTGTAAATGCATGGGCAGTCCCGTGTGCTCACAGTTAGGCATGTGCCGATGGACTTTGGTCTGACTCGGGCCCCCTGGGAAGGAATGGGGAGGAAGAGACGGGGGTAACAGTGTTAGGAGCAGTGGGTAACGCACATGTGATGAACAGTCACGACAGCGATGTTTTTGAAATATAAATAAATCCATGTTGTGTAGTAGAAAGAGAGCCTGAAACATGGGCCTGGTCAAGGCCTGAGGCCTAAACCACAGCCAGCAAAAGTTACACTACAAGCAGCAGTCAGGCCCTGTCAAAAGCAGATACTTCCTGAATTCCTGCCAGTCAGTGCCCAGTACACGAACTCGGCACCAGTATCGCTAGCATTGCTAAAACACACTGAACAGGTGAGCACATTCCAGCAGGCCAGCACAAGCACACCCCAACCAAGCAGACGAGAGGATGGTTTGTGATGAAGAGTGATCTCTTGTCTGAAACATCAGGAGTAAAAGTACAAAGCCAGGTGGTGAATAGGGAGGTTTCTGCTTTTCACTTTTGCTGACTTTGGTTCAGGCCTCAGGCCTTGCACAAGGCCCGTGCTTCTGGCTCTCTCTTCCTACTACAGTTGGTAACTGATTATTATTAGAGCCGGTCAAAAATGTTTAATCCAAAAAAGAATTCAACCAAAAATGACCTTTTTTTCTTCACCTTTGTAGGTATTCATCAAACAGCTGCTAAGAACCACCAGGAAATGGTTTTCGCCACCTTTTTTTCTTGGAAAATAAAATACATTTTTTTTTTTTTTTTGGCCAGCTCTAATTTTTTTTCTTCATATCACTTTACTTGCGTCTGATGCAGGAAACCCCTTTTACAGAGGAAACTTTGAGGCCCTCTGTGGCGACGGCCGCTGTGCTCCTACCTTAGGCAGAGCAACACAACCCGGAATGAAATAAACAAAGACGGGGCTTGAAAGATTTAGGGCCTTTTTATCAGAAATCATGACATTCTTTTTGTTTTTTGTTTCTTTTTCATGTTAAGTGACAGCCGTGCTGGGAGCCCAAGAGCCTGTTCATTGTCGCATCAGCATCTCCTCTTGCTGCGAGCGGAGCTGGGGAATTTGCACGGCAGCTTGGGAAGCCCATGGCACGCAGCAGCTCCAGCTGCTTGTCAGAGGTTTTGAGCTTGCTGCGGATTTGCTCCAGCTAGGGCCTGCAGCATCTGCTGAGCAGTGAACTGCTGGCTTGGCGCCGCTGAGGCGGGGTGTGCAGCTTCCTCGAGCCCAGCGCTAGAGGGCGCTGTCCCTGCTGAGCCTGCAGCGTGCCCCGACTCCGCTAAAGGAGACAGGAACTGCAGTGGGATGCCAGGTTCTCCCATTGCCAGTGCCTGCAGCCTATGTTGAATCAGTGCCGGCACTTGCATTTCCCTAGGGCCCGGCATGGCCGCCACCACCTCTGGGTGCCAGATTTGCTGATGGAAGGTTGGGAGGGGCTGCATTGGAGGCTTCCCAGCTGTCGGGGGGTTCTGCAGCGGCGCCTGTGTCCCCAGGTCGCGGTTCTGGCCGAGCAACTGCCGCACGCTCCTCGCAGCGGGCCCGACCAGGATGTTCTGCACAAGCCGTTTGACAGCCTGCTGCAGCAAGTTCTTGATGGTTGTTGAGACAGTGGCACCGGCTCCTCTTCCTGGGCCTGGAGTGGCTCCGGTGCAGCTCTGTGCTGTGCAGTCAGTAATGCTACAGCAGCAGCCGAGGCCGCTGTTGATGGTGTTACCGGGGGACCTGGATGGTGGAGTACAAGCCGGGGGCGAAGGGGTTTGGCTGCTGGCGAGGGATGAGTTGCTCCTCGGAGAAGCAAATGCGTTCCCCGCAGCCTGCGTCTGCACCGCCTTCAGCGTTAGATCCGGGCGATCCCTACCCACGTGCTGCGAGGCGCTGTCTCCGCCCAGGAGGCTGGCCAGAAAGCTCAAGGCCTGGCTGGGGTCCTTCATGATTTCCCGCACGGTGGCCGGGCTCCGAGCGAGCTCCAGAATGAGCTTCAGCATGTCGGGAGTGTTCAGGAAGTGGCCGATCTCTGGGGTTTTCTGGATCACTTGTTGCTTCAGAGGATTGTCCGTGATCAGCTCAGTCATCAGGTCTGGGTTGCAGAGCCGGCTCTGAATGAAGGGGTTCTCCAAGAGCTGGAACATCATCTCGGGGTTGGACGTGAGCTGGCTCTGGAACTCGGAGAAGTTGGCCGTGTTCAGGCCGAGGTTGCTGGCAAGCTCCCGCAGGCCATCCGTGCCGAAGGCCGTGCTGGAGAGGCTGCTGTTCTCTGCCTGGGTGGCGGCCGCACCCTCTGGGGAGCCGGCGTGCTGACCCAGACACTCCTGAGGTCTCCTTCGTGACTGGATGACAAGGTAGATGGTGGCATCATCCTGGATGCCATGCTGGCTCAGGGTCTTTTGATCTTTTAAAATCCTGCCAGCGAATATCAGCACAAGCCGGTCGGTGGGAGAGGAGAAACGGGTGGAGATGCCAGCCTTAAACTCCTTGATGAGCCTGTCCTCGGGCACCACAAACTCCTCCTTCTGCCCGGGGGTCTTGACGGTCACCTTGATGACTCGAGGAGCGGCGGCAGCCTCTAGACGAGCTCCAGGGACATCTCCGCTTCTGACCATGCTTAGTGGGATGGGACATTTGCAAGCTTTGGCACAGGGATGGGGGTGAGAGGCAAAGGACACAGCGTCTTCTGCTTCCCCGCTACTGGCCCCCTCTAATCATGGGCCTCCGGAGAGGACCTTCTCAGAGTCTCCAACCAAGGCCCGGGCTCCCCTGCTGCTCTGCTCCTCTACTGACCTGCAGCAGTTGATGGAGCTGCCCGCAACCTCCCGTGTCTGCACTGTGACATCACGGCTGATGCCATAAGCTACCATGGCACCCGTGGATTTCCTCTACACTAACTCCCACGCAAGCAACTCGCTCTGAGAACTTCAACTTGGCAATTTCCTGGCAAAGGCCCAAATCCTTCCTCGGTGGCGTAAGTAGGTGCAACTGGACCGAGGGCAATGGAACTGGGTCTTCCTACATCACAGGTGAATTTGGCCCCAAATCTGTAATAATCTTAGTTCTAATAATAAATAGTTCTGGGATCCTTACTCAGTCTTTACTCAGGCAACTTCTATGGGGAGGGAATGGAGTTTCTCTGCCATCCATCACTTTTACCCTGCACAAACTTAAATATCAGTCTGGGCTGGGTTAAATCCAGTTGAAGTTGCAGGAGTGTAGCAGCCACCTTTCATTCAGGATAAATGTGAAGCAGCGAGTAAGCTCCTTTATTAACCAGGGAACTGAAACAATAGAAGCCACCACCCATCACACGGGCTAGGCTTTAGTAGAGGTTGAACTGTGTGGCCCAGTGGGTTTCTCTGGGGACTGATACAGCACATGCAGATGGAACTGAGTGTGTCTGGGTGTCTCTGAGAGAGACACTGCAGCAAGGCCAGCGAAGCTGGGAAACAAGGCAGGACGAAAGCACCAAATTGCCACCGAAGCGCTGGTGGAGTGGCCCTGAGAAAGGTCAGAGAGCTTTTTGGCAGAGTGCTGGCAGAAAGAGGCTTGGAGCTGCAAACAAAGAAACTATCCCCTGTTGCTTAGTTCCTCCTGGAGTCAAGGAACCAGGACTTCGTACCTTCTGTGTAAATAAACAGGATTCCATCAAAGAAATGTGTGACTGCATCATCAGTTTCACATCCTAACAGAAACAACTTGCAGGGCCCCAAACTTTGTCCAACCGCTTAGGCCAAAAGGGGTAACAATACGAATAAAGCTTTACTGGCCCCGACAAGGGAACAAGAGGGTCCTACAAAAAGCCACGATCCAAACTTTAAACACACTTAGCCGCTGCAGACAGTCAGACCCTCCAGTGGTGTTCATCAGCAGAGCTCCACTGAGACTGAGCTGTGCCAGTGGAAGGGGAGAGGACGAGACAATGGATGGGCAGATGTTTCCCAAAAACCCTTAGCATACTTCTTGGAGACCTTCCCAGCTCTAAATCCCTCAGCTTTCCAGTCAGTTCCTTCTCCGTGCTGCATGTCCCTGCTGGAACTCCTTGCGTGATCTTCACAATTAGCACAGCCATGTCCTATAACCCAATGTATTGTCCCGTCCCTAGCAAAACAGACCCCTGGGCCTATAAAACATGCAGCACCCACCCAGCACCTGGCCCCCAAGGAATCCAACCCAGATGCCCAAGCAAACCCCTCCTCAGGACAAAGCCTGACTCCCGGAGAACCTCCCCGCCTCCCCCCGAACCTGTAGCGACTGCCACAACTCCCCCAGGAGGAGGGACCGTACGAGGCCTTTCAGGCGTTGGCCAGAGAAGGAAGCTTGTTGAGGGTGTTTCTGCGCGTTCCTGCCCCACGGTTAAGCTGCACTGCCATCTGTCAGTCTCTGAGGGTGTGGTTGAGACACATTTCGCTGCCATTAGCCCCACTTTGACCCTGGGGGCGTCCTCCCAGGATGGGCACCTGTTCCAGACCGTATTTCTCAGGAGCCCCACGGGGGTCTCTAAAACAACGGGGAGCCGATTCCTGGCTCTGCCACCAACTCCCTGTGTGGCCTTGGGCGAGACCCAGAACTTGTTTCCTCTTCTATAAAACAGGGGATAAAATGCTGCCCTACCTCCCTGGGTCCCAGAAAAAAGCCTCTTAGTAAGACAGCAGCTGCGACACAGGAGTGACCTGAGCAGCGAGGCCTGGGGCGGGGGTAGAGCTGTCATTCAGATAAATTCTCCCTTCTGCTCAACAGCTCTGCAAATCCCTTCTGAGGAGTGGGTTTGATTCCCCGCCAACGTCCAACCCCTATCTCCGATCGGGCTCACTTTCCTCCACCTCCATTGCAAATGGTTCTAGAGCTTTTCTCCCGCGCCAAGCCAGGATCGGAGCCCAGCTGGACGTCACTGGGCATGGAAGGGGATTGGATTTCTACCGGTAAATATCAGTGTCACTGTACACACCCCAAACCTGACCAAAAAATATTTCCATCGATGATCATCAAAATTGGCAGCCAGGCAAGAAAAATGCTGCTCGAGAACATATGAGAGTTCAATTTAAGGTGATTCACTGGGTATATTTTCACATGTGATGTCAACACATTGGGTTTGAATGGCTATAAAGATCGAACTGTTTGAATCTCAACCCGGACTGTCATTGAATAATTATTGTCTGACCCCCCCTCATCATTTCTCGCGACTGTGAAAATGTACATTCATGAAAATCAAAAAGAAAAATGCTTCGAACCCGTAACTGCGCACAACTGCGAAAATTTCAATCATTACAAATAGAAAAAACAATGCTTAAAATAAACATTGAGCTTATCTGCTGAAATGATACATATAAAAAATGGCCCATTCGGCCTAGTGTAAACATCATCCGTCCTGCGCTCTCACAGAGCAACGTCAAGGCCCCGGGGATGAACTATGGTTTTTAATTGAGTCTAGATCTTAACATGAGTGATAGCTCCAGAGCATGTGACCAAAAGGAATGAGATGCTGAGCAAGAGGGACTGGTTGTGTTAGACTTCTAGAGACCCTGGAATACCAGTGTTATTTCATTTAAGGTTTGGGTTAAAGCAGTAAAGACAAGGAAAACATAGGGAGTTGGACACCAGGTGCAGTAAATAATCAGTTTCTTTAGTTTATTATAAAGAAATGCAGTTTAGAACGAAATATGGGAAAATGAGATAAGAAGGAAACCTTGGGAAGAAAGGGGCCCAGCCATGAATCTTGTCCTACCCAGACCTGAGGGCAAGGTTCACCCCTAAAACTGCCTCATTGGCCTTAGCTAAGGTCCAATAACTGGCAACGACACTCTTGTGTGTTATAGTGTATAAAAAGCCAGGTTTTTAGGGGTTCTTTGTCAAAGCTTTTCCTTAGCCCTCTGGAGAGCACCATGATGGAAAGGTATTTCCCGGGCCTGAGCCCGCTGGTACTTATAATTGTATGCTGGTGAGTACAGAATATAGGTGCATACGTTTATGTTTGTACGCTGGGTATAATTATCACCAAGTGGCCTTTGAATTACATAAAGGTACGTTTGTGTGGAAGTTCAGCGGTGGTAAACCCTAATAAATGAAGTAGGAAAATAAGTCCCAACATCTCCTCTGCTGAGTCTTTGTCTTTGCAGGGAGTCTCAAATGGGCCTACATAATCTAGAAACACACGTTCCGTTGGCTTGACTTGACTTCCAATGGGGGGTTTGTGAAAATCCCATCCCAAGGGAACCAAGTGCTTTTTGCCTCTGCTTGGCCCAGGAAGAGGGAGGACCAAAAAGGGGCTGGGCTGTCATTCGAGCAGCTCTGAGCCCCTTATGGTAATGCTCCTGGGGTCCACAGGCAGCCATCCCAGTGCTGCTGGAGCTGCCGCCATCTTGTTTTTTCCCTTCTCTGTGAGGCAATCATGTCTGGCCCCTCCATTCCTGCACCCAGAGCAACTTCATTATGGGCCACATCTAACCCCTTCCCAGCCCACATTCCCATCTCACCAGAGCCGCCGGGCATGGCACAGAGAGTTTATCAGCACCAGGGGAAGGACCCTTCCCATCAGAGTCACTGCTGTGCTCTCCTTCCTTGGGGGGCAGGGGGAAATTGATGGCGGTAGATCTGTGAAGCAGCAGGTCCACTGCCTTGCCCCATAACCCTGATGCAGAGGGACCCTGCACATGGCACATAGATAAGGTAGATCCAGGTGCAGATATCTTGCACCAGATCTATCAACAATGCCTCCAACAGAATGGAACCGGGTTCACCCCAGACAGGCTTTTCTGCCCTGTAAGGGGATGGGCCAGGGTTTGCCTAGATCAGCGGAGGTTTGGGTAGATCTAGCACAGAGGGCATTGGAACAATTGGGGGCATTCATGCTCTAAACATAAATCCAAGCCACCTTCACTCTTCGTAGGCTTCATGGGCCTGATTCGCCCCTGCCCTGCTCCTAGTAATTCATTTGCTCCTCTGCAGAGTGTGTGTGAAACATTGTCCCTAGTGTTTCACACCTAGTTTGCACACAGTAACAAGACCATGCTCTTACATAGTGCTTTTCAGTGGCAGATCTTGTGCTACAAAGGAGGTCAGTAGCATTATCCCCCCCTTTACTGATGGGGAAATTGAGGCACAGAACAGGGAAGTGACTTGCCCAAGATCACCCAGCCGGCCTGAGGCAGAGCTGGAGATAGAACCCAAGTCTCCTGAGTCTGTCAAAAAAAGATATCAAATTAGTTTGACAGGGTCTAGTTTCCATAAACTAATGTTGATTGGTATTAATTATATTACCCTTTAATTCTTTATTAATCAAATCCTTTTTCGCCCACTCCATTATCTTGCCCAGGATCAATGTCAGACTGACAGGCCTATAATTACCTGGGTCATCCCCTTTGCCTCTTTTTAAAAATTGGCACAACATTCGATTTCTTCCAGTCTTCTGGAACATCCCAACAGTAATAGTCCACTGAGTGCCTGAGACAGCTCTTTTAAAACTCTTGGATGCATTTTCTCTATACCTGCTAATTTAAAAATGTCCAACTTTAGTAGCTGCTGTTTAACATCCTCCAGCGATACTAGTGCAAAGGAAAGAGTGTTGTCATCATCATATGATAGGACTATTATCCATATCCTAGTAATGCCTGAGGACTCCAATCGAGCTCAGGGCCCCACTGTGTTAGGCGGTCTCCTGATAACACAAAGACAGCCTGCACCTCAGAGCGCTGACAGTCTACGACTGAGACAGTGCACAACAGGTGAATAAACAGACAAATGGGAGGGAAGGGGCGGACAGACTAACAGTAGTGACAGGGATATAAGATCACAGTCACAGAGATCTCAACAATCCTCACTGTTTTCTGAATGTTCTGCATTTGATCTGTGCTGGAGGGGAGAGTCTGATGGTTCATCTGAGCCACAGGAGGCAAACACCACGGGAGGAACCTCCAGTGATGAAAAGACCAGATGAGCCAGGCTCCCATCTCCTGAAAACCCTCCTTCGAAGCAATCTGGTTTCATTTAGAAGGAACCTGCCGGTCTTGGGTCTCGGCCCTGCGGCAGCACTCAGCACCAATTGCTCATTCCCAGTCCGCGTCTTGGCATTATGTGCAGGTCAACATCCCCTCCCCCTGCAGAAGCAGTGAAATCCCCAGGCCTGGGAGACCATGCGGGTCACTCGTTCCCGGATTTGTCTCGTTCTCACCCCGTAGACGATGGGGTTTAGCATGGGGGGAACAATCACATAGAGATTGGCCAGGAGGATGTGAATGTGTCCAGGGATATTGTGGCCAAACCGGTGAGTGAGGAAGGAGAAAAAGGCTGGCGTGTAGAACATCAGGATGACGCAGATGTGGGAGCCACAGGTGCTGAGAGCCTTGAGCCGGGCGTCCTTGGACGGGAGCCGGAAGACGGCCCTGAGGATCAGCACGTAAGATACAGCAATGAGCATGACGTCCAGCCCCGACGACAACAGAGTTGTGGTGAACCCATACCAGATGTTGGCTGTTATATCAGCGCAGGCCAGCCGGGCTATGCCCATGTGCTCACAGTACGTGTGAGGCATAACGGTGTGACCACAGTACGGTAGCCTCTTAAGGAGGAAAATAGGTGGGAACATTATACACAACCCTCTAACAACAGCTGTCACCGCTATTTTCCCTATCACTGAGTGTGTGAGGATAGTCGGGTATCTCAGAGGGTAGCAGATGGCAACATACCGGTCAAACGCCATGGCCAGCAAAACGGTTGACTCTGCGATGAAACTAAAATGGGTAAAGAACATCTGGGTAACGCAGGCATCAAAAGAAATCTCCCTGGCACTAAACCAGAATATGGCCAGCATCTTGGGCACCGTAGTCGTGGATAACATTAGATCAGAGACGGACAGCATGGCGAGGAAAAGGTACATGGGCTCGTGGAGGCTGCGCTCTGTTATGATGATGAAGAGTAAAACGGAGTTGGCAAAAAGTGCAACAACGTACATCAGGCAGACGGGGACGGAGATCCAGATGTGAGACTCTTCCATGCCCGGGATGCCGGTCAGGATGAACGTTATAGGATCAAAGCTGCTTTGGTTGAGAGTCGGCATGGTGGGCCCTGTGTTTGAACTCACACTGGCTCTGTAGAGAAAGACAAACGCATAAATAATTCCTCTGATTAGCTAGGGGTCACACGACTGAGTTGGACCAGACATAGTGTCGTCCCTTACAAACGTCTGTTTCTGAAGTGACTCCATTTAGAAGATATTTGCAAAGCAGGGACTTAATTCATAAAGGAATCTCCCTTTTTTTAAATGGACTGAAGTAGTACAATCATTAACCAGCTAGTTCCCTGCCATTCACCCTCTTTAATTTTATTTCTAGGGGCTTCTTATCTGGTTGTACAGTTATAATGGGCCAGATCCTTTCTGACTTGGGGTTGAAATATTGCTGCCCATCGCCGTAGTCTCTGTGCACTCAGATCCTACAAACACCTACACATGGGAGTAACTGTGCTCCCAAGTAGCCCTGTTGAAGCCAATGGACCTGCTCACACACGTACAACTCATAAGTGCAAAGTTACCCTTGTGCGTAACTGTTCATAGGACTGTGCCCTTGCTTAGCAGGGATGCCTGGGCCAGTGTTTCCTGGCCTTTTCAGGTTTTTGCATCCTCCTTACATGTCCGAAAAAGGTCTCCATGCCGACAATGATAGGAGCTGTATAATATAGCTCCTCCTACAGCTATGCCGGTTGACCCCCCGTTTTGGGACCCCTGGGGAAGGGGGTCATGACTCATTGGCTGAGAAACACTACGCTAATGGATAGGCTCTGCGCTAGCACATGGGAGACTTGGATTAAATTCTCAGCTCAACCATCCTGGGTGAGGCATTTAATTTACCCGGGCCTCAGCTACTCATCTGTGAAATGGAGACAATACTTCCCGCCTTCCGGGCATGAGGTGAGGATAACAGCCCATTCTCCACCTTGACTGCAAGAACGAGGGCCAGGGAACTGCCTAGAGATCTACATTACTTTCTGACAGGCTACCAACCAATAGCACAAACGACAAGCAAGCCGTACTTGGTATCAGGTGAGTGACGCCATGCTAGACACACAGGCAGGGCTGTGTAATCACCGGCCAGACAAGAGGGTTCCTTGTCTTTTGTTTTGCTTTTCTGCAGGTTTTTCAAATGCCGCAAAGTGCCCGGGGCCACCAACATCCCCTGGCAATGAGTTCCACAGGTTGACTGTGGGTTGTGTGAAGAAATATTTCCTTTTGTTTGTTTTAAACCTGCTGCCTATTTATTTCATCGGGTGACTCTTCTACGGAAGCTGTTCCATACCCCTAATCATTTTTATCACTCATCTCTGTCCCTTTTCAATCCAATATCTGTTTCTGAGCTGGGGTGATAAGAACTGCACGTAGTATTCAAGGTATGGGGGAACCATGGGTTTGTGTCGTGGCATTATGATATGGGGGGAGGGGCAGGGAATATACATTTAGTTTGAGCCTCTATTATGGTATTTTTAAAGAGTTTCCATTTAGCTGGCAGGAATTTCATTCTTATCACGGTTCCTTTTCGTTTCTGGGTAACTAGCTTCCCCATTTGTGTGTAGTTTGCCTTTTGGAAGTTAACACTACTGTGGTACGTTTCTTTGGTATTTTCTGCCCTACAACGATGTTAAATTTAATTACATTATGGTCGCTATTACCAAGTGGTTCAGCTATGTTCACCTCTTGGACCAGACCCTGCATGCCACTTAGGCCTAAATCAAGACTTGCCTCTCCTCTTGTGGGTTCCAGGACTAGCTGCTCCAGGAAGCCGTCATTAGTGATGTCTAGAAACTTTATCTCTGCATCCTGCCCTGACATGTACCCAGTCTATACGGGGATAGTTGAAATCACCCATTATTGTTGGGTTTTCTGTTTTTGTAGCCGCTCTAATCTCCCTGAGCATTTCACAATCACCATCACCATCCTGGTCAGGTGGTTGGTAGAATATTCTTACTGCTATAATCTTCTTATTCAAGCATGGGATTTCTAGCCATAGAGTTTGATTCATTTAAGATTTTTACTATATTTGACTTTCTGCTTTCTTTCACACATAGTGCCACTCCCGCACCAGCACGACCTGCTCTGTCATTCCTCTACATTTTGTACCCTGGTATTACCATGCCCCATATATTACCATTGCTCCACCAAGATTCTGTGATGCCTGTTATATTAATATCCACATTTAAGACCTGGTGCTCAAGTTCACCCACCTTAGTATTTAGACGTCTAGCATTTCTATACACGCACTTATAAAATCTGTCAGTATTTAGTTGTCTGCCTTCTTGTGACGGAACTGAATGTCACTCTTTTTCTGTGACTGTTTCTCTTCAGTTTCTGCCTGTATTTCATCAACTTCTATCTTCTCTTCTTTACTAGGACACAGAGAATCCCCATTAATAGATCCTCCCTTAAAGGATGTCTCTTTCCAGACCGTATACTCCTCCGCACCTCTTGGCTTTCCCTCAGCCCTTAGTTTAAAAACTGCTCTACAACCTTGTTAATTTTACATGCCAGCCATCTGGTTCAGGTGGAGTCCATCCTTCCTGTGTAGGCTTCTCCTTTCCCAAAAGGTTCCCCAGGTCCTAAGAAATCTAACCCCCTCCTCCCTACACCGTGGTCTCATCCACACATTGAGACCCTGCAGCTCTGCCTGTCTGACTGGCCCTGCGCGTGGAACTGGGAGCATTTCCGAGGATGCTCCCACAGAGGTCCAGGACTTCTATCTCTTATCTAGCAGACTATGTTTGGCCTCCAGGATCTCTCTTCTACCCTTCCCTATGTCACAGGTACCTATATGTACCACGACCACCGGCTCCTCCCCAGCACTACACATAATTCTGTCTGGATGCCTTGCGAGGTCCGCAACCTCTGCACCAGGCAGGCAAGTCACCATGTGCTTCTCCTGGTCATCACAAACCCAGCTAGCTAGAATCCTAATAATCCAACTGAAAATACATTATGAAGTCACACGCTGAGCTAAGTCAGGAAAATCCCATGGCTGTTCTCCCAGAGGGAGACCCTGCATTTGCCCACTTCATTGACTGCCAAGGCCTGTTCCCCTCACTGTTCCCCTCATGCTCATGGAGTTTAGAATCATACAGGACAGGAGGTAGCCAGCTTGCAAACCCCCTGAACCAGGGGCGGCTCCAGGCACCAGCGCAGCAAACGCACGCGGGGGGCGGCGTGCCGGTCGCCGTGAGGGCGGCAGTCAGGCAGCCTTCGGCCGCATGCCTGCGGGAGATCCGCTGGTCCCGCAGCTTTGGCTGCAATTCGGCGGCAGGTACACCGAAGGTGCGGGACCGGCAGTTCACCCACAGGCATGCCGCCGAAGGCCACCTGAATGCCGTGCTTGGGGCAGCAAAAAACAGAGAGCCGTCCCTGCCCTGAACTAAGTCATATCTCCCCACCTCTGAGCCTAGAAGTGCCTCTCAGAGGAGCCATTTGTCCTGGCTGAAAATTTCCTGCCTTTGAACATTTTTTTAAATGACTTTGAGCTGCCCCAAACCCAAACATTTAATGCAAATGACTCACCAGGCTCCTGTGTTGGCTGAGAACAAAGACCCTGTGCCTGTGATCCGGGCCGGGAGCTGCAGGTGGTGGGGAATCGGCACTGACCGGGGCTGAGAAGTGGGGATATTAATATTGCCTCCTTATGAATCCCAGCAGTGAGCCCCAGGCAGGCTCTTGGATTTGCTGAATCTTAAACTGCCTGGTGCATTAAAGATTAACAGGAACTAACCTGGTCAGTTTGGTTTAGCCATTTCCTGCTTTCCCATCATTTGCATTACAAGTGGTTTCACTTGTCCAACCTGCAAGGGCCTGAGTGGCACTTATGCTGACTACTTAAACCAAGAACAATGGATATGGAGCCAGGCACTGAAGAGCATTCAGAGCTTCAGAGCCGGGCTGGTGTTTTCAGGGCCTGGTCTCTCTGCTACCTAGGATACAATTTACCCTTTAGTCTTTGCGAAGATATTTGCATTACCAGCAACACCTCCAAACACTAGGGTTACCATATTTCAGCGAGCAAAAAAGAGGACGGGAGAAGCCCCGCCCTAGCCCCGCCCCTGCCCCTCCCACTTCCCGCCCCCCCTGACCTCCCAACCCTCCCCCCGTTCCTTGTCCCCTGACTACCCCCTCCTGGGACCCCTGCCCCTAACTGCCCCCCAGGACTATCTAAGCCTCCCTGCCTCTTGTCCCCTGACTGCCCCAACCTTTATCCACACCCCCACCCCCAGACAGACCCCTGGGACTCCCACGCCCCATCCAACCACTCCCCACCCCCTGACAGCCCCCCCCAGAACTCCCAACCCATCTAAACCCCTCTGCTCCCTGTCCCGACTGCTCCGATCCCTCTCCCCACTCCTGCCCCCTGACAGCTCCCCCCCAGAACTCCCAACCCATCTAAACCCCTCTGCTCCCTGTCCCCTGACTGCTCCGATCCCTCTCCGCACTCCTGCCCCCTGACAGCCCCCCCCAGAACTCCCAACCCATCTAAACCCCTCTGCTCCCTGTCCCGACTGCTCCGATCCCTCTCCCCACTCCTGCCCCCTGACAGTTCCCCCCCAGAACTCCCAACCCATCTAAACCCCTCTGCTCCCTGTCCCCTGACTGCTCCGATCCCTCTCCCCACTCCTGCCCCCTGACAGCCCCCCCCAGAACTCCCAACCCATCTAAACCCCTCTGCTCCCTGTCCCCTGACTGCTCCGATCCCTCTCCCCACTCCTGCCCCCTGACAGCTCCCCCCCAGAACTCCCAGCCCCCTACCCCCCCGCTCCTTGTCCCCTGACTGCCCCCTCCTGGGACCCCTGCTCCTAACTTCCCTCCAGAACCCCACCCCCTACCTAAGACTCCCTGTTCCTTGTCCCCTAACTGCCCCCTCCTAAGACCCCCCCCCAACTGCCCACCAGGACCCTACCCCCTACCTGTACCCTGACTGCCCAAAACTTTCTCCACTCCCCCCAAAAAGCCCCCCCCCGTTTCTTGACTGCCCCCTCCAGAACCTCCCTGCCCCTTCTCCTGCCCCCCTTACCCTGCTGCTCAGAACAGGGTGTTGGGCTCTGTGTGAGCCGGACACGTGGCTAAGCTCCCCAGCACAACAAAACCCGGTCCCTGGCCCTGCACAACAAAACCCGGTCCCTGGCCCGGACCGGGTTGCAGGGGAGAGCGGCCCTTGTATCAGCACAAAGTGCTCTCGCTCCCGTTTTGCTACGCTGCATGGCAGTAACCGCTCCCAGTTGCAAAAGGGGAGGGCTGCACTTTGTGCTGAGACACTTGCTCAGAATGCAGGGCGGAGCTCCTCTCCAGCTGCTCCGGAGTCCAGCCCGGGACTTTCCTGCAGCCCTCCCAGCCGCTCCCGGGGAGGGGGAAAATCCCGGACATTGTGAGTGCTTTACAAATTCCCCCCGGACGCTATTTTTAGCACAAAAAGGAGGACATGTCCGGGTAAATCCGGACGAATGGTAACCCTACCAAACACACCATCTACGTTATGCAGGTGTTGCTCGGTGGGTCTGGCTGTGGCAAGGGTTTCTGCCAGTGGCAAACCACAGAAAGCTGCATGGTTTCTCCACACGTTAGCATGCCACTCCGAACTAGCATCAGCCGAATTACATTCACGTTCCTGGTGAAGACCAGAGAGGCCAGAATCTCAGAAATTATTATTTATTATTATTCAGACAGCATTTTAAAGGTGCATGACACTGACAAATGACAAGCAATGTCCCAGTGTCCCAAACAATAGCTCTATCTATCTAGCTTGTCCAAGGGAAGGTTAAGAGGTGACTAGCTTCACGGGGAAGAGATTTCTGATAGTAGGTGGCTCTTTGTTCTACTCTACTCTGGTTCAAACAGAAGTTACGGGCTTGGCGCAGAAATGCCTAGGGAAGATTCTGTGCAAGAACCCAGAATAGATAATCACAGGGATCATTCTAGCATTAAAGTCTATGAATTTCTCAGTCCCTGGCCTTGAACAGCTGAAATAATATTATTGATGCTTGTTTTCCTTTATAATGCCACCTTGCATCCAAGAAACCAAAGCATTGGAGGGCTAGGTTTTCAAAAGGGCATGTGCCGCTCGCATGCCTAGCACCAGATTTTCAAAGAAGCTTGGTGCTAGTGCTGGTAGAAAAACGAAACACGTCTTGCCCAAAAAATCTTGAGAAAAAAACTGTCCCTTTTTTGTTGGAAAATTTCAAAATTTGGGGGGGGGAGGGAGTGGTTTTTGGTTTTGTTTTGTTTTTTTCAGCTCTGCTCGGCACCCAGCAATTACCACTGAGAACACCAGCTGCTGGGTGGCGAGGCCACTTCTGAAAATGCTGGCCTCCATGCCAACAAGCATATGCAGATCTGTCTACACTGCACATAGGCCCAGGGTCTGACTCAGGCTTGAGTCCAAGTCCCGCTTCCACCCACACAGAAGTCAGTCTCATTTGAGTCAGCGAGCTTCAGGACCCAGGCACTAGGACCTGGCTAGCAGGTTGGGTCAGAGCCCGAGTCACACTGGGACTTGAATCCAAGCCCAGGGGGGAGGGATAGCTCAGTGGTTTGAGCATTGACCGGCTAAACCCAGGGTTGTGAGTTCAATCCTTGAGGGGGCCACTTGAGGATCTAGGGCAAAAATCAGTACTTGGTCCTGCTAGTGAAGGCAGGGGGCTGGACTCAATGACCTTTCAAGGTCCCTTCCAGTTCTAGGAGATGGGATATCTCCATTAATTATTATTATTATTTTGCAGTGTGGACACAGGCCAAGCCTGTGAGCCAAGTCAGAAGGTCTGTGCAGTGCAGGATCGACGCGTTAGCACAGCTGTGAAATCTGGATCCAGCAATTGTACATCTCCCTGCCCCAGGTTAAACCCCATCATTTATGGGGTGAGCATGAGGCAGATTCGAGAGAGAGTGATCACATGTTGGCCCAGATGAGGAAGTGGTGAGGAATTCTGCAGCGGGGCTGCTCCTTGCCTGATGCAGATAGAACTGGACTCAGGGTCTGCAAGGGGTGGGGGCTTCTGAAACGTCACATTGACTCTGGATCAGGTTCTCTTCCCCTGCTGGCAAAGACAGTGTCAGTCCAGGCACCCCCTGCTGCGCACCCCCACAACTGGCAGGCGTTCTCAGCAAGGCTAAGCATCATGGGCTGCAGCGTGAGCTCCTCTTGTTAACACTTTTCCCGCACATACAGCAGAGCGTTACCTGGGAGCCTGCGCAGCGTGAGAACCCTGACCCCCACTCAGATGGGAGCAGAGAGCCCTCAGCCCTGGACGAGTGCAAGCCCTCAACCCCCGCTGAGCTCGGTAGAAAGAGTCCCGCGGGGTGAATTCATCGGGTTTGGACCAGGAGCTAAAAGAGCAGAGCACATTTTGTGCTGCTCCTTGCTGGAGGCGGGCTGTGCCTTGCACAAACCCTCCTCGAAGCCTTTGGAGCGAAGGGCTGCAGCTGAGCAAACAGGGCAAGGAAAGAATTATTCTGCAAGTAGTTGTGGGGGTTGGTAACGGAGCTCCCTCTGGCCGTGCCCTCGTGTTCCCTGAGCAGTCAGGAGCCTGGGGTTGGGCACAGGCACCCTTACAAGTGCTGATGTAGCACCAAAAAGAATTTCAGGGGCCATGCAACAGTGGCAGCCAGTAAAGAGAGGCTAATGGGGCTGCCCCTGGGCCAGTAAACTCCCTGTCCTTCCTTCCTTCCTTCCTTCCCCCCTTGTGTCCAGCACCCGAGGGAGAGAACAGCAGGGGGAGGGGACTGGAGGTGATGAGGGGGGTCAGTACAGCAGGGCCATAAAGGGCAGTCAGTGGGCTCCTAAAATGGCTGCACCCTCCCTTGAAACTCTTAGAGCTCACAGCATTTTTGGAGGTTGACATTTACCCCACAAAGCCTGAGCAGCCTCACAGCGCAGAGCCCTCCCCTCCCCCTCCTCCAAGGGGGGGAAACTGAGGCAGAGAGGGATTGTGATTGCAGGGGTGCTGCAAGGCAAGGAGGAGCCTGGGATCTGGTGAAGGTGGGGAGGGGTAGTGAGCACAGCAGTGTGTGTGTGTGTGGGGGGGGGTGCCCACTGATTTGCAGCAGAGGAGTCCCATCACATGAGCTGTGGGGGAGGGAGCAACTGGATTGATTTATTGGGGGCAAGGAAGGAGCCCCCGCTCATTTAGTTACTTGGCTGATTTTATCTGGGAAGCCAGGAATAATCTGGGGGACATGAAAAGAGAAATACATGGTGAGGGGGCAAGGAGGCAGCCCCAGCACCACCATCACCCTAGGCACCACTGCCCTGCAGGCGGTGCCTGAGGGGGACCCCTCTCCCAGCGTTGACCTACAGGATGGGGAAAGGGAGGCACCATGGGGGGACTTTGCTCTGTGTCCTGATTGCCCATGCCTCCCCTGTATCTCTCTGGCTTGTCCCCTCTTCTCCTGCGTTCAGCTCTCCATGGAAAACTCTCAGGTTTTCCCAAACACAAAGACCAGCCGGAAATGTCCCATCAAAATGACCTTTATTTTAGACTAAGGAAAACATAAGGAAGAACATAAGAATGGCCAGACTGGGTCCATCTAGCCCAGTCTCCTGTCTTCTGACAGGGGCCAATGCCAGGTGCCCCAGAGGGAATGAACAGAACAGGGCAATTATCAAGTGATCCATCCCCTGTCGCCCAGTCCCAGCTTCTGGAAGTTGGAGGTTTAGGTACCTCCAGAGCATGGGGTTGCATCCCTGACCTTCTTGGCTAATAGCCGTTGATGGACCTGTCCTCCATTGCTCTGGAGGGCTTTTGGCGCCAAACAATTCGAACTTCTGCAACGAAAAATTAGAAATTCTGTGCACAATATTTAAAAATTCTAACAAAATTTGGCAAATTTTATTTGTCAAATAAATGTGGAGGCTCCAGCGTGGCATTGGGGAGCACAGGCCACTAGGTGCACTGAGGTGGGAGATCACCCTGCAGCTCCCCCGCCCCCCCCCCCCCGCCCCCGGCACATGGACTCAGCGGTGATACTGCACCCAATCCTGACACAGCACAAGGACCAGCCCTGCCCCAGAAACACCCCAGGGTCCTGCCCCTCCATGCCAGGTGCACCAGGTGTGGGCAGACAGGCTCAGCCAGCCAGGATCCAAGTGTGGAGGGGCTTAGTGTGGGGGGATCCAGGTGTGGGTTGAGAGGGTTCTGTGCAGGGCAATCTGGGTGCGGGCGGCTCAGTGGGGGATCTGGGTGCAGGGGGGATCTGGGTACACAGGAGCTTACTCAGGGGTTATGGTTGCAACAGGAATGGGACTCTGCAGAGGGTCCAGGTGAAGGTGGTTGGGGCTCAGCGGGCGGGGGGGGAGTGTGGGTGTAAAGGGGGCATAGAGCTCGGCGGTGGGATCTGCGTGTGGGGGGTCTAGTGGGGGGTCCAGATGCTAGGGGAGCGGGGCTCTGTCAAAGCTGATTCCCCACTCTGGCACTTTGAGTGCAGAAGGTGGGGGCCTGCAAGGATTTTAAAAATTAATCCTGGCCACTCCAGGCTGGTATTAAACTCCGAAGGTTACAGCTTCTCTCTGACCTTGGATGGGTAGCTACTGCAACCACCCAAGTGCAAACCTCCCCCCGCCCTTTTGAGAACCCAGGAAGGAACACTTGGGAATTCCTTCCTGTGGGGTACCCTCAAGCCCTTTCACCCCCCTCTGGGGAAGCACTGAGAAAAAAAAATAAAGGAAATCAGCTGTTGCCACCAGCTAATTAAACACCATGTGCACAAATCTCTTAAGACACAAAAATCCAATCCTGTTCTTAAAAAAGGTAAATTTTATTAAAAACAAAAAGAAAGAAAATACATCTGGAACTTGGGCTTTTGCTAGATTTAAAAAAAAACCACTTACAAAAATAAAACATCAAGAATAACCTTCTTGAGGTCCAGCTTAAAGGTTACAAGCAAAACAAAAAGCATTTGGGGTTAGCACAGACAGGGCAGGCTCCAGGGTTTTGGCCGCCCCAAGCAGCCAAAACCAAAAAAAGAAAAAAAAAGCCGCGATCTAAAAAAAGCCGCGATCGCGATCTGCGGCGACAATTCGGCGGGAGGTCCTTCACTCCCAGCTGGAGTGACGGACCCTCCGCCGAATTGCCGCCGAATACCTGGAACTGCCGCCCCTGTCCGGAACGGCCGCCCCAAGCACCTGCTTGAGAAGCTGGTGCCTGGAGCAGGCCCTGAGCACAGAGGAGTCCACAAGCCAATAAGAAATAAAAGAAATAACCCTAATCACATCTTTTTAGACATTCCCTGATTTACTTACAGATCTGGGGTTTCAGATAGGTAGGGTCGAGGTATGAATTGATGCTTTTTCATATCTGGTTTTAAGGCTGCTCACAGCATTGCTGCTCTGTGTCTCCGCTCTCTGGAGAACACCACCGCCCAGACAAAGGGAAGGTTTTTTTTCCCTTTTTTAAAAAGTTCTAGCCCTCCCATTGGCTCTTTTGCTCAGGTGCCCACTCCTTTCCTTTACCTGTGGGCTTGTTAACCCTTTTACAGGTAAAGCAAGTAGAGAACAGCTACTAAGAGGGACTTTATAGCCAACTGGTTGGCTGGGTGTCCATAAAAGGGAGCTCCCCCCGCCCTTCATTTATCCCAGGCTCAGTAGAGTATGGATCCAGCTGCAGCTGGTTGAGGCTTGGTGGGGTGGGGTCTGGGTGTGGGTGGCTCATGAGGGTGGTCCAGGTGCAGGGGGAGTGGGGCTCAGCAGGGGGGTTCCTGCGGGCAAGGTCGGTGGGAGGATCTGGTACGAAGGGGTCTGGATGCATGGGGGTTGGGTGGATGGGGGAGCATCTCCCTGTACAGAGATCCCTCCCCCTGCAGCTGAGGAGCGATGGGCACAGAAAGCAGACAGGGGGAGACGTTACAGAGCTTCCTGCAGCCTGATGAGAAATGTTAAGGCGCATCTGACCTGGCCCCAGATGCCGTGCAGGGGAAGAGGAAGTCCCGTCCTCACCAGCCTAGCCAGGACTAGCAACTGAGCCCAGTGCAGGGTAGGAGCCACCATCTGGGTCTTCCCCAGTCCCACCCCCACCCCACAGTGATTTACTTCTCTGCCAGCTGCCCTGGGCATCCAAACCATACTGCTGGGATGGGTCACATGATTGTTCTGAAGGCTTCTCTTTGCTTCCCCATGAGAAAGACATTTTTCCATGGGGTCCTGTGGCACCTTTGAGACTAACAGAAGTATTGGGAGCATAAGCTTTCATGGGTAAGAACCTCATTTCTTCAGATGCAAGTAATGGAAATCTCCAGAGGCAGGTATATATCAGTGTGGAGATAACGAGGTTAGTGCAATCAGGGAGGGTGAGGTGCTCTGCTAGCAGTTGAGGTGTGAACACCAAGGGAGGAGAAACTGCTTCTGTAGTTGGATAGCCATTCACAGTCTTTGTTTAATCCTGATCTGATGGTGTCAAATTTGCAAATGAACTGGAGCTCAGCAGTTTCTCTTTGGAGTCTGGTCCTGAAGTTTTTTTGCTGTAAGATGGCTACCTTTACATCTGCTATTGTGTGGCCTGGGAGGTTGAAGTGTTCTCCTACAGGTTTTTGTATATTGCTATTCCTGATATCTGACTTGTGTCCATTTATCCTCTTGCGTAGTGACTGTCCAGTTTGGCCAATGTACATAGCAGAGGGGCACTGCTGGCATATGATGGCATATATAACATTCGTGGACATGCAGGTGAATGAGCCGGTGATGTTGTAGCTGATCTGGTTAGGTCCTGTGATGGTGTTGCTGGTGTAGATATGTGGGCAGAGTTGGCATCGAGGTTTGTTGCATGGGTTGGTTCCTGAGTTATTCCTTTCACCCCTATTCTTTAATTAAAAATCTTCTTTTTAAGAACCTGATTGATTTTTTTCTTGTTGTTAAGATCCAAGGAGTTTGGATCGGTGTTCACCAGGAAATTGGTGGAGAAGTCTCTCAAGGCTACCCAGGGAAAGGTTATAGTACTTGAGAGGGAAATATTTTGGGGGGGAAACAAAGTTCCCAAATAACTCATAAACGGTTGTTTAAATGATTTGGTGGTGGCAGCATGCTAATCTAAGATGATAATTAATCTTAGGAGTTCTCATGCAGGTCCCCACATCTGTACCCTAAAGTTCAGAGTGGGGTTGAAAGCTATGACAGGGCGTTTGAAATAGGGTCAGACAAACCCATGGAGAATAGACTGTAGGGAATGATCCTGGGCTGGCTGCTGGCGCCTGGGACGGCTATAGGCCGATTCCCCAGAATCGGGCCCCGCAGGTAAGAGGGCCCCACGCCTAAGAGGGCCCCGTGCCTTAGGCTCACCTGACGGCAGTCCGCTCCAGCGGTATTTTGGCAGCGAGGGGGGGGTCTGCTCCAGGGCCTTCAGCGGCATTTGGGCGGCGGGGGCTCCTTCAGTGCCATAGAAGACCCCCTGCCGCCAAAGTCCCGGACCACCGCCAGGTATTCGAATCAGGCCCCGCAGGTCCTAAAGCCAGCCCTGGCTGGCGCCATGCAGCAGAGGGGACCCAAGACATCTTCTCCACCACTACCAGCAAGAAAGAGCCACCATCTCTGAGGCAGGAAGGGCTCAGGCTGACTAAACACACAGCAGCTGCTTGAGAGGCCGGCAGAACTGAAGGGTCCCGGCCCGTGGAAGCAAACAGCCAGCACCTCAGCAATTCACCGAGTGGAGGTGGGGACATCTCCCAGCGCCTGCTTCTAAGGGCCGTGCAGTGAACCCAGAAAACAAACAGCAGCTGCTTCTAGGGACAGAGCGTTGTCTGTGTCCCTGTTCCCATTCCCCTCCCATTAGCAAAACATGATTCCAATTCCCCCACCCCCATTCCCATTCCCCCCTTTACTTCCTGATTGACTGCAGACTATGTAGTAATACTTGAGTTCGGCTTAGCTATACCTTAACCAATCATTTAACGCTGGGGAAAGGCTGAGGAGCTGGGGAGCTCCAGCATGGATAGCCCCAGGCTGCGGCCTGGTAATAGGCCAAGGGGTACTGGGGGTTGCAGAGGGCAGCCCAGGGCTAGGCTAAGGCAGCAGGTCCAAACCCAACCTTGCCGATGATGAGTGGCCTATACTGCAGTCTGCCCCAGAGAGTGGGGGCTAGTTGGTGACTGGCAGTGGCCTTATCCTGAGGTGAGGTGGGGTTAGGGGATGGGGGTTCCCCAGGGAGGGGAGACCCACTGTGTGTGCGTATTGCCAGGGGGCAGCACCCAGAGCAAGGGGCACCGGGGTGCTGGGAGGGACACCGGGGCCAGTGCAGAGGACAAGTCGGATCATTGCCCTGCAGAGGGCGCTCCAGAGGCTGGTGAGCTAATTCCCTGGACGGCCAGCAGGAGGCGCCACAGGGGTGAGTCCGGACCCCTCTACAGGATCCCATAGTGCTGCAGCCACTGTCTGCAGAAACTGACCCCTCCCTGTTCTATCATCCTGCTAACCAAGAGATTCTCTAGTGTTCTTCGTTTCAAGTTTTTTCACCTGTATCGTGTCCCAGTTTTGTCCCAAAGCAGGTGGAGAGGAAATATGTTACAACGTCACACACGGCGTCACCACCTGTCCTTCGTTCAGGGCCCAGTGTTCCACATTACACATCAAATCAATAAATATTGTCTTGTAAAGATGAGTAATCATGCAAAGGATTGGACACTGTAATACAATCGGTTCTTTGTATATGAGTGTGGGTCACAAATCAAACATGGGGGGAGGCCTTAAAAATAGACTTTCTCCAATAATTTCCAAGTTGTCCTTTATTTGAAATCTAAAGGGTCTGTATATGGGCATGAGGGAGATTACCAGAGCCAGGGACTAGCTGTTCTGGTGCAGGAACATCAGTGCTAGGGAAGCTGTGTGCTGCCCCTGGTGTTGGCCCCATCAGACCTACTTACTTTTTGCAGACTGTGGGCAGCACCCGCCAATGCGAAGTGCCAGGCTTTGCGCACAGCGATGCCTGGCTGCTGGCAGGCTCCTAATGTGCCCCGCTGACTGGGTGGGTTGCAGTGGCCATGTTAGTGGCAGAGGCCGGACCAGCCCCAGTGCATTGCCCCCGGATGCACTGACAGAGACATGTCCCAAAACACACTAGCCAACATGCATCTCCTGCAGGGAGGGACTGGCCTGCACAGCCACCTAGGAGAGCAGCTGCTGTGTCCCAGTTGCTGGCAGGGGTGTGGGTGGGTGGGTCTACACAGCATTTAAAGCTGGCTGCCCCCTGTGGCTGACTGGGGCTCGCTGTGGGGCTCTGTCTGGGCTAGCTGAACCCCAAGCTCCGAGACCCCTGGGGGGAAGGGGACTCACAGAGGCCAAATGTCTACACAGCCCCAGTCCGCTGAGCAACTGCAGGAAGGGGTGTGGGCCTGGCAGAGCTAATCCCCAGACATGGCCAGAAGGAGGTGCCCCTAGGGAAAAGCAGAGCACCCTGTGACACGCTCTCAGAGAGGAAGAATGGGCTTGTGATTACGGCTCTGGGGTGGGACTTGGGAGCCCTAGATTCAATTCCTGGTTCTGCCACTGACTTCCTGTGTGGCCTTGGGTGAGTTACTTAGTGTCCCTGGAGCTCCGCTCCCCACCTACAAACTGGGGGCAATGTGACTTCTTTGCTCCCACCCTTTGTTTAGGTTGAGAGCTCTCTGGGGCAGGAGATGCTCTCGCCGTATGTGTCCAGCCCAGTGCAGCAGCGCCCTGATCCCCGTTAGGGCTTGTACGTGCTCCCCTGTCCCCGTGTGAAATAACAGCCAGAGCCTGGGCGTTTGGGCTGGCGATGGGGAAAGCCGTCAGGAATATCGTTCAGACAAACACTGGGAAATCCCCTGTTTAAAGATCGCACCTGCATGAGGCTGATGTAGAAACTGGTGAGTCCCTGGGGCTCCCTGGTGGCTCAGAGCCCCGCTGGGATTCCCAGGGAGGCAGTATAAATATCCCTGGGTCTCAGCCCGGGTCAGTGCGGTTCACACTGCCTGGAGCTCTGCACCCGGATCACAGGCAGAGATTCCTCAGCCCCGGCTAGAGCAGGAGCGTGGTGAGTCATTTGGGATCGGGGCAGGCCTCCATTACTGGCGCATCCCTCTCTTTAGAAAGTCGCCCGTTGCGTATCATCAGTGGGAACATTAGCAGGCCAAGGACCCAGGCCAAGGGCACCTTCAGGATCCACTGGTTTCAATGGGAGCTGAGGGCACATAGGATCTTGCAGGATCGAGTGCACAGTCAAAGAAAAGACAGTGAGAATATAGACTCGAATGCAGAGTGTGTTTCATGGCTGCAAGGAGCTGCAGTATTCTCATCGGGTATTGCTGCTAGCGTGCAGCAGGCCCAGGAACGGAAAATATGCATTCCCAGTTCTTGTCCCATCACCTGGCCTCTCCCTGGCCCGGATCCTGCAAAGACATTCCACAGGAGGGGTCCCTGTAAGATCAACACCTATGTTCATTTTTCCAGTGTGCAGGAGGAGATAATTCCTGTTGCACGTCTCCCCGTGGGGCTGATGCTGCTAAGATCTGCTAAGCGCTGTTATTACAGATCATTCCTGTCCCATTCAGAGAGGGGAGGGGTGTCTTGATTTCCCTTCCCATCCCAATAGCTCAGACAGGAGCAGGCCAGAATCATTAGCATTTCGTTATCCGAAGCTTCCAAATGATTCAGCTATAAAATAATAATGAACTTCAGGGCTTTAGATCCTGAGGTGACAGTGCCTTGAAACACCAAAGATGGTGGGTGGAGGGACAGAAAGACAGGGAGATAGAAACTATTGTTTTATTTTCTATTTTCAGGGAATGTGCAATTCTAACAGAGCAGCTGAATTCTCCACTCTGCAAATCACGCGTGCAAGGCTGAAGTGTGCTTTGTCTTCCCCGTGGATCATATGGAAAAACTGTGTGTAACTACTGCAATGGGATATTACATGGGGCTGCCTTCGTGCAACCTCCCAGTTCCCCTGGGTCACAAGCGGACCCTTGACATTCTCCCAAGGTTGGCTGCAACAACTCCAGTTTTTACCCATGTCTGTAAGTCGCAGATAACCAAGGGCCAGCTCATCCGCCGGTGTCACCTGACGTAGCTCCATTGCCTTTGATAGGGCCGTGCGGATTCCACCAGCTGGGGATCTGACCCCGTGTGACAGCTGGACACATTTCTGAAGGAGCCCTTTGTCATTTCAGCAGTGTGATGGAATAGGGTGAGAGGCAGGGCATCGGCAGCCAGGAGAAAATGCCCCAAAGAGACGCAACTTCCAGGCTTACAGACAGGGAGAGGCCAGTCGCCCAGGCAGGGTTTATAATGTCATGTCTCTGCCTGGGCCACATGGCCATTTCCTGATCCGGCCGACATTCTAAAGGGCCCAGGGAAGGGTGTGGGGTGGCATTGGTACCCGAGTCTCCTGCTCCCCTGTTACCCTGGAGAGTCTTCTGGGCATCTCCGAGCTGGGGTTAGACTGTGACTCCAGAACACTTTCACTGACAAACAATCCGTTCTTTGGTGCTTTTAATTAGTCCGGCCCAAAATAGCAAAGTGGAGCTACTACAAAGGTAGGAACAGAGGCAATGCCAGACTGGGTCAGACCAGGGTCTGTCTCGTACAGCGTCCCCCTCCAACAGTGAGCTGCACCAGGTGCTGCAGGGAAGGGGCAAGAAACTCCAGAACTGGCAGATGAGGGGTAACAGGACACTTCTTCAGGGATCATCCTGACCGGTAATAGTTGGCAACTGATTTAAATGTGAAGTGTGAGGTTTAATCTCTTTCAATACTCGGTTATTTCCTAGACCTATTGAGTGATTGATTAAAGATGAGGATTAGAACTTTCCTGCAGACTCCCTATACCAGGCAATGGCAAATTCGTTCTGTGGAGAGGGTTAAATTTCGTTGTTAACTCTGGTCCGTTGGCTGGGGTGTAGAGATAGACCAATGCATCTGCCATTGATATCAAAGGGAGCGCTGCATGGAGATCACGGGTAGAGGGATCTGAAAAGGACTTGGGGGTCATGGTGGATAATCAGCTGAACATGAGCTCCCAGTGCGGTGCTGGGGTCAAAAGGGGCTAATGTGATTCTTGGACGTATGAACAGGGGACTCTCAAGTACGAGTAGGGAGATTATGACAGGTTTCAGAGTAGCAGCCGTGTTAGTCTGTATCCGCAAAAAGAAGAACAGGAGTACTTGTGGCACCTTAGAGACTAACAAATTTATTAGAGCATAAGCTTTCGTGGATTACAGCCCACTTCTTCGGATGCATATAGAATGGAACATATATTGAGGAGATATATATACACACATACAGAGAGCATGAACAGGTGGGAGTTGTTTTTCTCTTAATTAATTGGCCTCTCAGAGTTGGTAAGACAACTCCCACCTGTTCATGCTCTCTGTATGTGTGTATATATATCTCCTCAATATATGTTCCATTTTATATGCATCCGAAGAAGTGGGCTGTAGTCCACGAAAGCTTATGCTCTAATAAATTTGTTAGTCTCTAAGGTGCCACAAGTACTCCTGTTCTTCTTTTTAGGGAGATTATATGACCTTTGTATTTGGCACTGGGGTGACCCCTGCTGGAATCCTGTGCCCAGTTCTGGTGTCCTCATTTCAAGAAGGATGTTGATAAACTGGAGAGGGGTCAGAGAAGAGCCACAGGAATGATTGAATGATTGGAAGAGTTGCCTTGTAGTGACAGACTCAAGGAGCTCAGTCTGCTTAGTTTACTGAAGAGAAGGTGAAGGGGTGACACGATCACAGTTTATGAGTACTGAGATGGGGACCAGAAATGTGAGAACAGGGGGATCTTCAGTCCACAAATGTCTAACACGATTCAGTGGCTGGAAGTTGAAGCTAAACAAATTCAGACTAGAAATAAGGCACAAATTCTCAGCAGTGAGGGTGATTAGCTCTTGGAACAAGTGACCGCAAGTTGCAGTGGATTCTCCATCCCTGACAATCTTGAAATCGAGAGTGGAGGCGTTTAGAAAGATCTGCTCTTCGTCAAACAGGAATTGATTCAGGGCAGTTCATTGGGCTGTGTTATACAGGAGATCAGATGTGATGATCACGGTGGTCCCCGGTGGCTGTAGAATCTATGAATCCATTAGGAATCCCTTCTGCAGTGACTGACCTTTGAGTTGCCGTTGTGTTGAGTTGTTCAGTAGTTGACTGTTGCATTCAGCATCAATCAACGGGAAAATATAAAGTAGGAACCGAGCTGGGTGAATAATTCCTGACAAAGCTGAACTTCACCTTCTTGGTTTCTGTTTGTGCATCGTCCTAGAGCTGACTGAGATTTTCATTGATGCATAAGTTATCTGAAATTATCCGCCCAATAACGCTTGTGCTGTGGCTTCTTTACAGGGTGTTTGCAGGTGTTCCGTTTCTGTTCTTTACAGGTCTGAATGTAGCTCTTATGCTCAGGTTTGTATTGCATTCAAAGAAAGCACATTTCAAGTTCACGTTATGTGAATCTTGGCACTATTTCCTGAAAAGAACCTGTTTCTGGTGGCTGAGACGGCCCTGGACCTTGTGCAAGCTCTCGGCAGGGGGTGAATTTTGCTCTAGAATGTTAGTGAGAAGTGAGCGTGAAAGGGGCACTACCCCGCAAGTACTGACCTTGTCTTTCTTTCTAGCTTTGCCTAGCGTCCAAGCAGAGCCCACACCTCCTCATGTCTGCTGTCAACAGCACAAAATTCAGTCATCTCACATTCATCCTCCTCGGCATCCCGGGCCTGGAGGACTGGCACACTTGGATCGCCATCCCCTTCTGTTTGACGTACACTGTTGCTCTTTTAGGGAATTGTGTTCTAATATTCCTTATTGCAACAGAGCATAGCCTCCAGGAGCCCATGTACCTTTTCCTCTCCATGTTGGCAGTCAGCGATTTAATATTATCTACTTCTACAGTGCCGAAAATGCTGGCCATCTTCTGGTTTAGGGCCAGGGAAATTGATTTCGAGTCCTGCTTCACCCAGATGTTCTTTGTTAACTTTGGGTTTGTTGCCGAGTCAGCCGTCCTGCTGGCCATGGCGTTTGATCGGTACGTAGCCATCTGCGACCCCCTGAGATACACGACTATCCTCACCAATGAGAAGATTGGGAAAATCGCCATGACCATAGTCATCAGAAGCTTTTGTATAATTGTCCCCGTTTTCTTTCTGCTCCAACAACTGCCCTTCTGTGGAAGCAACGTCCTACCACACTCATACTGCGAGCACATAGGGGTGGCCAGACTGGCCTGTGCAGACATAACCGTTAATATCTGGTATAGCTTTGCAGTGCTGATTGTAACCGTTATACTAGACATTGTATTTATTGGGGTGTCTTACGTGCTGATCCTCAAGGCTGTCTTCAGGCTCCCCACCAAAGATGCCTGGCTCAAGGCTTTTAGCACCTGTGGCTCCCACGTCTGTATCATCATCTTGTTTTATACCCCAGCATTTTTCAGTCTCCTAACCCACCGCTTTGGCCATCACGTCCCCCGTCACATTCACATCCTGCTGGCCGATCTCTATGTGCTCATCCTCCCCATGCTAAACCCCATTGTTTACGGGATGAAAACCAAGCAGATTCGGAAACAAGTGGGCTGCATGTTCTCGCAGAAGTGGAAATGGTGCTGAGTGCCCCCGCTGGGCTGCTAGCTGAGCAAGGAAACTTACTACTTTGTCTTCTTCCGCACTGCAAGGAGAGGGTCCCTTGGCACCTGGAAATGGAAGTTAACACTTTAACTCCCTGTAGCAAAATAGACATTATCAGCTCCCGGGGTGTTTCATTGCACACCCAGGTCCATGGCACTATGTGGGCTCGAGATCTATTCATTGGTAGCCTTCTGATCAGTTTTAATGACACTCCCGGAACAGGGAGGGTTTCACTAGTCTGAGGGGAAGCCAAATGGAAGGTTAGTTCTTGTGCTGCCCACTTTATGCCAGACGGAGAGGCACAAGGAAGCTGACAAGTGAGTTACGCTCACCTTGACGGGCACCGAAAATGTCTGCGGTTCCATGGAGTGCTGCTGCCACTTCACATATGATGGAGGTGAAAAAGCCTCCAGTTAAGGGATGATTTTGGCCAGTTAGACAAAGAACCACTTTTGCCTTCAGTACAGTAGATATCTATGGACATGGGAACTGCCGGGCTGGACCAGAGCCGTGGTCCATCTCGTCAGTATCCTGTCTCTAGTAGCCGGTCGTGGCTGCTTCAGAGGAATCCCCGCAGGGCTATGCACAGTTATCCTCTGCATGGGAAAGTTTCTTCCTAAACCTCATCACTTAGTGGTTGACTTATGCCCTCATTACTGTACATTTGGTATTCTCATCTATATTAATGTACAAGTCTCTTTTGAATCCTGCTTGGCTCTTGGCCTTAATGGTATCTTGTGTCAATGATTTCCAAAGGCTAATTGTGTTGTGTAAAAACAACAAACCCTCCCTCCACCATTTTGAATTTGCTGACTTTTGGGTTTCATTGAATTTGTTTCCACAACCACGACTCAAAAATGTGAAATAGTTTTTCCTAATATCCAACCTAGACCTCCCCCACTGCAACTTAATACCATTGCTCCTTGTTCTGTCAAAACATAACTGCATATTTCCACGCAATGATGATGCATTTTTTATTTTTGCATTGGCATTCAAAGGCAGCCATTTCTGCTAATGAACATCCATGTGGGAATCACTCTGAATCACTCTGCATGACTGATTTGCACAGAAACCAAAGAAAGCTGTCACTGGGAGGTGGGCTGGAAGCTCAGGTTGTAAGTTGCCATCATTGTCCACCTGCAGCTTATGGTCCAAGGGCTGGTAGTTGATACTTTGCACTGTGTTTAACATTTTATCCAGCATGATGCTAATTCTGCCCTCTTTAACAGTGTTGATATTGTACATATAAAATATCTCTTCCTGCCTAATGTGGACAGATCTAGTGGCATAAAGGACCCCACATATAAAGAGAGCATTGGAAACAGAAGGCTTGTGTGGCCTGCTATACCACGTAATTTTCACTTGCAGGGAGTCTTCACTGAGTTTGCTAATCACAGTGTAACCTGTATTTGCCTCTCTTGAATAAATTACCCACAACCACTTTCATCCACAGCAAAGTCAATGTCCTGCCATGATGCACCAGTGTAGGAGACGCGGTTGTTGTACATGGCATCTGGGATGTATTTTAGACTGAGCTCATTGGTTTGTATTTAAATTGAGCTTATACATATTGCCAGTATTGTAGAGTTACAGTACATGAAATTCCTATACATGGTATTATCACCACCTTGTCCACACTGAATTCTGTTCTCATGATCATTTCTGTACAGCAGCAAATCATCATATCTGTGTTCAAAGGTGTCACCCAGGAAAGTTCCTTCTCTGGGTTAGCAGGACAGTGGGATAGGAATAGGCAAGGACCCCTCCAGTTCAGCTGTGTCAAGACGGGTTTGCTGATGCCCATGAGCCCACCATGGTCACAGGTCCCTGGTATCAAAAGGAAAATACATGGTTATAAAATTGGGATACAAAGGAGGTTCAGGACTCCATGGATCCTTCCATCCTCTGCCTCTATGGATGGGGTGATTAGGGTCACAGGGAGACACTGGCAGCCAGGGAGCAGGAGTGGGCAGGTTTCTTCCCCACCCCACCTCCAGCTAAAGGGACTGAACTCTGGGGAGTGGGCATTGGTGGTTGCTGGAAATCCGCAAGTCATTCCCCTTCCGTTTACCTCCCATTCAAGGAATAGAGGCCATGCTGACCGGGGGTGATGTGTTTGGTGGCATTCTCCTCCTGCCATGCCTTCAGCCGCTCCTGCAGGGCCACGGTCTCCCAGTAGAAGATCAGGACCTTCTTTTTGTCCGGGCGTCTCCAGCTGATCAACCACAAAGCTCATGTTCGTACTCCCAAATTTATAAGCAATTATTTTCCTTTTCATTGCAGGGACCTGTAACCATGAACTCAGTGAAGGGTGAGCACCAGTACTGTCTAGTGTCCTAACTCAGCGGACACTAGACTAACACAGGCCACCTGTCCTGCTCTGTGGGGAATGCCACCCCAGGAGTGGGCGGGGGCACCCAGCAGGGAGCTCAGAGCTACCAGGGAACATAAGAACAGCCCTATTGGGTCAGAGCAATGGTCCATCTACCCTAGTATTCTGTCTCTGACACTGGCCAATACCAGGTGCTTCAGAGGGAATGAACAGAACAGGGCAATTTATCGAGTCATCCATCCCGTCGTCAAGTCCGAGTTTCTGGCAATCAGAGGTTTAGGGACACCGAGAGCATGGCGTTGTATCCCTGACCATCTTGTCCTCCAAGGCTTATTTAATTCTTTTTTTTAACACTGTTATAATTGTGGCCTTCACAACATCCCCTGGCAAAGAGTTCCACAGGTTGACTGTGCACTGTGTGAAGAAATACTTCCTTTTGTTTCTTTTAAACTTGCTGCCAATTCATTTCATTGGGTGATCCCTGTGTGACATTATTGACATAAACTGTGACCCTATAGATCATTGTTGCAACCACTGTTGTATATTTGCAGCAAATATTGTACAAAGGTTGTTGTGTGAAGTGTCTATGAAAAGGTTATGATTTGCTGCTTATAATTATACTATCTGTATGTGTGTATCATTTTGTAGTTGAAGTTATGAATATTGGCTCTGTATTTGTATCTCAATGTATTTTGATTCTAAGTAGCCTCAGTGAAGTATTTGGTCAGCTCCTTGAGGAAGGACTATTCTGGGTAAGTGCCCAGTCAAGGAACACTTAACTGAGAATGAACTTTGGGAGATGCCAATCTACATCTACGCTTTCCTGGGAACGTTCAAACTAACATGTAAACAATGGCATCGGCCTGAAAACTGAGTCATGCATGGACATGTGACTTGTCCATGTGACTCCAAACGCCATCTTGCTGCTGTGTTTTTCCACAGTAAGAACAAAGAGGTCCTTCCACAGGGCAGAGAATATAAAAGGCCCTGGAAACCCCTCCATTTTGTCTTCAATCCTGCTTCTTACTTCTGGAGGAACCTTGCTGCAAACTGAAGCTCTGAACAAAGGACTGAATGACCCATCCCAGCTGTGGACGTGCTCCAGAGATTTGATTTGAACCTGCAGTTTATTTCATCACTGCTACAAGCCTAAACCAAGAACTTTGCCATTACTGTATGGAATTGATTCCATTTAACCAATTCTAGCTCTCATCTATATTACTTTCTTTTTATAAATAAGCCTTTAGATTTTAGATTCTAGAGGATTGGCAACAGCGTGATTTGTGGGTAAGATCTGACTTGTATATTGACCTGGAACTGGGGCTTGGTCCTTTGGGATAGAGAGAACTCTTTTTCTTTTAATGGGGTGTTGGTTTTCATAACCATTTATGCCATAACGTGTGGCACTGTTGGTGATACTGGGAAATTGGAATGTCTAAGGAAATTGCCTGTATGACTTATGGTTAGCCGGTGACGTAAGAATGAAGTCCTCTCTGTTTGGCTGGTTTGATGTGCCTTAATAATAAAGGAACCCCAGCCAGCCTTGGGCTGTAACTGCCCTGCTCTAAGCAATTTGTCCTGAATTGATACTCTCAGTTGGGTCCCACCACAGGCAGCATCGTTACCCCTGTGCTTGTATTATGGGAAGGAGTAAATAACACTTCCTTATTCTTTTTCTCCACACCATTTATGCTTTTATAGCTCTCTATCATATCCCCCCTTACCCATATCTTGCCAGTATTTATTCTCCTTTCTATTTTTCTCATTAGGATTTGCTTTCCAATTGTTAAAAGATGCCTTTTTGCTTTGAACCAAGTTTTCTGAGCAGAACCACACTTCAAACCATTTTATAGGAGGGAAGGGCCTCGCACTATTTAAGTCACATTTCCAATGGTATTTTGATTTGCATGTGTGTTGCCTATAGTTTCTTTCCTTCCCCATATGAGAATTGTTTAAACAAAAATATAGAATTTAGGCTGGAATAGGTGCCGAGAAGGGCTGCTAGGGTGGTCAGGGCAATGGAGGGCCTGGCTTTGGAGGGGAGGCTAAAGGAGCTTGGCTTGGTTAGCCCTGCGAAAGTCAGGCTGGGCGGGGATCGGACTGCTCTATAAATACATCTTGAGGTAAACACCCAGGAGGAAGAAGAGCTATTGATGCTAAAGGACAGTGTTGGCACAAGAACAAATGGGGATAAACTGACCAGGAGTTAACTGAGGCTGGGAATGAGAAGATGGCTTCTAGTCACTGGAGGAGGGAGGTTCTGGATGGAGCTTCATAAATGTATCCACAGGATGATATGACAGGGCTGCCTGTGATAGCAAGAGATTGGACTCGACCCATGACATCCATTCCAGTGTTATGACCCTTTGTATTAATTATTAGCAATGTTTATTATTTACATTCTTATTTATTCTTTACAAGGAGACAGTGTTAAAGGCACAACAGTAAACCATTCCAATGCAGAGGAAATATAGAAAGAAAAGCAAGGGGTCAATATGGCTCAATCAGGAGCTCTTCAATGACCTGACAATCAAAAAGCTTTCCTACAAAAAGTGGGAACATGGACAAATTGAGAACGAGGAGTACAAAAGAATGGCACAACTATGTCCAGACAAAATTATAGAATCATAGAATATTAGGGTTGGAAGAGACCTCGGGAAGTCATCTAGTCCAATCCCCTGCTCAAAGCAGGACCAATTCAGAAAGGCTAAGGCACAAAATGACTTACCTGTGGCAAGGAACAAAAAAGGCAATAAGAAGAGGTTCTTCAAAAACATCAGTAGCAAGAAAGAGACGAAGGGACGGGTAGGTCCTCTACTTAGCGTGGAAGGAGAGCTCAAAACTAATGACAACAAGAAAGCTTTGGTGCTTAACGCCTATTTTGCTTCAGTCTTTCTTTAAAACGTTTATGATGAGCAGGTACTCAACACAATTAATATTAACAACTAGGAGGAAGTTATGCAAGCAAAATAGGGAAAGAACAAGTTAAAGACTATTTAGATGCTTTAGATGTACTCAAGTCAACAGGGTCTGATGAAATTCATCTTAAGCAACTAGCAGAAGCAATTTGGGGGCCATTAGCAATTATCTTTGACAATTCCTGGAGGACAGGACAGGTCCTAGAAGACTGGAGAAGGGCAAACATAGCACCTATCATTAAAAAGTGGAATAAGGAGGCCCCAGGGAATTATACACCAATCTTCCTGACTTCAGGACCTGGAAAGATACTGGACTGAATTATTAAACAATCGATTTGTAAGCCCCTGAAGGATAACAGGGTTAGAAAGGATAGTCAGCATGGACTTATCAAAAACAAAACAAGCCAAAACAACTTAATTTCCTACTTTAATAGGGCTACTGACCTAGTGAAAACGGGGGGAATCAAGAGATAGGATATAATTTTGGTAAGGCTTTGACACGGTCCCTCACAACATTCTCTTAAGCAACCTAGGAAAATGCGGTCCAGATGAAATTACGATAAGGTGACTGCACAACTGGTTGAAAGATCTTACTCAAAGAGTAATTATCAATGGCCTAGGGTCCCCTAGGGGTCAGTCCTGATTCCAGTATTTCCATTAATTACTTGGATAATGAAGTGAAGAGTAGGCTTACAAAATTTGCAGATTACACCATCTGGGAGGAGTTCCAAGCACTTTGGAAGCTAGGTTTAAAATTCAAAATGACCTTGACAAATTGGAGAATTGGTGTGAATTCAACAAAATGAAATTAAATAAAGACAAGTGCAAAGTACTACACTTGAGAAGGACATATCAAATCCATAACCACAGACTGGGGAATAACTGTATAGATGGTCATAGGGCTGAAAAGGATCTGGGGGTTATAGTGGATCACAAACTGAATAGGAGTCAGCAATGTGATGCATGTAGTACGTAGGACACAGGAGGTAACTGTCCTGCTTTACTCAGCACTGGTGAGGCCCCAGCTGGAGTACGGCATCCAGTTCTGGGCACCACAATTCAGGAAGGATGTGCACAAATCGGAGAGTCCAGAGGAGAGCAACAAAAATGATCACAGGTTTAGAAAAGCTGATCTCTGAGGAAAGGTTAAAAAACTGGGCATTTTTAGTCTTGGGAAAAGAAGACAGAGGGGAGAGACCTGAGAACAGTCTTCAAATATGTTACAGGCTGTGATAAAGAGGATGGGAAGAAATTGTTCTACAGGTCCACTGAAGGTAGGAGAAGAAGTAATGGTCTTAATCTGCAGCAAGGGAGAGTTGGATTACATATTAGGAAAAACTTTCTAACTTTAGGGACAATTAAGCTCTGGAATAGGCTTCCAAGAGAGGTTGTGGAGTCCCCATCATTGGAAGTTTTTAAACACAAGTTGGACAAACCCCTGTCAAGGATGGTCTAGGTGTACCTGGACCTGCCACCGTGCAAGGAGCAGGATTGATGACTTCTCAAGCTCCCCTCCAGCTCTGTATGTCTCTGATTCTAAGGTTCTATGATTAATCATTGTGCCTGGTGCTGCACAAACACCTTATAAATGACAATCTGATTCTCCTTCTGGGGAAGCTTGTTGGTGAGTTTAGTTGCTCAGTTACTGGGCTGGCATTAGCCCTCAGAAGCATTTGCCCGTCTTGCTGAGCTCGTGAATCACTCGTTCCCAAATCTGTCTGGTTCTCATCCCATACACGATGGGATTTAACATGGGAGGAACGATTACAAAGCCATTGGCCAGCAGGACGTGAATATAGTGAGGGATGTTAGCTCCAGCAAAGCGATATGCGAAGATTGAGAAAAAGGCAGGAATGTAAAACATCAATATGACACAGATGTGGGAGCTGCAGGTGCCCAGAGCCTTGAGCCGGGCATCTTTGGACGGGAGCCGGAAGACGGCCTGGAGGATCAGAATGTAGGTAAGGGAGCCCACCAGGCAAACCCCTCTGATGACAGCTGCCGCCGCGATTTTCCCTATCTTTGAGTGCGTTAGTATGGTGGTGTATCTCAGGGGGTCGCAGCTGGCGACGTATCGATCGAACGCCATGGCCAGCAGGATGGCCAACTCTGCAACGAAAATAAAATGGATAATGAACATCTGGGTAAAGCAGGCACTGAAAGCGATTTCCCGGGCGTTGAACCAGAATATGCTGAGCGTTTTGGGCATTGTGGAGGTAGAGAGCAGAACATCAGCTACTGCCAGCATGGCCAGGAACAGGTCCATGGGCTCGTGCAGGCTCTGCTCTTCGATGATAATGAAGAGCAGGAGGCCATTCCCCAGCAGGGCGGTCGTGTAAATGGAGCAGAAGGGGATGGAGATCCAGCTGTGAGAGGCCTCCATGCCTGGGATGCCGACCAAGGCGCAGCTTACGAGAGTGAATCTGGTGTGATTGAGAGTGGCCATGATGGGGCGAGGCGCCGTTCCAGTTCACACGTGTTTCCTGTAGACAAAACAAGTGGCAATGACTGCCGGTTAACTGCGAGTCAGATCAGGTGAATTTCACCTCTGGGCACCGATGGCCCTACGCAGGCTTCGTCTATATAAAAAACAAAAACAAAAAAACTAAAAACCCTGAGGCAGGAAGTCTCAGCACCGAGGTCTACAGACACAGGGACATAATATGGCACTAAAAGTAGTCGTGTAAAGATTCCAGCTCAGATTGGAGCTCAGGCTCTGAAACCTGGAGAGGGGAGTTTTAGAACAAAGTGTAGACATACCCTGAAAAACTTAGGGACCACGTAATTCCTATTCAATCAGAGATTGCAAGGCCAGAAGGGACCATTGGGATCATCTCGTCTGACCTCCTGCACAGCACAGGCCAGAGAACGTCCTCAAAATAATTAATCCACTATGGCCCTTGGTAACTTGTTTCAATCGTTAATCATGCTCATTGTTAAAAATGTGAGGCCTTATTACCCATCTAGCCATCGGATAGTGTTATACCTTTATCTGGTAGACTGAAGAGCAATTTTCGTTCCCCATGAAGGTACTTATCACCTTTGATCAAGTTACCCCTGTGGCATTACGTCCCATATTCTTCATAGAGATATTGTTATGATCTGAATATGGCATAACTAAGATGTGTCTTATGCAAGATGGGTCATGTGAGATATCATTGGAAAAGTTATGATTTACTGAATATGATTATCCTATTTGTATACATGTATCATTTCTGTATCTGAAATTAGGAATATTGACTATTTAACAATTACAACTGTGTTTATACCTGGGGAACGCCCTGCAGACAATATGCAATCAGCCTGGATGGGCCATTAGGAAAGACAATGGGTCTTTAAAGATGCTGATCTCCCGTCTTCCTGGAGGTCCTTCCTGTCGACGTCACAAATAAACCTTGTTTCATCATTGCTTTGGCACTGCAGGGTCATGTGATCATGTCACCTGGTACTGGATACCATCTTGGACTGCTGGTACTTTTCCACTGAAGGGGGGTGGGGATCAAACTGGGAAACAAAGAATTCCCGCAATATGTAAATCCTATTTAAGCCCGGGGAGTGAGTTAATCAAGGTCGCTGGCTGTTCACTGAATCCCCGCCCAGAATGACTGCTGAAAACACCTAAGACTGATCTGGGGAAGAAGGACTGGGACCCAGGTTGAGAAAGGGGTCTGGCGTGTGAAAAACTGGAACTTTAAGCTGGAAGCAAGAGCGGTTTGTCTTCAAGAAACTCTGCAACCTGTCTAAAACAACACTTAGGGTGAGAAATTACTACTTGTAACCCGTTTCTTTAGTACATTAGGCTTAGTTTGCATGATTGTTTATTTTGCTAAGTAATCTGCTTTGATCGGTTTGCTATCACTCATAACCACTTTAAATCTACCCCTTGTACTTAATAAACTTGTTTTATTTATTCTAAACCCAGTTTGTGTTATACATAACAGTGGCAGGGGGGAGCTGTGCATCTCTTCCTCCACGTTGAGGGAGGGAGGGAATTTCATGAATTTACGCTGTACGGGTTTCTGTGCAGTGCAAGACAATACAATTTGGGGGTTGCACTGCAACGGAGGGTGCACTTGAGTCCTGGGCAATGTCCTACCTGAGCTTTCCACACAGAGCTGATCTCAGAGTCTGTGCTTCTTTCTGCAGCTGGGTGTGTCCCTACCACTGTGTGTGCGCGAGCCCGGCACAGCAGGATGGTGTCAGGGAGTCCAGTCTGGGGGGAACAGGTGAACTCAGTGGGACCCCAGTACATCAGGTGACACCCTGGATGGGGGAAACCCATCACAACCCCTTAACCTTCTCTTTGTTAGGCTAAAACGATTGAGCGCCTTGAGTCTATTACTATAAGACAGGTTTTCTCATCTTTTAATCATTGTCATGGCTCTTCTCTGAAACCTTCCCAATTTACCAACATCCTCCTTGAACTACGGACACCAGAACTGGACACAATATTCCAGCAGTGCTCTCCTGAGACCCAAATACAAAGGTCATATAACCTCTCTCCCCCTACTCAAGATCCCCCTGTTTTTGCATCCAAGGCTCACAGTGGCCCTCTTGGCCACAGCATTACATTGGGAGCTCATGTTCAGCTGATTATCCACCATGTCCCTCAAATCTTTTTAAGACTCACCTCTTCCCAAGATAGGATCCCCCACCCTGTAAGTACGGCCGACATTCTTTGTTCCTAGATGTCTGCATTCACATGTGACCCAATTAAAACACATGTTATTTGCTTGTGCCCAGGGCTTTGTCAAGCCTGATCTTAAAAGCCTCTAAGGAAGGAGATTCCACCACCTCCCTAGGTAACCCATTCCAGTGCTTCACCACCCTCCTAGTGAAATAGTGTTTCCTAATATCCAACCTAACCCTCCCCCATTGAAACTTGAGACCGTTGCTCCTTGTTCTGTCATCTGGTACCACTAAGAACAGTCCAGATCCATCCTCTTTGGAACTCCCTTTCAGGTAGTTGAAAGCAGCTATGAAATCCCCCCCTCATTCTTCTCTTCTGGAGAGTAAACAATCCCAGTTCCCTCAGCCTCTCCTCATAAATCATGTGCTCCAGCCCCCTAATCATTTTTGTTGTCCTCCGCTGGACTCTTTCCAATTTTTCCACATCCTTCTTGTAGTGTGAGACCCAAAACTGGAAACAGTACTCCAGATGAGGCCTCACCAACACTGAATAGAGGGGAATGATCACGTCCCTCAATCTGCTGGCAATGCCCCTACTTACAGCCCAAAATGCCGTTAGCCTTCTTGGCAACAAGAGCACACTGTTGACTCATATCCACCTTCTCGTCCACTGTAACCCCTAGGTCCTTTTCTGCAGAACTGCTGCCTAGCCAGTCTGTCCCTAGTCTGTAGCAGTGCATGGGATTCTTCCGTCCGATTGAACTGGTACTTAGGCCTGCATGAGTAGGACATAAAGGGGGGCCTAGATCTTGTGCTGGGTCACTGCCTGTGGGGGCAGGGGGGGAATTTCCCCATACTGAGGTACATAGAGAGTGCCTTTTCAAGAGCCGTCATTTTAGTAGTGGTGCCATTGAAATACTGCATTCAGAGAAGGAATACTGCATTCCAATTCCAAATACTGCATTCCAATTCCCCCACCCCCATTCCCCCCTTTACTTCCTGATTGACTGCAGACTATATAGTATTGAGTTCTGCTTAGCTATACCTTAACCAATCATTTTACTGAAATGTAACTAACCAATCCTAACATATTGTAACATGATTATTTAACCAATTATATCCCACCACCTTAATTGGTTTACACCCAACAAAATTAATTAAACAGCCGACAGAAACAATCACAGAACCAGGCAGGTTTCGGAGTACTTGTGGCACCTTAGGCTAGGTCTACACTACCCGCCTGAATCGGCGGGTAGAAATCGACCTCTCGGGGATCGATTTATCGCGTCCCATCGGGGCGCGACAATCGATCCCCGAATCGGCGCTCTAACTCCACCAGCGGAGGTGGTAGTAAGCGCCGCCGACAAAAAGCCGCAGAAGTCGATTTTGCCGCCGTCCTCACAATGGGGTAAGTTGGCTGTGATATGTCGAATTCAGCTACGCTATTCACGTAGCTGAATTTGTGTATCTTAAATCGACTCCACCCTGTAGTGTAGATGTACCCTTAGAGACTTACACATTTATTAGAGCATAAGCTTTTGTGGACTACAGCCCACTTCTTCGGATGCATATCCGAAGCAGACAGAGATTATACCAGGGGTAGACAACCTATAGCACGCGTGCCAAAGGCGGCACACGAGCTGATTTTCAGTGGCACTCACACTGACCGGGTCCTGGCCACCGGTCCGGGGGGCTCTGCATTTTAATTTAATTTTAAATGAAGCTTCTTAAACATTTTAAAAACCTTATTTACTTCATATATAACAATAGTTTAGTTATATATTATAGACTTACAGAAAGAGGCCTTCTAAAAACATTAAAATGTATGACTGGCACGCGAAACCTTAAATTAGAGTCAATAAATGAAGACTCGGCACACCACTTCTGAAAGGCTGCCGCCCCCTGGATTATACAGACAAACAATAGGGAAGTGGAGATTACAGTGACAGAACAATACAGAAATGAGGATTTCACATCCCAGCTATTGATAAGTGAGTTCTTGCCAGGCAGGATGCTATCAAACTCAGTTTCCTCTTACATCTTCTAGCCTCTTCCCTTTCTCTGGAGCTGATATATCGATCACCTTCCGAACAGCCCCAGATCTCCTTATTTCAATGTGACGGGTTTGGGATGTGAGGATGTGACCATTCACTTCCCAGCTTACGGCTGCCCCGGGGCTTAGCCAAAGGCCTTAGCCTAAGAACAGGGCCTCAGACTGTCACAGTGAGAAAAGGCCCTTACACCAGCAGACAGTGATTTCGATTCTTTCTTTTATACCTCTAGAACTAGCTACGTGATAAGAATACACCTAAATTCATAAAGTCTAGGCCTTCGCAGGCAGGCCTGAATAGCTATATCCTAACAGAGACTATTGCAGGGGCTTGATTTTTCTTACCTTCAGCTAACACACTTGGTAGGGGATCCCGTAGTGCTGCAGCCACTGTCTGCAGAAACTGACCCCTCCCTATTCTATCATCCTGCTAACCAAGAGATACTCTAGTGTTCTTTGTTTTAAGTTTTTTCACCTGTATTGTGTTCCAAATTTGTCCCAAAGCAGGTGGAGAGGAAATATGTTACAACGTCACACACGGCGTGACCACCTGTCCTTTGTTGGGGGCCCAGTGTTCCACATTACACATCAAATCAATAAATATTGTCTTGTAAACACCAGTAATCATGCAAAGGATTGGACACTGTAATACAATCGGTTCTTTGTATATGAGTGTGGGTCACAAATCAAACATCGGGGGGTGCCCTTAAAAATAGACTTTCTCCAATAATTTCCAAGTTGTCCTTTATTTGAAATCTAAAGGGTCTGTATAAAGGCATGAGGGAGATTACCAGAGCCAGGGACTAGTTGTTCTGGTGCAGGAACATCAGAGCTAGGGAAGTTATGCGTTCCCTGTTGCCAGGCCCTTTTGTGCTGCCCATGGTGTTGGCACCATCTGTCATCGGTTTCACCCCCACTCTGGACTTTAGAGTACAGAAATGGGGACCTGCATGTGAACCTCTGAACTGAATTACCAACTTAGATCTGGTTTTGCTGCCACCACTCCCAAGTTTTAACTCCTTTCCCTGGGTAGCCTTGAGAGACTTCTTCACCAATTTCCTGGTGAACACCGATCCAAACCCTTGGATCTTAACACAAGGAGAATGTAACCATCCCCCCTCCTTTCCCCCACCAATTCCTGGTGAGCCCAGATCCAACCCCCTTGGATCTTAAAACAAGGAAAAATCAATCAAGTTCTTAAAAAGAAGGCTTTTAATTAAAGAAAAGAAAGGTAAAAGAAAACCCTCTGGGAGAGATTAGCATACCAGCTACTCTCACAGACAACAGATTCCAAACACAGAGGATGTCCCCCTGGGCAAAAACTTAGTTACACAAAACATACCCAATATGATTATTCCCTAATGTCCAAGACAAGTTAGAAAGAAAATAAACATAAACCTATTTATTTCCTTCACTAATACTCACTACTTGATAAGAGGCTGAATTCTGGAGCTTTCCTACTCTGGTCAAAACTTAAAACTGAAACTAAACAAAGGGAACTTCCCTCCTTCCTTTTGAACCACCTTGTCCCCCGCCCGCTTGGTTCCTCTGGTCAGGTGTCAGCTAGGCTAGGTGAACTTCTTAACCCTTTACAGGTAAAAGAGGCATTAACCCTTAACTATCTGTTTATGACACCATCAGACCCACTTACTTTTTGCAGACTCCGGGCGGCACCCTCCAATGCAAAGTGCCAGGCTTTGCGCACAGCGATGCCTGGCTGCTGGCAGGCTCCTAATGTGCCCCGCTGACTGGGTGGGTTGCAGTGGCCATGCCAGTGGCAGAGGCCGGACCAGCCCCAGTGCATTGCCCCCAGATGCACTGACAGAGACACGCCCCAAAACACACTAGCCAACATGCATCTCCTGCAGGGAGGGACTGGCCTGCACAGCCACCTAGGGGAGCAGCTGCTGTGTGCCACTTGCTGGCAGGGGTGTGGGTGAGGGTCTACACAGCATTTAAAGCTGGCTGCCCCCTGTGGCTGACTGGGGCTCGCTGTGGGGCTCTGTCTGGGCTAGCTGAACCCCAAGCTCCGAGACCCCTGGGGGGGAAGGGACTCACAGAGGCCAAATGTCTACACAGCCCCAGTCCGCTGAGCAACTGCAGGAAGGGGTGTGGGCCTGGCAGAGCTAATCCCCAGACATGGCCAGAAGGAGGCGCCCCTAGGGAAAAGCAGAGCACCCTGTGACACGCTCTCAGAGAGGAAGAATGGGCTTGTGATTACGGCTCTGGGGTGGGACTTGGGAGCCCTAGATTCAATTCCTGGTTCTGCCACTGACTCCCTGTGTGGCCTTGGGTGAGTCACTTAGCGTCCCTGGAGCTCCGTTCCCCACCTACCAACTGGGGGCAATGTGACTTCTTTGCTCCCACCCTTTGTTTAGGTTGAGAGTTCTCTGGGGCAGGAGCTGCTCTCGCCGTATGTGTCCAGCCCAGTGCAGCAGCGCCCTGATCCCCGTTAGGGCTTGTACGTGCTCCCCTGTCCCCGTGGGAAATAACAGCCAGAGCCTGGGCGTTTGGGCTGGCGATGGGGAAAGCCGTCAGGAATATCGTTCAGACAAACACTGGGAAATCCCCTGTTTAAAGATCGCACCTGCATGAGGCTGATGTAGAAACTGGTGAGTCCCTGGGGCTCCCTGGTGGCTCAGAGCCCCGCTGGGATTCCCAGGGAGGCAGTATAAATATCCCTGGGTCTCAGCCCGGGTCAGTGCGGTTCACACTGCCTGGAGCTCTGCACCCGGATCACAGGCAGAGATTCCTCAGCCCCGGCTAGAGCAGGAGCATGGTGAGTCGTTTGGGATCGGGGCAGGCCTCCATTACTGTGCATCCCTCTCTTTAGAAAATCGCCCGTTGCGTATCATCAGTGGGAACATTAGCAGGCCAAGGACCCAGGCCAAGGGCACCTTCAGCATCCACTGGTTTCAATGGGAGTGGAGGGCACATAGGATCTTGCAGGATCGAGTGCACAGTCAAAGAAAAGACAGTGATTATATAGACTCAAATGCAGAGTGTGTTTTATGCTTGCAAGGAGCTGCAGTATTCTCATCGGGTATTGCTGCTAGCGTGCAGCAGACACAGGAACAGAAAATATGCATTCCCAGTTCTTGTCTCATCACCTGGCCACTCCCTGGCCCGAATCCTGCAAAGACATTCCACAGGAGGGGTCCCTGTAAGATCAACACCTATGTTCATTTTTCCAGTGTGCAGGAGGAGATAATTAAAAGCACCAAAGAACAAACTTCAGCTACTACAAAGGTAGGAACAGAGGCATTGCCAGACTTCGTCAGACCAGGGTCTGTCTCGTCCAGCGTCCCCCTCCAACAGTGAACAGCACCAGGTGCTGCAGGGAAGGGGCAAGAAACTCCAGAACTGGCAGATGTGGGATAACAGGACACTTCTTCAGGGATCATCCTGACCGGTAATAGTTGGCAATTGATTTAAATGTGAAGCGTGAGGTTTAATCTCTTTCAATAATCGGTTATGTAGCACTAACTCTTAGAAATATTGACTGATTGATTAAAGATGAGGATTAGAACTTTCCTGCAGACTCCCTATACCAGGCGATGGCAAATTCGTTCTGTGGAGAGGGTTGAATTTCAATGTTAACTCTGGTCCATTGGCTGGGGTGTAGAGATAGACCAATGGATCTGCCATTGATATCAAAGGGAGCACTGCATGGAGCTCACGGGTAGAGGGATCTGAAAAGGACTTGGGGGTCATGGTGGATAATCAGCTGAACATCAGCTCCCAGTGCGGTGCTGGGGTCAAATGGGGCTAATGTGATTCTTGGACATATGAACAGGGGACTCTCAAGTACGAGTAGGGAGATTATATGACCTTTGTATTTGGCACTGGGGTGACCCCTGCTGGAATCCTGTGCCCAGTTCTGGTGTCCTCATTTCAAGAAGGATGTTGATAAACTGGAGAGGGGTCAGAGAAGAGCCATGGGAATGATTAAATGATTGGAAGAGCTGCCTTGTAGTGACAGACTCAAGGAGCTCAGTCTGCTTAGTTTAACGAAGAGAAGGCGAAGGGGTGACACGATCACAGTTTATGAGTACTGAGATGGGGACCAGAAATGTGAGAACAGGGGGATCTTCAGTCCACAAACGTCTAACACGATTCAATGGCTGGAAGTTGAAGCTAAACAAATTCAGACTAGAAATAAGGCACAAATTCTCAGCAGTGAGGGTGATTAGCTCTTGGAACAAGTGACCACAAGTTGCGGTGGATTCTCCATCCCTGACAATCTTGAAATCGAGAGTGGAGGCGTTTAGAAAGATCTGCTCTTTGTCAAACAGGAATTGATTCACGTCAGTTCATTGGGCTTGTGTTACACAGGAGATCAGATGTGATGATCACGGTGGTCCCCTGTGGCTGTAGAATCTATGAATCCATTAGGAATCCCTTCTGCAGTGACTAACCTTTGAGTTGCCGTTGTGTTGAGTTGTTCAGTAGTTGACTGTTGCATTCAGCATCAATCAATGGGAAAATATAAAGTAGGAACCGAGCTGGGTGAATAATTCCTGACAAAGCTGAACTTCACCTTCTTGGTTTCTGTTTGTGCATCGTCCTAGAGCTGACTGAGATTTGCATTCATGCATAAGTTATCTGAAATTATCCGCCCAATAATGCTTGTGCTGTGGCTTCTTTACAGGGTGTTTGCAGGTGTTCCGTTTCTGTTCTTTACAGGTCTGAATGTAGCTCTTATGCTCAGGTTTGTATTGCATTCAAAGAAAGCACATTTCAAGTTCACGTTATGTGAATCTTGGCACTATTTCCTGAAAAGAACCTGTTTCTGGTGGCCGAGAGGGACCTGGGCCTTGTGCAAGCTCTCGGCAGGGGGTGAATTTTGCTCTAGAATGTTAGTGAGAAGTGAGCGTGAAAGGGGCACTACCCCGCAAGTACTGACCTTGTCTTTCTTTCCAGCTTTGCCTAGCATCCAAGCAGAGCCCACACCTCCTCATGTCTGCTGTCAACAGCACAAAATTCAGTCATCTCACGTTCATCCTTCTCGGCATCCCGGGCCTGGAGGACTGGCACACCTGGATCGCCATCCCCTTCTGTTTGATGTACAGTGTTGCTCTTTTAGGGAACTGTGTTCTAATATTCCTTATTGCAACAGAGCGCAGCCTCCAGGAGCCCATGTACCTTTTCCTCTCCATGTTGGCAGTCAGCGATTTAATATTATCTACTTCTACAGTGCCGAAAATGCTGGCCATCTTCTGGTTTAGGGCCAGGGAAATTGCTTTCGAGTCCTGTCTCATCCAGATGTTCTTTGTTCACTTTGGGTTTGTTGCTGAGTCGGCAATCCTGCTGGCCATGGCGTTTGATAGGTATGTAGCCATCTGCGACCCCCTGAGATACACCAGCGTGCTAACCAATGCGAAGATTGGGAAAATTGCCACGGCCATAGTTATCAGAAGCTTTTGTATAATTGTCCCCGATGTCTTTCTGCTCAAATGGCTGCCCTTCTGTGGAAGCAACGTCCTATCGCACTCATACTGCGAGCACATAGGGGTGGCCAGACTGGCCTGTGCAGACATAACCGTTAATATCTGGTATGGCTTTGCAGTGCCGATTGTAACTGTTATACTAGACGTTGTATTTATTGGGGTGTCTTATGTGCTGATCCTCAAGGCTGTCTTCAGGCTCCCCACCAAAGATGCCCGGCTCAAGGCTTTTAGCACCTGTGGCTCCCATGTCTGTATCATCATCTTGTTTTATACCCCAGCATTTTTCACTCTCCTAACGCACCGCTTTGGCCGTCACGTCCCCCGTCACATTCACATCCTGCTGGCCGATCTCTACGTGCTCATCCCCCCCGTGCTAAACCCCATTGTTTACGGGATGAAAACCAAGCAGATTCGGAAACAAGTGGGCTGCATGTTCTCACAGAAGTGGAAATGGTGCTGAGTGCCCCCGCTGGGCTGCTAGCTGAGCAAGGAAACTTACTAGTTTGTCTTCTTCCGCGCTGCATGGAGAGGGTCCCTTGGCACCGAAAAATGGAAGTTAACACTTTAACTCTCTGTAGCAAAATAGACATCATCAGCTCCCGGGATATTTCATTGCACACCCAGGTCCATGGCACTATGTCTGAAGAGAAGACTGAGGGGTGGTCTGATAAAAGTCTTTAAATCTGTGAAGGGCTTTTATAAAGAGGACGGTGTTCAATTGTTCTCCATGTCCACTGAAGGTAGGACAAGAAGCAAGGGGCTTAATCTGAGTTTTAGGTTTCATATTACGAAAAACTTTCTAACTCTCTGGGTAGTTAAGCTCTGGAACAGTTACTAGGGAGGTTGTGGAATCCCCATCACTGGAGGTTTTTAAGACCAGGCTGGACAAACACCTGTCAGGGATGGTCTAGGTTTACTTGTTCCTGCCTTGTGAGGTCCCTTCCAGACCTACATCTCTATGAAGTGACGAGCACTGGTTTCTTGAGAGGGCAGTGCCTTTTTATATGGCTGGTCTCTCGGCACTCAAAACAAACCCATGTCCTTGCCTTGTCAGTAGGCCATATTTCGGCCTTCACCCGCCTAGCCCCTTCTCCTGGGCTCCCCTTCCCCTCACAGTTCAAAGAGCGAGATCATGTGTTTGATTTGCTTATTCTTGGCCAGTGAACCGAGGGGAAGGAGACTGGGTGAGGTGGTGTAGGCTTGGAAGCTGGGGAGATGCCTTGCCAGCATAGTCTGGTACTTTGAAAATGGAGGCATTCCTGTTCTGGTTGAGGAGGCCTGTACGGTTGGAGTTATGGGTTCAGAATTATACAGTGCAGGGTCGTCCCCGACCCCAGCACTCACACAGCCCCTCAGCTAAATCCCCTAAAATAACCTAGGCTAACAGAGGGCAATGGGTGGCAGGGGATGAGTTCCTCAGCAGTGAGGGGGTTCATTGATGGCTTGCTCTTTGCTAACATTTGAGTCTGGATGAGATAGAGGCAGAGCAGGTCCCTGGGGATCCCTGCTAGGGTGACCAGACAGCAAGTGTGAAAAATCGGGACAGGGGGGTAATAGGAACCTATATAAGATAAAGACCCAAAAATCGGGACTGTCCCTATAAAATTGGGACATCTGGTCACCCTAATCCCTGCTGGCTCTGAGCTCCCACTCTGGTATTCCCAGGGCAGCAGTATAAATATCCCCATGTCTCAGCCCCAGTCACTGTGAACAGGACCAGTCCTAGATCGAATGGCACCCCAAGCAAGGAGCATCTTTGACACCCCCTCTTCATTTGTTAAACCTTTGAATACCTTATTTTTTAATGCATTTGTAGCTCATTTCACGACTTTGATGCACTATTTGCATGCATGATTAAGACTATAAATTTGCACGCTAAGATCTGTAAATCTGTATTTATTCATGCCATATGTAAGCAAATCCATTTTTTTAATAGTGTTACAGTCAGTGACATCTGTAGAATGTTAACCCTCGTCCTTTAGTTCAAAAGGTCGTTTTTCTCGCCTTTGCCCTTGGGAACTGAAGCACAGCGTCAGACAGATCCAACGACTGGACAATGGCATTTTCAAGTGAAAAAAGAATGAGCAATCTCATTAAATATGTTCTTTATTAGGCACTGCTTACACGCTTCAAGTCTTAGAACACAGGTACACTTTCACAATTACACAATAAAATGAGGTTCACAATATCGTAGCTGGACTCTTACTTCACTTTGTTTTTCTATCTCACTGACTGACTGACTGGTCCAGCCCCGCCCGTTATCTACCCACCAGGGCATGGCAGACCACATTCTAGGAGGTTCCAGGAAAATGTAGTTCTCAGAAAGTCTGGAAGGTTCCAAGAGGTTCTAGAAAGGTCCAGAACATTCTAGAAGGTTAGTGAAAAATGAATCCACATGGGGAATACCTGAAACATTTTCCTTCACACATTCTTTTTTCCCTTTTGTCACTAACAACAAAAACAGCACCCCGAGCTAGGTGCCCCTCAAGCCTGGCACCCCAGGCAGTCGCCTGCCCCTAAATCCGGCCCTGAATGTGATCCTCACCCGGATCACAGGCAAAGATTCCTCATCCCCGGCTGGGCAGGAGCCTGGGGAAGGAGAAATTTCTGGACTATGTCTGACTCTCTCAGACTTCCCAAGTGATCTCAGGCCAATAGCTTCAAGTCTCTAATAGGCACTGCCTTGATTTTTTGGATGCTCAACTGTAGGCACCCAAATTTGAAAATTTGGGCCTAAACGTAGGCCCCTAATGCCACACACCAGAGCAGCATGCCTCCCAATATTCCAAGTGGCTAAAGCGGGACGGGCATTGCAACCTGGCACACAAGGGTCACAGCACCGCTTAGGTTTGGCCCATCTGCCCCTCTGCAGATGGAGACAGGGGGCAGCTGGCCAAACCTAAGGGGGGGAGCGGGGCGCTGTGACCCCCATGCCCCTGATTGCAACACCACTTCCCCCTACACACACACTCTAGGCAGCCCTGAATGCAGGAAATGTTCTATCTCAGCCAGGAGAGGTGGTTTTGGGGGTCAAATCAAGCCAGCCCTGTGACACCCTGGGACTATTGGGAAGTATGGAACAGGCAGTGAAGAGCTGGAGGTTTCTGGAGACAGGCATCCAAAATCAGAGTCCCCTTTTGAAAAGGTGAGCCTTAACCGCTGAGCCTGTTTATCCTTCTGCGCTTTGGCGTTCAAACACCAGGCCCTGCTCAGAACTTTCCCAGCTTTGGATTTCACGTTTGCAGGTTGAACCTCTCAATAATGAGCCAAATCCAAATTCATCCACATCTAGGTTCAAAATTTAGGCTTAGATCTGAAGTTTCATCTGTAGCCCCAACAACTAGTAAGCCACATTCCAGTCTCAGAAAAGAGCTGCAAGAATTATTCAAGGTCTGAAAAACCTGCCATATAGCGACAGACTTAAGAAGCTCAATCTACAGAGTTGATCCAAGAGAAGTTTATGAGGTGACTTGATCATGGTCTACAGGGAAGAGATTTCTGCCAGCAGAAGGCTCTTTAATCTAGCAGACACAGGCATAACTAGCCCAAATTTTAACAATGGGGGTAATTAACCATGGGAACAATTTACCAAGGCAGGCATTGGATTTTCCCTCACCTGAAGTCTTTAAATCAAGACTGGATCCCTTTCTGAGAGATGTGCTCGGACTCAGAAGTTACAGACTAGATGCAGAAATTATTGGGTGAACATCTCTGTCCTACGCTATGCCAGAGGCCATGGCAGATCATCATAATGGTCTCTGGCCCTCAATACCTTAATACCTGAGTTTCTTACACTCATGAACAGATTTTATCCTCTGGACCACTGGGAGCCAGGGAAGTAAGTGGGCTGTAGTCCACGAAAGCTTATGCTCTAATAAATTTGTTAGTCTCTAAGGTGCCACAAGTACTCCTGTTCTTCTATCACTAGAGAGACTCCAGGGCAGGCAAGGGAAAGGCCAGAGTAAAGACTTCAAGTGAGGCTGTTGCTTAGGTTACAGATTTGACATATGATCAAGTGTATCACTGCCCCCTAGGGAATGGGATAGGTCAGACCCAACCCCACATCTATGATCAAGACAATCTCTGTTTGCAGTGTTGGTGTCGCCCCATCCATCCCAGCATATTAGACACAAGGTGGGGGAGGTGATATTTTTTTATTGGACCAACTTATGCTGATGGAAGACACAAGCTTTCAAGCTACTCAGACCAGAATAAGAGCTCATTACAAAAGCAGCCTTTGACAAGGTCCCTCACCAAAGGCTCTTATGTAAATTAAGCTGCCATGGGATAAAAGGGAAGGTCCTTTCATGGATTGAGAACTGGTTAAAAGACAGGGAATGGAGAGGGGTAACTAGTGGTGTTCCCCAAGGGTCAGTCCTCGGACCGATCCTATTCAACTTATTCATAAATCATCTGGAGAAAGGGGTAAACAGTGAGGTGGCAAAGTTTGCAGATGATACTAAACTGCTAAAGATAATTAAGTCCAAAGCACACTGTGAAGAACTTCAAAAAGATCTCACAAAACTAAGTGATTGGGCAACAAAATGGCAAATTAAATTTAATGTGGATAAATGTAAAGTAATGCACATTGGAAAAAATAACCCCAACTATACATACAATATGATGGGGGCTAATTTAGCTACAACGAGTCAGGAAAAAGATCTTGGAGTCATTGTGGATAGTTCTCTGAAAATGTCCATGCAGTGTGCAGAGGCAGTCAAAAAAGCAAACAGGATGTTAGGAATCATTAAAAAGGGGTAGAGAATAAGACAGAGAAGATCTTATTGCCCTTATATAAATCGATGGTACGCCCCCATCTCGAATACTGCGTACAGATGTGGTCTCCTCATCTCAAAAAAGATATACTGGCACTAGAAAAGGTTCAGAAAAGGGCAACTAAAATGATTAGGGGTTTGGAACGGGTCCTATATGAGGAGAGATTAAAGAGGCTAGGACTCTTCAGCTTGGAAAAGAGGAGACTAAGGGGGATATTATAGAGGTATATAAAATCATGAGTGATGTGGAGAAAGTGGATACGGAAAAGTTATTTACTTATTCCCATAATACAAGAACTAGGGGTCACCAAATGAAATTAATAGGCAGCAGGTTTAAAACAAATAAAAGGAAGTTCTTCTTCAGCGCACAGTCAACCTGTGGAACTCCTTACCTGAGGAGGTTGTGAAGGCTAGGACTATAACAGAGTTTAAAAGAGAACTGGATAAATTCATGGTGGGTAAGTCCATTAATGGCTATTAGCCAGGACGGGTAAGGAATGGTGTCCCTAGCCTCTGTCTGTCAGAGGGTGGAGATCATAGAATCATAGAATATCAGAGTTGGAAGGGACCTCAAGAGGTCATCTAGTCCAACCCCCTGCTCAAAGCAGGACCAATTCCCAGCTAAATCATCCCAGCCAGGGCTTTGTCAAGCCGGGCCTTAAAAACCTCCAAGGAAGGAGACTCCACCACCTCCCTAGGTAACGCATTCCAGTGTTTCACCACCCTCCTAGTGAAATAGTTTTTCCTGATATCCAACCTGGACCTCCCCCACTGCAACTTGAGACCATTGCTCCTTGTTCTGTCATCTGCCACCACTGAGAACAGCCGAGCTCCATCCTCTTTGGAACCCCCCTTCAGGTAGTTGAAGGCTGCTATCAAATCCCCCCTCATTCTTCTCTTCTGGAGACTAAACAATCCCAGTTCTCTCAGCCTCTCCTCATAAGTCATGTGCTCCAGACCCCTAATCATTTTTGTTGCCCTCCGCTGGACTCTTTCCAATTTTTCCACATCCTTCTTGTAGTGTGGGGACCAAAACTGGACACAGTATTCCAGATGAGGCCTCACCAATGTCGAATAAAGGGGAACGATCACGTTCCTCGATCTGCTGGCAATGCCCCTACTTATACAGCCCAAAATGCCGTTAGCCTTCTTGGCAACAAGAGCACACTGTTGACTCATAGCACACTGTTGACTCATGGATGGCCGTGAGGAGGGCGCCGGGGGGGGAGGGCGGCCGGAGCCCTGGGAGGAGGGCGGAGTGCCCGGTTGGGGCTCCGCTCTCCCCGGCAGCCAGAGCGCTGGGGGGAGGGCGGCGAGCCCAGCCGTGGCCCCGCTCTCCCCGGCGGCCGGAGCTGGAGCACCGCACCGCGCCGCCTCCCTCCAGGTGCCGCCCCAAGCACAATCTTGGTGGGCTGGTGCCTGGAGCTGGCCCTGCCCACAAAGCAGAGGGGCTGGGTCCGTACTCAATACCTCAAATGAACTAGACACCTAATGGAACAGAGTGAACAACTCCAGATTCTGAGCATGGTACTGAGCACTAGGAACTAACTCCCGATGTGCTTGGGCAGGTCACTGCGCATAGTGAGGCTGTTTATAAAATGCCCCTCACTGTCGCATCCAGGCAGATAAGTGGGGAGGGGTAGAGTTACGTAAACCACCTTGGAAATAATGCTTTGCCCTTCTCCATCCAAGGCTGTCAGTCTAGAATACAAACACGGGTGAATTAAGACTCACAAACCCATTGCAATGTGGGCCTGAGCCCCATTTTACAGATGAGGAGACTGAGGCACAAAGCAGTTAGTTATCTTCTGCAAAAGTCTCTGGGTCCTGGAGATCCTCTGAAAATTAAGTCATAAAATCATACAAGTCTCCAAATGGGGGGCCCCCCAAATCTCAGGCAGCCAAAATTAACAGGAAATGCTGGGAAAGTTTATAGATTCATAGATTCTGGAACTGGAAAGGACCTCGAGAGGTCATCGAGTCCAGTCCCCTGCCCACATGGAAGGACCAAATACTGTCTAGACCATCCCTGATAGACATTTATCTAACCTACTCTTAAGTATCTCCAGAGACGGAGATTCCACAACCTCCCTAGGCAATTTATTCCAGTGTTTAACCACCCTGACAGTTAGGAACTTTTTCCTAATGTCCAAACTAAACCTCCCTTGCTGCAGTTTAAACCCATTGTTTCTGGTTCTATCCTTAGAGGCTAAGGTGAACAAGTTTTCTCCCTCCTCCTTATGACACCCTATTAGATACCTGAAAACTGCTATCATGTCCCTTCTCAGTTGGTGTAAGGGATGTGGTCATACAGCAAGGCTCTGGCAAAGATCAGAATAGAACCCAGGAGTCCAGGTTCCCAGCCTCCCCCGCCTCTCACTGTAACCCCTAGACACCCTCCTCCCCTCCCGGAGCTGGGGGCAGAACCCAGGAGTCCGGGCTGTAACACAACACCCCCCCCCCGGAGCCGGGGGCAGAACCCAGGAGTCCGGGCTGTAACACAACACCCCCCCCCCCCCCCCCCCCCCCCGAGCCGGGGGCAGAACCCAGGAGTCCGGGCTGTAACAGCGCCCCCCCCCTCCCCGAGCCGGGGGCAGAACCCAGGAGTCCGGGCTGTAACAGCACTCCCCCCCTCCCGGAGCTGGAGGTAGAACCCAGGAGTCCGGGCTGTAACAGCCCCCCTCCCCGAGCCGGGGGGCAGAACCCAGGAGTGCAGCTCCCAGCCCCCCAATCCCTAAACCCCTCCCTTTCCTCCTCCTCTTCCTCCTCCTCCCGCCCCCAGCCGGGGACGGAACCCAGGAGTCCGGCCCCCGGCGCCCCCGTCACACCAGGGTCCCCCCGCCAGCGCGCCCAGGGCGCAGCGCCGGGCTCCCGGGGCCGGGCGGGCGGGCGGAGGCAGCGAGCCGCTCTCCAATACGGCCCTGCCTGGGCCGAGCCCGGCCCGCCCCTGCGCCCTGCCCAGCTACTTCCTGCCGGGGCGGCGCCGGCCGGCCGGGAACCGCCGCGAGCCTGGGGCCCGCCGAGCCCGGCTGCAGGTAACGCGCCCGCCCCGGTGCCCTGCCGCGCCGCGCCGCGCCCTGCCCTGCCCTGTCCTGTCCTGCCGCGCCCTGCCCTGCGCTCTGCCCGGCCCGGTCCGGCAGCTCGGGGGAACCACCCGGCTCCGGTCTGCAGCGAGACGGGCCAGGGGGATCCCCGCCCCCCGCAATGCGCTGCTCGCCTCCTGTCCCGCGGGCATCGCAGCAGTGCCTGGAGGAGAGGGGAGCCGTGCACGGTCAGGGAGCAGATCCGTGGCAGAGACAGGACTAGAGCTAATTCTTAGCACTTGTCTACATGGGGAAGTTTATTGGCCCGGCCCGGCCCGGCTGGTGTCGGTTACCCCCGGCGCAGCCCGGCTGGTGTTGGTACTTATCGGTGACGGAGCTAGGGGTGCTCCTGCACCCCCTGGCTTAAAGCGGTTTCCATCATATATGGGGTTTACAGTAAGTGGCCGTCAGCATCCCTGGTATACAAATTGTTCCAGCACCGCCGCCCCGGCGTGGGTACCCCCGGCACCGCCGCCCCGGCGTGGGTACCCCCGGCACCGCCGCCCCGGCGTGGGTACCCCCGGCACCGCCGCTCCGGCGTGGGTACCCCCGGCACCGCCGCCCCGGCGTGGGTACCCCCGGCACCGCCGCTCCGGCGTGGGTACCCTGTGCTGTACGTAGCTAGGTTGGTGTAACTCGCCCTGCGGACATCTGCCCCCTGTAAGAATGGCTTTTTCTGGCTGACTACAGTGTGGTTGTAGCCCTGTGGGTCTCAGGATATTAGAGAGCCCAGGTGGGCGAGGTGACATCTGCTAGACATTAAAAGTCATGGCCTGAACATAGACACTGGGTTTATGGCTTATTACAACAATCCGTAGCCCCCTCTTTTTGTCCTATGACTGCAGGGGTTTTAATGGGCCACTTCATCTTGAATGGGCCCTTACAACATGTGCTAACTACTCAATCCTTCCCGCCTTGCATTAGGCCGGGATGCTGGCAGCCCTGCAGAAGAGCTCTGTGACTCCAAAGTGTGTCTCTCTCCCCAACAGAAGTTGGTCCAATAAACGATATTCCCTCCCCCGCCTTGTTTGTCCGATTTAGCTTCTGTTGCCTGCGAAGTGCCCTAAGCTAACCGGGGGAAGCACTCTTATTTTGGGGGTAAGAATGTCCATGCGGGGACTTACCCCTGAAGAACTATGCCAGCCAACTTCCCTACGTAGACTAGTTCTTAGCCCATTGGGCTACTCGCTGGGCAGGAAAGCTTAGAGCAGCTTTATCCCTAGGACACATTTAAGAGGAGAATGCACACCCCCCGCACAGGGACTAGCGCCGTGAAAACAGTGCCGTCTGGTCCAGCACTTCATTCCCTTCGGTGAAAGGCGTGAGGGTGCATGATTGCAGGTGTGTGTGTGGGGGGGTGTTGGGGTGAACAAGGGGGTGTGTGGACTTGTGTGAGACACCCTGGCCGTGTTCATAGGGACAACAGGGCTCAAAACTGAGGACATCCCAAACAGGGAAACAAAAGCTCTCATTCGGTCTTTGACAGGGTCCAAATAAAAGCCCTCCCACTTTCTGGGCCCCAAGGAGGGGGCAAGGCCTGGTCTCCCCACACACCAGGCCAGCGCACTGGCTCTGCAGCCTGGTAACCCTTCCCGCCCCCCTGACCTAGCGGGAACCCTGGGCCTTGAGCTACAAGGGGCTAAGACCAACTCAGCTGCCAAGAATCATAGAATCATAGAATATCAGGGTTGGAAGGGACCTCAAGAGGTCATCTAGTCCAACCCCCTGCTCAAAGCAGGACCAATTCCCAACTAAATCATCCCAGCCAGGACTTGTTCAAGGTCACCCTGCAAGTCAGTGGCAGAGGAGAGACTAGCGCTCCATTTGGTGCCATATCCCCTGGCTTCTGCTGTACAGGTGATATTTTGGATATAAAAATGGGATGAAATAATAAATAGCTAGCAGATGTGTGGCACGCTCATTTGGCAGGCTGATCAGTGAAGGGTCGAATATACTGGGCAGTGGAGTTAGCAGAGACTTCTGTGGGACCCAGCTGATCCGTTCGTCTGACTCCCTGTACAGTACAGGCCAGCGAACTGCCCCACAGTAATTCCCAGAGCTGATTTTTTTTAGAAAAACGGTTATCGGGCGCAGGGGTTGGTTGCTAGCGGGAGGCATGATCGCACGTGTGATTGTGTATGTGTGTGTGTCACTTGGATCCAGGCCTCTGCTGCCCATGCAGAGATGGTTTGGAGTGCACGGTGCTGAACTCGTCACATGTTTTGTTTTTCAGATGTACGCCTTGCTCCCTGGTGTCCCCTCAGCTTGTCCCGCCGGGGAGGTGCTGGGAGAATGGCTGGCAGTGCGGTCTGGGGTCGTGCCTAAAGGAGAGTTCAGGGAGGCTGATTTCTGTCGGGTGAGGGTCCCGTCTGGCTCTTTCAGTGGGCTCCGGATAGTCTGTGTAATGCCCAGGCTGGCTTCCGCATTCGGTGGTCCCCAAAGGGTCCAGACTCCTAGTGGATTCATGGCTTTACAAAGAGAATGACAAGACCACTCACCTTCCTCATGGCACGCGGGCTGGCTGTGGAGTCACAGCCGTTGGCTGCTGGGCCGCCGGCCGGGTAGTGACTGGTCAGCGGGGTATATGGAAGGAACTGGCAGGTCCCAGCCCAGGTCCTAGTGGCCCAGCATCTACATGACAACCTCCCAGAGAGTAGCCCCTGCAGTTAGATCTAACTACCCACCTCACGGCAGCCTGAGAGGAGAAATTGACTGGCCCTTGCACCAGGGACCCCCACTTGCCCCATTTCCTCTGCTCCCGCTGCCCTAAGGCTGGGCACGTGTGGCTGCCACTGCCCTTGCTGAGCCGCCGTGCGAGCAGATGGCGCAGCAGTTGGAAATGTGCATGGTGACTCCGAGACGGGCGAAACGTTGCGTTAGAACGCGGCGCATCCCTCTGCCACGCTCGGGGTTTGTGCCGCTTCTAATCCCTGCCTCTTTCTCCAGTGCGAAAGGGGAAGGGCTGAGCAGGAGTCATGGATTCTCCGGACGCGGAAGGGGAGGAAACTCCGGCCAGCACCTGCTCGGGTGAGCAATGGGAATTCAGACTGCTGGGGAAGGCATGGAAATTAAGTTGGCTTGGCTTGATTTGTTCTTGACAAATCCATGCCGACTATTCTCAGTCTTATTAATCTCTCCTCATATGGAAGCTGTTCTGTACCCCTAATAATTTTTGTTCCCCTTTTCTGAACCTTTTGCATTTCCAATATATCTTTTTTGAGATGGGACGACCACATCTGCACGCAGTATTCAAGGTGAGGGCGTACCATGGATTTATATAGAGGCAATATGATATTTTCTATTTTATTATCTATCCCTTCCCTAATGATTCCCTAACATTCTGTTCATTTTTTTGACTGCCGCTGCACATTGAGTGGATGATTTCAGAGAACTATCGACAATGACTCCAAGATCTTTCTTGAGTGGTAACAGCTAATTTAGACCACGTCATTGTATATGTAGTTAGGATTATGTTTTCCAATGATCCTCCAGGTGCTTACAAATTGATTGTTTAATCATTTGCTTCAGTATCTTTCCAGGTATTAAAATTAGACTGACTGGTCTATAATTCCCACGACCTCTTGTTCCCCTTTTTAAAGATAGGTACTGTTGGCCCCTCTCCAGTCTTCTGGGACCTCTTCTGTCCTCCATGGCTTCTCAAAGATCATGACTAATGGCTCCAAGATTGCTTCAGCTAGTGCCCCAAGTGCTCTAGGATGAATTTCAGCAGGTCCTGCTGACCTGAATACATCTAACTTATTTAAATAAACTTTAACCTGCATTTTGAGAATATGGAACTGGCAGCTTTTGAGAATTCAGGGAAAAGATGGGAGTGATGGCAAAACTTTTTCTGCTCTCCTTTGCTCAGGATATCCTGCTCCCCAACTGGACATCTCAATAAAGGTTGAAAAGGAGGATGAGCCCCAGTTCACAGATGCCCCGGACTTCACTGAGGGAGTGGTCCCCGAGGGTGAGTGATCCCATTGTAAAGGGATTGGCAGGTTGCTGGAAAACATCCCTCGCGTTACGCATTTCACTGTTCATTAATAATCACATGCAAACACTTACTGCTGCTTGGCAGAGGCAGAAACATTTGTGAAAATTTTCCTGGATGTTTTTGCATTGGAATATTCCGACTGCTCTGTAAAACTGGTCAAAACACAATTTGCTGGCCGAGGGGGGAATCCTCCAATATTTGCAAAACATTTCAACCAGCTCTTCATACAGTCCGGAACAAACAGAGGACAAACTTGGACCAGTTTTCCCTCTGAATGGCTGGAGCTGTTCTGACTGTGAAAATGCTCGGAGAAATGGGTGAAAGGGAATTGCTTTGTAGGAATTTCATGGAGCACCAACCCGGTTTCCTTCTCGCTTCTGAACTCCTCTCTTCCAAAGAGGATGTTTGGGGGTGGGAGGTGGTTGCTTTTTAGGTTGCACCCCACGAAGTGGAGGAGTCTCAAAAAACATCCTCTTCCCCAGCCCTTCACGCTCCTGGGCATAATTTTAGGAGGAAGAGGTGGTCATAGAATATCAGGGTTGGAAGAGACCTCATGAGGTCATCTAGTCCAACCCCCTGCTCAAAGCAGATCCAACTCTGCTCCCTTCCTCAACCCCAGACTTTTAGCCCCCAGCTCTCTCCCTTCCCCATTACAATAGAGCCCCCATTTTGTGACTACTGATCATGTGAATGGCTGATTATATGAGACCAGGCCCCATGTGCTCAGCCAGGCACCCGGGGCTTCAGACAGGGCGTGTGTAACGGGCACCCTCTAACTCCTTGTATTTTCATGGAGCTGCCGCTCCAAGCTCCTTCCAGCCTGGAATCTGGAGCTGGGCTCTCAGCTCGAGCTGCCCGCCATCCACCCTTCAGAGCGGCCGGTGCAGTCTGGGCTCGTGGCTGGGGGCTGTTAACCCACGAGCTGTTGGGTCAGCCCAACCCTGCAGGCTGATGGTCGGTATGGATATCCTGGCTTCAGCCTGGCTATCCCACCTGTTGGTGAGCCCATGGGAGATGGGGACATTTTCATCATGATGTCAAGTATCAGGGGGTAGCCGTGTTAGTCTGTATCTACAAAAACAACAAGGAGTCTGGTGGCACCTTAAAGACTAACAGATTTATTTGGGCATAAGCTTTCGTGGGTAAAAATCTCACTTCTTCAGATGCATCATGTTTTCATCCATGATGATGATTTCTCTTTTGTCTATAGGGTATCCTGGCGCCAAACGTGACTTAGTAAAGACGGAAAGAAGCAAACACATGGATGTCCTGGACTCTACAAAGAGACGAACTACCTGCAAGAACTCCACAGGTGAGGGAATAGTGTCCCATTTCCTGGGTGACGCTCATATTGCGTCACAAACCCCGCATACATAGATCGCTTGGCCATTGCCTGAAATGCAACCGCTTCTGGGCTAGAATGCTGTCACCACTGTGTAACAGTGATCCTACACAGCTCTGCCTAGGAGGGCAGGAACATAGGACTGGAAGACTCCTTGCTCATGGAATCCAGCCCCTGCCATTGCAGGCAGCCCCACCATATCATCCCGTTCACACAGCTCCACTTGGAAGCTCGTTAGGCTGTTTGCCTAGGTGGCCCGTTCTGTCCCTGCGGTTCTGACTGCACAAGTCAGGAAGCAAGATCATGTTGGGGCTCACACAAACCGTAGTCATCTCTTACGTCCTGGTTTTAAACGGGGAGGTAAGTGGTGCATAGATGCTGTGGGCCCCTCACACAGCGCTATTCTCATCCATCAGGAATACATCATCTCCCTTTTTATTTATCCACATCTGTCATGTCTTAGTAACAGGTGTCAGTCATGAATTTTCCCTCACTCCCAATAACCTTCCAGTGGGTGTCCCTCCCTTCGACACTCCTGTCCCCTCCGGGATAGAACTCTTCAGCAGTCTGGGTCAGTTTCTACCCTGATTTACTCCTTTGCCATCCAGCTGAAGTTAATGGGATGTAAGTCAGACGTCCTGGGCCGAATCAGTCACTGGTGTAAGCCCATTGACTTCAGTGAGGTTACTGCAGAGGCCAGCCTGGTCAGGCCTGGGAGATGTATTGGGTATCTTTTGGGGAGTTGCCCAAATTGGTGAGACAAAAAAATCTGATGAAGTTAGGGTTTGCTACGAGGAAGGCGGCATAGTCCAGCTGGGTGCTGGTCTGGGGGGCAGGAGCCCTGGTTTATTGTGAGAACATGGTATTGTGTGATCATCCTGTGACTTCTGGTTTCTCTGCTTGATTTTGAAAAAAAAATCACTCCGTGGGAATTCAGTCAATTCAAACTCTGGCTTTCTCTGTTCATCTCTGATCTGCACTAAATTCCAGGGGAGGGCTCGATTGTATTTTTCATTTGTTTTGTGTGATTTTAAAAATAAAAAGAACACTGAGGCACAATTCTAGTCTATGAAAATGACTGGATTTTTTCCTGTCTTTGCCTCAGTCCTTTTGTGTCTCAATCTCACTTTGCATTTTCTCCTCCAGAGATGTGAAGAGCAAACAGGATTTTTTTTTTTTTTTGCTGGCTCACGCATCGTTGTAAATTCCTTTGCCTAAGTACTAACATGGTGCCAATCACCTTGGTATCTGAGCATCTCATAATCTTTAATGCAGCTATCCTCACACACACCTGTGGGGCTGGGCAGGTGGGAGCCAAGGCACAGAGATTTGGAAAGACACAAATGACAGTTAGATGCTGTGGCAGGGAATTGAGCCTGCCCTTTCTGAGACCCAGGGGAGCGGCCTAACTACTGGACCATCCTTCCCTCCAGCATGAAACAGGCAAACAAGAGGCCCATTCAGTTACATCACATGGAGGCAGACAACTAAATCCCCATGGATCTGTACTGGGGCCAGTACCATTCAACAGTCATAAATGATCTGGAAAAAGGGGAAAACAGTGAGGTTGCAAAATTTGCAGATGATACAAAATTATTAAGGATAGTTAAATCCAAAGCAGACTGAGAAGAGTTACAAAAGGATCTCAAAAACCTGGGTGACTGGGCAACACAATGGCAGATGAAATTCAATGTAAATTAATGCAAAGTAATGCACATGGGAAAATATAATTCTAACTATACATACAAACTGATTAGCTGTTATCACTCCAGAGAAGACCAACAAAAATGATTAAAGGTCTAGAAAACGTTACCTATGAGGGAAGATTGAAAAAATTGGGTTTGGTTGGTCTGGAGAAGCGAAGACTGAGAGGGAACATGAAAACAGTTTTCAAGTACATAAAAGGTCGTTACAAAGAGAATGGAGAACAATTGTTCTTCTTAACCTCTGTGGATAGGACAAGAAGCAATGGGCTTAAATTGCAGAAAGGGAGGTTTAAATTGGACATTAGGAAAACTCATGGTGGTTAAGTCCATTAATGGCTATTAGCAGGAGAGAGATCACTTGATCATTGCCTGTTAGGTTCACTCCCTCTGGGGTACCTGGCATTGGCCACTGTCGGTAGACAGGATACTGGGCTAGATGGACCTTTGGTCTGACCCGGTACGGCCTTTCTTATGTTCCTAACTGTCAGGGTAGTTAAGCACTGGAATAAATTGCCTAGGGAGGTTATGGAATCTCTGTCATTGGGGATTTTTAAGAGCAGGTTGGCCAAACACCTGTCAGGGATGGTCTAGATACTTAGTCCTGCCATGAGTGCAGGGGACTGGACTAGACAACCTGTCAAGTACCTTCAAGTCCTATGATTCTATGAAAAAAGAGATCTTGGAGTCATTGTGGATAGTTCTCTGAAAACAATTTGCAGCCGCAATCAAGAAAGCTAACCGAATGTTAGGAACCATTAGGAAAAGAATAGATAAGACAGAAGATATCATAATGTCACTATATAAATCCATAGCACTCCCACACCTTGAATACTGTGTACAGTTCTGGTCGCCCCATCTCAAAAAAGATATTGGAATTGGAAAAAGTACCGAGAAGGGCGACAGAAATGATGAGGGGCATGGAACAACTTCCGTATGAGGAAAAATTAAAAAGACTGGGATAGTTCAGCTTAGAAAAGTGATGACTAAGCAGGAATATGATAGAGGTCTATAACATCACGGATGCTGTGGAGAAGGTGAATCCAGAAGTGTTATTTACCCCTTCACATAACACAAGAACAGGGATCACCCAATGAAATGAATAGGCAGCAGGTTTAAAACAAACATGAAGTATTTCTTCACACCACACACAGTCAGCCTGTGGAACTCATTGCCATGGGATGTTGTGAAGGCCAAAAGTATAACTGGGTTCAAAAAAGGATTACATAAGTTCATGGAGAACAGGTCCATCAATGGCTATTGGCCAAGATGGTCAGGACACAACCCCATGCTCTGGGTGCCCCTAAGCCTCTGACGGCCAGAAGCTGGGACTGGATGACGGGAGGGATCCCTCAATAATTTCCCAGTTCTGGTCATTCCCTTTGAAGCACCTGGCACTAGCCCCTGTCAGAAGGCAGGATACTGGGCTAGATGGTCCACTGCTCTGACCCAGTATGGCCTGTCTCATGTTCTCAATGGGGAGCAGGTTTAAAATAAATAAAAGGAAGTTCTTCACACAGCGCACAGTCAACTTGTGGAACTCCTTGCCTGAGGAGGTTATGAAGGCTAGGACTATAACAGGGTTTAAAAGAGAACTGGATAAATTCATGGTGGTTAAGTCCATTAATGGCTATTAGCCAGGATGGGTAAGGAATGGTGTCCCTAGCCTCTGTTTGTCAGAGGGTGGAGATGGATGGCAGGAGAGAGATCACTTGATCATTACCTGTTAGGTTCACTCCGTCTGGAGCACCTGGCATTGGCCACTGTCCATAGACAGGATACTGGGCTGGATGGACCTTTGGTCTGACCCAGTACGGCCGTTCTTATGTTAGAAGGATTCTGCAGGCTTGTTCGCATCTGGGGGACCTCACTGCTTTCAGTGGAGCTGCACAGATGCAACTCGGGGTAGCAACTGGCCCCACAAGTGGCACTTCGCTGGCATCTCTGTTGAAGATGCCCAAACCAGAAGAGAATCCCTCTCTTCCCTCCAGCAGAGGCAGCAGGCCTGATTCTGACACCACTGTAGCTCTGTTAGCTTCCCTGGAGTTACTCCTGGTGCCAAGTGAGAATTAGGCCTGAACTGCCACGGCCTTGCACTTTGCATGGTCACACACATCTGTGCAAACTCCCTCTGAATGGCAGCCTCTTCCATGCCCTCTGCAGAGATGCCCTGGCTAGACACGGGGCACAACAGGGAGAATGTGAGACCAGAGGCTCTGCACCAGATAACCCCCTAGCAGAGCTGTGTGAGGAGATGGCTGTTTACACAGACCCTCTGGTAACTGCACTCCAGCGGGAAGTGGCTTGGGCTGGTGCTGTTCCCTACCTTAGCAGCCACTAACAGTGTCTCTGGCTTCTCTTTCCCCTGCCCTGCACAGGTGACTGGGCTGCAAAAGCCGTTAAGGAAGAAGGGCCAGGAGAGGACCATACCAAGGAGCTGGAGGCTCCCTGGGTGCTGGCAGGGAAGCTCTACAAGAACCCTCTGACCCCCGGGAGCCAGACAGGGAGCGGGCACGACACTCCCGCTGAGTGTACCAGGGCCCTTGGGAAGCACAGCGCCAGGGCCTCCCAGCCGAGGAGCCCCGCGGGGGAGCTGGTGTTGGCTTGCGGCGACTGCGGGTGGCGGTTTGGAGATGTGGCGTCCCTGGGCGAGCACGAGCAAAGCCACGCGGCGGAGCGGACCTTCATCTGCACCGACTGCGGCAAGAGCTTCGGGCGGCACGCCACCCTGGTGGAGCACCAGCGCGGCCACACGGCGGAGAGCGTCTTCGTCTGCACCGACTGCGGCAAGAGCTTCACCCACAAGGCAGCGCTCACCGTGCACCAGCGCACCCACGTCCGCCAGCGCCCCTACCGCTGCGCCCAGTGTGACGGCGCCTATGGCTCCCACGCCGAGCTGGCCGCCCACCAGCAGGCCCACGCCAGGCCGGCCGTGGCCTCGGAGGAAGGTGCTGAGCTGGCCACGCCCCTGCGGGCCCCCGAGGCTGAGAAGCCCTTCCCCTGCATCGACTGCGGCGACAGCTTCCGCTCGCACCCCGCCCTGCTGAGCCACCAGCGCATCCACGCCGAGGAGCGGCCCTACAAGTGCACCAAGTGCGGCAAGAGCTTCTGCTTCCACGCCGAGCTGGTGTCGCACCAGCTGTGCCACCCCAAGGAGCGCTGGTTCCCGTGCAGCACCTGCGAGCGGCGCTTCAGCTCCAAGACTGACCTGATCCTGCACGAGCGCACCCACCCCGAGTCCAAATGGTGCCTGTGTGCAGACTGCGGCAAGATCTTCGCCTGCCAGGCCGACCTCAGCCGGCACCGGGCCAGCCACGCCGCCAAAGTTCACGCCTGCCCCGAGTGCGGCAAGGCCTTCAGCTACCTGACCGACCTCATCATGCACCAGCGCTCGCACGCCGAGAGGCTCATCTCCTGCAACAAGTGTGGCAAGGGCTTCGGCTCCCGCACCGACCTCCTGATTCACCAGCGCATGCATGGCGACAGCCAGTCTTTCACCTGCACTCAGTGCGGCAAAGCCTTCGGCTCCCGCACCGACCTCATCACGCACCAGCGCTCGCACGCCGAGAGGCTCGTCTACTGCAACAAGTGCGGCAAGAGCTTCGGCTCCCGCACCGACCTCCTGATTCACCAGCGCGTGCACGGTGAGAGCCGGTCCTTCACCTGCACCCAGTGCAGCAAGGCCTTCGGCTCCCGCACCGACCTCATCATGCACCAGCGCAGCCACCGCGACCGCCAGTCCTACTCGTGCGCCGAGTGCGGCCGCGTCTACAGCAACCAGTCCTACCTGGTGGCCCACCAGCGCATCCACACCGGGGAGAAGCCGTACAAGTGTGCCGAATGCGGGCGCAGCTTCAGCCACAAGTACCACCTGGGCAGGCACCAGCGGACACATGCAGGGGGCACCCCGCCCATGTACTGAGCCCCAGGGCCTGTGCCACCTCCACCAGGGAGTGCATGGGGAGCGGACAGGGAGGAGGGAAGGGGAGTTGCACAGCACTGCAAGGGAGGCTGCACGTTGCCCCCGTGGCAGGTGAAATACCTATGACACAGGGCTGAGTGCGGTGCTGATGCAAGTCAACACTAAGGGGGAGAGACTTCTCAGACATGAAACTGGTGAGCACCCCCACGCCTCTCCCCCTGCAAGAAGTTCAGTGTCATCTGAAATTTCCTTGCAGGGAGGGAAATCTCACCCCGGAGTGACAGCTGCTTCCTGACAGGTTATCACGAGCAAGACAGAACCGGACGAAGAGCTAGAGAGACCTGGGCATGCTACGGAGCCATAGGAAGTTGGGCAAATGCTGTTAAACTAAGCGGGGGGGGGGGGTCAAGGGGCAAAAACCGGAGTCAAGCTGGTTCTTGTTCCCCTTCAGCAGCGAGATTTCTTGTCTGTGTCCCCTTTTCGCCCCCCCCTCCTTCTCCTGCCCGGGAGGAATGAAACAAACGTAAGGAAAGCCACTGCCATCACTAGACTCACCAAATTCATGCACATGCTACGTGAAGGGTGTAACTAAGTCCGTACCCAGAACTGTGAGACCATGCTGGGTGAGGTCCTTTAGCTTGGTGGTTCAGTTCCAAAAACTGCTGCAAAGTCATCCCCTGCCCTAATGTTTAGGGGACCAAAACAAGTAAAAATGGCATTGAGCCAGCTGGTTTGAGGCCCTTCCCACCCTGAAGGAACGAGGGGCTGAGTTAGCTACGGACAATGGGCTGTATCCTCAACTGCTGTCAATGGTACAGCTCCGCTGAAGCCAAGAGAGCTGGGCCAGCACCCAGCAGCCAGGTGTCTGGCCCAAAGTTAAGGGGGATGTGATGTATTCCAGTGTCTAAGGGAAAGCCTGCACAACAACATGTAGGTGCTGTCATAGACTCATAGAATATCAGGGTTGGAAGGGACCTCAGGAGGTATCTAGTCCAACCCCCTGCTCAGAGCAGGACCAATCCCCAACTAAATCATCCCAGCCAGGGCTTTGTCAAGCCGGGCCTTAAAGATCTCTAAGGAAGGAGATTCCACCACCTCCCTAGGTAACCCATTCCAGTGCTTCACCACCCTCCTAGTGAAATAGTTTTTCCTAATATCCAACTTAGACCTCCCCCACTGCAACTTGAGACCATTGTTCCTTGTTCTGTCATCTGCCACCACTGAGAACAGCCGAGCTCCATCCTCTTTGGAACCCCCTTTCAGGTAGTTGAAGGCTGCTATCAAATCCCCCCTCATTCTTCTCTTCTGGAGACTAAACAATCCCAGTTCCCTCAGCCTCTCCTCATAAGTCATGTGCTCCAGACCCCTAATCATTTTCATTGCCCTCCACTGGACTCTCTCCGATTTGTCCACATCCATTCTGTAGGGGGGGGACCCAAAACTGGACACAATTCTCCAGGTGGCCTCTCCAGTGCCGAATAGAGGGGAATAGTCACTTCCCTCGATCTGCTGGCAATGCTCCCACGAATGCAGCCCGATATGCCATTAGCCGCCTTCTTTAAGGCCTTCCCCCGTCGTCTCAGCTAAGGCCTGTTTCGAATCCTTTTCTATGTCCTGGTTTCTGCACCACTGAGCCTGCCTGGAGAGGAGAGGACATTTGAAGGGGCAGAGCATGGTGCCCCCCCCTTCCGCACGGCTGGGGGCAGCAGACAGGCTCTGGGCCGAGGGCATGCCCTGTACGATAAACGCCTCGCAGTGAGGGGCGGCCTCTAGGAACCAGCCAATGAAAGCAAAGCGAGAGCATCCCAGGAAGCCGGCCACCAGCCCATGACGTGGAGGTGATGCAGCCCCCCTCATCTCTGACACATGTTTGGTCCCTGGAGACAAGCAAGGCCAGCAGGCCCTTCTCCAGCTTGATGTGAGTACGAAGGGCTAAACAAAGTGTTGCATGCTGGGACCTCTCTCCGTGGGCTGAACCCCTCCATAGGCACGATGAAGCTGGCTGTGGGCTGCATTGTAGAACTCTCTACCTGGCTACTTGGCTGTGTTTTGGCCACCCCGTCCACTGAAACCCAGTGGGCTGAACTGTGTGGAAATATGCCTTAATTTAGCACGTTGGGAAGGAACCATAATGCTGCTTGATATGAGGGGAGAGTGCTGCAGAGTTTGGGTCTGATTACAGAGTTGCCGCTTCCATGTAGGAGAGGGCCTGTCTGCAATGGGGCAGGGGTGGGGAGGAGACACTCTTTCCATGTGTCCTATGATACAGGCCCGGCTGTTCGTTTAATTCTGAGCATCAGAGGTGACCCGTTCAATGAAGTCAGAGTTCCCATCCGCTCCATGCACTCGGATTTCCTTTGTTCACCTCAGTCTGCCAAGAGCCGGCACTTTCACTGAGCTGTTGTGCACACCCGGCCTAAACCACATGTTTCGGAGGGAAATTGCTTTGTAAATATGTGATCCTAGCAGAGAATTGCAGCTCTCCTCGGGCACTTCTTTGTCTGAAGCACTTTGGATACACCGTGGCGCCCAACAGACATGGCCTTTGCTCTTGTTTCATTTCTAAATTGATTTCCTGTCTCAGGGGCTGTCCTGCCTTAGCTCAGAGACCAGTTGAGCGCACTAGCTGTTCCTTGGTGGTGTAGAGCTTCCTTTGGAGGGTTGGCCCTGGTAGACAGAGGACAAAGACGGTTGAGAGGGGATGCGTATTTTATTAATGAGCATTTTAAAGGAACAAAATCAAAACTGTCGTAGTTCAGTAGTACACACAAGTTCCGTGTCCAATACCTGTAAGAATGATCTGTGTGCGTGTGCTTCAACGTGTCACCTGGGGAGAGTTCAGCCAAAATCCACCGCTTTGCGACTGTAGAGGAAATTCCCTGGAAAGCAAAACTTGGTGCCCAGTGACCCAGTTGAAAGCATCCCCTTGGTGTTCAAACTTCCATGTTCGGTTTCAACCCCGTAGATCAGCCGCGGGGAAGGAAGCACTACAGGCTTTGACTCCTACCTGTGTGTTTCTCTCCCTTAAGACTTTTAATAAAGTTAGGTCGCTTAAGCCCACGTTGCAAGCACAGTTTGTTCTTGTTGGTGTGCTCCGAGGCTCCAGCAGGCTGGCTGAGCTGCAGGGCCCAAGTCCTCCTTCATGGGCCGTGTGTATTTGTACTGCAGGGGCTAGCGCTCTGGGGCTTGTAGCGTTAGGCGTTGTACAGAGCGCTGCCCTCGCTGGGGAACTCACAGCTCCCACATGTTTTGACGGTCACTTCATGCTGGTGAATAATGCTGAGCTGGCAGCCAGTAGAGGATTTCTCTGCAGAACCGGGGCAGTGGCACTGCAAGATTTCTCCGTGCATGGCCCCTCATTCCCTAAGCTGCAGGGGCCCCCAGAGTTCAGAGGCTGATGGGCTCAGGGCAGCGCCCATGCGTCTGCTGCTGCTCTCCCACCAGGGGCCTTCACACTGGGGAAGGAGAATGGAGCCCTGGGAGTTGCCCCTCATTTACCTGCCCCCTTTAGCTCCATTCACAGGGACTGGGCCCCACTTCGTAGAGCTGAATGTCCTTGTAGTAGGTCCTAGCCGGGGCTCGACCCTTCTGGACAGGAGGGGAGCCACACCGACTCACTGCTGTGGGAACAAGTAGTCAGTTAGTCCCGGAACTCCGGCTCTTTAGTGCAGAGTCGGAGCAGCCACAGTTAAAGCTCAGGCCCTTGACTGCAGGGGCTGAGCGAGCAAAGAGTTCAAAGCCCAGGCCCTGGATCAGGGTGGGGCGATCACGGTTGGCTCAGGCCCGGGTTTGCAGGGGCTGAGCGAGGAAACAGTTCAAAGCCCCGGCCCTGGATCAGGGCGGGGCCAACACAGTTAAGCTCAGGCCCTTGTTGGCAGGGGCTGAGCGAGCAAAGAGTTCAAAGCCCAGGCCCTGGATCAGGGCGGGCCAACACAGGTAAGCTCAGGCCCTTGTTTGCAGGGGCTGAGCGAGCAAATAGTTCAGAGGCCAGGCCCTGGATCAGGGCGGGCCAACACAGGTAAGCTCAGGCCCTTGTTTGCAGGGGCTGAGCGAGCAAATAGTTCAAAGCCCATGCAAGGCACGCCTAGGCTTGCTGTAGCCGGGTGTCGGGTGAGGGGGATGCCTGCCACCCGTGAGTGGGGGTGGCAGGGGGGAACGCAGGCCCACCCACTCCACTGCGTTCCAGCCCGGGGCCCTAACAGCGGTTGCTGCCGCTGCTGGTCAGTGGGGTATCCAGACCGCAACACACTGACATAGGCTCACATTCAGTTGCAGCCGGACCGGGGTCGGCTATCCCCGGGCCACTTCCGTGATCCCCCTCAGATCCTACCTCGCTCGTCGCGCCGGGCTCAGGCCAGTCCACCTGCATGGGCTCCTCTGGGCCGGGGCTCGGTGGCAGGTCCGGTAGCTCTGCCGGGAAGTCAGGCCAACGGTCCCCAGGCGGCTCCTCTGGGTAGCAGCAGGGGCGGAGGGGTTCGGGTCCAGTCTCACCCTCAGGGTTAGTGGGGTCCGGTTCCCAGGGGTTCTCCCAGTGGCGGGCGTGAGCGGGCTCCGGCGGCTCCTCTTCGTAGCGGGCCCGGGGTAGCTCAGGCCAGCCAGGGTCCAAGCCCCGGTCTTCAACGGTCTCCTGGGCAGGAGCTCCCGGCCGCACGTCTGCTCCCTGCGGTGGCTGGGCTCCAACTGAGCTCTGGCGGCCGGCCTTTATACTTCCTGTCCCGCCCCTTGACTTCCGGGGGGCGGGGACAGGCGGTGGTGGTCCCACCCACTCTGGTGCCGGCACGTGGGCTCCCTCTTCTGGACAGGAGGGGAGCCACACCGACTCACTACACACCCCCCCCCTTAAGACTGGCTCCCGCCTGTCGGGGCCAGGTCCTCCCATCTCCCCTATGCGGGATAGGAAGTCCGCATTCGTATGGTCCTTACCAGCTCGATGCTGGACCGTAAATGCGTAGGGTTGTAAAGCGAGGTACCACCGCATAATGCGGGCATTATTATCTTTCATCCGCATTAGCCACCGGAGGGGGGCGTGGTCTGTGACGAGGGTGAACGGGGCCCCGAGGAGGTAGAAGCGCAGGGCATCGCAGGCCCACTTCACCGCGAGGGCCTCTTTTTCCACCACGGCGTAATTCCTCTCACGGGGGAACAGCTTCCGGCTGAGATATACTACGGGGTGGTCCTTTCCCTCCACTTCTTGGGACAGGACTGCCCCTAATCCTACGCCAGAGGCGTCCGTCTGCAGGATGAATGGGCGTTTAAAGTCTGGGCTATAGAGAACCGGTTCCTGGCAGAGGCACTCCTGCAGTGTCCGGAAGGCCGCTTCACACTCGGGGGACCATCGTACCTGCCGGGGGCTGTCCTTCGTCAGAAGCCCAGTTAAGGGTGCTGCGATGGTCGCGAACTGGGGGATGAACCGTCTGTAATACCCGACGAGGCCCAGGAACTGCCGAACGTGCCGTTTGGTCGATGGGGTGGGACAGTCCAGGAGGGCCTGGACTTTCCCGACAAGGGGCTTGACCCGTCCGCCCCCGACGGTATAGCCGAGATAGTTGGTCTCTTGCCAGGCAATCCGGCACTTTTTGGGGTTGGCGGTCAGGCCCGCCTGTCTTAGGGACCTTAGGACCGCCGCAACCCGGGGCAGATGATCCTCCCAGCCGCGGCTATAGATGACCACGTCGTCTATGTACGCCGCCGCATAGTCCTGATGGGGCTGCAGAAGTTTGTCCATCAGCCGCTGGAAGGTGGCTGGGGCTCCATGGAGACCGAATGGCATCCGTGTGAATTGGTACAGCCCCGTTGGAGTGGCAAAGGCGGTCTTCTCTTTTGAGGTCTCCTCGAGGGGGATCTGCCAGTAGCCTTTGCTAAGATCCAAAGTGGTGATATACTGGGCCTCCCCCAGGCGGCCCAGTAACTCGTCTACACGGGGCATCGGGTAGGCGTCGAAGCGCGAGATGGCGTTTACCCTCCGAAAGTCAATGCAGAAGCGGCGGGTACCGTCCGGTTTGGGCACCAGGACCACCGGACTACGCCACTCGCTCTGCGACGGTTCGATGACGCCCAGAGCCAGCATGGCTCTTACTTCCTCCTCGACCGCACCCCGCATCCGATAGGGCAGGGGCCGGGTCGTTTCTCGAACCACCTTTCCCGGCTCGGTCTGGATGGAGTGTTTGACCAGGGACGTATGGCCCGGTACGGCCGTGAAGGTTCGCTTGAAGGTTTTCAGCAGGCAGTTAGTCTGTTTACATTGCTCTTCCGTGAGCGATTGTCCCAATTGGGGTGCCGGGGGGTCATCCGTCGAGGGTACCTGGGGTCCCAATTCCGGCTCGGGCGGGCATGGGTTGATTAAGAGGCCCTCCCGGTCCTGCCACCGTTTCAGCAAGTTGACGTGGTACCGCTGGGTTTCCTTCCGCTTGTCCGGTTGCCGCACCTCGTAGGTGACGGGACCGACCTTACGCACAACTTCGTAAGGTCCCTGCCACCGGGCTAACAATTTTGACTCACTAGACGGGAGGAGGAGTAGGACACGGTCTCCTGGTTGGAACTCCCGGACTTGGGCTCCCTGATCGTAGGTCCGTTTCTGCCGTTCCTGCGCTGTCTTTAAATTTTCGCGGGCCAGGGCTCCGGCCTGGGCAAGGTACTCCTGTAACTGGATGACATATTTCAGGAGGCCCTGGGCTGGGGACGCTGACTGTTCCCAGGTCTCCCTCATCAGGTCTAGGAGGCCCCGCGGTCTGCGTCCATACAGCAGCTCGAAAGGGGAGAATTTTGTTGAGGTCTGCGGGACTTCTCGGATGGCTAGCAATAAGGGTGGAAGGAATTGGTCCCAGTGGCGGAGGTCCTCTGCGGGGAATTTCCGCAACATGCTTTTCAAAGTGCGGTTAAACCGCTCCACCAACCCGTCCGTCTGCGGGTGGTACACGGACGTCCGGAGTTGTTTGATGCCTAAGAGGGCACATACCTGTCGCAACAATTGGGACGTGAAGTTCGTTCCTTGGTCTGTCAGTATTTCTCTAGGCAGTCCTACTCGGGCGAAGATTTTCAGCAATTCCCCCGCGATAGACCGGGCGGTAATGCTTCGTAGGGGGATAGCTTCGGGGAACCGAGAGGCATAGTCCACCAAGACCAGGATGTATTGAAACCCCGCGGCACTCTTCGGGAGGGGGCCCACGAGGTCCATGGCGACCCGTTCAAAGGGTGTCTCCATCACTGGCATGGGGACCAGGGGCGCCTTGGGGATCCCGGGCGGGGCGACCCTCTGACACTCTGGGCAGGAGGCGCAATATTCTTTCACCTCCTGAGAGATTCCTGGCCAAAAGAAGCGCGCCAGGATTCGAGCGAGGGTCTTCTCTCGCCCCAGGTGCCCGGCGGCTGGCACATCGTGGGCCAACTTCATTACCGCCCGCCGGTGACACAGGGGCACTAACAGTTGGGTTTGCGGCTCCTGGGTGCGGGGGTCACGGTCCAGGCGGTAGAGCCGGTCCCGGCGTAGCTCAAAATGGGGCCACAGGGTGGCCCGCTGGGGGTCCACAACACTCCCATCTACTGCCGCGAGCTGCTCGTAGAAGCGGCTAAGGGTGGGATCCTCTCGCTGGTCCCGACAGAAATCGGTATCGAAGCGGGGCTGAGGGGCCGGCTCTGGTGGCGGTCCCACTGCGTCCGTGTCGTCTATCTCGGTCGCCGGACCCTGCTCGGGGTCCTCTGAGGAGGGCCCCAACCGATCAGCCCCCAGGACCGGCGTGGACCGTAGGACTTCCTCAAAGGCCGGCCAGTCCCGACCGAGGATCACAGGATATGCAAGATGGGGAGCTACCCCAACCACCAGGTGTCGGGTGATCCCCGCGATGGTTAGGGGGACCCGGGCGCTGGGGTATGGTCGGACATCCCCATGGATGCATTGTAGATGAATAGATCCTAGGCGGGTCTCACCCGGCGGTACCAGGTCCTTACGGACCAACGTCTGACCACACCCTGAGTCGATCAAGGCCCGCGTCGTCCGTCCTCCGACGGCCGCCGGGATGGTCAGCTTGGGGTTCATGGCCGGCCTGGCTCGAGTGTGGCCCGCCCACACTTGCCCATAGCTGCAGTCCATCTCCGGACAGTCTCGCCGGAGGTGCCCCATCTTCCCACAACTGAAGCAGGGTCCGAGTTCCGGTCGTCTGCTCCGGGGGCCTTCTCGGCTTGGGCTCCGGGGGGGGCTTCGCCGAGCCCTTGGGGGCCCCTGGCCCGGGGCCACTGGTCCGGTCCGAGGAGTCGGGTCCGCGTGCCGGGTCCGGATCTCGCGGCGGGGGTCGGGCCTCGGTGCGGGGTGTCGTGGTCCGCTCAGGGGTTCCCCTTTCTTTTCGCCGCGGGCTGGTTCGGGCCCGGGGCGGCGGAAGGTGGGTCCTACTGCATCTTCGGCGGCCAGGAAGTCCTCCATTAGTGACACTGCCTGGGCCAGCGTCGTCGGCCGGTGGCGAAGCACCCAGGCGCGCCCTCGGGAGGGTAGGGTGTGCACGAACTGTTCCAACACCACCTGCTCGGTTACCTCCTCCGCCGTCCGGGTGCCGGGCTGTAGCCACCGTCGGCAAGCTTCTTTCAGGGTTTGGGCCACCACCCGCGGTCGGGCCCCGGTGGGGTAAGTCTGGCCCCGAAACCTTCGTCGGAAAGTCTCGGGACTGACGTCGAGGGCGTCCAATATCGCGGCCTTCACCAGGTCGTAGTCCCGTGCTTCCTCAGCCGCCAATCCCCGATAGGCCACCTGGGCCGCCCCCGTCAGGTAGGGGGCTAAGAGGGTAGCCCACTGGTCCCTGGGCCACCCGGCGACGAGGGCTACCCGCTCGAACGTGACCAGGAATGCCTCCGGGTCGTCGTCTGGGCTCATCTTTGTCAAGCGAAGGGGGGCAGCTAACCGTGGCATCTCCGCAGCCTCCCCCGCCGGCCCCGCCGCGGGGCGAGGGAGCGTGACCAGCAGCTGCTGCAGCTGGACTCCCAACTGCCGCACCAGCTGTTGCTGCTGCTCGAGCTGGGCTGTGTGCTGCTCCTGCTGCAACTGGAGTTGGGCGGCATCTCGCTGTTGTTGCTGTGCGAGCTGAGCGGCCTGCTGTTGCTGTTGCTGCTGCAGCTGGGCCGTCTGCTGCCGCTCCTGGCTCTCCGTGAGCAGCTGAAACAGCCGCTCCATATCCATTCCTTAGAACGGGGGGGGCAACTGCCACTCCCCCTCTAGCCCCTTCTCACAGGGGCAGGGGCTCGGGCCCCACGTTGGGCGCCAAATGTAGTAGGTCCTAGCCGGGGCTCGACCCTTTTGGACAGGAGGGGAGCCACACCGACTCACTGCTGTGGGAACAAGTAGTCAGTTAGTCCCGGAACTCCGGCTCTTTAGTGCAGAGTCGGAGCAGCCACAGTTAAAGCTCAGGCCCTTGACTGCAGGGGCTGAGCGAGCAAAGAGTTCAAAGCCCAGGCCCTGGATCAGGGCGGGGCGATCACGGTTGGCTCAGGCCCGGGTTTGCAGGGGCTGAGCGAGGAAACAGTTCAAAGCCCCGGCCCTGGATCAGGGCGGGGCCAACACAGTTAAGCTCAGGCCCTTGTTGGCAGGGGCTGAGCGAGGTAAACAGTTCAGAGCCCAGGCCCTGGATCAGGGCGGGCCAACACAGGTAAGCTCAGGCCCTTGTTTGCAGGGGCTGAGCGAGCAAAGAGTTCAAAGCCCAGGCCCTGGATCAGGGCGGGCCAACACAGGTAAGCTCAGGCCCTTGTTTGCAGGGGCTGAGCGAGCAAATAGTTCAGAGGCCAGGCCCTGGATCAGGGCGGGGCCAACACAGGTAAGCTCAGGCCCTTGTTTGCAGGGGCTGAGCGAGCAAATAGTTCAAAGGCCAGGCCCTGGATCAGGGCGGGCCAACACAGGTAAGCTCAGGCCCTTGTTTGCAGGGGCTGAGCGAGCAAATAGTTCAAAGCCCATGCAAGGCACGCCTAGGCTTGCTGTAGCCGGGTGTCGGGTGAGGGGGATGCCTGCCACCCGTGAGTGGGGGTGGCAGGGGGGAACGCAGGCCCACCCACTCCACTGCGTTCCAGCCCGGGGCCCTAACAGCGGTTGCTGCCGCTGCTGGTCAGTGGGGTATCCAGACCGCAACACACTGACATAGGCTCACATTCAGTTGCAGCCGGACCGGGGTGAGCTATCCCCGGGCCACTTCCGTGATCCCCCTCAGATCCTACCTCGCTCGTCGCGCCGGGCTCAGGCCAGTCCACCTGCATGGGCTCCTCTGGGCCGGGGCTCGGTGGCAGGTCCGGTAGCTCTGCCGGGAAGTCAGGCCAACGGTCCCCAGGCGGCTCCTCTGGGTAGCAGCAGGGGCGGAGGGGTTCGGGTCCAGTCTCACCCTCAGGGTTAGTGGGGTCCGGTTCCCAGGGGTTCTCCCAGTGGCGGGCGTGAGCGGGCTCCGGCGGCTCCTCTTCGTAGCGGGCCCGGGGTAGCTCAGGCCAGCCAGGGTCCAAGCCCCGGTCTTCAACGGTCTCCTGGGCAGGAGCTCCCGGCCGCACGTCTGCTCCCTGCGGTGGCTGGGCTCCAACTGAGCTCTGGCGGCCGGCCTTTATACTTCCTGTCCCGCCCCTTGACTTCCGGGGGGCGGGGACAGGCGGTGGTGGTCCCACCCACTCTGGTGCCGGCACGTGGGCTCCCTCTTCTGGACAGGAGGGGAGCCACACCGACTCACTACAGTCCTGCTTCTCCGTGTGTGGGAGATTTGTCCAGTCATGACGGCTGATGCCGGCATGGGGAGTTGCCTCCTCCAGACCCTGGCTGCCCTGGCCTCACCTCACACAACCCTCCTGCAGAGGGGTGGGGCAGGATTTTTAGCCTTGGCCAGTTGTAGAGGGTGGGGGGGGGGTTGTTTGGCTGAGCTGGGGGGAATGGATAGGGCTTCCTGTGTGTCCCCAGAGTAGATGGCAGGGGTGTTTGGCTGAGCCAGGGCTCTCTGTGCCTGCCCTGTGGGGGTATGGGTCCTGCTGATTCCGGTGGGGCTCCCCATGCCTGAACCCCAAGGTAGGTGTAGGGGGGTGCACCCTGGTTGGCCCCCCAATGTAGGCAGGGAGGAGGCCAGAGGGGGTGGCTAGGAGTAGGGAGGAGGCCAGAGGAGGTGGCTAGGCCTATGTCTGCCCTCCAGAGTAGTGGGGTGCCCTGTGTCTGCCTCCCAGGGTAGGTGAGGGTGCCCTGGGCTGCTCTTTAGGGTTAGTGTGGGAGGCACCCCATCTTAGATTGGCTCTGAGACCAACACACTCCTGGCCTTCCTGTCTGCCCCACAGAGGCCTGGCGGCCGGGGCTAGAGCAACCTCTGGAGGCACCAGTTTGCTGGGGGGAAGCTGGAGTCTGCTGCATGGGAATCACAGAGCTCTGCACAGGGGCAGGCTGGGACACCCTCTGTGCACCCGCTCCCTCCGGGGGAGCGCCCAGCAGAGCACGACAGCTGCAGGCCTGAGCCCAGGGGGTGGCTTGGAGCCCATGCCCAGCCCTCGCACTAGGGCAGGCTTCTGGAAGCACTCCAGCCTGCTGGGCCTGCCAGCCCCATGTGCAGGGATGGGCCCTGTACTGCACCGAGGGGCCTGGAGCGTAACACATAACGATGGCGCAGCAGCAGGAGAGAGCTCACCCCCTCGTGCGAGATCACGAGTGATGCATCGAGGCAGGGGAGTCGTCCTGGCACAACGCTAGCACGAGAGGTGAATTCGGCCCGAAGGCCCTGGCCCGAGATGCTACAAATCAAGTTCCACCTAGTTCTCAAAATATTTCCCCCCACCCAGAGGCAGAGCGTGCCCAAAATGTTCGGGAAAAGGCACGATCCCAGGACCTTTCCACCCAGCGTCTGCAGGCCCAGGGCTTCTGGGTGAGGTGCAGATAAGAATCTGGTTTGGAGCTTCTTCTCCGACCCGAACAAAACTGGCCCCCTGCTAGTCACAAGGACTAGAGCAGCGATTCTCAGGCCCCAGTGCTTCAGGAGCCAAATTCGCAATCAGCGGTACCCAAAAAAGCCACAGTTGTGTGAATTCATTGTTTCATTTACTACACTGCTATGCAGTCACATCTCAACAGTACGACAGGAGAAATATTTAATTCTATGTATCGGTATTATATATATTATTTTCACAGCAAAATGACTGACCAATATTATTATTTTATTAACTACAGTTGGTTAATAACAAGCCTCAGTCTGAGTATCACTGGCCTAGAGTCTTCTCTGGCTGCAAACAGAGAAACCATCAGCACAATAGAGAAATGTACACGGTGATCGGAGTCGCACCCTTTGACCTGCTCCAGCCTGTCAAGCGAGAACCTTTCTCTTTTGCACCAGCTGGCTCAGCCGGTCACGAGTCTCTTTGGTTTTGACCCCGTACAGGATGGGGTTTAGCAAGGGAGGGAGCAGGAGGTAGACGTTGGCTAGAAGTGGGGCAACGCTGTGACTAACATGGTGCGTTAGGACAGAAACCAAAGCTGGAGCGTAGGAGGGCAGCAACGGTGCTGAAAGCTTTATGGTGGGAGGGCCAAGCCAGCCCGGGCCCCCATGCAGTACGACAGGGTGATGAGCAGCACATCAGCTCCCACCACCTACCCACACGTGATACTGATGATGATAGCGGCGGAGGCAGCTTCATCCCCACCAGGTGTGACCAACAGGTGTGAGCCATGACCTTGCTTCTGCAGGAGGGCAGCCTCGCCGCCCAGAAAGCTATTGGTGTGATGAAGACTGTGTCGCTGATCATCACCTCTGCCCTGATCCTGGCTAGCACAGGGCGGGTTCATATCTCAAGAGATGGCATATGGCAGTGGTCCCCAAACTTTTCAGTCACACTCCCCCTTACCCCTGTCCACCCCCTGCCCCCGGGAGCCAGGCCAGGAGTGGGACCGTGGCTTGTGAGGGGCCACGGACAGGGGTAAGGGGGCTGATTCTGGGAATGGGAACAGAGTCACAGGCAGGGGTGGAGGCCGGGGGCGGGGCTGGGATCAGGAACAGAGCTGCAGCTGGGGTCTGAGGCTGGGGCCGGAGCAGAGCTGGGGGTGGAGTGGGGCACTCCCTCCCCACCCCTCTGGGGGCTGGCCTGGGACCTGCCACCCCTAACCCCCCAAGCATTTCTCTGCCCTCCCCTGGGGGGGGGGGATGCTACATAATTTGGGGACCACTGGTATATGGCAATGTAACGATCAGAGGCCGTGGCTAGCAGCATTGTCAACTCCATGATGGAGGAGGAGTGAATGAAAACCATCCGGACCAAGCAGACATAGAAATTAATTTCCCCCAACCCCGAACCACAGTGCGCACAGCATTTTGGGCAAGTTCTAGATCAATCACAGCCAGCCTGCACAGGAAAATATCCAGAGGCTTATGCAGGCTTGGCTCTGTCTGGATAGCGATAAGGAGGTGTGCAGTGCCCCAAAATGTACGTTGAGGACAGAGGGATGGAGAGCCAGAAACATGCAGCTTCCAGGCCTGACCCACCCAGCAGGACGAATGAGAGGGGTTGACCTGACTGCTGTTAAATGCTGACATCGTTCATGGTCTGCAGCAGACAGGACTGCAGGAACTACAGTCAGCAGCCAGGTTAGGACAGAAAAACAAAGCGGATGCATGTAAGCTGCACAGAAACCAAACTGGGATTGCTACAGAGCCTGGGTGCAGAAGGACCCAATTTGCTTACCCCTGCTCAGCACTGTCAAACCCAGGTTACCAAAAATTACGGTCAGCCACGCCCCAAACCATGAGATTTTAAAAAGAAATCCATGTGAAGCGCTGTCCGTCTCCTGGCTTTGCACCTTTAAGGGTCACGTTGGAAGCTCATCTCTGCAATTATAAGGAACTTTTTTAATATTATTTTTTTTAAATGAAACCTGAAACTCTGGTGTAGTCAGCTGGCTCCAGGAGCTGGGGCTTTAAGATAAACACTTAAAATCATACGATTTCACTCACCACTGGAATGCGGCTAACTCTGGTGCAGAACAGCTAGATGATGGGGCCAGGAGGTAAGGCAATGTGATGAGAGATAAGTGGGGACTCTGAAGGCAAGGGAGGAGATGTTTACATGTGGCAGTGTGGAGGAAGGGGAGCCGGTGAAGAGACTCAAAGGCAAAGGATGGGGTCAGATTGACAGGACAGAAAGATAATTTGTGGCCACATTTTGGATGGATTTTGCGTGGGTGTTAGGAGAGACACTGTCTTTACCAATGCTGCAATATTAATGGCCACACGATAGTTCAGAATCCGGGTGGGAGGGCTCATTCCAAAACTAGTTCTCCGGCATTAAACTTTATACAGGGGGGATTAAAAAAAAACAAATAATACTGGCCAAATCAGTTTTGTACTCGAGGTGAAACGAATGGAATTACATCAGTTTACGTGAGTGATAACTGGCTCAGCATTTACTCTGTGCTTTATAATCGGTTGTGCTGAACGAAGAGGCAAAGAGTGCTATTAATACGCCACTAAACCCCTGAAACCGCCCGGTCCCCTGCAGCTGACATTGAATCCTTGCATAAATACACACCAGTTGCACTAGGCCCTGTTGGGTTGAATGTTAACTCTGCATGTAAAATCAGGAAATGATGAATAGCCACTGAGGTATGTACGGTTCATTTATTTTTCAATTTATCAAAGCAATTTAGTAGGGCCAGCAGAGGGGTTGTAACCCGCCACATAAGCTGCCCCAAAGCGGACAGCGGACCATCTCCTCTCCTGCCTGGAATCCTCCAACTCTCTGGGCCCCGCTGTATATGCTGAGACACTGCTTTTGTTTTTCATGCAACGCACTGTCAACCTCTGGAACTCCTTGCCAGAGGGGGCTGTGAAGACCAATAACGTAAAGGGGTTCAAAAGGGAGCTAGATTGATTCATGGAAGATAGGTCCAGCAATGACTATTAGACAGGATGCACCCCTTGCCTTTCAGAAATTTTGGCTGGTGAGTCTTGCCCACATGCTCAGGGTTTAGCTGATCACCATATTTGGGGGTGGAAAGGAATTTTCCTCCAGGGCAGAGGCCCTGGGGGGTTTTCACCTTCTTCTGCAGCGTTGGGCATGGGTCACTTGCTGAAGGATTCTCTGCATCTTGAGGTCTTTAAACCACGTTTTGAGGACTTCAATAACTCAGACATAGGTCAGGGGGTTGTTACAGGAGTGGGTGGGTGAGATTCTGTGGCTTGCGTTGTGCAGGAGGTCACACTACATGATCATAATGGTCCCTTCTGACCTTAAAGTCTACGAGGATGGGCAGGGATGGTGTCCCTAGCCTCTGTTTGCCAGAAGCTAGGAATGGATCACTTGATGATTCCCTGTTCTGTTCATTCCCTTTGGGGCACCTGGCACTGGCCACTGTCAGAGGACAGGATACTGGGCTGGATGGACCTTGGGTCTGACCCCGTAGGGCCGTTCTTATGTTTATGGCTTACAGATAAAAACAATGCTCAGCAAACCAGCTTCTGATGGAAACACCAGGGGGAAGTGTCCTCCTGGCTGCCCCAATACACTCGTTTCAATCCAAGCATGCTGTGGTGTCGGCAAACCAGGTGCCAGCTCACGCCAAGGTCCCTCGCCTCGCTGAGCACTGACGAACACATAGCTGGAAACCCGTCTGGCTCACCTGTGTGTTGGTATTGTTAAAATAGGCATTCGATTTCTAAAAATATGTTGAGTGTTCACACTTTATGAAATGCTTGCAAGTTGCTGCCTGCATTAATGGTAACCTCTGTACCCCATGTTCATGGTAATATTTAAGTGCTCTGTAACTGTAAAAGTGTTTGCTATGAAACTGGAAACCCCCATAGTTAGGGGAGAAGCTTTACCAAGTGTGAGATACTAGTTTTCCCCAAGAGGTATAATCTCCTGCCCAAAAAGAGAAGGCCCATAGAGACCAGAGAAGCCACTGTGGAAAATCAGAGGACGAAAGACGTACAGGTGGACTCGTCCCATCAGCTTGATCGGGGGGGGGGGGGCGGAGGGGGGAGAAGGAATCTCCAGTTGCTTAGCCTGGGTTAGCCTTAATGGACACACCAAACTTGCATATTACAGCAGCTTCTATTCTCCTTTTGAAACCTAGGACTATAACTCGCTGGTGCGTGTATGTTTACCTGCTCTACACTTGTAAATAACTCATTTCTTTTTTCTTGGTTAATAAATCTTTGATTGTAGCGGTGTCTTTGGTGTGAGATCTAAGGTGCATTTGGGGTAAGTGACTGGTCCTTTGGGACTGGGAGTAACCTGAATATTGTGATTTTTGGTGTAAGGTACCATCTATCACAAAGGCAGGCTTACCTGGGTGGCAAGACAGATCAGTGTACCCAGGCGACTGTCTGTGACTCCATGGTAAGGCTGTTGTAGTGCTGAAGGGATTCACACTGATAGGTGGTTGGTGAAATCCAAGTATAGAAGTCACAACCGCTTTGGGACGTGTACCCTGCTCCTTAGCAGTCTGCCCAGAGGTTGGTACTTGCGCTCCTTGGCCACTCCAGCCCGCAACACATGCTGTTTGTGCTTCAGTACAAATTATTGCCATTGTTTATAAGCACACAGCCTCGCCCGGCCCCAGCAATCACCCTGCACTACAGTCAGCGATTTGATCTCAAGTCTTACCATATTTGATGTTTTCCTCTGTATCCCGGTTCCTGGGATTGAGAATCTCAGCTGTAAAGAACACAGCGGTTCTTGGCCTTCTGGTTACAGGGGAAAGCTTGAAAACATGCCCCAGGTGCCCCCTCGTGGCCTAGAACCCAGAAGACAGAAGGAGCCCCAAAGTACCTATTTTTTGAGACTTTTAAGCAAATCTCATGGTTATTTGAGGTCTGACTCCTACATTTTGAATAAAGCAACAAAGGGTCCTGTGGCACCTTTAAGACTAACAGAAGTATTGGGAGCATAAGCTTTTGTGGGTAAGAACCTCACTTCTTCAGATGCAAGTAATGGAAATTTCCAGAGAAGTGAGGTTCTTACCCACGAAAGCTTATGCTCCCAATACTTCTGTTAGTCTTAAAGGTGCCACAGGACCCTCTGTTGCTTTTTACAGATTCAGACTAACACGGCTACCCCTCTGATACTTGACATTTTGAATAGTTAAGGTTGACCCAGGGTTAACCTAACCTAACCTATTCCCACCCACAGCTCTGCCATTCCAGGGACAGGCCCCTCCCACAGATCTGCCAGCGCACTGCAAATTGTCCTGCCCTGTGACACCCCTGCTGCCCCCGTCCTGGGGCTCTGCTCCCAGACCTTAACCCTGCCCTGCAGCACCTTCTGCTAGTCCAGACGGTGGTTGACAAGTAACCCAACATACCACAACCTGCGGCTGTTCAAAGGACACCGCAACTGGCCTTCACAAGGGGCCCCATGTATCTCCTGCAAACGTGCCCCGGGCAGGGGCAGCCCCCCCCCTTTACATTCTGGCCACCGAGCTCACACATGCAGCTGCTGGAACCTGCCCCCCCAGCCCAGGTGCCTCTCCTTTGGGCCACCTGCCCCACCACAGGGCCTCAGAGCCCGGCTGGGAGCGGGGAGGGGCCAGGCCCCAGCTCTGCGGAGGGAGAGAGGCCCACAGGGAAACACCGACTAATGGGCTCATAATGGGCCTGTGCTAGCCACCCTGCCACTGTGACAGGGAGTGACACTGCCCCCCACCTCGAGAGTGAGGCTCCAGCACCCCCAAATATCCCCTCCCCGTACACACACCCTCCACACCCCCTCCCCATACACACACACTCCAGCGCCCCCCAAATATCCCCTCCCTGTACACACACACCCTCCAGCGCCCCCAAATATCCCCTCCCCGTACACACACACAGACCCTTCAGCGCCCCCCAAACACCCCCTCCCCGTACACACACACCCCTCCAGCATCCCCCAAATACCACCTCCCCATACACACACACCCCTCCAGCATCCCCCAAATACCCCCTTCCCGTACACACACCCCCCCTCCAGCGCCCCCTCCAGCACCCCCCCAAACACCCCCTCCCCGTACACACCCATCCCCCTCCAGCGCCCCCTCCCCGTACACACCCATCCCCCTCCAGCGCCCCCCAAATACCCCCACCCCATACACACACAGACCCTCCAGTACCCCCAAACACTCCCTCCAGTGCCCCTCAAAACCCTCTCCCCATACACACACATCCCCTCCAGAGCCCCCCAAATACTGCCAATACACACACCTTCTCCAGTACCCCCCAAATACCCCCTCCCCATACACACACACACACACCAGCACCCCCCAAATACCCCTTCCCATACATCTCCCCTCTGGACCCCTCAAACACCCCCTCCCAGAACACATCCCCTCCAGCATCCCCAAACACCCTCTCAGTACACACACACCCACCCCTAGTGCCCCCCAGACTCCTCCCTAGCACCACCCCCTATTTGGGAAAGGGAAATACAGTAACCCTGCCCCACACCAATGTACCAACAACTGGCCCAGGGCAGCCAGGCTCTGTGGGGACCTGTTCCCAGGACTCTGATCCCAGAAGGGGTTTGCTCAGGGGTGGGAGTGGGGGTAAAAGGGATTGCTCAGGGCTGGTAACTGCCCTGTCATAGGCTGCACCTGGGAGTGGGTGGGGCAGGGCAGGGCTATAAAGGGGAGTCCTGGGGCGGGCTTTGGAAAGCAGGAAAGGGGCATTGAGAGTGGATCATTGGGACAGGGCTGGGGAAGTCTGTAACTAGAGAGCTCTTGGGGGAGCTTCTGTTCCTAGGCAGGGCCAGCAGACAGAGCTGGGGTCTGCAGAGAGCCCCGCTGCACGAGCTCTGGGCCACCTGCAACACAAGGGCAGTTGCAGTAGCTGTGTCAGTAGCTGCCTGCAGCCTGGGGAGAGACTGGGGCAGGAGGGAAGAGTTTGGCGGGAGCACCAGGCAGACACTCCGCCTGTGAGCAGGTGACTAGGACTGTTGGGCTGCAGAGGGAGCAGCTCCAGGCAGTTGCACTAAATTGGCTCCTGATTAGACTAATAGGAATGGAGCCTTTGCACTAGCAACCAGCGTAGGGCTCAGCAAACAGTGGCGAAGGGTTGTTGAGGGAAATTCTCCTCTTAAGAAAGAGCTGATCTGAGAGCTTGGACAGGGAAATCCCTGCAAACCTAGAGCTCTTCATGCTGCCCTCAAGCAGCTCTGCAAATGCCAGCGGGGGGCTGTCTTAGTGTGATTGGGGGAGTAGCAGCCTTGGCTGTAAATCACTTTATTCTGTGTTATGCAGTTGCAGCAATGCTGCTGGTTTTTAAGGGAGCACCTAAGAACAGTAGGAAAGGTCACAAATATCCTGCATACAGGTGTTGCTTTGTGTTTAGAGCAGCAGCAGCCATTGTAATGCTTTTAAAAGCTCATAGACTGTTCTCTAGATTCAGTCAATCTCTGTCCTGCTTCCATCTAAACAACATCCAGTTCTACATGTTGCTGTAGTGTTGGATTTGAGCAGTAGCTACTACTCAGGAAACTAAATTTGTCAGACTGTTTCTCTTTGCAATCCTGTGATTGTAGGGTTTTGCTGAAACAAACTTTGTAAAAATGAGTCACTATTTCTGGGATAGCTGTTTACATTTTCTGGCATCTCTACAGATCCTCTTAATGACTGACTGAGAAGGGTTGCAGTGACTGCAAATTCAAAGACGGTTGGCTGTGCAAGTCTCACACAAAACTTAAAGTAAACCAATTTTTGCATGCTAGACACCCTGACCATGGTGTAGGGTCCTACACTCCACAAAGAGGGGTGGAATAGAGAGCATGGATATGTTTTTAGCTGGGATTTAGGAGGAAAAGCACTCCATAAAAGCTGCATTTACACTGGAAAAAAAAAAACCACAGTGCTGTGTGTCACAGTTCAGAGCCACTGCTCCAGTATTTCTGTTCAGGGATCCAGCAAGGGCACCCACTATCAGCTCCCCTGCTGTTGTCTCTTGGATGTAGACCTGTGTTCCTCTCTCCTGACTGGGGTTTCTCCAGGCTGAACAGTTATACTTTTTACTGTTTCCCTGCACACACAGTCTGCCTAAAGAGGCCTGTGTGCTTTCTTTTCAGAGACTGATAAGAGGCGTTGCTACCAATATGGTACCATAGAGGTTTTTTAAGCAAACCTGCTTTATTTTTAACATAAAAGCATTGACAACATTTAATGAGAACCTATATACATGTTAATAAGCTTACCAGAGTTCATCCCGACTCTAACATGGGTTCTGGTAGGATAAATCTTTCAACCTAGGGAAGCCCTTGTGATTACAAATTAATCACAGCTTCCACTCAGAACAAGTGCACACATGACAGGGCCAGTCCACTTTTTTTTATACAGATCAAGGGTCTTTGATTTGGAATCTTTAGAAGCAGGCAACTAGTACACAATGGGTGTTTCTCCCCAGGGCATCTCGTCCAAAGATTGGCTTCAGAGGGGGAGAACTTGCATTCCCCTCACCTCAACCTAAGGAAATCCACTTCGCAGGTATAGTTCTAAAAATACTTTGGAATTTCCTCATACCTGCTGAAGATTGCATTAATCTTTGGCAAGAAAACAAGTGCCATACATTCACAACAGTACATAAATGTTTGCATTTCTAATACAATATACCCCCAGACGTTTAATTCCGTAAGGTTTATCTGAATTCAATAGTTCATTGAGGATATTATCCCTCTGTCATACTCAGGATCATTTCATTACTACAAGAGCACTCTGTCATAGAAAGCTGGGCATGGCAAGAACTATTAGAGAAACAAGTCATGGACTGAAGTTGTTAAAGCTGTCAATAGTAGCTGGAGTGTTTTGGGAATAAAATATTATCTCTAAGGTTCTTAAAGGGACAAAGTCTGTTTATACTCTTCCTGAGAGAGCCCTCTGTGCTGCATTCACAGGTGTCTAATCAGGTTCAGTTGATTAGTACCTCTGCAGATGCAGGGACAGGGAGCCCTCACCACAGACTTTTAAAAACTGTTCATCTGCCTTTTCTCTTCATCTGTCTTGACTGGCTGCTACTTCTCTCTGCCTAGCGTAGCAGGGGCAATTATCTGGCCTTGATTTCCCAAAGTTCAAGATCCTCCCATATGTGGAGGTGCAGCAGAAGATCTGATTTTTCATGGGACACCCTCTATCTGGGTACCGACATGGCCACTATTGAAGAATCTAACATATGGGAAAACAGCTCTCAATGGCTTGTCTGACATGGGGTATGACCCTGCTAGGCTCTGGGGTTATCCCAACCCAGCCTTCTTTCAAAAAGTTGCAAAATGGAGGGCAGAGCATGTGTGATGGTGGGAAGCGGAAATGAACAGCTAGCCGTTTTAGGGATAAATCCAAAGGGAGCAGCAGGGCCAGTGCAGAGTGATTAGACCCAGCTCACACATGTAAATAGCTTATTTTCCCAATTTATAATTTCTGTAACAATGAAGTTGGCTGCTTAGTAGAGGCAACTGAAGATGCCTCTTTTCTGTTGTATTTGTGCATGTGACTAAAGTGAAATAAAATTCCAATAAAATCAGAGATATAGGACTGAAAGGTCATCTAGTCCAGTTCCCTGCACTGGAGCAGGACTAAGTATTATAGACCATCCCTGTTTGTCTAACAACCTCCTGAGGCAATTTGCTCCAGTGTGCAACTACCCTCCCAGTAACAAGTTTTTCCTAAGGTCCAACCAAAACCTTCCTTATTGCAATTTAAGTCAATTACTTCTTGTCCTGTCCTCAGTGGATAAGAACAATTTATCATCCTCTTTATAACAACCCTTTACATACTTGAAGACCTATGTTCCCTCTGTCTTCTCCTCTTCAGACTAAAAACCCAGTTTTTCCATTTTCTTCAATCTTTCCTCATAGGTCATGTTTTCTAACCCTTTAATCAGTTTTGTTGCTGGGCTTTTTCCAATTTGTCCACAACTTTCCTGAATACTCCTGTTGAGCCTTATTAGTGCTGAGTAGAGTGGAAGAATTACTTCCTATGTTTTGCTTACAACACTCCTGCTAATGCAAACGTCATTCTGGGATGTTTTTTTCCCCCAATAGTATTATATTATTGACTCATATTTAGTTAGTAATCAGCTGTAACCCCCAGGTCCTTTTCTGTAGTACTTTCTTCCTAAGCACACTAAATATATAAACTTTTGTAGAAGAGAGGACATCAAATAGTATTGTTTCTGCTTCATTTGGTGTAATTGTAGACAGACTAAACACCTCTTGTATTAGGCCTTTGTGGATAGGATATACTGGGACAAATACATTCCTGTAGACATTTTGGTAGGTCATACGAATACATCTATTCTGCAGGCATTGTCCAGTCAACAGTACTCTTACCTATCTCAAACAATGAGAGGTTCCCCACTTCCCTTGGGGAGACTAATTCAGATTCCACTAGTTCTCACTTGATTAGTTTATATAGTATGCAAAACTAGTGAAAGGTATAGAGAAAGTAAATGGGGTGCTCCTAACTACTTTGTCTCATAACACAAGAACAAAGAGGATGCTTGGTTCTGCACTTTACTGTTTATAATTTTGTTTATATAATCTGTGGAACTCACTGCCATTAGATGTAACAGAGGCCAAGATCTGGGTAGGATTGAAAGTACTGTACATTTCATTGGATAATGAACAGTTACATTAGATAAGACTTTAAAAATCCCAACTGTCATCTTAGCGTGGCTTGATTGGAACATGATAGGATGTGCCTAGTGGGTGGAAAGTCCACAAATTTGGTTGTTTCTTCAATTGAATGGGAGAGGGAATAGGAGGATTCTAAAATTCTGATGACGTGCATCTACATTGACCCCCGGTCAATCATCAAAACCACTCCTACAATCGTTCTTAACCTATACAATTTTGTGTTGAAGTCACCTATGCAAAAAGCCCAAATAAGTGACCTCCAAATAAAACAAGCCAGAAAACCCGCAATCTGTGACTCTCAACAAATTAAAGCAACCTTTTAAAAACAACAACATAGTAATACTCAGAGCCCAGGTCAACAGACATATGACTCTTAATGCTTAAGACTCAAAGCTGTCAGTATGTCAAGAAATACCTGATTGGTTGGCCCTGCAAAGACTGATACAATTTCTCAACTACAGTTAGAAAGCCCACAGCACTACGATATTCTTTACAGCACTCCATGAGAACAAGGTTGAGTTTGTGTGCCATGCAATGTATGTACATTGCAAATGGATGGTAGTCTTTCATTCCCTGCTGAATCCCAGCTACGTGTCCTGACATCACAGATTAGTGCCATCATAAGATTGAGCAACTATCAGCAAATTCTGCAATCCACTCGTCTCCAAAGCTGGCTTTATGGCAGTATAAATGCCATTTGCATTTCAGGACAATAAGAAATTGATGAAGCACAGGAAATTTTCTTTAATCTCTAGGTTTTCTGCTTATCTGATACAAACTTAAAGCTGTTCTGTCTTAAATGACCTGGCCTCATCTACAGTTACAGAAAAACCAGGTTTCATTCACTACCTGTACAATTTCTTTGCAAACCAAATCTGCAGCACTTCGTTTTGAAATTCAGACCTTGTGTAATTAAAATAACTTGCCTGCATTTTCTTTGAAGTTTCCTCATACTTCAAAAAGAAATCACAAAATGCATGGCAATTGCCTTTCTATTTAGATTCCTTTTCTTCGTTGTGACCTAGAAAACGGTAAACCAAGTTTAGAAAGTAACTTGACAATATCGCAAACCTTAGTAAGGTAATCCCGGTTTCCTCAACAGTACTTTTATGACTTGCTGAAAGCTTCACTGCTACTGATGCAGTTTCTTCGCTACGTTTGAAGCGTTGCCAGTTTTCCATACATTTCACATGAACGTGGGAAACAACAATTTTTCAGAGATTTTCTTCCAATTATGCAGACTTTTTTTTGATAAATAAACCGTCCACATAGGCTGTTTCAGAGTGGAAGTAACGGTGGGGAAAGCAGAACCCAGCATTTGTTTAAACAGAATATTTGACCCAAGGAAATTTTGTTGGAATGGAAAACTAAAAAAGAACTGCTGTTTCCCAAACATTCTCCTTGGAAAACCAGGCAGATGTGGTTGATTAGACCCATTGCTTTTTTTTCTCCAAGATCTGTAGGAACTGTTGCACTTCTCGTGTCATCTTCAGTCGTATCTGTGCTGAGAGAATCCATACTCACTGCATCAAAGACTTGAGATCTTCCTGCTGTACTTGCGATAAGCGGTGCAGAGCCAAGGCAGGTGGTGGCAGAGCTCAGTTTGGAGGTGGTGTAAAGTCCTTCAATGAATCAGCTGCTGATGGTTCAACAGCCACTTTCACAAAAAAACTTCCAAATGTTCACTTTAGTCCAGTTTTCTATCTTCCAAAGTGTCTGCAACCCCTCTCCCTAGCCTTGTATCAGAGAATGATAGAAGTGTAGGACTGGAAGGGACCTCAAGAGGTCATCTGCAACTTTTATTAATATGCTCTATTCCTACATCCAGGCCATTAATAAAGATGCTAAATAACACCCTACCCAGAACAGATCCCTGTGGAACCCAACTTGAGACCTCCTTCCAATCTGACATCATTCCATTAACAGTTACTTTTTGAGTTTGTTTAATCAGTCTCTTAATGATAGTTCTACCGAGCCTGTGTTTCTCAACTTACTTATTGGAATGTCATGTGGGACTGTGTCAATATACCTGGACTTTAGCATGGCTTTCATGTCCACCATGTTCCCCCGATCCAGTTACCTTGTCGAATAAGGAAATCAAGTTGGTTTGGTATGATTTGTTCTTAGTAAATCCAGACTGGCTGCTGGTGATCACCCCTTCATCCTCCAGCTATTTGCAAATAGAATGTTTTATACGTTGCTCTAGTAGCTTCCCAGGTATTGAGGTCAGGCTGTGACTGGTCTATAGTTCCCCAGCTCCTCCATTTCCCCCATTGTTGAAGGTGGGCACTACATTAGCCATTCTCCAGTCTTCCGGGACCTCTTCTGTCACCTATGAGACTGCAAAGATGATTGCCAGTCGCTCTGAGATTTCTTCAGCTAATTCCTTCAGTACCCTGGAGTGAATAGCATCAAGCCCTGCTGACTTGAATTCATTCAAATTAGTCAAAATATCTCGGACATGTTCCTTTATCCTCATCTGCATCCCTTTCCCTTTGTCTATGGTAACTTCACTAGTTGTCCGGTCACATGCATTTTTTTTGTGTGGAGAGTGAAGCAAAGTAGGCACTGAGCAGTTCTGTCTTCCTATCATCTTCCATTACCAGCTCACCACCTCCACTGAGCAGCAGACCCTCACCCTCCTTGATCTTTGACATTTGTAGAACCCCTTCTTGTCTCTAACATTTCTTGCCAGCTGTAACTCATTCTTTGCCTTGGCTCTCCTGATTTTATACCTACACACTCATGCTGTTCCCATATATACTTCCTTTGTGACATGCTCCTGCTTCCATTTCCTGTATGTATCCCTTTAGCTTTTTAGTTAACTAAAAAGCTCCTGTCGCCACATTGGCCTCCTGTGGCTCTTCTTATCTTTCCTCTGCAGTGGAGTAGCTTAATGTTGAGCCTTTAGAATTACATCTTTTCGGAACTGCCAGCCCCTTCAACTCCTTTTCTTTCTCATTGGTCTTTCTATGCGACTGTTGCTGACTAGTTCTCTGAGTTAGTTGAAATCCTGCCTTCCTGAAGTCCAGTGTCCTTGTTTTTGTTGTTCTCATGTCCTCCTTTCCTTAGGATCTTGAATTCTATCAGATCATGATCACTTCCTCCCAAGTTCCCGACCACCTTCGCTTTGCAACTAATTCCTCCATGTTGGTCAAACCAGATCCACAATCGATGACCACCTACTGTTTTCTTAACTTTCTGATGCAGAAAGTTGTCCCTGTCATGGAGCAAGGACACCCCGTTATCCTTTGGGATTGGGCGAGAGTGCTATAGCCCCATGGTTAACACTGCTTGACCAACCTTCACCTCGGGGCAATGTGGCCTAGTGGTCACAGTCTATATATCTCCCCTCCTCAGTGGGGTCATGTGACCCAATGGCAAGTGTCACTTTGGCTCCCCTCCTCAGTGGGGCTGAGTGGTCTGGTGGCCAGTTGGAGGAGTAGGCCATCACCTAGGGTGGGTGATGGGCTGGGGTAGGGGGACCTGGACCCTCCCTGCTCAACCAGGTCCTGGCCCAGGGCCCGGTGAGTGATAGGTGTGATTGCCTTGGGTGTCTGCAAGTATCTGGGCATCTGCCTGAGTCTCAGCGCCTCTGGCTCCGGCAGTCTGGGGCTTTGGCTGCTTCTGGGCTGGAGTCTGCGGCGTGCGTCCTTCCTTTCTGGCGGTCAGCCCAGACTGAGCTGAGGGAAACCACAAACTAAGTACCGTTGCCAGTTGGTAAGTAACCAACCACGTGGGAAGCGGCAAGCACAGCAAGCCGATGTGAAAGCGAGAGGAAAATCAAAACTTAAAGCATTTTTAAAAGCTTTTTAGCATTCGCACAGCAGACAATTGCGCAACTGAGAGCCAACTATGCTCTCTTGTAAGAAATTCAAAAAACAAAACCAAAAAATATGGAATAACCCCCACGACCCGCTATTATAAACACACTCACAGTAACTAAACAAAAAAGGGAAACCAAAATCTGCTTACTGTAAACAGGCTTGGCAACGGTTCTGCTGCCAAGAATGCTGGCTTAAACCCTTTATCTCTGGTGCAGAGCAAGTACACTCCATCACATACCCTCCCCCTTAAGAGGACCTCTGGTGGGTACCCATTCTCTTCCTCCTGGCCCAACTTTGAGAAGAAGTCTGCATTAGCATGCTGTGATGGGTTGGATCACAGAAACCCCCTTGGGAACTGCCAACTGATGTGCCAAGACTACACCTGCCCCTGCTTTCCCTGACAGCTTGGGACTCCAGCAATGTTCCCTCTAATTTTGACAGGCCATGTGCGCAAAACATTTCTTCTGTGCAAATTTTTGAAGCAGAGTTCAAATTTGTGCACCATGAGGCAAATGCGCCAAGCGAGTAAAATGCTTATACATTTTAAAAGTTTTAATTTGCAATTTGTGATAGTTTTACACCATGTTATTTTATAAATGTCATTTTTAAATACTTAGAAAAAGGAAATTTAACCATTCTTCATGAAGCAGAAGTTAGTTTTAAGCATTACACTTTGTGATCTTTTATAGACAATCAGGAGCATACATCAAGCACATATTAATCTTGATCATTATCAGTCCATAGGCTTCTGCCCCTTAGTGTCCACTTCCACCTTTCATTCTATACACATGTCCAAAAAGATTTTGATAAACCTATAATAAAGACAACTTAATAAGTGTGCCATTATGTCAATTTATGAGTTTGCAGATAGACATCATAAGTAAAAAAAAAGAAAAAAAGGGTTTGTTTTTTAAATTCAAAATTTTCCTAAAAAAATCTTATTCTTGGCTGATAATCATTTATTGATATGTAATTACAAATGCATTTTAATTTCCTTATTGGTCAAAATGTCAGACTGCTGAACTAACCTTACTGTTTTTCCCTGTGATCTTTTTCATTTGCTCATTCAATATAAACTCTGTCCAGATCTATCAGTCCTCCCATCCAGCTAATAACTCTTAATACACATCAGCATGTCCAAATGATCTTCTTGTAAATGATTCCGTAGCTTGTTTTTTAGTGTTCGTTAAGCTCAAGCCACGCTTAGTCTGCACTTGATGCTAGGAATGTTTCTGCAATATCCATCAACTTTGCAAGACTCTGAAACTGTTCGTTCTGGTGAGCATATGTCACCATATCTGGGAAACTTAAAACCAATTGGCTTTTGATTCTTTCCGCTACTGCAAACTTGAAGTCATTGTACTGACTGACTATAACAATCTCTTCAGCAAGAAAGTCTTTGTATTTTGAACATAGGGATTTGACCTGGTGAATTCCAGAATTGAAGTCACACTTAACTATTGCTGCACAATCAAAAGCGGACCACTCCTGGACTTCAGCCTCTGGAAACCTGTCTGCCAAATGTGCACACAAGATGTTTTTGAAAGTTATTATGGAACCGGTATCAATTTCATTATTTTCTTGAGAGCTCATATCTGAGAGCCTTAACTTTGTCACTACATAAGACTGAATCTCCAAGGTACTGTCTTCTGATCTTGTTCAATTTACCTTGGGCAAGGTGTAACAATGTTGGTTATGGTGGGAACCAGCTAAGTGCGCCAATTCAGGACAAATCGCTTAAAACAGGGCAGTTACAGCCCAAGGCTGGGTTTTTTCCATCTCTAAGGCAAACCAAACCAGCCAGACAAAGAGGACTTTGGTTTTACCCCACTGGCTAACCATAAGTCACACAAGCAATTCCCTTAGACACTCCAGTTTCCCAGTATCACCACCAGTGCCACTCGTTATGGGGACGAATGGTTATGAAAACCAACACCCCAGTAAAAGAAAAAAGGTTCTCTTGATCCCAAAGGACAAAGCCCCAGACCCAGGTCAATATAAAAATTAGATTTTATCCAGAAATCATGTTGTTGCCAATCCTTTAGAATTTAAAATCTAAAGGTTTATTCATAAAAGGAAAAAGATAGATATGAGAGTTAGAATTGGTTAAATGGAATCAATGACATACAGTAATGGCAAAGTTCTTGGTTCAGGCTTGTAGCAGTGATAGAATATACTTCAGGTTCAAAATCAAGTCTCTGGAACATCCCCAGCTGGGATGGGTCATCAGTCCTTTGTGTAGAGCTTCCTTGTAGCAAAGTCCCTCCAGAGGTAAGAAACAGGACTGAAGACCAGATGGAGATGAGGCATCAGCCTTATATAGTCTTTCAGGTGTAAGAACACCTCTTTGTTCTTACTGTGGAAAATTACAGCAGAATGGAGTCTGGAGTCACATGGGCAAGTTCCTGCATACTTTGCTGAGTTACAAGGCGTATCTGCTTTCTCTCAATGGGTCAATTGTATAGCTGATGGTCCTTAGTGGGCCATCAAGCAGGCTAGGCAGAGCTAACACCAACTTGTCTGGGATGTCACCCAGAAGCATAGCAAAACTTAACAGAGGTCTGATAAACCCCCCAGACTGCTTCACCAGATGCTTTTTTCTTTTAAGTGAAACCCTTTTATTACACACAGTTTTTATAAGCGTGCATTTCTTTTTTAGCACACGCACTTGATTCTGTGTTAAAGGTACGTTTCCTTTTAAGGTATTGAGTGCTATTTCTGAGATGGCCGCTACTAGATCGTCAGAGGCCGAACACAGTATAGCCCTCCTTTGCTGTGGGGACGATTTGCTAAGTAATTTTAAAAGGCCCAGGTTTCTCTTCACGCAGGTAGACAGGTTTTTGGTCAGCAGCCCCGGCTGTTAAAAAGGGGCCTGCCAATAATTCATCTCTTTTTATACCCGGCTGTTGTTCTTTTCAAAGTATAAACCGCCGGCCAGTCTGGAGGGAAAAGACCAGTTCTTAGTCTATAAGCTTCTGGTGTGGAAGGATTTAAATCCACCACCAGGTAGCCATAAGGTCTTTTGGTAGCATCCTCAAAAGCTTCTAGAAAGAATTGAGCTTTGCCGGGGTACATTTGCCGAGCGAGCGTAGCAATTTGTAATTTATCCCTGGGGTTTTTGAACAGAACCATGTACTTTGTGTTTAGGTTAATTGTGCGACTCTTTTTTCCCTGACAAAATACGTTTTGAACTATATACATAATGCTCAGGTTTCTGTGATGCACGTACTTGGTAAAGGCTCTCAATTTCATCGCTTTCACAAGCAGAGTTCATCAGATTATCATAGACAATCATATTTACTTTATTAGTAGGAAACAAACTGTCATCGTCAAAAGCCTCAGGCAGGCCCTCCACAAAATTGATAAAGGGATATTTACAAAGCAGTTCTTTATACAGAGGTTGCCAACAACTGTAACACCACACGATATTCTCAGGCATAACAGACTGTGTGTGTTTGGCATTATCCAACACATTTTTTATAAAGTAACTTTTCCCACAGTTGCTAGGCCCCGCGAGAATTGCAGAAAAGGGGTGTTTCCACCTCATATCCATTTTTCAAAAGCCGTAGGGCAGGGTTTTAAAACCTTCTCCTAGGACCCTCTTGTTGTAAACCACTTTTTGTGTCTTTTTAAGGGGTTTTTGTCTCTTATTTGCCACGGGTTTTTGTTTCTTACGATAGAGGGCTGCTGCACCTCTATCTTTTTTGAGGTGTTTTCTTGCAGACCCGTGCAATAGTCCAGGACTAGATCTTTCAAACTGTTGAAGTTGAGCTTTTCGCAGTTTGCTACGTTTAGGGTAATACCTTTGACTTTCATACAGGTCTTTCCACCCGACAGCTTATACCCAAAGGTTTTCGGGCCTGCCGACACAAACTCGGTGTTGTGTTGACCTGGTGGGATCTCGCTCGTGAGATCCCCTAAATAATCCCCCAGAGGGGGATTCCAGTCACCCTCCCTTTTCACAAATATCACCGAGTCAGTGTCGTGGTACAGGCACCGCTCTTGCAAACCGTCTAGGAGGCTGTATAATTCTAAGTGGGCATAAGCGGTGGTGAAACAGGCTATGAAAACATTGGTATTGCCAGAGACAGAGTACCGTTCTTTTGCGTGCTTCCACGACACGCACGCTGTTTCATCATCGATAAACTCGCAGGATGAAACCTCATAATTGGGGGATAACAGGTACTGCAAGAGTTCGTCAGGGTCTCTCACGATGCTGGTGTTGGGTAGGTTGGATTTTTGGCCGAATTTACCCCACAGAGAATTTAAAAACAGTTTAGCGATTTGGCGTTTAGCAGGGTTTGATCTGATCTCGTGTTGGCGTAAATGCACGCCTTCTTTCTGGTAGAAATCGCTAACGTACTTATTTTGTTTTTCCTCGTCTGTGCACCAACTGGGATACCCTGAAGCCTCTTGTTTCTGACGGAGGTGTAATTTTATGTACTCTGAAAAGAGTTTCAGATTTTTCATTAAAATGCCAGATTTCATAGATCTTAGCCCCCGCGTACCCCTTCGCTATGGCCGCGTTCAATTCCACCGTGCACCAAGTCCCCAGGATGGCCCGCTCCTCGTCAGTATGGGTGCATGTCTCCCGCTGCTCGGTTTCCGCACAGGTTCGGCATAGCGGGAACATAAGCTTGCCACCCACTCTGACAGGTAACAATGGGAAAAAGAGGCCTCGTGGGGGGTACACTTTAACTTTTGCGATTCCAAAATAATTTGCAAGGGGCCCAAATTTGTCATAGACTATATCGGGGTGTCCGACAGGGTATTCTTTGGTTTTGTTTACGAAAGGGTACAGGCTGGTAAAATCAGAATAGTGGATTTCTTCCCCGGGGTTAGGCTTGTAATATAAGCGGATAGCGTTTTGTCCTCCCCGCAAAAAGAGCATCCCTAGGCACGAGAGGCTAGGGTAACTGGGCTCTGTTTAAAAAGTCTGCAAGCTCCCTGTCTGTTTCTTTCATCACCTCCCAGTCGTGCTCCCGAAGAGTCCTCACTACAAAACCAAGTCGTTTCAGATAGTCGGTCTTGAGCTGCGTCTTGTAATAAAGAAACCCAAAAGATGTCTCCGCCATAGATAAATGTCTATCAGGGATGGTCTAGACCGTATTTGGTCCTGCCATGCGGGCAGGGGACTGGACTTGATGACCTCTCGAGGTCCCTTCCAGTCCTAGAATCTATGAATCTATAGGATTTTGTGCTTTTTCACAATAACAAGTGACACAGCCGTGGGGAAAAAAACACCCGTTAAACTCAAAGGCTGTGTGTACCCCATCAACATCTGCATAACTGTCTAAAAAGTAGGGGCCTACCTGTAGTTCCCCACCCTGTAAAGTGTGCCGGATTTGTATATTTTCTTTGTGAGAGAGATACAACAGCCACTGAATAGATGGGGTCGAATATCTCTTTTTTCTGCCTGTGATAGTTGTCTGGAGGGAGAAGAGCTACCGTGTTAGGCTCCAAAAACAAACCTGTACATAGCCATGCAGACAGATGCCAGTGTTAGGTACCGGAATGGATCTATACAGTTTTATCTCAGTGAATTTACCAGGTTCTTTCTCTACTACATCTCCCTTCTACGTCATTTTCATAATCTCTTTTCTGTATAGGATACAGGCCTGTCTCAAAATTTTTGCATCCTGCTGACAGTAATACGCGAGCTCTTTCTGCAAGTCAAATGCCTCAGAGCTGTGGTCCCGATACCAGTCGAGAAACTCTGCTTTTTCTCTGGGCATCATGCTTTCTACACCACAGTGCTCCATACCGGGCATAGGCCCCATGTAATTTTGATTTTCTAACGTGTTAAAGTGTGGAAAACACCCTTTGCACCCTTCAAACCCCATCGCCTGTGGTAGCTTGCTAAGCTTCATGGGCAAGAATTTAAAGAGTCTATAAAACGAATGCCCAGGGCCTTAACTTCCACGCACGTTAGTTTACTACCCTGAGTGATCAGTTCTAGGCCCATCTTTTCCTTGAGTAACTGTCTAACAATAAAGTATGCATCATAACCTTTAGAATTATGTGCTAGGAATGTGTAGTCCCGAAACTCTGCCAATAAAGGTCTTCACAAACACAGAAAGACACTCATCGCCCTTAAATTCCCAGGATTTTTCTGGCTTTAGGGACATAGCAAAAATGTAATTGGGCGTGTGCACCCCGGTCTCCTGCGTGCATTCGAAATCATAAAAAATATACTTTTCTGAAGATTCGGGCTTTCTAAGGCTGTCCATAAAACAGAGGTGACTGTCTACATCACCAACGATCAAACCCTGACACTGCTTACACAGTCTCCCTTTACACCTATGCGCTTGTTCACGTAAGACTGACACTTCACTTCTCACACACAGTTTTAGACAGGCATTCAACTTGGTTTTTTGATGCACAGTCGATATGTCTGTCTAAACACTCTTTGGACCGACAATACAGTCTACAGCTAGGACACCGCTGCTGCTCGCCCACGCTGTCTGAGCACGTTACGCTCAAGCAGAGGCGGCAACGATACCTGCAAGAGTGGTCATGGCTGTACACCGTGTGGCAAAACTCACAATAATTTTTCGTTCCGAACAACTTGTTTACATCCAGAACCCCATAGTAATGCTCATCATGCAACAGGATAAAATAACTCTCGGGGTACACTGTGCCCCCGTTTTAAAAAAGCCCCAGCTGCCTTTCGCCGTATACAGCACCACCTGTGTGTTAACTCCTAAATGCTGTTCAAACTTTGCTGCGTCGCTGAGCAGAACCTTTTTTTGATCTGACCACCCCAGTTTCTCATGTAACTTTCTCGCCTCCGCTAACAATTCCGCGTCCGTAGGTTTACGATCGGACATGACGGCCAAGAGCCCACCCGCAAAACACAAATTGGTACCGGTGTAAGTCAGGTCTACTAAACACGGTCTCTTTTTATGAATAATTTGACTATTCAGGATAGAATTTAAAACTCTACGAGCGCCCCCACCCCTGTTTTTTACAACCGTCACAACGAGGCGCAACGTCCCATCGAGATGCAGCTCTCTATTGCTCTGTAGCAGCTTTGAGGCCTGAGTTAAGAAATCCTCAGCAGACAGCTCATCCCTAGTTCTTTTGACCGAAAACAGAGTTAGTTAAATTACGGCTCTCTAAACGTAACTGAACATAATCATCAGGGCCTACTCTACCATTAATGTCATCACGCACTAACTGTATTCCCCGCTGTATGGCTTCAACAACCTGATGAGCTGAATTTATTTGCTCAAGATTGACAAAACGAAATTCCTCACAATACACCGACCCCCCAAATCTGGATAATTCACGTTGCCAACTTCTCACTCTCTCCATATACACCTCGGCATTTTCGGGGTTACTTGGGGGTTCCTCTACGGGATTATTAGCGGCATCTTCTACATCAGATGCTATTTGAGAGTCAGACTCTGAGGCGCCTCCATGAGGGTCATTGGGAGGAGAACGGGACCCGTCTAGAGAGCCCTCTGGGGAATTTGCTAAACCAGAGTCTGATTCCGCCTCCCCATTTTTAGACAAGCCAGTTTGAGAGCCTCCAGCGGGGGCATCTTTTTGTGGTTTTTTTTTTTTTTTCCTCATTCCCTCTTTAGCCCTTTTTAAAATTTTTACAACAACCCGGGCCTGGAACTTTTTGGCAGCCATTTGTTTATCCCCCAAGTGCTGTCCCCCCTTTTGTTTACACATGAGCTGATGTGTACCCTGGAGGGTGCCCCTTTTACCCAGGCCCCTTTTCACGACTAGTCATGCCTGCTCAGAGCCACCCTTTCCAGCCCTTATGTTTTTCATCATGGCTCTGAACCAAGCATCATATTTTTCCCATTTCTTTCTAGAATCCCGTTCTTTTAGACTACCCGAGGATACATCCTCCACCACTTTTCTGAGGGAAGCCTCAAGCCCTTCCCAACTACAAGAATACGGGGGAGCTGGGACAAGCTTATGGTTTTGGGAGAATGGTTTGTCAGTTCTTGGTTTTTTATTCACAACCCCTAGAGCGCATTTGTGAATGTGGGCATTTTCACACAGTTTCCTCAGGGCTTGGTGTGGTGGTGGCCGCTGAGGAACTAGAGTGCTGGTTGTATGATTGCAATACCTCAGCATCGCAGAAGCTTTTAGTCCATGGTTTTTTAAACGCAGCCCCCAGAGCACATGCTCCGGATTTGCGCACATTCAGAACCCCTAGAGTGTGTGATCTGGGTTTGTGAATGTGGGTGTTTTTGCTCACAGTTTCCTCAGGGCTTGGTGTGGTGGTGGACACTGAGGAACTGGAGTTGTGGTGGCATGGTTGTTTTTTACCAGAGTCTTTTGTTTTGTCCTTGGGTTTGATGTATATGAGGTTTGGACCGCCCGGATGTTTCAGCTGCACTCTTGTGCTGTTTTGCGTTGTTAAAGGTCTCAAAGCAGATTCCTGGTTCGTTGGCAGTTCTGGAGGAGATGTCCTTGTATATCTGACTATAGCATTGTCAGAAGAGTTGCCCAGGCCTATGATGGGGAAAAACAACATTTTACAAAAACTGAACTTTACCACCCTCTCTCACCCACACCTATGCATTTACTTAAAATACAACATAGAACAACCAAACCCATAAGCAAAATATATTTACAGGGCTTCATCCATCCATCCATCCATCCATCCGTCACTGATGCTGGTGAATTTTCCTTTTCAGCGGTTTCTTTCCTTTTTCTTTTCAGCTTGTTTTCCCTCTGGTCTAAGGATCTCTCATGTTTTGGAGATATCCTATCTCCTAGAACTGGAAGGGACCTTGAAAGGTCATTGAGTCCAGCCCCCTGCCTTCACTAGCAGGACCAAGTACTGATTTTGCCCCAGATTCCCAAGTGGCCCCCTCAAGGATTGAACTCACAACCCTGGGTTTAGCAGGCCAATGCTCAAACCACTGAGCTATCCCTCCCCCCCACAGTTTTGACTGTACTGTGGAGCAAACAACAACATTATTATAAAACACATGAAACCGTCTTGTAAACATACATCACACACTTCATTGGGGTGTTTTTCTATTTAAAAAGTCATAGTTTTACAACAAAATAATCTTTTCAGGCTGTACAACAGAGGTTTTTAAATTATACTGCAAAAATGAGATGTAAAACCAAAAACTGCTTTTAAAATCCATTTTGCAGAGAAACCCTTGTTAGTTTAAAATACACATACCACCAGTTTAAAACCCACAGTTTGCAGCCATATACTTTTCAAAAACCCCACATGAATTTTAAAAGCCACATGATTGTTCTAACCCCCAGCCATGTGCCTTTGGTTTAGTTAGTAGCATCCACCCCATTTTAAAAACCCATCACATTATGCACAGTACAAAAAAAATAACCCCTGTGTCAAGTACTTTTATAAAAAAAAATAAAAAATGAAGTTACCTTTCACTATGGGATAAAGTGTTGCAGGCACATGCTTGTTCTGTTCCCCCTCATGTGTGCTTGGCCCTTCAGGTTCAAGAACAAGCAAAAATGTTAGTTAGTATTACCACCAAATCCCTATACAGCCTGTGTAATTTTTTTTTTTTTTTTTTTTTTAATTCCAACAGTATTAAGCACAACTATAGTTAAAATGGTTTTTACCTTGGCCTGGTGGTGAAATGCAGTTTAAAGTTACTGGTTCCATGCTAAACAGATCACACTGCAATAAACATAGGCACCATTATTTACTAAGGCCTTGTCTACACTACGAGAGTAGTTCGATTTTACTTAAATCGAATTTTTGGAATCGATATTGCAAAGTCGAACGTGTGTGTCCACACTAAGGACAGTAATTCGACTTTGTGAGTCCACACTAACGGGGAAAGCGTCGACATTGGAAGTGGTGCACTGTGGTCAGCTATCCCACAGTTCCCGGAGTCCCCGCTGCCCATTGGAATTCTGGGTGGAGCCGCAAATGCCTTCTGGGTAAAAAAAAGGTGTCCAGGGTGCTTTTGGGTAACTGTCGTCATCCGTCCATCACTCCCGCCCTCCCTCCCTGAAAGCGCCGGCGGGAAATCAGTTCGCGCACTTTTCTAGTCAGTGACAGCGCGGACGCCACAGCACTGCGAGCATGGAGCCTGCTGCAACCATCACTGCAGTTGTGGCCGCTCTCAACGCCTCGCAACTTATCATACACCTTTCCCTGAGGCAGATGCAGAAAAGTCAGGCGAGGAGGCTACGTCAACGCGGTGATGGCCTGAAGTCTGAGAGTAGCACAGACCTCTCAGAAAGCAGGTGACCCAGCGCCGAGAACATCACGGTGGCAATGGGTCATGTTGATGCCGTGGAAAGGAGATTCTGGGCACGGGAAACAAGCACTGAGTGGTGGGACCGCATAGTGCTGCAGGTCTGGGATGAATCCCAGTGGCTGCGAAACTTTCGCATGCGGAAGGGAACTTTCCTGGAACTTTGTGAGTTGCTGTCCCCTGCCCTGAAGCGCAATGACACCCGGATGCGAGCAGCCCTGACTGTCCAGAAGCGAGTGGCCATAGCCCTGTGGAAGCTTGCAACGCCAGACAGCTACCGGTCAGTCGCGAACCAGTTTGGGGTGGGCAAATCTACCGTGGGGGTTGTTGTGATGCAAGTAGCCAAGGCAATCGTTGATGTACTGCTGCCAAAGGTAGTGACCCTGGGAAACGTGGAGGCGATCATAGATGGCTTCGCAGCGATGGGATTCCCAAACTGCGGTGGGGCCATAGATGGAACTCACATCCCTATCCTGGCACCGGAACACCAGGCCAGCCAGTACATTAACAGAAAGGGCTACTTTTCCATGGTGCTGCAAGCACTGGTGGACCACAGGGGACGTTTTACCAACATCTACGTGGGATGGCCGGGCAAGGTTCATGACGCTCGTGTTTTCAGGAACTCTGGTCTGTTTAGACGGCTGCAGTAAGGTATTTACTTCCCGGACCACAAAATAACTGTTGGGGATGTGGAGATGCCTATAGTCATCCTCGGGGACCCAGCCTACCCGCTAATGCCCTGGCTCATGAAGCCCTATACTGGCGCCCTGGACACTGAAAAAACTCTTCAACTACCGGCTGAGCAAGTGCAGAATGGTGGAGTGTGCTTTTGGCCGTCTCAAGGGGAGATGGAGAAGCTTACTGACTCGCTGTGATCTCAGCGAAACCAATATCCCCATTGTTATTGCAGCTTGCTGTGTGCTCCACAATCTCTGTGAGAGCAAGGGGGAGACCTTTATGGCGGGGTGGGAGGTTGAGGAAAATAGCCTGGCTGCTGATTACTCACAGCCAGACAGCCGGGCGATTAGAAGAGACCAGCGGGAAGCGCTGTGCATCCGGAAGGCTTTGAAAGCAAAGTTCCTGAGTGAGCAGGGTAACCTGTGACTTTAAAGTTTGTGTATTGAGAAGCTAAACCTGCCCCCGTTTCTTTGCCCAGTTAATGTTGACTATCCTATCCAGTTACGTACCCCCTTCACCCCACTTCCAACACACGTTTCAAAATAAAAATAGTTCTACTTTGTTAAAGCACACCGTTTTCTTTAATACTGTATTCGCGGGAATTTTTTAAAACTGGGACGCAGACTGTGGTGCGGAGCGGGTGTACTGTAGTGGCGCGAATGCAGCTTCTAAACTCAAGGATTGACAGGCTCCGCTGCGGTGGGATGGTTGTTTCAACGGAGCCTGTCACCCCTCCTGATAGGGACTGTGTGTATGGGGGGGTCTATGTGACTTTGTGGCAGGGGGAGGACGGTTACAGATCCCCTGCTGTGTGGCTCTGTGATCCTGCCTAAGGACCGCCGCTTAAGATCTGTAACTGCCCTCCCCTGCCACAAAGTCACAGAGCAACCCACCCCCCACCACATAACATGAAAACAACCTCCCAGACTAACCAGGGTAACTAGTCACTGCATCACTGCACTATGTATGTGCCCTGCTGCTGTGCCTGCCCCCGACTATATACCCTGCCAAAGGTGACTGTCCTGTCGAATTACCAACCCCCTTTCCCCTCCTCCTCCAAAAGAACATGATGGAAACAGTAGTTAACAGAAACGTATTTTTTATTATCAACCAAACATGGAACTGGGAAAGTGAAACTTGGACGGGGGCTTGTGTCAGGCGGGAAGGAAAGAACTTGTCAAATTTTGGGGAATGAGAGCCTTCTGCTGCTCGAGCTCTCTGCAGGGGTGGAGTGAGAGTTAGCAGGGACTCTGCCGCCTCTCCTTCTGTGCACTTTGGGTGAGGGGAGTATGGGACTTGGTGGCGGGGGAGGGCGGTTAGAGATGGACTGCAGCGGGGCTCTGTCCTCCTGCCTCCGTTCCTGCAGAACATCCACAAGGCGCCGGAGCGTGTCCGTTTGCTCCCTCATTAGTCCAAGCAGGGTTTGAGTCGCCTGCTGGTCTTCCTGACGCCACCTCTCCTCCCGATCCATGTTGGCTTGGTGCATTCGGGTCAAGTTCTCCCGCCACTGGGTCTGCTGTGCTGCCTGGGCTCGGGAGCAGGCTATAAGCTCCGAGAACATGTCCTCCCGTGTCCTCTTCTTCTTATGCCTAATCCGCGCTAGCCTCTGGGAGTGTGATGACAGGCTAGGTTGTGAGACAGTCGCAGATGGGGCTGTGGGAATGGGAAAAAGGGAGTGAATTCCTCAGAAAGATAAATGTAGTTGTGAACAAAGAACATAGTCTTTCTCTGTTAACAAGACCATGCACAGCACCTATCACATGCGCACTCAGCACAAGGTCGAATTCTCGGCCTTCGCATTCAGTGCCTGGGGTCTTCTACAGCACATTTGAGAAGCCTCTCAGGAGAACGGAATTTCTGTTGCAGGCAGACATGGTAAGCCGTAGACTTGTGGCAGCTTAAAACTTTAATATTAGCAATGGCCTCATTTCACATTGAAATCAATGTCGGTCCCTGCTGCCAGCAATTCGGCAAGCAGGAAGTCTGCTCCTGTCCCACACCCTCGCGGCTGTCCCCGGGAACGATCCCTTTCGGCTGCCCCTCTCCCGCCTCCACCGCGTGGCTGCAAACCAGCGGTTACAGTTCTGTAAAGGAACGGCAAAGCAGTCCCAACACTAACATTCCCCTACCTCATTCAAAGCAGGTCATCATGAGCGACATCACCCTCATGAGGATCTCTGACAGCGAGAAAGAGAGAATGCTCCGGGAAAGCCTGCAAAGACCAGGGCCGTATGCCGCCATGCTGTGCAGAGCAATGATTCCAGAGTACTTGATAGTCTCGTGGCGTGGCAACGTGTCCTACTACGGAGGACCCAATAAGGCCGCTCTCCCCAAGAACCTAATGCAGCGGATTTCCAATTACCTCCAGGAGAGCTTCCTCGAGATGTCACAGGAGGATTTCTGCTCCATCCCCGGACATATAGACCGCATTTTACTGTAGCTGCTGTAGCAGTGACTAACCAGTAGAGCGGCTTGGGCAGGACAATCATGCAAAACCGGACATTGCTAGATTTTTTTTCAATAGTTGCACTGCCCATGACTGAACCGTTAAGCTAATCAAACTAATCATGAGAAACCCATTTTTTAAATTGTTAATATTCCTGTTCTGTTACAAATAAATGTTTAGATTTTTACAACACTTACTGGCTGATCCTTCCCCAGATTCTGTGTCCGGGGTAACGGCTGGGGAGGGTTGGTAGGGGATCTCTGTAAGGGTGATGAAGAGATCCTGGCTGTCGGGGAAATCAGCGTTGTGAGCGCTGTCGACTGCCTCGTCCTCCTCATCCCCTTCCTCATCTTCCCCGTCCGCTAACATGTCCGAGGATCCAGCCGTGGACACTATCCCATCCTCAGAGTCCACGGTCACTGGTGGGGTAGTGGTGGCGGCCGCACCGAGGATGGAATGCAGTGCCTCGTAGAAACGGGATGTCTGGGGATGGGATCCGGAGCGTCCGTTTGCCTCTTTGGTCTTCTGGTAGCCTTGTCTCAGCTCCTTGATTTTCACGTGGCACTGCGTTACATCCCGGCTGTATCCTCTCTCTGCCATGTCTTTAGAGATCTTCTCGTAGATCTTTGCATTCCGTCTTTTGGATCGCAGCTCGGAAAGCACGGACTCATCGCCCCACACAGCGATGAGATCCAAGACTTCCCGATCAGTCCATGCTGGGGCCCTCTTTCTATTCTGAGATTGCACGGCCATCACTGCTGGAGAGCTCTGCATCGTTGCCAGTGCTGCTGAGCTCGCCACGATGTCCAGACAGGAAAAGGAATTCAAATTCAAATTTTCCCGGGGCTTTTCCTGTGTGGCAGTTCAGAGCATCCGAGCTCGTACTGCTGTCCAGAGCGTCAACAGAGTGGTGCACTGTGGGATAGCTCCCGGAGCTATTAGCGTCGATTTCCATCCACACCTAGCCTAATTCGACATGGCCATGTCGAATTTAGCGCTACTCCCCTCGTCGGGGAGGAGTACAGAAGTCGAATTAAAGAGACCTCTATGTCGAACTAAATACCTTCGCGGTGTGGACGGGTGCAGGGTTAATTCGATGTAACGGCGCTAACTTCGACATAAACGCCTAGTGTAGACCAGGCCTAAGACAGCATGGCCAAAGAGCGGCCTTATATAATATATAGTTTCAGAGTTAAAGACAGCAAGTCTTACCTCTTTTTGCAGTCCAGCAGCTATCCAAGAAAGTTTTCTGTTAAAAAGGACAAACTGCAGCATACCTGAGGTTTTTATACCCTCTTAGCAACTATGTTTGAAACAATGAGCTAACAGGTTAATTTAATCACCCCTCCCATAGCATTCCCTTTTGTGATCTGGGGTAGTGAAGCCATTTTGTCTGGGCGTGTGTGGTTAAAACCCCATTCAGTCCAACAAACTAAGGATAGCTCAGTGGCTTAAGCATTGGCCTGTTAAGCCCAGGATTGTGAGTTCAATCCTTGAGAGGGCCACTTAGGGCTCTGGGGCAAAATCAATATTTGGCCCTGCTAGTAAAGGCAGCTCTATGAGATAAGGATATCTCCATATTAACTCTATTGTACTCAGACACATGTCTGAACTAACTTTGGTTGTTTTATTGTAAGCACATTTTTAGGATTTCCCCCCCTCCCACAACAGACATTTCAGCTTTTTGCTACACACACACACACACACACACACACCCCACAAGAGCTAATTCTCACAAACAATTAATTTTTTTTATTTTAAAAAACATACAGCTCCTTGAAAACAAACCAAGATGCTTCATTAAAACTTTTTAGCTCGCTTAAGGGCCAAAGGCCTTCTAACAAAACACAGATAATCACAAACCCCACCTTTTAAAAAAAATTTACAGCTACCAAGTTTTATATCGCATGTTTGTCCCCTCACCATTCTCCAACTTAATCCTTTTAGATTTTTCCTTAAGCAGGGTTCTGTAACTCTTTGTGCGGACTAGACGGTCAATATAACGCTCTAAGCTGGCATCTTCCGGTTTGGTCATTTTCTTTAGAACACGGTCAGGGTCTGCACCGAATTGCACAGCATTTATCAAGGTCACCCCTTGCGCTAAATGTTCTTGGGTTAGGCACAGACATTGCATAGCATAACCTATGGCAACAACAGTGTTTAATAAGCTTTCTAAACACAGCTCAGCACACAGGCCCCGGAGCTTGCAGTTTATATCCACTGAAGTCCAAGTCACACAGTCATGGTGCGTTTGACCTGGCGCATCTATGACACAGCCCTCACAATCTTCAAAAAGCTTTTCCCTAAGGCAGTGTTTAAGGATAGCATAAACCGCAACGCGTACAATAGTCCGCATAGATTCATAGATTCTAGGACTGGAAGGGACCTCGAGAGGTCATCGAGTCCAGTCCCCTGCCCGCATGGCAGGACCAAATACTGCCTAGACCATCCCTAATAGACATTTATCTAACCTACTCTTAAATATCTCCAGAGACGGAGATTCCACAACCTCCCTAGGCAATTTGTTCCAGTGTTTAACCACCCTGACAGTTAGAAACTTTTTCCTAATGTCCAACCTAGATCTCCCTTGCTGCAGTTTAAACCCATTGTTTCTGGTTCTATCCTTAGAGGCTAAGGTGAACAAGTTCTCTCCCTCCTCCTTATGACACCCTTTTAGATACCTGAAAACTGCTATCATGTCCCCTCTCAGTCTTCTCTTTTCCAAACTAAACAAACCCAGTTCTTTCAGCCTTCCTTCATAGGTCATGTTCTCAAGACCTTTAATCATTCTTGTTGCTCTTCTTTGGACCCTTTCCAATTTCTCCACATCTTTTTTAAAATGCGGCGCCCAGAACTGGACACAATACTCCAGCTGAGGCCTAACCAGAGCAGAGTAGAGCGGAAGAATGACTTCTCATGTCTTGCTCACAACACACCTGTTAATGCATCCCAGAATCATGTTTGCTTTTTTTTGCAACAGCATCACACTGTTGACTCATATTTAGCTTGTGGTCCACTATAACCCCTAGATCCCTTTCTGCCGTACTCCTTCCTAGACAGTCTTTTCCCATTCTGTATGTGTGAAATTGATTTTTCCTTCCTAAGTGGAGCACTTTGCATTTGTCTTTGTTAAACTTCATCCTGTTTACCTCAGACCATTTCTCCAATTTGTCCTGATCATTTTGAATTATGACCCTGTCCTCCAAAGTAGTTGCAATCCCTCCCAGTTTGGTATCATCCGCAAACTTAATAAGCATACTTTCTATGCCAATATCTAAGTCGTTGATGAAGATATTGAACAGAGCCGGTCCCAAAACAGACCCCTGCGGTACCCCACTCGTTACGCCTTTCCAGCAGGATTGGGAACCATTAATAACAACTCTGAGTACGGTTATCCAGCCAGTTATGCACCCACCTTATAGTAGCCCCATCTAATTTGTATTTGCCTAGTTTATCGATAAGAATATCATGCGAGACCGTATCAAATGCCTTACTAAAGTCTAGGTATACCACATCCACCGCTTCACCCTTATCCACAAGGCTCGTTATCCTATCAAAGAAAGCTATCAGATTAGTTTGACATGATTTGTTCTTCACAAATCCATGCTGGCTATTCCCTATCACCTTACCACCTTCCAAGTGTTGGCAGATGATTTCCTTAATTACTTGCTCCATTATCTTCCCTGGCCCAGAAGTTAAACTAACTGGTCTGTAGTTACCTGGGTTGTTTTTATTTCCCTTTTTATAGATGGGCACTATATTTGCCCTTTTCCAGTCTTCTGGAATCTCTCCCGTCTCCCATGACTTTCCAAAGATAATAGCTAGAGGCTCAGATACCTCCTCTATTAGCTCCTTGAGTATTCTAGGATGCATTTCATCAGGCCTGGGTGACTTGCAGGCATCTAACTTTTCTAAGTGATTTTTAACTTGTTCTTTTTTTATTTTACCCGCTAAACCTACCCCCTTCCCATTAGTATTCACTATGTTAGGCATTCCTTCAGACTTCTCGGTGAAGACCGAAACAAATAAGTCATTACGCATCTCTGCCATTTCCAAGTTTCCTGTTACTGTTTCTCCCTCTTCACTAAGAAGTGGGTCTACCCTGTCTTTGGTCTTCCTCTTGCTTCTAATGTTTTGATAAAAAGTCTTCTTGTTTCCTTTTATTCCCGTAGCTAGTTTGAGCTCATTTTGTGCCTTTGCCTTTCTAATCTTGCCCCTGCATTCCTGTGTTGTTTGCCTATATTCATCCTTTGTAATCTGTCCTAGTTTCCATTTTTTATATGACTCCTTTTTATTTTTTAGATCGTGCAAGATCTCATGGTTAAGCCAAGGTGGTCTTTGGCCACATTTTCTATCTTTCCTAACCAGCGGAATAGCTTGCTTTTGGGCCCTTAATAGTGTCCCTTTGAAAAACTGCCAACTCTCCTCAGTTGTTTTTCCCCTCAGTCTTGATTCCCATGGGACCTTACCTATCAGCTCTCTGAGCTTCCCAAAATCTGCCTTCCTGAAATCCATTGTCTCTATTTTGCTGTTCTCCCTTCTACCCTTCCTTAGAATTGCAAACTCTATGATTTCATGATCACTTTCACCCAGGCTGCCTTCTACTTTCACATTCTCAACGAGTTCCTCCCTATTTGTTAAAATCAAGTCTAGAACAGCTTCCCCCCCAGTAGCTTTTTCAACCTTCTGAAATAAAAAGTTGTCTCCAATGCAGTCCAAGAATTTGTTGGATAGTCTGTTCCCCGCTGTGTTATTTTCCCAACATATATCCGGATAGTTGAAGTCCCCCATCACCACCAAATCTTGGGCTTTGGATGATTTTGTTAGTTGCTTGAAAAAAGCCTCTTCCACCTGGTTAGGTGGCCTGTAGTAGACGCCTAGCATGACATCTCCCTTGTTTTTTGCCCCTTTAAGCCTAACCCAGAGACTCTCAACACTTCCGTCTCCTATGTCCATCTCTACCTCAGTCCAAGTGTGTACATTTTTAATATATAAGGCAACACCTCCTCCCTTTTTCCCCTGTCTATCCTTCCTGAGCAAGCTGTACCCATCCACACCAACATTCCAATCATGTGTATTATCCCACCAAGTTTCAGTGATGCCAACAATGTCATAGTTGTATTTATTTATTAGCACTTCCAGTTCTTCCTGCTTATTCCCCATACTTCTCGCATTTGTATATAGGCATCTAAGATACTGGTTTGATCTTTCCTCCCAGTTTTGTCCTGACTCTCCTTTCTCTCTGCCAATATAGCCCACACTCCCTCTTGTTTCCGACTCATTTCCCCGGTCTCCATGTTCCCCACTTACCTGTGGGCTTTGCTCACCTGTCCCCGTCGAACCTAGTTTAAAGCCCTCCTCACTAGGTTAGCCAGTCTGTGTCCGAATAGGGTCTTTCCTCTCCTCGAAAGGTGAACGCCATCTCTGCCTAGCAGTCCTTCCTCGAATAGCATCCCGTGGTCTAGGAAGCCAAAGCCCTCCTGGCGACACCATCTTTGCAGCCAGGCATTCACCTCCATGATGCATCTGTCTCTGCCCGGGCCCCTACCTTTGACAGGAAGAATTGAAGAGAATACCACCTGCGCTCCAAACTCCTTCACCCATACTCCCAGAGCCCTGTAGTCACTCTTGATCCGCTCAGTGTCACACCGCGCAGTATCATTTGTGCCCACATGGATGAGTAGCATGGGGTAGTAGTCAGAGGGCCGGATAATCCTCGACAATGCCTCCGTAACGTCTCGGATATGGGCCCCCGGCAGGCAGCATACCTCCCGAGATGAAATGTCAGGGCGACAGATGGGCGCCTCCGTCCCCCTCAGCAGAGAGTCTCCGACCACCACTACCCTACGTTTCCTATTCGCAGTGGTGGCAGCAGACTCTCCAGCCTTAGGGGTACGAGGCTTCTCCTCCTTTACTGTAGGGAGTGATTCCTTCTTTCCTGTATCAAGAAGAGCATAACGGTTACCTATAACCACGGCAGGAGGGTTCGGAGCAAGGGTGGAGCACTGCCTGCTGCCAGAAGTAACCAGCTGCCAGTGTCCACCCTGAGCCATCTCCTCCTCCACCAGTGGTGTATCAGCAGTCCTGTGTACTGGGACAGCTACCTCAGCTGTCTCCACATGGACACTGTCGAGGAATTGCTCGTGGATACGGATGCTCCTCAACCTAGCCACCTCCTCCTGTAGCTCTCCCACCTGCTGCCTGAGAGATTCCACCAGCAGGCACCTCTCACATTGGATGGTCCCCCCAGCCTGGATATCAGTAAGTGGAAATTGCAAGTTACAGTCTTTGCAAAACCACACCAGGATCTGGGTAGAGGCATCCATGCTTAGGCATTCTGTCTGGATACAGGCACAGGTGGAGGAGACAGTAGCAGTGCTGGCACAGGTTTTGCGGGTCTTCCTAACCATCGTAAGCCTCCCTCTGTCAAACTCCCGTCTGCAGCCCCCTGTCAGCTGAAAGGGTTGTTTAAGCAAGAAGTTTTGAATGTAGTTAGTTTATAGGTATTAAGGGGAATAAAGAGAAAACAGAACCGGCAAGGGACCCTCGCCCCCTTCCAAACTCCCTTGCGAAACTCCCAGTTAGCAGCTCCTGTTCGCAAAAGCTCCCTGGTCGCTTGTGCGCTGCTTTATAAAGCCCTGGCCTGTATGAATGCCCCGCCCACTGATTAAGGCTCAGCCACTTACCAGAGGCTTCTAGCTTTCAAACCTTCCTTTGAAGCTCACAGCTTCCAACTGCCAGCCACAGCACACGGTCCTTCAAACAACCAAAACAAACAAACAGACTGTTTTACGCTCACGACGTGGCACTGGCTCAGTTAGTTCTATGCCAAGCCGCCTCCTAAACTCCTCATAGCCATCATCCTCAGAGTCCTCTTCAACAACTTGTATCGGCGTTGAGCAAAAACATGGTGGGGCCAGTTCATCTTCGCTGCTTGATGCAATGCTGTCCGGGTCCTCTAGAAAGGCATTGTCGAGCTGTTGAGAGATTTTTCAGAAAAGAAAACGTGTAAGCACCCCTCGCTGCTTGTTTTTTTTTTTTTTTTAAATTTACACAACCCCCCCGGTTCCTATCCCATTACCCACCCCTCCTCCACCGCCGCTTCGTAATCATTCATTTTACCTGAGCGCCATCTTTTCCGTTCACTTTGTCCACCAGTGCCTCCCCCGAGCCACGATCGCCTTCCACCTCTGAGGGGGTGGATGAAGAGAGGCTGTCACGTTCATCGGACTGTCTCACGAGGGTTTCAGGGTCGGGTTCCGGTGTATCCAGCAACAGCTGGGCCAAAGGGCTCCCCTCGGTCGCTCCCTCCTCCTCCTCGGAACTGTCGCTGATGTAACGCTTTCTCCGCGGATGGTCAAAGACTCTCGGGGCTAAAACAAAGTCCGAAGTTCTCATGGGGGTGGTGAAGGAGTCCATGTTTCCTCTCAGCAGCCTTTCCGCGCTTTCGAAAACACGTGTCCTTGGTAAGAGATGGCCGCCTCCTCTGTCTGGCGCTGGGCTTTATGGGGTAATGGTGCTGCACTCTGATTGGCGGAGGGCCTTGGGAGGAGTTCTTAGAGGGGTCACAGGACCCACTTCTGGGCGGGTCACCCCCACCCCGGAAGTCACCCTAATTGGTCAAAATCTCTTCTCGGGGGTGGTCCTATCGGGACGAAACCCCTCCTGATTGGTAGAGGGTGGTGGGGGGAGTTCTTAGAGAGGTCACATGACACACCTGGCTTCCGGTCAGGTGGCGCCTTGACCCCAGAAGTAATACCCCATGGGGTGGGACTTTCGGTGACAGATGGGATGGACCAAGGGGGCAAGGGGCGGGGTTTGGGTTTGATTGACGGTAGGGCCCTCATACTACTGCTTCAAGAGGTGTAAGGCTTCGTTTATGGAGCAGTGTGGATAGTGAAGCCAGCTCCGACAAAACATCATTCAAAACTGCTAACGTTGTTTGGTATTCCATGGTATTCAGCTTTTTGTGGCAGTATTTAGAAACTGGATCAGTATCTTTGTACTTTGAGCATTTATTCGCAACTATAATCTTCTTCTGGAATATTTTGAGCAAGACAAAGTGCCTAGATAACCGGTGCACTTCATTGAGTGGCCTGAAAGCCATTGACTCCCATTCAGAAGCATCCACTATTTCCTGAAATTTGCATTTTCTCCTGGATGACTGACAGCACACCATGTAAACAGTTCTCATTAAGGTTTCGATGTCTCTTATCAGCTTGACCTCTTTCCATGCATCGGAAATCCCCAAGTCTTCCCGATTTGCAATGCAATGTTGTTGGACTAAGTGTGGAATATCACGTTTCAGCTGAGCTGCCATGCCATTGATTTTGCCCAGTATCACGGAGGCACCATCAGATGTGAACATCACCATTTTCATTACATCAAGTTGGTGTTTTTTATAAAACTCTTTAATTGCAGACACTATTGAAACAGCATCACATTCTTGCAATTGTAATAGTCCACTGTGACAATGTGGTTCTGGCGGAACCCAACTGAGAGTGCCAACTCAGGACAGATTGCTCAAATAGGGCAGTTACAGCCCAAGGCTGGGGTTTTTTCCACCTCTAAGGCAAACCAAACCAGCCAGACTAGGAGGACTTCGGTCTCATCCCCTGGCTAACCGCAAGTCTCACAAGCAATCTCCTTAGACACTCCAGTTTCCCAGTATTACCACCAGTGCCACTCGTTATGGGGACAAATGGTTATGAAAACCAATACCCCAGTAAAAGAAAAAGATTCTCCTGATCCCAAAGGACCAAGCCCCTGACCCAGGTCAACATACAAATCTGATCTTACCCTCAAATCACGCTGTTGCCAATCCTTTAGAATCTAAAATCTAAAGGTTTATTCATAAAAGGGAAAAGATAGAGATGAGAGTTAGAATTGGTTAAATGGAATCAATTACATACAGTAATGGCAAAGTTCTTGGTTCAGGCTTGCAGAAGAGATGGAATAAACTGCAGGTTCAAATCAAGTCTCTGGAACATCCCCAGCTGGGATGGGTCCTCAGTCCTTTGTTCAAAGCTTCAGTTTGTAGCGAAGTTCCTCCAGAGGTATGAAGCAGGATTGAAGACAAGATGGAGATGAGGCATCAACCTTATATAGTCTTTTCCAGGTGTAAGAATACCTCTTTGTTCTTACTGTGGAAAATTACAGCAAAATGGAGCCTGGAGTCACATGGGCCAGTCCCTGCATACTTTGCTGAGTTACAAGGCGTATCTGCCTTCTCTCAATGGGTCAATTGTATAGCTGATGGTCCTTAATGGGCCATCAAGCAGGCTAGGTAGAGCTAGCACCAGTTTGTCTGGGATGTCACCCAGCAGCATAGCACAAGTTTGAAACACAGACAGTATAGAGCCAATACCCACAACTTCAACTACAAAATTGATACACACATATAGACAGCATAATCATAACGCATACACCATAACCTTGTCTTAGACACCCCATTTGACCCCCTTTATACAAGATCTGGGTGCCACTACAGGACCTAGGTCGCAACACTGATCTATATGGTCCCAGATTATATCAATAACGTCACATCCATCAAATGAAGTTTTATAGTCTGCAGAATTTATGGATCTATATTTAAAGGAGAGTATCAAGTATCTGTTAATGGATATATCAGTGCTTTCCTCAACAGCAAGAATAGGAAACATTGCCGATGCTATTTCATTCATGAGGTCATTTTGGACAATGCAGTTGATTAATTTCAAGAAATTCAAAAGCATAATTTTTACTTCTCCAGTTCGCTGGTATGTGCACATACTTTTCCATATGGTCATTAATATCCTGAACAGAAAGCATTGAGCTGTTCATTTTAATAGCCAACATCACAATGTCAATAAGTACCTTGATTTCTTCTGGGTTTGAGCGCTTGCGTTCAAGATTAATTTGCCTCCTCTGCTTTTCAGCTGGACTTTCAAGAATCATGCTAAGCAATGTGCTCCGTAAGGAACGGTTTTTGTTTCTAAGTCTTGTTACATCATTGATAAGAACATAAGAACGGCCGTACTGGGTCAGACCAAAAGTCCATCTAGCCCATTATCCTGTCTGCTGACAGTGACCAATGCCAGGTGCCCCAGAGGGAATGAACCTAACAGGTAATGATCAAGTATCAAAGGGGTAGCCGTGTGTGTTGCTTTTTACACATCCAGACTCAGAGTAGTCTTGTGGCACCTTAAAGACTAACAGATGTATTGGATTATGCTTGGGCGTCGCATAACGATCAAGTGATCTCTCTCCTGCCATCCATCTCCACCCTCTGACAAACAGAGCCTAGGGACACCATTCCTTACCCGTCCTGGCTAATAGCCATTAATGGACTTAACCACCATGAATTTATCCAGTTTTCTTTTAAACGCTGTTATAGTCCTAGCCTTCACAACCTCCTTAGGCAAGGAGTTCCACAAGTTGACTGTGCGCTGTGTGAAGAAGAACTTCCTTTTATTTGTTTTAAACCTGCTGCCTATTAATTTCATTTGGTGACCCCTAGTTCTTGTATTATGGGAATAAGTAAATAACTTTTCCTTATCTACTTTCTCCACATCACTCATGATTTTATATAGCTCTATCATATCTCCCCCCCCCCCGTCTCCTCTATTCCAAGCTGAAAAGTCCTAGCCTCTTTAATCGCTCCTCATATGGGACCCGTTCCAAACCCCTAATCATTTTACTTGCCCTTCTTGGAAACTTTTCTAGTGCCAGTATATCTTTTTTGAGGCGACTAGACCACATCTATATGCAGCATTCAAGATGTGGGCATACCATCGATTTTATATAAGGGCAATAATATATTCTCAGTCTTATTCTCTATCCCCTTTCTAATGATTCCTAACATCCTGTTTGCTTTTTTTGACCGCCTCTGCACACTGCGTAGACGTCTTCAGAGAACTATCCACGATGACTCCACGATCTTTTTTCTGATTCGTTGTCGCTAAATTAGCCCCCATCATATTATATGTATGGTTGGGGTTATTTTTTCCAATGTGCATTACTTTACATTTATCCACATTAAATTTAATTTGCCATTTTGTTGCCCAATCACTTAGTTTTGTGAGATCTTTTTGAAGTTCTTCACAGTCTGCTTGGGTCTTAACTATCTTGAGCAGTTTAGTATCATCTGCAAACTTTGCCACCTCACTTTTTACCCCTTTCTCCAGATCATTTATGAATAAGTTGAATAGGATTGGTCCTAGGACTGACCCTTGGGGAACACCACTAGTTACCCCTCTCCATTCTGAGAATTTACCATTAATTCCTACCCTTTGTTCCCGGTCTTTTAACCAGTTCTCAATCCATGAGAGGGCCTTCCCTTTTATCCCATGACAACTTAATTTACATAAGAGCCTTTGGTGAGGGACCTTGTCAAAGGCTTTCTGGAAATCTAAGTACACTATGTCCACTGGATCCCCCTTGTCCACATGTTTGTTGACCCCTTCAAAGAATTCTAATTGATTAGTAAGACACGATTTCCCTTTACAGAAACCATGTTTACTTTTGCCCAACAATTTGTTCTTCTATGTGTCTGACAATTGTATTCTTTGCTATTGTTTCGACTAATTTGCCTGGTACTGACGTTAGACTTACGGGTCTGTAATTGCTGGGATCACCTCTAGAGCCCTTTTAAAATATTGGCGTTACGTTAGCTATCTTCCAGTTGTTGGGAACAGAAGCTGATTTAAAGGACAGGTTACAAACCATAGTTAATAGTTTTGCAACTTAACATTAACAAGTCACCGGGACCAGATGGCATTCACCCAAGAGTTCTGAAAGAACTCAAATGTGAAGTTTATCAATTAATTCCAAAACCTCCTCTCGTGACACTTCAATCTGTGACAGTTCCTCAGATTTGTTACCTACAAAAGCCGGCTCAGGTTTGGGAATCTCCCTAACATCCTCAGCCGTGAAGACTGAAGCAAAGAATTCATTTAGTTTCTCTGCAATGACTTTATCGTCTTTAAGCGCTCCTTTTGTATCTCGATCATCGAGGGGCCCCATTGGTTGTTTAGCAGGCTTCCTGCTTCTGATGTACTTAAAAAACATTTTGTTATTACCTTTGGAGTTTTTGGCTAGTTCTTCAAATTCCTCTTTGGCTTTTCTTATTACATTTTTACACTTAAGTTGGCAGTGTTTATGGTCCTTTCTATTTATCTCACTAGGATTTGACTTCCACTTTTTAAAGGAAGTCTTTTTATCTCTCACTGTTTCTTTTACATGGTTGTTAAGCCACGGTGGCTCTAGTTTTTTAGTTCTTTTACTGATTCTTAATTTGGGGTATACATTTAAGTTGGGCCTCTATTATGGTGTCTTTAAAAAGTGCCCATGCAGCTTGAAGGGATTTCATTCTATTCATTGTACCTTTTTAATTTCTGTTTTAACTAACCCCCTCATTTTTGCCTAGCTCCCCTTTTTGAAATTAAATGCCACAGTGTTGGACTGTTGAGGTGTTCTTCCCACCACAGGGATGGTAAATGTTATATTATTATTATTGACACTATTTCCAAGCGGTCCTGTTATAGTTAACTCTTGGACCAGCTCCTGTGCTCCACTCAGGACTAAATCAAGAGTTGCCTCTCCCCTTGTGGGTTCCCGTACCAGCTGCTCCAAGAAGCAGTCATTTAAAGTATCAAGAAATTTTGTCTCTGCATTTCATCCTGAGGTGACATGTTCCCAGTCAATATGGGGATAATTGAAATCCCCCACTATTATTGAGTTCTTAATATTGATAGCCTCTCTAATTTCCCTTAGCATTTCATCATCACTATCACTGTCCTGGTCAGGTGGTCAATAACACTGGTCTACAATTTTTGAGAAGTCGTCTGCTTCAGAGATAAAATGTGCTATTTATTATGTATTTTGATGTGCTGAATTCAAATATGACAATTAAAACAACTGGCTACTGTTTCTAAGATATTTAAGTTTTTACATTTTATGTCTGTGTATTGTGTAGATAGAGTTTTAATCATAAATTGTAAACCTAGGTCTTTTCATGTGTTTATCGTTGCTTTACATGATAATATTTCACCTGTCCTGTTTATGTAACACTTTAAAAATCAGCAAAAGGGTTATATAAATACAATTTATTATGAAACAAAATGCAAAAAACTATTATGTATATAGTTTAGTCCTATTCAGTGTCTACTTGGCGCTTCTTGGCTTGTCTCTTGTATTCATTAAATGGAGCATCTCTTGTCACTGTCCAGCAATAGTCTGCAAGCATTGATGGGCTCCATTTGCCCTGATAGCATTTCTCCATTGTTGCAATGTCCTGGTGAAATCGTTCGCCGTGATCGTCGCTCACTGCTCCGCAGTTCGGTGGAAAAAAATCTAGATGAGAGTGCAAAAAATGTATCTTCAGTGACATTTTGCAACCAAGGCTTTTGTATGCCTTGAGGAGGTTATCCACCAACAATCTGTAGTTGTCCGCCTTGCTGTTTCTGATAAAATTTATTGCCACTAAGTGGAAGGCTTTCCATGCCGTCTTTTCCTTGCCACGCAGTGCATGGTCAAATGCATCATCTCGAAGAAGCTCACGAATCTGAGGACCAACAAAGACACCTTCCTTTATCTTAGCTTCACTTAACCTTGGAAATTTTCCACGGAGGTACTTGAAAGCTGTTTGTGTTTTGTCAATGGCCTTGACAAAGTTCTTCATCAGACCCAACTTGATGTGTAAGGGTGGTAACAAAATCTTCCTTGATTCAACAAGTGGTGGATGCTGAACACTTTTCCTCCCAGGCTCCAATGACTGTCGGAGCGGCCAATCTTTCTTGATGTAGTGGGAATCTCTTGCACAACTATCTCATTCGCAGAGAAAACAGCAGTACTTTGTGTATCCAGTCTGCAGACCAAGCAAGAGAGCAACAACCTTCAAATCACCACAAAGCTGCCACTGATGTTGGTCATAGTCAGGGCCGGCTCTAGGTTTTTTGCTGCCCCAAGCAAAAAAAAAAATTTGGCTGCCCCCTCCCCCCCCGTTCTTTTCTTTTGGCTTTTACACATGTTTGCACTTTGCAGTTTTGTTTTGACTTTTTTTAAAATTAAAAAAAAAATGAAAACAGAATTTGTAGTTAGTGAAATAAAAGAATTTCCTACTAGTGTAATTTTAACATTTAATTTTAACAAAAACACAATTACAAACAATTTGAGTTCAACTATACACTGTAATGAAAAACTTTAGTGTCTTCCAGTTTCTCATAAATTAAAAGAATTTATATGAACTGAATTTTTCTGGTTTTTATACTTGTGTAGTCTTTTAATAAGTCAGTGAAATCTAAATTTTTTGCAATAGTATTTTCAATTGAAATGAATGCCAGTCCTGACATACGATTTTGAGACATGGTGGACCTCAAATAATTTTTTAGTAATTTCAGTTTTGAGAAACTGCATTCACCAGAAGCCACTGATACTGGTAATGTTAAAAGAATGCGTAATGCTATAGCAGTGTTTGGACTGAAAAAATCATTTCTTGCTATAAATTCTAATACTTTTAGAGGAGAAGTTTTAGGACTTATTAGCTCAGATAAAGCTATTAATTCATCATACAGTTCTACTGCATCAATGTCAACAGCGTTATCAGTACTGAGCGCTAAATGTAGGTCTTGGCACTGCTTCACAAGGTCTTCTTTGGAAAACTTATTTCGAATTTTTATACAATATTGGAAATATTAAAAAGTTGCACAATGACCATGCAACTGACAAAATCTTTCTTCAATGGAAGTTATATCTACATCCAAAATACAATAGAAACATTCAACTTTAAACCTTTTGTTTGGATTGAGAATAGGATCATCATGAGCCTCATAACAAAACTGTCTTGTTTTTTTCCCGAGGACGAAGGAATTTTTGAGGTGCAAACGTTGGTTCAAAATCAAGATTCTCTGCTATTGTTGTTGCTTCTTTGACAGTTTCTTCAAATCCTTCATCTGAACGGTATTTTTTTAAATATTCCAGCGTTTTATTCAAAATCATCTTTGCCTCAGATATGTCTATGGTTATGTTCTGCATAACTTTGCTGGTCAAACTAATTTGATTTCGAATATTGTGCCAAATAACCGTGCAACATGAAAATTGAAACTGCATCATTTTCTGAGCCAATGTTTCAGCTTCATGTCAAAATGAAGGATCATACGACAAGTCCTGGCTTATTTTGAATAGTGCATCGTAAATCTCTCCTGATGAATATCTGAATGGTCTAATAGCTTCTATCCTGCTTTCCCATCTAGTTTGACTCAGAGGTTTAAGTGTGAGTTTTTGTTCAAGATGCTTCTTCAAGCCCAACGGTGTGTGGAAGCACTAAAAAAGTTGTAAATTGCTTGCACTGTGGTAAAATATGAAACGGCATCTTTAGATGATTTGGCGGCATCACTGACAACCAGATTGAGCGAATGCGCATGGCAAGGAATGAAAAAAGCTCGATTGTTTAAATTCAATATTTTTTGCTGTACACATGCATGTCGTCCTCACATGTTTGAGTCGTTATCGTACCCTTGGCCGCACATATTTTCTAAAGGTATTCCATAGTGTTCCAATCTCTGTAGAATTACATCTGTGAGGGCTTTCCCAGTGGTTTCGTTCACTGGTATAAATTCTAGAAAGTGTTCACAAATTTTCACGTCTGCATTTTCATCAGTTTTCAGAAATCGTAAAACTATTGACGTGCTCGGTTTTGCTCAGATCTTGAGTACAATCAACTATAATTGAGTAATATTTGGCATGTTTCAAATTCGATAAAATTTCATTACGCACTCCATTAGAAATGAATTCTATTATCTCATTTTGTGTATTTTTACCCAAATAATGGGTGTGAATCTCTCCATCTTTCACTCTTCGTACATGCTCAGCCATAACATTATCAAATTTTGCCAATAACTCAACCAATTTTAAGAAATTTCTATTGTTGTTCTCATATAAAATATCTGAGGATCCACGGAATGCGAGGCACTGTTCGGCTAGGAAATTAATGATTGCCAGTAAACGTTCCAACACTGCTTGCCAACGTAGAATTTCTGAATTTAGTTGATGTTGCTGTACCACATCGATTGTTGTACCGGTACGTAATCTGACAGCTCAATCCAATTTGTCAATGAGCATAAATGATTTTTTGATGTTTAATGTTCTTTCAAATGCTGATGCAAATTTCGCCAGTCCATTAAAACCTGCAGTTGCCAGAAAGATGTCCGAGTTACAGAACAGTTTGCAGCAAAAACAAAAAACTACATCTTTGGTCTGTGAATACACTAACCATGATCTATTAATTTGTTCCCCATTTTTCATTTTTTTCTTCATACTGGATGGCATAAATCGACGATTTGACTCATTAAATGGATATTCAAATGTAGGATCTAGTTTTGAAGGGCCTTTTTTCATAATAATAATTCACATGGTATCAGTAATTATTGTCGGCCATGTACTTGGATCCGATCCTATGTCAGTCTCTCCACCTTCCAATAATTGTTCAGTTTTAGATTTGGATAACAGTTCTTCATTTCTGGACTCTTCAGCTGAAGTAGTAAATCTTTGGATGGATTGTGATTGTTCGTCTTTATCAGTTAGTGAAGATAATCTTTGGTCAGACTGCTGTTCATCTTTATCAGTTGATAAAGGTAATCTTTGGTTTGATCGGTCTTCATCAGTTGATGAATAATCATCTTCAATTCATTGCTTAGAGCTTTCTCCTTGATTGTCGACTTTTTTAAAATAGTTTTTCTAATTCTTTTTGCCGTTTCTCTTTGTTGCCGGTAAGCAGCACCAGAAAGTCGTTTTCGGTTTTGTCCCGGCATTTTAGCCCTATAACCACTGGCACCAACGTGAAACCGAAATTAGTGCGAATGGCGCCGATAGGGCAGCACAGTGCACACACGTAATCGTGATTTGAGTGACCGTGTCACAACATGACATGATATTTTTCACGTCACGCTCCTATTGCGCTACTGTACTTGCCGTAGATAAGGCTCTAGTCATTGGGGCGAGAGCGCTCCCCACGAGCTCGGATACACACTGGACTCAGCCCTGCTGGTGTTTTCCCAGCGCTGAGGCTGCCCTGCTGGGAGCCCGAGGGGCATGCAATGGAGAGAGCTCTGTGGCTGGAGGAGCCAAGGAAGAGGTGCTGGGCTTGCTGGACAGATGCTGCCCCTCTCTGCCAGGTTGCTCGCCCCCTGCAGGAGGGGAGGCAGAAGGAGACTCCAGGCACTGGAGTGCTGTGAGGGGCTGGGGAGGGAGGCAGCAGCCTCTGGGGCCCCAGCAGGCAGAAGCTCCCCAGGGGTCCTGGGGACCCTCCCGCCCGGCCCGACTCTTACCTTGCTGCAGATCTGGCCCGAGGCGGAGTCATCTCCGGTCACCGCTGCTCCCAGGGCCAGGGGTTGGGGCTGCTGCTGGATCCCAGCCCTGCTCATCCTTGGGCTTCGCCTTGGCCGTGGCACGAGCTGGGCTCAGCCCGGGCTGCCGCTCCACTCCCCTCTCCCCTCCCCTGGCAGGAAGCGGCGCAGAGAGGAGGAGGAGGAGGCAGAGGCGGGGACAAGCCAAGGAGGAGCGGACCGCCCGGGCGCCATGTTCCCCCATCCTCTGCAGCCGGAGCAGGGCAATTTGCCACATAAAAAAAGAAAATCAAGTATTGCAGGGCATGATAAAGAAATTTACCCTATTTTTTTTCCCCAACTTGTTCCTCTAACCTTTTCTCTTTTTGGTTGGCCTCCCTGAGAGGGTCTAATTATCTTTGTACCCCTGTCGCTATCACTCATATGGAAAAAGGCAGAAAGATGGAAAGTAGGTTTTTCATGCAGGGAGGCGTTCTCCTGTCCGCAGGATGCCAAGCGGGAGTATAAGTCCCTGCATGCTTCCCACAAAAGCCAGATTGCTGCTGAATCCCTTTTACTCGTAGTAGGCTTGTACAGGATTATATACTGTGCAAGCCTATACTCTAAATCTGAAATGGTACATGCATCTACCTGCCCCCCTTCAGTCCACGGACTGTCCCCAAACCTTTGTAATACTTGTTTAAAGGGTGCGGGTTCTTAAACATTGCCTTTTGTACCTTGTTTTTCTCTAAGAATATCTTTAGACAGTGTTTAAGAAAACATTTTCCCCCACAATTGTGAGCAACAACGAACCAAAACACAAAACCAAATTGATATATATCAGTCACTATAACCTCCTCACTTCTAGAAGAGCAATTTCACCATTCAACTCCTGAAAGAGCAATTTCACTATTGTAATAATATCCAAACCTAAACTCCTGTTTCCTTCAGAGTTTGTGTTAATCAATTGAAAGTTTCCAATCTTTTCCCTAGAATGCCAGGCTTATTAAAGCTGGTGGTGTGCACACCAGTTTTTATAATAATTGTGAATGCTATGCTTGCTCCCCTAACGCATTCTCCACAAAAAATGTTATGCTGATAAATATACACATTGTCTTTTCAGGGGACAAGACAATATGCCACATTCATTATGAGAACACAACTTGACGTATAACCAATACCTACCACACACACACCAAACATTCTGTAGCTGCCAAATAGTTACCAGTCCTGAACATAGCTTGAGTCCGTGGCTTGGGTTCAGCTCATGGTGGCTAACTGGCCAGGAAAGCCGGGCACGAGGAAGAGCGGGGTCTGTCAGGCGCGAACTGATGCCCTTCAGTATTGTCAGCAGAACATTACCCAAAGTCTTCCATCCCACCCATCCTTTTTATAGGCTTTAGTTTGAACAAGAGTCTCTGGGTCTTGCTGTGTCACGCTGCCTCTGGGTACTGTGTGATTGATCACCCGTCAAATGCAGACTTGAATTTGAGCCTGGGACATGACTTTGATCTTGTTTCAATTGCACCTTTGTTTTCTTTTAGGGTGGACTCTTCTCACTTTGTCAGGGCTGTTGTCTGTATCGTCAGCCGGTGGTGGTTGCACTTCAACCTCCAGCCCCAGCCTGTCCTGATAAAGTGATTCCATTATCCATGCATACCTCATTCACACACCTGAACTAAGTTAATAAGGTTACAGCAGGGTATTTCAAAATGGAGTTTGAGTTACAATATGGAGTCTTATTAAAACCAGTGTAATGAACGATCCTTGCTGTTTGGGTCACTGTTTTAACATTGTAACCCCTGTTCACTGTCTGCCTCCCAACATTGTAAATTGGTGATCCAAGCAGCAATTGGACTGAAACTGCAAGAGTAGCCGGCCAAACAGCTACGGCTCTAACAAGCAGACAGTAATTGAACCCGACATCTGCAGACTTTTTCAATAAGCGCAAACTGTAGGGACTTAACGAGCGGTTTTATTGCCATTTAGCTGGTTATTGCAAAAACCGGTTTTATGAATGAATGCTGTTTCATTCATCAAACTTTTTCTCATGAAATTCTGTTTATTAATATGACTATTTTGTATCAAATGAACAAAGTCTTAATAATAATAGTTAAAAAAAACCAATTTCATTCTTCAGCTCTACAATAACTACTCTCTGGGAATGGTTTGCCAGCCAGTTGTGCACTTGCCTTATAGTAGCTCCATCTAGGTTATATTTCCCTAATTGGTTTATGAGCAGGTCATTCAAGAGAGCAAAGCTTTTGATACTAAAGACCAGATATACCACATCTACCTCCCCCCCCACACACACACACACAAAGCTTGTTACCCGGTCAAAGAAACCAATTAAGTAACGGTCAACATGTATTTGTCAAGAACAAATAATCAAGCAAATTTGCAAACACCTAGAAGATAAATAAGTGATAGGTGGGTTTGACTATTTGCTCCATTATCTTTCTGGGTACAGAAGTTAAGCTGACTGGTCTGTAGTTCCCCATGTTGTCCTTATTTCCCTTTGTATAGATTGGCTCTATAATTATTATTCTTCAGTCCTTTGGAATCTCTCCCATCTTCCATGAATTTTTGAAGATAAAGGCAAGTGTTTTTTGGTAACAGGGGAACAAGGAAAAAGCAACCGCTCCTCCCCGCTAGGCTGCAGGCTGGGGAGGAGGGCACCAACGGAGGGGGCACAAGTGCCAGAAAGGAATGCCGGCTCCTCCGGCTGCACTGGGGGGGGGGGGACCACAACAGCAGTAGGAGGGGTGTGAACAGTGCGAAGGGGAGCAACTAAAGAGGGGCACAAGCACTCGCGGGGGGGGGGATGGGCGCACCAAAGCTCAGGAACAGAATAGAAGCTCCAGCCAGCTGCAGCCCAAGGACCGGGATGGGAACACCAGCCAGCCACAGTCTAGGAGAATACCAAACCGAGGCGGGGGGGGGAAGGGGCAACAAAAGGAGAAGCCAAAGGGGCTCAAAATGGACGGGGTAGGGTAGGGCCAACTAATACAGGGGGGCCACAGGGAGGGGACCCCACCAGCCAAACGCAGTTGGGGGGCAGGAAAAGTCCAGGGCGGGGAAACAGGTGCACCCACGGCGCTTGTGAAGCTCAGGCTCTGCCGCTCACTGCTGCAAACAAACAGTCCCAGATGGTAGAACTGGGCGGGGGGAGCAAACAGCCCCGTCGAGGGGCAAAGAGCAGGTCCAGGTGGCACGCGGGGCAGCGGTAGGGGTGGTGGCAGAGGGGGAGCAGATGGACGAGGGGGAGGGCTCCGCGCCCCCCCCCCTCGCTCCCTTCAACAGACCGCTACAGGGGACGGGACAGAAGGATCCCAATTCGACCTCAGAGCTTCATCGCACGCAATGGCTTCCACTCTGAGGAATTACGAGCGAGAGGCTCAGTTCCGTCCACACACCTAACGCAACTGGAGTCACCACCACTCCAGGAGCAGAGATGGTCAAAGTCACTCAAAACACAGTCCTCAACCAAACCCCCTCCACAATATCCCGAATCAGGAACCCGGTCTCTTCTTACTCCTCGACGGAGGCAGCAGGTCCAACACAGCAGCAGCAAGCAGCAGTCAGCCGGCCAGGCAGGCAGGAGGGCCCCCAGATGGTGTTGGGGCCTGTGCTTCTCCCTCCAGAGGCGGCGGGGGGGGGGGCAGGCTGGCAAGCCCCCCCCACCTCACTCACTCAGCAGCAGTAGATGTCCAGGGAGAGAGGGAGGGAAACTCCAGCCAGCAGCAGCCCAGGGATATCATAGGAGATATCTGAGCCATTAGTGATTATTATATTCACTGCCTTGCCTTCATTATATTCTCTTTATTATATTCAGCAGTAATGTAATGCAAAGAACCTACAAGGCCTGTATCCTGTAAGACATTGGGTTCAGCAGTTAGCATAATACTTGAGGCCTATGAAATTTGGCACAGATAAATGACCTAATGGTCCTCCATAAGTGTGGGGAACTGAAAATAGAATGTGCAAGAGGGGATTTTTGACCATAATGACACCTACCAACCACAGGAACATGAGTGAACATCTGCAGATGACTAACCGAAAGAGTCCTGTGGCAACAAAATTACGTATAGGATAAGTTGAGCTCATTGATGTACTAACCTATAGAAGGACACTCTGACATTAGTAAGGTGAGGAAATACAAATAAGGAAGAGGGGAGAAACCCCTACTGATTATGCATCAGACATAGTGGCATCAGTGTAACATATTATAAAAGTTGCATCCCAGCCGCGAGCAGTAGGAGAGAGAGACTTAACCCTTGGGAGGTGCCAGAATGATGGTCATTGGTGATGAGGAAGATGATGGCTAACATTTCAGGTTGTTCTGCAAGGGACGGTGTGAGTATATGGATGTTCAGATGTACATTCTGTGGTATCTCTATCTACTTTACGAAGATGGGGTGTTTGTCACTGTGCTAAATGGATTAATAAACTATTTTATAAATATAGAAGTGTTCCTATAGTGCGTACCCTGTGCACATCAGGGTTCCCAACTATATAATTTGAATATTACTGGGCCTGATCTTGAGACAAGAACCTGTCAACCTTCCAAGTGATGACTTGGAATTCTTAAATAATCAATATAATTAATACATAATCTATAGATCAGGCTACACCTATCTCCTCAGTCAGCTGCCTGAGTATTCTAGAACAGAGGTTCTCATTACAAAGCTTTTGGTGGCCTCAGACTGTGTCCATCAACTCTTGCTGGTGACCATTCGGACAGTTTTACCTAAAATACTTAATTAACTGTAGGAAAAACAATTAAGAATGCACATGTACACATGCAAATCCCTGTAATTTATGTAGGTTTTTTTTCTTTGCTGACTCAAAAATAATATCCAGTTGTCTGTTCTTTAATGGATCCAAACACCTGATCAGGTGGTTCCTCAGTTTCTTTGATAGAGTATGGCATAATCTCTCACTGTGGTCTGTGCAGTGTGTAGATAGCAATGGATTTTTCACCTTTAGTCCATTTGGTATGATGGCCATCCGTTTGCATTTGGAAAGGAAGATACCTGTCTGTACTTGTGCAAGTTTTTTCATGAGGTTGATGGATTTCCACTCCATACGGCTAAATGCAGTGCCTTGCATGGTGTCAAGTATCAGAGGGGTAGCCGTGTCAATCTGGATCTAACACAGCTACCCCTCTGGTACTAATCCTTACGTTAATTCTTCTTCCATGGCTTTCTCTCTCTTCTACCTTCTCTGAATCAAGCCTTTTGTAATTGTATACTGTAGCAGTGTTCCCCGTTCCACACTTTGCCCCATGCCTCTGGGAGGCTGAACCACTTCAAACCCTTCACAAAGATTCGTTATTAGCCTGGATTATCTGGCAGACTTGCCTAATAATGTTACACTTCACTTCTGACAGTGCCCACAGAGTAGAGGTGCCTTTGATAGGCCATGAGCTTAGACACTTAGATGGGTGGTCTCAGTTCAGAGGGGCTGGGGAAATCCTGCACTTTTTAATAGTCCCTGACCACTTTGACAGTAGAATCTGTCTCCATTTTCTCTTGTCACCAACAAGCAAAAAACTGCATTTTCCCCCACCCCTCCCCGCAATGCAGGTGGGGTATTGAGGTTGTGCAACTTTGTTCAACATTGGGGTCTTAGACAGTCTCACTGACACAGAGATGACAGTCAAAGAAGCTGTACTGCAGGTTCCTTGCAAGTTGAAGTGATTCCACTGTATGGCAACTTCTAGCTAAGTAGCGTGGCCCCTGTGAGCCAGGCGCACACTCCTGGGAAACACCAATAGACTGTAGCCCTGGAAAACAATGGGATGATCTACTTACGGCTTTTCCCCAGTCTCCTCTCCTCCTCACCACCTGGCACAGGCAGCGGGGCATGAGCCTCGAGACCTGCCCCAGCCTCTGCCGCTTTCGGGGGTATGCCGTGTTTTAGCAGCGTCAGCACGCACAAACATATGGCATCCCTGGCAGGCTGGGTGGGGCCCAGTCATGCCCAAATGCTTCGTAAAATGGCCACGATTCGTCTAAGAGAATGGCACTTGCTGCTGGAATTGCTGCTCGTGCCCTGGGGCCCAGCCAAAGGAAGAGATTTCCAGCTGCATTTTTCCTTCATGCGCCCTGGGTGCCCTGTGTGTCCTGATCCACTTGCTGAGAGGAAGGAGGCACTTCATGCTGTCTGGCTCCATCTTATCATTACACCGACCCCACCCCAGGGACCGTGATCTTCCCAGTGGGTGGCTGGCACGGGTTACTGGTGCCCACGTGAGTGTCTGTCTCTCCGCTTTGAGATGATGTCAGGCTGCCGGGCCTGGGGAGCAGACAGGACAGTGACTGACCTCCCCCGGCCCCGACCCCAGCCCATGCCAGCTCATTGACCACAGACCTCACTGCTGCTCGTCATGGGGCTGCAGCCCCCTTCCTGTGGGGGGTCTGCCCAGTCTGGGTAGCCTGTGGCTGGACACTGTGTAGGATGTGGTGTTGCAGGGCCTCTCCCCCAGGTAGCTGTGCCGACAGAAGCAGGGGTAAATCTCTGTCAGGCAGCCTTGCCCCTCCTCACCCAGCATGGGATCTACAGCTGCTCCTCAGACTCCCCGTCATCGTCTCCTGCTCTAGCCGTCAGAGAATCCACACAGGAGAGTAACCCCAGCAGTGCACTGAGTGTGGGAAAAGCTTCAGTTGATGCTCACACCTGTAATTGCCCCATGTGCAGTCCCTGATGGCAGAGTCCAGCCAATTCTCTCCCTTTGGGGCATTCAACGTTTTGTCCTGCCCCGGCAGACTGAGGGGTTCATTCAGAGAGATGCTGGTAAAGTCTGCCCAGGGTGACAGTGGTTCTGAGCTGGGCTAGTGTTGCTGGCTCCTTAACTTTGCTACTGTAGAATGGCTTTACTTGAAATACTACAGTCATTGTAGCCCTACAGTCCTTCACCTGTGATACACCCGAACTAGAATCCAGCAGCGCGTCCGTTTTTTTTTTAATGTCCTCATTTAAGTTACAATTACAGCCCACCCCAGCTTGGCCCCTTTTAGTTATTATCATGGGCATATTTCTTTCCCTTCTTGCTTACACTTCACTTCAAATCTGCAAGACCCTTTCTGTGAACTTCCATGGGATATTTAAAGCCAAGATAGCTGTACTGAGCTCTCTAAAAATTAAATGATCCAGGAACTGATTTACCAGGTTTCCTCATGACTGTTTATGCCTCCCTCCTCCAGTGGCATTTGCAGGTGCACAATGAAAGAGACACACTTCGTGATATTTTTCTCCCTGGTGGAGACAGCTCAACATTTCTTTTTCAGTCTGTTCCTTGGTATTGATCTTGGGGGTGAGCATCCTAGTGGTTCTCTTGCTCTTCCTGTCCCAATTGCCCTTTTCTTCTATATTTAATCACTTGCTGCTCTGTATTTTGGCTCGTGGTATCTATGTGACGCCTCCTGGGGTTCAGGGCGACTTTCTATTAGATTTAGTTTTGTGAGGGTTTTACCCGGTCACTCTTCTCCCTTGTGCTGTATTACTGGCCTTGATGTATGAACATGAGCTTAAGCAGGAACCGCCATCTATATGTAATACAAGGCCCCCTAAGGTAGGATGGAACTTCATTCAGCTCCTTTCACTTTGAGGTTGTAGTTACTACACTTTGAAAGATCTGCACTTTGTGTCTTCCTAGACTCACTGCAGTGTTCTCTGGCTCTTCTCAAAACCTGCTGGTTTTGCTTAGAGAACCGTAATCCTCGTATTTTATCTGTTGGTTTTGGGAGGGGGCATACAATGCTCTGAGCTCTTTCAATAACTGTGTCTGAGTCACCTCCCATCTTTAGGAAGGTACCAAAGGCAGGCTTTAGAAATGGAATGAGTTCATCTTCCTCTTGACCTTAAAGGAGAGCCCTAATCCTTATGCTAATTCTTCTTTCATGGCTTTCTCTTTCTCTCTCCTACCTTCTCTGCATCAAGCAGTTTAATTTTATACTGTAACAGTGTTCCCAGTTCTACGCTTTGCCCCATGCCTCTGGGAGGCTGAGCAACTTCAAACCCTTGCAAAGATTCATTATTGACATGGATTATCTGACAGACTTGCCTAATAATGTCACACTTTACAGATCACACCCAACAGTTCCCAAAGAGTACAATTGCTTTTGGTAGGCCAGGTCTCTCTGTTTAGAGCGGCTGGGGAAATCCTGTACTTGGCTTTTTAGTCTCACTGACACGGAGATGACAGCCAACACACCATCATGTAGGTGCCTAGCCAAGGAGAAGTGATTCCATTGTATGGGTAGCTTGTGACTAAGTAGTGTGGTCCCCATATGCCAGGCACACTCTGCTGAGAACTACCAATCAACTGGTGCCCTAGAAAACCACAGCATCTTCCATTTATGGCTTATCTCCGCCCTCCTTTCCTCATAACCACCAGGCACAGGGAGAGGGGCATGAGCCCCGAGACCTACCACAGTCTCTGCTGTCTTTTGGAGTATACAATGTTTTAGCCACCTGAGCGCACACACACATGGGGCATCCCTGGGACAGGCTGTGTAGGGCCCGGTTGTATCTGGAACATGCTGCTGCGTTAAGCTTTGGAAGACATCTCCTTTAGTAACTTTATTTCAGTGTTCGTGGCCGTTTTACAAAGCGTTTGGTGCCACTATTTGTCTAAGAAAATGGCGTTTGCTGCTGGAATTGCTGTCTGCGCCCTGGAGCCCAGCTGAAGAAAGAGATTTCCAGCTGCACTTTCCATGCACCCTCCCTGCAGGTTGGGCACCCTTGTGTTTCCTGGCCCGCCTGCTGAGCGGGACTAGGCAGTGGTATCTTGTGCTGTCTGGCTGCATGTCGTCATGACACCAATCCCACCTCAGAGACCATGCTCTGGCACTGGTTACTAATGCCTGCGTGCGTGTCTGTCTCCCCTTTGAGATGATGTCAGGCTGCTGGGCTCGAGGAGCAGACAGAGCAGTGACTGCCCGCCCCCCAGCCCATGCCAGCTCATTTACTGCAGACCCCACTGCCCCCCTTTTGGGTAACTGGAGCTGCAGCCCCCTTCCTGTGGGGAGTCTGCCCAGGCTGGATAGGCTGTGGCTGGACACTGTGCAGTGTGTGTGGTGTGACAGGGCCTCTCACAGGTAGTTGTGTGGACTGAGGTGGGATAAACCTGGGTCAGGCAGCCTTGCCCTGCCCACCCAGCCCGGGATCCACACCTGCAGCTCAGACTCCCCTGTCATCCTCTCCTGCTCTAGCCGTCAGAGAATCCACACGAGAGAGGACCCCAGCAGTGCACTGAGTGTGGGAAAAGCTTCACTTGGTGTTCACCCCTTTAATGGCCATCAGGGATTGCACATATGATGGGGTAGAGCTACAGGCACTGAATTTGTTTTTGCCGATGGGTGCTTTTTGAAGAGGTGAGTTGGGGGTGGGGGGCTCTGCCAGTTTGGGGTCTGAGGTGTATAAATAAGCTGAAAATATCCTTCCCTCCAATCTTAAGTCAAAACTCCTTGTGACATGGGCAAAAACTTTGAATAATTTTTTGATTCACGTGTATAGGTGTAGCCAGAGCATGGGTACTGCTTCCTTTATCAGTTCACCTGGATTCTTCCCTTACACAAGGCAGGCAGGGCTCCTCAAGATCCAACTGTTCAGCTAATTGAGAAACAGTGGCTTTGAGGATCTGTGGAAAGAAGTTTCTGCAAAGGCTAAATTTAGAGAAATCTTCAGGAACCCAAAGTGCTTCAGCAAATAGATCATCCACTGTTGCCGCAGATTCTACCTGAGTGCTGAATTTCCCACTGATTGTGAACACAAATTTATCCATCTTTCACCCTGGCCCTACTCACGTCCATTACCTGACTGAATTGCATTATACCAGCCTAATAATTCCACTTTCTGGTTTCACTGTGCACCATGTTCATGCTCCTACTGGGGCCATTCTAAAATGCTGGTTTAAGGCAAAGTAACTTCCAACGGACATCTTTAACACTAATCGGGTACAAAACCCAAACCTGCCCTTCCCCAGCACTGCTCTGCTTGAGGTATCCTGTGCTCCCAGGCAGCTAGGACCTTCTCACTCCACGGCTCGAGTGAGACTGACCCAGCTCCTCCCTTAGCCCTTATATCAGGCCAGCTGTGGTGCCCTGCTACAGGCCCTAGGAAATCCATTGTAGTATTGTGGATTTTTGGATTTGTTTTCTTTTACTTTTTCCATTTTTTTCTTTATGGATTTTTTTTAATCAAAATCGTTTGATACATTGACAACAATTAAGTAGCCTTACTATCAATGCATACAGATATTCAGAATTGGATTGCAATGGGAAAAACACATTTGACAGAAAAAATCCTACAATTTAAACAAAACATCCTGCAGATATACAGGGAAAGTAACCCCAGCAACGCACTGAATGTGGGAAAAGCTTCAGTCAGCGCTCACACCTTTTAGTGGCCATCAGAGACTGCACAGGGGGCAGAGTCCTGCGATGTCTCTCTCTTTGGGGCACTCAGGTTTTGCCCTGCCCTGGCAGATTGAACTATTCATCAGGAGTTTAACAGGGTGACACCTCACGCGAGTGCCCCTGGCCGGTGTGTGTCTGCACCTCTCTTAGTCTGTGTCACTTCTGTTGGCGGTGCCTCATGCGGGTTTCAGTGACTTTACCCTCCGGCCGAGCCCCACACAGGCTCTAGATATCTGACCCAATCAGACCCCTTCCAGGTACAAGTCCAACAGGGCCTGTCTCAATGCCCTCTTTACTGTCCTTTCAAAGCCACTTCCCCGCACTGTTATGAAGCTGTGTCTCCTTTGACCCCAGCTCTCCAGCTGTGTCACTATGGTACTTCATTTCCTTCAATCCCCTTCCAGGGGTGTATCAAAGTTCTGTAGTTGCTGACCCTCTTTGGGGTCTTCGTTCCTCTCTCTCTAGGCCTGGTTCAACTCCCTCCTCAGGGAATAAGACACTTTCTTTGTAGCCCGTGTGGGGACCCGGGCCCGTCCACTACTCCAGGTCCCAGCCCAGGGACCCTACAAATGGCAGCTCCTACTTACGTCCCTTTTACCTGCTCGCTATGCTCCTACGATTCCCTGGATCACTTCCCACAGGTCCCAGCACCTTCAGCTTCACCCTTACCTCAGGGCACACTTGTACCAAGTCCCAGACACCAGCCAGGAGCTCCTTCTTGCTCCCCCGATCCCCACCAGCAACTGCTGTGTCCCTGCGACCTTCAGCCAGCCAGGAGCACTGTCCTTGCTCCTCTGCCTCTAAGCAGCAATCTACTCTTCTCAAAGAGAAGAACAGGAGTACTTGTGGCACCTTAGAGACTAACAAGTTTATTAGAGCATAAGCTTTCGTGGACTACAGCCCACTTCTCCACGAAAGCTTATGCTCTAATAAATTTGTTAGTCTCTAAGGTGCCACAAGTACTCCTGTTCTTCTTTTTGCGGATACAGACTAACACGGCTGTTACTCTGAAACCTACTCTTCTCAGGTACTGCAGTTACTTTTAGCTGGGCCTGCTGTGTTCTGATTGGCTGCTCCCTGCAGCCTCTCTCTGATTAGCAGTTTTCCTCACAGCTACTTGGCAGCCTGGAAGACTCACCTTTACTGCTCTTTCTGGGGCAGGGTGTGGTAGGACTGCGAGGCCTGCAGCAAGGGGCCTCGGGGCTTGGTCCACCCAGTCACAAGGAGATATTTCTGTCAGAGCCTGACCAGAGTGACAATGATTCTGAGCTGGGCTAGTGTTGCTGGCTCCTCTGTTTTGGAATTGTAGAATGGCTTTTCCTTAAATACTACAGTGATTTATCTGTGACACAACCTCAGTAGGATCCAGAATAGCAATGATTTTTCATGTCCTCACTCAAGTCACAATTATGTCCTGCCCCCACTTTCCTTTATATTTTTAATAACTAAAATGGGACAGATATGTATGAGTAAGCAAACAATAATATTTAAGAATGAAATGTCTATTCTTGTATTTTAAAACATTACATGTGAACTACTTAAGTTGTTAAAAAAAGTGTAATATATTCATGTTCAAGTATACAATGCAACAACAAACAACATTTTAAAGAATATTTAAGTACATTATTTATTACTAATTAGGTAGTAATTTCCAAATGGCTTCTTGATCTTCTCTATAATCTTTGGTGTTGGAGACACGAACTCTGGTATCTAATGCGGACCGATGACTTATCATCCATGATTTAACATATGGTATTGGGTTCCAGGAACTTAGTGGTTTTCCCAACAAATTGATGGTCATAAAGCTTGAGATATGTTTAATTGTTAAATTCGCTGTTTTATCACTACAAATAATATTCATCAATGAAAAAGCTCTTTCTGCTTCTGCAGAACTAATTGCAATTGTGTTAATAATTTGCTTTGCTTTCCTTATTCAATCAAAAAATCTTCCTGATCCAGAAACAATGTTGTTCTCTACATAGTCACGAAAATCATTTAAATCGACTACGAATTTTATTAATTTATTTAATTCATGCGTTTTTTCTTCTCCTGATTTCCAAGGTAACCTACTTCAATATTCCATGAAGTGGGATCCATAACATTGAATAATTCAACTATTTTAGGTGTATTATGAGAATGACCTAAATTGTCTTCTTTATATTTAATGTGATTTTCATTTAATAATCTTGCCTTCATTTTTTCAATAATGCATGCTATTACTTTCTCATGGCAGTGATTTAAACCTTAAATTATATTCAAACTCTTTGCATTTAAAAGCATTGCTTTCTATCGTTTCATTAATTTTAGCTTTGTGTATGCCAAAACTATCTTTTTAATTGTATGAAAAAAAACAATCATTTGTTTGATTAGCTTATCTGCCTTTGTTAAACTCAATTGTCTCTCTTGCAGTGCATTTGATAATAATGCAAGTTCATCCAAAATGTCAATCATTAATGCCAAGTCTTTTAAAAAATCTTTATATTTACTTTTACAAAAATGAGAAATTTTCTGGCATGGCAAAAGAGATTGAAAAACACAGAGCTGGATAAGCTCTCCAGACTGCTTTGACAGCTCTAAGGCTACAAGAAACCCATCGTGGACTAAAAACACAGCCTATTTTGATTATTTCAATATACAGTTCTTCAGAAACTTGTTTAAGTTCAAACTGACTTTTATTTGACTGATGAAAAATTGCATAAATCTTGTCCAAAAAAAATCTTGAAATGGCTTATTTCACGGATATCATTTATAGCATCATCTAAAGCCAGTTGTAGCTGATGATTCAAACAATGCCAAATTATAATGTTTGGAAAATCTTGAATCAGTCTTGTAGCAACTCCAGATTTATGTCCAAGCATGGTGCTCACGCCATCAGAACAAAATCCGATCAATTTTTTCTTTAAATATTCTGTGTCAAATCCTGTATCAGTTAACGTATGTCTCAAAGCATTACAGATATGTTCTGCTTTTGATTCTAATTCCACTAAATCAAGAAAAATTGTTGGTGAAGAATCTTGTAATCCACATTTTAGAAGAATTCCAAGCACAGTTTTACTTGAAATTGTAGAAGCTACATCAATAATAATAATACAAATCTTTGAATTGATTTTGATGATTTTACTAAAAATTTGTTTTCTTATTTCAACAATATGTTCTACAATTCCGATGGCTGAAAATCAAAAATGTAGGCAGTTCCCTAAATCAGTTTCATTCTTAGATATGGAGGATGAAGTAGAGCTACAAATTGACGTTGTTTGATAAACGTACTGAAAAAAATATTGCAATAACCAGCAAAATTTTCAACATTGTTTACAGCTTAGTAAAAAGAAACCAATCACTGTAGTGAGGTTCTTTCTTTAGATTCATTTAAAATATTTATAACTCTCAAATGAGAGCTTGATTCGAAATGTTCCTTCACTTTTTTTCTTAAGGAAGGTTGCTGAATTTTTTTATCAGTTCCGGATGCTTTAATAGTACACTTTTGCCATTCCGAAGAAATGTGTAAAGATTTTCCTCCAAGGACCCCCAAATGTGATGTCTTTGCACAGTGGGAACAGCCAAGTTTTTTGCCTTCAATTATCAAGCCATTATATTTCTTTAAAAAACAATGTGCCTGCTCGGAAGTCCAACAATCGGGTACTACATTTTCACAATCATGTAAATCCTCTTCCATTGCGGACACATTTTCAGATGATTCAACATTTAAGATATTTGCATCACCAAAATTGTCATTGGTGTTTTCAGTATTTAAATCATTATTTTCACTACTAGAACTACTGACTAATGATTTTGTCATTTTACTGGAAAACCAATCAGTAATGCTTTTCTGGCGTTTCATTATGAAGGGTAAATAATATTGAATGGAAAACTTTAATCTTGGAATAACAGTCCAGTTCGTATTACACACCGAAATATCACACACTATTTACTAGAAACAAACAGACGAACTATGTCTGGTCGTGATGAATTGTATAGAAAGCAGTTGCGCAAGTGCACGAATGAGGGAAGTGCGACTTTGATTAATTAACACAAGAAACAAGACGTATCTTTCTCAACAGGACAAACTTTGGCAGCGATGACATTTCACTTACATGCGCATATCAATATAACGAACGAGGCAAGTGCGACCCTGTTAATAAAATAATTAATAAACTAGAGCAGGGCTGAGCAAACTTTTTGGCCTGAGGGCCACATCGGGGTTGCAAAATTGTATCGGGGGCCAGGTAGGGAAGGATGTGCCTCCTAAAACAGCCTGTCCCCCACCATGTCCTGTCCCCGACTGCCCCCCTCAGAATCCGCAAGGGCCGCAAGCAACCCATCAACCCCCCCGCTCCTTGTCCGGCTGCTGGAGCATCAAACTCATTGCTCCTGCTGCCTTTCCTGCAGCTCAACCATACGCTGGAGCATATCAGTTTGATACTCCAGCAGCTGGAGCATGAGACCGCCACTACAGCCCCTGTGTAACCAACAGCCCTCCTCCGCAAGTTCCATAGCCTCCTCACCCAGATGCCCAAGAACACGGTGGGGGGGCCTCCAGCCACCCAGTCACTCCACCCCACATGATTAACTCTTATTGAAGGCCAGCCTTTTGATGCTCGGGCAAAGTTTTAAAATGCAGTGTGTCCTTTTCCTTCCCTCCTCCCCTACCTATCCCGGGCTACCTTGGCAATTATCCCCCTAGTTGTGTGATGAATTAATAAAGAATGCACGAATGTGAAATAACAATGACTTTATTGCTTCTGCAAGCGGTGCTCGAAGTGGGGAGGGGAGGATGGGGTGGTTGGTTTACAGGGAAGTAGAGTGAACTGGGTTGGGTGGGGCAGAGGGTTCATCAAGGAGAAACAAACAGAAGTTTCACACCGTAGCCTGGCCAGTCACAAAACTTGTTTTCAAAGCTTCTCTGATGCGCACCGCGCCCTGCTGTGCTCCTCTAACAGCCCTGGTGTCTGGCTGCGCGTAATCAGCGGCCAGGCGATTTGCCTCAACTTCCCACCCCGCCATGAATGTCTCCCCCTTAATCTCACAGATATTGTGGAGCACACAGCAAGCAGCAATAACAATGGGGACAGTCTTTTCGCTGAGGTCTGAGCGAGTCAGTAAGCTGCGCCAGCGCGCTTTTAAACGTCCAAATGCACATTCCACCACCATTCAGCACTTGCTCAGCCTGTAGTTGAACAGGTCCTGACTCCTGTCCAGGCTGCCTGTGTATGGCTTCATGAGCCATGGCATTAAGGGGTAGGCTGGGTCCCCAAGGATCACGATAGGCATTTCAACATCCCGAACGGTTACTTTCTGGTCCGGGAAGAAAGTCCCTTCCTCCAGCTTTCGCAACACAGCAGAGTGCCTGAAGACGCGAGCATCATGTACCTTTCCCGGCCATCCCACGTTGATGTTGGTGAAACGTCCCTTGTGATCCACCAGGGCTTGCAGCAGCATTGAAAAGTACCCCTTGCGGTTTATGTACTCGGTGGCTTGGTGCTCCGGTGCCAAGATAGGGATATGGGTTCCGTCTATGGCCCCACCACAGTTTGGGAATCCCATTTCAGCAAAACCATCCACTATGGCCTGCACATTGCCCAGAGTCACTACCCTTGATATCACCAGGTCTTTCATTGCTCTGGCAACTTGGATCACAGCAGCCCCCACAGTAGATTTGCCCACTCCAAATTGATTCCCGACTGACCGGTAGCTGTCTGGCATTGCAAGCTTCCACAGGGCTATCGCCACTCGCTTCTCAACTGTGAGGGCTGCTCTCATCCTGGTATTCTGGCGCTTCAGGGCAGGGGAAAGCAAGTCAAAGTTCCATGAAAGTGCCCTTACGCATGCGAAAGTTTCGCAGCCACTGGGAATCGTCCCACACCTGCAGCACGATGCAGTCCCACCAGTCTGTGCTTATTTCCCGTGCCCAGAATCTGTGTTCCACGGCATGAACCTGCCCCAGTAACACCATGATTTCCACATTGCTGGGGCCTGTGCCTTGTGAGAGGTCTATGTCCATGTCAGTTTCCTCATCACTCTCGTCACCGCGCTGCAATCGCCTCCTCGGCTGGTCGGGGTTTCGCTTTGGCATGTCCTGGTTCTGTATATACTCCAGAACAATGCGCGTGGTGTTCATAGTGCTCATAATTGCTGCGGTGATCTGAGCGGGCTCCATGATCCCAGTGCTAGCTATGGCGCCTGGTCTGAAAAAAGGCACAAAACTAGTATCTGACGGACCAGGGGAAGGAAGGAGGGCCGAGTGATGACATGGTGTACAGGGAATTAAAATCAAGAAAGGTGGCTGTGCATCAGGGAGAAACACAAACAACTGTCACACAGAATGGTCCCCCTAAAGATTAAACTGAAAACCCTGGGTTTAGCAGGCCGTTGATTTCACGGAGGGAGGGGAAGCAAATGAATACAGAACAAATCTATTTTTTACATCTTAAGCTGGCAGCCGACGGTGCAGCATGACTGATAGCCACTGCAATACGACGACGATGGATATCAATTGTAATATGCCATCTTCTACCAAAAGGCAAGGGGCTGCTGCTGTGTAGTAATGCAGCCCCACATCTGCCAGCACCCAGATTGCCCTCGGCCTCTTCTGGGTGCTTAGACAATACTGGGCAATTGGCAGAAAATAGCATACTACGACTGATGACCATCATCATCGAGACAGTTGCATGTCTGCCCAGGTGCCCATGATTGACAGCCAAGGCAAGGGGCTGGTGCAATGCAGCCCTACGGCTGCCAGCCCCACGGCTACCAGTCATGCTGCACCGTCTACCACCAAAAGGCAGTTAGCTGCTGCTGCTGTGTAGCAATGCAGTCCCACGTCTGCCGGCACCCAGATGACACATGGTGACGCTGAGCTGAGCGGGCTCCATGCTTGCCGTGGTATGTTGTCTGTACAGGTAACCCAGGTAAAAAGGCGCGAATCTATTGTCTGCCGGTGCTCTGACGGAGGGGGAGGGGCCTGACGACATGTACCCAGAACCCCCCGCGACACTGTTTTGCATCATTCAGGCATTGGGATCTCAACCCAGAATTCCAATGGGCGGCGGAGACTGCGGGAACTGTGGGATAGCTACCCATAGTGCGATGCTCCGGAAGTCAACGCTAGGCTCGGTACTGTGGACGCGGTCCGCCGACTAGAGCACTTAGGGTATGTCTACACTACGAAATTAGGTCGAATTTATAGAAGCCAGTTTTATAGAAATCTGTTGTATACAGCCAATTGTGTGTGTCCCCACATAAAATGCTCTAAGTCTAAAGTGAAGTGAGACTCAGGGTACGGGGGTAGCAAATTGTGGCAAAGTGGGTCCCGTCCATCAGACTTTGCTACCCATGTGCCTGTCGCCAGTCCAGGGGTGCGTTTCGCATCCTCTGGTACAGGGGTAGCGAATTCAGAGGGATGGGTGCTTGTATAATTTGAATTATACACATGGACACAAATACAGGAAGTATTTTTCAAATTTTAAAAACTTTATTTTTATAATCTGGTATATAAATAAAAACACTTTGCTTTTTGTTCCGAGATGTTTTGAACCACAAGCATTTACACATAGTTCAGTTCTTTACAAAAATTACATTATGTACATTTTTTGCACTTGTATTTTTTCTTCTCAGTCAGGTTTTCTTGATTGGTTCCTTCTGCAATGCGGGGCATATGTGCCCACCTCTTGCTAGACTCACACTGGACCTTTGATAAGTAACAATTGAGAAAATGAAATCACAGAAGTTATAATCTTACACGTAATTTCCATTCACTCATGCTAATACTTCCATGTGTCGTCATTACCTACGATATGCCTATCAGCATGATGAAAATGTTTACTGATGTGGAATTTGTACAAGAATCCTGATCCTTAGGCAGGTTATGGCATGTGTTTTTGATACAATTCTATTGTTTCTTACCATCATGCAATCCTCCCTTTCCTTTTCACAATTGACAAAGTTGCAGTCTATGCAGTAGTCCTCCACACTTTCTGAAAAAACAACATAGCGCAATGAAGTGCTGATTACGTTACGATCAACACTCTAAATGCAAATCTTGATTTGCACATATTTTTTTTCTTTTTTGTGAGTCATATTTTCCTCAAAGTTTTACTTTACTGCAGCTGGATATAAAAATATCCAATTTCATTTAACTGGTCTATCGATAGCAACTATTCGTTTTTTGGTACTTCAAGATATTATTGATGCAGAGTCACTATCACAGAACCAAACCTGTGAGATATCCCACTTTAGGGGTATTAAGATAACTGTCTGTTACGTGACATCATTCCACTCTTCCTGTTATCTTCACGTGTGCCTAATGACCCCATAGTACATGGGAGGAAGTTATTACCTGACACCTTCATTAGAACTATTGCTATTTGTCTTCTAAACGCAGTATTAGCCTCTTGTGTTGTTTCTACCATACTGATGTTTTTTCTAAACAAAAGTGTTGTTAGTCTGCAGAAACATATTTGCAGCAGAAAGACATCATCATTACCAGAGGTGGAAGTGGGCCGGTCCAGCATACCGGTAAGAACCAGCCTGTATGCAGCTGACGTTACAGTGCTGCTTTAACGTTGCTGCCTCTTTTAGCTCCCCCTGTCATAGGATCCGGCAGTGCTGCTGGATGCTACCGGCAGGGTTGCCGACAGTGGGGAAGCAAAAGGAGCAGCTGCCCCGGGGGCTGACAATTTAAAAGGGCCAGGGGCTCCTGGCCATTGCAGCAGCAGCTGTCAGTAAGGGCTGATGGGGAATCTGGCCCTGCACCTTCCGCCCAAAGAGCCACCCCTTCTGGGGGCCCAGAGCCCACCCCACACATCTTGGCAAGGGCGCCAGCGCAGTGCACACCGGTAATCTCCGGCAATTACACGTAAATAACAAATGATAATGGCAATTTGATATTCAATACCTTTAAGATGAGTGGTCCACTGTTGTGGCCATCACTTTGTCTGGTACTTCAACAAATGATTAACTAGCAAATCCTCATCTGATTGGAAGAGTAAAATTGTTCAGTGTATCTGAAATTCATAGAGTACAGTAGTGGACTGTATAAGTGAGCTTTTCTTTCCTTTTTTTTTAAGTTTCTGTCCATGTTGAGAAATCCTTTCTATCTCTAATTAATAATTGCAATGACTCATTGCTTATATATATACACACACACACACACTTACTTTCATATTGTCTCACTCTTACACAATGTATCACCTAATTTGCTGTGCCCTACGTTGCTAATAATACCGTCTCACTCATGCAACATACTGTTGTTTCGTGTCCACATTCTATTAAGTAGTTAGCCAGAATCCAATCACACAAGTTCACTCAAAGTCCTTTACTAAGCATATTCAGTACAAGTTCATGCTGTTTCAATTTTTCTTTGTAGCTAACAGGAAGATATCAGTCTCACTATTGTTACATTTCCTGAAAATATTTTCACAGTAACAGTTCATGTATACTGTAAAAGTAAGTATCTAAAAATCACCTCCAATTCCTCAGGCATGTTCTTTCATGTCTCATCTCATCACACATGGGGTCAATTATTAACAATTCTTTTGTTTTCTCAATGCTATCTGTAAGTACAAATTATATTGGTAATGTGATGATTTCAACAATTTTATAATTATTTCTCAAAACATTCCATTAACATATTCTCATTTGTAATGTCTCACTAGTGCATAAGAGAAAAGCATATCGTGAATTCATTGATCAAATCATTACAGACTGTATTCTTTCAAGTTACATTAACAACACAATTTCAGTCTTCAAAGTAGCTTTTTATTTTTTAAAACTCAGTTCTTAGAATGTCAAGAGTTACATTCACATTCCACTTTCCTTTGCACGCACTGAACTCACTGCAAACACACAACATGGGAAATTATATCACTGCTACCCAGCTGTGTTACAAATCTCCTATATAATACCTCATTTAGTGCCCATAACCCCAAAGTACAATAGAAAACATCTTACCGCAAGAACCCAATGACTCGGTGTGTGGCAAGGAAGCAATAATATATCCTATTAAAGAATTCGACTCTGTATTCATTGAAAAAAAAAATTAGAAATGCAATTCTAGTTTCCAGTGAGGCAAACCAGGAAATGTAGATTTTACTGTATTTCCCAATTTCATTACATGGATTACTATTACTGTACTCATTCCACATCAAACATAGCATTGTATTTGCTGTTTCACACTGTGTTTGACTGACTGCATGAAAATGTGTTTTGCTCATGCTATGTATGAAAGCTTGTGAGCATTTACCTTCACTTTCATTTGTGTTGCTGTGCCTGAGAGAATGACAGTGGAAAGTACTGATGAGATGGCTTGTACCTGTTGACTGTCTATATGAACTTCATTATGTTCTTTATGTGCCAAAATGAATAATGTATTAATAACTTGGTTGACTGACATGCAAGGGAACCTTAGTGTTACAAATAAGAGAGAGACTCTGTCACGGCTGCTCCCCACTCTGAACTTTAGGGTACAACTGTGGGGACCTGCATAAAACTTCTAAGCTTAACTACCAGCTTAGATCTGGTCCGCTGACACCACTCCCAAAGCTAATTCCCTTCCCTGGGTAGCCTTAAGAGACTCTTCACCAATTCCCTGGTGAATACAGATCCAAATTCCTTGGATCTTAAAACAAGGAGAAATTAACCATCCCCCTGCTTCCTCCCACCAAGTTGAGGATAAACCTCCGGTAATAGCCTGCCAGTCCCAGAAATTGGCGTACATGGCGCTTCGTAGTGGGTGGTGGGCACACTGCCAGGGCTTGAACCTTTCCGACAAGCGGCTTCACTTGTCCCCCTCCGATCGTGTAGCCCAGGTAGGTGGTCTCCTGCCACCCAATACGGCATTTCTTTGGGTTGGAGGTTAACCCGGCAGCTCGTAGGGACCTCAGGACAGCTGCTGCCTGCTCCAGGTGGCTCCCCCACCGGTCACTATAAATGATGACATCGTCCAAGTATGCGGCCGCGTATTCCCGGTACGGAAGTAGGAGGCGGTCCATGAGTCGCTGGAACATCGCAGGGGCACCATGGAGACCGAAGGGCATCCGGGTGAATTGGTAGAGGCCGGTGGCGGTGGCAAAAGCAGTTTTTTCTCCTGGGACGTGGGATCAAGGGAATCTGCCAATACCCTTTGCATAGATCCAGGGTCGTGAGGTAGCGGGCCTTGCCTAACCGGTCCAGCAGTTCATCTACGCGGGGCATGGGGTAGGCATCGAACTTCACTGGGTTAATTCCATCTCGAAAATCGATGCAAAAGCGCTGGGTGCTGTCCGGCTTGGGAACCAGGACTACTGGGCTGCGCCATTCGCTCTGGGACGGTTCAGTGACGCCCAGCTCCAGCATCGCTCGTACTTCCTCCTCGACGACCTGCCACATCCGATAGGGAAGGGCTCTCGTAGACTCGCGGATTACTACCCCTGGCTCCGTCTGAATGTTATGGTACACGAGGGTCGTGTAGCCCGGCTGGTCGGTGAACGTCCCGTGGAACGCCCGCAAGAGGCACTCAGTCTGTTTCCGCTGCTCCACAGTCAAGGACTCTCCAAGCTGCGGCGTGCCGACGTCCTCGACCGGTGTAACCCGAGGCCCTAACTCGGGTTCGGGTGGACAGGGATTGATCAGGAGGCCTTCCCGTTCCCTCCAGGGTTTCAAGAGGTTGACGTGGTACCGCTGGACCTTTTTTCGGTGGTCGGGCTGGTTGATCTCATAGGTGACCGGCCCAATCTTCTGGATCACTGCATATGGCCCCTGCCACCGCGCCAGTAGTCTAGACTCACTGGAGGGTAAGAGGAGGAGAACCTGGTCGCCCGGCTGGAACTCGAGGACTCGGGCCGCTCGGTTATAGGTTTGGGCCTGGGCTTCCTGCGTGGCCTTCAGATTCTCTCGAGCGAGCGTTACAGCTTGTGCTAGGCGTCCCTGCAGCTGGAGAACATATTGGAGAAGGCCCTGCGTAGGTGACGGGGCTTGTTCCCAGATCTCTCTCATGAGATCCAGCAGTCCCCTCGGCCGACGGCCGTATAACAGCTCGAAGGGAGAGAATTTGGTGGATGCTTGGGGTACCTCATGGATGGCCAGGAGTAATGGCGGGATCAACTGGTCCCATCGGCGCAGGTCCTCAGGGGAGAACTTGCGCAGCATGTCCTTCAGGGTGCAGTTGAACCGCTCAACTAGGCCGTCGGTTTGCAGGTGGTATACAGAGGTGCGCAGCTGCTTAATCCCAAGGAGCCGGCAGACCTGTCGTAGTAACCGGGAGGTAAAATTGGTGTCCTGGTCGGTGAGGATCTCCCAGGGCAAGCCCATGCGGGCAAAGACCTTGATGAGTTCGTCAGCAATGGCCCTTGCAGTGATACTCCGGAGCGGGACAGCCTCTGGAAAATGGGACGCATAGTCCACTCTGACCAGGATATACAAAAACCCGGCCCAGCTCCTCGGGAGGGGTCCCACCAAGTCCATGGCCACCCGCTCAAACGGGGTCTCCATGATGGGCATAGGGACTAGTGGGGCCGGGACTGTCCGTGGGGGAGCATCCAGCTGGCACTCTGGACAGGAGCTACAGTAGTTTCGCACCTCTTGGTGCACTCCCGGCCAGAAGAACCGGGGGAGAATCCGTGAGAGGGTTTTCTCTTGACCCAGGTGCCCTGCGGCGGGGACGTCATGGGCGAGCTTCATCACCGCCCGACGGTGGCACCGGGGCACCATCAGTTGCCTGTGGATCTCCCCGGTGCGGGAATCTCTGTCGACCCGATAGAGGCAGTCCCGTCGTAGTTCAAACCGGGGCCATCCTTTGGCCCGGGCGGGATCAATCAGCGCATCGTCTACCGCGGCCAACTGTTCATAGGCCCTGCTCAGGGTGGGATCTTCCCTCTGGTCTCGGCAGAAGTCAGTAGCAATCTGAGGGTCGTCTGTTGGTATTAGTGGGAGGTCTTTAGGTCCCCTTCCTGGCTCCGATGTCCCGCCTTGTCAGTCTCCTCCGGAGGGTCCTCGCGGCAATCCCCTTCCAAGGTGGGGGTGATATCGGGAGTCTCCTGCGCATGGGAACCTAGGATGCTCGGGAATTCTGGCCAGTCCCGCCCCAAGATCACCGGGTAGGCGAGTCGCGGGGCCGGGGCCAGGCCCACCACCATGGTCCGCCTGACCCGTCAACGGTCAGTGGGACTCGGGCACTGGCATAAGGGCGAACGTCCCCAGGATGCATTGCAGTAGGATGCTTCCCAGCTGGGGGTCTTTGGGGAAGCCCAGGCTTTGGCGGACGAGGGTCTGTCCACAGCCCGAGTCAACCAGGGCTCGGGTCTGGCAATCTCCAACAAGGACGGGCACGGTGACCTTGGCGGCCTGCGGGGGTCGAGCACGATTCTCCCCGGCACACACGTGCCCAAAGTTGCAGTCCATCTCAGTGCAGTCGCGTTGGAGATGCCCACGCTGCCCACAGGAGAAACAGGGTCTGATTTCTGGTCACCTGGGCCGGGCTGGGCCCTGCACTGGGTTCTTAGGGGGACTCCGCGGGCCACGGCCAGTCCCGCTCTCAGGTCCCATGGGGGCAGGCCGAGGAGGACCCTCGGGACGTCTATACCGGGTCTCCTGACCCCCCGGGGGATTCCGTAGTTCAATTCGGGCGTTCGTCCGTCTCTCGGGGTTGGGGCGATCGAGCCCTGGAGGGTGACCCCGTATACCCGGCCCCACCGGGGTTTCGGCCGCCAGGAAGTCCTCCATAAGGGTGATGGCAGCTGCTACAGTTGGAGGCCGGTGGCGAAGGACCCAAGCCCTTCCCCGGGACGGGAGGATATGAATGAACTGTTCCAAGAGAACTTGCTCGGCGAGCTCCTCGGGGCTCCGCCTCTCGGGTTGTATCCACCGCTGGCACAGGTCCCTCAGCTCCTGGGCCACCAACCGAGGCCGGGCGCCCGGGGTGTAGGACAGGGCCTGGAACCGCTGCCAGAAGGTTTCAGGGCTAATGTCTAAGGCGTCTAATATTGCCGCCTTTACCCGGACATAATCTCGCGCCTCCTCCGTGGACAGGCCCCCGTAGACTGTTTGGGCTGTCCCAGTCAGGTATGGGGCCAGGAGGGTAGCCCACTGGTCTGGCGCCAACCCGGCAACGTGTGTGACCCTTTCAAAAGTCACTAGAAAGGCCTCCGGGTCGTCCTGTGGTCCCATCTTGGTCAGCCTTACCGGCAGGGTGGAATGGGGAGCCCCGTCCGGGTCTCCTGGCTGGGGCCCTGCGGGCCGGGGCAGAGCGGTCGCCAACTGTTGTAGACACTGTTGCTGGAATTCCTGGGTTTTCACCGTCAGGTCCTGTATCAGCTGCTGCTGCTGCTGGGCTCCCAGCTGCTGGACGAGCTGCTGCTGCTGTTGCAGTTGGGCGGCCTGCTGTCGCTCCTGGCTCTCCGTCAGGAGCGTGAAAAGCTTCATCAAATTCATGTCTCCTGTGGGGGACTGCTCCCCCCCGGACCCCTTCTCACAGGGGTCTAGGGCTCGTGCCCACATGCTGGGCAAGAGGGTCCCTACTTCTGGTACCACGTGTAGTGCGGTCGCGCCGGGGCTCTACCCTCCGAGACTGAGGGATGCCACACCGGCTCACTATAGCGCAGACAGTCCAAGCTCAGGTCCCTTTACACAGGGGCTGAGTGGACCGCAGTTCAGGGAGCTCAGGCCCTTAGGCAGGGGCTGAGCGCTAATCAACAGTTTGTGCCCCGCCCTGATCCAGGGCCTGGGCCTGCTTAAACAGTCACAGCTCAGGCCCGCTGGTGCAGGGGCTGAGCAAACAAGCAGTTGGGTAAGCCCAGGGTCCTACACCTGAGCGTTAGGTGAGGGGGAAGCCTGCCACCCATGAGCGGGGGTGGCAGGGGGGAACGCAGGCCCACCCACTCCACTGCGTTCCAGCCCGGGGCCCTAGCAGCGGTTACTGCCGCTGCCGGTCAGTGGGGTATCCTGACCGAAACACACTGACATCGGCTCACAGGCCTCTGCAGCCTGACCGGGGTCGGCTACCCCCGGGCTACTTCCATGTTCCCCCTCGGGGCCTACCTCGTTGGCGATGCCGGGTTTGGGCCAGTCCAGCAGCATCGGTTCCTCTGGTGCGGGGCTTGGGGGCCGGGCTGGCAGCTCTCCCCCAGGATAGCTGGCACGGGGCAGGCTTGGCTCCTCCTCGGGGTAACTGGTCCGGGGCAGGCTTGGCCAGTCCTCCTCGGGGTACCTGGCAAGAGGTAGGCTCGACCGGCGCGGGGGGGTAGCAGGCGGCCTGCAGCTGTCTCCCAAGCGGGAGCTTGGCCCGGGACGTCTGCTCTCTCTGGCGGTCTGGGCCTCACTGAGCTCTGCCGGCGGGCTTTTATACTTCCGGGTCAGGGCCGTGACCTCGGAGGGGCGGGCCCCAGACCCGGTGGCTCCGCCCATGCTGGGGTTGGAGGAAGCTCGGCCCTATCGGAGACGGAGGGGTGCCACACCGGCTCACTACAAGGTCACTTAGGGATCTGGGGCAAAATCAGTACTTGGTCCTGTTAGTGAAGGCAGGGGGCTGGACTCGATGACCTTTCAGGGTCCCTTCCAATTCTAGGAGATAGGATATCTCCATTAATTTATTTAGAGGAAGGTGAAAACCCCCCAGGGCTTCCGCCATTTTTGGGGTTGGGAAGGAATTTTCCTCCAGGGCAGATTGGCAATCAGCATGTGGGCAAGACTCACCAGCCAGCACCCAGGAAAGAATTTTCTGTAGTAATTCAGATCCCACCCCATTTAACATCCCATCACAGGCCATTGGGCATATTTACCTGCTAATAGTCAAAGATCAATTAATTGCCAAAATTAGGCTATCCCATCCCCTCCATAAACTTATCAAGCTTAGTCTTGAAGCCAGATGTGTCTTTTGCCCCCAGTGCTCCCCTTGGAAGGCTGTTCCAGAACTTCACTTCTCTGATGGTTAGAAACCTTCGTCTAATTTCAAGTCTAAACTTCCTGATGGACAGTTTATATCCATTTGGTCTCGTGTCCACATGGTACTAAGGTTAAATAATTCCTCTCTCTCCCTGGTATTTATCCCTCTGTTTTATTTATAGAGAGCAATCGTATCTCCCCTCAGCCTTCTTTTGGGTAGGCTAAACAAGCCAAGTTCTTTGAGTCTCCTTTCATATGACAGGTTTTCCATTCCTCAGATCATCCTAGTAGCCCTTCTCTGAATCTGTTCCAGTTTGAATTCATTTTTCTTAAACATGGGACACCAGAACTGCACACAGTGTTCCAGATGAGGTCTCACCAGTGCCTTGTATAATGGTACTAACACCTCCTTATCTCTATTGGAAATACCTTTCCTGATGCCTCCCAAGACCATATTAGCTTTTTTCATGGCTATATCACATTGTTGGCTCGTCGTCATCCTGTGATCAACCAATACTCCAAGGTCCTTCTCTTCCTCTGTTACTTCCAACTGATGCGTCCCCACCTTATAACCAAAATTCTTGTTATTAATCCCTAAATGCATGACCTTGCACTTTTCACTATTAAATTTCATCCTATTACTATTACTCCAGTTTACAAGGTCATTCAGATCTTCCTGTGTGATATCCCGGTCTTTCTCTGTATTAACAGTACCTCCCAGCTTTGTGTCATCCGCAAACTTTATTAGCACATTCCCACTTTTTGTGCCAAGGTCAGTAATAAAAAGTTTAAATAAGATTGGTCCCAAATCCGATTCCTGAGGAACTCCACTAGTAACCTCCCTCCAGCCTGACAGTTCACCTTTCAGTATGACCCGTTGTAGTCTGCCCTTTAACCAGTTACTTATCCACCTTTCAATTTTTATATTTATCTCCATCTTTTCCAAATTAGCTAATAATTCCCCATGTGGAACCGTATCAAATGACTTGCTGAAATCGAGGTAAATTAGATCCACTGTGTTTCCTTTGTCTAAAAAATCTGTTACCTTCTCAACGAAGGAGATCAGGTTGGTTTGGCACAATCTACCTTTGTAAAACCATGTTGTATTTTGACTCAATTACCATTGATCTCAATGTCCTTAACTACTTTCTCCTTCAAAGATTTTTCTAAGACCTTGCATACTAACAGGCCTGTAGTTACCCAGATCACTTTTTTTCCCTTTCTTAAAAATAGGAACTATGGGTATGTCTACACTACGAGAGTAGTTTGATTTTACTTAAAGCGAATTTGTGGAACCGATATTACAAAGTCGAATGTGTGTATCCATACTAAGGACAGTAATTTGACTTTGTGAGTCCACACTAACGGGGCAAGCGTCTACATTGGAAGCGGTGCACTGTGGGTAGCTATCCCGCAGTCCCCGCTGCCCATTGGAATTCTGGGTTGAGCCCCCAATGCCTGCTGGGGCAAAAAATGTGTCAAGGGTGGTTCTGGGTAACTGTCGTCATTCAACCCTCACTCCCGCCCTCCCTCCATGAAAGTGCCGGCGGGCAATCAGTTCGCACACTTTTCTGGTGATTGACAGCGTGGACGCCACAGCACCGCGAGCATGGAGCCCGCTGTGACCATCGCTGCAGTTATGGCCGTTGTCAACACCTCGCGCCTTATCATCCACCTTTTTCAGAGGCAGATGCTGAGAAATCGGGCGAGGAGGCTATGGCAGCACGGTGAGGACATTAAGTCTGAGAGGGGCTGTGGAAGGTTCATGCTGGGGCTCGACCCTCCTGGGCAGGAGAGGAGCCACACCGACTCACTACAAACAGTTAGAGAGCTCCGACCCTTTGGTGCAGGGGCTGAGCAAACTGTTAGTTCAGGGGCTCAGGCCCTCAGGCAGGGGCTGAGCATTGGGAGAGGGGGAAGCCTGCCACCCGTGAGCGGGGGTGGCGGGGGGGGACGCAGACCCACCCACTCCACTGCGTCCCAGCCCGGGGCCCTAGCAGCGACGGAAACTCGCTGCTGTCAGTGGGGATCCTGGCCGCAGCACACTGACATTGGCTCCTGCATGGCTACAGCCTGACCGGGGTCGGCTACCCTCGGGCTACTTCGGGGTTCCCCCTCGGGGCCTACCTCGTCCGTGGCACCGGGGCCAGTCCAATCCATCAGCATGGGTTCCTCTCGGCCGGGGCTGGGTGGCAGGTCCGGCAGCTCCTCGGGGGAGTCCGGCCAATTGGACTCGGGCGGCTCCTCCGGGTAACAACAGGGGCGGAGGGGCCCTGGTGGCGTCTCGCCTTCGGGGTTGGATCAGGGGAGTTCCAGCGGCTCCTCCCAACGACGGGAGGGGGCGGGCTCCAGTGGCTCCTCCTCGTAGTGGGCTCGGGGCAGCTCCAGCCAGTTAGGGCAACGGCCCCGGGCCTCCGAGGTCTCCCGGCCGCGAGCTCCCGGCCACGCGTCTGCTCCCTGCAGCGGCTGGGGCCTCACTGAGCTCTGGCGGCTGGCCTTTATACTTCCGGTCCCGCCCCTTGACTTCCGGGGGACGGGAACAGGCAGTGGTGGCTCCGCCCACTCGGGTGTCTGTAAGGGGGCTCCCTCTGCTGGGCAGGAGGGGAACCACACCAACTAGCTACACACACACCCCCTCAAGACTGGCTCCCGCTCATCGGGGCCAGGCCCTTCCATTTCCCCAATGCGGGATAGGAAGTCCGCGTTGGCATGGTCCTTGCCAGCCCGATGCTGAACGGTGAACGCATAGGGCTGCAAGGCCAAGTACCAGCGCATGATGCAGGCGTTGTTGTCCTTCATGCGCATCAGCCAGCGGAGGGGGGCATGGTCCATGACCAGGGTGAACGGTGCTCCAAGAAGGTAAAAACGGAGGGCATTGCAGGCCCATTTCACGGCGAGGGCCTCCTTTTCTATAACCGCGTAATTCCTTTCTCGGGGAAATAGCTTTCGACTGAGGTACAGCACAGGATGGTCTTTCCCATCCATCTCTTGGGACAAGACCACCCCCAATCCCACCTCAGAGGCGTCTGTCTGAAGGACGAACGGCCGCTTGAAATCCAGGCTGTACAAAACCGGCTCCTGACAGAGACACCTCTGAAGTGTCCGGAAGGCGGTCTCGCACTCCAGGGACCACTGCACCTGCGGGGGCTATCCTTACTCAGCAGCCCAGTTAGGGGCGCTGCTATGGACGCGAATTCAGGGACGAATCGTCAATAATATCCAACGAGGCCCAGGAACTGCCGCCCGTGTCGTTTCGTCGTCGGTGGGGGGGGGAGGGGGACAGTCCACAAGGGCTTGGACTTTTCCCACAAGGGGTTTTACGCGCCCGCCCCCTACCGTATAGCTGAGGTAGGTAGTTTCCTGCCAGGCAATGTGGCATTTCTTGGGGTTGGCAGTCAGACCCGCCTGCCGCAGGGACCTCAGGACCGACGCGACCCGGGTCAGATGGTCGTCCCAGCGGTGGCTATAAATGACAACGTCGTCGAGGTAGGTGGCCGCATATTCATGATGCGACTGTAGCAGGTGATCCATCAGCCGCTGGAAGGTCGCGGGGGCCCCATGGAGACCGAAAGGCATCTGGGTAAATTGATATAGCCCAGTCAGGGTGGCAAAAGCGGTCTTCTCCTGCGAGGTCTCGTCGAGTGGAATTTGCCAGTAGCCCTTGCTAAGGTCGAGGGTGGTGATAAACTGGGCCTCTCCCAGGCGGCCCAGTAATTCGTCTACACAGGGCATCGGGTAGGCGTCAAAGTGGGAGATGGTGTTCACCTTCCGAAAATCTATGGAGAAACGGCGGGTGCCGTCTGGCTTAGGCACCAGGACCACCGGGCTGCGCCACTTGCTCTGGGACGGCTCAATGACACCCAAAGCCAGCATGACTCGCACCTCCTCTTCGACCTCTTCACGCATCCGGTAGGGCAGGGGCCGGGTTGCTTCCCGAACAACTTTCCCAGGCTCGGTCTGGATCGAATGCCAGACCAGGGTTGTATAGCCCGGTACCGCCGTGAAAGTCTTCCGGAAGGCCTGCAGGAGACAGTTAGCCTGTTTATGTTGTTCCTCCGTGAGCGACTCACCTAGGAGGGGTGCTGAGGGGTCCTCCTTCGGGGGTACAGGGGGTCCCAGCTCCGGTTTGGGTGGGTAAGGGTTAATCATGAGGCCCTCCCGGCCGCGCCACAGCTTCAACAGGTTCACGTGGTAACGTTGGGTTCCTTTGCGTTTATCCGGTTGCCTAACCTCGTAGGCGACCGGACCCACTTTGCATACTACTTCATAAGGCCCCTGCCAGCGGGCTAACAGCTTTGATTCGCTTGATGGCAGGAGGAGTAGGACTCGATCCCCAGGCTGAAACTCCCGCACTTGGGCCTCCTGGTTATAGGCCCGCTCCTGTTATTCCTGCGCCATCCCTAAATTCTCGCGCGCCAGGGCTCGCGCCTGGGTAAGGTACGCCTGCAACTGTAGGACGTATTTTAAGAGGCCCTGGGCTGGGGAGGCCGACCGTTCCCAGGTCTCTCGCATTAGATCCAAGAGGCCCTGCGGCCTGCGGCCGTATAATAGTTTGAACGGAGAAAACTTCGTTGACGCTTGAGGAACCTCCTGGATGGCTAACAGGGCCGGAAGGAACTGATCCCAGTGGCAGAGCTAGTCTATGGGGAATTTCCGCAACATTCCCTTAAGCGTCTGATTAAACTATTCCACTAACCTGTCCGTCTGCGGGTGGTAAACTGAGGTGTGGAGTTGTTTAACTCCTAAGAGTGTGCAGACCTGGCGTAACAGCCGGGAGGTGAAGTTAGTCCCCTGATCGGTTAAGATTTCCTTAGGCAGCCCTACCCGTGCGAAGATCTTCACCAGCTCGCCCGCGATAGTCCCGGCGGTAATGCCCGGCAAGGGGATGGCCTCCGGAAATCGGGAGGCGTAGTCCAAGAGTACCAAAATGTACCAAAACCCAGCGGTGCTTTTTGGGAGCAGGCCCATGGGGTCCATGGCGACCCGCTCAAACGGTGTCTCCATCAAAGGCATGGGGACCAGGGACTCCTTGGGTACCCCGGGAGGAGCTGCTAACTGACATTCCGGGCAGGAGGTGCAATACTACTTCACATCCTGGTAGACTCCTGGCCAGAAGAAGCGTGCTACGATCTGGGCGAGGGTCTTCTCTTGCCCCAGGTGCCCAGCAGCCGGCACATCATGGGCGAGTTTCAGTATGGCTCGCCGATGACAGAGGGGCACCATCAGTTGCGTCTGTGGCTCCCGTGTGAGGGGGTCGCGGTCTACTCGGTAGAGCCGGTCCCTGCGCAGCTCGAAGTGGGGCCATTGGGTGGCTTGTTGGGGAACCGCGCCGCTCCTGTCCACCGCCGCGAGCTGCTCATAAAAGCGGCTGAGGGTAGGATCTGCTCGTTGGTCTTAACAGAAGTCGGTGTCGAGGCGGGGTTTAAGGGTGGGCCTTGGCTGCAGCACCGCCTTGTCCGGGACGTCCGCCTCAGTTGCCTCGACCTGGGCGGTGGTCTCGGGAGAGGACCCCTGGCGGTCTGCTTCCAGGACCAGCTTGGGTCGGAGGACTTCCTCGAAAGCAGGCCAGTCCCGACCCAAGACCACGGGATACACTAGGTGGGGAGCTACGCCAACCACCAGATTCCGGGTGACACCCGCGATCGTTAGGGGAACCCGGGCGCTCGGATACGGTCGGACGTCCCCGTGGATACACTGTAGATGGATCACCCCCAAGCGGGTATTGGTCTGAGGTACCAGCTCCCGACGGACCAACATTTGGCCACAGCCCAAGTCGATCAAGGCCCGAGTTACCCGACCCCCAGTGGCCACGGGGACTGTTAGCTTGGGGTTCAGGGATGGTCGGGCCCGATTATGTCCCGCCCACACTTGTCCGTAACTGCAGTACATGTCGGGACAGTCCCGCTGGAGGTGTCCCATCTTCCCGCAGCCAAAATAGGGACCGAGTTCAGGCCGCCTACCCTGGGGGCCCACTCGGCTTGGGCTCCGGGGAGGGTGGGGGGGGGTGTCTGCCGGGCCTTTAGGGGCCCCTGGCCAGGGGGCGTTGGCCCCATCCGGGGGGCCGACTCTATGCGCCAGGCCTGGGGCTCCGTATGGGGGTCGGTTTTGGGGGCTGGGTGCCGAGGCTCGCTCGGGGTGCTCTCCTTCCTCTCACCGCGGGCTGGTTCGGACCCAGCATTGGGGTGCTGAAAGGTGGGGCCCACCGCATTTTCGGCGGCGAGGAAGTCCTCCATCAGCGACACAGCCTCGGGCAGCGTCGCCGGCCAGTGGCAGAGCACCCATGCCCGCCCTCGGGAGGGCAGGGTGTGGATGAACTGTTCCAGGATGACCTGTTCGGTCACTTCCTCCGCTGTCCGGGTGTCAGGTTGTAACCACCGCCGGCATGTCTCCTTTAAGGTCTGGGCCACCAGCCGTGGTCTGGCCCCGGTGTGGGGGGGTAAGTCTGGCTCCGGAACCGTTGTCTGAAGGTCTCGGGGCTGACGTCCAGCGCGTCTAGTATTGCAGCTTTCACTCGGTCATAGTCGCGGGCTTCCTCTGTCGCCAGTCCGCGGTAGGTCACCTGGGCTGTCCCAGTCAGATATGGGGCTAAAAGGGTGGCCCACTGGTCTCAGGCCCACCCGGCAACGAGGGCCACGCGCTCAAAGGTGACCACGAAGGCCTCGGGGTCATCGTCCGGGCCCGTCTTGCTCAGGTGAAGAGGAGCAGCTGAACGCGGCACCGCCCCGTTCTCCCCCGCTGGCCCCACAGTGGGGCGAGGGAGCGTGACCAGCAGCTGCTGCAGCTGGTTCCCAATTGCTGCACCAACTGCTGCTGTTGCACCAGCTGGGTCGTGTGCTGCTCCTGTTGTTGCTGGAGATGGGCGGCATCCCGCTGCTGCTGCCATTGGGCCACCTGCTGCCGTTCCTGACTCTCCACAAGCAGCTGGAACAAACGCTCCATGTCCATACTCCTTACTACAACGGGGGGGGGGGGGGGGCAGTGGCCCCTCCCTCTTCCAGCCCCTTCTCACAGGGGCAGGGACTCGCCAGTCCCCACTTCTGGTACCACGTGTGGAAGGTTCGTGCCGGGGCTCGACCCTCCTGGGCAGGAGAGGAGCCACACCGACTCACTACAAACAGTTTGTTTGTACTGTTGCTTAGCCCCTGCACCAGTTAGTTCAGGGGCTCAGGCCCTCAGGCAGGGGCTGAGCATTGGGAGAGGGGGAAGCCTGCCATCCGTGAGCGGGGGTGGCGGGGGGGGACGCAGGCCCACCCACTCCACTGCGTCCCAGCCCGGGGCCCTAGCAGCGACGGAAACTCGCTGCTGTCAGTGGGGATCCTGGCCGCAGCACACTGACATTGGCTCCTGCGTGGCTACAGCCTGTCCGGGGTCGGCTTCCCCCGGGCTACTTCGGGGTTCCCCCTCGGGGCCTACCTTGTCCGTGGCACCGGGCCCAGTCCAATCCATCAGCATGGGGTCCTCTCGGCCGGGGCTGGGTGGCAGGTCTGGCAGCTCCTCGGGGGAGTCCGGCCAATTGGACTCGGGCGGCTCCTCCGGGTAACAACAGGGGCGGAGGGGCCCTGGTGGCGTCTCGCCTTCGGGGTTGGATCGAGGGAGTTCCAGCGGCTCCTCCCAATGACGGGAGCGGGCGGGCGGGCTCCAGTGGCTCCTCCTCGTAGTGGGCTCGGGGCAGCTCCGGCCAGTTAGGGCAACAGCCCCGGGCCTCCGAGGTCTCCCGGCCAAACGTCTGCTCCCTGCGGCGGCTGAGGCCTCACTGAGCTCTGATGGCTGGCCTTAATACTTCCTGCCCCACCCCTTGACTTCCGGGGGGCGGGAACAGGCGGTGGTGGCTCCGCCCACTCGGGTGTCTGTAAGGGGGCTCCCTCTGCTGGGCAGGAGGGGAGCCACACCGACTCACTACGGGGGCACATACCTCTCGCAAAGCACGGGACCCTGCGCCGTGTACATCATGGTGGCAATGGGTCATGTTGATGCTGTGGAACGGTGATTCTGGGCCCGGGAAACAAGCACGGACTGGTGGGACCACATAGTGCTGCAGGTCTGCGATGAATCACAGTGGCTGCGAAACTTTCGGATGCGTGAGGGAACTTTCCTGGAACTTTGTGAGTTGCTGTCCCCTGCCCTGAAGCGCAAGGACACCCGGATGCGAGCAGCCCTGACTGTCCAGAAGCAAGTGGCCATAGCCCTCTGGAAGCTTGCAACGCCAGACAGCTACCAGTCAATCGCGAATCAATTTGGAGTGGGCAAATCTACCGTGGGGGTTGCTGTGATGCAAGTAGCCAACACAATCGTTGAGCTATTGCTGTCAAAGGTAGTGACTCTGGGAAACGTGCAGGTGATCATAGATGGCTTCACTGTGATGGGGCTATAGATGGAACTCACATCCCTATCCTGGGACCAGACCACCAGGCCAGCCAGTACATTAACTGAAAGGGCTACTTTTTAATGGTGCTGCAAGCACTGGTGGACCATAGGGGACGTTTTACCAACATCAACATCGGATGGCCGGGCAAGGTTCATGACGCTCATGTTTTCAGGAACTCTGGTCTGTTTAGGCGGCTGCAGGAAGGTATTTACTTCCCAGACCACAAAATAACTGTTGGGGATGTGGAGATGCCTATAGTGATCCTTGGGGACCCAGCCTACCCGCTAATGCCCTGGCTCATGAAGCCCTATACTGGCGCCCTGGACAGTGAAAAAGAACTCTTCAACTACCGGCTGAGCAAGTGCAGAATGGTGGTGGAGTGTGCTTTTGGACGTCTGAAGGGGAGATGGAGAAGCTTACTGACTCACTCTGATCTCAGCCAAACCAATATCCCCATTGTTATTGCAGCTTGCTGTGTGCTCCACAATCTCTGTGAGAGCAAGGGGAAGACCTTTATGGCGGGGTGGGAGGTTGAGGCGAATAGCCTGGCTGCTGATTATGCCCAGCCAGACACCCAGGCGATTAGAAGAGTCCAGCGGGACGCACTGTGCATCCGGGAAGCTTTGAAAGCTAGGTTCCAGAGTGACCAGGGTAACCTGTGACTATTACGTTTGTTTAAACAGAAGCTGAACTTGCCCCTGTTTCTTTACCCAGTTAATGTTGACTATCCTCTCCAGTTACCAACCTCCTTCCCCCCCTTCCAACACACCTTTAAAAATAAAATAAATGAAACTTTGTTCCTTAACACAGTTTTCTTTATTAAGGATTTCGCGGTAAAGGGTTGAAACTGGGACGCAGACTGTGGTGGGGAGCGGGTGTAGTGATGGAAAGGACGCTTCTAAACTCGAGGAATGACAGGCTCTTGCTACTAGAGCGGTCCGCAGTGGTGTACTGGTTGTTTTAACAGAGTCCCGAAAAGGAGGGGTGGCAGGCTCCATGTGTGGGTGCTATGTGACTTTGTGGCGGGGGAGGGCGGTTACAGATCCCCTGCTGCGTGGCTCTCTCATCCAGGCTAAGGACCGCTGCATAAGATCTGTAATCACCCTCCCCCGCCACAAACTCACATAGGCCCCCCCCACAGAACATGAAAACCACCTCCCAGACTGACCAGGGTGCCTAGTGACTGCAGTGTGTGTGTGACCTGCTGCTGAACCTGCCCCCGTGTCTGTACCCTGGTAAAGGTGACTGTCCTCTCCAATTATCAACCCCCTTCTCCCCCTTCAAACACACTCTCCTCTATAAGAACATGACGGAAACCTTAATAAAAAATATGTTTCTGTTAATTACTAACTACACAGGGGATGAAACTGGGATGGGGGCTTGGGTGAGGTGCATTTGGAGGGAAGGAAAGGACGTATCAAATCTTTGGGAATGAGAGCCTTCTGCTACTTTAGCAGTCTGCAGGGGTGGAGTGACTGTTTTCACGGCCCCTGCCGCCCCTCCTTCTTGGGACTTTGGGTGAGGGGGGGATGGGACTTTGTGGCCGGGGAGGGTGGTTAGAGAGAGACTGCAGCGGGGCTCTGTCCTCCTGCCTCCGGTCCTGCAGAACATCTACAAGGCGCCGGAGCGTGTCCGTTTGCTCCCTCATTAGTCCAAGCAGCGTTTGAGTCACCTGCTGGTCTTCCTGCCGATACCTGTCCTCCCGTTCGCTGTGTGATCGCTGGTATTGCGACATGTTCTCCCTCCACTGGGTCTGCTGTGCCGCCTCGGCTTGGGAACAGACCATAAGTTCTGAGAACATCTCATCCCGTGTCCTTTTCTTTCGCCGCCTGATCTGCGCCAGCCTCTGGGAGGGGGATGCCGGTGTAGCTCGGGAGACACTCGCAGCTGTGGGATGGGAAAAAGGGAGTGAATTCCTCACAAAGATACATTTTTGCGAACAATGAATATAGGTACTGTGCATGGTCTTGTTCACAGAGAAAGACTATCACATGTGCACTCAGTACAAGGTCGAATTTTCTGTCTTCACATTGAGTGCCTGGGGTCTTGCTGTACAGAACACACAAGCGGGGCCGGACAACGGAATTCGGCTAGCAGGCGGCCATGGTAAGCCGTAGACTTTTGGCTGCTTAAAGCTTAATTTACAGCAGTGCCCTCCTTTCACGTTCCAAGCAATTCTCCTAGCGTTTGCCAGTTCCTGCTGCCGGCGATCCGGCCAGCATGAACTCTGCCCCTGTCCCACCCCCGTCGCGGCTGTCCCCGGGAAAGATCCCTGCATGCTGCCGGCAAACCGCTCAACAGGAACGGTTCGCCTCCCTGCCCCCACCGCATGGCTGGGCTTGGGAAAGATCCCTGCATGCTGCTGGCGAACCGCTCAGCAGGAACGGTTTGCCTCCCCGTCCCCACAGAGTGGATGGGCTCGGGAAAAATCCCTGCACGCTGCCAGCGAACCGCTCAGCATGAACAGTTCGCCTCCCTGCCCCCACCGCGTGGCTGTAAATCGCCGGTTACAGTTATTTAAAGGAACAGGCAATCAGTCCCCATACTAAAATTCCCCTAATTCAAACCAGCTCACCATGAGTGATATCATTCTGATGAGGATTACGGAGACAGAGAAAGAACGCATGCTGCGTGAATGCCAGCAAACACCAGGGCCGTATGCCGCCATGTTTTGCCAGGCAATGATACTGGAGTACCTGCTGCTAGCCTGGCGCAGAAAAGTTTCCTACCATGGAGGAGGCAATAAGGCCACTCTCCCCAGGAACCTGATGCAAAGACTTTCACATTACCTCCAGGAGAGCTTCGTGGAGATGTCCCAGGAGGATTTCTGCTCTATCCCCAGACATGTTAACAGACTTTTCCAGTAGCTGCACTGGCGATGACTAAAAAGTGAAGCGCCTAGGGCAAACTAATCATTAAAAACCCATTGCTAACATACCATGCCTATTCTATTCAAAATAAATGTTTAAAACACTTACCTACTGATCCTTCCCCTGATTCACGGTCTGGGTTACCGCCTTGGGAGGGTTGGTAGGGGATCTCCGTGAGGGTGATGAAGAGATCCTGGCTGTCGGGGAAATCAGCATTGAAAGCGCTGTCGACTGCCTCGTCCTCCTCATCTTCCCCATCCGCGAACATCTCCGAGGAAGTGGCCGTCAACAATACCCCATCGTTGAAGCTGTTGTGGCATCCCCCACCACAAGGTTGAGCGAGGGGCATCCATATGGAACAAAAAATGCTCTTGGGGTTTCATTAAGGATTCTCGTCTCTACACCCTTGTTTTTCCCTTTCATGTTTGCACCATTGTCATAATTCTGGCAGTCTTGGATATTTATGTCACATTTCTTCAGAGTAGTGAGTATAATATCAGCTAGTCCTTCCCCTGTGGACCTGTCTATGATGGGTTGGATCATAGAAACCCTCTTGGGAGCTGCCACCTGATGTGCCAAGACTACTACTTCCCCTAAATAGACTTTCTCTTGTGGGTGGAGACCCCCTCCTCTCTCCTATGCAAAGTCCAGCTCCAAGATGGAGTTCTGGAGTCACATGGGCAAGTCACATGTCCATGCATGACTCAGTTTTTATAGGCAGCAGCCATTGTTTACATGCTACCCTGAACTCAGGTAAACTTGTTATGTGGATTGGAGTGTTTCAAGATTAATTGTGAGTTGAATGTGCAAATTAAGTGCCCACTCAAGAAACATTTCTTTCTCAAGATGCTTGATTTCTAAGTAGCCTTAGTAAAGCATTTGGTCAGCAAGTCCACAGCCAATATTCATAACTTCGAATACAACAATGATACATATATACAAATAGGATGAATAGATTCAGTAGATCATAACCTTTACAGAGATATGTTACATGGCATATGTGGCATAAAACATATTCCAGTTATGTCATATATTCATACACATATTTCCATGAAGCCTTATGGGGTGCACTGTCACAGCGCTTTTTGGGGTTCTCTAAAACAGGTATTTTTTTTTGCACTTGGGTGGTGGCAGCATCTACCCATCCAAGGTCACAGAAAAACTGTAACCTTGGGAATTTAATAACAGCCTGGAGTGGTCAATATTAATTTTTAGAATTCGTGTGGGCCCCCACCTTCTGCACTTGAAGTGCCAGAGTGGGGAATCAGCCTTGACACATGCGTACCTCTTATTCTCCTCACCCCCCACCAATCTCACCTGCTGTGACGTTATTGACATAAACTGGGACCATATAGATCATTGTTGCAACCAAGGTCCTGTAGTGGCACCCAAATCTTGTATAAAGGGGGTCAAATGGGGTGTCTAGGACAAGGTTATGGTTTACTGGTTATGATTACGCTGTCTATATGTATGTATCAGTTTTGTAGTCGAAGTTATGAATATTGGCTCTATACTGTCTGTATGGCAAACTTATGCTATGCTTCTGGGTGACATCCCAGACAAGCTGAGATTAGCTCTGCCTAGCCTGCTTGATGGCCCATTAAGGACCATCAGCTATACAATGGACCCATTGAGAGAAGGCAGATACGCCTTGTACCTCAGCAAAGTATGCAGGGACTGGCCCATGTGACTCCAGACTCCATTTTGCGGTAAGTTTCCACAGTAAGAACAAAGAGGTGTTCTTACACCTGGAAAAGACTATATAAGGCTGATGCCTGATCTCCATCTTGTCTTCAATCCTGCTTCTTACCTCTGGAGGAACTTTGCTACAAACTGAAGCTCTGAACAAAGGACTGAGGACCCATCCCAGCGGGGGATGTATTCCAGAAACTTGATTTGAACCTGCAGTTTATTCCATCGCTGCTGCAAGCCTGAACCAAGAACTTTGCCATTACTGTATGTAATTGATTCCATTTAACCAATTCTAACTCTCATCTCTATCTTTTTCCTTTTATGAATAAACCTTCAGATTTTAGATTCTAAAGGATTGGCAGTAGCGTGATTTGTGGATAAGGTCTGACTTGTACATTGACCTGGGTCTGGGGCTTGGTCCTTTGGGATCAGGAGAACCTTTTTCTTTTACTGGGGTATTGGTTTTTATAACCATTTGTCCCCATAACGTGTGGCACTGGTGGTAATACTGGGAAACTGGAGTGTCTAAGGAGATTGCTTGTGAGACTTGCGGTTAGCCAGTGGGGTGAGACCGAAGTCTTAGTCTGGCCGGTTTGGTTTGCCTTAGAGGTGGAAAAACCCCAGCCTTGGGCTGTAACTGCCCTGTTTGAGCAATTTGTCCTGAGTTGGCACTCTCAGTTGGGTTCCGCCAGAACCGCATTGTCACACCTGCCCATCTCAGAAATCAGATTGGGAACTTCTTCCAGTCGAGCCCTACTGCAGACATGGCTTCTCATGCAGGGAGCTCTCTGTGCCCGGAGAGTGGGGAGCCCTGAGAACCCCTGCTTCCACTGGAGGAGTTAGCTGGCTGAGTGCCTGCCTGGTCGAGCTGCAGCTTGTATCCACACTCTCCAGTGCTTAATGTCTCTTGCCTGACTGGCTGGTTGCCTGCCTCCAAAAGCCCAGCTGGCTCTCGGTTGGCAGGTCACGTCATCTGGGAGGAATCAAACCGCACCCCCTTCAGTACATCACCCTGGGCCCAGACTGCCCAAGTCAAAGGCCGGTATTGGGTTTGACCCCCAAGTCTCATTGTGATCACATAGGACATGGGCTAGGGTGTCCCGTTTTCGGGTGCTCTCTCCCTACCAGACGCTTCCCTGGCCAGCTGATCACTGCATGATGTTCAAACCACATACAATGTACTAAACAGCAACGGTAAGAAAAATAAGGAACAAATGGGAAAGATTCAAGGAAAGAAGGAACCCACTCTATGGGCCCAGGAAACACCACAACAGCCGTCTCTGGGATGTAAGGAAAATAAGAATGGCCGTACCGGGTCAGACCAAAGGTCCATCTAGCCCAGTATCCTGTCTACCGACAGTGGCCAATGCCAGGTGCCCCAGAGGGAGTGAACCTAACAGGCAATGATCAAGTGATCTGTCTCCTGCCATCCATCTCCACCCTCTAACAGACAGAGGCTAGGAAAGTTTGCAGTCTGTTCGTCACACATCCCAGGCCTCCTGCCCAAGCCCTGGCTGTGCTGCAGTGATACCATGGGTCAGACACTCTCTCAGGCTCTCGGTGGCAGGACTCCTCTGTGTCCTCTGTCTCTGTGACATTCCCCTCCGGTGTTATCTGGACAGGCGATCTGCTAGGCCTCTCCAATCCTTGAGTCTAGGAGCCAGCCTTACCCTGCTCTGCTGTGAGAACCCCCACTCCTGGGCTGTTCACGCACAGCCTCTGACATGTAAGCAGGTCCTTGGATTATGCAACCAAATGACACTAGCCAATATCTCCGGTTCCAGACACAACCCTAGGAACCTCCATTTTGCAGTGTCCAGTTATGCCCACTGGATGCTGCAAATTTATACAGGTTTGTCAATTTAACAAAGAAATTGATATGTACCAGACTTGTTATCCCAAGGGGAGTCTGTGACATGCTTCAAACCAAACACACTGCTTCAGGTAGAATAAACAGACAAAATTATTAACTACAAAGATAGATTTTAAGTGATTATAAGTCAAAACGTAACAAGTCGGATTTGGTCAAATGAAGTAAAAGCAAAATGCATTCTCAGCTGACCTTAACACTCTCAGTGCTCTTACAAATTTAGATGCTTCTCACAGGCTGGCTGGTTGCTCTTCAGCCAGGCTCTCCCCTTTGATCAGCCCTTCAGTCTGTGGTGATGTCCGTAGATGGAGGTGGAAGAAAGAGAAAGAGCATGGCAAACATCTCTCCCTTTTATCATGTTCTTTCTCCCCTCTTCGCTTTGCCCCCCCCACACTTCAGAGTCAGGTGACCATTACCTCATAGTAGTCCCAAACTGACCAGAGGAAGGGAGCGACTCACTTGAGAGTCCAACAGATCCTTTGTTGTTGCCTAAGCCAGTGTCCTTTTTTCCTGTGAGGCTGGGCTGGGTTTGTCCCATACATGCCGGGATGAGGTGTGAACTGCCCTTCTGCTCTTGGGGAGTTTTGTTTGGGCCTGTTTTAAATTATGAATTTATAAAATTATTATGAAATTATAACCTATAACATTTTTAATTAATGACCTTTCAAGGTCCCTTCCAGTTCTAGGAGATATTGAGTCCAGCCCCCTACCTTCACTAGCTGGACCAAGTACTGATTTTACCCCAGATCCTTAAGTGGTCCCCTTAAGGATTGAACTTACAACCCTGGGTTTAGCAGGCTAATGCTCAAACCACTGAGCCATCCCTCTGCCCCCCACTAACATTGCTATAACATTACTGTAACAACAATTACTATAACACCACTAAAACAACAACGCTCAGTCCATCATGAGCCTTCCAAAGACACCCAAAATGACATAAACTTTGCATTGGATACCACACAATCATTTCAAGTATGAACATGGGGGTGCTGGTGTTTCCCCGAGGTACAGAGCATCACAGTCTCCCACTACCAGGTCCCCAGGGAAGAGTTTAAGTAGTCTTTAAGAATAAGGATGTTACCAGCAGGGATCATTAAATTATATTACTTCTTTGTGACTCTGTGTTTTATATCTTTGATCATTTTTTCATTCATTTTAATAACGATCTTAACATTCTGGTATTGTCCTCAGTATAAGTCTCCTTGGCACACACAACCCGAGGGTCTGCTCACCTAATTGAACTCCGAATTTTCTAACCCTGTAGCCTGAATTGGGCCAAGAATCTAAATCTATTCCGATCAGATTAATGACAAACCATAATTAAAGTAGCCCATAAATTGAGGTCACCAATATACACCCTAACATGAATGTTTTCTAAAAGTGTTGTTTTTATCAAGTCCATTTGAGAAAACAGTCTTTCAACTGCAACATTGCTAACAGGTAGTGGCAGCAACAATACAGCAAATAAGCAAAATTCACTGAAGTCTTTGTCCTCAGCGGCATCCATGTGTTCGAGAACTTCAACGCAAACATGCTCAACTTGACTGTCCTGAGTATGAGGCCAGTGAACCATAAGCAAAATTCTCCACTGCTGCTCCAATTGTCCAAGGTCTCCACAAAACAATGGCAAAAATGAGAGAGTTCCTAATCTACGTCATGAAAGATTTAGTCTTGCAAGCAATTCAATCACCATGATGTTTGGTGGCAATCCCTGTTTCATCTGTTTCACAAACTCTTGACATCTTTGACAACAGGAATGGGTAGTGTGCATTTTGAAAGATCCACCTGAAAGTGACTCCAAAATCGACTGTACAAAGCAGTAAGTAATTTGACACAAAGGTGATGTTGTAGTTTGTGCATCTTTGATAATGGGACTGCTGTGTTAGTTTCACATCTCTCACCAGTAAGCTTTAGTAAAATCTCCTCAATTCCTGCAGCAGTCTTTGTGTATTAGCACTTTCAAACTGAAACACTTGCTTTATCATCCAGGCTTCCTGAAGTATTTGACCTACAAAAATCAGGCAAATTTAGTTCACAAGATCACTGCATATATGATAAAGAAGTTCAGCATTTTTAGTTTGTTTATTTGTCTTGGCTATCAAAAACAGTAGCTTCCATTTGTCACACAGGGACTAATGGAAAACCACCTTGCTTCAGAAAGCTGCACTATCTTCTTGTGGTCTGTAAGTCATAGAAAGTCTGAATGAGAGGGTACCTAGGGTTGGGGGCTGATGGGTGATGCTGAAAGAGGTCAGGTGATGGTCAGATAGAGGGAACTCAGCAATGGAGTGGGAAGTGCTTGGTGATGGAGAGATGATACATCAGGTGTGAGGAATTTCTGAGACTGTGAACTTCCACAATGCTGAGCTCAGCCAAACCGGGACAGAGAACACTTGATTAATGAGGAGATATCCTTTCCCCCTCTTGTCAGACAGGATTAAAGTCAATGGCCCATGGTGATCACATTCTGCAGATGTATTTGACCACTTTGTCACGAAGCTCTTTGGTTTTGACCCCATAAATGATAGGGTTGAGCATGGGGGGGATGAGAAAATAGAGGTTGGCCAAGATGATGTGAACATGGGGAGCGATGCCCTGACCGAACTCATATGTCAGGCTAGAGAAGAGCAAGGGAGTATAAGATGTCAGCATCACACAGATGTGGGCTGTGCAGGTGTTGAAGGCTTTCTGGTGGGCTTCCTTATGGGAGATTCTGAAGACTGTCTTAATGATCAGACCATAGGACAGGGCAATGAGTGTCAGGTCTAACCCCATGATTACAAACAATATCACCAAGCAGTACGTCCTGTTGACTGTGATGTCCCCACATGACATCTTTGCCACAGCTATGTGGTCACAGTGCGTGTGGGGGATAATGCGGTTCGCACAGAATGGCTGCCCGCTCAGGAGCAGGGGCGCAGGCAAAACAAAGACAACAGCTCTTATCATACCCACTAGCCCTAACTTAGCTATCCGTGTGTTGGTGAGGATGGTGGTGTATCTCAGGGGGTTACATATGGCAACGTAGCGATCGAAGGCCATTGTCACAAGGACGGCTGAGTGCATAACAGAAATCGCATGAAGGAAGAACATCTGGGTGAGGCAGCCACCCACAGTAATGCCTTTCCAATTGAACCAAAATATACACAGGGCTTTTGGCATGACAGACGTAGACGTGCCAATGTCTGTGAGTGCCAGCATGCAGATCAGCAGATACATAGGCTTGTGGAGGGCCTGCTCTTTGCTTACAATGAACAGAACCATGAAATTTCCCAACAGGCCCATAATGTAGAACATAGACAAAGGGATGGAAATCAGGACATGGGCAGCTTCCAGGCCAGGGATGCCCATTAGGATGAATGTTGAAGGGTCAGAGGGGGTGAGGTTGAAAGATGCCATGAGGTGGTCAATGCGTCGATTAGGCTCAGAAATGCTCCAGGTGTCTGTGAAGGGAGAGAACCACAGTGATGGGGATTACACATGTTGTAACAAGTAGTACAATAAATATTTCATAGTTATCAACAATCTAGAAAGGGGCGCAAACAGTGAGGTGGCAACATTTACAGATGGCACCAGATTATTGAGGTCATAGTCAAGTCCAGAGAAGTTCTCAGAGGGAACTAACCAAGCCAGGTGAAGGAGTAGCATGATGGCAGATGAACTTAGATGTCAATAACTGCAACGTGTATGCCCATTGAGGGAAAAACTTCATATAGTTAAATTAGAACCTTGTAAGACATTTGAGGAGTTGAACTCAGGAGAGAGATCTGGACATCACAGTACACAAACCTGTGAAAGTATCAGAGGGGTAGCCGTGTTAGTCTGAATCTGTAAAAAGCAACAGAGGGTCCTGTGGCACCTTTAAGACTAACAGAAGTATTGGGAGCATAAGCTTTTGTGGGTAAGAAACTCACTTCTCTGGAAATTTCCATTACTTGCATCTGAAGAAGTGAGGTTCTTACCCATGAAAGCTTATGCACCCAGTACTTCTGTTAGTCTTAAAGGTGCCACAGGACCCTCTGTTGCTTTTTACAAACCTGTGAAACTTTACTCACAGTATATGCATGGTCAGAAACTACTGTAGGATTCCCCATCACATTTCTCCTGGATTCCAACATTTTCCTTAAATATTGTGCCATGAGATCAGTCACTCTGTTTCACCCTCTTCTAGGCTTCTCTGTGTAATATTGAGCTCCCTTCTCACAGGATAAGGCAGAACTAGAGAAGTTCAGGGAAGGGCAACGAGAATGATCAAGGGTCCAGGGAAACTCTCATACGGAGAGAGGTTGAAAAGACTGGGATTGTTACCTTGGAAAGGAGATGAATAGGAGGGCATATGAGAAAAATCTATAAAATACTGACTGGTAGAGAGTAGTTGGAGAATGTGTTCTCCCTGTCCCATAACACACAATCAAGAGGACATTCAATTACACTGAAACATAGTGAATTCAAAACTTGATAAAAAAGAGTGCTTTCATCATTCCATGCTTAATTAGACTGAGGAACTCATGGCCACAAGACATAGTTGAGGCCATGAGCTAAGCAGGAATCAGGAAGGGTTTGGACATTTACATGGATAGTAAGACTATCCAGTTATAATAGTTACAGCTAAATAAATATTTTGGAAAGTCTATCTGCCCATGTGTTTTAGGGCATAAGCGAATCTCTAGCTGTTAGGCATTAGGGTGACACTCTCATGATGGTCACGTCATCCCCCCATCCACATGGTGCTGGGTTTCTTACACCTTCTTCTGTAGCATCTGGGGCTGCCACTGTCAGAGAGAGGACTCTGGACTAGATGGACCATAGCTCTGATCTACCATGCAATTCCCATGTTGGAAAGGAGCCAACTTTTCCCCATAAAAACATATAGTGTCATGGTGAGATATGACTTTGTGCTGAACAGAATGGTCATGAAGGGCACAGAGGTCTTGGTATGTAGGGCTACAGGCCTGTACCTCTCTCACTTCCCTTGTTTCTTTTGATGGGACACTTTCTTGCAGGCACCCAGCTTTGTCCGAGACATGTGTGATACTCTATACATCAGGGGAGTGCCTTGTAACCCCATATTCCTCATTTATATATAATTGTGATATTGCATATAAAGCACGCCGTGAGAGGCATCAGGGGAAAGATTACGATCTGCTGAAAGTCATTGTTCTATCTAAATATGTATATCATTAGTGCATATTATGAAGTTATGAGATTGTGTTGTATGGTTGTCACTAAATCAAATTTCAGATCACTCAGCCGACTACCAATAATAATCCAGGTGGTAACTGTAATTGTTCTAACAGGAGTGTGTTGCTATCTGCAGTACCACAAGCGCCAAACTACGCCACCCGGACTGGAAAAGGATTGCTATGCTTGGATATAAAGTGCTGTCATATGTACACATACATACTATACGTTCATTCCATATATGTAACATAGAAATATCTACGCCATAGCCATACTATCCATCCATATTACTTATCTAAAAGTGCCCCCAAGGCTCAATCATAAAACTACATTCCTCAGTCATGGTCCCAGGCCTAACATTCTCAGGTCCACCATAAGGGACTAAAATCAATTGGAAAATAAAATCTGTCCATCAGTCGCACGAGGGAATGTGCAGACTAAGGGACATATGGGGCATAAAAGTGTGGATGGGAAAGTAAGCTGGCCACATAACAGTGTTTAGCCCAGTGGGCCATCTTCAGTCCAGGCATTATGCTTTTCCGAGATGATGGGTAAACATCCTCCCCATAAAAAGACAAAAAGTGGGGGAATGTAGTAGGAAGAGAGCGTGAGACATAAGCCCTTGTATCAGAGACCTGGTATGAGGCCTGAAGCCTGGGCTAAAGTAGTAGTCAAAGCTTTATTGATATAAAACAAAGGCAAGCTGTGAGCAAGAGGCAGGCCCTGCTCACAGAATCTGGCAAGAACAGGGCTGATATTGCAGAAATACACGTTCCTAAGAAGTGCTACGCACAGAGTACTCACGTAAACGCATCCTGATATCAAGTGATACGAGAACATCCGAATATCAAGGATGCTACAAAAACATTCCCCAAGCATAACAGGAACACACTGACCACTCCTAAAGATAAGATCAGGATGACAGTACGTAATAAAGATGTTTTGATCGAACCAACATGTACAAAGATATGATTAAAAACTAGCCACGTCAGGGGGCAGTAACTAACTATGTCAGAGGGCAGTACGTAACTTGTTTGTATCAGGGTACAAAGATGTATCTCAGAGGGAGTGTCTTTGTCTAGCCTGGGGGGAACGTAAAGTCCCGTCGTTCCCTGAGCCGGTCCATTATTACTGGCATACATGTATTAGTGGTCCAGTAGAGTCTATGGGATACTAGTACCGTGCTTAATTGACAATAGACATAGCTGGGAGCCTTCGTACCTTAGCAGATCTTGTGGCCATTGGGCGGTTCGCTCGAGGTCTGCTGTGCCAGCTGTCTGTGCAGAGCTGGGACAGCACACAGGGAGAACATACACACGCAGCCCAACATCTAACCACAGACAGGGGATCAGAATACGCTGGGAGATTCGACCAGCTGAGGAGCTAAGATCGATGGTTCTTTCCACCGGTGAAATGCCTGAAGTTACATTAATAACATTCAACAACCACAACTGGAAACAAACCGAGTGAAGGTTGTGACACCCAGGCTGCAGTTCTGTGGCTCACCAGGGGAAAGAGACCTGAGACCAGCCCGCATGCACTCGGGGCCAGGAAAGGCCTTTGACCACGAATCACAATGAAAAATGTAAATTCAGCAGCGCTACCTGCCTGTCCGTGTACACCCCCTACCTGCATCACAACCCCCAGCCCTTCTGCTTCTCTGTGTCCACCACCCTGCCTACCCCACAACCCCCAGTGCTGCCCACCTCTGAGTACACCCCGTTTCCTGCCCCCGCAACTCCCAGCGGTGCCCGCCTGTCTGTGTACATCCCACTCCCTATCCCCAGAATCCCCAGCACTGCCCACTTGTCCATGTAGCCCTGCCAACCCCACAACTTCCACACAGTGATACCCCTCACCCAGGACCAAAACCAGGTGTGAGACCCCACAGCGACAGCTCACAGCAATATCTCCTCAGACTAGGTGAAATGTAGTGTCTGCCTGCACTGGGGAAAACTAGGAGATCAGCCTGAACTTCCTTTCCTGGGGCGAAGGGAACCCCAGCAGCAGCTCAGCCTGTGCATGGGAGGAGAGAGGGAGAGACCCAGGGAGGGAGAGAGGACGTGGACATTAAAAGGAGCCAGAGTGAGTAACTCTTCCTCAAAATGACACAAAGCTTTAATGTATTGCAGCTGCTTAAAAACCCAGACACCCCTTCCTGAGGCCGTAGTGGGGCTGCTCACAGGAGGAGGGAGGGTCTGGATGGGGGATGGTGTCAGAGACAATCTGCTACAGCGTTGTCCACATTATGTTACAGTCTGAGATGCCCCCACCCCCATGATGCCTCTTTGGTCTGTGCATTACACAGAATGGGCATTCCCAATTTTGCCTGGTTTCAGGACTCTACGCCACTGTGATTTCGACACTGCACGTCCCCTGCTCCTCCCCCCGCCCTCCACCCCTGCACATCCACACACACAGTGCGTTCCTGGACTTGCTCGGTTCCCCTAAGCCAGAAACATGCTTTTATTATAACTGCCTTTTGGTGCTTCTCATCCTCTCTGGGAGCAGAGATGCAGGGGCACAGAGAAAGCAGACCTCTCTCCTCCCACAAAAACACTGTTATCCTGATTGTTTTCAACCCTAAACCTGTGAGTTTGAGATTTCAGCAACTCTCCTGTCAGTTCTTCTTTGGTCTGAACGACCTCATCCATCCATAGAGGCCACAGGACAATTCCAGTTGAAGTCACTGGAGGCTCATGGCCAATGTAAATCAGGCCATTTATTTAAGTCCCTACATGTGGATTTAGGGTGAACCCCTGGCCGTTTTGGGAGTTTTGCCACTAAACTCAAAGGGACCAAGATTTCACCCTTAGTGTTTAAGTTTCGGCTCCGAGCTGTGAAAATCATGGCTTCCTGTCCTGCTCCAGAGAGCGTTGTTCTGTATGGCACTGAAAGAGTCGGAAGGAAACCCCCAGTTTATGTGGCGCTCTGAGACCCGGCAAGAAAGTTGGGGATTTCAAAACACATGGGCCCGGATATTTCTCTCAGGGAGGCCAGTGTCAATCTGGAGTGACCCACTGAAGGCAGAATGTGAGAGCAGAATCTGGCCAGTGTGTGGCCTTTTCCTGTTTTGAACCCTCCGGTAACACAGATACCCACTGCAGAGGCTTTGGCCGCACTATTTAACAGTGCTGTGAAATTTCTGAATTGGAAAACTTGAGCAAACCAGAGGAAAATCCACATAAACCACAAAAAGGAATCCACTGAGACAGATAAGAGGACATAGTAAGACACAAGGAACTTATCCTAACAACAAATACTTGTCTAAACCATTTCCAGGATATTTATAATTCCAGTTTGACCAGATCAATCCGTTGATGTTTCTGACAATACTAAACCGTTAAAGTCGCCGTCCTGGTGAATTCCTGCCCAGCTGGTTTTTTACTTGAATCCTTGAACTCTTCCTGAACCCTTAGTACTAACTTTAGTGCAGAAACTGGTAACTCACCAAAATCCCGCTCAGCACAGAGAGGAAATCACCTTACGGCGACAAAGGCAGAGCCTGAAGAATCAGTGTATGAATCTCAAGTGTCTCACAGTCTCTGTGCTTGACAGTGACCTTTATCATTCCCCTGTACAGTCCCTGCAGACTCTCAGGTTGGCAGGACTCCCAGACAATTCCCTCGGCTCCTGGAACAGAAAATAGACCCTGGAGAACTTCAGTCTGAGAGCCTCCCCCGGGAGTGAAGAAATGATTCTCCAATAACTGAGGCTCAAATTGTCAGGGCAAATTCAGTCTTGCAGACTTGATTGAATCATCCAGGACTACGGAAACACCAGAAAGTACAGGAAGAGCCAAGGCTTAGACCAGGGGTCTCAAACTCAATTTACCTTAGGGCCAGTGCCAGTCCTCAAATCCTCCCAACGGGCCAATAATGTCACTAAAGATGGTGCTCAGAAAATAAAATGTTTATTCAATTCTTCACCTGCCAGAGAGTTTTAAGAAATTTGAAATATAAAATACAATATAAAGTTGTATGACAGTTTTATTATTTTTGAGTGTTTGCCAGACACACTTCAGTTCTGTCACTTTGTTGGTGTTTGGCCTCAGGGACTGAGCAGTTGAAATGTTCAGGATTGCAGTAACGTGTGCATCAGATAGTTGTGTCCAGTATTTTGACTTGTTTATGTTCATTGTGGAAAAAAGTGATGCTGGTTCCACGGCTGACTCTGCCCGGCAACTAATGATGATATCTCAGTCCCTCTCCCCCAGCCAATGGGAGCTGCAGGTGGCAGCGCCTACACCAGATATTGCCAGACAGCAGTTCAAAGGGAGAAAACTTGGAGACTTCAGGCACCATCGTGATAGCAGAAAGGAGGCTGGGGAAGAGTTGATGCCAGTGTTTGGATTCTGAGGTTACAAAATTCTTTAACGTTGCCATCAAAGTTCCGTGAAATTCCTCCACCTACTCTCAGTTTGGGGATGGTAGATCAACGTTCCTAATGTTGTTACCCTCATTTAGACTGCACAGGCCTTTCATTAGTTGTAAAATGAAGTTAGGTCCTTGATCCAGTAAGGTCTTGGGGTATTACCATCTGGGAGAGGAATTTCATAAGCTCATTTGGTTCATCTCCAGAGTGCTAGATTTATACCTAGAGGGTAATAAACCTGGCCGGGTGCCTTTGTCACCGAACCATGCCTGTGGTTTTTCTTTATGAGTAACATTGAGGTCGCAGAATGAGCAGGCTGCCTTGTCTGTTAATACTGATAACGCTGGAGATCCAAGGACAGAAGCACTGAGCAGCCTGAACAGCGTTCCCGAGGCGACGACATTCCAGCCTTCAGCACTTGACAACAGCCGGCTGACACTCTGAACCCAGGGGAGAACAACTCTACAGTCTGGAGCAAGTCAGCGACTGTTGTGCCTCCTGCCCAACATGTGGTCACTGCCTCAGTCGCTGCGGTTCAACCACTTATCCTTAGCCAAGCCCATGAACAACTCGCTGTGGTAAATGGGGAAGATTATGCAACGGAAGTTAAGGATTCTGTGACTTTCAGAGACCTCTGTGACATTTTCCACGTCAGCCCCGGGGCAGCGCACCAGAGCTGTCAGCCTGTGGCGGCCCCCGCGCTCTCGGCTGCCATGGGTGGAGAAGGACCCAGCAGCTCTTAGCCCCCACAGTCAGTGGTGGGACCCAGAGCTCCGATCTGCCATGGGCAGTGGGGGCCCCTATAGCTCTGTGGCTCTGGGGCTGTGGCAGGGGGTCCGGAGCTCTGAGCTACTGGGGCTGTGCTGGAGACCATGGAGCTGTTAGCCATGGGGGCAGCAGGTGCTGGACCCTCCCCCCTCCAGAAGCGGGGCTCAGGCTCTCATCCTCCTGATCGGGCTTTAATCCTCCCCCTGTCAGTTCCCCTCCCCCCAGTTATTTTTGTAAAAGTCAGACAGGTCACGGGCTTCGATGAATTCTTGTTTTATTGTCCGCGACCTGTCTGTGACTTTTACTAAAAATAATTGTGACAAATTCTTAACCTTAGGCATGCCTGATCATCTGGTCTGCCCCTCGTTCCTGAGCAAAATTGTGTCAGGATAGCCACTCCCCGGGTGAACACCTTCTGGAAGCTGTCGAGGGCTGTGGTCATTGATGGCCCACTGACCTGGCTGAAAGTGCTCTCCACAGCATCCGCTTTTTTCCTCTCCTATTCCTGCCAACGCTGCTAGTTCTAGCATACGCTCACCGGGGTGTCAGCCTCCACCTTACCAGTCAGCCGCTCCCCCCGTTCCTTCACAACTTCACCAAAGTGGTTCCAATCCCTCCCCAATATGACCAGAAAGGCCAGATATTGGAAATAATTTCCCTAATAAATTTATTAAGGTTTAGCACAACTAAGTTTCCACACAAGAATTCCTTTATTAGTTCAAAGGGAAATTGGTGTTGATTATATCTTAAATACAATTATAAGCAGATACACGCTTGTGTTAAGAATCATAGAAATGAAAGAACCTCGAGAGGTCGTCTAGATAATACTTAGTCCTGCCTTGAGTTTAGGGGACTGGACTAGACTAGTGCTTCTCAAAGCCGGTCCGCCGCTTGTTCAGGGAAAGCCCCTGGTGGTCCGGGCCCGTTTCTTCACCTGCCGCATCCACAGAGTCAGCCGATCGCAGCTCCCACTGGCTGCGGTTCGCTGCTCCAGGCCAATGGGGGCTGCAGGAAGGGCGGCCAGCACGTCCCTCAGCCCCCACCACTTCCCACAGCCCCCATTGGCCTGGGACGGCAAACCACAGCCAGTGGGAGCTGCAATCGGCTGAATCTGCGGATGCAGCAGGTAAACAAACCGGCCCAGACCGCCAGGGGCTTTCCCTGAAGAAGCCGTGGCCTGACTTTGAGAAGTACTGCTCTAGACCATCCCTGACAGGTGTTTGTTCAACCTGCTCTTAAAAATCCTCATGATGGAGGTTCCACAATCTCCCTAGGCAATTTATTCCAGTGCTTAACCACCGTGACAGTTAGGAAGTTTTTCCTAATGTCCAACCTAAACAGCCCTTGCTGCAATTGAAGCTCATTGCTTCTTGTCCTATCCTCAGAGGTTAAGAAGAACACTTTTTCTCCCTCCTCCTTGTAACAACCTTCTATGTATTTGAAAACTGTTATCATATCCCCTCTCAGTTTTCTCTTCTCCAGACTAAACTAACCCTGATAGGCCATGTTTTCTGGACCTTTAAACATTTTTGTTGCTCTTCTCTGGTCTTTCTCCAATTTGTCCACGTTTCCTGAAATGTGATGCCCAGAACTGGACACAATACTCCAGTTGAGGCCTAATCAGCACGGAGTGGAGCAGAAGAATTATATCCTAGCAACCGTACAATTATAAGCATTGGCTAAATATTCGCCACAGTATCAAGCTCAGGGAAATACCTTCCATCATGGTGCGACTCTAGAGGGGTAAGGAAAACCTGTGACAAAGGAACCCCTAAACATTTTGCCCTTTATAAGACCATAAAAATGGCCATCCTGGGTCAGATGAATGGTCTATCTAGCCCAGTATCCTGTCTTCTGACAGTGGCCAATGCCAGGTGTCCCAGAGGGAATGAACAGAACAGGTAATCAGCAAGTGATTTATCCCCTGTCCTCCCTTCCCAAATTCTGGCAAACAGAGGCTAGGGACACCATCCCTGCCCATCCTGACTAATAGCTATTGATGGACCTAACTTCCAAGAACTCTTTGGACTTATCCTATGGAACTCTTTGCCAGAGGATGTTGTAAAGGCCAAGAATGTAATAGTTTGTCAAAGGCACAAGGGCAGTAGACATCAGAGTCCCACTAAATGCAGATGCACATTGAGCACCTAACTCACATCTGTGCCTTCCTCCACCCTCGCTATCCTAATTATAGCTGGTGTGGTTACTCTAGCAGTCCCCAGGCTTCAGGGCAAATGCTGATCACTTAAGGGGCTCTGGAAGCTGCTCCTGCCCATGGCATGATATCGCCCTATGGGGGGTTTAGAATTAAGCAGGGGCAATCAGATGGGAGGGGCTATTATTCTGTGTTTGAAACACGGATGTGTGAGAGCATTTCCATGTGCATGTTGTGTTCTCAGGGATTCAGCGCAGGGCTCGTCAGCCGGGAGGGGAGCAGGAGATGCTCAGATTCTATGACAATGGGATGTGCTGATAGATAAATAAATACGTCTAAGCCTTGGCTCTTCCTTTACTTTCTGGTATTTCAGTAGTCCTGGATGATTCAGTCAAGTCTGCAAGACTGAATTTGCCCTGACAATTTGAGCCTGTGTTATCGGAGAATCATTTCTTCACTCCCGGGGGAGGATCTCAGGCTGAAGTTCTGCAGGGTCTATTTTCTGCTCTTCCCACTGCTCCAGGAGCCGAGGGAATTGTCTGGGAGACCAGGACAACCTGAGAGTCCTCAGGGACTGTACAGGGGAATCATAAAGGTTGTTGCCCAGCACAGAGAGTGTCAGACACTTGAGATTCATACACTGATTCTTGGGGCTCTGCCTTCCTGTCACCATAAGGAGATTTCCTCTCTGTGCTGAGCAGGATTTTGGTGAGTTACGAGTTTCTACACTAAAGTTAGAACTAAGAGTTCAAGGGTTCAAGTGAAAAACCATCTGGGCAGAAATTCACCAGCACGGCGAATTGGTGTTCCTGACAATACTAAACAGTTCAGGGGGTTGACCTGGTAAAACTGGAATTATAAATGTACTGGAAATAGTTTAGACAAATATTTGTTTTTAAGTTCAGTTCCTTGTCTCTTACTGTGTCATTCTATCTGACTCAGTAGCTTCCCTTTGGTTTATGTGGATTTTCCTCTGGTTCGCTCAAGTTTTACAATTCAGCAATTTCACGGCACTGTTAAATAGTGCAGCCAAAGCCCCTGCAGTGTGTATCTGTGTTACCAGAGGGTTCACAGAAAAAAAAGGCCACACGCTGGTCAGATTCTGCTCTCACATTCTGCCTTCAGTGGGTCACTCCAGATTGACACTGGCCTCCCTGAGAGAAATATCCGGGCCCATGTGTTTTGAAATCCCCAACTTTCTTGCCCAGTCTCGAAGAACCACGTAAACTGGGGGTTTCCTTCTGACTCTTTCAGTGCCATACAGAACAACGCTCTCTGGAGCAGGACAGGAAGCCATGATTTTCACAGCTCGGAGCCGAAACTTAAACACTAAGGGTGAAATCTTGGTCCCCTTGAGTTCAGTGGCAAAACTTCCAACATGGCCAGGGGTTCACCCTAAATCCACATGTAGGGACTTAAATAAATGGCTTGATTTACACCGGCCATGAGCCTCCAGTGACTTCAATTGGAATTGTCCTGTGGCCTCTAAGGATGGATGAGCTCATTCGGACCAAAGACGAACTGACAGGAGAGTTGCTGAAATCTCAAACTCACAGGTTTAGGGTTGAAAACAATCAGGATAACAGTGTTTTTGTGGGAGGAGAGAGGTCTGCTCTCTCTGTGCCCCTGCATCTCTGCTCCCAGAGAGGATGAGAAGCACCAAAAGGCAGTTATAATAAAAGCATATTTCTGGCTTAGGGGAACCCAGGAGGTCCAGAAACTCATAGTGTGTGTAGATGTGTGGGGTAGGGAGGAGGGGATGTGCAATATCCAAATCACAGTGGCGTAGAGTCCTGAAACTGGTCTGTGCATTAGACAGAATGGACATTCCCAATTTTGCCCTAAGAGTCATCATGAAGGTGGGGGTGTCTCAGAGTGTTACAAGCAGCCTCCTCCAATGAGCAGCCCACTACAGCCTCAGGAAGGTGTGTCTGCATTTCTAACAGGCTGCAATACGTTAAAGCTCTGTGTCATTTTGAGGAAGAGTTACTGGCGCTGGCTCCTTTTAATCACCTCGTCCTCTCTCCCTCCCACCGGGTCTGTCCCTCTCTCCTTCCCTGCACAGGCAGAGCTGCTGCTGGGGTTCCCATCACGCCCAGAAAGGCAGTTCAGGCTGATCTCCCCCTTTTCCCTAGAGCAGGCAAACACTAAATTTAACCTAGTCTGAGGAGATATCTCTGTGAGCTGCCTCTGTGGGGTCTGGCACTTGGTTTTGGTCCTGGGTGAGGGGTATTGCTGTCTGGCAGGGCTGGAAGCTGTGGGGGTGGGGGGCCTACATGGACAAGGGGGCAGCACTGGATGTTCTGGGGGCAGGGAGATGGACGTACATGGACAGGCAGGCAGTGCTGGATGTTGTCGGGGCAGGGAGTGTGGTGTACAGAGGCGGACACAACTGGGAGTTGTGGGAGCAGGGAATGGGGGGTACATGGACAAGAGGGCAGCGGTGGAGTTTATGGGGATGGGGAGCGGGGTGTCCACAGAGTGATGGGCAGTGCTGGATGTTGTGAGGCAAGCAGGGGGTACATGGACAGGGGGTCAGTGCTGGGGGTTGTGGGGCAGGCAGGGGGGTGTACACAGAGAAGTGACAGTGCTGTGGGTTGTGATGCAGGTAGATAATGAAAAAGATTGTTTTGAGTAACATGTGCCTTACTTAGTAGGCACTGTCGCTGACACCGAAGTGTGATGGTACTACCAGGGAATTAATTTACACAGTAATTCCAAATTGGGTAAACAAACTGCTGCCATTCATTTGTTGATTTTTACTTGTGTGTGGTTAAACAGTTTAGCAATGCGCATTGTAAATGATGTATAGCAATAATACAATACAGCAACAGTAATACAGCAGTAATACAGTTGCTTTGACATAGTAGCCAAGTTTAACTTAGCTGACAGTACTTAGCCAACTTAACTCTTCCTACTACAGTCACCAGTGTCTTCTCCATGCTCCCCAGTCATCCCTGGCTCCCACAACCTCGGAGCCGCCCCACACTCCCCCTCTTCAGGGGGTGAGGTGCTTCCCATCACACCTGTTCCCTTGCCTGGGGGCAGATCAGTGACTGTGTCTCACAGGTGAGAAATCTCACACAGAGAGAGGCAAATGCCAGGTACCTGTGATGCTGCTTTTGTTACACCCATACACACTGTGTGTGGCTTTGGGGGCTGCTACACAGGAACAACTCATAAGCTGAGAAGTTTGCACATTATATAATGAGAGCGGGCAACTCTGGGACATGTGAGGGCCTAGATAAATAGAGCTGCCATGTGCAGGAACCACTGGCAGCGCCTGAAACAGTCAGCCACAGGGACACAGACGTTAAACCCAGGATCATATGTTAGTTGTTACCTATTCACGGTGAAACTTGTACATGTGTTCCTCAGTGTGGAGATTTTATGGGGTCAAGTCATTTTTTTCTCACCTAAAACGTTCATCCATGTAGTGTCTCATGGGATCCCTCATCCTCATGAAATACACACCTAGTGTAACATTTTCAAAGCACCACAGTCATATGAGAATTTTTCCCCAGAGGGATAAATTCACCATGGTCATGAATAGAAAAAATGCCTTCAGTAAGCTCAGGCATGAGCTTGCTGGCAAAATGCCTCCAGCTGACCCCTGGGGACATGTTCATAGATTCCCAGACCAGAAGGGACCATTGTGATCTTCTCGTCTGACTTTCTGTAGAGCAGCATTTTTCAAAGTTTGGGTCGTGACCCAGTACTGGGTCGCGACATGGTCAGACACTGGCTTGCTGTGGTCAGCACCGCTGACTGGGATGTTAAAAGTCCCGTTGCTGGTGCTGCACAGCTAAGGCAAGCTAGTGCCTACCTGCTCTGACACCGCACTGCGCCCTGGAAGTGGTCAGTAGTGGGTCCGGCTTCGAGGCGGGGGGGGCGGGGGGCACAGGGCTCCACACTCTGTTCCGAGCACTGGCTCTGCAATCCCATTGGCCAGTTCCTGGCCAATGGGAGCTGGGGGGGGGGCGGTGTCTGTGGGCGAGAGCCATGCAGAGCCCCTTGCACGCCTCCACCTAGGAGCTGGACCTGTTGCTGGCCGCTTCAAGCGCAGCACGGTCCATGGTACCAGGACAGCCTCTGCACCCTGGCTGCGCCACTGACCGGGAGCCGCTGCAGGTAAGTCTGTGCCCCAATCTCCGGCCTCAGCCCTGAGCCCCCCCAAACCCAGAACCCCTTCCTGCACCCCAAAGCCATCATTCCCAACTTCACACCAGAACCTACACCCCCAGCCCAAAGCCCTGACCCCCTATCCCAGCCCTGATCTCCACCCAAACCTGGATCCCCTCCTGCACCCACACCCCTCACTCCCGGTCCCACCCCATATCCTGCACCCACAGCCCTGCCCCACTCCCACACCCGAACCCCCTGCCCCACCCCAGAGTCTTCTCCCACATCCTGAACCCTTCATTCCCGGCCCCACCCCACAGCCCTTACTCCAGCACCCCAACCCTGAGCCCCTCCCACACCCAAGTCCCTCATCCCCAGCTCCGTTGGGTCATGGGCATCAACTATTTTCTTCAACAGGGTCCCCAGAAAAAAAGTTTGAAAACCACTGCTGTAGAGCATACGCCAGATAATTTCACGAAAATAATTCCTGGAGCAGAGCTTTTAGAGAAACGGTACTTAGAGACTGTTATCAAATCACCCATAACTATCTTTGTTAAGCCAAGTAGATGGAGCTCCCTGAGTCTATCACAATAAGGCAGGTATTCTAATCTTTCAATAATTCTTCAAAGAGTCCCATGGTACCTTATAGACTTACAGATGTATTGGAGCATAAGCTTTCATGGGTGAATATCCACTTCGTCAGACGCATGGGTCTGACGAAGTGGGTATTCACCCACGAAAGCTTATGCTCCAATCCATCTATTAGTCTATAAGGTGCCACAGGACTCTTTGTTGCTTTTTACAGATCCAGACTAACACGGCCACCCCTCTGATACGTAATAATTCTTGTGATTCCTCTCTGAACCCTCTTCAATGTATCTGCATCCATCTTTCATCATGGACACCAGAACTGACACAGGAATCCAGCCGCAGTCGCACCAGTGCCAAATACAGAGGTAAAGCAACTTCTCCACCTCTCCTTGAGATTGCTCTGGTTATCTTACCAGGATCTCATTAGCTATGTTGTCCAGAGAATCACACTGAGAGTTCATGTTTATCTAATTGTCCCTTCATGCCCCCAAATCTTGTTCAGAGTCACTGCTTCCCATGGTAGAGTCCCCCATCACGGAATCATCACCTACATTATTTGTCCCTAGATGCAGATATCCACATAGAGATATTAGAACACATATTGTTTGCTTTGACCCAGTTTACCAACCAATCCAGATTGCTCTGAATCAGTGACCTGTACTCAGTACAACTGCATGTGGGAGCCCCACACAACCAACTAGATTCCATGAATGCTCCCAGAGCCTCTCATGAATCACACAGGGAAAGGAACAAGCCAAATCCCCCCAGCTACCAGCACTGTACCTCAGGAATATACCGTCTTGCACTGCTCAAGTCGAGCAATGCAAGTTTATTGATTGGTTCACCACTTCAACAATTGAAAGTGGATATAAACCAGCCTTTGTAAACCTGAGCAGATTCACCAAACCCTTCAGGCAAACTCACTGGTAAAGATAAACAGTAAAACAAATTTATTGACTACAAAAGATAGATTTTAAGTGATTATAAGTGATGGGCAAAAAGTTAGAGTTAGTTTCCAAAATAAAATACAATATAACCATGGAGTCTAAACTATCAACCCTATTAGACTGGGCAACATATACATTAAGCATTTTTTTCTCATCCCACTGGATATTACAGTTCATAATACACAGGTTTCACCCATGAAACCTGGGCCAGTCTCCTCTATTGGAGTCTTCAGATTGCTCTTGTTTCTTCCAACTTAGATTGGGGGGGAGGAGAAAAGGCCAAGCGTGGGGACACTGTGTTCTGTTTAATATCCTTAGTCCATGTGCTTGGAGAACAGAAGTCCAGGCATGTCTGGTTTGCATTGCTGAGTCACCAGGCAAAGTTGAGCAATTCCCTTGGTGTGGCCTTGTGCAAGCAAGTCATTGCATTGTAGCTCCCTTGCTGGACAATGGCTGTTGATGGTTTTTTGACACCCGCCCAGACATTTTTTACTTGCTGTTGTCTCTGGGGAGCTGCTGATTCCCAACTTACAGCATGATTTAGTGACAACCATACAACACAATCACACAATTTCTTATACACTAATGATATACATATTTAGATAGGACAATGACTTTCAGCAGATCATAATCTTTCCCCTCATACCTCTCATGGCGTGCTTTATATGCAATATCACAATTATATATAAATGAGGAATATGGGGTTACAGGGCACTCCCCTTATGTATAGAGTATCACACATGTCTCAGACAAAGTGGGTGCCTGCAAGGAAGTGTATCACCAAAAAACAAGGGAAGTAACAGAGGTACAGGCCTGTAGCCCTAAATACTCAAATCTCTGTTCCCTTCATGACCATTCTGTTCAGAAGAAAGTCATATCTCACCATGATAATATGTTTTCATGGGGAAAAGTTGGCTCTTTCCAACATGGAAATTACATCGTGGATCCTACCTATGCTCCATCTAGTCCAGTGTTCTCTCTCTGAGAGTGACAGCCACAGATGCTACCGAAGAACGTATAAGAAACCCAGCAGTAGGTGGAGGGGGGGATGACCTGACCATCATGAGGGTGTCGCCCTTAATGCCTAGCAGCATTGGCTTGTGCCCTGAAACACAGGGGCAGATAGGCTTTCCAAAATATTTATTTAGCTGTAACTATTATAACTGCATAGTCTTACTATCCATGTAAATGTCCAAATGGTTCCTGATTCCTGCTTAGCTCATGGCCTCAATTACCTCTTATGTCAATGAGTTTCTCAGTCTAATTAAGCATTGAGTGAAGAAAGCACTCTTTATTATCAGTTTTGAATTTGCCATGTTTCAGTGTAATTAAATGTCCTCTTGATCTTTTGCTATGAGACAGGGAGAGCACATTCTCCATCTAATCTCTACCAGTCATTATTTTATAGACTTTTCTCATATCCCCTCTTATTCATCTCCTTTCTAAGGTAACAATCCCTGTCTTTTCAATCTCCCTCCATATGAGAGTTTCCCTGGGCCCTTGATCATTCTCATTGCCCTTGCATGAAACCCTCTAGTTCTGCAATATCCTGTGTGAGAAGGGTGCCCAGTATTAAACAGAGGAGCCTAGAGTGACTGATCTCGTAGCATTGTATTTACTGTATTATTCCCCATCCCACTTTTCCTGGATTCCAACATTGTCCTTAGTTTCTGTCCATCCTTCCACTGTGAGCAAAGTTTCACAGAGCTGTATACTGTGATGTCCAGATCCCTCTCCTGAGTTCATATAGTTAAATTAGAACCTTGTAAGACATTTGAGGAGTTGAAGCTTTTTCCCTCAATGGGCATATACGTTGCAGTTATTGACATTGAAGTTCATCTGCCATCATGCTGCTCATTCACCTGGCTTAGTTAGTTTCCCCTGAGGACTTCTCTGGACTTGACTATGACCTCAATAATCTGGTGCCATCTGTAAATGTTGCCACCTCACTGTTTGCGCCCCTTTCTAGATTGTTGATAACTATGAAATATTTACTGTACTATTTGTTACAACATGTGTAATCCCCATCACTGTGGTTCTCTCCCTTCACAGACACCTGGAGCATTTCTGAGCCTGATCGACGCATTGACCACCTCATGGCATCTTTCAACCTCACCCCCTCTGACCCTTCAACATTCATCCTAATGGGCATCCCTGGCCTGGAAGCTGCCCATGTCCTGATTTCCATCCCTTTCTCCATGTTCTACATTATTGGCCTGTTGGGAAATTTCATGGTTTTGTTTGTTGTAGGCAAAGAGCAGACCCTGCACAAGCCAATGTACCTGCTGCTCTGCATGCTGGCGCTCACAGACATCAGCATATCTACCTCAGTTGTGCCGAAGGCACTGTGTATATTTTGGTTCAATTTGAAAAGCATTACTGTGGGTGGCTGCCTCACCCAGATGTTCTTCCTTCATGCGGTTTCTGTCATGCACTCAGCCATCCTCGTGACAATGGCCTTCGATCGCTACGTTGCCATATGTGACCCTCTGAGATATACCATCATCCTCACCAATGCACGAATAGCTAAGCTAGGACTAGTGGGTTTGATAAGAGCTGTTCTCTTCATTCTGCCTGGGCCCCTGCTCCTCAGCAGGCAGCCATTCTGTGCCAACCGCATTATTCCCCATATGTACTGTGAGCACATAGCTGTGGCGAAGATGTCATGTGGGGACACGACTGTCAACAGGATGTACGGCTTAGTGATAGTGTCTGTAGTCATCGGGTTAGACCTGACTCTCATTGCCCTGTCCTATGGTCTAATCATCAGGGCTGTCTTCAGAATCTCCTCCAAGAAAGCCCACCAGAAAGCCCTCAACACCTGCACAGCCCACATGTGTGTGATTCTGACCTCTTATACTCCCTCACTCTTTTCTAACCTGACACACCGGTTTGGTCTGGGCATTGCTCCCCATATTCACATCATCTTGGCCAACCTCTTTTTTCTCGTCCCTCCCATGCTCAACCCTATTATTTATGGGGTCAAAACCAAAGAGCTTCGTGAGAAAGTGGTTAAATACATCTACAGAATATGATCACCAGGGGCCATTGACTTTAATCCTGTCTGACAAGGTTGGGAAAGGATTTCTCCTCATTAATAAAGGGTTCTCTGTCCCAGTTTGGCTGAACTCAGCATTGTGGAAGTTCATAGTCTGATCACTCCATCACCAAGCACTGCTCTCTCTGTTGCTGAGTTCCCCCTCTCTGACCATCAGCTGACCTCTTTCAATGTCACCCATCAGCCCCGACCCCTAGATACCCTCTCATTCACACTTTCCATGACTTCCAGATCACAAGAAGATACTGCAGCTTTCTGAAGCAAGGTGGCTTTCCATTAGTTCCTGTGTGATAAATGGAAGCTACACTTTCTGATAGCCAAGACAAATAAAAAAACTGCAAATGCTGAACTTCTTTACCATATGTGCAGTGATCTGGTGAACAAAATGTGCCTAATTTTTGTACGTCCAATAATTCAGGAAGCCTGGATGATAAAGCACGTGTTTCAGTTTGAAAGTGCTAATACACAAAAGCTACTGTAGGAATTAAGGACATTTTCCTGGCAAGGGTTGGAGTTTGTGAAACAGATGAAACAAGGATTGCCACCAAACATCCAGGTGATTGAATCGCCTGCAGTACTAAGTCCTTCATGACCTAGATTAGGCAATCTCTCATTTTTGCCATTGTTTTGTGGAAACTTTGGACAGTTGGAGCAGCAGTGGAGAGTTTTGCTTATGGTTCACTGGCCTCATACTCAAGACAATCAAGTTGAGCATGTTTGGGTTGAAGTTCTCGAACACACGGATGCCGCTGAGGACAAAGACTTTAGTGAACTTTGTTTATTTGCTCTTTTGTTTCCGTCACTACCTTTTAGCAATGCTGCAGTTGAAAGACTTGTTTTTATCAAGTCCATTTGAGAAAACAAACTGTGCAACAAGATGCAAGAGGAACTTTTAGAAAACCTTCTTCGTGTTAGTTTGTATATTGTTGACCGGAATCTATGGGTTAGTTTAATTACAGCTCACCAATGATCTGATCAGAAGATATTTAGGTTCTTGTCCCAATTCAGGCTACAGGGTTAGAGAACTCAGAGAGTTCAATGACCTGAAGAGACCCTCGTGGTGTGAGTGGCAAGGAGACTTATGCTGAGGACATTACTAGATTGATTTTTTTTTTCCATTCATTTTAATAAAGAACGTAACAAAGATATAAAACACCAAGAAGTAATACAGTTCTAGACCCCTGGTGGTAACATCCCTATTCTAAAAGACTACTTAAACTAGCATACTCACACCCTTCCCTGAAGACCTGGTAGTGGGAGACAGAGGACCAGCCTCCTCTCTGATGAATTTGATGGTCCGGGTTTCCCAAGTTGGTAGGGCTTAGGTTTGAGTGTTAGGTAGCTAAGCTATATAGCAAACCTGAGCTCATAGCTTGATAGGAGGCAGAAAGACTGACCCTCCTGCAGGTTTTTTTAGCCTTTTATAGGGTCCTGGCCCTGCATTAATCAGAGCGCAATCTACCATGCCCAAATCATATTTCTTCAACCAGATAAATCTTTGGGTACACTTACTCTATAGGCTAACATATTATGACATATATTCATAATATAAATATCAATTATGTCATCCCCAAAACCATTACCTTTGGCCTAACTTATGACTCTTTATGATTTCCATATTCTGTAGTGTACCCTGCTGTTACCGGTCTGTAAACATATTCAATTTTTTTGTTTGGTTCCCCGTTCAGTTCCCCAAAGTCAAAAGGGGTAACCGGTAGGCCATTTATCTATACCAAAGGTTATAAACCCACATACTAACTTGCTCTAGCTAATCATACAGGATACAGGCCTGTAGGTTCCTTGCATTACAGCCGACTATGATAAATAAGTATTATGAATAAGATATACTAGAACTCAACATAAACAAAAAAAACAAGAAAATAATATAATCAATCAAACCAATAAAGAAAACACATTCTGCAATATAGCAAGCTAGCACACTGGCCTTATGGGCTACAAATTGCCACTTTTGTGGGGTGATTGCATAAAAACCCCATCACATAGATGGTGGTGGGGTGGATAGCGGATGTGTGGAGACATGCTGTGAGTGCAGGGGACTGGGCATGATGGCCTCTCAAGGTCCATTCCAGTCATATGATTCTATGTTCATATGTTAATTTTCACCTCTTGGGGTGGAGGCAAGATGTCAAAATGATGTTCTACTTCCTGATATATCTCTAGCATAGGCATTATGGGTACATATTCAACAGTATCAATATCTGTTGCCTATATGGGCAATTTCTCTTTCTTTTCATTGATTAATCTTACATTGTCTATATCCTAAAATGATTCCTATTGCAATACCTTGGACAATAATCCATCCCTTTAATCCAACTTCTTCCCTGGGAGGCATTTCCTGCTTGATCTCCCCATCTAATAATTGGACCTCATCCCTCTCTTTTTCCATTCCGGAACCCAATCTACTAGGGACCGGAGGACCCAGTCTGAGTCTGTGAAAATGGCTACCTCCTGGGTGGTGGGGGTATTTTCAAGGGCTACTGCTATAGCCAAAATTTCAGCTGCTTGGGCAGAATATGGTGGACGCTGTCCCCTCAGCACCTCGCCCGTAGGCACTTTTACAGCAGCAAAGTCCACATGCAGATAGCTGTTTTCATAGAAACAAGAGTTGTTCACAAACCAAACAATATCTGCTACTCCCAGCATCTCACTCAGCACGGCCCCTCCCTTGAAAAATCAATGGCACCTCAGGCAGTGACTCAGGTAACAGGCATTCATGCTCTTCCCCTTCTCTCAGGAGGCCTTGGGTATTGGGGATAGTGCTGGGGGGGGGGTTTCCATATCTACATTTTTGTTTAACAAAGCCAGGGTCCATTTTGCCAATCGAGGGCTAGATACGTGGCCATTGTTGATTTTACCAGTGAGTACATACTTCACTGGGGAGTGGGTTGTAACACAGGGGACAAACCTACCAGGTATTCCCAATGCTGTAGTGCCCAAACGAGTGCCAAGAGACTCCTTCTCACATGGGGTGAATCCCTTCTCTATCTCACTCAGGGTCTTTGAGGCATAAGCTACAGGTCGGAGACCTGTCCCATGGTTCTGGCTTAGCACAGCTCCCATTCCCTTGTCTGTAATTGTCAGTTGTAATAAAAATGGTTCTCCTACCTGGGGATATGATAGGACTGGGGCTTGGACCAAAGCTTGTTTTAACTGGGCCATGGCTTCCTGGTGCTGTGGGCCCCAGGTCCATTCTGCCCCTTTCTTTAACAATTCATGCAGTGGGGCTGCTTTTTCTGCAAACCCTTCTATAAAATCTTGGGGGAAGTTAACCATGCCCAAGAAGGATCTCAGAGCAGTTACATCTGTGGGGCTAGGAGTTTGAGAATTAACTCCACCCTCTGTTGGTCAGGAGAGCACCCTTCTTGTCCCAGGGTTACCCCAAGATAGTGTACCTGCCGGAGCACACTTGGGCCTTCTTGGGGCTTACTTTAAACCATGTTTCCTGAACCTTTTGCAGCACTCTGTCCAATACCTTTAAATTTTCCTCCTGGGTCTGTGTGCAGACCAGGATATCATCCACATAAGAAATCACACTGTCCCTTTCAAGCATTCCCTCCCACATTTTTGCTACATGGGCATAGCAGATAACAGGTGTGTTATTCCATCCCATGGGGACTTGGGCAAAACACAATTGTTTTTTTTTCCTGAAAGGTGAAAGCAAATTTATAGTAGGTATCCCGATGTAAGGAGATAGCAAAGAAAGTGTTAGCCAAACCTAAAACTGAAAACCACTGGGCTCCTCCTACAATGGAAGCCATCACCTCCTGATATTTAGCCACTACGGAGGCCATAGGTGGAGTCACCTGGCTGAGGGGGCCAAAATCCATCACAAGTCTCCACGTTTTGCCATCACTCTTAAGGACGGGCCACAGGGCAGCATTGTTAGTGCTGCGCTGTTCCATTAAAACTCCTTGGCTCAAAAATCCATCAGTTGTTTCCTTCAGGTTGGCTCCCACCTCCTTTGGGTATCGATACTGCTTCTGGGGTGGATGATCAGGGTCTGTGACTAGGATTTCTGCATGAGTTCTACCACATTCTATTTTATTCTTGGCCCACACCTCCCGGTATTTCTCTGCAATTGCTAACATTTCTGGAGGCCAAGCAGTCCATTCCAGTTCCTCAGATGCCTTAAGAGTTGCTATTCGATAGCTGGCTGAAATCTCCACGCACTCCCATGGGGTGCCAGAAGGCATTTCCCACAAAACCCTGTTAGCACAATCAACCAACACTCTCAATTCCCTCAAAGCATCTATTCCTAGAATACCTTCTCCCATCCATCAAGCCAAATTGCCCTTGGCTTTTCTTTCTCCCCACACTATATGGGATTTCTTTACAAAAGGGGGCAATGCTTTGTGCCTCATTAAATCCCTGTAAGGTTTTGACTTTATTTGGAGGTCCAAACAAGTGCTTATTTTGGGTACTAATTAGGGAGTAGGTGGCAGGTGAGTCTACTAGTAAATTTTGTCTGAACGCCCCTCCTACAAATTTCACATAAACTGTTGTAGTAAGATGTGGTCCTGAGATATAAACCCTTGGTATCAGAGGCCCGGTATGAGGCCTGAGAACTGAACGGAAGTAATGGTCAAGACATTGCTAACATAAAGCAAAGTTAATCTGTGAGCCAGAGGCAGGCCCTGCTCACAGAAGTTGGCAAGAGCTTATACACATGTAAGTACTAATAAGATGAACGTATGCCAGGACAGCACCCACACAGATAACAAGGAACAGGCAGACCCAGTCTAAAGACAGTATAAAAGGACAATATGATGGATAGACAATATGATGAATAGACAATATGAAAGGATATTACGATGAATAGACAGTATGATGGATAGACTTATTTGTTCTAACCAATCTGCCAATGAGAAAGGCAACACCCTAATGCATAGACGGGTTGTACCTCAGTGGGTTCAGTGATGTGTAACCTGTTGGTACCTATGTATAAGAATGCATCCCTGAGTGGATGTCTTTGTCTGGCCTAGGGGGCAGTGGAGTGTCCCGCCACTGACTCAGCTGGTCCATTGTCAGGGAGCACATATGTACTAGCAGAACTGTAGACATCTGATCCAGGGAGCTAGAGACTGTATTTTGTTTGACAATAAACCTGTCCAGGTGCCTTCGTACCTTATCGGAGTCTGTGGTCATTGGGGGTTGTCTCAGGTTTGCTGTGCCAGCGATCTGCAGAGTCGGGGCAGCACACAGAGGGAACACACGCACTCAGCCGACTGTTATCAACATTGAACAGAGAAGAGCACCACACCGGTAGCATCTGACAACATTCAGCACTTGACAACAGCCAGCTGACACTCTGAGCCCAGGAGTGAACAACTCTATGGTCTGGAGCAAGTCAGCGACTGTTGTGCCTCCTGCCCACAGTGTGGTCACTGCCTCAGTCGCTGGGGTTCTACCACTTCCCCATTTGCCACAGTGAGGTTGAAAGCTGCCATGAGGTGGTCGATGCGGGCTCAGAAATGCTCAAGGTGTTGGTGAAGGGAGAGAAGCACTGCGAGGGGGTTACACACTTTATTACAATCCTGCATAATGCATAGACCAAAGAGGCGCAATGAGGCCTCGTGGGGACGGGGGGTGTCTCAGTCAGTAATACAACGTGGACCACACTGTAGCAGATTCTCTGACACCATCCCCCATCCGGACTATTCCTGTTCCCAGGAGCAGCCCCACTACAGTCTCGTGACAACGACAGCAATTGCCAATGCGGAAAAGCAGCCTCAGGAAGGGGTGTCTGGGTTTCTAACGGGATTCAATACATTAAAGCTTTATATCATTTTGATGAAGAGTTACTCACGCTGGCTTCTTTTCCTCTCCGTGTCCTCCCTCTCTCCGCCGGGTCTGTCCCTCCCTCCTTCCCGGCACAGGCTGCGCGGCTGCTGCTGGGGTTTCCCTCGCTTCATCACAGGAATTCCATCGTGGATCAGACCTATGGTTCATCTAGACCAGTATCCTCTCTCTGACAGTGACAGCCCCAGGTGCTACAGAAGAAGAACACCACAGAATGTTCTCAGGCATAACAGACACTGTGGGTTCGGCATTATCCAACACGCTTTTTATAAAGTAACTTTTCTGTAATTCTCACAGGGCCTAGCAACTGTGGGAAAAGGGGAATTTCCACCTTGTATCCATTTTCAAAAACCCGAGGGCAGGGTTTTAAACCCCTTGTTGCAAACAACTTTCTGCATTTTCTTAAGGGTCTTGGTCTCTATTTGTCATTGATTTTTGTTCCTTACGATAGAGGGCTGCTGCACCTCTAAAAGATCTAGTCCTGGACTATAGTGTGGCCCTGGGAGAGAACACCCCCACAAAAATAAACTGTCAAAGTTGATCTTTTCACAGTTTGCTATGTTCAGGGTAATCCCTTTGATTTTCATACAGGCTTTTCCTCCTGAGAGCTTGTACCCGTATGTTTTTGGGTCGGCTGAGACAAACTCGGTGACATGTTGACCTGGTGGGATCTCGCTTGTGAGATTCCCTAAATAGTCCCCTAGAGGAGGGTTCCAGTCACCCTCCCTTTTCACAAATATCACAGAGTCAGTGTCGTGGTACAGGCACTGCTCTTGCAGCCTGTGTAGCATGTTGTATAGTTCTAAGTGGGCGTAAGTGGGGATGAAAGAGACTATGAAGACATTGGTATTGTCAGAGACCGAGTAGCTGTCTTTTGCATGCTTCCAAGACACTCACGCTGCTTCATCATCAATAAACTCGCAGGATGAAACCTCATAATGGGGCAAAAACAGAGAAATGGGATATTGTCCAAACAGCTCGACCACTTGGTCTGGAATCAGGTAGTATGCACTGGTTTGATTGTTCACAGCAATGAGTTCCACAGATCCATTCTTGCCACTCGCTAAGTCCCTCCATCTCTGTGTGAGCAAGTGGCGAATTGATTGAAAGGACACTTGCATATTTACATAGTAGTCCATCAGTGTCCTCTGAATCAGATTTCAGCCCTGCATTTACACTTTTAGCTATATCCATTGACTGGGATGAAAACCTGTGATTATTCACGTAACAGTGTGTCCAATACAGGAATATACAGCTGTCTGCCCCTTTTTTCTTTAGCCCTCTCATTTTTATCTGGCTGATATTCACATTGTCCGAGTGTGCTTGTAATAACTGAACAGCCAAGGAAGGCTGGTTTTTTCACGGGTTGTTTGTGAACATTCTCTTCCTCTGTGCCGGGGTAACACGGAGATCATGCACCTCACAGAACTTTTGGGCTTCCTCCCAAAGAGCATCCCACTTAGCACTGGTTCACATACTCTCTAACGCTTTGCCAGTTCCCTGCCGTACACTGCAGGCCTGAGAAAGTGTCATAGAATCATGGAATATCAGGGTTGGAAGGGACCTCAGGAAGTATCTAGTCCAACCCCCTGCTCAAAGCAGGACCAACCCCAACTAAATCATCCGAGCCAGGGCTTTGTCAAGCCTGACCTTAAAAACCTCTAAGGAAGGAGATTCCACCACCTCCCTAGGTAACCCATTCCAGTGCTTCACCACCCTCCTAGTGAAAAAGTTTTTCCTAATGTCCAACCTAAACCTCCCCCACTGCAACTTGAGATCATTACTCCTTGTTCTGTCATCTGATTCCACTGAGAACAGTCTAGATCCATCCTCTTTGGAACCCCCTTTCAGGTAGTTGAAAGCAGCTATCAAATCCCCCCTCATTCTTCTCTTCTGCAGACTAAACTTATCTTCTATTGCACACATTCCTCATTCACACACAAAAGAGGATTGATTTACACAGAGCATTTGAGCAGGAACATCAAATTGCAATGCAGGAGAAAACAATCATTGCATTCTTTTACTTATATTCAAATGCTAATTTTAAACCTACAACAACGTTGTGACCCTAAAGGTTTATTACTGCTTTGGAATCAGCTTCAGACACAAGATTCTGGCTGATGCATCTTTACCAATGGCCTGTTAGGCCATTCCTTTCTGCTTTCAGAAAGGGTGGCTAACAGGATATGATCAAATCATTCACCAATACGTTTAATGCATTCTACATTATTATTCTTTATCCTTCATTCTACATTCTACAAAATACAAACATAAAATCCCACTACTCCAATAGCACCACCAAAGCCTATAATGGGAATCGTTTCATCTCTATCACTAGTGGCATCAGCTTTATTCTGGTCTAGATAAAGAATTTCTGTTTTGTTTGGGTCTCTCTCTTTCTCTTGCAATGATTCTTGAACATTGAATTGTGGATCTCCTCTGCATTTCTCCTCTGATGTCTCCACTGTGGCCACCTCGTTACTGTCGCAGAGGTTGCTAACAGATTTCAAGGTTTTTTTTCATTGTGTCTGCACCTTTCTCCCCTGCAGTCATTACCTCAGCTTTCAGTTCCTGTTCTGTGCACCTGACATCTTCTTTTGGAAGGAAACAAAATGTCACCAGTACCTACAGTTTCCTGAAATACCAAAAAAAACCCAAAGAACCACTAAGTTACAAGACATTTGTCACACTGTGTCACGTTTGTAGTTTAACAGCTTTAAAGATGGACCTCTTTGAATCTGAACTTCTACTGTCATTAAAACTTATCTGACCTCCCTCCTAATTTACCACGATCATGAAAATTAAAAATGATAAAAAAATACAAGAAAGCTTAAAATAAACAATCAATATTACCCATCAGTTATAAAAAACTAAAAACTGAATTCTGCCAAGCCTGTTGATAAGCCCCTAGAGCAGCAGGGTTGAAACGTGTCGGGGTTGGGGGAGGGCAGAGCTTATCCCCACCAGAGTTATCTCCTAGTTTAAGGGCCTGAAACCTGTAAGTCAAAATCCCACATTCCCCTCACACTAACAGCAGAACCCCAGTGACTTCCAGAGGATGAACGAGGTTTGCAGGATATGGAATTAAGTCAGAGATGCGAGTAACAGAAAGGAGTTTCCTTATTCTTCATGCAGTATAGAAATGTGCACAGAGGTTTGCCCAACAGCCTAGCCAAGGCCTCGTCCCAAGGAATTTCAGGATTCTGTTAAGTAGAACTGGTGGAAACAGAAACTGTTACAAACAGAAAGCCTGAGGTTGGGGACAGGTGATCAGGGATTGAACGAACGGGAGGCGGGTTTCTAGGTGGTCACAGCAGGCAGGCAGCACCTACTTAATGGTGAATCTGCCTTTAAATCTCTGGAGCCTCTGTCCTGGAGACATCCGTGGGACAGGGCACAGTACAGTGAATCAGCTTTCTACTCCCCAACCCACTGTGGCCCCCATTGCCACTCCTGATCCGATGGGGGAGGGAGGCACATGGGGGAGCTGACCCCACACCCATTGATCTCCTCTGCACCTGCCTGCCTGACGTTGGGGAGGCAGCCCCTGGGACCAAATGAGTGAAACTTCCAAGCCAGGGAGCAGAGAGGACCCTTATCTGCTGACCATGTGTGTGTGGGGACAATATAAAGGTTCCCTTCCAACAGCTCAAGCCGCACACGCCCCTCTCTTGGCAGCCTCCTCCTTACCCTCATTTCCCCTATGGGAAAGCAGCTGTTCCTCCCCTACCTCTCCCTGCGGAGCTAAAGCACCAGCCCCTCCCTGCGGCTCCCAGCTCTTTGGTGCCTGTGCTGTTTGTTTACCTCTTTAGTCCCTGGCTCCAGCAAGTGCTCTGCAGGGAGCAGGGGGCTCGGCAGGCAAACCCTGTAGGTGTCAACCCCCCTCAGTTTTCTGTCAGGGTTTGCCTGCCAAACCCCTCTTCCCTGGGTATGTGGCCCTGTGTGCCCCTCTGTGTGTCATCTCTCTGCAGGAGGATGGGAGCAGGGTGCAGTGCCTCCAGTTAGCATGGTGTTCACCTCTGTGGAGCCAAGTGTGCGCTCTGCTACCCGCCGGCAATGCTGGGGGAAAGACAAAGCCCTTTCATGGACAAGTGTGAGGCTCTTAGGGGATGATAGTGCACGTCCATCCCCACCACAATCTAGATAGCAGGGAAACTTCAAGCCCCCAGCCAGGACACAGAGCTGCTGGCATGCACACCCCTCCTCATAGAATAGAATATTAGGGTTGGAAGAGACCTCAGGAGGTCATCTAGTCCAATCCCCTGCTCAAAGCAGGACCAACACCTACTAAATCATCTTTGTCAAGCCAGGCCTTAAATACTTCTAAGGATGGAGTTTCCACCACCTCCCTAGGGAAGTTGGGAACCCATTCCAGTGCTTCACCACCCTCCTAGTGAAACAGTGTTTCCTAATATCCAACCTAGACCTCCCCCACTGCAACTTGAGATCATTGCTTCTTTTTCTGTCATCTGCCACCACTGAGAACAGCCTAGCTCCATCCTCTTTGGAAATCCCTTCAGGTAACTGAAGGCTGCTATCAAATCCCCCCTCACTCTTCACTTCTGCAGACTAAATAACCTCAGTTCCCTCAGCCTCTCCTCAAAAGTCATGTGCCCCAGCAACCTGGTCATTTTTGTTGCCCTCCGTTGGACTCTCTCCAATTTGTGCACATCCCTTCTGTAGTGGGGGGACCAAAACTGGACACAATACTCCAGGTGTGGCCTCACCAGTGCCAAATAGAGGGGAATAATCACTTCCCTCGATCTGCTGACAATGCTCCTACTAATACAGCCCAAAATGCCGTTAGCCTTCTTGGCAACAAGGGCACACTGCTGACTCATATCCAGCTTCTCATCCACTGTAATCCCCAGATGCTTTTCTGCAGAACTGCCACTTAGCCTGTCGGTCCCCAGCCTGTAGCGGTGCATGGGATTCTTCCTTCCTAAGTGCAAAACTCTGCACTTGTCCTTGTTGAACTTATCAGATTTCTTTTGGCCAAATCCTCCAATTTGTCTAGGTCACTCTGGATCCTATCCCTACCCTCCAGCATATCTACCTCTCCCCCAGCTTAGTGTCATGTGCAAATTGGCTAAGGGTGCAATTAATCCCATCATCGAGATCAGTAATGAAGACGTTGAACAAAACCAGCCCCAGGACTGACCCCTGGGTCACTCTGTCACAGTGGATAGATATCTGGCTGGATTGTTGGGCTCAATGGGTAGTGATCAATGGCTCGATGTCTAGTTGGCAGCCAGTATCAAGCAAAGTTCTGTCCTTGACTCCGTGGGTCCTGCATTTCCTGACAGATTTTTCTAGCCTCATAGGCTCACTGTGACCTTCCACATAGCCCTTCTCTCTCTAGAGGCAAGGGTCACATTCTACTGAGCCATTTTTACCATAAGCCAGCAAGGGAGGTCATACATCAGCAGATACCAGTCCAACCATTTCTTTCATTGGATCTTTGGAATGTCATATCTGAATTTTTCATTTTTTAACTTCAAAGCAGTTCACCTCAATTAGAAACCAAGTATTTTCCACTATTTCCGCCTTTGAAAACACTACCATTATTTATCTGATCCCTTTTATTAGGACTTAATTGGACAATAGCTTGTTTAGCCTTGTCCATGTAATTCATAATTTGAATGAGGTGTGTTTCCTTTCGAGTTAATAATTGTTTTAATTGTAGTCCCAGAGGGGGAATATATACCAGAAACATTGGAGTGTTTTGGATAATCATTAGATGAGGGAGATCAGGCAGTAAATGCTCCCCCCTCCCCCCCGGGAAGAAGTTGGATTAAAGGGGTGGATTATTGTCCAAGGTATTGCAATAGGAATTATTTACATTATTTTAAGATATATACAATATAAGATTAAGAAATTAAAAGAAAGAGAAGAATTGCCTGTACAGGCAACATGTACCCATAATGCCTATGCTACAGGTATATCAGGAGGTAGAACATCATTATGAACATAGAATCATAGGACTGGAATGGACCTTGAGCGTTCATCTTGTCCAATCCCCTGCATTCATGGCATGTCTGCACACATCCACTATCCACCCCCTCATCTATGTAATGGGGGGGGGTTATGCAATCACCCCATCAAAGGGAGATTTGTTGCCTATAAGGCCAGTGTGCTAGCTTGACATATTGCAAAATGTGTTTTCTTTATTGGTTTGATTGATTATATTATTTTCTTGGCTTTTTGTTTATGTTGAGTTCCAGTATATGTTATCCATAATAGTTATTCATCATAGTCGGTTGTAATGCAAGGAACCTACAGGCATGTATCCTGTATGATTAGCTAGAGCAAGTTAGTATGTCGCTTTACAACCTTTGGTATAGATAAATGGCCTACCAGTTACCCCTTTTGACTTTGGGGAACTGAACTAAGAATTGAATATGTTTACAAAAGGTCTGGGACAGACCGGTAACTGCAGGGTACACAACAGAATATGAAAATCATAAGAGTCAGAAATTAGGCCAAAGGTAACGGTTTTGGGGATGAGATAATTTATATTAATATTATGAATATATATCATAATATGTTAGCCTATAGAGTAAGTGTACCCGAAGATTTATCTGGTTGAGGAAATAAGATTTGGGCTGGAAGATTGTACCTGATTATTGCAGTGCCAGGACCCTACAAGAGGGCAAACAACCATGCAGGAGGGTCAGTCTTTCTGTCTCCTATCAAGCTATCATTCAGCTTTGCAATATAACTTACACTCAAACCTAATCCCTACTAACTTGGGAAACTTGGCCCTTCAAATTCATTGGGCATTCCAGAGACAAGGCTGCTCCTCTATCTCTGTAACATTCCCCGCTGGTGTTATCGAGACCGGTGATCTGCTAGGTCACTCCAATCCTTGATTCTGGAAGCCAGCCTTAAGCCTGCTCTGCTGTGAGATCCCCCACTCCTGGGCTGTTCACGCACAGCCTCTGCTATGTAAGATGCTCCTTGCATTATTCAACCGAATGACACTAGCCAATATCTCCGGTTCCGAACATAACCCTAGGAACCTCCATTTTGCAGTGTCCAGTTATTCCTGCTGGATGCTGCAAATTTATATGAGTTCATCAATTAAAAAAATAAATTGATAAGTACCAGGCCTGTTATCCCAAGGGGAGTCTCTGACATGCTTCAAACCAAACGCACTGCTTCAGGTAGAATAAATAAACACATTTATTAACTACAAAGATAGATTTTAAGTGAGTATAAGTCAAAACATAACAAGTCGGATTTGGTCAAATGAAATAAAAGCAAAACACATTCTAAGCTGATCTTAACACAGTGCCCTTACAAATGTAAATGCTTCACACCACAGGCTGGTTGCCCTTCAGCCAGGCTGTCCCCTTTGATCATTCATTTTGATAAAGAACTTAACATTCTGATAAAGTCCTCAGCATAAGTCTCCTTGCCACACACACCACGAGGGTCTGCTCACATCGTTGAACTCTGAGTTTTCTAACCCTGTAGCCTGAATTGGGACAAGAACCTAAATATCTTCTCATCAGATCATTGGTGAGCTGTAACTAACTAGCCCATAAATTCAGGTCAACAATTTACTAACTAACACAAAGAATGTTTTCTAAAAGTTCCTCTTGCATCTTGAAAGACAGTTTTCTCAAATGGACTTGATAAAAACAAAACTGTGCAACATCTGCAGCATTGCTAACAAGTAGTGACAGAACCAAAAGAGCAAATAAGCAAAGTTCACTAGAGTCTTTGTCCTCAGCGGCATTCATGTGTTCGAGAACTTCAACCCAAACATGCTCAACTTGACTGTCCTGAGTATGAGGCCAGTGAACCATAAGCAAAACTCTCCACTACTGCTCCAACTGTCCAAAGGCTCCACAAAACAATGGCAAAAATGAGAGATTGCCTAATCTAGGTCACGAAAGATTTGGTACTGCAAACAATTCAATCACCTGGATGTTTGGTGGCAATCCCTGTTTCATCTGTTTCACAAACTCCAAGATGAAATCTCGACACCTACTCTTGACATCTTTGACAACAGGAATGGGTAGTGTGTGTTTTGAAAACTGCACCTAAAAGCGACTTCAAAATCGACTGCACAAAGCGGTAAGTAATTTGGCACAAAGGTGAAGCTGTAGTTTAACACAGCAGTCCCATTCTCAAAAATGCAGTTTCACATCTCTCACCAATAAGCTTTAGTAAAATGTCCTCAATTCCTGCAGCAGCTTTTGTGTATTAGCACTTTCAAACTGAAACACGTGCTTTATCATCCAGGCTTCCTGAAGTATTGGACCTACAAAAATCAGGTAAATTTTGTTCAGCAGATTTTATTTGTCTTGGCTATCAGAAAGTGTAGCTTCCGTTTGTCACACAGGGACTAATGGAAAGCCACCTTGCTTCAGAAAGCTGCAGTATTTTCTTGTGGTCTGGAAGTATTGGAAAGTGTGCATGAGAGGGTGTCTAGGATTGGAGGCTGATGGGTGACATTGAAAGAGTTCAAGTGATTGTCAGATAGAGGGAACTCAGCAACGGAGAGAGTAGTGCTTCGTGATGGAGTGATAAGACGTTAGGTGTGAGGAGCTTCTAAGACTGTGAACTTCCAAAATGCTGAGCTCAGCCAAAATGGGACAGAGCACCCTTGATTAATGAGGAGAAATCCTTTCCCAATCTTGTCAGACAGGATTAAAGTCAATGACCCCTGGTGATCATATTCTGCAGATGTATTTGACCACTTTGTCACAAAGCTCTTTGGTTTTGACCCCATAAATGACAGGGTTGAGCATGGGGGGGATGAGGAAATTGATGTTTGCCAAGATAATGTCAACATGGGGAGCGATGCCCTGACCAAACTGCTGTGTTAGAGAGGAGAAGACGGAGGGAGAATAAGAGGTCAGTATCACACAGATGTGGGCTGTGCAGGTGTTGAGGGCCTTCTGGTGGGCTTTCTTGGAGGAGATTCTGAGGACGGCCCTGACAATCAGACCGTAGGACAGGGCAATGAGTGTCAGGTCTGACCCAATGACTACAAACACTATCACCAAGTTGTACGTCATGTGGATTGTGATGTCTGCACACAACATCTTCGCCACAGCTAAATGCTCGCAGTACGTATGAGGGATAATGCGGTTGGCACAGAATGGCTGCCTGCTGAGGAGCAGGAGCGGAGGCAGAACAAAGAGAACAGCTCTTATCATACCCACTAGCCCTAGCTTAGCTATTCGTGCATTGGTGAGGATGGTGTCATATCTCAGAGGGTTACATATGGCAACATAGTGATCGAAGGCCATTGTCACAAGGACAGCTGAGTGCATAACACCAACCGCGTGAAGGAAGAACATCTGGGTGAAGCAGCCACCCACAGTAATGCCTTTCCAATTGAACCAAAATATAAACAAAGCCTTCGGCACGATGGTGGTAGATGTGGCGATTTCTATGAATGCCAGCATGCAGAGCAGCAGGAACATCGGCTTGTGCAGGGTCTGCTCTTTGCCTACAACAAACAGAACAGTGAGATTTCCCAACAGGCCAATAATGTAGAACACAGAAAAAGGGATGGCAATCAGGACATGGGCCGCTTCCAGGCCAGGGATGCCCATTAGGATGAATGTTGAAGGGTCAGAGGTGGTGAGGTTGAAAGATGCCATGAGGTGGTCAGGCTCAGAAATGCTCCAGGTGTCTGTGAAGGGAGAGAAACACAGTGATGGGGATTACACATGTAGTAACAAATAGTACAGTAAATATTCGCGGCCAATGGGAGTGCAGAGCCGCTGCTCGGGGCGGGGGCAGCACACGGAGCCCCATGGCCCCCCTGTCTAGAAGCCGGACCCACTGGTTTAACATCTTTGCCCTTGGTTTAATGTCTGTTTCCCAGTGGCCCACTGTTCCAGGAAGCTGCCAGTGGCTCCTGCACATGGCAGCTGTATTTATCTAGTCCCTCTCATGTTCCAGGGTTACCCACTCTCATTATATAATGTGCAAACTTCTCAGCTTGCTAATCATTCCTGTGTAGCAGTCCCCAAAGCCACACAAACTGTGCATGGGTATAACAAGAGCATTTACCTCTCTCTGTGTGAGATTTCTCACCAGTGAGACACAGTCACTGATCTGCCACCAGTCAAGGGAGCAGGCATGACAGGAGGCACCACACCCCATGCAGATGAAGAGCTGTGGGGAGCGTGGGACGGCTTGTAGGTTGTGGGAGCCAGAGATGACTGGACAGCTTGGAGAAGACACTGGCGAGAGCCTACCATATATGGACAGTTAAGGTGATGATCAGTTAGAAACAACTGTCAGCTAAGTTAAACTTGGCTACTATGTAAAAGCAAGTGTGTTATTGTTGTACTTCATTTACAATGTGGATAACATTGCTAAACTCTTAAACCAACACAGAGGTAAAAAATCAACAAACGAATGGCAGCAAACAACATGAAGGCTTGGAAAAAACAAATTGGTAAAAAAATTAAGTTACACGGTAATTACAAATTGGGTAAACAAATTCCCTGGTAGTACCAGTCACACTTTGGGGTCAGTGACACTGAGTCCTAATTAAGGCACATGTTATTCAAAACAATCTTGTTCAGTATCTGGGTACCAACACTAAATCCTAACACAGCAATATTTAATAAATTGGTTACTGTCCATTCAGTAACTTATCTGAAAAACAGCATCCACAAGAAACACCTGGATCTATGTCAGCTACGGGTGTATCACAGAGCAATGCAACCCATGGTACAGAGAAGCCAGCCGTTCCTCTTTCTTGCCCAGTACAGTTTACCAGAGGGTAACAGCCAGCAATGAGGGTAACCTACAACATGATTGGACAGTACTGTGTAGTAACCAATTGCAAGACGTATAGATATATAAAGGCCTCATTTGTAATGTCACTGCTCCCAATTTCTGTTTTACGTCTCCTACACACAGCACTGTGGGACACATTATAAAAAAGTCTATCCCAGTATTTCAGAACACTCAGTCTAGTACCAATAATAATCCAGGTGGTAACTGTTAAGTGCCCTGACAGGAGTGTGTCGCTATCTGCAGTACCACAAGCGCCAAACTACGCCACCCGGACTGGAAAAGGATTGTTCTGTTTGGATATAAAGTGCTGTCATATGTACGCATACATATATGCATATATATCCATTTGTAACATAGAAATATATACACCATAGCCATATTATCCATCCATATTACTTATCTAAATGTGCCCCCAAGGCTCAATCATAAAACTACATTCCTCAGTCATGGTCCCGGGCCTAACATTAGAAACCATTGGAAAATAAAATCTGTCCATCAGTCGTACAAGGGAATGTGCAGACTAAGGCACAGATGGGGCATAACTGTGTGGATGGGAAAGTAAGGTGGCCACATAACAGTGCTTAGCCCAGTGGGCCATCTTCAGTCCAGGCATTATGCTTTTCCGAGATGATGAGTCAACAAATAGTGGGGGAATGTAGTAAGAAGAGAGCCTGAAACATAAGCCCTTGTATCAGAGGCCTGGTATGAGGCCTGAGGCCTGGGCTAATGTAGGAGTCAAATCTTTATTGATAGAAAGCAAAGACAATCTGTGAGCAAGAGGCAGGCCCTGCTCACAAAATCTGGCAAGAACAGGGCTGATATTGCAGAAATACACATTCCTAAGAAGTGCTAGGCACAGATCACTCACACAAACACATCCCGATATCAAGTGGTATCAGAACATCCAAATATCAAGGATGCTACAAAAACATTCCCCAAGCATAACAGGAACACGCTGACCCCTCCTAAAAGATAAGGTCTATACATAAATAGCCACGTCAGGGGGCAGTACGTAACTTGTTTGTGTCGGGGTACTAAGATGTATCTCAGATGGAGTGTCTTTGTCTAGCCTAGTGGGGAACGTAGAGTCCCGCCATTCACTGAGCTGGTCCATTCTTACGGGCATACATGTATTAGTGGTCCTGTAGAGTCTGTGGAATACTAGTACTGTGTTTTGTCGACAATAATCCTGGCTGGGAGCCTTCGTACCTTAGCAGATCTTGTGGTCATTGGACTTCAAAGAGAAACATTTGCAAATTTAACACCATTAATCTGGGCTTGAATAGGGACTGGGAGTGGCTGGCTCATTACAGAAGCAGCTTTTCCTCTCCTAGAATTGACACCTCCTCATCTATTATTGGGAGTGGACTACATCCATCCTGATTGAATTGGCCCTGTCAACACTGGTTCTCCACTTGCGAAGTAACTCCCTGCTCTCCATGTGTCAGTATATAATGCCTGCAGCTGTAACTTTCACTCCATGCATCTGAAGAAGTGAGGTTTTTACCCACGAAAGCTTATGCCCAAATAAATCTGTTAGTCTTTAAGGTGCCACCAGACTCCTTGATGTTTTTGTAGATACAGACTAACACGGCTACCCCCTGATACTTGTTATCCTGATTGTTTTCAACCCTAAACCTGTGAGTTTGAGATTTCAGCAACTTTCCTGTCAGTTCTTCTTTGGTCCGAACGAGCTCACCCATCCTTAGAGGCCACAGGAAAACTCCAGTTGAAGTCACTGGAGGCTCATGGCCGGTGTAAATCAAGCCATTTATTTAAGTCCCTACATGTGGATTTAGGGTGAACCCCTGGCTGTGTTGGAAGTTTTGCCCCAGAACTCCATGGGACTAAGATTTCACCCTTAGTGTTTAAGTTTCGGCTCCGAGCTGTGAAAATCATGGCTTCACGTCCTGCTACAGAGAGCGTTGTTCTGTATGGCACTGAAAGAGTCAGAAGGAAACCCCCAGTTTATGTGGTGCTCTGAGACCCGGCAAGAAAGATGTGGATTTCAAAACACATGGGCCCGGATATTTCTCTCAGGGAGGCCAGTGTCAATCTGGAGTGACCCAGTGAAGGCAGAATGTGAGAGCAGAATCTGGCCAGTGTGTGGCCTTTTCTTGTTGTGATCCCTCTGGTAACACAAATACCCACTGCAGAGGCTTTGGCCACACTATTTAACAGTGCAGTGAAATTGCTGAATTGGAAAACTTGAGTGAACCAGAGGAAAATCCACATAAAGCACAAAAAGGAATCTACTGAGACAGATAGACGGACACAGTATCACACAAGGAACTTATCTTAACAACAAATATTTGTCTAAACTATTTCCAGTATATTTATAATTCCAGTTTGACCAGGTCAATCCCTTGGTGTTTCTGACAATACTAAACAGTTCAAGTCGCCGTCCTGGTGAATTCCTGCCCAGCTGGTTTTTTACTTGAATCCTTGAACTCTTCCTGAGCCCTTAGTACTAACTTTAATGCAGAAACAGGCAACTCACCGAAATCCTGCTCAGCAGAGAGAGGAAATCGCCTTACGGCGACAGAAAGGCAGAGCCCCAAGAATCAGTGTATGAATCTCAAGTGTCTGACAGTTTCTGTGCTGGACAGCGACCTTTATCATTCCCCTGTACAGTCCCTGCAGACTCTCAGGTTGGCCTGGACTCCAAGATTATTCCCTTGGGTCCCGGAGCAGTGGGAAGAGCAGAAAATAGACCCTAGAGAACTTCAGCCTGAGAGCCTCCCCCGGGAGTGAAGAAATGATTTTGGCTTGTTTATATTCATTGTGGAACAAAGTGATGCTGCCTCCATGGCTGAATCTGCCCGGCAACTAATGATGATATCTCAGTCCTTCTCCCCCAGCCAATGAGAGCTGCGGGGAGCGGTGCCTACAGCAGACATTGCTGGCAGCATCTGCCTGTGTTTCTCCTCTGCAACCCACAGTGGGGAGGGTCTCGGGCTGCAGATGGCCCGTGGGCCGGGACTTTGAGACCCCTGGCTTAGATGTACTTATTTATCTATCAGCATTTCCATTCTGCTGCCCATCGTCATAGAATCTGAACATTTTCTCCTCCCCTCCCGGCTGACGAGCCCTGCGCTGAATCCCTGAGAACACAACATGCACATGGAAATGCTCTCGCTCATCCTTGTTTCTAACACGGAGTAATAGCCCCTCTCATCTGATTGCCCCTGCTTAGTCATAAACCCCCCATAGGGCGATATCGTGCCATGGGCAGGAGCAGCTTCCAGAGACCCTTCAGTGATCAGCATGTGCCCTGAAGCCTGGGGACTGCTAGAGTCACTGCACAGGCTGTAATTAGGATAGGGAGGGTAGAGGGAGATGTTCAGAGGCACAGATGTGAGTTAGGTGTCCAGTCTTGGCCTTCACAACATCCTCTGGCAAAGAATTCCACAGAATAGTTCCAAAGAGTTCTTGGCACTTAGATCCATCAATGGCTATTAGTCAGGATGGGCAGGGATGGTGTCCCTAGCCTCTGTTTGCCAGAACTTGGGAAGGGGCGACAGGGGATGGATCACTTCATGATTACCTGTTCTTTTCATTCCCTATGAAGCACCTGGCATTGGCCACTGTAAGAAGACAAGAACGGCCATCCTGGGTGAGATGCATGGTCCATCTATCCCAGTATCCTATGTTCTTATAAAGGGCAAAATGTTTAGGGGTTCCTTTGTCACAGGTTTTGCTTATCTCTCTAGAATCATGCCATGATGGAAGGTATTTCCCGAGCCAGATCCTGTGGAGAATATTTAGCTAATGCATATAATTGTAGGATATAATTCTTCTGCTCTCCTCTGCACTGATTAGGCCTCAATTGGAGTATTGTGTCCAGTTCTGGGCGCCACATTTCAGGAAAGAGGTGGACAAATTGGAGAAAATACAGAGAAGAGCAACAATTTTTTCTATCTTCCCTCATAGGTCATGTATTCTAGACCTCTAATCATTTTGAGAAGAGCAACAAAAATGATTAAAGTTCTAGAAAGCATGGCTGATGAGGGTAGATTGAAAAATTGGGTTTGTTTAGTCCGGAGAAGAGAAGACTGAGAGGGGACATGATAACAGTTTTCAAGTACACAAAAGGTTGTTATAAGGAGGAGGGAGAAAAAATTGTTCTTCTTAACCTCTAATGATAGGACAAGAAGCAATGGGCTTAAATTGCAGCAAGGGAGGTTTAGGTTGGTGTGGTGGGGCGATTGCCCCACGCCCAGAGAGGGTGGGCTGCAGCAGGCCTAGGCACCTGCGCAGACGCACAACCAATCAGGGAAGGGCTTACAGAGAGCCAATCAGAGGACAGATTGGGGCCAGCCAATCAGGGCTCGGTTTAGCCATATAAAAGACTGCCCAGAGCAGGAGCAGTCAGTCTGTCCCAGGCCTTCAGAGGGGCCCCCACTGCCATGGCAGATCGGAGCTCTGGGTCCCACCACCGACTGTGGGGGCTAAGAGCTGCTGGGTCCTTCTCCACCCATGGCAGCTGAGAGCGCGGGGGCCCCCACAAGCTGACAGCTCTGGTGCACTGCACGGGGGCTGACGTGGAAAATGTCACAGAGGTCTCTGAAAGTCACAGAATCCTTAACTTCCGTTGCATAATCTTCCCCATTTACCACAGCGAGTTGTTCATGGGCTTGGCTAAGGATAAGTGGTTGAACCGCAGCGACTGAGGCAGTGACCACATGTTGGGCAGGAGGCACAACAGTCGCTGACTTGCTCCAGACTGTAGAGTTGTTCTCCCCTGGGCTCAGAATGTCAGCCGGCTGTTGTCAAGTGCTGAAGGCTGGAATGTCGTCGCCTCGGTAATGCTGTTCAGGCTGCTCAGTGCTTCTGTCCTTGGAGCTCCAGTGTTATCAGTATTAACAGACAAGGCAGCCTGCTCATTCTGCGACCTTGATGTTACTCATAAAGAAAAACCACAGGCACGGTTCGGTGACAAAGGCACTCGGCCAGGTTTATTACCCTCTAGGTATAAATCTAGCACTCTGGAGATGAACCAAATGAGCCTATGAAATTCCTCTCCCAGGTGGTAATACCCCAAGAAATACTTACTGATCAAGGACCTAACTTCACTTTACAACTAATGAAAGGCCTGTGCAGTCTAAATGAGGGTAACAATATTTGGAATGTTGATCTACCATCCCCAAACTGATGAATTGATGGAGCGATTTCACTGAACTTTGATGGTGACGTTAAGGTATTTTGTAACCTCAGAATCCAAACACTGGCACCAACTCTTCCCTAACCTCCTTTCTGCTATCAGGAATGAAGTCTGAAGTCTCCAAGGTTTCTCCCTTTGAACTGCTGTCTGGGAAGCAGCCAAAGGGTTTCCAGTCCTCCTTGGAGAAACACAGAACAGCAAAGACCCCAGACAATGAACATAGGCCAATACATTCTTTAATTAAGAAATCACCTCAAGACTTTACAGGCATTTGCTAGAAGAATTTGCTAAATGCACAACAGGTACAAGAGAAGACCTATAACTAGGGAGTCCAGCCACAAGGGATCGCACTGGGTGATTGAGTGACTTGCTCCAGTTCAAATTACTGGTTCAATGGTAGGGACCGTTTGAGGTGGTGAGGCATTTGAGCCTCATCAACTATGAGGTCCAGCATCCAGAAAAGAAAAAGGAGACTCAGATAAGGACATAAGAGTGGCCACATAGGGTCAGGCCAATGGTCCATCTACCCCAGTATCCTGTCTTCTGTCAGTGGTCAATTCCAGGTGCCCCAGAGGGAATGAACAGAACAGGTAATCATCAAGTGATCCATCCCATGTCACCCCTTCCCAAGTTCTGGGAAACAGAGGCTAGGGACACTTCATGGCATAGTTTTGCATCCCTGCCCATCCTGGCTAATAGCCATTGGGGGACCTATCCTCCATGAACTTATCTAATTCTTTATCAAACCATGTTATAGTCTTGGCTTTCAGAACATCCTCTGGCAAAGAGTTCCAATAGTTGTCTGTGTGTTGTGTGAAGAAATACATCCTTTTCTTCATTTTAAACCTGCTGCCTATTAGTTTCCCGAACAAACTATGTTCATTTATCAGAGTAGCAGCCGTGTTAGTCTGTATCCGCAAAAAGAACAGGAGCACTTGTGGGACCTTAGAGACTAACAAATTTATTAGAGCATAAGCTTTCGTGGACTACAGCCCACTTCTTCGGATGCATATAGAGTGGAATAAATATTGAGGAGATATATATACACACATACAGAGATAATGTCACAGCTAACCTGGTGGCTGAACTTTGTGACTTTGTCCTTACCCACAACTATTTCACATTTGGGGAAAATATATACCTTCAAGTCAGCGGCACTGCTATGGGTATCCGCATGGCCCCACAATATGCCAACATTTTTATGGCTGACTTAGAACAACGCTTCCTTAGCTCTCGTCCCCTAACGCCCCTACTCTACTTGCGCTACATTGATGACATCTTCATCATCTGGACCCATGGAAAAGAAGCCCTTGAGGAATTTCACCATGATTTCAATAATTTCCATCCCACCATCAACCTCAGCCTAGATCAATCCACACAAGCGGTCCATTTCCTGGACACTACTGTGCTAATAAGCGATGGTCACATAAATACCACCCTATACCGGAAACCTACTGACCGCTACACTTACCTACATGCCTCCAGCTTCCATCCAGGACACACCACACGATCCATTGTCTACAGCCAAGCTCTAAGATATAACCACATTTGCTCCAATCCCTCAGATAGAGACAAGCATCTACAAGATCTCTATCAAGGATTCTTAAAACTACAATACCCACCTGCTGAAGTGAAAAAACAGATTGACAGAGCCAGACGAGTACCCAGAAGTCACCTCCTACAAGACAGGCCCAACAAAGAAAATAACAGAACACCACTAGCTGTCATCTTCAGCCCCCAACTAAAACCTCTCCAGCGCATCATCAGAGATCTACAACCTATCCTGAAAGATGATCCTTTACTCTCACAGATCTTGGGAGACAGACCTGTCCTTGCTTACAGACAACCCCCCAACCTAAAGCAAATACTCACCAGCAACCACACATCACTGAACAAAACCACTGACCCAGGAACCTATCCTTGTAACAAAGCCCGATGCCAACTCTGTCCACATATCTATTCAAGTGACATCATCATAGGACCTAATCACATCAGCCATACCATCAGGGGCTCGTTCACCTGCACATCTACCAATGTGATATATGCCATCATGTGCAAGCAATGCCCCTCTGCCATGTACATTGGCCAAACCAGACAGTCTCTCCGCAAAAGAATTAATGGACACAAATCTGACGTCAGGAATCATAATACTCAAAAACCAGTGGGAGAACACTTTAACCTGTCTGGTCATTCCATGTCAGACCTGCGGGTGGCTATCTTACAACAGAAAAACTTCAAAAACAGACTCCAAAGAGAGACTGCTGAGCTGGAATTGATATGCAAACTAGACACAATCAACTCAGGATTGAATAAGGACTGGGAATGGCTGAGCCATTACAAACATTGAATCTATCTCCCCTTGTAAGTATTCTCACACTTCTTATCAAACTGTCTGTACTGGGCTACCTTGATTATCACTTCAAAAGTTTTTTTTCTCTTACTTAATTGGCCTCTCAGAGTTGGTAAGACAACTCCCACCTGTTTATGCTCTCTGTATGTGTGTATATATATCTCCTCAATATATGTTCCACTCTATATGCATCCGAAGAAGTGGGCTGTAGTCCACGAAAGCTTATGCTCTAATAAATTTGTTAGTCTTTAAGGTGCCACAAGTACTCCTGTTCTTGTTATGTTCATTTATGTGTCTGACAGCTTTGTTCTTTATTATAGTTTCAACCAGTTTGCCCGGTACAGAAGTCAGGGTTACCCCCCTGTAATTGCCGGGGTTACCTCTGGAGCCCTTTCTAAAAATTGACATCACATTAGCTATCCTCCAGTCATTTGGTACAGAAACTTAATGTAAATGATAGGTTACAGACTGCAGGACTATTAACTGTAATTTCACATTTGAGTTCCTTCAGAACTCTTGGGTGAATAGCATCTAGTCCTGCTGACTTATTACTGTTTAGTTTATCAATTTGTTCCAAAACCTCCTCTAATGACACCTCAATCTGGGACAGTTCCTCAGATTTGTCACATAAAATGAATGGAATCTCCCTCACATCCTCAACCGTGAAAACCGATGCAAAGAATTCATTTAGTTTCTCTGCAATGGCCTTATCATCCTTGAGTGCTCCTTTAGTATCTCGATTGTCCAGTGTCCCCATTAGTTGTTTAGGAGGCTTCCTGCTTCTGATGTACTTGAATTTTTTTTTTTTTTTTTTTTTTGCTATTTCTTTTTGAGTCTTTGGCTAGCTGTTCTTCAAATACTTTTTTGGCCTTCCTAATTATATTTTTACACTTCATTTGCCAGAGTTTATGCTCCTTTCCATTTTTCTCACTAGGGTTTAACGTCCACATTTTAAAAGATGCCTTTTTGCCTCTCACTGCTTCTTTTACTTTGTTGTTTAGCCATGGTGGCTCTTTTTTGGCTCTCTGACTATGTTTTTTAATTTGGAGTATACATTTAAGGTAAGCCTCTGTCCTGGTCACTTAGGACTGGGACTAGGGTGTCCCCACCCAGTGTACTCTCTTCACTGACTTACTGGTCACAACATTAAGTTCAAACTAAATAGAATTTATTAAACAGCAACTGTAAGAAAAATAAGGAAAAAATGGGAAATGTTCAAGGAAACAAGAGACCCCACTCTGTGGGTACAGGGACATCACAAACAGCTGTTTCTGGGATGTAAGGAAAGTTCACAATCTGTTCCTCACACGTCCCAGACCTCCGGCCGAGGCCCTGGCTGTGGTGTAGTGATACCGCAGGTCAGACACTTGCTCTGACAGTGGCCACACACACCGAGACTCTAGGTGGCAGGACCCTTCTCCCCAATATCTGCCCTTCCATCAGATTCATGTCCCCCCACTTCCCATGGCCCCACCTTGCTCTTCCCAGCCACTCTTTGTGCTCAGCTGTCGTGTTACTTGTGGCATGGCCGGCATCCACTATCCTGGCTCTGGCCCTGCAGCTTCCCGGTGGAGCTGAACCCTGGCTCCCCATTGACGTAGCTGGTCCATGCTGACCCAGCTCCTGGTTCTGGTCTGCTTCTGGCCCAGCTCTGCCTTCTGGGCTGCTTCGCTGGCCCTTATTTTTCTGGCTGCTGCTGCTCGACCTGCAGCTCAGCTTGAGGTGCTGGAAGTTTGTCAGACTTCTACTGCATTAATAGCCCAAATCACTGAAAAACTAACCTAAAAGTAACCCCATCTATGCCTTTAAACAAAGGGTTTTTTTATTAACACATTAGTCTATACTTCAAGTAACAAATGAAAGCTTTTCCTAGATACCTAGTACAGATTAGGTTAAAAAAAAAACCCTACAAGCCCCAGCAGAAGTACCTCCACCTTAGCAACAAAGTTATGAGATAACAATTAAATTCAAAATCAACCCCCCAATACTGGTACTTGTATCCCGATTGAGGGCTGGCAAACAAAAAACGGGAAATGATGGCATGAAAAATATCCCCAAATGAGCCCAAAATATATGCAGTGTAAAAACAACAATAACATTATTATATTATTTATTTCTAATTTCATTAAATGACGGTAGTCAGTGTCCATATTTTGAGTTGAATTGGTTTGTTACTGTTAGTTTCTGAAGGGCAACATTACATCCTCCTTGTCTTCGTTGGAAGTAGAATGCTTTTGCTGCTGGTCATGCATACCAGCAGTGACCAGTGCAATCATTTCTTTCCTTGGTGCAAACTCTTCACAACAGATTTGGTGTCATTGCATGTATACTGATAAAAACATCTTGTTGCCAGCTGAGAAAATAGTCTTTCAATCGCAGTGTTGCTAAAAGGTAGCAACAGCAATAAAAGACTAAACAAGCCAAGTTAACTAAAGTCTTTGCCCCAGTGGCATCAATGTGTTCAAGTTCTTGAACCCAAAACTGGTCTACTTGATTTCTCTGAATATGAGGCCAGTGAACCATAGGCAAAACTCTCCACTGCTGTTCCAACTGTCCAAGGTCTCCACAAAACAATGGAAAAATTGAGATATCATAGAATCATAGAATATCAGGGTTGGAAGGGACCTCAGGAGGTCATCTAGTCCAACCCCCTGCTCACAGCTGGACCAATCCCCACATAATCATCCTAGCTAGGGCTTTGTCAAGCCTGACCTTATATACCTCTAAGGAAGGAGATTGCACCACCTCCCTAGGTAACCCTATCCAGTGCTTCACCACCCTCCTAGTGAAAAAGTTTTTTCTAATATCCAACCTAGACCTCTCCCACTGCAACTTGAGACCATTATTCCTTGTTCTGTCATCTGCTACCACTGAGTACAGCCGAGCTCCATCCTCTTTGGAACCCCCTTTCAGGTAGTTGAAAGCAACTATCAAATCCCCCCTCATTCTTCTCTTCTGCAGACTAAACAATCCCAGTTCCCTCAGCCTCTCATCATATGTCATGTGCTCCAGCCCCCTAATCATTTTTGTTGCCTTCCGCTGGACTCTTTTCAATTTTTCCACATCCTTCTTGTAGTGTGGGGCCCAAAACTGGACACAGTACTCCAGATGGGGTCACCAGTGTCAGCCAATCTAGGTCGTGAAGGACTTACTGCTGGAAGCAATTCAATCACCTGCACATTTGGTGGCAATCTCCATTTCATCTGTTTCACAAACTCCAAGATTACTCTTGACATCTACTTTTGACATCTTCGACAACAGGAATGGTTAGTGTGTATTTTGAAAGTTCCTGCTGAAAGCGACTCCAAAATCGATTGTGCAAAGCGATAAGCTATTGGACTCCAAGGAGATGTTATAGTTTACCACAGCAGTCTGTTACCCTGGTTTTTGAGAAGCCCGAGCAGTGGCAACTTAATTATTTCAATCCAGGGGGTGTCAGGAATAACTCAATGGGAACACAGCAATTCTGTTTGATCAAGGATTAAATGCAAGTAATCATGTTCTTGTCTAACACAGCAGTGTATTAGATTTAAGCGCGCACAGACATAAGCAATAGGTTAGAACATCCCAGATATTTACTTAACATCTGGAACTGTATTGAGTAATTAACAGCAGGTTCGCAGTGGCCAGTTGCTGGGAAGAGAAGGTGTCAGGAAAAATGTCTTTCAGGATGGCTTCAGAGAACTTCTCCAAAGTACACTGTATTAGCTAATCTTTTATAATTTCTACGAAGTTATAGGTCATAGTGACCCCAACTCGATTATCACTTTTCCTAACTTTCAATAAACTTCTAATATCAGAGGTTTCTGAACTCAAGATTTTCATCCATTATCACTTATTTACTTGTCTGTCCACTCCTCCCATTCTGATTAGCAGAAACTGCCAGCTAGATTTTGACCTTGCATCTAAAATCCTGCTTTCCAATTAACCCTATACTATGTAATGTTCTATTTTATTAATTCATAGTGGCTGAGTGCACATCATATGGTTGCAATTGGCTTGATCACTCTCTGGGATACACACCCCTCAAATACAGGGTACACAGTCCAGTTCTCAAAAACACACAGTTTCACAACTCTCAGCAATAAGCTCTAGTAGGATGTCCTCAATTCCTGCAGCAGAGTTCCTGTATTAGCACTTTCCAATGGAAACTTTTGGTGTATCCTTCCTGAAGGATTAGACATAGAAAAATCAGGTAAATTTTGCTCACCGGATCACTGTACATATAAGTCCAGCATTGTACTTGCTTTCCTTGTCTTTGGCTATCAGAAAGCATAGCTTCAGTTAGTCAGACTGATCAAGAACCCTGTTCAAAGAGGCTCTAATGGAAAGCCACCTTGCTTCAGAAACCTGTAATATTTTCTTGTGGTCTGGAAGTCACCGAAAGGCCGAGTGATAGGGTGTGTGGAGGTGGAGGCTGGTGGGTGATGCTAAAACAGATCAGGTTATGGTCAGAGAGAGGTAATTCAGCAACAGAGAGAGCTTGGTACTTGGTGACGGAGTGATAAGATGTTAGGTGTGAGGAGCTTCTCAGACTTTAAACTTCCACAATGCTCAGCTCAGCCATACTGGGACAGAGCACGATTGACGAGGAAGTATCCTGTCCCCCTCTTGTCACACAGGATTAAAGTCAGTGACCCCAGGTGAGTACATTCTGCAGGTGTATTTGCCCATTTTCTCACGAAGCTCTTTGTTTTTCACCCCATAAATGATAGGATTGAACATGGTGGGGAGAAGGAAATAGAGGTTGGCCAAGATGATGTGAATGTGGGGAGCGATGCCCTGACCGAACCGATGTGTCAGAGTGGAGAAGAAGAAGGAAGGATAGGACATCAACATCACACAGATGTGGGCTGTGCAGGTGTTGAGAGCTTTCTGGTGGGCTTTCTTGGAGGAGATTCTGAGGACAGCCCTGATGATCAGACTGTAGGATAAATCTGCAATGAGTGTCAGGTCTGACCCGTTGACTACAAACGCTATCACCAAGACGTACATCCTGTTAACAGTGATGTCCCCACATGATAGCTTTGCCACAGCCATGTGGTCACAGTACGTGTGGGGGATAATGCGGTTGGCACAGAATGGCTGCCTGCTCAGGAGCAGGGGCAGGGGCAGGATGCAGAGAACAGCTCTTATCAAACCCACTAGCCCTAGCTTAGCTATTCGTGCATTGGTGAGGATGGTGGTGTATCTCAGAGGTTTACATATGGCAACGTAGCGATCAAAGGCCATTGTCACGAGGACAGCTGAGTGCATCACAGTACCCGCATGAAGGAAGAACATCTGGGTGAGGCAGCCACCCACCGTAATGCCTTTCAAATTGAACCAAAGTATACACAGTGCATTTGGCACGATGGAGGTAGAGGTGCCAATTTCAGTGACTGCCAGCAGGCAGAGCAGCAGGTACATCGGCTTGTGCAGGGTCTGCTCTTTCCCTACAACAAACAAAAGCGTAAAATTTCCCAACAGGCCGATAATATAGAACATAGAGAAAGGGATGGAAATCCAGATGTGAGCAGCTTCCAAGCCGGGGATCCCCGTTAGTGTGAATGTTGAAGGGTCAGAGGGGGTGAGGTTGAAAGCTGCCATGAGGTGGTAGATGCGTTGATTGGGCTCAGAAATGCTCAAGGTTCCTGTGAAGGGAAAGAAACACAATGAGGTTGATTACACTTTATAACAAACAGTAGGATAAATATTTTATAGTTATTAACAATGTAGAAAAGGGGGTGAGCAGTGAGTTGCCAACATTTAGGGATGGCACCAGATTATTTAGGTCAAAGTGTAGTCCAGAGAAGCCCTCACAGGGAGCTAACCAAGCCAGGTGTATGGGCATCATGATGGCAGATGAACTTTGATGGTAATATCTGCCTCATGTATACCCATTGGAGGGAAAAGCTCAAACTCCTCAAACACCTTACAAGGTTCTAATTTAACCGTATGAACTCAGGATAGGGACCTGGGCATCATGGTACACAACTCTGTGAAACCCTGCTCACAGCGCAAGCATGGACAGAAACTAAGCAAATCTCTGGGATCCAGGAGGAGGGGGATGGGGAATCATACAGAAAATGCAATGCCATGAGATCGGTCAGTCAATATTTCACCCTCCTCTGGACTTCTCTGTGTAGTACTGGGCACCCTTCTCACACAGAATATGGCAGAACTAGAAAGGGCTCAGGGAAGGGCAATGAGAATGATCAAGGGTCCAGGGAAACTCTCATACAGAGAGGTATTGAAAAGACTGTGATTATTATCTTACAAATGATACGAATTAGATGGGAAATGATAAACATCTATAAAATACTGACTGGTAGAGAGTAGATCGAGAATGTGTTCTTCCTGTCTCATAGCACAAGATCAAGAGGACATTCAATTATCTGGAACATGGCAAATTCAAAACAGATAAAAAAAGAATGCTTTCTTCACCAAATGCATAATTAGATTGAGGAACTCATGGCCACCAGAGGTAGTTGAGATCATGAGCTAAGCAAGAATCAGGAAGGATGTGGACATTTACATGGATAGTGAGACTATCCAGTTAGAATAGTTACTGCTAAATAATTATTTTGGAAAGCCTATATGCCCATCTATTTCAGGGAGAAGCCAATCTCTAGCTGTTATGCATTAGGGTGACACCCTCAGGACTGTTCAGTCATCCACCTACTGCTGGGTTTCTTACACCTTCTTCTGCAGCACCTGGGGCTGTCACTATCAGAGAGAGGACACTGGTCTAGATGAACCATAGGTCTGATCCATGATGAAATTCCTGTGTTGGACAGAGGGAAACCCCAGCAGCAGCAGCTCAACGTCTGCATGGAAGGAGAGAGGGACAGACCCGGCGGGAGGGAGAAAGGACACAGAGAGGAAAAGAAGCCCGCATGAGTAACTCTTCATCAAAACAGTACAAAGCTTTAACATATCACAGCCTGTTAGAAACCCAAACACACCTTCCTGAGGCTGCTTTCCTGTGTTGGCAATTGCTGTCGTTGTCATGAGGCTGTAGTGGGGCTGCTCCTGGGAGGAGGGATGGTCCGGATGGGGGATGGTGTCAGAGACAATCTGCTACAGTGTGGTCCACATTATGTTACTGACTGAGACACCCCCCATCCTCATGAGGCCTCGTTACACCTCTTTGGACTATGCGTTAGGCAGGATTTCTATTCCCTATTTTGTACGGTTTCAGGGCTCTGTGCCACTGTGATCTGGATACTGCATGTCTTCTCTCCCCCCCACCCACCCACACATTGCATGTTCCTGGACTTCCACCAGTGAGACTTCCAACACTGCCTGGTCTCTGCTAAGCCAGAAACATGCTTTTCTTTTTACTGCCTTTTAGTACTTCTCGTCCTCTCCAGACCCAGAGATGCAGGGGCTCAGAGAGAGCAGACCCCTCCCCCTCCCTGAATTTTTTTTTATTCGAATTGTTTTAAACCTTTAGGCCTGTGAGTTTGAGATTTCAGTAACTCTGCTGTCAGTTCCTCCTTGGCCCAAACGAGCTCACCCGTCCTTAGTGGCCACGGGACAACTCTAGTTAAGGTCACTGGAGGCTCATGGCCGGTGTAAATTAGGCCATTTATTTAAGTCCCTACATATAGATTTAGGGTGAACTCCTGGCCGTCTTTCACAATGGAACCAGATAAACCCTCAGTGTTTAACTTTCGGCTCTGAGCTGTGAAAATCACGGCTTTCGGTTCTGCTGCAGAGAGTGCTATTCTGTTAGGCTACTGAAAGAGTCTGAAGGAAACCCCCAGTTTATGTGGCACTCTGAGACTGGCCATGAAGGACAGGGATTTCAAATACAGGGGCCCTGATTTTGCCTTCAGGGAAGCCAGTGTCAACCTGGAGTGACCCACTGAAGGCAGAATGTGAGAGCAGAATCTGGCCAGTGTGTGACCCATTCTTGTTGTGAACCCTCTGGTAACACAGATACCCGCTGCAGAGGCTATAGCTCCACTTCCTAACAGGGCAGTGAAGTTGCTGAATTGGAAAACTTGAGCAAACAAGAGGAAAATCCACATAAACCAAAAAAGGGAGGCTACTGAGACAGATAGAAGGACACAGTAAGAGACAGGGCACTGATCTTAAAAACAAATATTTCTCTTAACTATTTCCAATACATTTATAGTTCCAATTTTACCAGGTCAACCCCTTGGCGTTTCTTACAATCCTATACAGTTTAAGTTGCCATGCTGGAGAATTCCTGCCCAGATGGTTCTTGACTTGAACCCCGGAACACTTCCTGAGCCCTTAGCACTAACTTTAATGCAAAAACAGGCAACTCACCAAAATCCTGGTCAGTAGAGAGAGGAAATCTCCTTACTGCAACAGGAAGGCAGAGCCCTGAGAATCAGTGTATGAATCTCACATGTCTGACATTCGACATGCTGGGCAGCGATCTTTATGATTCTCCTTATCAGTCCCTGCAGACTCTCAGGTTGGCAGGACTCCCAGACAATTCCCTCAGTTCCGTGAGCAGCGGGAAGAGCAGAAAATGGACCCTGGAGAACTTCAGACTGATCCCCTCCCCCGGGAGTGAAGAAATGATTCACCAATACCAGGGGCTCAGATTGTCAGAGCAAACTGTGTCTTGCAGACTGTTCAGCCTAGCAATTGACAATGGCTTTTTTTTCTGTGTGTAATGTACTGTCATCTGCACTATGTGTGGGAATGCTGCCACAAGATACGGGACCATAAACCATTTTCCAGTCCATTAGCCTCTGAAAATTAACTGCCACCCTGTGGAGGTCAAATGATGTGATGCTGAATTGATGCAGGCCGAAGGGCATGGAAAAGCCTTTCTTCTACCAGGATTCTGGCATCAAAGTTACTTGCCAGTATCCCTTTGTGAGGTCAGAAGTGGATACATATCTGGCAGCTCCCAACTGTTCTAATAGTTCGTCTACTCTCTGCATCGGTAAAGCATCAACTTTCAATACTGCGTTGATCTTTTAGAAATTGATGCAGAAACGGGTTCTGTTATCCTGCATCAGAACTAGTATCATGGAGCTTCTCCAATCACTGTGTGAGTCCTTCTCCACTCCCAGGACCAAAATGACCTGGAGTTCATCTCACATGGTTTCCCACACTTTACGAGGGAACAGCCATGGAGTTTACCTAATCTGTTGCCCTGGGGCCATTTCAGTATGGTGGTATTTTAGGTAGATGTGCCCTGCTGGGGTAAGAACACGGTGGAAAAGGAATCAAACAACTGCTATATCTGGATCTTTTGTTCAGGGTACAGTCCCTCCCCCATGCTTGTGTCATAGGTTCCTGGGGCCTAATTTGTGCTCTGGGGGGTATTAGTGTGATGGGTTGTCACCCTCGGGGTGAAGTCTGGCAGCCGTGGGAGCTGCTGTGCCCCTCTAACCACCCATCTGAGCTGGCCCATTTTCACACTGCTTTGCTGTTGATTCAGCTTCTCCAGGCCCTGCTATCACCCACCATGACAGCAGATGGCGCCGCACACCCAAACTGAGCTACCTATGAGCTTACCTAAGCCACCCAAGTACAACAGCAGACACCAGGTGTTAGAGGACTTTCCCTTCACCCTCACCTCTAGCTCTTGCCATACAGACCAAAAGCAGAAGATCAGAAGTCCCAAGTACAGGCAATGGAATGTTTATTGGGGTTAGTTTCTAGCAAGCATGTATACCATAACTTTGATGATGCAGGGTCTTTATCGATACCTGCTTCCCACCTCTGATGCCGCAGAGCCTTTGTCATAAATATAAAGTGAAGGGTAACAACCCTTATGTATCCAGTAAAATAAAATCCCTCCTGGCCAGAGGTACAGAATCCCCTTACCTGTAAACAGTTAATCAGTTCAATTAACCTAGTTGGCACCTGACCAGAAGGACCAATGGGAAAAGAAGATACTTTCAAATCTGAGGGGGCGGGGGTTTGTTTGTGCTCTCTTTGTTTGTTCCCTCTCAGACAGAGAGAGAGACCAGGGCAGGAAAAAAACATCTCCTAAAAACATACCTGAAATGTGCATCTAAGATTAGGAGGGGGGGGATAGCTCAGTGGTTTGCACATTGGCCTGCAAAACCCAGGGTTGTGAGTTCAGTACTTGAGGGGGCCACTTGGGGATCTGGGGCAAAATCAGTACTTGGTCCTGCTAGTGAAGACAGGGGGCTGGACTTGATGACCTTTCAAGGTCCCTTCCAGTTCTAGGAGATGGGATATCTCCATTATTTATTTAGATTACAAAAATTGTAAGGAAGGCAAGGAAATGTGTTAGATTATCTTTTGTTTTAGCTTGTGAATTTTCCCTATGCTAAGAGGTAATTTCATTCCTGTTTTGTAACTGGGAAGTTGAGTCCAGAGGGGAATCCTCTGTGTTTAAAATCTTTTTATCTACTCTGTAAAATTACCTTCCATCCTGATTTTGCAGGTGTGATTCTTTTACTTTTAAAAAAAATCTTCTTTTAAAAACCTGATTGTTTTTCAGTGTCCTAAAAAGCAGAGATTTTGTCTGTGCTCACATTATAACCAATTGGTTAGTATATTATTCTCAAGCCTCCCCAGGAAAGGGGGTTAAGGGGCTTGGGGGGATATTTTGGGGGGATAGGGCTCCAAGTGGTCCCTCCCTAAATGTTTGTTGTAATCACTTGGTGGTGGCAGCAATACCGTTCAAGGACAAGGAAAGGAATTTGTGCCTTGGGGAAGTTTTTAACCTAAGCTTGTGAAATATAAGCTTAGGGGGTCTTTCATGTGGGTCCTCACATTTGTACCCCAGAGTTCAGAGTGGAGAGGGAACCCTGATAGCCTTGTTTCCCAGTGTCCCCACCTTTCCCCTCCTTACCAGACTTAATTATCTTTTCTGTTCCATTATACTAACAAAACCATCTGGCCAGGCAGAAACAACACACACAGTGGCTTTGTCCTTTGTTCACATGCATTGGCATAAGATATAAGAATATATAGACATAAGAGTGTCAAAAATCAAATGGGTAAACAAGACCCAAAATTCTATCTCAGGCGAAGATACAGGCCTAAATCGTACATTGTCACTAGCACTCCTAACACTCCACCCCTTGTTTTCTCTTTTCTTCTGGGACCCTCCTGCCCACGTTTCCCTGGAAATGCATAGGGCACATGGTGGCACATTTCCTGAAAGGGCCAGGTATCGAGATGGAATGTGTCGGTGCTCCATTTGCTCCACTGCCCCCTGTGTAGTATGATGCCCTGCATCTTCCTCCCTATGGGCATACTGCAAGGATTCCAATTAGTGTTCCAGACTTCCCATAGCAATAGGCCCGAGCAGGTTGGGTCCAGGTTATCTGTTACACTTTGGTGGAGGGCCTATATAGCTTTATGTCTTATAATCAGTGGTTGTGCTTTGAGTTTCTGTACCCTCCTTAACCACTTCAGTATATTTTACAGAATTAGTATACTTAATAATAGGCCAACAGCCATAATGATCCACAGTGACACCGAGTCCTGACCATTGTAATATAGTCCAACATCCGAGGCACCACCAGAAGCACTGCTTCTCCTCCTTGGACAGGGTTAAGATTCTTTTAACATCATTCTGGAGAATATATTTTAAATGTGTCCAATTGTTGGCAGTTGTATCAAGCTGCTTCTGCAGGTTTCACGTGCTTTTTGTCCATACCATGAGTCCATTGAATATCCACAGAGAAATGGGATATTGTCCAAACCAGCTCGACCACTTGGTATGGAAGCAAATAGTATGCACTGGTTCAATGTTAACAGCAATGAGTTCCACTGATCCATTTGTGCACCAAAGTTCCGATGGCAGCATGTAGATGTGTGTAATTTGGCCATATTCCTGGTGCAGTTGTACACCCAAGTGCTACATTACAGAACTGTGTACCTTCCCGGCAGAACACTCCATACCCCATATACAACACCCAATCACCCATCCCTTGCAACAGGCCATTGGGTCTGCTCCTCCATGGCCATTGGGGAGGGGCAGCTTCTGCCCCACCACCCCCATGAACATGATACAGTTCTGCGGTGACCTACTTTCGCTCTCTCCGACTCAAGGAATATTTCCAACACACCACTGAACAGCACATTAACCCAAAGAAACCTTCAAAATGCTACAAAAAGAAGGATTCTGCGTGGACTCCTCCTGAAGGTCGAAACAACAGACTGGACTTCTACATAGAGTGCTTCCACCAACATACATGGGCTGAAATTGTGGTAAAGCAACATCACTTGCCCCAATAACCTCAGCCATGCAGAACACAACGCCATCCACAGCCTCAGAAACAACTGTTACATTAAAATCAAAAAGGCTGAGAAAGGAGGTGCTGTCGTCATCATGAATAGGTCAGAATACGAACGAGAGGCTGCTAGGCAACTCTCTGACACCACATTCTACCGGCCATTACCCTCTGATCCCACTAAGGATTATCAAAAGAAATTACACCATCTGCTCAAGAAACTCCCTGAAGAAGCACGGGAACAAATCTACACAGACACACTCCTAGAGCCCCGAGCAGGGATATTCTATCTGCTATCCAAGATCCATAAACCTGGGAATCCTGGATGCCCCATCATCTCAGGCATTAGCACCCTGACAGCAGGATTGTCTGGCTATGTGGACTCTTTCCTCAGGCCCTATACTACCAGCACTCCGAGCTATCTTTGAGACACCACTGACTTCCTGAAGAAACTACAATCCTTTGGTGATCTTCCAGAAAATACCATCCAAGCCACTGTGGATGTAGTGACCAGGAGCCTGCAGCCGGGCACCACGGTTGCCGGGGGCTTCACGCCGGGAGTCACAGCACTGCTGCTGCCCCAGGAGCGCAGGGGAGACTCGGGGGCGGGGGAGGCCAAACCTGGATCCCCTATCCTGTGTCCTTCAACCCACTTCCACTGGGGCAGCTCACAGCATGGTGCGGGGCATTCTGGGTTAGTAGTGTAGCTGTCAGTGCAGGTCCAAGGGCCTCAGTGGAAGGCAGTAGCATGCAAACTACAACTCCCAGCACACCTTGCAGTGCATTGCTTGGTTCTGGATTAACCCTTTGTGGGCCTCCAAGTCGTTATTACGGGCACCTTACAAATGTGGGCCTGCCACCGGAGCGGTCCTGGCACCATTGTAAACCTAGTATTGTTCCCCCTAGGTGCAGCTGGTCTGCACTGCCCCAGGTCTTGGCTTTGGTCTACTCAGCCCCCACGCGCTGCCTCAACACTGCAGCTCTGCCTCTAGCCCAGATCTGCCCCTTTACTGCAGTGGCCAGATTTCTACTGCATGAATAGCCCCAAATCACTTGGAAACTAACCCAAAGTAGCCCAGTCTATTTATTGAAACAAAGGGGGGTTTTATTAACAGACTTTTTTACTAACACATCAAGTAACCAATGAAAGCTTTTGTTAGCTACCTAGTACAGATATGATTAAAAAAACCCTACAAGTCTCAGCAGGAGTTCATCCACATTAAAAACAAAGTGAGATGAAAATCAAATTCACATTCAAAACCCCAATACTGGTACTTGTATCCCGAATGAGGGTTGGCAGCTGTTTCAAACAAAAAATGGGAAATGTTAAAAATAGCCCCAAAGTAGCCCAAAATGTATATAGTGCAAAACCAAAAATAACATTATTATATTTATTTTGAATGCATTCAGTCATAGTAGCCAATGTCCATATTTTGAGTTGAATTACACCTCTACCCTGATATAAAGCGACCCGATATAACACGAATTCAGATATAGCGCGGTAAAGCAGCGCTCCGGGTGGGCGGGACTGCGCATTCCAGTGGATCAAAGCAAGTTCGATATAATGTGGTTTCACCTATAACGCGGTAAGATTTTTTGGCTCCCGAGGACAGCGTTACATCAGGGTAGAGGTGTAGTTTGTTACTGTTAGTCTCTAAAATGCTACATTTCATCCTCACTGTCTTCGTCAAAAGTAAAATCCTTCTGCGGCTGGTCATACACCAGCAATGACCAGTGCAATCATTTCATTCATTGATGTAAACTGCTCACAACAGATTTTGTATTGTTGCATATACACCCTAACATGGGGAATGTTTTCTAAAAGTTCGTCTTGCATCTTGTTCTGCAGTTTGTTTTCTTAGATGAACTTAATAAAAACAAATCTTTCAACTGCAGCATTGCTAAAAGGTAGCGACAACAGTGAAAAAGCAAATGAGTCAAGTTCACTAAAGCCTTTGTCCTCAGTGGCATCCATCTGTTGGAGAACTTCAACCCAAAACTGCTCAATTTGATTGTCCAGAGTATGAGGCTAGGGCACCTCCATTAGCGAAACTCTCCATTGCTGATCGAACTGTCCAAGGTCTCCACAAAACAATGGCAAAAATGAGATATCAGCCAACCTAGGTGGTGAAAGACTGAGCACAGTAGAAGGACGTAGTACTGCAAACTGGACATTTGGTGGCAATCTCTGTTTCACAAACTCCAACATGAAATCGTGACACTTCCTTTTGACATCTTCAACAATGAGACTGGTTAGTGTGTGTTTTGAAAGTTCCAAGTGAAAAGTGACTCCAAAATCAACTGTGCAAAGAGGTAAGTTATTTGACTCAAAGGTTCTGAAAAACACAAAGTTTCGTAACTTTCACCAACAAGCTCTAGTAGAATGTCCTCAAATCCTGCGCAGCTTACTGTATTAGCACTTTTCAACTGAGACATTTTATTTATCCTCCAGGCCTCCTGAAGGATTGGAAGTAGAAAAATGAGGTACATTTTGTTCACCGGATGACTGCACGTATGATAAAGAAATTCAGCATTGTAGCTGCTCTTTTCTTTGGCTATCAGAAAGCATAGGTTCCGTTTAGCCAAACTGATCCAGAACCCTGTTCAAACAGAGACTAATGGAAAGACACCTTGCGTCAGAAAGTTGCAGTATCTTCTGGTGGTTTGGAAGTCATGGAAAGGCCAAATGACAAGGTGTGTGGGGGTGGGAGCTGACAGGTGATGCTCAAAGTGGTCAGGGGATGGTCAGAGAGAGTGAACTCAGCAATGGAGAGAGCAGTGCTTGGTCTGGAAGTGGTAAGACATTAGGTGTGAGGAAGTACTCAGACTGTGAACTTCTGAAGTGCTGAGCTCAGACAAACTGGGACAGAGCACACTTGATGACTGTGGAGATATCCTTTCCCCCTCTTGTCACACAAGTTTAAAGTCAGTGGCCCCAGGCAATCACATTCTGTATATGTATTTGCCTACTTTGTCACGAAGCTTTTTGGTTTTGATCCCATAAATGATAGGGTTGAGCATGGGGGGGATGAGGAAATAGAGGTTGGCCAAGATGATGTGCAAGTTGGAAGCAATGCCCTGACCGAATCGGTGGGTCAGGTTAGAGAAGAGGTAGGAAGCATAAGTTGTCAGTATCACACAGATGTGGGCTGTGCAGGTGTTGAGAGCTTTCTGGTGGGCTTTCTTGGAGGAGATTCTGAGGACGGCCCTGATGACCAAACCATAGGACAGGGCAATGAGCATCAGGTCTAACCCGATGACTACAAATGCCATTACCAAACCGTACATCCTGTTGACTGTGATGTCCCCACACGATATCTTCGCCACAGCTATGTGCTCGCAGTACGTGTGGGGGATAATGCGATTCGCACAGAATGGCTGCCTGCTCAGGAGCAGGGGCAGGGGTAGAATGAAGAGAACAGCTCTTGTCAAACCCACTAGCCCTAGCTTAGCTATTCGTGCATTGGTGAGGATGGTGGTGTATCTCAGAGGGTTATATATGGCAACGTAGCGATCGAAGGCCATTGTCACAAGGATGGCTGACTTCATAACAGAAACCGCATGAAGGAAGAACATCTGGGTGAAGCAGCCATCCACAGTAATGCCTTTCCAATTGAACCAAAATATACACAGTGCCTTCGGCATAACAGAGGTAGACATGCCAATGTCTGTGAGCGCCAACATGCAGAGCAGCAGGTACATTGGCTTGTGCAGGGTCTGCTCTTTGCCTACAACAAATAGAACCATGAAATTTCCCAACAGGCCTATAAAGAAGAACATACAGAAAGGGATGGAAATCCAGAGGTGAGCAGCTTCCAGGCCAGGAATGCCCATTAGGATAAAAGTTGAAGGGTCAGATGGGGTGAGGTTGAAAGCTGCCATGAGGTGGTTGGTGCATCGAGAGGTCTCAGAAATGCTCAAGGTGCCTGTGAACAGAGATAAGCACAGTGAGGGGGTTACACACTTTATAACAAATATTAGGGTAACTATTTTATAGTTATTACCAATCTAGAAAGGGAGGTGAGCAGTGAGGTGGCAATATTTGCAGATGGCACCAGATTATTTAGGTTATAGTCAAATCCAGAAAAGTCTTGAGGGGGAGCTAACCATGCCAGGTGAATGGGCAGCATGATGGCAGGTGAATTTCGATGTCAATAACTGGAGGGAAAACCTTGAACTCCTCAAACAGCTTATGGGGTTCTAACTGAACTGTATGAACTCAGGGCAGGGACCTGGGCATCATGGTACACAGCTCTGTGCAACCCTGCTCACAGTGCAAGCACGGACAGAAACTAAGCAAATCACTGGGATCCAGGTGGAGTGGGATGGAGAATCTTACAGAACACAATGCCATGAGATAAGTCAGTTAATGTTTCACCCTCAATCTATTTAGTTTAACAAAGTTGGTTAAGTTCACTTCATAACAGACTGTAAGTACCTACATGGGGAACCAATATTTAATAATAGACATTTTAGCCTAGCATAAGGAGGTGTAACAGGATCCAGTGGCTGGAAGATGAAGGTAAAGAAATTCTGACTGGAAATAAGGTGTACATTTTTTAAAGGGTGAGAGTAATTAGCCACTGGAACAATTTACCAAGGGTCTTGGCGGATTCTTCATCACTGTGAATTTTTAAATCAAGGTTGGATGTTTCTCTTAAAGATCTGCTCTAGGAAAAATGTTGCAGAAATTCTCCGGTCTGTGTTATACAGACTAGATGATCACATTGGTCCCTTCTGGCTTTGGAATCTACGAACATGTCCCCAGGAGTCAGCTGGCGGCATTTTGCCTGCAAACTCTTACCTGAGCTTAGTGAAGGCATTTTTTCTATTCATGACTGTTGAATTTAGCCCTCTGGGGAGAAATTCTCATGTGAGTGCTGCCCCTTTGACATGTTACACTAGGTGAGTATTTCACGAGGCTGAGGAATCCTGTGACCCACTGCACGTATGAACGTTTTAGGTGAGAAAAATAATGACTTCAGCCCATGAAATCTCATGCAACACTTGCTATTAATGGCTAGTAGAGCTGGCTAGCAAATGGTCCCAGAGCATCCTGGGTTTAACAACTGTGTCCCAGTGGCCCACTGTTTCAGGCAGCTACCAGTGGTTCCTGCACATGGCAACTGTATTTATCTAGGCCCTTACATGTCCCAGAGTTGCCCATTCTTATTATATAATGTGCAAACTTCTCAGCTGGTGAGTTGTTCCTGTATAGCAGTCCCTGAAGCACCACGTGGTTTGCGTGGGTATAACAAGAGAAGTCGCATTGGTGCCTTGGCATATGCCACTTATGGGTGAGATTTATCACCAGTGAGACAGTCACTGATTACCTCCCAGCCAAGGGAGCAGGTGTGATGGGAGGCACCTCACCCCTTGCAGAGGAAGAATTTCAGGGAGCGTGGGGCATCTCAGAGGTTGTGCGAGTCAGGGATGACTGGGGAGCATGGAGAAGAAACTGGTGACCAGGGTGCTGTTGGAATCAGAGCAGCCTGGGATGGGGAAGAAGAGTATAAACAGGGGGTCAGAATATTTTGGGAGATTGAAGCAGCTAAGGAACAAAATGTGACAGGTTCCCCCCTGGAGTGTCACCTAGAACTGGTTTCAGAGTAGCAGCCATGTTAGTCTGTATCTCTTACTTAATTGGCCTCTCAGAGTTGGTAAGACAACTCCCACCTGTTCATGCTCTCTGTATGTGTGTATATATATCTCCTCAATATATGTTCCACTCTATATGCATCCGAAGAAGTGGGCTGTAGCCCACGAAAGCTTATGCTCAAATACATTTGATAGTCTCTAAGGTACCAGTAGTACTCCTGTTCTTTTTACCTAGGACTGGGGTGCTCATTGCCCTGAACAGGTGCTTCCCAACCAGCTATTGAGTTACGCAGGTGTAACTATATAGTCAATAGTCATAACTTCAGATATAAAAATGATACATGTATACAAATTGGATAATCATATTCAGAAAATTGTAACTTTTCCACTGACATATGACGACACATCTTGTATAAAATATATCATAATTATGTTATAATGATATCATACTAGTATCACTGTGAAGAACATGGGTTACAGTGTCACACAAAGATGAATGGTTCTTTCCAATGGTGAAATGCCTGAATTTACATAACAACAACAATTTTGGAAACAAAACTGAGTAAAGGTTGTGACATCCAGGCTGCAGTTCTGTGGCTTGCGAGGGCAAAGAGACATTGAGCCCTGCCCAGTCTGGGAGCCAGGAAAGGTCCCAGCGTTTGGAGCCAGGAAAGGTCCCAGTGCTGGTCTTGGACCAACAATCAAAAGAGAAATTTAATTTCAGCAGTGCCTGTAAGTGTAAACCTGGCTCCCTGCCCCCACCACCTCTAGTGCTGCCTGCCTGTTTGTGTACACCTCCCTGCCTGTTCACATAACCCACAGCTCTGTCTGCTTCTCTGTGTACACCTTGCTCCTTGCCCTCACAACTCCCAGCACTGCCCGCCTGTCCATGTAGGTCCCCCATACCCACAACTTCCAGCCCTGCCACAGTGATACCCCTCACCCAGGACCAAAACCAGAAGCCAGACCCCACAGTGACAGCTCACAGAAATATCTCCTCAGACTAGGTTGAACTCAGTATCTGCCTGCACCGGGGAAAAGGGGGAGATCAGCCTCTCCAGGGGGAAAGGGAACCCCAGCAGCAGCTCAGGCTGTGCAGGGAAGGAGAGAGGGACAGAACTGGCAGGAGGGAGAGAGGACGTGGAGACTAAAAGGAGTCAGCGTGAGTAACTCTTCCTCAAAACTACACACAGCTTTAACATATTGCAGCCCATTAGAAACCTAGACACCCCTTCCTGAGGCTGCTTTTCTGTGTTGGCAATTGCTGACGTTGCCATGAGACTGGAATAAGGATTACTCATGGGAGGAGGGATGATCTAGATGGAGGAAGGTGTCAGAGACAATATAAAACAGTGTGGTCCACACTACATTGCAATCTGAGACACCCCGTTCCCCAGGAGGCCTCATTATGCCTCCCTATTTCACCCAGTTTCAGGACCACACACACACACTGGTTTCCTGGACCTCCCCAATGTACTTTCTGGGACCTCCCCCAGTGAGATTTCCACCTGGTGTCCTCTACGCCAGAAACATGCTTTTATTTTTACTATCTTTTGGTGCTTCTTGTTTGATGGGTTGGATTCCAGAACCCGCATTGGGAACTGCCAACTGATGTGCTGAGACTACTTCTAAGTCTGTTTTTCCTGATAATACTAAACAGTTCATGTCACCGTGCTGGTGAATTCCAGCCCAGATGGTTCTTGACTTGAACCCTGGAACCCTTCCTGAGCCCTCAGCACCAATTTTATTGCAGAAACAGGCAACTCACCGAAACCCAGCTCAGCAGAAAAAGGAAATCTCCATACTGCGGCAGAAAGGCAGATCCCTGAGAATCAGTGTATGAATTTCACATGCCTGATGCTCGCTGTGTTGGACAGCAACCTTTATGATTCCCTGTACAGTCCCTGCAGACTCTCAGGTTAGCCTGGACTCCCCGACAATTCCCTCGGCTTCCGAAGCAGCAAGAACAGCAAAAAATAGACCCTGGAGAACTTCAGCCTAAGAGCTTCCCCTGGGAGTGAAGAAATAAGTCTCTCATACCAGGGGCTCAAATTGTCAGGGCAAACTGAGTCTTGCAGATGTGTTAGAGTGGCCCAGCACTACTGAAACCCCGAAGAGAAAAGGAAGAGCCACGACATAGATGGACTCACTTGTCTATCAGTGTTTCTGTGCCGCTGCCCATCGCCATAGAATCTGAGCATCTCCTCCTCCCCTCCCGGCTGACGAGCCCTGTGCTCAATCCATGAGAACACGACATGCACATGGAAAGACTCTCACAAATTCTTGTTTCAAACACAGAGTGATAGCCCCTCCCATCTGATAGCCTCTCTCTGACAGAGGGCAGCACCGATTGCCCCTGCTTAGTCATAACCCCCCCATAGGGCATTATCATGCCATGGGCAGCAGCAACTTCCTGAGTCCCTTCGGTGATCAGCATGTGCCCTGAAGCCTGCGGATTGCTGGAGTCACTGCACAGGCTGTAATTAGGAGAGGGAGGGTGGAGGGAGATGTTCAGAGACACAGATGTGAGTTAGGTGCCCAGTGTCCATCAGCATTCAGTGGGATTCTGGTGCCTTTTCCAATCTATTAAATTTTCTCTGCCCTTGTGCCTTTTCCAATCTATTATAGTCATGGCCTTCACAATATCCTCTGGCAAAGAGTTCCATGGGATAGGTCCAAAGAGTTTCTTGAGGATAGGTCCATCAAGGGCTACTAGTCAGGATGGGAAGGGATGGTGTCACTAGTCTGTGTTTGCCAGAAGCTCAGAATGGGCAATGGGGGATGGATCACTTGATGATTATCTCTTCTGTTCATTCCCTCTGAAGCACCTGGCACTGGGCACTCTCAGAACACAGCATACCGGGCTAGATAGAGATTTGGTCTGAAACAGTTGCACCATTTTTACGACTGAGAGGACGTATGATATAGTTCTATAAAACTGTGACTGGTGTGGAGAAAGTGAAATAGAACTGTTGTTTACTCCTTCACATAACACAAGAACTAGGGGTCACCCAATGAATTTAACAGCCAGCAAGTTTAAAACAAATGAAAGGAAATATCTCTTCGCACACTGCACAGTCAACCTGTGGAACTCTTTGCCAGGGGATATGATGAAGGCCAAGACTGTAACAGGGTTCAAAAAATAATTTGATAAGTTCATTGAGGATAGGTCAATCAATGACTGTTAGCCAAGATGTTCAGGGACACAACCTCATGCTCTGAGTGTCTTAGCCTCTGACTGCCAGATGCTGGGACTAGAAGACAGGAGATGGATCCCTTGATAATTGATCCCTGTTCTTTCCCTCTAAAGCACCCGGCACTGACCACTGTCAGGAGACAGATAAGAACGTAAGACTGGCCAAACTGGGTCAGGACAATGGTCCATCTAGTCCAGTACCCTGAGTCTCCTTTTTCTTCTCGGGGTGCTGGATCTCATAGTCGATGGGGCCCACATGCCTCACTACCTCAAACGGTCCCTGTCATCAAACCAGTAATTTGAACTGCAAGCTTGGTAGTAACAATAACACTCAATCATGCAGTTTACAAAAACAACAAGGAGTCTGGTGGCACCTTAAAGACTAACAGATTTATTTGGGCATAAGCTTTCATGGGTAAAAACCTCACTTCTTCGGATGCATAGAGTGAAAGTGAACACTCGCAGCTGGACTCCTGTGTTATAGGATTTCTCTTGGACCAGTTGTGCATTTAGCAAATTCTTCTAGCAAACACCTGCAAAGTCTTCAGGTGATTTCTTAATTGAAGAAGGTATTCAACTATGTTCATCACCTGGGGTCTTTGCTCTGACATGTTTCTCGAAGCAGGTCTGGAAATCCTCGAGGTTGCTTCCCGGACACCTAGTTAAAAGGGAGAAAACTTGGTAGCTTGAGGCACCTCCCTGATAGCAAAAAGGAGTGGGGGAGGGAAGAGAGTTGGTCCCAGTGTCTGGGATCTGAGGCTGCAAACTTCTGTAATGCCGCCATCAAAGTTCTGAGAAATCAATTCACCAGCCTAACAGTTTGGGGATGGTAGATCTACGTTCTGAACGCCTTTACCCTCAGTAGATCACACAGTTCTTTCATTAGTTGGTCATGATCAGTAAGGATTTCTCAGGATATTACCAAGTGGGAGGAGAATTTCATAAGCTAATTTGCAATGGTAGGTACACTGGTGGAGCGCAAGGGGATGGCTTTGGGGTACACACCGTGTAGTCAAGGATAACAGTGATATGTTAATAGCTCACAGCACTCTTCTCTAGGAGCCCCACAAAGTCTATGCCTATTGTTTCAAATAGGTTATCAACATGGGGAAGCAGGCTGAGGGGGGTTTTAGGTATTCCCCTAGGACTGCACAGTGTAGTAGAGAGAGAGAGAGAGAGAGCCTAGAGCACTGGTCCTGCTGCAAGAGCTGAGGCCTGAACAAGAGGTTGTGATCCAAAGTTAGGCCAGGTATTAAAGCAGATGCTCACAAGTTCACTGTCCAGTACATGAACTTGGCAAAGTTGTCTAGTGTACTAGGCATTAGATATTTACATAAATATATTCCTGCTAGTGCGGATACATCCCAACCTAGTACAAGATAAGATGGCTTGACAAAATAATGAATAGGGCAGTTTTGTTTAATATATGAGGTACAAGAGGAAGTAACAAACAGATTTAATGAAACGGAAAAAGTGATATGTACGTTGTTTATCCCAGTTGTTTATTTCAGTCTATAAATGTTGGGGTACCTCACCTTAATCTTTTGTGTGGCCTAGGGGACAGCGGAGACTCCTGCTGCTGACTGAGCCACTCGGCACTTATGTGTTAGCATACCTGTAAGCATGGAGGGAGGGTGCGATGGTTATGCCTTGAGGGCAACACACCTGGCTGAGTGCCTTTGTCACCCAACCATGCCTGTGGTCTTTCTTTATGAGTAACTTTGAGGTCTGCTGAATGAGCAGGCTGCCTTGTCTGCTAATAACAATAACATTGGAGCTCCAAGGACAGGAGCACTGAGCAACCTGAACAGCATTACCAAGGCAACAACATTCCAGCCTTCAGCACATAACAACTGCCCGCTGATACTCTGGGCAGGAAGCACAACTGTCGCTGACTAGCTCCAGACAGCGGAGTTGTTCTCCCCTGCGCTCAAAGTGTGGCCCCTGCCTCAGTCGCTGGGGTTCCACTACTTCCCCAGTCACCACAGGTAGTTGTTCATAGGCATGGCTAAGGATAAGATTATGTCACAGAGATCACAGAATCTGTGACTTTAAGAGACATTCTTGACATTTTACGCTTGAGCCCTGGCGTGGCAGAACCAGAGCTGTCAGTTGGTGTGGGCCTGAGAGCTGTCAGCCACAGTAGCGGCAGGTACTGAACTAGGCCTGAATAAAGACTGGGAGTGGATGGGTCACTACAAAAACTAATTTTCCCCCGCTGATACTCACACTTTCTTGTCAATTGTTTGAAATGGGCCACCTTGATTACATTGAACTCATTAGCACTACAAAAGTGATTTTTCCTCCCTTCTTGTCAACTGTTGAGAATAACCCATTTCCACTTTAATTGAATTGGCTCATTAGCACTGACCACCCCACTTGGTAAGGCAACTCCCATCTTTTCATGTGTTAGGATATATATTCTGCTTACTGTATTTTTCACTCCATGCATCTGATGAAGTGGGTTTTAGCCCTCGAAAGGTTATACCCCAATAAATGTGTTAGTCTCTAAGGTGCCACAAGGTCTCCTTGTTGTTTTGGCTGATACAGACTAAAATGGCTACCAATCTGAAACCAGTCTTTTTAATCTCTCCTCATATGGAAGGTGTTCTATACCCCTAATCATTTTTGTTGCCCATCTCTTTATCTTTATTCCCAAGGCTTTGGAGCTGTGCTCCGGCTCTGCTCCAGCTCCAGGCAAAAACCTGCAGCTTCACTGCTCCGGAGCTGCTCCGCACTCCAGCTCCGGGCTCTGCTCCAAAGCCCTGTTTATTCCAATGTATCTTTTTTGAGATGCAATAAAAGCCATGCTAGAGAGTCCATGCTGTAAGGAGTTCCACATTCACCTGGTAGCTCAAAATCTGAGAGTGGGGAAAAAAACAAACCTTTGCCAAGACAGGGCTAAAGATCACAAAAAGTAGGTTATTAAATATATTAAGCACAAAAGAAAAGGTTTAGGCCAATTGCTAGAGGGAGAAAGGAGGTTTGTTAATGTTGCAGAAAAGGTAGAAGTGGTCAAGAAATAGTTGTGTTCTGCATTTGGAAAGAAGCAGTAAGAGGTACTCATATCACATGAGGTGATTAAATATCTTCCAGTGGATTTACAGTCAAGGAGGGTGTTAAAGAGCATCTACAGTAGAACCTTATGGTTACAAACACCAGAGTTACGAACTGACGGATCAACCACACATACAATATCAGTAGATGTGATGTTATTCATATGAACTGTGACCATATAGATCATTGTTGCAACCAAGGTCCTATAGTGGCACCAAATCTCATACAATGGAGGTCACGTAAGGTGTCTAAGACAAGGTTATGATTTGCTGACTATGATTATGCTATCTGAATGCATGTAACTTTATTGTATTTAAAGTTATAAATATTGGCTCTAAACTGTCTGTAGTTCAAACTTGTGCTATGCTTCTGGGTGACAGCCCAGACAATTTGAGAGAAGGCAGATACACCTTGTGACTTAGCAAGGCATGTGGGGACATGCCTATAGACAGAACTCTAAGGTTTTTCCATGCCATGTGCTGGATAGCTTGTTTTTGGAACAAAGAAAGCAGAGGCCCCATGGCAGGAAACTATAAAAGGCAGCTGCAACTCCTCCATCTTGTCTTCAATCCTTCTCCATACCTCCTTAACTTGATATAAACTGAAGCTCCGAAAAATGACTGAATGACCCATCACAGCTGGGGATGTACCCCAGAGACTTGATTTGAGGCTGCAGTTAATTCCATCACTGCTACAAGCCTCAACCAAGAACGTTGCCATTACTGTATGTAATTGATTCCATTTAACCAATATTAGCTCTCATCTATATTTCTTCCTTTTTACGAATAAACCTTTAGATTTTAGATTCTAAAGGATTGGCAACAGCGTGATTTGTGGGTAAGATCTGACTTATATATTGACCTAGGTCTGGGGCTTGGTCCTTTGGGATTGGGAGAACCGTTTTTCTTTTACTGGGGTATTGGTTTTCATAACCATTCATCTCCATAATGAGTGGTGCAGGTGGTGATACTGGGAAGCTGGAGTGTCTGAGGGAATTGCTTTTATAACTTCTGGTTAGTCAGGGGTGAAACCAAAGTCCTCTCTGTTTGGCTGGTTTGGTGCCTTAATAGTAAAGGAACTCCAGCCTTGAGCTGTAACTGCCCTGCTCTAAGCAATTTGTCCTGAACTGATACTCTCAGCAGTGTCCCACCATAGGTAGCATCATTACAGTAGACCACATGTAAAATGGAATAAAAAGTGGCTAATTGACGGAGCTCAGAAAGGATCATTGCTAGTGAATGGGGCAGTTTCTAGTGGGTTTCTGCAGGGATCAGTTCTCGGCCCAATGTTATTCAATATTTTAATCAATGATCGAGAAGCAAATAGAAAATCATTGCAGATAAAATGTGCGACGACCCAAAGATTGGCAGAGTGGTTACAATGAGGAGGCCAGGGTGGGCATACTGATTAATCTGGAGCATTTGGTGAGCTGGAATGCAAACAAAATATTTTAATACTGTCAAATTCAATGTTTTCCACTCAGAACAAGGAATGCAGGCCCGATCCACAGACTAGGGCACTGCATTATGGAATGCAGAGACCCGTAAAATTATTTAGCGGTCACAGTGGACAATCAACTCATCGTGAGCTTCCAATGTGATGCTGTGTCCAGAAGGGCTGATGTGATCCTTGGATGCATAAATGGTAGAGTAGTGAGTTGGAGCAGGGGAAGGATTTTACCTCTGCACATGGCATTGGAGAAACTGACTGCATCCAGTTAAAAGTTAGGAAACAAAGGGTTGAATAAATTGCGATAATGGAAAGAGGTAAAGCGTGGTGTTCCCCAAAGGTCTATACTGGGACCAGTCTTATTCAACATAGTCATAAATTATCTGGAAAAAGGGGTAAACAGTGAGATGGCAAAATTTGCAGATGATACAAAATTACTCAAGATAGTTAAGGTCAAAGCTGACTGTGAAGAGTTACAAAGGGATCTCACAAAACTGGGTGACTGGACAAACACAATGGCAGATGAAATTCAGTGTTGATAACTGCAAAGTAACGCACATGGCAAAATATAATCCCAACTATTCAGACAAAATGATGGAGTCAAAATTAGTGTTACCAATCAAGAAAGAGATCTTGATGTCATTGTGGATAGTTCTCCGAAAACATCCACTCCATGTGCAGCAGCAGTCAAAAAAGCTAACAGAATATTGGGAATCAATAGGAGACTGCTAGATAATAAGGCAGATAATATAATATTGCATCTATATAAATCCATGGTACACAAATACATTGAATACTGCATGCAGATTTGGTCACCCTATCTCAAAAAAGATGTATTGTATTTGGAAAAGGTACAGAGAAGGGCAACATAAGACTGGGACTTTTCAGATTTGAAAAGAGACGACTAAAGGGTGATATGGTATAGGTCTATAAAATCATGACTGGTGTTGAAAAATTGAATAAGGAAATGTTATTTACTCCCTCACAAAACTCATAACTAGGGGTCACACAATGAAATTAATAGGAAACAGATTTAAAACAAAGAAAGTATTTCTTCAGGTCAACCTGTGGACTTTTTTGCCAGGGGATGTTGTGATGGCTAAAACTATAACATGGGCCCAATAAGAACCAGATAAGTTCATGGAGGATAGGTCCACCAATGGCTAATAGCCAGGATGGGCAGAGATGGTGTCCCTAGGTGCTGTTTGACAGAAGTTGAGAGTGGGTGACAGGGCATGAATCACTTGATAATTTCTGTGTTCTGTTCATTCCCTCTGAACCACTTGACATTGGCCACTGTTGGAAGACAGTATACTGGACTAGATGGACCATTGGTCTTACCCCGTATGGCCATTCTTATGTTCTTATACAGACCCCAGATGTATCTGTCACCTGCCATAACCTACTAGACCCCACTCCCCTCCTAGAACTGAGATAGAACCTGGGAGTCCTGATGGGGTCTCCCTCTCTCTCTGTAGAGTTAATAGCAAAGTAAGAATACACATTAACATTTTAAACCTAACCAGTGTCTGTTAAGTGACTTGCCAGAAGATGTCAGAACATGTTAGTATTAAAGCTGGGTGGGTCTAATACTTATTTCTCTTTCTTTCTTTTATATAGGAATTAGATACAGTGCTCCTGTCAGCTAATTGCTAAGTTATCTGCCAAAACCCAAGAGTTTTCAAGAAGCCCCTGGAATCATGGTCAAAGTGGATGCACCCTAACAAAATCTGAAATGTGTCCCTTGCAGCTGAGGATGGGGGTGGAAATGTTCCAGTTTCCAGCAATTAGAAAGGTGGCAACCCAATGAATTGTACATAGACCAATTCCCCAGTTTGTCATGCTGACACAGCACAGTAAGGCCAGGAAAGCATTTAATGTCTTATTGACTGAACTTTACGTGATTCGGGGAAGAGGGCCCAGCACAACATCACCAGCCAACTGTGCATGGAGCTTGGACTGAGAGCCAGAGCACAAGCAGAAAAATTCAGGTCCCTTTATAAGTAAAGAGCTGGAGAAGCCTGTCCCGGATCTCTTTGGTCCTCACCCCATAGATGATGGGGTTTAGCGTGGGGGGAACCAGGAGGTACACATTGGCCACGAGGACATGGAAATACAGGGACACATTGTGGCCAAACCTGTGTGTGAGAAAGGAGAAGGCAGATGGGATGTAAAAGGCTAAGATGACAAAGAGGTGGGAGCCGCAGGTCCCCAAAGTCTTGAGCCGGGCGTCCTTTGTGGGGAGGCTGAAGATGGCCCTGAGAATAAGGGTGTAGGACACGGCAATAGAAGACACATCCAGTCCAAGCACAGTGAATACCACAAAGAGACCATAGTAATTACTGATGCGGACGTCAGCGCAGGCCAGCTTCACCACAGCCATGTGCTCGCAATACGATTGGGGGATAATGTTGGTTGTACAATATGGCCATCTTCTCGCTAGGAAGGGATAGGGAAGTGTGAGCATGCCACTGCGCAGCACCACGGCAAGGCCGATCTTGGCCACAGTGGGGTTTGCCAGGAGGGTGGAATATCTCAGGGGATCACAGATGGCCACATAGCGATCCAAGGCCATGGCCACAAAGATCCCAGACTCCATCGCTGAAAAGCAGTGAAGGAAGTACAACTGGGTGAGGCAGGCACTGAAATCGATCTCCCTGGAATTAAACCAGAAAATGCTCAGTGTTTTGGGCAGGATGGATGTAGACAGGACCAGGTCGGTGATGGCCAGCATGCAGAGGAAATAGTACATGGGCCCATGGAGGCTCGGCTCCCTCTTCACAATGAACAGGATGGTGAAGTTCCCCAAGACGGCTATGATGTACATTGCACAGAAGGGGATGGAGATCCAGACATGGGCCCCCTCCAGGCCAGGAATGCCCAGCAGGATGAAGGTGGAGGGGTTGGTGAAGTCGGTTGTGTTGGAATCCGACATGGAGTAGGGGAGAAGGTGTCCAACTCTGAGGCAGAACGGTGTCTCCTGCATGCACCGTACGTTCCCCTGACTTCCTGTATGTGCCCAAGCTCTAGGACGATGATCTCAGTAAATATTCCTGGATGGAGAGACAAAGTTAATATGAGACACTTAATTCACTACTGGAGGCTGTTGTTATGAGTGAAGCAGATTGGCCGCTCTTCACACACTGAAAAATGACATGTTCATTATTCAGAGAAATAAATTCTGAAAAACTGACCCTACTAATGCCAATTCCATATTTTATGGTGCTCTATGTGACAATAATTCCTACATGTTGTGTTGCTGGAAACCTTAATAGGCACCAGCAGGAAACAAGAGTGTGAATACTGGTTATCCATCATTGTTCTTTAATGCAATGAAAGCCAGGCTAGAGAGTCATTGATAGTAGCTTAACGGAAACACTGGCTCGTTCACAGCAGTGGCCAAAACAAAAAAAAATGATTGGATGCCTAAGGAATGGGATGGAGAATACCCTGCTCTGGACATGCACTCAGTTTTGGTCACCCAGTCTCTCTTTTGGTCACAGAATATAGCAGATAGAAAGGGGATTTCTGAGATATGCTATGAGAATGGGGGAGGCTGCCATATGCGGACTGAAAAGTCTGGGACTGTTTACTTTAGAGAAGAGACAAAGAAGGGGGCTTATGATAGAGGGGAGGAAAATAAAGTTTGGAACTGATTACATTCAAATGGACAAATAGAGAACAGTTCCCAACCAGTAACTTCTATGGATACTTCGTGTTGAAAAGAGCTAATTCCCCAAAGCTGAAGCAAATTGTCAGCAAAACTGATTGGAAGGAGCTAAAAACCCTGTTCAGTGGCAAAGTGAAGGCAGCAGCTAGAGGGAAAAAAGATATATATATACACAAATAACTGGCTCTGTAATCTAGTGGAGAAAGGGAGAGCAAGGTCCAATGGCTGGAAGATGAAGCCAGACAGATACTACCTGGAAATAAGGGCCAAATTTTTAGCCCTGAGAGTGATTAATATTTGGAACAAACTGCAAAGGGAAGTTATGGATTCTCCAACTCCACATGTCTGAAGATCCAGACTGGATGGTTTTTTTGGAAGACCTTCTTGAGGACTTGTCTACACTTGTCTACAGTAGCTCTGCCTTAGCGCTTAAGTGTAGACACTACTTAAAACAATGGCAGGGGTTCTCGCATCAGCGTAGGTAATCCACCTCCCCAGGAGGTGGTAGCTAAGTGGATGGAAAACTTCTTCCATTGACCCTCATGCCAGCTATATCGGGGTTAGGTTGATATAGCTACAGCTCTCAAGGGTTTGGATGTTTTTGCTGTTGCAAGAAAAGCAAATGTTACTTTTGGATGCATTAGCAGAGGCATCGCATGCTAGTCACAGGAGGTGATAGTGCCGCTGTACTGGGTGCTGGTTAGGCCTCAGCTGGAGTACGGTGTCTAATTTGGGTCACCAATGTCTAGGAAAGACATAGAAAAACTGGAAAAGACCAGAGGCAAGTGACAAAAATGAAAGGGCTGAAATTCAAGCCATATGAGAAAAGGCTAAAGGAACTGGGTATGTTTAGTTTGGAAAAGAGGAGATTGAGGGGGAAATGGCAGTGGTCTTTGGATACTTGAAAGGCTTCCATAAAAAAGATGAAGAAAAGTTGTTCACTCTTGCCACATAGGGCAGGACAAGAGGCAATGGGCTCAAACTACAGCACAGCAGATTTAGATTAAATCTCAGGATAAACTTCCTAACTGTAAGAACAGGAGGAGAATAGAACAGACACCTCGGGAAATCATGGAGGCTACTTTACTGCAGGTTTTCTAAAGGAGGCTGGACAGTCATCTATCCTGGATGGCTTAGATACAACAAATCCTGCATCTTGGCAGGGGTTAGATTAGCTAACTATTCCGGTTCCTTTTCACCCTGTGGCTCTATGATTCTATGATATTAAATGTCAGTGTAGACCAGGCCTTAGTCAAACACTGGGCTCAACACAGGGGTAACTGGGTGAAATTTAATGCCCTTTGTTATACAGGAATTCAGACTGAATGATCTAACAGTCCCTTCTGGCCTCATATCCTATGAATCTATCGATAAAGAAAGTGGGTCAGGCATTTATATTTACTCTGTCTTACAACACAGAAGGAAGGGAACATTTAATTCCATTGAAAGTCTGAACATATAACACTAAAAAGAGAAAATTGTTCATATAATCCATATTTGGCCTGTGGAACTCCTTACCACAGATATTACTGGAGCTAAAAGGGAGTTTAGCTAAATGGGAGTCACAAATGGTTTGGCCATTGTAGGTTGTGCTGGTGGCCCCATGGTTAGTTAAGGCTGTCTGACACCTTCGATTAGGAGGCTTCATTTTCAGTTGCTTATAAGTTTGCCAAACTTTAAGCATTTGGACAGAAATTATACATGCTGGGTGTCTGCTTCTGGCTGAATTCTATTTTGAGTTTCTGGCATAACGTTTGAGCCGACTTCTCAAATGAAGGAGAAATAATGTGTTGCCCATGTTGAAAAATTCTTATAATTGTTCGAGTGAGGAGCCCAAGCACCTCCATGGAGATAAAAGTCAGGTAACAGCCCCCGCTCCCCCGTTAACAGCCAGAGCCCTTAAATGCAAGAGGAGGAGGTGACAGTGTCTCTGCATTAACACACAGCTGGCTCCTGAGGTCTTTACTCAGTTCTTACTCGAACGGGAGTTTTGCCTCAGTGGGGACTGGTAAACTATGCGCAAGGGCCTCAGAATTTGGCCTTGTATTGTGCATCCTGAAGGATCCACTGTGGCACTGAAATAAAGCGACCTTGGGACTGGAGGCCATCATCCCAGGAGTGCACAGCAAAGAGGGACATTTTAGACCATGACACTGAAGCAAACCCATCCTCTGTGACAAAGGCCATTGGATGTTTAATGGCTGTGCAGAGCAAAAAGGACCACAGACCTATTATTTATCCCATCACATCCACATTGCACTGGGTTTGTTGAGCAGGTGAACACCTCAGCAAGACAAGTGTACCTGTGAATTCTGAGATGGAAGCATCTTCCCTGGGAATCCCCCTCAGGTAGCCGTGTCCCACACCTCTCTCACCCCAGCATCTGCAGCAGCATCCCACGCCGAGAGCCGGCACAGGGGTGTGCTCCATTTATAATATAGCTCTGTGCAATCCTAAGGGGGGTTAGCTCAGCCTCTAGAGGATAAGCGAGCATCTGAATGTAAACAGGCCGGAGACAAGCCTGTTTGGGCTTCTGTGCTCTTTATCCAGCTTTAGGAGTAAACAGTAATTAAGGGACCTTCCCAAAGGGAGATGAGAACTCTGGGGCTCTGTGCTGAGTCAGAGAGGAATTGGCTGCTCTGTGCATTTTAAAAATTATAGTTGATTAGTAGGAAAAAAAGGGATAATGCTTTAAATTCCATAGGGTCTGATACCCTGTAAAGTCCCAGGCGGGATGGTAGATAGTAGACAGACAGATCTATAAAAAGATGCCTGCGGGGAGATACAGGCACTTTCTGCAGGCACATGGTGCTGTTACTAGGGGATCAGAGATCAGTAATTCTCACCAGTAAATATGATCATACTGTGCAGCACCTTTCATTGAAGGATGTTAAAAAACCTAGCAAAAGAAAGTCACTATGACCATAGCCCCATTAAACAGATAGGTAAACTGAGGCACAGGGCGCCGTTACTTGGCCAAGGTCACACTGACATTGAGTGTCAGGATGATAGACAGAACCCAGGTGTCCTGACTTCCCTGCCATAAGCACGGTCTCTCTGTCACGCCAAGAGGGAAATGTCTCCTGCTCTGGCAGGGGCTGTTCATTGGTAGAGGAAAGGCTGGAAGACGGAGTCTGAGCCTTCGCCACCCTTTCAAGGTGAATATGAGGTTTTCAGAACTAGCTGGAGGTTGTGAGCGCCCCACTCCTGTGAGGTGTGAACTCCGGTACTCCACTTCCGCTCTGTCTCAGAAACCTGCCAACACATCTGTGACACTCCGTACTGCGGGGGAACACCCTGCGCACCCCTGCTCATCCTTATAATACAAGTGTGTGGTATCCAATGCAAAGTTTGTGATGTTGGGTCTCTGTGATGCTCTAAGGTAAAAATTTCACCTTTCAAATGTTTTGCTCTTTTGTGCTACACAAGGGTCTTCACATTTCTGTAAAAGCAATTACCTTAGACACTCCAGTTTCCCAGTATGAAAACCAGGGCCACTTGTTATGGGGATGAATGGTTATGAAAACCAATATCCCAGTAAAAGAAAAAAAAAACTTCTCCCCGATCCCAAAGGACCAAACCCCAGACCCAGGTCAATATACAAGTCAGATCTTACCCACAAATCACGCTGTTGCCAATCCTCTGGAATCTAAAATCTTAAGATTTATTCATAAAAAGAAAGAAATATAGATGAGAGCTAAAATTGGTTAAATGGAATCAATTACATATAGTAATGGCAACATTCTTAGTTCAGGCTTGTAGTTTTGATGGAATAAACTGCAGGTTCAAATCAAGTCTTTGGAGTACATTCACAGCCGGAATGGGTCCCTCAGTCCTTTGTTCAGTCCGACCATTGATAGGAGGAGATCGTCCATCAGTGCTTTTAAAGCAGGGGAAGTGGATAGCAATTGATAGAAACGAAAAGTTATAAAATATAGAAAATGGATAAGGGAGGCAAAAGACACTGGAGACAAATCCATGGCTAGCAGGGCTGAGGAAAATAATAATAAGATTTTGTTACTATATTAGAAACAAAGGAAATCCTAATAGCAGTACAGGCCTTTACTAGATGGAGATGGTAACACTGTTAATAGTGATGCACACGGGGCAAAAATGTTCAATAAAGCTTTCTGTGCTATATTTGGAAAGAAGCAGGATGGTGCACTCAGATCACATGAACTTCTTTCCAGTCTACTGGTAACTATGGGAGATGGTAAACAGCACCCACTAGGGTCCATGGGGAATCATGATCCAATGGGGTTTTTTCTAGTGGTTCACAAAGGTCCTTAAGCACCTAAATCCCAGTGATTTGGGCCTCTAGGGGCCTGGCTCATGGGCTGGAGAAAGGTGCCTATTTCCACATGGGACCATCCACTGTGAGCCCTCTGATGGAGCGAGGTGTGTAGGACAGGTCAGCGCTTTCTCATGAGAGATATAAGACCATATATAAGAATGACCATACTGGGTCAGAACAAAGGTCCATCTAGCCCAGTATCCGGCCTTCCGACAGTGGCCAATGCCAGGTGCCCCAGAGGGAATGAACAGAACAGGGAATCAGCAAGTGATCCATCCCCTGTCGCTCATTCTCAGCTTCTGGCAAACAGAGGCTAGGGACACCATTCCTGCCCATCCTGGCTAGTAGCCACTTATGGACCTATGCTCCATGAGTTTATCTAGTTCTTTTTTTAACCCTGTTATGGTCTTGGACTTCACAACATCCTCTGGCAAGGAGTTCCACAGGTACAAAAGAGGTGGTCTCATTGCCCCTAGACTCAAGATTCCCCCTCCCCCTGAATGGAACACAACCATATATTGGAAGGAGTGGTACCAGGGGAGGGGCACTACAAGAATAATTATGTTTGCCAAGGAGAGGGGGGCGGAAGAGGGAGCTCCATTGGCATGCGGAGCTAGGGTCAGGAGAAGAGGGTTCTATCAACATATAGAATAGTAGAAGAGGGAGGGGAAGAGGAAAATTCTATCGGCATATAGAGATAGCCCGACTAGCGTGAAGGGCTTTGGAATATGGTTAAGCTTTATTGGCGTATAGAGATAGCCTGACTGGTGTGAAGCACTTCAGAATATGCTTGCTTGTTTAGCCCCAATAAACCCATCGAATTGCCTGCAGATTGGACTCTGGACTGCTATTTTTCCAGCAAACTGTGTCTGGGAACTGAGAGGGAGGAGGGAGCTGAACCCCCACCAACACATACACTTATTGACCCCCACAAAGAATTCTAGTAGTTTGGTGAGGCATGATATCCCTTTAAAAAAAACATGTTGACTTTTCCCCAACAGTAAATGTGTATGTCTGACAATTTTGTTCTTTACTATAGTTTAAACGAGTTTGCCCAGTACTGAAGTCAGGCTTTCTGGCCTGTAATTGCCAGGGTCACCTCTAGAGCCCTTTTTTAAACATTGGCATCACATTAGCTATCCTCCAGTCATCTGATACAGAAGCTGATTTAAATGATATGTTACAGAGTACAGTTAGTCCTGCAATTTCACATTTGAGTTCCTTCAGAACTCTTGGGTGAATCCCATCAGGTCCTGGAGACTTATTACTGTTTAGTTTATCAATTTGTTCCAAAACCTCTTCTAATGACACCTCAATCTGGGCCAGTTCCTCAGATTCCTCACCTAAAATGAATGGCTCAGGTTTGTGAATTTCCCTCACATCCTCAGCCATGAAGACTGATGCAAATAATTCATGTAGTTTCTCTGCAATGCTCTTATCATCCTTGAGTGCTCCTTTAGCATCTCGGTCATCCAGTGGCCCCACTGGCTGTTTAGCAGGCTTCCTGTTTCTGATGTACTTACACATTTTTTGCTATTACTTCTTGAATCTTTGACTAGCTGTTCTTCATAGCCTTTTATGGCCTTCCTTTTGCACCAGGGCAGAACCACACAGTTCTTTGGTGCAAGGCTGGGGAGCTGGGGCTGGAGCCTCTCTACTGTTAGTTATGAGTGGCTTGGAGATTATTCATGTAACTCAGCTGGGTGTGTCCCTGCCTGTGGATGGCTGTGTAAGCAGAGTACCTGCCAGAGGTTTGCACCCCGGGGATCCCATCACTGGAGGTCTGTCCTTGGGCTAGTCCCAGAAAACAGGTCACATGTGGCACTGATTTGGTTCCTTGCAGCACATCATTGGGCTCTACGCACTGTGCAGAGTTCCAGGCAGCGTATGGTCCCTGGTAAACAAGGAAGAGGGGTCAGTCCTGGGGCCGGTTTTGTTCAACATCTTTATTAATGATCTGGAGGATGGGATGGATTGCACCCTCAGCAAGATCGCAGATGACACTAAGCTGGGGGAAGAGGTAGATACATTGGAGGGTAGGGATAGGGTCCAGAGTGACCTACACAAATTGGAGGATTGGGCCAAAAGAAACCTGATGAGGTTCAACAAGGACAAGTGCAGAGTCCTGCACTTAGGACAGAAGAATTGCATGCACTGCTACAGTCTGGGGACCGACTGGCTAAGCAACAGTTCTGCAGAAAAGGACCTAGGGGTTACAGTGGACGAAAAGCTGGATATGAGTCAGCAGTGCGCCCTTGTTGCCAAGAAGGCTAACGGCATATTGGGCTGTATTAGTAGGAGCATTGCCAGCAGATCAAGGGAAGTGATTATTCTCCTCTATTAGGCACTGGTGAGGCCACACCTGGAGTATTGCGTCCAGTTTTTGTCCCCCCAATATAGAAGGGATGTGGAGAAATTGGAGAGAGTCCAGTGGAGGGCAACAAAAATGACTAGGGGGCTGGGGCACATGACTTACGAGGAGAGGCTGAGGGAACTGGCTTGTTTAGTCTGCAGAAGAGAAAAGTGAGGTGGGATTTGATAGCTGCTTTCAACTACCTGAAGGGGGGATTCCAAAGAGGATGGAGCTGAGATGTTTTCAGTGGTGGCAGATGACAGAACAAGGAGCAATGGTCTCAAGTTGCAGTGGGGGAGGTTTAGGTTGGATATTAGGAAAAACAATTTCATTAGAAGGGTGATGAAGCACTGGAATGGGTTCCCTAGGGAGGTGGTGGAATCTCCTTCCTTAGAGGTTTTTAAGGCCCAGCTTGACAGAGCCCTGGCTGGGATGATTTAGTTGGTGTTGGGCCTGCTTTTGAAGAGATGACCTGCTGAGGTCTCTTCCAACCCTAATATTCTATGAGTCTAAGAGAAGGCTGAAAACTGAGCTGTGTGTAAACCTGTTTTTGTGGCTGTAGATTTTAGCAGTTTCTTTAATAAATTCCTCCTGTTTAAGGAGGACGGAAATTCCATGGATCATGACAAACAAATAGCCTCACGGCATCTAACACAATGCAGAGGAGCAATGCCAGTGCATGGCCAGAGCAATGCTGCTGGGTGGGTGTGGGGGAGGTCAGGACTCCCGGTTCCTATTCTCGATTCTGCCACTGACTCATTGGGTGACCTTGGGTAAATCACTTTACCTCTGCGTGGCTCAGTCCATCGATAACATGGGCAGAACGCTGCCTAGCAGCCTCGCTACGGAGATTCTAGATGTAGTGATCAAAAGTGTCATGCAGAGCGTACGTTAGACTCAACTTCACTGTTCAGCTTCAGCCCCTGGGCAATCGCTGCCCTGTAGTTCTAGATAAGTTGCCGTTTATATGTGTAAATACCTGGCTAATGGTAGGTCTCCTGTTTATCTTCCTCCCTGTGGGGCACCGAAGCCATCCCGGCTTCTGCCCAGAATCCCAGTGTAGGGACCCGGCCTGCTACAGACTCCCAGTCGGGAAGAACAAAAGGGAACCAAAAGCTAAAGAAATAAGACACACAATGCTTTCTTCCCTCAGGACTTTGTAGCTGAGCTTTAGGGCCCACAAGCTGTATGATGCACAGTCTCACTCGCCGGCAACACAACCCTGGTCCCAATCCCCAGATTCTTTTACACAGCTTCCTGGTTTCCCTCTCCGCTTCTCATCCACCTGTCGGCCCCAGCGCTGTTGCCTTTCTGCACTCACTGCAGGCTCCTTGTCAGCCTGCAACTGCTCCTGTCCCAGCCCCAAAGCAGAGGGAGCGCATCTGGGCAAGGAGGGAGGTCGAGATGATCCAGAAAGTTTATGGGGTTGGGGAGGAAAGGAGGAAGCACCAGGGATGTGTCTCTGGGGAAAGTGGCAGAACAGAGGTGGGGCCGTGCGGGAAGAGGCAGAGAAGGGAGCGGGGACTTGTGGGAGTACTTGAGGCAGGGGGAGGGGCCTTGGGGAAAGAGATGGAGCAGGGGCCAGGAGCGTGGGGAACAGGCGGAGAAGGGCAAATGGCCTCAGCGATCCAGTTACCAGCAATTAGAATGGTGCCAATCCTGTAACTTAGTGAGTTCTACACAGACAAATTCCTCAGTTTGTCATGCTGAAACAACAGGTCAGGAAAGGGATTATTGTCATTTTGACTGTCCGGTCAGTGATTCAGGGAAGAGGGCCCAGGACCATGACACCAGCCAGCTCTGCATAGAGGTCTGAGACCCAGAGCACAAGGAGAAAAGTTTAGGTCCCTTCATGAATAAAGAGCTGGAGCAGCCTCCCACGGATCTCTTTGGTCCTCACCCCATAGATGATGGGATTTAGCGCGGGGGGCATCAAGTGGTACACGTTGGCAATGAGAACATGGAAATGCCCAGGCACATTATGGCCAAACCGGTACGTGAGGGAGGACAAGAGACCTGGTATATAAAAGGCTAAAATGACAAAGAGGTGGGAGCTGCAGGTCCCAAAAGTCTTGAGCCGGGCGTCCTTTGTGGGGAGGCTGAAGATGGCCCTGAGGATCTGGGTATAGGACACGGCGATCAAAATCACATCCAGACCCATCACACAGAATACCACAAAGAGGCCGTAGTAACTACTGACACGGGTGTCGGCGCAGGCCAGATTCAGCACGGCTATATGCATGCAGTATGGCTGGGGGATGATGTTGGTTCTGCAATATGGCCATTGCCTCGAAAGGATGGGAATGGGCAGTATGACCATGCAGCCGCGCAGCAACACAGCCAGGCCGATCTTGGCCACCAGGGGGTTTGTCAGGATGGTGGAATATCTCAGGGGGTCGCAGATGGCCACGTAACGATCCAAAGCCATGGCTACAAGAATCCCAGACTCCATCTCTAAGAAGCAGTAAATGAAGTACATCTGGGTGAAGCAGGCACTGAAATCAATCTCCCTGGAATTGAACCAAAAGATACTCAGTGATTTGGGCAGGGTAGATGTAGTCAGGACCAGGTCAGTGACAGCCAGCATGGAGAGAAAATAGTACATGGGCCCATGGAGGCTCAGCTCCGTCTTAATGATGAACAGGATGGTGAAGTTCCCCAAGATGGCTATGATGTACATGGTGCAGAAGGGGATGGAGATCCAGACGTGGGCTGCCTCCAGGCCAGGAATGCCCAGCAGGATGAAGGTGGAGGGGTTCTTGAAAGCAGTTGTGTTGGAATCTGACATAGAGTAGGGGAGAAGGTGTTCAACTCTGAGACAGAATGGTGTCTCCTGCATGTACCATACGTTCCCGTAACTTCCTGTATTTGCCCAGGGTCTAGGGTGATGGTTGCATGAAAAATGCCTGTATGGAGACACAATGTTAATTTGAGACATTAAATGTACGGCTGGAAGCTTTTCTAATGGGTGAAACAGATTGGTTGCTCTTCACACATTGAAAAATGATATTTTCATTATTCAGGTAAATGAATTGTGAACACATGACTCTGCTAAGGCCAATTCCATATTTTATGGTGCCCCCTGCCTCAATAATTCCTATACATCCTGATGTGGGAAACCTCAATAGGGACCAGCAGGAAACATGAGTGTGGATACTGGTTATCCTCCATTGTTCCTTAATGCAACGAAACCCAGGATAGAGAGTCCATGCTGAAGGGAGTTCCCCATTCACCCAGTTGCTCAAAATCTGAGAGTGGAAAAAAACCAAAGTTTTGACAAAACATGTACCAGAGACAAACTAGAACACACTCAGAGGAAAGATCTGGGTGTCATTGATAGCAGCTCGACGGAAACACCAGCTCATTCGCATCAGTAGCCAAAACAAAGACAATGTTCTGATGCCTAAGGAATGGGGTGGAGAATACCCTGCTCTGGACATGCACTCAGTTTTGGTCACCCAGTCTCTATAAAGGATAGAGCAGATAGAAAGGGGATTTCTGAGACTGCCTATGAGAATGCGGGAGGCTGCCAGATGCAGAATGAAAAGTCTGAGACTGTTTAGTTTAGAGAAGAGACAAAGAAGGGGGCTTCTGATAGAGGAGAGGAAAATAAAGAATGGAACTGATTACATTCAAATGGACAAACAGAGAACAGTTGCCAACCAGTAATATCTATGGAAACTTCATGTTTCAAAAGGGCTAATTCCCCAAAGCTGAAGCAAATTAGCAACAAAACTGATTGGGATGAAAAATTTTGAGAGAAAAATGTGAATGAGAATTGGGTGTTCATTATGAAGAGTTTATTAGATAGCTCGGAAGCCACAATTCCGCAGGCAAGAGTGTAGACAACTTTGGCTAAAAACTCTGTTCAGTGACAAGGTGAAGGCAGGAGTTGGGGGAGGGGAGAAATATATAAACACACACACAAATAACTGGCTCTGTAATCTAGCGGAGAAATGCAGAGCAAGGTCCAATGAATGGAAGATGAAGCCAGACAAATACCAGCTGGAAGTAAGGGCCAAATTTTTAACACTGAAGGTGATTAACATTTGGAACAAACTGCAAAGGGAAATGGTGAATTCTCCAGCTCTGCATGTCTGTAAATCCAGACTGGATGTTGTTACTGGAAGATCTGCTTGAGGACTTGTTTACACTTAAAATGCTACAGTGGCCCTGCCTTATCGCTTCAGTGTAGACACTACTTACACCCATGGCAGGGGTTCTCGCATCCACACAGGTAATCGACCTCCTCAAGAGGTGGTAGCTAAGTGGATCGAAAAATTCTTCCATCAACCTCATGCCGACTATATCGGGGTTAAGTTGATATAGCTACAGCTCTCAGGGGCGTGGATTGTTTTGCTGTTGCAAAAAAAAGCAAATGCAATTTTTGGATGCATTAGCAGAGGCATCGCATGCAAGTCAATGGAGGTGATAATGCCGCTGTACTGGGTGCTGGTTCGGCCTCAGCTGGAGTACTGTGTCTAATTTTGTTCACAAGTGTATAGGAAGGATGAAGAGAAACTGGAAATGACCAGAGGCAAGTGACAAAAATGATGAAAGGGAGAGAATTCAAGCCATATTAGCAAAGGCTGAAGGGACTGGGTATTTTTAGTTTGGAAAAAAGGAGATTGAGGGGGGACATGACCGCAGTCTTCCAGGATTTCAACAATTACCACCCCACCATCAAATTCAGCCTGGACCATTCCACACAAGAGATCCACTTCCTGGACACTACAGTGCAAATAAGCAATGGTCACATAAACACCACCCTATACCGGAAACCTACTGACCGCTACACTTACCTACATGCCTCCAGCTTCCATCTAGACCACATCACAGGATCCATTGTCTACTGTCAAGTTCTAAGATACATTTGCTCCAATCCCTTGGATCTCTATCAAGCGTTTTTAAAACTACAGTACACAAAGTGAAGAAACAGATTAACACAGCCAGATGGGTACCAAGAAGACATCTACTACAGGACAGGCCCAACAAAAAAAGTAACAGATCGCCACTAGCTGTCACCTACAGCCCCGAAATCTCCGGCGCATCATCAAGGATCTACAACCTATTCTGTAGAACAATCCCTCATTCTCACAGATCTTGGGAGACAGGCCAGTCCTCACTTACAGGCAGCCCCCCAACCTGAAGCAAATACTCACCAGCAACTACACAACAAAAACACTAACCCAGGAAACAATCCCTGCAAAAAACTTCGTTGCCAAATCTGTCTGCATATCTATTCAAGGGACACCATCATAGGACCTAATCACATCAGCCACACCATCAGAGGCTCGTACACCCTCACATCTACCAATGTGATATATGCCATCATGTGCCAGCAATGCCCCTCTGCCATGTACATTGGCCAAACCGGACAGTCTCTATGCAAAGAATAAATGGACACAAATCAGACATCAACAATTGTAACATTTAAAAACCAGTAGGAGAGCACTTCAATCTCTCTGGACACCCAATGACAGACTTAAAACTGGCAATTCTTTAACAAAAAATTAAAACAGACTCCAATGAGAAACTGCAGAACTGGAATTAATTTGCAAACTTGACACCATCAAATTAGGCCTGAATAAAGACTGGGAGTGGATGGGTCACTACAAAAAGTAATTTTCCCTCTGCTGATACTCACTCCTTCTTGTCAACTGTTGGAAATGGGCTGCCTTGATTGCACTGGCATCATTAGCACAACAAAAGTAAGTTTCCCTCGCTTGGTATTCACCCCTTCTTGTCATCTGTTGAGAACAGGTCACATCCACCTTCTTTGAATTGGCTCGTTACTACTGACCCCACACTTGGTAAGGCAACGCCCATCTTTTCATGTGCTAGAATATATTTTCTGCTTACTGTATTTTTCACTCCATGCATCTGATGAAGTGGGTTTTAGCCCACCAAAGTTTATGCCCAAATAAATGTATTAGTCTCTAAGGTGCCACAAGGACTCCTCATTGTTTTTGCTAATACAGACTAACACGGCTACTGCTCTGAAATAAAAAAAAAGATGGAGAAAAGTTTTTCACTCTTGCCACAGAGGGCAGGACAAGAGGCAGTGGGTTCAAATTACAGCATAGCAGATTTAGATTAAATCTCAGGATAAACTGCCTAAATGTAGGCACAGGAGGACAATGGAATAGATGCCTAGGGAAATCATGGAGGCTCCTTTATTGCAGGTTTTCTAAAGGAGGCTGGACAGTCATCTGTCCTGGATGGCTTAGACACAACAAATCCTGCATCTTGGCAGGGGGTTAGATTAGCTAACCCTGGCGGTTCCTTCTCACCCTGTGGCTCTAGGATTCTATGATATAAAATGCCAGTGTAGACCAGGCCTTAGTCAAACACAAGGGATTCATTAATGGATTGGCCATTGGAGGTAGTGCTGGTGGCACCACCGTTAATTAAGGCTGTCTGACACCTTCAATTAGGAGACCTCATTTTCAGTTGCTTATAAGTTTGCCAAACTTTAACCATTTGGACTGAAATTTCACATGCTGGGTGTCTGCTTCTGGCTGAAATCTATTTTTGAAGTTCCGGCATAACATTTGAGCCTACTTCTCAAATGAAGCTAGGAGAAAAGGTGTGTTGCCCATGCTGAAACAGTCTTCGAATTGTTCGAGTGAGGAACCCAAGCACCTCCATGAGTATAAAAGTCAGGTAACAGCCCCCGCTCCCCCGTTAATCAGAGCCCTGAAATGGAAGAGGAGGAGGTGACAGTGTCTCTGCATTAACACATCTGGCTCCTAAGGTCTTTACTCAGTTCTTACTCCAAAAGGAGTTTTGCGTCAGCAGAGCCTGTATAAACTATGGGCCAGGGCCTCAGAATTTTGGCCTTGTATTGTCCATCTACTAACACCTTTCATTCTAAAGAATCCACTGTCGTACTGAAATGCAGCCACCTTGGGGTGGAGGCCATCAGCCTGGGAGGGCACAGCAAAGATGGACATTTTAACCAATGATACTGAAGCAAACTCATCCCCTGTGGAAGGGCCCTTGGATGTTTCATGGCTGTGCAGAGCGGAAAGGACCACAGACCTATTCTCTGTCCCATCACGTCCACGTTGCACTGGGTATGTCAAGCAGGTGAGCTCCTCAGCAAGAAGTAAGCACCTGTGAATCCTTAACCAGAAGTGCCTTCCCCAGGAATCCCCCTCAGGTAGCCGTGTCCCACACCTCTCTCACCCCAGCATCTGCAGCAACATCCCACACTGAGAGCTAACACAGGGATGTGCACCATTTATAATATAGCTCTGTGCAATCCCAGGGGGGTTCCAGGAGTCTCTAGCAGATAAGCGAGCATCTGAATGTAAACAGGCTGGAGACAAGCCTGTCTGGGCTTCTGTGCTCTTTATCCAGCTTTGGGAGTAAACAGTAATTAAGGGACCTTCCCAAAGGGAGATGAGAACTCTGGGACTCTGTACTGAGTCAGAGAGGAATTGGCTGCTCTGTGCATTTGTGTACATTCACAAATTATAGTTGATTAGTAGGAAAACCAGGGATAATGCTTAGAACTCCATAGGGTTTGATACTCTGTAAAGTCCCAGGAGCGATTGGTAGATAGTAAATAGACAGATCTGGGACAGATGCCTGAGGGGAGACACCAGCACTTTCTGTAGGCACACGGTGCTGTTACTAAGGGATCAGAGATCAGCAATTCTCCCCAGTAACTATCATCATACTGTGCAGCACCTTTCATTCAAGAATCTTCAAAACCCCTCGCAAAGGAAAGTCAGTATGACCATGCCCCATTAAAAAGATAGGTAAACTGAGGCATGGGGATACATTACTTGGCCAAGGTCGCACAGAGATTGAATGGCAGGATGACAGACAGAACCCAGGCATCCTGACTTCTCTGCCATAACCATGATCTCTCTGTCACACCAAGAGGGAAATGGACTCCCACTCTGGCAGGGGCTGTTCGTTGGTGGGATGCAGAGGAAAGGCTGGAAGAGAGAGCCTGAGCCTTCACCATCTTCTCAAGGTGAATCTGAGGTTTTCAGAACTAGCTGGAGGTTGTGAGCTCCCCACTCCTGTGAGGTGTGATCTCTGGGACTCCACTTCCACTCCCACTCAGAAACCTGCCAACGCATCACAGTCACTGGGGCTGCTTTGGGGGAACAGACTCAAAAAAGCAACACCAACAGAATACTCCTGTGGATAGAGTACAGCTGGGGGCCTGCCTGGGGACAGAGGCCTCCCCCCAAAGCTGCCATGGAACAAGGGTGGGGGGTGTATAGGCAGAATAGAGGCTGTATTAGTGTTTGCATTGGATTTGTTCTCTCCCTCTTGGTTCATTTCCTCCCAGTGTCTCCTCGGTGAAATTGAAATCTAATGTTCCAGGCTCAGTCAGTCTTTTCAGGAGTCCCATCCAACAGCATGGAACCGAACCTCCTAGTTAAGCAGACATGGTGGAAAGCACTAATCACAGATGCTGCTATGAGAGAGCTCAGTGTCAGGAAGACAACCAAGAGCACTCCTCGACTACGGACTGAATTGCCCAGGTGTGGGTGTGAATCTTCAGCCAAAGGAGGCTTCAGCGTGGTGGTCAACCCTTCAAAATGCTTTGCTCTACCCACCAACATCACCTCTGTCTTGCTTGGGTTCAGATTCAGCCAGCTGTTCCTTCCGAGAACAGGGCCATGGTGGTGATTCTGGTTTGATTGTATGGGAAGGACAGGAGGAGCTTGTTGTCACCTGCATACTGCTTGCGTTTGAGTCCATGTTGTGTGACCAGTTCCCGTAGTGGCTGCATGGAGATGTTGAAAAGCCCCAGAGAGAAATCTGATCCTTGTGGGATTCCACAAGGGAGGGGTCTAGTGCTGGAGGTGCAGTTTCCCACCACCATTAATTGGGTGTATCCCTCCAAGAATGATTCAGACCATTTCAGTGCATCTCTCTGGTCTGCTGCTGCCTCTTAGGTTAGACAGCGGTATCTCATTTTCAACAGTGTCAAACAATCCAAAGAGGTCCAGGAGGGTGAGCATGGATGTCTGCCCCCTGCCATTGATAGGGGGAGATGGTCCATCACTGCTTCTAAAGCAGAGGAAGTGGATATCATTTGAAAGAAATGAGAAGTTATAAAATATAGAAAATGGATAAGGGAAGCAAAAGACACCAGAGACAAATCCAAGGCTAGCAGGGCTGAGGAAAATAATAATAAGATTTTGTTAGTATATTAGAAACAAAGGAAATCCTAAGGGTGGTATAGGCCTTTACTAGATGGAGATGGTAACACTGTTAATAGTGATGGACACAGAGCAAAAATGTTCAATAAAGCTTTCTGTGTTGTATTTGGAAAGAAGCAGGATGATGCACTCAGATCACATGAACTTCTTTCCAGTCCACTGGTAACTATGGCTGGGGGCGGCACCTACTAGGGTCCATGGGGAATCATCATCCAATGGGTTTTTTTTCTAGTGGTTCACAAAGGTCCTTAATCATCTAAATCCTACTCATTTGGGCCTCTAGAGGCTTGGCTCATGGGCTGGAGAGAGGTACCTATTTCCACTTGGGACTGTCATCTGTGAGCAAGACCAGCTGTAGGCACCAGCAAAGCAAGTACGTGCTTGGGGTAGCACATTTCCAGGGGCAGCATTCCGGCCATCCTTATTTTTTTGGAAAAATCCACCAATGTATGAAATAAAATAATAAATGAAGATCAAAAAAATCTCCAGTATTGCGATAGGAGTGTGATGTGAAAAATCGTGTCACATTGTGACATGGTCAGTCATAATGTGAACGTGCATAAATGTGTAAACGTTAATGGTTATTGATTAATTAAATCAGCAATCACGATTCTTGTGTGTACTGTGCCACCCTATCAGTACCATTCGTGCCAATTTCCATGTCGTGTCAGTGTCAGTGGTTATAGGGCTATAATGCCGGGACAACAATGAAAACGACTTTCTGGTGCTGCCTACCGGCAACAAAGAAAGAAACTTCAAAAAGAATTAGAAAAACTATCTCGTACTTCAAATAAGTATTTTTAAAAAATCGACAATGAATGAGAAAGCTCTAAGCAATGCATTGAAAGTGATTATTCATCAACTGATGAAGACCAATAGAGCCAAAGATTATCTTTATCAACTGATAAAGATGAACAACAACCTGACCAAAGATTATCTTTGCTAACTGATAAAGACGAACAATCACAGTCCATCCAAAATTTACTTCTTCAGCTGAAGAGTCCAGAAACAAAGAACTGTTATCCAAATCTAAAACTGAAGAGCAAATATTGGAAGGTGGAAAGACTGACATAGGACTGGATCCAAGTACATGGCTGACAATAATTACTGATGCAATGCTAATGATTATTGTGAAAAAAGTCCTTCAAAACTAGAACCTACATTTGAATATCCATTTAATGAATCGAATCGTCAATTTATGCCATCCAGTAAGAAGAAAAAAACGAAAAATGGGGAACAAATTAATAGATCATGTTAGTGTATTCACAGACAAACTATTGTGACACACCCAGACCAGTGGGGTACAGGAGTCTGGTAGAGGGCAAATATACTGGTCACTACATGAGTAGTTTTCTGTTCCCTGAGTGACCAGAGCAGGGGCTGCACTAGAGTAATCAGGAACCTGCTAGAACCAGTTAAGACAGGCAGGCTAATTAGGACACCTGGAGCCAATTAAGAAGAAGCTGCTAGAATCAATTAAGGCAGGCTAATCAGGGCACCTGGGTTTTAAAAGGAGCTCACTTCAGTTTGTGGTGCAAGTGTGAGGAGCTGGGAGCAAGAGGTGCAAGGAGCTTAGAGTGAGAGGGTGTGTTGCTGGAGGACTGAGGAGCACAAGTGTTATCAGACACCAGGAGGAAGGTCCTGTGGTGAGAATAAGGAAGGTGTTTGGAGGAGGCCATGGGGAAGTAGCCCAGGGAGTTGTAGCTGTCATGCAGCTGTTACAGGAGGCACTATAGATAGCTGCAGTCCACAGGGCCCTGGGCTAGAACCCAGAGTAGAGGGCGGGCCTGGGTTCCCCCCAAACATCCCAATTGACCTGGACTGTGGGTTCTTCCAGAGGGGAAGGTCTCTGGGCTGTTCCCCAACCCACATGGTGAATCTCTGAGGCAAGAAAATCCGCCAATTAGCGCAGGACCCACCAAGATAGAGGAAGAACTTTGTCACACTATGTATTTTTTTATTTTTGCTGCAAACTGTTCTGTAACTCGGACATTCTTCTGGCAACTGCAGGTTTTAATGACTGGCAAAATTTGCATCAGCATTTGAAAGAACATGAAACATCAAAAAATCATTTATGCTCATTGACAAATTGGATTCTTTTAATTTATGAGAAAGTAGGTTTACCAGAAGGGGGCAGGGATAGCTCAGCGGTTTGAGCATGTTAACCCCAACATTGTGAGTTCAATACTTGAGAGGGCCACCTAAGGATTTGCAGCAAAATCAGTACTTAGTGAAGGCAGGGGGGCTGGACCCATGACCTTTCAGCATCCCTTCCAGCTCTATGAGATAGGTGTATAAATTTCCATATATAACACTAACATTTTTCATTACAGTGTATAGTTGAACCCAAAGTGTTTGCAATTGTGATTTTGTTAAAATTAAATGAGTACACTAATAGAACATTTTTATTTCACTAACTATAAAATAAAAAAAAACAAAAACAGAGAATTTGAACAGTAAAAAAAAAATTGCAAAGTGCAAACATGTGTAAAAGCCAAAAAAAAAAAAAAAAGGTGGGTGGAGGGCAGCCAATTTTTTTTTGCTCGGGGTGGCAAAAAACCTAGAGCCGGTCCTGGCTGGAGTGAGATGCATAGGACAGGTCAGCGCTTTCTCGCGAGACACATAAGAACATATATACGAACGACCATACTGGGTCAGAACAAAGATCCATCTAGCCCAGTGTCCTGTCTTCCGACAGTGGCCAATGCCAGGTGCCCCAGAGGGAATGAACAGAACAGGGAATCAGCATGTGATCCATCCCTTGTCATCTAATCACAGCATCTGGCAAAGAGAGGCTAGGGAAAGCATGCGTGCCCATCCTGGCTATTAGCCATCGATGGACCTTTCCTCCATGAATTTATCTAGTTCTTTTTTTGCCACATTTCAGTTTAATTGAATGTCCTGTTGATATTGTGTTATGAAGCTGGGGAAATACATTCTCAATGTACTCTCTACCAGTCAGTAATTTATAGACTTTTCTCATGTCCCCTCTTATTCATCTCCTTTGTAAAATAACAATCCCAGTCTTTTCAACCTCTCTCCCTGTGAGAGTTTGCCCGGGCCCTGGATCATTCTCGTTGCCCTTCCTTGAACCCCTCTAGTTGACAAAGCCCTGGCTGGGATGAATTAGTTGGTGTTGGGCCTGCTTTGGAGTAGATGACGTCCTGAGGTCTCTTCCAACCCTAATATTCTATGATTCTAAGAGAAGGCTGAAAACTGAGCTGTGTGGAAACTTGTTTTTCTGGCTGTAGTTTTTAACTGTTTCTTTAATAAATTCTTCCTGATTAAGAAGGACTGAAATTCCACTGATCGCAACAAACAAATAGCCTCACGGCATCTAACACAATGCAGAGGAGCAATGCCAGTGCATGGCCAGAGCAATGGTGCTGGGGGTCAGGACTCCTGGTTCTTATTCTCAGCTCTGCCACCGACTCATTGGGTGGCCTTGGGTAAATCACTTTACCTCTGTGTGGCTCAGTCCATCAATAACATGTGGATAACGCTGTTAGGGGGCTTATTCCTTTACCCTCTCACTTCCCTGGTCCTTCTCGCATGAACAGAGAGCAACAATACCCAAAGTCCGAAAATGCAAACAATTTGATGTTTATTGGGGTGAACTTCCAGCAAGCATGATTCCAATTTCCTTTCTCAGTTTCCCCCATTCCCAGCTCTGATGCCACAGAGCCTTGCCTGTGTCCCTGTTCCCATTCCTTTTTCTCATTCCTGCCACTTACTTCCTGATTGACTGCAGACTGTATAGTAAAGCTTGAGTTCTGCTTAGCTTTACCTTAACCAATCACTTTACTGAAATGTAACTAACCAAACCTAACATATTGTAACATGATTATTTAAACAATTATATCCCACCACCTTCATTAGTTTACACCCAGCAAAATTAATAATACAGCAGCCAGAAACAATCACAGAACCAGACCGAGATTATACAGACAATCAATAGGGAAGTGGAGACTACAGTGATAGAACAACACAGAAATGAGGATTTCACATCCCAGCTATTGATAAGTGAGTTCTTGCCAGACAGGATGCTATCAGACTGTCTCCTTTTATATCTTCTAGCCTCTTCCCTTTCTCTGGAGGTGTCATAACTATAAAGGGAAGGGTGTAACAGCTGTCCTGTGTACAGTACTATAAAATCCCTCCTGGCCAGAGACTCCAAAATCCTTTTCCCTGTAAAGGGTTAAGAAGCTCAGGTAACCTGGCTGGCATCTGACCTAAAGGACCAATAAGGGGACAAGATACTTTCAAATCTTGGGGGGGGGGGGAAGGCTTTTGTTTGTGCTCTTTGTTTGGGAGTGTGTTCGCTCTCGGGACTGAGAGGGACCAGATATCAATCCAGGTTCTCCAAATCTTTCTAAACAAGTCTCTCCTATTTCAAACTTGTAAGTAAATAGCCAGGCAAGGCATCTTAGTTTTACTTTGTTTTCTCAACTTGTAAATGTACCTTTTACTAGAGTGTTTATCTTTGTTTGCTGTACTTTGAACCTAAGACTAGAGGGGAGTCCTCTGAGCTCTTTAAGTTTGATTACCCTGTAAGGTTAATTTCCATACTGATTTTACAGAGATGATTTTTACTTTTTTTCTTTAATTAAAAGCTTTCTTTTTAGAACCTGATTGATTTTTCCTTGTTTTAAGATCCAAGGGGATTGGATCTGTATTCACCAGGAGTTGATGGGAGGAAGGAGGGGAATGGTTAATTTCTCCTTGTTTTAAGATCCAAGGGGTTTGGATCTGTATTACACAGACAGTGATTTTGATTCTTTATTTTATACCTCTATAACTAGCTAAGTGATAAGAATACACCTAAATTCTTAAAGTCTAGGCCTTTGCAGACAGGCCTGAATAGCTATATCCTAACAAATGCTGTCTGGCAGCCTCACTAAAAAGATTCTAGACGTAGTGATCAAAAGTGTCACGCAAAGCGTATGTTGGACTCAGCTTCACTGTTCGGCTTCAGCCCCTGGGCAATGGCTGCCCTGTAGTTCCAGATAAGTTGCCGTTTATATGTGTAAATACCTGGCTAATGGTAGCTGTGCCATTTATCTCCTTCCCTGTGGGCACCGAAGCCATCCCAGCCTCTGCCCAGCATCCCAGCTTCCCAGCTAATGCAGGGGAGCATCCTTCCGCCTCTCTCAGCTGTTGTCCTCCTAGCTTCAAAGCTGATCCCTGTCCCTGCCCCCGAGGCCTGGCTTAGGGCAAAGGGCTCCCAGCCCATACTCAGGGCAGGGACCTTGCCTGCTACAGGTTCCCAGTCGGGAGGAACAAAAAGGAACCAACAGCTAAAGAAATAAGCCACACAAGTGTCTCTTCCCTCAGGACTTCGTAGCTGAGCTGTAGATCCCACAAACTGTATGATGCACAGTCTCACCCGCCTGCAACACTAACCTGGTCCCACCCCCCAGCTTCTTTTATACAGCTTCCTGGCTTCCCTTTCCGCTTCTCATCTGCCTGTCGGCCTCAGCACTGTTTCCTTGCTGCACACACTGCAGGCTCCTTGTCCGCCTGCAAGTGCTTCTGTCCCAGCCCCGAAGCAGAGGGAGCGCGTCTGGGTGAGGAGGGAGGTCGAGATGATCCAGAAAGTGTATGGGGTTGCAGAGGAAACGAGCGAGCATGGCCTCAGCGGTCCAGTTACCAGCAATTAGAATGGTGCCAATCCTGTAAGTTAGTGAGTTGTACACAGACCGATTCCTCAGTTTCTCATGCAGATATCCTATCCTATCTCCTAGAACTGGAAGGGACCTTGAAAGGTCATTGAGTCCAGCCCCCTGCCTTCACTAGCAGGACCAAGTACTGATTTTTTGCCCCAGATCTCTAAGTGGCCCCCTCAAGGATTGTAAACACAACCCGGGGTTTAGCAGGCCAATGCTTAAACCGCTGAGCTATCCCTCCCCGATAGAACACAGTAAGGCCAGGAAAGGGATTAATGTCACTTTGACTGTCCAGTCAGTCATTCAAGGAAGAGGGCCCAGCTCCATGTCACCAGCCAGCTCTGCATGGAGGTCAGTCTGAGAGCCAGAGCACCAGGAGAAAAGTTTAGGCCCCTTCATGAGTAAAGAGCTGGAGCAGCCTGTCCCAGATCTCTTTGGTCCTCACTCCATAGATGATGGGATTTAGCGCGGGGGGCATTGAGTGGTACACGTTGGCAATGAGAACGTGGAAATGCCCAGGCACGTTCTGGCTAAACCGGTACGTGAGGGAGGAGAAGAGACCTGGTATATAAAAGGCTAAAATGACAAAGAGGTGGGAGCTGCAGGTCCCAAAAGTCTTGAGCCGGGCGTCCTTTGTGGGGAGGCTAAAGATGGCCCTGAGGATCTGGGTATAGGACATGGCAATCAAAATCACATCCAGACCCATCACACAGAATAGCACAAAGAGGCCGTAGTAACTACTGATACGGGTGTCGGCGCAGGCCAGATTCACCACAGCTATATGCGCGCAGTATGGCTGGGGGATGATGTTAGTTCTGCAATATGGCCATTGCCTTGCCAGGATGGGAATGGGCAGTACAACCACACAGCCACGCAGCACCACAGCCAGGCCGATCTTGGCCACAACGGGGTTTGTCAGGATGGCGGAATGTCTCAGGGGGTCGCAGATGGCTACGTAGCGATCCAAAGCCATGGCTACGAGAATCCCAGACTCCATCTCTAAGAAGCAGTGAATGAAGTACATCTGGGTGAGGCAGGCACTGAAATCGATCTCCCTGGAATTGAACCAGAAGATACTTAGCGATTTGGGCAGGATGGATGTAGTCAGGACCAGGTCGGTGACGGCCAGCATGCAGAGAAAATAGTACATAGGCCCATGCAGGCTCGGCTCCCTCTTCACGATGAACAGGATGGTGGAGTTCCCCAAGATGGCTATGATGTACATGGTGCAGAAAGGGATGGAGATCCAGACGTGGGCTCTCTCCAGCCCAGGAATTCCCAGCAGGATGAAGGTGGAGGGATTGGTGAAGTCGGTTGTGTTGGAATCCGACATGCAGTAGGGGAGAAGGTGTCCAACTGTGAGACAGAACGGTGTTTCCTTCATGTACCGTACTTTCCCCTGACCTGTATGTGCCCAGGGTCTAGGGTGATGGTCGCAGTAAAAATGCTTCTATGGAGAGACAATGTTAATTTGAGACATTAAATGTACCACTGGAGGCTGTTCTAATGGGTGAAGCAGATTGGTTGCTCTTCACACACTGAAAAATGACATTTTCATTATTCAGATAAATGAATTGTGAACACATGACCCTACTAATGCCAATTCCATATTTTATGGTGCCCCCTGCCTCAATAATTCCTATACATCCTGATGTGGGAAACCTTAATAGGCAGCAGCAGGAAACACGAGTGTGGATACTGGTTATCCACCATTGTTCCTTAATGCAAGGAAACCCAGGCTAGAGAGTCCATACTGAAGGGAGTTCCCCATTCACCCAGTTGCTCAAAATCTGAGAGTGGAAAAAAACCAAAGTTTTGACAAAACATGTACCAGAGACAAACTAGAACACACTCAGAGGAAAGATCTGGGTGTCATTGATAGCAGCTCGACGGAAACACCAGCTCATTCGCATCAGTAGCCAAAACAAAGACAATGTTCTGATGCCTAAGGAATGGGGTGGAGAATACCCTGCTCTGGACATGCACTCAGTTTTGGTCACCCAGTCTCTATAAAGGATAGAGCAGATAGAAAGGGGATTTCTGAGACTGCCTATGAGAATGCGGGAGGCTGCCAGATGCAGAATGAAAAGTCTGAGACTGTTTAGTTTAGAGAAGAGACAAAGAAGGGGGCTTCTGATAGAGGAGAGGAAAATAAAGAATGGAACTGATTATATTCAAATAGACAAACAGAGAACAGTTCCCAACCAATAATATCTATGGAAACGTCGTGTTTCAAAAGGGCTAATTCTCCTAAACTGAAGCAAATTATCAACAAAACTGATGGGGAGGAAAAATTTTGAGAGAAATATGTGAATGAGAATTGGGTGTTCATTATGAAGAGTTTATTAGATAGCTCGGAAGCCACAATTCCGCAGTCAAGAGTGTAGACAACTTTGAACTCTGTTCAGTGACAAGGTGAAGGCAGGAGTTACGGGGGGAAAAGAAATATATAAACACACACACAAATAACTGGCTCTGTAATCTAGTGGAGAAATGCAGATCAAGGCCCAATAGATGGTAGATGAAGCCAGACAAATACCAGTTCGAAGTAAGGGCCAAATTTTTAACACTGAAGGTGATTAACATTTGGAACAAACTGCAAAGGGAAATGGTGAATTCTCCAGCTCTGCATGTCTGTAAATCCAGACTGGATGTTGTTACTGGAAGATCTGCTTGAGGACTTGTTTACACTTAAAATGCTACAGTGGCCCTGCCTTATCGCTTCAGTGTAGACACTACTTACACCCATGGCAGGGGTTCTCGCATCCACACAGGTAATCCATCTCCTCAAGAGGTTGTAGCTAACTGGATCGAAAAATTCTTCCATTGACCCTATGCCAACTATATCAGGGTTAGGTTGATACAGCTACAGCTCTCAGGGGTGTGGATTGTTTTGCTGTTGCAAAAAAAAAAAGCAAATGTAACTTTTGGATGCATTAGCATGCAAGTCAAAGGAGGTGGTGATACTGTCAAGAGCAAGTCAAAGGTGGCTGCACTGGTTGCTGGTTCGGCCTCAGCTGGAGTACTGTGTCTAATTTTGGGTACCAGTGTATAGAAAGGATGTAGAGAAACTGGAAATGACCATAGACAAGCGACAAAAATGATGAAAGGGAGAGAGTTCAAGTCGTATAAGCAAAGGCTGAAGGAACTGGGTATGTTTAGTTTGGAAAAGAGGAGACTGAGGGGGGCATGGCAGCAGTCTTCCAGGATTTCAACAATTTCCACCCTACCATCAAATTCAGCCTGGACCAGTCAACACAAGAGATCCACTTCCTGGACACTACAGTGCAAAAAAGCGATGGTCACATAAAACTCCCCATACCGTAAACCTACTGACCACTATACTTACCTACATGCCTCCAACTTTCATCCAGACCACATCACACGATGCATTGTCTACAGCCAAGCTCTAAGATACAACAGCATTTGCTCTAATCCCTCGGACACAGAGACAAACACCTATAGGATCTCTATCAAGCATATTTAAAACTACAGTACCCACCCAGGGAAGTGCAGACACAGATTGACAGAGCAAGAAGGGTACCCAGAAGTCACCTACTACAACAAACAAAGTAACAGAACGCCACTACCTGTCACCTACAGCCCCTGACTAAAACCTTCGCAGTGCATCATCAAGGATCTACAATCTATTCTGAAGAACTATCCCTGATTCTCACAGATGTTGGGAGCAGGCCAGTCCTCGCTTACAGACAGCCCCCCAACCTGAAGCAAATACTCACCAGCAACTACACAACAGAAACATTAACCCAGGAAATAATCCCTGCAACAAACCCCGTTGCCAACTTTGTCTGCATATCTATTCAAGGGACAGCATCATAGGACCTAACCACATCAGCCAAACCATCCGGGGCTCATTCACCTACACATCTACCAATGTGATATGTGCCAGCAATGCCCCTCTGCCATGTACTTTGGCCAAACCGGACAGTCTGTATGCAAAAAAATAAATGGACGCAAATCAGACATCAAGAATTGTAACATTCAAAAACCAGTAGGAGAGCACTTCAATCACTCTGGACACCCAATGAAAGACTTAAACTGGCAATTCTTTAACAAAAAAAAAATTAAAAGAGAATCCAAAGAGAATCTGCCGAACTGGAATTAATTTGCAAACTGGACACCATCAAATTAGGCCTGAATAAAGACTGGGAGAGGATGGGTCACTACAAAAACAACAAATCCTGAATCTTGGCAGGGGGTTAGATTAGCTAACCCTGGCGGTTCCTTCTCATCCTGTGGCTCTAGGATTCTATGATATAAAATGCCAGTGTAGACCAGGCCTTAGTCAAACACAAGAGATTCACTAATGGATTGGCCATTGTAGGTGGTGCTGGTGGCACAACTGTTGGTTAAGCCTATCTGACACCTTCAATTAGGAGAACTCATTTTCCGTTTGCTTATAAATTTGCCAAACTTTAAGCATTTAGACAAAATTTCACATGCTGGGTGTCTGCTTCCGGCTGAATTCTATTTTTGAAGTTCCGGCATAACGTTTGAGCCGACTTCTCAAATGAAGCTAGGAGAAAAGGTGTGTTGCCCATGCTGAAACATTCTTAGAATTGTTCGAGTGAGGACCCCAAGCACCTCCATGGACATAAAAGTCAGGTAACAGCCCCCGCTCCCCCGTTAACAACCAGGCCTGAAATGCAAGAGGAGGAGGTGACAGTGTCTCTGCATTAACACAGCTGGCTCCTGAGGTCTTTACTCAGTTCTTACGCCAAAGGGAGTTTTGCCTCAGTGGGGCCTGGGTAAACTATGGGCCTGGGCCTCAGAATTTTGGCCTTGTATTGTCCATCTACTAACACCTTTCATCCTGAAGAATACACTGTGGTAGTGAAATGCAGCCACCTTGGGGTGGAGGCCATCAGCCTGGGAGGGCACAGCAAAGATGGACATTTTAATCAATGATACTGAAGCAAACTCATCCCCTATGGCAAGGGCCCTTCGATGTTTAATGGCTGTGCAGAACGGAAAAGACCACAGACCTATTCTCTGTCCCATCACGTCCACGTTGCACTGGGTTTGTCGAGCAGGTGAGCTACTCAGCAACAAGTGGGCACCTTGATTCCTTAAACAGAAGTGTCTTTCCTGGGAATCCCCCTCAGGTAGCCGTGTTCCACACCTTTCTCACCCCAGCATCTGCAGCAACATCGCACACTGAGAGCTGACACAGAGATGTGCACCATTTATAATATAGGTCTGTGCAATCCCAGGGGGGTTCGCTCAGCCTCTAGCAGATAAGCGAGCATCTGAATGTAAACAGGCTGGAGACAAGCCTGTCTGGGTTTCTGGGTTCTTTATCCAGCTTTGGGAGTAAACAGTAATTAAGGGACCTTCCCAAAGGGAGATGAGAACTCTGGGGCTCTGTGCTGAGTCAGAGAGGAATTGGCTGCTCTGTGCATTTGTTTATATTTAAAAATTATAGTTGATTAGTAGGAAAACAAGTGATAATGCTTAAAACTCCATAGGGTCTGATCCCCTGTAAAGTCCCAGCAGTGATGGATAGATAGTAAACAGACAGATCTATAGGAAGATGCCTGAGAGGAGACACCAGCACTTTCTGCAGGCACACGGTGCTGTTACTAAGGGATCAGAGATCAGCAATTCTCCCCCGTAACTATCATCATACTGTGCAGCACCTTTCATTCAAGAATCTTCAAACCCCCTCGCAAAGGAAAGTCAGTATGACTATGCCCCATTAAACAGATAGGTAAACTGAGGCACGGGGATACATTATTTGGCTGAGGTCACACAGAGATTGAGTGGCAGGATGATAGACAGAACCCAGGCATCCTGACTTCTCTGCCATAACCATGATCTCTCTGTCACAGCAAGAGGGAAATGGACTCCCACTCTGGCAGGGGCTGTGCGTTGGGAGGGATGCAGAGGAAAGGCTGGAAGAGGGAACCTGGGCCTTCGCCATCCTCTCAAGGTGAATCTCAGGTTTTCAGAACTAGCTAGAGGTTGTGAGCTCCCCACTCCTGTGAGGTGTGAACTCCAGGACTCCACTTCCGCTCCCACTCAGAAACCTGCCAACGCATCACAGTCACTGGGGCCGCTTTTGGTGAACAGACTGAAAAAAAAGCAACACCAACAGAATACTCCTGTGGATAGAGTACAGCTGGGGGCCTGCCTGGGGACAGAGGCCTCCCCCCAAAGCTGAGTCAGGCTTTCCAGGAGTCCCATCTAACAGGATGGGATGGAGCCTCCTAGTTAACTGGAGATGGTAGAAAGCACTAATCAGAGACACTGCTATGAGAGAGCTCAGCGTCAGCCAGACATCCAAGAGCACTCCTCGACTACGGCCTGAATTGCCCAGGTGTAGATGTGAACCTTCAGCCAAAGGAGGCTTCAGCGTGGCGGTCAACCCTTTAAAATGCTTTGCTCTGCCCACCACATCACCTCTGTCTTGCTTGGGTTCAGATTCAGCCAGCTGTTCCTTCTGAGAACTGGGCCATGGTGGTGATTCTGGTTTGGTTGTATGGGAAGGACAGGAGGAGCTTGTTGTCACCTGCATACTGCTTGCGTTTGAGTCCATGTTGTGTGTCCAGTTCCCATAGTGGCTGCATGGAGATGTTGAAAAGCCCCAGAGAGCAATCTGATTCTTGTGGGATTCCACAAGGGAGGGGTCTAGTGCTGGAGGTGCAGTTTCCCACCACCATTAATTGGGTGTATCCCTCCAAGAAGGATTCAGACCATTTTAGTGCATCTCTCTGGTCTGCTGCTGCCTCTTAGGTTAGACAGCGATATCTCATTTTCAACAGTGTCAAACAATCCAAAGAGGTCCAGGAGGATGAGCATGGATGTCTGCCCCCTGCCATTGATAGGGGGAGATGGTCCATCACTGCTTCTAAAGCAGGGGAAGTGGATAGCATTTGATAGAAATGAGAACTTATAAAATATAGAAAATGGATAAGGGAAGCAAAAGACACCAGAGACAAATCCAAGGCTAGCAGGGCTGAGGAAAATAATAATAAGATTTTTTTTAGTATATTAGAAACAAAGGAAATCCTAAGAGTGGTATTGGCCTTTACTAGATGGAGATGGTAACACTGTTAATAGTGATGGACACAGAGCAAAAATGTTCAATAAAACTTTCTGTGTTGTATTTGGAAAAAGCAGGATGATGCACTCAGATCACATGAACTTCTTTCCAGTCCACTGGTAACTATGGCTGGGGGCGGCACCTACTAGGGTCAATGAGGAATCATCATCATATGGGGTTTTTTCTAGTGGTTCATGAAGGTCCTTAAGCACCTAAATCCCACTGATTTGGGCCTCTAAAGGCCTGGCTCATGGGCTGGAGAGAGGTGCCTATTTCCCCCTGGGACTGTCAGCTGTGAGTAGGATCATCTCTAGGCACCAGCAAAGCAAGCACGTGCTTGGGGCAGCACATTTCCAGCGGCAGCATTCCAGACATCTTTTTTTTTTTTTCGGAAAAATCCACCAATGTATGAAAAAAAATAATACATGAAGATAAAAAAAATCTCCAGTAGTGTGATAGGAGCGTGACGTGAAAAATATCAACATGACACAGCCACTCATAATGATAAATATGAACAACAACCTGACCAAAGATTATCTTTGCTAACTGATAAAGACGAACAATCACAATCCATCCAAAATTTACTTCTTCAGCTGAAGAGTCCAGAAACGAAGAACTGTTATCCAAATCTAAAACTGAAGAGCAATTATTGGAATGTGGAGAGACTGACATAGGATCGGATCCAAATACATGGCTGACAATAATTACTGATGCAATGCTGATAATTATTGTGAAAAAAGGTCCTTCAAAACTAGATCCTACATTTGAATATCAATGTAATGAGTGGAATTGTCGATTTATGCCATCCAGTATGAAGAAAAAATGAAAAATGGGGAACAAATTAATTGATCATGGTTAGTGTATTCAGAGACCAAAGATGTAGTTTTTTGGTTCTGCTGCAAACTGTTCTGTAACTTGGACATTCTTCTGGCAACTGCAGGTTTTAATGACTGGCAAAATTTGCATCAGCATTTGAAAGAACATGAAACATCAAAAAATCATTTATGCTCATTGACAAATTGGATTCTTTTAATTTATGAGAAACTGGGTACACCAAAAGTAGGGAGGGGGTTGTGAGTTCAGTCCTTGAGGGGCAAATCAGTGCTTGGTCCTTCTAGTGAAGGCAGGGGGCTGGACTCCATGACTTTTCAGGGTCCCTTCCAGCTCTATAAGATAGGTGTATATTTCTCCATATATAACACTAACATTTTTCATTACAGTGTATAGTTGAACCCAAAGTGTTTGTAATTGTGATTTTGTTAAAATTAAATGAGTACACTTGTAGGAAAAAGTTTTATTTCACTAACTACAAATTCTCTGTTTTCATTTTTTTTTTTTAATTTTAAACAGTCAGAAAAAAAAAACACATTGCAAAGTGGAAACGTGTAAAAGCCAAAAAAAAACGGGGGGGAACCAAAATTTTTTTTGCTTGGGGTGGCAAAAAACCTACAGCCGGTCCTGGCTGGAATGAGATAGGTAGGAGAGGCCAGTGCTTTCTTCCGCGAGACATAAGAACATATATACGAACGAACATATTGCGTCAGACCAAAGGTCCATATATCCCAGTCTCCTGTCTTCTGACAGTGGCCAATGGCAGGTGCCCCAGAGGGCATGAACAGAACAGGGAATCAGTAAGTGATCCATCCCCTGTCACGTAATCACAGCATCTGGCAAACAGAGGCCAGGGAAAGCATTCGTGCAGCGGCAGCTCCAGGCACCAGCGCTCCAAGCGCGTGCCTGGGGCGGCAAGCTGCGGGGGGCGCCCTGCCAGTCCCTGCGAGGGTGGCAGTCAGGCAGCCTTTGGCAGCCTTCCTGCAAGAGGTTCGCCAGTCCCGCGGATTTGGCAGCAATTCTGTGGCAGGTACGCCAAAGCCGTGGGATCGGGGACCTCCGGTAGCTGTGCTTGGGGTGGCAAAAAAGCTACAGCCGCACCTGCATGCATGCCCATCCTGGCTATTAGCCATCAATGGACCTATCCTCCATGAATTTATCTAATTCTTTTTTTGCCAAATTTCAGTTTAATTGAATGCCCTCTTGATATTGTATTATGAGGCAGGGGAAATACATTCTCAATGTACTCTCTACCAGTCAGTAATTAATAGACTTTTCTCATGTCCCCTCTTATTCATCTCCTTTTTAAATAACAATCCCAGTCTTTTCAACCTCTCTCTCTATGAGAGTTTCTCCGGGCCCTGGATCATTCTCGTTGCCCTTCCTTGAACCCCCCTCATTCTGCAATATCCTGGGTGAGAAGGGTGCCTAGTACTGCACAGAGGAGTTCAGAGGGGGGCGAAACATTGACTAACTGATCTCATAGCATTGTATTTTCTGTAGGATTCCCCATTCCACTGTTCCTGGATCCCAGTGTTTTTCTCAGTTTCTGTCTGGGTTTGCAGTGTAAGTAGGATTTCACAGAGCTGTGCACCATGACGCCCAGTTCTCTGTCCTGAGCTCATGCAGTTAAATTAGAACCTTGTTAGGCATTTCCCTCCAATGGGAATATACATTGCAGTTATTGACATCGAAGTTCATCTGCCATCATGCTGCTCATTCACCTGGCTTGGTTAGTGCCGTCTGGACTAGACTCCGATCTAAATATTCTGGTGCCATCTGTAAATGTTGGCAACGCACTGCTCACCCCCTTTTTAGATTGTTAATAACTATAAAATACTTACCGTAGTATTTGTTATAAAGCTTGTAACCCCCTCACTCTGCTTTTCTCCCTTCACAGGCACCTGGACCTTTTCTGAGCCCGATCAATGCATCAACCACCTCATGTGGGGAAACTGGTTTTCACTGACCTGATCATGGAGTCCAGTGTCCGAGTGATGAGCCAAGGGCTGGGATGACTCAGGAGACTGCAATTTTGGCTTCTAGTTAACCAGGGCGGTGAGACAGAAATTTACATTTGTTACTGGCTTGGTATAATCTAATGACAGAATAACCACCAGTCTGGGGTGAGTCTGCCCCATTTCTCAGCAGTTTTTCCTGAATTTGGCATCCTCAGCTGTGTCCCACTGAGGTAGGCGACACATGATCATAGAGTTCCCTGGTGATAGGTGATTCACAGACTATTGCTCACTACTCCCAGGAGGTATCTCTCTTTTACAGATGGGGAAACTGAGGCAGCAGGAAGGGAAGTGCCTTGTGCTGGGAACTTACCCCACAAATCCCTAGCTGCCAATCCCTTGCTTAGTCTCTCTCAGACCTGGCTTGTACAGTCCATGCAGCAGGACAGAGGCATGGAGCTCTCTCTCCATTGGTTTCTCTAATGCTGGGGATCTCCACTGATTTCAGTGGGGCTGCACCCACTTACATGAGATGAGGATTTGGGGCAAGACATTTTACTAGAGATAAAGAATCTGCAGAGACCAGTGAGCTGGGAGTGAAGAGTCCCTGCTCTGCCACGGATATATTGGGTGACCTTGGTGTGGAAGTAGAGCAACGCCTGACAGGGATTGGAAGGGGATTTCAATGCAATCAGTCTCTTCTGTGAGCAAGAGTCAGGTTAGCTGTAACCCAAATAATGAGAGATTTGTAGAAGCAAGGATTGTGTGAGGCGAGTGGGGAAAGAACTGTGTGAGAAGTTGTTGCAACCTTGTGTAGATAAGATGGAATGTAGACTAGAGTCTAAATAAGTGAGAAAAATAAGATATCAGGATGACCTACGCATAAACAAAATGCAGCTGTTGCTCATTATTGTCTGTACCAAAAGGTATAAATGCTTGCTGTAATTGTTTACCTGTTGAGAGACCTGTTTAGCTCTCTCCCTCTATGCAATTGCTTGAGATAATAAAGTATCTGACTTTGCTGCACCCAACATGAGAGTGAAAACTGTGTTTTTCTCTGACAATCTGGGGGCTCGTCTGGGATGGCAACGCCTGCTGAGATAGTGGCAGCTGCTGCGGACTGTTCCCCCTCGAACCCCATGGTGCCACAAGAGAGGTAGGAGATGTTTTGAAATCTCTATTGGGGTGTCGGTGGAGGACTGTCCGTGGGTCCAGTCTGTCCCTGTTGGGCTCACGCCATCTGAACTTATTGACTGTGCAGCAGGATCAGAGGCAGAGCGGTGCTGAGGAACTGTTTTGCCAGCCCCAATAAGGTTAATGTTTAAGGGAAATGCATTAAGTTAATGCACCGGTGCAGAGGGGTTGTGGTAACACCCTCAGAGAAGAACACAGGTGTGTTCAGTCCAGACAGAGGGGCTGTGGTGACACCCTCAGGTTAAAAAAAAAAAGGAGGAAAAATAGGAGAAAACCGATGCATCATGGTATAAAGGAACAGAGACCTTGGTGTGTGTGTGTGTGTGTGTGTGTGTGTGTGTGTGTGTGCCAACCAGTGTGATTGGAAAATGGGTGGGGGACAGTCTAAGCATTCCCCTTCACCCCCTAAGGGTACCCCAGCATATTTTATGTTCGTACATTATGGTCCTAAAACCTGCAGATATTTAGACAATTGGAATCTTTACAGGCGTGAAAATCCATCTAAACAATGCCCATTAGAAGGTACCTTCAATCTAGATAAGATCATACATCTCAGAGGAGCTTTTAATCACCAAAAAGCCTCTGACACACAGTGGGAGCAATTTGTCTATCGAGGAAAGGAACGGGTTAATTCAAAATTCAGCTTGGCCCAGAGATAAAGAGAAGTTGCTCTGCGTTCAAGGTCAAAAATCAATGCAGACCATGCCAAGTACAAAGAAAAACTGCTTTCTGCCCCAGCTGGTTGTGAAAAAATATATAGATAGAGGCAAACCAAAGGCAATACAAGTTACAGGACTGAGATTACATTTGCAAAGTTTAACTGTCCAGTGAGATCCAACAGTCTGCCTTTGCGACCCTGGAGCCGGTGTGGTTTGGGGACACTGAAGAAGCCACAGGCAGCCGGCCTGGACTGGAATCTCTGAAAAGACGCCCCAGGATGTAAAAGAACAGCCCTCCCAAGAGTGCAAATTGGAGATTGCACAGCGCCTTCTCTGGACGTTATACACGGACGTGACCAGTCTGGACGTACGTGTGTGAGTATGAAAGTGGCTTAGAGCTTGGGGCATTAATGATTTTTCCCCCTGAGTGATGTGGGAGCATTTCCAACACTCTCTGTTGTTGGTTTATTATTTTATTAATGAAGCTTTAAAATTCAGTCATAATGCACACCATCTATTTGTTTTGCCCTTGTTATTTTATGTTTGCTTTCCTTGGTATTGTTGGTGTTATATGTTGAGGATTGCATGATTAAAGGTGTGCCCACTCTCAGCCGCAGTAAGTCTGAGAACCGGAGAGGGGTTTAGCATTCCCCTCTCCACCCCGGACCGGGAAGGGTGTCAGGTGGATCTACCCCCAGTCTAGCAGGACTGGGAAATAGCGAAGTTGGAGAAAAGGGAAGAGTTGTGTACTTGATAACTAGAATTGAGCAATTAAGAGCATAGATCATGAACCAGGCAGCAACTCAAACCTACGCCCAGGGCAAGTTGCAAGCCTTGAGACAGGACTTCCAGGCAGAAAAGGAAGCACTGGCTAAGCAAGTATAAGTCCTTCAGGGACTTGTCAAAATTTAACCATTTGTGCTCAGCATACGCCGTAACAGCAGTGTGTTTGCCACAAGAGGAAGAGAATAGTTAAATGCCAATGGGCCATGCATTTTGCCCAGGTGGCAAGCCTCACGAGGGAGGACTCGCGTAGCCTTGTGAGTAAGAATGTTTAAGGGAAGAGACCAGGAAGAGACCTAGCTAAATTGGTAGTGGAACAAAGCCGGTGCCCATGGAAGGGACGGTTCAGCGAGAAAAGCAGTATCGGGCCCAAGCGGGCAGGCAACAGATAGTGTATTTGGAAAACAGGTTGGAAACTTTGAGGTCATAGTGGAAAGAAAAGAGTAAGTAATTATAAGCATGGGGATTTCAAATCCCCAGGACAATAATTGGAATGGTAAAATCTGAGTTGATTGAGTGTCCCTTTGGGAGACAAGCAAGTGATTTAAGGAAAGAGAGTGAGACGTTAACTCTGTAGTTGCTAGAGGGAATCAAGCAGTGAAAGTTGGCAGGAATGTTTGTAAGTAATCCAGGCAAGAAGTTATTTAAGTGGAATTCTTCGATTATGAATAAATTAGTCAAATTTGCTGAAGAACACTCCTGCTGTGTACAATCTGTATTTTATAAGTTTGAGATGAATTGGTATTGTTAAAGTTGCAAAACCAAGAATACTTTTGCCAGACACAGGAAACTAGTGTTGTTTAATATGGTATTTAGCATTTAATCCTTAAGAACATAAGAACGGCCACACTGGGTCAGACCAAAGGTCCATCTAGCCCAGTATCCTGTCTACCGACAGTGGCCAATGCCAGGTGCCCCAGAGTGAGTGAACCTAACAGGCAATGATCAAGTGATCTCTCTCCTGCCATCCATCTCCACCCTCTGACAGACAGAGGCTAGGGACACCATTCCTTACCCATCCTGGCTAATAGCCATTAATGACTTAACCACCATGAATTTATCCAGTTCTTTTTTAAACTGTTATAGTCCTAGCCTTCACAACCTCCTCAGGTAAGGAGTTCCACAAGTTGACTGTGTGCTGCGTGAAGAAGAACTTCCTTTTATTTGTTTTAAACCTGCTGCCTATTAATTTCATTTGATGACCCCTAGTTCTTGTATTATGGGAATAAGTAAATAACTTTTCCTTATCCACTTTCTCCACATCACTCATGATTTTATATACCTCTATCATATCCCCCCTTAGTCTCCTCTTTTCCAAGCTGAAAAGTCCTAGCCTCTTTAATCTCTCCTCATATGGGACCCGTTCCAAACCCCTAATCATTTTAGTTGCCCTTTTCTGAACCTTTTCTAGTGCCAGTATATCTTTTTTGAGATGAGGAGACCACATCTGTATGCAGTATTCGAGATGAGGGCGTACCATTGATTTATATAAGGGCAATAATATATTCTCAGTCTTATTCTCTATCCCCTTTTTAATGATCCCTAACATCCTGTTTGCTTTTTTGACTGCCTCTGCACACTGCATGGACATTTTCAGAGAACTATCCACGATGACTCCAAAATCTTTTTCCTGACTTGTTGTAGCTAAATTAACCCCCATCATATTGTATGTATAGCTGGGGTTATTTTTTCCAATGTGCATTACTTTACATTTATCCACATTAAATTTCATTTGCCATTTTGTTGCCCAATCACTTAGTTTTGTGAGATCTTTTTGAAGCTCTTCACAGTCTGCTTTGGTCTTAACTATCTTGAGCAGTTTAGTATCATCTGCAAACTTTGCCACCTCACTGTTTACCCCTTTCTGCAGATCATTTATGAATAAGTTGAATAGGATTGGTCCTAGGACTGACCCTTGGGGAACACCACTAGTTACCCCTCTCCATTCTGAGAATTTATCATTAATTCCTACCCTTTGTTCCCTGTCTTTTAACCAGTTCTCAATCCATGAGAGGACCTTCTGTTTTATCCCATGGCATCTTAATTTACATAAGAGCCTTTGGTGAGGGACCTTGTCAAAGGCTTTCTGGAAATCTAAGTACACTATGTCCACTGGATCCCCCTTGTTCACATGTTTGTTAACCCCCTTCAAAGAATTCTAATAGATTAGTAAGACACGATTTCCCTTTACAGAAACCATGTTGACTATTGCTCAACAGTTTATGTTTTTCTATGTGTCTGACAATTTTATTCTTAACTATTGTTTCAACTAATTTGCCTGGTACAGACATTAGACTTACCGGTCTGTAATTGCCAGGATCACCTCTAGAGCCCTTTTTAAATATTGGTGTTACATTAGCTAACTTGCAGTCATTGGGTTCAGAAGCTGATTTAAAGGACAGGTTACAAACCTTAGTTAATAGTTCCGCAACTTCACATTTGAGTTCTTTCAGAACTCTTGGGTGACTGCCATCTGGTCCCGGTGACTTGTTAATGTTAAGTTTATCAATTAATTCCAAAACCTCCTCTCGTGACACTTCAATCTGTGACAGTTCCTCAGATTTGTCACCTACAAAAGCCGGCTCAGGTTTGGGAATCTCCCTAACATCCTCAGCCATGAAGACTGTTAATACAGCGTATACCCCCCCTCATTCGTTTTAGCCAGGCAGCTTTGCAACCCCGCAGCGGACCCGAAGCCAGGAAAGAGGCCCAATAGACTGCATGACCTTATTAGGGCATAGTGCTTATCACAGAAAACTTATGAGGGACGTGTCCCTAGTGTTACCACACAAAAAGCCATTTCTGCAGTTTCCGTATTGTACTGTTCTTCCTTATAAGAGGAAGACAGTGGGGCACTAAAAAAACAATGAACGTGTGCCACATTCACTTCCAAAAAGAAAACCCTATATATTTAGTTGCCCCTGTATAGCAATTAGAGGTGTCCCGAAAACAAATCTATGTCACGGCCAGTCCATGTCTGATCAACTTGGGCTTGACCCTCCTGCTCCCGAATCCAGCCTGAGCGAGTGTCGTATAGCTGGCTCGAACTCATTATGTATATGCTCTCTCATCTGGCTGTTATCTGCATGGTTGTAAGTAATTAGTTAACGATCATTGCTTTGTTTGCGGTTACTTTGCTTGTTACCCCATACTGTGCTTAGACTGAAAAAGGCCTCAATTGTTAATGTGTTTCCTTTCCCTTATCTTGTAAGTGCTTTTTAAAGTTAGTTACATAATAATTGCAAGTGTTACAAATTTAGTTACATAGTAATTATAGTTGCTTAAAATCTGTTACATAGTATAGTCGCAAGTTAATAAGAATTCATAAAATTAACGTTTTATTATAATTATCATCATATAATAAAATTGAGTTGTATCCATTCCCCCTCGTCCTGGGTCATTCAACTCAGTCCTTCACCGAGAACCCTTAAAGAACCACAAGCCCCTTTTTGGCTTGAACATGGCATCACAAACAGGATTCTCAGAATTGGAGGACGGTGGGTGTCCCTGGAGGCTTAGGTCTAGAGGGGATGATGAAACGGAACAGTTTCATCACCTACAGTTTAATCTGTTTACAAGTAAATCCCAACATGAAAATCTTGAATGGGTTTGTTCCATAGGTACAGGGAGGGACTACAAGAGTTACACAGTGCCCCTCACATTGCGAGATGTGGGCTGTCTTTTAACAGTTCACCCAGCTTTTAGAGCAGCCCCATCCGATAGGTCCCTTCAACCCCAGTGTACTCAGGCTGGGGATTCAACTGATAGGTCGGACCCGGAACAACTATGGAAAAATTGTTGTCGAATTGTAAAGGGGTCAGGGGGTTCCGTTTCGAAACTGGAGCCAATACCCCGTGTGCCCATATCCAGCCCTGGGCACAACCTCTTCTGTCAACTCACGGAGGGGCTGGAAGAAATTAAGAAAGCCAAAAAACTACGCCCTGACACTTATAAGTCTGAGGACGTCTCCTCGGTACTTTGTAAATTTTGGGGTAAAGCCCTGGACCCTTGCTCCGTCCTACATGAGGGCACTATGTTTGCGGCCAGGTAAGCGGTCACGGGGCCCGAGATTGATCCCGGTGGCCAGACATCAATCCTAGACCCCAAGATCCTTGGACCCCTGTATTCCAAATGGGTCAGTTGGTCTGGGTTACCAAGTCCACTGCAGATGGCTTCCGCAGCCCAATACCGGGAACCATTCTAAAGCCAGGAAAGTTTCCCAACACTTATTTAGTTGACGTTTATGGTTCCAAATCTGTGCTTACTCACCATAATTGGCTTAGCAGGCGCGCTCCCAGCTAAAAAACCCCAAAAAACTAGTACTGGTATTAACCAACCCCGAAGGGTATTTTGTCATTATTTTGTCATTTAAGGTGTTGCTTGCCCTCGGAAGGGCACGTGGCCTCAGCGGTCCAGGTATTAGCAATTAGAATGGTGCCAATCCTGTAACTTAGTGAGTTGTACACAGACCAATTCCTCAGTTTGTCAAGCTGAGACAACAGGGTAAGGTCAGGAAACGGATTAATGTCACTATGACTGTCCAGTCAGTGATTCAGGGAAGAGAACCCAGCACCATGTCACCAGCCAGATCTGCATGGAGGTCAGTCTGAGAGCCAGAGCACCAGGGGAAAATGTTAGGTCCCTTCATGAGTTAAGAGCCGGAGCAGCCTACTCCGTATCTCTTTGATCCTCACCCCGTAGATGATGGGATTTAGCATGGGGGGAATCAAGAGGTAGACATTGGCAAGGAGAATGTGGAAATGCGCAGGCACATTATGGCCAAACCGGTACATGAGGGAGGAGAAGAGACCTGGTATATAAAAGACTAAAATGACAAAGAGGTGGGAGCTGCAGGTCCCAAAAATCTTGAGCCGGGCATCCTTTGTGGGGAGGCTAAAGATGGCCCTGAGGATCTGGGTATAGAACACGACGATCAAAATCACATCCAGACCCCTCACACAGAATAGCACAAAGAGGCCGTAGTAACTACTGGTGCGGGTGTCGGCGCAGGCCAGATTCACCACGGCTATATGCCCACAGTACGGCTGGGGGATGATGTTGCTTCTGCAATATGGCCATTGCCTCGCCAGGATGGGAATGGGCAGTATGACCATGCAGCCGCGCAGCATCACGGCCAGGCCGATCTTGGCCACAACGGGGTTTGTCAGGAGGGCGGAATATCTCAGAGGATTGCAGATGGCCACGTAGCGATCCAAAGCCATGGCCAAGAGGATCCCAGACTCCATCTCTAAGAAGCAGTGAAGGAAGTACATCTGTGTGAGGCAGGCACTGAAATTTATTTCCCTGGAATTGAACCAGAAGATGCTGAGCGATTTCGGCAGGGTAGATGTAGTCAGGACCAGGTCGGTGATGGCCAGCATGCAGAGGAAATAATACATGGGCCCATGGAGGCTCAGCTCGGTCTTCACGATGAACAGGATGGTGAAGTTTCCCAAGATAGCTATGACGTACATGGTGCAGAAGGGGATGGAGATCCAGATGTGGGCCGCCTCCAGCCCAGGAATGCCCAGCAGGATGAAGGTGGAGGGGTTCTTGAAAGCAGTTGTGTTGGAATCTGTCATGGAGTAGGGGAGAAGGTTTCCAACTCTGAGACAGAACGGTGTCTCCTGCATGTATTGTACGTTCCCCTGACTTCATGTATGTGCCCAGGGTCTAGGGTGATGATCGAAGTAAAAATGCCTGTATGGAGACACAATGTTCATTTAAGACATTAAATGTACCACTGGAGGCTGTTCTAATGGGTGAAGCAGATTGGTTGCTCTTCACACACTGAAAAATGACATTTTCATTATTCAGGTAAATGAACTGTGAACACATGACCCTACTAATGTCAATTCCATATTTAATGGTGCACTCTGCCTCAATAATTCCTATACATCCTGATGTGGGAAACCTTAATAGGCAGCAGCAGGAAACAAGAGTGTGAATACTTTTTATCCACCATTGCTTCTTAATGCAATGAAACCCAGGCTAGAGAGTCCATGCTGAAGGGAGTTCCCCATTCACCCAGTTGCTCAAAATCTGAGAGTAGAAAAAAAACAAAGTTTTGACAAAACATGTACCTGAGAGAAACATCCCAACTAGAAGACACTTCAAGGGAAAGACCTGGGCGTCATTGAAAGCACCTTGACGGAAACAACTGTTCATTCATAGTAGTGGCCAGACAAAGAAAATGATGGGATGCCTAAGGAATGGGATGGAGAATACCCTGCTCTGGATCTGAGCTCAGTTTTGGTCATCCAGTCTCTATAAAGGATAGAGCAGATAGAAAGGGGATTTCTGAGACCGGCTATGAGAATGGGGGAGGCTGCCAGATGCAGAATGAAAAGTCTGGGACTGTTTAGTTTAAAGAAGAGACAAAGAAGGGGGCTTCTGATAGAGGAGAGGAAAATAAAGAATGGAACTGATTACATTCAAATGGACAAATTGAGAACAGTTCCCAAACAGTAACATCTATGACACTTCATGTTTCAAAAGGGCTAATTCCCCAAAGCTGAAGCAAATTAGCAACAAAACTGATTGGGATGAAAAATTTTGAGAGAAAAATGTGAATGAGAATTGGGTGTTCATTATGAAGAGTTTATTAGATAGCTCAGAAGCCACAATTCCGCAGTCAAGGGTGTAGTCAACTTTGGCTAAAAACTCTGTTCAGTGACAAAGTGAAGGCAGGAGTTACGGGGAAAAAAGAAATATATAAAAACACACACAAATAAGTGGCTCTGTAATCTAGTGGAGAAATGCAGAGCAAGGTCCAATGAATGAAAGATGAAGCCAGACAAATACCAGCTGGAAGTAAGGGCCAAATTTTTAACACTGAAGGTGATTAACATTTGGAACAAACTGCAAAGGGAAATGGTGAATTCTCCAGCTCTGCATGTCTGTAAATCCAGACTGGATGTTGTTACTGGAAGATCTGCTTGAGGACTTGTTTACACTTAAAATGCTACAGTGGCCCTGCCTTATCGCTTCAGTGTAGACACTACTTACACCCATGGCAGGGGTTCTCGCATCCACACAGGTAATCCATCTCCTCAAGAGGTGGTAGCTAAGTGGATCGAAAAATTCTTCCATTGACCCTATGCCAACTATATCAGGGTTAGGTTGATATAGCTACAGCTCTCAGGGGTGTGGATTGTTTCGCTGTTGCAAAAAAAAGCAAATGTTACTTTTGGATGCATTAGCAGAGGCATAGCATGCAAGTCAAAGGAGGTGATAATGCCGCTGTACTGGGTGCTGGTTCGGCCTCAGCTGGAGTACTGTGTCTAATTTTGGTCACCAATGTATAGGAAGGATGTAGAGAAACTGGAAATCATCAGAGGCAAGCGACAAAAATGATGAAAGGGAGAGAATTCAAGCCATAAGAGGAAAGGCTGAAGGAACTGGGTATGTTTAGTTTGGAAAAGAGGAGACTGAGGGGGACATGACAGCAGTCTTCCAGGATTTCAACAATTTCCACCCCACCATCAAATTCAGCCTGGACCATTCCACACAAGAGATCCACTTCCTGGACACTACAGTGCAAATAAGTGATGGTCACATAAACACCACCCTATTCCGGACACCTACTGACCGCTATACTTACCTACATGCCTCCAACTTTCATCCAGACCACATCACAGGATCCATTGTCTACAGCCAAGCTCTAAGATACAACCGCATTTGCTCTAATCCGTCAGAGAGAGACAAATATCTACAGGATCTCTATCAAGCATCATAGGACCTAACCACATTAGCCACGCCATTAGCTCGTTCACCTGCACATCTACCAATGTGATATATGCCATCATGTGTCAGCAATGCCCCTCTGCCTTGTACATTGGCCAAACCGGACAGTTTCTATGCAAAAGAATAAATGGACACAAATCAGACATCAAAAATTGTTACATTCAAAAACCAGTAGGAGAGCACTTCAATCTCTCTGGACACTCAATGACAGACTTAAAAGTGGCAATTCTTTAACAAAAAAAGTTAAAACTGACTCCAATGTGAATCTGCAGAACTGGAATTAATTTGCAAATTGGATATCATCAAATTAGGCCTGAATAAAGACTGGGAGAGGATGGGTCACTACAAAAAGTAATTTTCCCTCTGCTGATACTCTCACTTTCTTGTCAACTGTTGGAAATGGGCCACCTTGATTGCATTGGCCTCATTTGCCCTACAAAAGTAATTTTCCCTCGCTTGGTATTCACCCCTTCTTGTCATCTGTTGAGAATAGGTCACATCCACCTTAAGTGAATTGGCTCGTTAGCACTGACCCGCCACTTGGTAGGGCAACTCCCATCTTTTCATGTGCTAGAATATATATTCTGCTTACTGTATTTTTCACTCCATGCATCTGATGAAGTGGGTTTTAGCCCACCAAAGTTTATGCCAAAATAAATGTATTAGTCTCTAAGGTGCCACAAGGACTCCTCATTGTTTTTGCTAATACAGACTAACATGGCTACCGCTCTGAAATAAAAAGTTTTTCACTCTTGCCACGGAGGGTAGGACAAGAGGCAATGGGTTCAAACTACAGCGTAGCAGATTTAGGTTAAATCTCAGGATAAAGTGCCTAAATGTAGGAACAGGAGGACAATGGAACAGACACCTCGGGAAATCATGGAGGCTCCTTTACTGCAGGTTTTCAACAGGAGGCTGGACAGTCATCTGACCTGCATGGCTTAGACACAACAAATCCTGCCTCTTGGCAGGGGGTTAGATTAGCTAACCCTGGCGGTTCCTTCTCACCCTGTGGCTCTAGGATTCTATGATATAAAATGCCAGTGTAGACCAGGCCTTAGTCAAACACAAGGGATTCACTAAGGAATTGGCCATTGGAGGTGGTGCTGGTGGCACCACCATTGGTTACGGCTGTCTGACACCTTCAATTAGGAGACCTCATTTTCAGTTGCTTATAAGTTTGTTCCAGTGAGGAGCCCAAGCACCTCCATGGAGATAAAAGTCAGGTAATAGCCCCCGCTCTCCTGTTAACAACCAGAGCCCTGAAATGCAAGACGAGGAGGTGACAGTGTCTCTGCATTAACACAGCTGGCTCCTGAGGTCTTTATTCAGTTAGTTCTTACTCCAAAGGGAGTTTTGCCTCAGTGGGACTTGGGTAAACTACGGGCCAAGGCCTCAGAATTTGGCCTTGTATTGTCCATCTACTAACACCTTTCATGCTGAAGGATTCACTGTGCCAATGAAATGCAGCCACCTTGGGCTGGAGGCCATCAGCCCGGGAGGGCACAGCAAAGAGGGACATTTTAACCCATGATGCTGAAGCAAACTCATCCACTGTGGCAAGGGCTCTTGGATGTTTAATGGCTGTGCAGACCTATTCTCTATCCCATCACGTCCACGTTGCACTGAGTTTGTCGAGCAGGTGAGCTCCTCAGCAAGAAGTGGGTACCTGTGAATCCTTAACCAGAAGTGCCTTCTCCGGGAATCCCCCTCAGGTAGCCGTGTCCCACACGTCTCTCACCCCAGCATCTGCAGCAACATCCCACACCGAGAGCTGACACAGGGATGTGCACCATTTATAATATAGGTCTGTGCAATCCCGGGGGGGGTTGAGGAGCCTCTAGAGGATAAGCGAGAATCTGAATGTAAACAGGCTAAAGACAAGTCTGTCTGGGCTTCTGTGATCTTTATCCAGCTTTAGGGGTAAACAGTAATTAAGGGACCTTCCCAAAGGGAAATGAGAACTCTGGGGTTCTGTGCTGAGTGAGAGAGGAATTGGCTGCTCTGTGCATGTGTGCATATTTAAAAATTATAGTTGATTAGTAACAAAAGGAGGGATAATGCTTAAAACTCCATAGGGTCTGATACCCTGTAAAGTCCCAGGAGCGATGGATAGATAGTAATTAGACAGATCTATAGAAAGATGCCTGAGGGGAGACACCAGCACTTTCTGCAGGCACACAGTGCTGTTACTAAGGGATCAGAGATCAGCAATTCTCCCCAGTAACTATTATGAAACTGTGCAGGACCTTTCATTGAAGGATCTTCAAAACACCTAGAAAAGGAAAGTCACTATGACCATAGCACCATTAAACAGATAGGTAAACTGAGGCACCGGGAGCCGTTATTTGGCCAAGATCACACAGGGTGGCAGGATGATAGACAGAACCGAGGCATCCTGACTTCCCTGCCATAACCAAGATCTCTCTGTCATGCCAGAGGGAAATGGACTCCCGCTCTGACAGGGGCTGTTCATTAGTGGGATGCAGAGGAAAGGCTGGAAGAGGGAGCCTGAGCCTTTGCCATACTCTCAAGGTGAATCTGAGGTTTCCAGAACTAGCTGGAGGTTGTGAGCTCCCCACTCCTGTGAGGTGTGAAATCTGGGACTCCACTTCCGCTGCCACTCAGAAACCTGCCAACGCATCAAATTGAAATCTAATGTCGCAGGCTGAGTCAGTCTTTCCAGGACTGCCCCGGCTGGAGGGTGCTTGGATTCCCACAGCTGAACTCTCTGCCTGCTCATCTGGCTAATTGGCGTATTTCTCTGGTGCGGAGCACCTGGGTTTTTAAGCACTGAAATGAGACTGAATGAATTCTCCTGACAAGGGCAAGAGGAGTGTCATGTCCACCTGTATTCAAGTTACTAACACTCTGTGGCTAGCAAGCGTGGTTTGACCTTCGTCTGTAGCCAAAGGCAAAGGGGGGGAGGGGCTGATTTGGCTGCATTATTTTGTTGATTATTTATGATTGTTATTTGTGTTGTGGAAACCTCCAGAGGCCCCGCTCCTGTTCAGGGCCCCTTGTGTGGGGCCCTTTGCAAACACTGAAGGAGAAATAGACCCTGCTGCAAGAAGCTTATAAGTCAAATTAATACAAGCTGTGTGCAACAAACCAGAAAGCGGGTACGTGGGGAGATGGGGGAGTAAAATTGCTAAGAATGGGTGGTTACACAGGCTGCTGGGTGGGTGTGAGACAGCTGAAACGCACAGCCCTCCCCTGGCTGTTAGAAGTATGTCCCGGGCCTTTAAGAGCAGAGCACGTGTTCAGGGGAACCTGAATGGGCTGACAAGAATGGGCCTTTGGGTGGTGGCTGCACCCAACACACAGCTGGGAGTCAATGCTTCTCCATTAGCTTTTCTTACTTTGCTTTAATTCTAATCACTCCTCCCTTCTTGGAGTGCAGACTTAGCCTCCGTCTCATGAATTCCCAAAACAACCCCTGGTACCAGAGGGGAGACCAGAGGAGAGGGCGGAGGTAACAGGGCTGTGGTGAAGGAACAAAGAATCCATCCTGGAAACGGAACAACTGAAACCCCCCAAGGACTTGAAACTCTCAGGTAATGCAGCAGACTCCGGGAAGAGACTTCGGCAGAGTTTTGAGATATATCTATGCAAGCAGCTGGGTTTGGTGAGAAAGGAGACCAGCAGAAAATAGCAATCCTCTTAAACAGTGCAGGACTTGAGGCAGTGGACGATTTTACTACACTAAAACTTTTGTCGGTAAAACTATTCACTGTCAGCGTTGTGAAAAAAACCACACTCCTGACCGAGAAAAGTTTCACCAACAAAAGCGCTGGTGTGGACAGCCCCATGTTGGCAGGAGACGCTCTCCAGCCGACACAGTTCCTGCCGCAGAGTAGGGGTGGTTTAATTATGATGGCGGGGAGCTCTGTCCTGTCAGCATAGAGCGGCTACACAGCAGACCTTGCCGTGGTGCAGCTGCTGCAGTCCATTTGTGCTGCTGTAAGGTGTGTAGTGTAGACATAGCCCCGGTGAGGCAGAGAGAGCAGGTTAGTACACACGTTACAGAAATGTGAAGAGCCTTGTGTAGCGCAAAAAAGCAAAACATTCTAAAGGTGAAAGTTTCAGCTTAGAAGAGAAAACGAAGGTGAATCCTTTGAAGAATTCCTAACTGAGCTGAAGCTAATGAGCCCAACCTGCAACAGTGCTCAGGCCAGTGGGGTCGGAGCAGGAGTTCAGTCCAAATTCAGTGCACCTGGAATTATAGATATACCAGAAACACAACGGTTTGGTTCGTGCACTGAAGGACTCTGAGAGTGTTATAGAGAGAGACGTAGGGGTGCACAAAGAATCACAGGGAGTCTGGTTCATTTCCTATCAGTGGCATTGAGTAGCAAGCATCATTGAACACTGAATTTCCTGTGTTCCTTTCAACCTGCCCAGACCCGAAATGTGGCACCCAGGGTGTGACAAGGACCCAGTCTGAGGCCCACACAAATATTATCCTTGCAGGGGACTCCAGATAGATTTGTAGATTATATGGCCAGGAGGGACCCTGCTCTGACCTCCTGCATTGCAGAGGCCATAGGACTGCCCTGGATTAATTCCTGTTTGAACTAGAGCAGATATTTGAAAAAAAAAAATCCCATCTTGATTGAAACGTGGCCAGTGATGGAGACACACCACGATCCTTGCTGAAGTGTTTCAATGGTCAGTTACCCGCAGTGATGACAAATTCCACAATGTCTATAATTTCAATTTGTCTACGTTCAATGCCCAGCCACTGACTCTTGTTAGACTTTTACCTTCTAGCTTTAAAAGCCCGCTCTTATCACATTTCTGTTTCCATTTATAAGTGCTGATAGAATGCAATCACCTCACTCCATAACCATTTCCTCGTTAAGAGACTGAGCTCAATGAGGTCCTGAGGCCGCCTTGCACTGCCCCACCCCCGAGAAAGTGGGTGGGATAGAGGGCTCAGATGTCCCACAGTCCTGGTTGCACCCCAGGAAACCCATCACAGGAGGTCGGTCCTTTGGCTACTCCCAGAAAACAGAGGGACTCTCACAAGATCCCCTCTCTAGGCAAGTTGTTCGAAGCCAAGGGGGCTGGCTGGCGATGCCTGGAAGAAACAGCCAAGTTAACGGAGGTCCAGCTCTCACTTTTAAAGAACTCTTTCCTCTTTTCTTTGTACAAGGACCAGGCTCCCTGCAGCAAAACACGTTTTTATCTGCTCTTCCCATCCTCCAGTGGCTCTAGTGTCCAAGCTGCTTGCTCTGGAAGAACCTGGGTAATGCCCCTTCCTCAGGTGGCTAGAAGCTGTAGCACCATCATGGGACGAGAACATGGTGTGATGCTGTATGATTGAATATGACCATGTATATCATATTTGTTACCACTGTTATACAATTGCAACAAATCTTGTGCAAAGTATGTCATGTCAGGAGTCAAAGGGAAAATTATGATTCCCTAAGTATGATTATTCTGTTTATCGACATGCATCATATTTGTGTCTGAAGTTATGAATATTGGTGATGTACTGGTATGGGCTTTGTTTGGGACAGTAACATTCCATGCATAGGGCAGAGGATATAAAAGAACCCCTCAGACATCTCCACCTTGTCTTCATTTCCCTGCACTGGATTTCCAACGCAGAAGCTCTGAACAAAGACTGATGACCACCAACCAGCTTGGGTAATTTCCAGAGAGACTTTTGCAAGCTAGCAGTTTATACCATCACTGCTGTGATCCTGATCCCTGAACACTGAAAAATCACTTGCATGTATCTGATCTATAAACCATTTATAGCTCCTCTTCTTTTATTTATTATTAAACCTTTTCTTTTTAATTGCCAAAGGATTGGCAGCAGAGTGATCACTGGGTAAGATGTGAGTTATACACTGCCCTGGCTAAGTGGCTGGTCTCTTGAGATTAGAAGGACACTATATGTGGTGAAACTGGTTTTCACTGACCACTCATCATGGAGTCCAGTGTCTGGGATGATTTAGTTGGTGTTGGGCCTGCTTTCGACTAGATGACGTCCTGAGGTCTCTTCCAAACCTAATATTCTATGATTCTAAGAGAAGGCTGAAATCTGAGCTGTGTGGAAAGCTCTTTTTGTGGCTGTAGTTTTTAGCTGTTTCTTTAATAAATTCTTCCTGTTTAAGAAGGACGGAAATTTCACTGATCACGACAAACAAATAGCCTCACGGCATCTAACACAGTGCAGAGGAGCAATGCCAGTGCATGGCCAGAGCAATGGTGCTCGGGGTCAGGACTCCTGGTTCTTATTCTCAGCTCTGCCACTGACTCATTGGGTGGCCTTGGGTAAATCACTTTACCTCTGTGTGGCTCAGTCCATCAATAACATGGGGATAACGCTGTTAGGGGGCTTATTCCTTCACCCTCTCACTTCCCTGGTCCTTCTCGCATGAACAGAGAGCAGCAATACCTGAACTCCGAAGGTGCAAACAATTCGATGTTTATTGGGGTGAACTTCCAGCAAGCAATGATTCCAATTTCCTTCCTCAGTGTCCCCCTTCCCAGCTCTGACACCACAGAGCCTTGCCTGTGTCCCTGTTCCCATTCCCCCCGCCCCTTTAGCGAAACATGATCCCCATCCCATTCCCTGTTTTCATCCCCCCTTACTTTCTAATTTACTGCAGGCTTTATAGTAAAGCTTGAGTTCTGCTTAGCTGTAACTTAACCAATCATTTTACTGAAATGTAACTAATCAATTCTAACATATTGCAACATGATTGTTTCTGTCTGCTGTATAATTTTGTTGGGTGTAAACCAATTAAGGGAATAGGATATAATTGGTTAAACAATCACAGAACCAGAGAGAGATTATACAGACAATCAATAGGGAAGTGGAGATTACAGTGACAGAACAATACAGAAATGAGGATTTCACATCCCAGCTATTGAGAAGTGAGTTCTTGCCAGACAGGATGCTATCAAACTGTCTCCTTTTACATCTTCTAGGCTCTTCCCTTTCTCTGGAGGTGACAGAAATATCAGGACAGGATTGTGTTCCTAGCAGCCCAATAGCACCTTATTTCCATGTGACTAGTTTGGGATGTGAGGATGTGACCGTTCACTTCCCAGTTTATGGCTGCCTCTGCTCCTTAGCCCAAGGCCTTAGCCTAAGAACCAGGCCTCAGACTGTCACAGTGAGAAAAGGCCCTTACACCGGCAGACAGTGATTTTAATTCTTTCTTTTATACCTCTATAATTAGCTACGTGGTAAGAATACACCTAAATTCTTAAAGTCTAAGGCCTTTGCAGACAGGCCTGAATATCTATATCCTAACAAACGTTGTCTGGCAGCCTCACTAAAGAGATTCTAGACGTAGTGATCAAAAAGTCATGCAGAGCGTATGTTAGACTCAGCTTCACTGTTCAGCTTCAGCCCCTGGGCAATGGCTGCCCTGTAGTTCTAGATAAGGTGCCGTTTATATGTGTAAATACCTGGCTAATGGTAGCTGTGCCATTTATCTCCCTCCCTGTGGGCACCGAAGCCATCCCAGCCTCTGCCCAGCATCCCACCTTCCCAGCTAATGCAGGGGACCATCCTTCCGCCTCTCTCAGCTGTTGTCCTCCTAGCTTGAAAGCTGATCCCTGTCCCTGCCCCCGAGGCCTGGCTTAGGGCAAAGGGCTCCCATCCCATACCCAGGGCAGGGACCTTGCCTGCTACAGGTTCCCAGTCGGGAGGAACAAAAGGGAACCAAAAGCTAAAGAAATAAGCCACACAAGGGCTTCTTCCCTCAGGACTTTGTAGCTGTAGGGCCCACAAACTGTATGATGCACAATCTCACCCACCTGCGACACAACCCTGGTTTCAACCCCCAGCTTCTTTTATACAGATTCCGGGCTTCCCTCTCCACTTCTCATCTGCCTGCCGGCCCCAGCACTGCATCCTTTCTGCACTCACTGCAGGCTCCTTGTCAGCCTCCAGCAGCTCCTGTCCCAGCCCCGAAGCAGAGGGAGCACATCTGGGCGAGGAGGGAGGTCGGGATGATCCACAAAGTTTATGGGGTTGGGGAGGAAAGGAGCGAGCAACAGGGCTGTGACTCTGGAGAAAGTGGCAGAACAGGTGGGGCTGTGCGGGAAGAGTGGAGAAGGGAGCGGGGCCTTGTGGGACTACTTGGGACAGGGGGAGGGGTTTTCTGGAAAGACGTGGGGCAGGGTCCAGAACCTTGGGGAATAGGCAGGGAAGGGCACATGGCCTCAGCGGTCCAGTTACCAGCAATTAGAGTGATTCTAATCCTGTAAGTTAGTGAGTTGTACACAGACTGATTCCTCAGTTTGTCATGCTTACACAGCACAGTAAGGCCATGAAAGGGATTAATGTCACTTTGACTGTCCAGTCAGTGATTCACGGAAGAGTGCCCAGTGCCATGTCACCAGCCAGCTCTGTATGGAGGTCAGTCTGAGACCCAGAGCAGCAGGAGAAAACTTTAGCCTCCTTCATGAGTAAAGAGCTGGAGCAGCATCCCACGGATCTCTTTGGTCCTCACCCCATAGATGATGGGATTTAGAGCGGGGGGCATTGAGTGGTACACATTGGCAATGAGAATGTGGAAATACCCAGGCACATTCTGGCCAACCCGAGGCCATATGAGGCCATATGAGGGAGATGAAGAGATTTGGGATGTAAAAGGCTAAAATGACAAAGAGGTGGGAGCTGCAGGTCCCAAAAGTCTTGAGCCGGGTATCCTTTGTGGGGAGGCTGAAGATGGCCCTGAGGATCTGGGTATAGGACACGGCAATAAAAATCATATCCAGACCCTTCACACAGAACAGCACAGAGAGGCCGTAGTAACTAATGACACGGGTATCGGCGCAGGCCAGATTCACCACGGCCATGTGTGCGCAGTACGGTTGGGGGATGATGTTGGTTCTGCAATATGGCCACTGCCTCGCCAGGAGGACGAGGGGCAGTATGACCACGCAGCCGCGCAGCATCACAACCAGGCTGATCTTGGCTACAACTGGGTTTGTCAGGATGGCAGAATGTCTCAGGGGGTTGCAGATGGCCACGTAGCGATCCAGGGCCATGGCTACAAAGATCCCAGACTCCATCTCTATGAAGCAGTGAATGAAGTACATCTGGGTGAAGCAGGCACTGAAATCGATCTCCCTGGAATTGAACCAGAAGATGCTCAGCGTTTTGGGTAGAGTAGATGTAGTCAGGACCAGGTCGGTGATGGCCAGCATGCAGAGGAAATAGTACATGGGCTCATGGAGGCTTGGCTCCGTCTTCACGATGAACAGGATGGTGAAGTTCCCCAAGATGGCTATGATGTACATGGTGCAGAAGGGGATGGAGATCCAGATGTGGGCCGTCTCCAGCCCAGGAATGCCCAGCAGGATGAAGGTGGAGGGGTTCTTGAAAGCAGTTGTGTTGGAATCCGACATGGAGTAGGGGAGAAGGTGTACAACTCCGAGACAGAACAGTGTCTCCTGCATGTACCGTACCTTCCCCTAACTTCCTGTATGTGCCCAGGGTCTAGGGTGATGGTTGCAGTAAAAATGCCTGTATGGAAAGAGAATGTTAATTTGAGACATTAAATGTACTACTGGAGGCTGTTCTAATGGGTGAAGCAGATTGGTTGCTTTTTGCACCCTAAAAAATGACATTTTATTGAGGTAAATGAATTGTGAACACATGACCCTACTAATGCCAATTCCATATTTTATGTTGCCCCCTGCCTCAATAATTCCTATACATCCTGGTGTGAGAAACCTTAATAAGCAGCAGCAGGAAACAAGAGTGTGGATACTGGTTATCCATCATTGTTCCTTCATGCAATGAAACCCAGGCTAGAGAGTCCATGCTCAAGGGAGTTCCCCATTCACCCAGTTGCTCAAAATCTGAGAGAGAAAAAAAAAGAACAAAGCTTTGATTAAACATGTACCAGAGGGAAACATCCCAACTAGAAGACACCACGGGGAAAGATCTGGGCGTCATTCATAGCAGCTCGACGGAAAAAGCTGCTCATTTGCAGAATTGGCCAAAACAAAGACAATGATGGGATGCCTAAGGAATGGGATGGAGAATACCTTACTCTGGACATGTGCTCAGTTTTTGTCACCCAGTCTCTATAAAGGATATAGAAGATTGAAAGGGGATTTCTGAGACAGGCTGTGAGAATGGGGGAGGCTGCCATATGCGGACTGAAAAGTCTGGGACTGTTTAGTTTAGAGAAGAGACAAAGAAGGGGGCTTATGATATAGCAGAAGAAAATAAAGAATGGAACTGATTACATTCAAATGGACAGAGAGAAGAGTTCTCAACCAGTAACTTCTATGGATTCTTCGTGTTTCAAAAGGGCTAATTCCCCAAAGCTGAAACAAATTATCAACAAAACTGATAGGAAGGAAAAATTTTGAGAGAAAAATATGAATGAGAATTGGGTGTTCTTTATGAAGAGTTTATTAGATAGCTCAGAACCCACAATTCCACAGTCAAGAGTGTACACAACTTTGGCTAAAAATTTTCTTCAGTGGCAAGGTGAAGGCAGGAGTTGGGGGGGGAAGCAATATATATATATGTGTGCGCACGAGCACACACACATACACACACACACACAGATAACTGGCTCTGTAATCTAGTGGAGAAAGGCAGAGCAAGGCCCAATGGCTGGAAGATGAAGCCAGACAAATACCAGCTGGAAGTAAGGGCCCAATGTTTAGCACTGTCATAACTATAAAGGGAAGGGTAACAGCCCTCCTGTGTACAATACTATAAAACCCCTCCTGGCCAGAGACTCCAAAATCCTTTTACCTGTAAAGGGTTAAGAAGCTCAGGTAACCTGGCTGACACCTGACCCAAAGGACCAATACGGGGACAAGATACTTGCAAATCTTGGTGGGGGGAAGGCTTTTGTTTGTGCTCTTTGTTTTGAGGGTTGTTCGCTCTTGGGACTGAGAGGGACAGACATCAATCCAGGCTCTCCAAATCTTTCTGAACAAGTCTCTCATATTTCAAACTTGTAAGTAAACAGCCAGGCAAGGCGTGTTAGTTTTTATCTTTGTTTTCTCAACTTGTAAATGTACCTTTTTGCTATAGTGTTTATCTCTGTTTGCTGTAACTTTGAACCTAAGGCTAGAGGGGATTCCTCTGGGCTCTTTAAGTTTGATTACCCTGTAAAGTTATTTTTCATCCTGATTTTACAGAGATGATTTTTACCTTTTTCTTTAATTTAAAGCCTTCTTTTTAAGAACCTGATTGATTTTTCCTTGTTTTTAAGATCCAAGGGGGTTGGATCTGTATTCACCAGGGAATTGGTGAAGAGTCTCTCAAGGCTACCCAGGGAAGGGAATTAGCCATTTGGGAGTGGTGGCAGCGGACCAGATCTAAGCTGGTAGTTAAGCTTAGAAGTTTTCATGCAGGCCCCCAAATTTGTTCCCTAAAGTTCAAAGTGGGGAAGCAGCCTTGACAAGCACTGAGGGCGATTAACATTTGGAACAAACTGCAAAGGGAAATGGTGAATTCTCCAGCTCCGCGAGTCTGTAAATCCAGACTGGATTTTTTTTTTTTTTTTGGAAGATCTGCTTGAGGACTTGTCTACACTTAAAATGCTACAGTTGCTGTAGCGCTTCATTTTAGACACTACTTACACCAATGGCAGGGGTTCTCGCATTAGCGTAGGTAATCCACCTCCCCAAGAGGTGGTAGCTAAGTGGATCGAAAAATTCTTCCATCGACCTCATGCCAACTATATCGGGGTTAGGTTGATATAGCTACAGCTGTCAAGGGTTTGGATTTTTTTGCCGTTACAAAAGAAAAGCAAATGTAATTTTTGGATGCATTAGCAGAGGCATTGCATGCTAGTCAAAGGAGGTGATAGTGCCACTGCACTGGGTGCTGGTTCGGCCTCAGCTGGAGTACTGTGTCTAATTTTGGTCACCAATGTACAGGAAGGATGTAGAGAAACTAGAAATGACCAGCGGCAAATGACAAAAATGATGAAAGGGTGAGAATTCAAGCCATATGAGCAAAGGCTGAAAGAACTGGGTATGTTTAGTTTGGAAAAGAGGAGACTGAGGGGGACATAGCAGCAGTCTTCCAGGATTTCAACAATTTCCACCCCACCATCAAATTCAGCCTGGACCATTCCACACAAGAGATCCACTTCCTGGACACTACAGTGCTAATAAGCGATGGTCCCATAAACACCACCCTATACCGGAAACCTGATGACCACTGTACTTACCTACATGCCGCCAGCTTCCATCCAGAACACACCAGATGATCAATTGTCTACAGCCAAGCTCTAAGATACAACTGCATTTGATCCAATCCCTCAAACAGAAACAAACACCTACAGGATCTCTATCAAACGTTCTTAAAACTAAAATACCCACCTGTGGAAGTGTAGAAACAGATTGACAGAGCCAGAAGGGTACCCAGAAGTCACCTACTACAGGATGGGCCCAACAAAAAAGTAACAGAACACCACTAGCTGTCACCTACAGCCCCCAACTAAAATTTCTCCAGGGCATCATCAAGGATCTACAGTCCATGCTGAAGGATGATCCCTCACTCTCACAGACCTTGTGGGACAGGCCAGTCTTTGCTTACAGACAGCCCCACAACTCACCAGCAACTACAACGACACAAGAAAAACACTAACTCAGGATCCAATCTCTGCAACAAACCCCGTTGCCAACTGTGTCTGCATATATAATCAGGGGACACCATGATAGGACCTAACCACATCAGCCAAACCATTAGGGGCTCATACACCTGCACATCTACCAATGTGATATATGCCATCATGTGTCAGCAATGCCCCTCTGCCATATACATTGGCCGAACCAGACAGTCTCTACGCAAAAGAATAAATGGACAAAAATCACACATCAAGAACTGTAACATTCAAAAACCAGTAGGAGAGCACTTCAATCTCCCTGGACACTCAATAACAGACTTAAAAGTGCCCATTCTTCAACAAAAAAATGAAAACAGACTCCAATGAGAAACTGCAGAACTGGAATTAATTTGTAAACTGGACACCATCAAATTGGGCCAGAATAAAGATTGGGAGTGAATGGATCACTACAAAAAGTAATTTTCCCTCCGCTTATACTCACACCTTCTTGTCAACTGTTGGAAATGGGCCACCTTGATTGCATTGGCTTTGTTAGCACTACAAAAGTAATTTTCCCTCACTTGGTATTCACCTCTTTTTGTCAGCTGTTGAGAATAGGTCACATCCACCTTATTTGAATTGGCTCGTTACTACTGACCCCACATTTGGTAAGGCAACCCCCATCTTTTCATGTGCTAGAATATATATTCTGCTTACTATATTTTTCACTCCATGCATCTGATGAAGTGGGTTTTAGCTTATTTCCAAATACATTTGTTCGTCTCTAAGGTGCCACAACGACTCCTTGTTGTTTTTGCTGATACAGACTAACACAACTACTGCTCTGAAATAAAAAAGATGGAGAAAAATTGTTCACTCTTGCCACAGAGGACAGGACAAGAGGCAATGGGTTCAAACTACAGTATAGCAGATTTATTTTAAATCTCAGGATAAACTGCCTAAATGTAGGCACAGGAGGACAATGGAACAGATGCCTAGGGAAATCATGGAGGCGCCTTTACTGCAGGTTTTCTAAAGGAGGCTGGACAGTCATCTGTCCTGGATGGCTTAGACACAACAAATCCTGAAACTTGGCAGGGGGTTAGATTAGCTGACCCTGGCGGTTCCTTCTCACCCTGTGGCTCTATGATTCTATGATATAAAATGCCAGTGTAGACCAGGCCTGAGTCAAACACAAGGGATTCACTAATGGATTGGCCATTGTAGGTGGTGCTGGTGGCACCACCGTTGGTTACGGCTGTCTGACAACTTCAATTAGGAGACCTCATTTTCAGTTGCTTATAAGTTTGCCAAACTTTAAGCATTTGGACTGAAATTTCACATAGAGTATCAGGGGTGAAAGGGACTTAGGAGGGACCTAGTTCAACCCCCTGCTCAAAGCAGGACCAATCCCCAGACAGATTTTTGCCCCAGATCCCTAAATGGCCCCTTCAAGGATTAAACGCAACCCTGGGTTTAGCAGGCCAAAGCCATACAACAAGGCACCCCGGGCATTGAACCCAGGATCTCCTGTTTACTAGACAGGTGCTTTAGCCCGCTAAGCTATGGTCCTTGCCTCAAGAAAGTATTTGCAACACATGCCGGGTGTCTACTTCCAGCTGAATTGTTTTTTTCGTGTTTCCAGCATAACATTTGAGCCGACTTCTCAAATGAAGCTAGGAGAAAAGATGCATTGCCCATGCTGAAACATTTTTAGAATTGTTCCAGCGAGGAGCCCAAGCAGCTCCATGAAGATAAAAGTCAGATAACAGCACCTTCTCCCCCGTTAACAACCAGAGCCCTGAAATGCAAGAGGATGAGGTGACACTGTCTCTGCATTAACACACAGCTGGGTCCTGAGGTCTTTACTCAGTTCTTACTCCAAAGGGAGTTTTGCCTCAGTGGGGCCTGGGTAAACTACGGGCCAGGGCCTCAGAATTTGGCCTTGTATTGTCCATCTACTAACACCTTTCATCCTGAAGAATCCACTGTGGTAGTGAAATGCAGCCACCTTGGGGTGGAGGTCATCAGCCTGGGAGGGTACAGCAAAGATGGACATTTTAACCAATGATACTGAAGCAAACTCATCCCCTGTGGTAAGGGCCCTTGTATGTTTAATGGCTGTGCAGAACGGAAAAGACCACAGACCTATTCTCTGTCCCATCACGTCCACGTTGCACTGGGTTTGTCAAGCAGGTGACCTCCTCAGCAAGAAGTGGGTACCTTTGTGAATTCTGAGCCAGACGTGTCTTCTCTGGGAATCCCGCTCAGGTAGCCGTGTCCCACACCTCTCTCACCCCAGCATCTGCAGCAATGTCCCACACCGAGAGCTGACACAGGGGTGTGCACCATTTATAATATAGCTCTGTGCAATCCCAGGGGGGTTCGCTCAGCCTCTAGCTGATAAGCGAGCATCTGAATGTAAACAGGCTGGAGACAAGCCTGTCTGGGCTTCTGTGATCTTTATGCAGCTTTGGGAGTAAACAGTAATTAAGGGACCTTCCCAAAGGGAGATGAGAACTCTGGGGCTCTGTGCTGAGTCAGAGAGGAATTGGCTGCTCTGTGCATTTGTGTATATTTAAAAATTATAGTTGATTAGTAGGAAAACAAGTGATAATGCTTAAAACTCAATAGGGTCTGATCCCCTGTAAAGTCCCAGCAGTGATGGGTAGATAGTAAACAGACAGATCTATAGGAAGATGCCTGAGGGGAGACACCAGCACTTTCTGCAGGCACACGGTGCTGTTACTAAGTGATCAGAGATCAGCAATTCTCCCCCGTAACTATCATTATACTGTGCTGGACCTTTCATTGAAGGATCTTCAAAACCCCTAGCAAAGGAAAATCACTATGACCATAGCCCCATTAAACAGATAGGTAATCTGAGGCACAGGGAGATGTTATTTGGCCGAGGTCACACAGAGATTGAGTGGCAGGATGACAGACAGAACCCAGGCGTCCTGACTTCCCTGACATAACCATGATCTCTCTGTCATGCCAGAAGGAAATCGACTACCGCTCTGGCAGGGACTGTTCATTGGGAGGGATGCAGAGGAAAGGCTGGAAGAGGGAGCCTGAGCCTTCACCACCATCTCAAGATGAATCTGAGGTTTTAGGAACTAGCTGGAGGTTGTGAGCTCTCCATGCCTGTGAGGTGTGAACTCCAGGACTCCACTTCCGTTCCCACTCAGAAACCTGCCAACACATCACAGTCATTGGGGTGGCTTCGGGGGAACAGACTTAGAAAAAGCAGCACCAACATAATACTCCTGTGGATAGAGTACAGCTGGGGTCCTGCTTGGGGACAGAGGACTCCCCATCCCCCCACAGCTTCCATGGAACAAGGGTGTGTGTGTGGCTATAGGCAAGATAAAGACTGGATTAATGTTTGCATTGGATTTGTTCTCTCCCTCTTGCTTCATTTCCTCCCCGTGTCTCCCAGGTGGAATTGAAATCTAATGTTCCAGGCTGAGTCAGTCTTTCCAGGACTGCTGCAGCTGGAGGGCACTTGGATTCCCAGAGCTGAACTCTCTGCCTTCTCATCTGGCTAATTGGGGTATTTCTGCAGTGCGGAGCACAAGGGTTTTAAGCACTGAAATGTATCTGAATGAATTCTCCTGACAAGGGCAATCGACCCAGGATATGGATAAGGAACTATTTAATGTGTTTAGAGAAGTAATTACTAACAGAAACTGTGTAATTATGGGGGACTTTAACTTCCCGGATATAGATTGGGGAACAAACGCTAGTAGCAATAACAGGGCTCAGATGTTCCTAGAAGTGCTTGCTGATCAATTCCTCCATCAAGTGGTAACTGAACCGACGAGGGGGGAGGCCATTTTAGATTTGATTCTAGCAAGTAGTGAGGACCTTGTTGAGGAAGTGGTAGTAGGGGACAATTTGGGCTCCAGTGATCATGAGCTAATTCGGTTTAAAATACATGGAAGGAGTAACAGAATTAAATCAAAGACTAGGGTTTATAATTTTAAAAAGGCCAATTTTAACAAACTAAGGGGACTGGTAAGGGAAGTGGATTGGGCAAACGTATTAATGGATTTAAAAGCAGAAGAAGCCTGGGATTACTTTAAGTTAAAGATGCATGAGCTGTCGGAGGCCTGTATTCCAAAAAAGGGAAAAAGATTACTAAGCAAGAGATTTAGACCGAGCTGGATGAGCGACTGACTCAAAGGGGCGATTAGGAAAAAACAGAAAGCATTTAAAGAGTGGAAGAGGGGAGGGATCAGTAAGGAAATGTACCTAAGTGAAGTCAGAGAATGTAGAGATAGAGTGAGAAAGGCCAAAGGCCGTGTAGAGTTGGACCTAGCGAGGGGAATTAAAAGCAATAGTAAGAGGTTTTACAGCCACATAAATAGGAAGAAAGCAAAGAAAGAAGAAGTGGGACCGCTGAAGTCTATTGCCGGAGAGGACATTAAAGACAATCTAGGCATGGCGCAATATCTTAATGAATATTTTGCATCGGTGTTTAATGAGGCCAATGAAGGTATTAGGGATACTAGCACCACTATAGAGGGGCACTCGGGATGGGGGATTACCGTATCCGAGGTAGAAACAAAACTTGAACGCCTTAATGGGGCTAAGTCGGGAGGACCGGACGATCAACATCCGAGAATATTGAAGGAATTGGCGCGGGAAATAGCAGGCCCGTTAGCGATAATATTTAATGAATCTGTAAACTCGGGGGTGGTCCCGTTAGACTGGAGAATAGCTAATGTGGTTCCTATTTTCAAGAAAGGGAAAAAAGGTGATCCGGGTAACTACAGGCCTGTTAGTTTAACATCTGTAGTGTGCAAGGTGCTGGAGAAAATTCTGAAAGAGAAACTAGTGGAGGACCTGGAGGGTAGTGGCAATTGCGATAAATTACAACATGGTTTTACGAAGGGCAGATCGTGCCAAACGAATCTGATCTCCTTCTTTGAGAAAGTAACGGATTTATTAGATAAGGGAAATGCGGTGGACCTAATCTACCTGGATTTCAGTAAAGCGTTTGATACTATACCCCATGAGGAATTATTGGTTAAACTGAAAAACATAGGGATCGATATGAAAATCCAGAAGTGGATAAGGAATTGGTTACTGGGGAGAATGCAGCGGGTTGTATTAAAGGGTGAACTGTCAGGTTGGAGGGAGGTTACTAGTGGAGTGCCTCAAGGTTCGGTTTTGGGACCCATTTTATTTAATCTATTTATAACTGACCTCGGAACCGATTGCAGGAGTGGGCTGATAAAATTTGCGGATGATACGAAGGTGGGAGGCGTTGTAAATTCGGAGGAGGACAGGGATATCCTGCAGGGAGACTTGAATGAGCTTGTGAATTGGAGTATCAGAAATAAGATGAAATTTAATAGTGAAAAGTGTAAGGTGATGCATTTGGGGATGACTAATAACAATTTTAGTTACAAGATGGGGACGCATTGGTTAGAAGTTACGGAAGAGGAGAAGGACCTAGGGGTTCTTGTAGACCGCAGGATGACTATGAGTCGACAATGTGACGTGGCGGTGAAAAAAGCCAATGTTGTCTTGGGATGCATTAGGCGAGGTATATCTAGTAGGGATAAGGAGGTCCTGCTTCCGTTGTACAAGGCGCTGGTGAGACCTCATTTGGAGTACTGTGTGCAGTTCTGGTCTCCCATGTTTAAAAAGATGAACTCAAACTGGAACGGGTGCAGAGAAGGGCCACTAGGATGATCAGAGGAATGGAAAAGCTGTCGTACGAAAGGAGACTAGAGGAGCTTGGGTTGTTTAGTCTGACAAAGCGAAGGCTGAGAGGGGATATGATTGCTATCTTTAAATATATTAGAGGGATTAATACAAGGGAGGGAGAAGAATTATTCCAGCTTAGTACTAACGTGGATACCAGAACGAATGGATACAAACTGGCCGTGGGGAAGTTCAGACTTGAAATTAGACGAAGGTTTCTGACCGTCAGAGGGGTGAAATATTGGAACGGCCTACCGAGGGAAACGGTGGGGGCGACGGACCTGTCTGGTTTTAAGATAAAGTTAGATAAGTTTATGGAGGGAATGGTTTAATGGTAAAACATAGTAGTCAAGGAAAGCCAAGCAATGGTGGGTAAATAGTATAATGGCTAACGGGGTCGGGCTGGAGACTCTTGCCTATATGCTCGGGGTCTTACTGATCGCCACATTTGGGGTCGGGAATGAATTTTCCTCCAGGGCAGATTGGCTGAGCCTCTGGAGGTTTTTCGCCTTCTTCCGCAGCATGGGGCAGGGATCTCTAGCAGGAGGGTCTCTGCCGATAGAAGTCACTAAAAACAGGATTGGGGACTTCAACAGCAGAGTCCAGGGAAGGGGTAGGGACGGTTTTATGGCCTGCAGCATGCAGGGGGTCAGACCAGATGATCATAATGGTCCCTTCTGACCTTAAAGTCTATGAGTCTATGAGGAGTGCCGTGTCCACCTGCATTCAAGTTACTAACGCTCTGTACCTGGCAAGCATGGTTTGACCTTCCCCTGTAGCTGAAGACGAAGGGAGGGGGAGGCCCTGATTTGGCTGGATTAATGTGCTGATTATTTTTGATCATTATTTGTGTTGTGGAGGAATTTAGAGGGTCCGCTCCAGTTCAGGGTCCCTTGTGCTGGGCCCTTCGCAAACACGAAGGAGAAACACACCCTGCACGAAGGAGCTTATAAGTCAAATTCAGACAAGACACAGCTACTGTGTGTAACAAACCAGAATGCGGGTAGGTGGGGAGATGGGGGAGGAACAGCACTAAGAATGGGTGGTTCCATAGGCTGCTGGGTGGGTGTGAGACAGCTGAAACGCACAGCCCTGACCTGGCTGTATAACGATGCTGGCTGTGGCGCGACCCAACTGAGAGTGCCAATTCAGGACAAATTGCTTAAAGCGGGGCAGTTACAGCCCAAGGCTGGGGATTTTCCACCTCTAAGGGAAACCAAACCAGCCAGACAGAGAGGACTTTGGTTTTACCCCACTGGCTAACCACAAGTCTCACAAACAATTCCCTTAGACACTCCACTTTCCCAGTATCAACACCAGCATCACTTGTTATAGGGACAAATGATTATGAAAACCAATACCCCAGTAAAAGAAAAAGGTTCTCCTGATCCCAAAGGACCAAGCCCCAGAGCCAGGTCAATATACAAGTCAGATCTTACCCACAAATCACAACGTTGCCAATCCTTTAGAATCTAAAATCTAAAGGTTTATTCATAAAAGGAAAAAGATAGAGATGAGAGTTAGGATTGGTTAAATGGAATCAATTACATACAGTAATGGCAAAGTTCTTGGTTCAGGCTTGTAGCAGCGACAGAATAAACTGCAGGTTCAAATCAAGTCTCTGGAACATCAAGAGCTGGGATGAGTCATTCAGTCCTTTGTTTAGAGCTTCCGTTTGTAGCAAAGTTCCTCCAGAGGTCAGAAGCAGGATTGAAGACAAGATGGATGGAGGAGCTGCAGCATGTTTTTAAAGTCTCTTGCCAGGTGGTCTCTGCTTTCTTTGCCTCAAAGACAAACTCTCCATCACATGGCATGAAAAACCTTTGAGTTCTCTCCATAGGCCTGTCCCTGCATACCTTGCTGAGTCACAAGATGTATCTGCCTCCTCTCAATGGATCAATTGTATAGCTGATGGTCCTTAAAGGGCCGTCAAGTAGGCTAGGCAGAGCTGACACCAACATGTCTGGGGTGTCACCCAGAAGCATAGCACAAGTTTGAACTACAGACAGTACAGAGCCAATAACTATAACTTTAAATACAAAAAGGATACATGCATACAGATAGCATAATCATAACCAGCAAACCATAACCTTTTCTTAGACATCTTTTTTCACCCACTTTATACAAGATTTGATGCCACTACAGGACTTTGCTTGCAACAATGATTTATATGGTCCCAGTTTAAGTCAATAACATCACAGGCTGTTAGAAGTATGTGCTGGGCCTTTAAGAGCAGAACACATGTTCGGGGGAACTAGATTGGGGCTAGCGAGAATGGGCTTTTGGGTGGCGGCTGCACCAGACACACAGCTGGGAGCGCGTGGCTCTCCGTTAGCTTTTGTAACTCTGCTTTACTTCTAATCACGCCTCCCTCCTTCGAGTGCAGACTGTGCCTCCGTCTCATGAATTTCCCAAGACAACCTCTGCTACCAGAGGGGAGACCAGAGGACAGGGCAGAGGTAACAGGACTGTGGTGAAGGAACGAATGATCCATCCTGGAGATGGAGCAACTGAACCCCCCCAAGGACTTGAAACTCTCGGGTAATTCAGCTGACTCTGGGAAGAGATTCAGATAGTTTTGAGATATATCTATGCAAGCAGCTGCGTTTGGTGAGAAAGGAGACCAGCAGAAAATAGCAATCCTCTAAAACAGTGCAGGATTTGAGGCAGTGGACGGCTTTACTAGCACGCAACTCAGGCTTTGTCTTCACTAGCACATTTGTCAGTAAAACTTTCCTCTGTCAGGGTTGTGAAAAAAAAACAAAACACACTCCTGACCGACAAAAGTTTCACCAACAAAAGTGCCGGTGTGGACAGCCCCATGTTGGCAGGAGACGCTCTCCAGCCGACACAGCTCCTTCCGCAGAGTAGGGGTGGTTTAATTATGATGGCGGGGAGCTCTGTCCTGCCAGCATAGAGCGGCTACACAGCAGACCTTGCCGTGACACAGTCACTGCAGTACATTTGTGCTGCTGTAAGGTGTGTAGTGTAGACATAGCCCCGGTGAGGCAGAGAGAGCAGGTTATTACACACGTTACAGAAATGTGAAGAGCCTTGTGTAGCACAAAAGATCAAACATTCGAAAGGTGAAACTTTCACCTTAGAAGAGAAAACGAAGGTGAATCCTTTGAAGAATTCCTAACTGAGCTGACGCTAATGAGCCCAACCTGCAACAGTGCTCAGGCCGGTGGGGTCGGAGCAGGAGTTCAGCCCAAATTCAGTGCGCCTGGAATTATAGATATAGCAGAAACACAACGGTTTGGTTCGTGCACTGAAGGACACTGGGAGTGTTATAGAGAGAGACGTAGGGGTGCACAAAGAATCACAGGGAGTCTGGTTCATTTCCTATCAGTGGCATTGAGTAGCAAGCATCATTGAGCTTTGAATTTCCTGTGTTCCTTTCAACCTGCCTAGACCCGAAACGTGGCACCCAGGGTGTGACAAGGACCCAGACTGAGGCCCACACAAATATTACCCCGTCAGGGGACTCTAGATAAATGTGTAGATTATATGGCCAGGAGGGTCCCTGCTCTGACCTACTACATTGCACAGGCCGTAGGATTGCCCTGGATTAATTCCCGTTTGAACTAGAGCAGATCTTTGAAAAAAACATCCCATCTTGATTAAAACATGGCCAGTGATGGAGACACCCCATGATCCCTGTTAAAGTGTTTCAATGGTCAATTACCTCAGTGTTGAGAAATTCAACTTCGTCTCTAATTTCAATTTGTCTATGTTCAATGCCCAGCCATTGATTCTTCTTAGACCTTTACCTTCCAGCTTTAAAAGCCCGCTCTTATCAAATTGATGTTTCCATTTATAAGTGCTGATAGAATGCAATCACGTCACTCCATAACCATAGTTCTGTTTCCTGCACTGACGAGCTTTACCCCTGCTGTCGAGAGTCCCATTGTGCCAGAGAAGTGCAGTTGCTTGAACTTAGGGTCTGTCAGTCCCAAGGCCTTTGGGTACATTGAAGGTAAGGAGCAAGACCTTGAACTTGACTTGATGTTCGCTGGGAAACCAGTGTCTAGTGCGGAGAACAGGTCTGATGTGCTCACAGTAGCGTGTGTTGCTGTGGAGACTCTCTGCAGCCTTCTGTACCAGTTGGAGTTTCGTAAGCAGTGAAGATGTCCTACCCAGGTATATTCCATTCCTACAGTCCAGACAGACGTGACTAAGGTCTATGTAACTAAAGCCAGCTCATCGTCCACCAGGATGGGACGGAGCCTCCTAATCAACCGGAGATGGTAGAAAGCACTACTCACAGACACTGCTATGAGAGAGCTCAGCTTCAGCAAGGCATCCAAGAGCACTCGTCGACTACGGACTGAATTGTCCAGGTGTGGGTGTGAACCTTCAGCCAAAGGAGGCTGCATCATCGCTATCAACCCTCCAAAATATTTAGTTCTGCACATAAGCATCACCTCTGTCTTGCTTGGGTTCAGCTTCAGCCAGCTGTTCCATCCAAGAACTAGGCCATCTTGGCGATAGTGGTGTGGTCAAATGGGAAGGAGAGGGGGGAGCTCGGTGTCATCTGCATATGGCTGGCGTTTGAGTCCATGTTGTGTGACAAGTTCTGATAGAGGCTGCATGGAGATGTTGAAAATCCCCATAGAGAGAATTGATCCTTGTGGGACTCAACCAGGGATGGGTCTAGCGCTGGAGGTGCAGTTTTCCATCCCCACTAATTGGGTCCGTTCCTCCAAGGATTCAGACCATTTTAGTGCATCCCTCTGGACTCCTCCTGCCTTTCAGGTGAGACAGCAGTATCTCATTGTTAACAGTGTCAACCAATGCAAAGAGGTACAGGAGGATCAGGATGGATGTCTGCCCCCGTCCACTAGAGCGAGTTGCATAGGATAAATCAGCGATTTCTCATGAGAGACATAAGAACATATATAACATAAGAACAGCCCTACTGTGTCAGACCAAAGGTCCATGTAGCCCAGTATCCTCTCTTCCGACAGTGTCCAATGCTAGGTGCCCCAGAGGGAATGAAAAAACAGGTAATCAGCAAATGATTCTTCCCCTGTGGCCCAGTCCCAGATTCTGGCAAACAGAGGCTAGGGACACCATCCCTGCTCATCCTGGCTAATAGCCATTGATGGACCTACCTTCCGTGAATCTATCTAGTTCTTTTTTGGGTTATGGTCCTGTTATGGTCTTGGCCTTCACATCCTCTGGCAAGGTGTTCCACAGGTTGACACTGTGTTGTGTGAACAAATACTTTCTTTTGTTTTAAAACTGCTGCCTATTAAGCAAAAATACGATCAAGGTCTATACAACCATGACTGGAGTGGAGAAAGTGAATCAGGAAGTGTTATTTACCCCTTCACATCACAGAAGAACAAGGGGTAACCCAATGAAATTAAATAGGCCTAGAGACACCAGAAACGCCACTGTGGCTCATCAGAGGACAAAAAACATTGTTGATTGCTCTTGCGCCCACCTCTCCCTCCCCCCGCCACGCCCGCAGAGAGGAGACATGCAGGTGGAATCATCCCATCAGCTTGAACGCTGGGGAAAGGACTAAAAATCTCTCCCGAGAAGGAAACGTCTCTCTTTTTGCTGCTCAGATTGTGAGGGGGCAAAATTTCTAAGCATAAGCGAGGAATCCCCAGCTGCTTAGCCTGGGTTAGCCTTAATGGACACGCAGAGATTGCATATTACAGCAGCTTCTATTCTCCTTTTGTCACCTAGGACTATATCTCGCTGGTGCGTGTATGTTTACCTGCTCTACACTTGTAAATAACTCATTTCTTTTTTCTTGGTTAATAAATCTTTAATTTATTGTAACAGTGTCTTTGGTGTGAGATCTAAGGTACATTTAGAGTGACTGGTCCTTTTGGACTCTGAGTAACAGGAGTATTGTGATTTTGGTACATGTGGCCCTCTATCACAAAGGCAGGCTTACCTGGGTGGCAAGACAGATCAGTGTACCCAGGCGACTGTCTGCGACTCTGTGGTAAGGCTGTTGTAGTGCTGAAGGGATTCACACTGATAGCTGGTTGGTGAAATCCAAGTATAGAAGTCACAACCGCTTTGGGACGTGTACCCTGCTCCTTAGCCGTCTGCCCCGAGGTTGGTACTTGTGCTCCTTGGCCACTCCAGCCCACGACACATGCTGTTGATGCTTCAGCACAAATTATTGCCACAGTTCATAAGCACACAGCCTCTCCCAGCCCCAGGAGACACCCTGCATTACAATCAGTGAGAAGCTAACTCTCATGATATTTGATGTTTTTCCTCAGTTCCCCAGCTGCTGGAATCCTGGGCTTAGGTGAGAACCTCGGCTGTAAAGAACACAGCGGTTCTCGGCCTTCTGGTTACAGGGGAAAGCTTGAAAACATGCCCCAGGTGCCCCCTCATGGCCTGGAACCCAGAAGACAGAATGAGCCCCATTTTGTGAGGCTTTTAAGCCAATCTCGTGATTTTTTTTGAGCTCTGACTCCTACATTTTGAATGTTGAGGGTTGGCAACCCTAAGTCCAGCCTCCTTGCATGGCTCTACCCCTGTACCCAGGGTTCCCCACACCTATTCCCACCCACAGCTCTGCCATTCCAGGCCCAGGCCCTTCCCACAGATCTGCCAGCGCACTGCAAATTGTCCTGCCCTGTGACACCCCTGCTGCCCCCATCTTGGGGCTCTGCTCCCAGACCTTAACCCTGCCCTGCAGCACCTTCTGCTAGTCCAGACAGTGGTTGACAAGTAACCCAACATACCACAACCTGAGGTTGTTCAAAAGACACCGCAACTGCACTTCACAAGGGGTCCATGTACCTCCTGCAAACGTGCCCTGGGCAGGGCAGGGGAAGCCTCAGCCCTCCCTTTACCTTCCAGTGACGGAGCTCTCTCCACACCCTGATCTGCATACTCGGCTACCAGATCCCAGCCCACCAGGTGCCTCAAAGCTGAGCCACCTGCCCTGCCACAGGGCCTCAGAGCCCAGCCATGAGGGGTGACGGGACCCAATTCTCAGCCTTGCGGCGGGGAGAGGGAGAGGGAGAGGCCCACAGGGAAATGCTGACTAATGGGGTGGTGCTGTGTCCCAGGCCTGTGCCACCCACATTACTACCCCGACAGGGAGTGACACTACCCCCCACATTGGCAGTGAGGCTGCAGGTACCCCCTCCAACACCCCCCGCACCTGAAATATGCACACCACCTCTAGTGCCCCCAAACACGCTCACCCCCTCTAGTGCCCCCAAACACACACACCCCCTCTAGTGCCCCCCAAACAGCCCCTCCCACTACACCCCTTCTTCCAGCACCCCCTCCATAACACACATCCCCCTCCAGCACTCCCCAAACAGCCCCGCCTGCTACATGCACCACCTCCTACATCCCCCAAACACCTCCCATATGCACACCCTTCCTACACCCCAAATATGCACACCCCCACCAGCACCCCCCAAACACACACCCCTCCTGCACCCCCAAACATGCACACCCTAACAGCCCATCCCACTACACCCCCCCTTCCAACACTCCCCCACTACACACATCCCCTCCAGCACTCCCCAAACAGCTCCTCCTGCTACACACATCCCCTCCAAATATCCCCTCCTACATCCCCCAGACACCGCCCCAGCAACAGTCTCTATTAGGGAAAGGGAAATACAGTAACCCTGCCCCGAACCAATGTCCCAACAACTGACCCAGGGCAGCCAGGCTCTGTGGGGACCTGTTCCCAGGACTCTGACCCCAGACGGGGTTTGCTCTGGGGCCAGGGGCATTTCCTATAGCGGTGGGCGTGGGGGTGAAAGTGATTGCTCAGGGCTGGTAACTGCCCTGTGATAGGCTGCACCTGGGAGTGGGAGGGCAGCTGGGCAGGGGCAGGGCTATAAAGGGGAGTCCCGGGGGCAGGCTCCAGAAACTAGGAGAAAGAAAGGGGCTGTATGATAGCAGGAGACTATCTGTGCAGGGAAGTCTGGGTGACTAGAGAGTTCCTGGAGAAGCTTCTTTTCCTAGGCAGGGCCAGCAGTACTAGAGCTTTCCTTTGCTAATTGCAGGCGCTGGGAGGGTCTGCAGAGAGCCCCGCTGCATGAGCTCCGGGACACCTGCAATATAAAGGCAGCTAGAGTAGCTGTGTCACTAACTGCCTGCAGCCTGGGGAGAGAGAGTTGCAGGTCGCAGGAGGGAAGAGTTTGGAGGGAGCACCAGGCAGACACTCCGCCTGCGAGCACATGGCTAGGACTGTTGGGCTGCAGGGGGAACAGCTCCAGGCAGTTGCACTAAACTGGCTCTTGATTAGACTAATAGGAATGGAGCCGTTGCACTAGCAACCAGTGTAGGGCTCACCTAAGGTGACCAGACAGCAAGTGTGAAAAATCGGAACAGGGAGTCGGGGGTAATAGGAGCCTATATAAGAGAGACCCAAAAATCGGGACTGTCCCTATAAAATTGGGACATCTGGTCACCCTAGGCTCACCAAACAGTGGCAAGGGGTTGTTGGGGGAAATTCTCTTCTTGAGAAAGAGCTGACCTGGGAGCTTGGATGGAGGAAAACCCTGCAAACATAGAACTCTTAATGCTGCTGTCAAGCTGGCTTCATTAGCAGCTCTGCAAATGCTAAAAGAGGGGAGGCTGGTTTAGTGTGAATGCTGCTGTTTTTAAGGGAGCACCTAAGGACCGTACAAAAGCTCACAAACATAATGCATGCATGTTTGCTTAGTGTTTGGAGCAGCTGCAGCCATTGTAATGCTTTTAAAAGCTCATAGACTGTTCTCTAGATTCAGTCAATCTCTATCCTGCTTCCATCTGAACAACATCCAGTTCTACATGTTGCTGTAGTGTTGGATTTGAGCAGTAACTACTACTCAGGAAACTAAATTTGTCAGAATATTTCTTTGCAACCCTGTGATTGTGGGGTTTTGCTGAAACAAACACTGATTTTGTAAAAATGAGTTACTATTATTTCTGGGATAGCTGTTTACATTTTATGTCATCCCTACAAATGCTCTTAATGACTGACTGAGAAGGGTTGCAGTGTCTGCAAATTCAAAGACTGTTGGCTGTGCAAGTCTTGCACAAAACTTAAACCGCTAGAGACACTCTGACCATGGTGTAGGGTCCCACTCTGAACAAAAAAGAGGAGTGGAATAGAGAGCATGGAGGTGTTTTTAGCCAGGTTTTAGGAGGAAAAGCACTCCATAAAAGCTGCATTTATACTGAAAAATGCAGTGCTGTGTATCACAGTTCAGAGCCACTGCTCCTGTATTTCTGTTCAGGGATCTAGCCACGGCACCCATTCTTAGGCTATTGCCTCCCTGGCTGTTGTCTCTTGAGTCGAGACCCGTCTCTCTCTTTTGACTGGGGTTTCTTCAGGCTAAACAGTTTGGCCATCACTGTTTCCCTGCACAGCCTGCCTAAACGGGCCTGCGTGCTTTCCTCTCAGACTGACAAACGAGGGATTGCTTCCAATATGATACCACAGAGTTTTGTAAGCAAACCTGCTTTATTCTTCAGTTGAACACATTACAGAGAAAACATTTGATGAGAGAACTTACAATCATGTTAATAAGCTTAGCAGAGTCCCCCCCCCCCCCCAACTCTACATGAGTTCTGCTAGGATAAATCTTTCAGCCTAGGGAAGCCCTTGTGCTTACAAATCACAACTTCCACTCAGAACAAGCACACTCATGACAGGTTCATTCCAGAGATCGGGGTCTTTGATTTTGAATTTCTAGAAGCAGGCAACTAGTACACAATGGGTCTCTCTCCCCAGGGCATCTCTTCCAAAGATTGGCTTCAGCGGGGGAGAATGTGCATTCCCTTCACCTCAGGGTATTTCCTAAGGAAATCCACTTCCCAGGTATAGTTCTGAAAAGACTTTGGAATTTCCTCACACCCTCCAAAGATTAATGTAATCTTGTCTTCTTGCCAAAGAAGTGCCATCTACTGTCTCAGTAGTAGGTAAACTTTTGTGTTTCTAATACAATGTACCCCCAGAGGTTTAATTCAGAAAGGTTTAACTGAATTCAGTAGAGTTCATTCAGGATATTGTCACTGTCCTACTCCGGATCATGTCATTGCTACATCATAGATGTGCATGGCAAAAGCTATTAGAGAAACAAGTTGTGGACTGAAATTGTTGATACTGTCAACAGTAGGTCAAGTGCTTTGGGCATAAAATATTCCTAAGGATCTGCTTAGCTGTACAAAGTCTGCTCATACTTCTGCTGAGATAGAGGCCTCTGTGCTGCATTCACAGGTGTCTAATCCGGTTCAATTGATTAGTTCAGCAGATGTAAAGAGGTGGTTTACCAGCTGTGGGACAGGGAGCCCCCACCACGGACACTCTCGTTTTTACTGTTCCTCTGCCTTTCCTCTTCATCTGTCTTAACTGGCTGCTGCTTCTCTCTGCCTAGCCTAGCGGGGCAATTATCTGGCCTTGATTTCCCCCAAAGTCAAGATTCTCCATATGTGGAGGTGTACCAGAACATCTGATGTTTCATAGGACACTTTATCTGGGTACTTACATGACCACTATTGTTGAAAGATCTAACATATGGGAAAATAGCACTCAATGTCTTGTCCGCGGGAGCAGCAGGGCCAGTGCAGAGTGATTAGAACCAGCTCACACATGTAAATAGCTTATTTCCCCATTTATTGTTTCTGTAACAATAAAGTTGGTTGCTTTGTAGAGGTAACAGAAGATGCCTCTTCTCCGTTGTATTTGCCTTTTGATATTTCACAATATTTCAGTGTAGTTCCATATGCAGGGAACTTGTGCATGTGACTAAAGTGAAATAGAATTCCAATAACATCAGAGAGATGTAGGACTGGAAGGGACCTTGATAGGTCATTTAGTCCAGTCCTCTGCACTGGGGCAGGACTAAGTATTGTAGAGCATTCCTGTTTGTCTGAGAACCTCCCTAGGCAATTTGTTCCAGTGCGTAATATGCACCACTAAGAAAGTTTTTCCCCTAAGGTCTAACCTAAACCTCCCTTGCAGCAATTTAAGTCCATTACTCTTTATCCTGTCCTCTGTGGATAAGAATAGTTTATCACCCTCTTTATAACAACCCTTTACATTCTTGAAAACTTACCTTGTCCCCCGTCAGTTGTCTCCTTCAGATTAAAAACCACAGTTTTTGGGTTAAAAAATAAATAAATAGTTAATTACAATTTTGTTGACCATTATCTTGTCTAAGCCCCTAGAGAACATACTGTTTTGTTTTGTTTTTATAAAACACTTAAGCAAACTGTAACCCTGGACAGTGTACAGCATTAAATAATATGAAACCATAGACGAGAGACCCGAGACATTGTTGAAATCAGAGGGGCTATGATTAAGTCCGAATGCAGAGGGCCTTGGGGTGGAAAATGAAAAGGTACAGCCGAAGCGGAAGATGGCATGATTTAAGGCGATCTGGGGCTGCTTTGCAACGGTCCATAGGGAGCCTATAACCCTCATGCACAAACACCAGGGCTGGGTGAGGTGGTTGGGCCTTTGTTAGAGGAACAGGCCGTTCATATACCTTTTGTTGTTGACAAACTGTAACCTAACTGTGTGCATATACTACGGGGGCAACCTACCACCCTTTTGACAAACCCCACATCTCTTGAACTCCATAAAAACATGCTTTACACAGTTATTTTTAACTGACATTTTATTTTACAATACGGCCTGTTTTTGTTCCCAAAACACGCTCTAACTGTTAGTGTTTTTTCTTAGCAAGATTTTGTAATTTGCTGAACGAAGATGATCAACATTTTGCATTAAACATTTATCTGTCAGTTTGATTTAATCTAAACCGCTATTTGGGTCCTCAGCCTCTGTCACTTTTGTCCACCAATTTTGCCCCTAGAGCTAAATGTTCCTGGGTTAAACAGAGGCTTTGCAGCGTGTATCCCAGCGTGATGATATTTAACGCACTCTCCATACACAAACTACCGCTAATTTCTTTAATTTTACAGTTTACATCATCTAAAGACCAGTACATGCAGGCATGATGCCTCTGACCGGGGGCATCTATGGTGCACCCAGGACAATCCTCATTTTGTTTCTCTCTCAGGCAGTGCTTGATTTCATGCACAGCCGCTCGCACAATTGCATGCATCACTGTTTTACGGTTATGAACTCGCACCGGCTCAAATACCGAATTTCTCCCTCAACTTTAGATAGTACAGGCCTATAGAATTAGTGTCCAAAACCTCCTTACTTAGGGAGTTGTTACAACAACAGCCCTAAACTATTGGCTAAGAGTATCATGTGTCCTCCCTCCCTAAGTAAGTAGGAGTTTCTATTTAAACGGGTCTGATGATTAAAGGTGGCTGCACCTCGAAGGCCCTGGCCAACACCAGCAGTCAAGCTTCTCATGAAGAGACATTATACGGTCGCTGCTATGGGCCCTGAAGAAACAAACACGCCGTTGTGGCAAACGGTGTTTGAGACGGGTCATGAGAGCAGGGAGACAGGGATAGCTAATGATGCCTGTATCCGCAGGAACAACGCAGTGGAGAAACACGAGGCCAGACCGCTGGGCCATGATTTGTTTGAGACTCCAGCCCCCGAGCCTGGCATAAGCGGTGGTAAAGCACATTATAAACATGTTAGTGTTGCTGGAATGGGTGCAGCGTTCTTTTGTGTACTTCCACGATACTACGGCCGTGTCCTCATCGATAAACTCGCATGCCGACACGTCGTAATGAGGTACAAAAACGTACTTGAAGAGCTTGTCGGGATCTGTCACTATACTGGTGTTAGACAAATCTCAAAGCTGTTTTTAAATTCCTTGTGGGGAAAATTTTGGTCAGCGAACAAATTTGACTTTTTGTGGGGTTTACCTTAATCTTGTTTAGACGCAGACACACACCTTCTCTTTCATGGTATTCTTTAACGTAATGTTGTTTTTTTAACTCGTCGGTACACCAGTGAGGGAACCCCGAGGCCTCTTGTTTCTGTCTCAGGTGTGTTTTAATGTAGTCTGAAAACAGGGCATCTGAAGAGCGGTTAAAATGCCAGACTTCATAAATCTCAGTGATCCTGTACCCTTTGTTTAAAGCCTCCACCAACTCTATTGTGCACCAAGTCCCTGTTAAAGCCCTCTCCTCCTGTGTGTGCAGGGGTCCTTTTGTCTTTTTTCTGCAAAAAGGGCACTTGGGGGAACATTAGTTTACCACCGACCCTGTATGGTAATACGGGGAAATACAGGCCTCTCGGAGGGAACACTTTAACCTTGGCGATGCCAAAGTACCCAAAACCCTCATACATGATAACAGGGTGCCCCACAGGGTATTGTTTAGTCTGGTTAACAAAAGGGTAAAGGCTGGTAAAATCATAGTAATCAACCTGCTCCCCGGGCTGCGGTTTGTAATAAAGGCAGAGGGCGTTTGTTCGACCACTGTAAAGGGCGTCTCTAGGAACCAAAGGCTGTGGCAGCTTTTTTTCTTGCAAAAAATCCCCCACCCGGTTATCGTTTTGCCTGCCACTCGTGTTCCCGCACGGTCCTTACCTCAAACCCCTGTCTTTTCAGAAATTCAGCCTTAATCATGGTTCGGTTGTACAGATGCCCGTAGGTCGCATTAAACAACGGGTTGTACCGTATTTTCCGGCGTATAAGACGACCTTGTAACCCAGGAAAATCTTCTCAAAAGGCGGGGGTCGTCTTATACGCCGGGTGCTGAAACTTCCAGCCGGACTGGAGAATCTGCGGTCACCGCATATGGTGGGGGGAGCTCAAAAACGGCCGCGGCCGCATCCCCGCTCGATGACGAGGTGAGGGGGCGCCTCACTGGGAAGGTGTAAGTGAAGGGCGGAGCAAGCTGCAGGCGTCCGGGACGCCCGGGGTATGGCAAAAAGAGAGAGAGCGGCGCTGTGCCCAGAAAAACACGCCTCTTTCACCCATCTGGCCCGCCCTTGTATCCTATTACCGTACCTCCTTCTCTGCCTCTTAGATCTCGCTCCTGAGGACTGCAGTGAAGCGGCGCAGGCGCGCATGTGCGAGATCTGAGAGGCAGAGAAGGAGGTAATAGGATACAAGGGCGGGCCAGACGGGTGAAAGAGGCGTGTTTGCGCTACCGCTCTGATAGTCTTGGAGACAGGGAGGGCTGGGCAGGCAGGGAGAGCTGACCAATCCGAGCAGGCTTTGTATACAACAACCAGCCAATCGCCGGTAAGGTACATCGCTTGCCGTGATTGGCTGGTTGTTGTATACTGGGTACCACATACAGTACAGCACCAGTATCTGTACCTGTTCATACAGTATAGCACCAGTACATACAGTACAGTATACAAATGTCCAACAGTCAAAACCCCATCATGGCTCCACCAGCAAGAAGAAAGAAATATGAAGCCAGTTTCAAACTTAGTTGTAAACTTTGCCATGGAACATAATAACTGCGCTGCTGCAAGACAATATGGAGTAACAGAAAAGATGGTTCGGGACTGGAAAGCAAATGAAAAAGCATTAAAGAGTATGCCAAGGGGTAAGTGTGCATTAAGAAGAGGCACCCCACATTGGCCAGAACTCGAAAAACATGTAGCAGACGTGGTGAATGAGCATCGCCAAAACGGTTATGTAGTGACACGAAATAAAATACGTTTGTTTGCACTTCAGTGGGCCAAATCTAACCCAGATCACAGCAACAGATTTAAGGCCACTGTATCCTGGTGTACTAGATTCATGGAAAGGCATAATATGGTACTGAGGCAAAAGACGAAAATTGCCCAAAAATTACCTGCAGATCTTGATAGCAAAGTAAATAGTTTCCATCGATACGTAATACAACAGCGCACTAAACATGGCTATGCGTTAAGTAGTATTGGAAATATGGATGAAACTCCAATGAATTTTGATATGGTTGGAAATAAAACTGTCCATCAAAAAGGTGAAAAAACAATTTTAATACAACAGGACATGAGAAGTCCAGTTTTACAGTGGTACTAGGATGCGCAGCTGATGGCGCCAAACTGAGACCAATGATTATTTTTAAAAGAAAAACAATGCCGAAACTCAAGTTCCCTGTTGGTTGTTTTGTACATGTGAATGAAAAAGGCTGGATGGATGAAGAAGGGGTAAAGCTATGGCTTGATAATGTATGGAGCAGGTGACCAGGTGGACTTATTCAAAAATGTAGTCTACTGGTGTGGGATATGTTCAGGGCTCATTTAACTCCCAGCACCAAGCAAAGGCTTGCAAGACTAAACACAGATGCGGCAGTTATTCCTGCAGGATTGATATTGTTGGTACAGCCACTGGATGTGTGCCTAAACAAGCCATTTAAAGATCGCATTCGAGAACAGTGGAATGAATAGATGGTTAGCGGCAAAAAGTCATTCACAAAAGGAGGAAACATGCGTGCTCCACAGTTGGATGTTTTGTGCAAGTTTGTCATAAAAGCCTGGAATGATATTGATGCAGAAACAGTAATCAAGTCTTTCAAGAAGTGTGGCATATCAAATTCATTAGATGGTATGGAGGACGACTACTTGTGGCAAGATGAAGAGGAAGCCGAAGCTGAGACCACACCATCTGATACGGAATTCGATTCATACGATGACTGCCTTACAAATGTATCACAAGATGTCATTGATGTATTTATGATATCAGATGACGAACAGGAGGATTTTGAAGGCTTTTAAAGGGAAACTGTCACGCCAGCAAAACCTGTAAAAATACCGTAGCTTGCAGTTATGATGGGCGTTGCTAACTCGCCAGGGACTTGCCCGGCACTTGCTCTCTCTCTATTGTTTGTTATCTTCCTCCTATCATCATCAGTTCCAGTTTGGTTGACAGCTTAGAAAACAAACAGCATGGCAGCTCCCATGGGTTTATTGTCTTATCCTTCCTTTCAGCTTTAGAGTGAATTAGGAAAAGTTTAATCCACTTGCGCTGTTTTATGTTTACATGTTTGATGACAAACAGCCTTATGTTTATAAGTGACAGTTTTCCTGCTAAGTACCTGCATGTCATAAGCATTTGAATTAAAATTACCATATTGAAATCAAATCTGATGTTTTTTTAATTTTTATTTGGTGTGCGTTGGAAGAGGGGTAGTCTTATACGGCGAGTATATCCCAAACTCTATATTTTAACTGGAAAAGTTGGGGGTCGTCTTATACGCCCAGTCGTCTTATACGTCGGAAAATACGGTAATCATTTTCACAATAGCAGATGGGGCAGCCATGGAAAAAAAAACAGCCGTTAAATTCAAAGGCCAGAGGTTTTCCTGCTATGACGGTGTAACCATCCAAAAAATAGGAGCCTGCTTTAAACTCCCCACCCTGCAAAGCGTGTTGGATGTCAATGTTCTCAGTGAGGGCTATGTACATCAACCATTGAATGGCCGGGGTGGAATATCTCTTCTGCTGCTTGTGGTAATTGTCTAATGGCAGAAGGGCTATGGTTTGTGGTTTTAAAAAAATTAAACCGGTACATGGCCATGCAAATCGAGGCTACTGAAAGGGGTCTATACATTTAATAACCACGTCCTCGTTATCCTGTCCTGGGTTTTTAACAATCTGCTTCTGTCATTTTTATGACTTCGTTTCTGAACCGGTCACAAGCCTCTCGCAAAATTTCAACAGCTTTTTGACAACAATAGCGCAGTCCTTTCTGGAGATCGAATTCGTTTTGGTGATTGTGTTGGTACTAGTTCAGAAATTCTTTTTTTCTTCAGGCATCATGTATTCTACTCCAAAGTACTCTATCCTGGGCATAGACTCCACAGAGTTCTGATTTTCAACGGTGTTAAAGTGTGGAAAGTATCCCTTGACTTCCTCAAACCCCATAGCTTTGGGTAACTTCCTGAGTTTCATGGGAAGAAAATTTAAAGAATCTATAAATCTGATGTCTAAGTTTACTACCGTGACACACATAAGTTTTCCACCTTGTGTTACAGGGCTAACAGCCATTTTTTCTTCAACTGCCTAAGCATAAAATTACAATCGTAACCCTTAGCGTTATGAGTGATAAAAGTGTATCCCTTAAAGTGCTTGTTTACAAAGGTTCGAACAAATTAGCTAATGCATTCTTCCCCCTGAAATTCCCAGCTAGTTTCTTTATCTAAATGCAAGGCATAAACCTAATTTGGCACGTGTACCCCCGTTTCTTGCATACATTCAAAATCCTAAAACACATAATCCTTCCCCTCTTCTGGAGACCAGATATTATGCATATAACACTCGTGACCCTCTATGTTGTCGGTCTTCTGATAGCACTGGGGACATTTTTGCTTTTACACCTGCGATTTTTAACCTCATAGAAGCCGCACTTATCGCAGACTTCTGTTTTTACAATCAACTTTACCATCTTTTGCCAGAGCGCTGTGCCTTTCTAAACAGGCCTTGGACCTGCAAAATAGCTTACAGCTGGGGCATCTCTTTATTTCAGCAGCCACTTCAAGGCACTCGGCGCTATTACACGTATGGCAGTGATTTTTACAGGTGTGCTGGTGTTTGTGGCTGTACGTGGCGTAACGGTAGTTGCACAAATACGGTGCTCCTATAAAGGCTTTAATATTTAGGATGCCATAATAATGTTTGTCATGTAACAAAACAAAAACAGTTTTGGGTCGGTGTACACCATCTGTTGTAAAAAAGCGCCAATTCCCATGTTCATGATACGTGACGGTGATAGCCACGCTTAAGCGCTCTTCAAAAGAGCTCACGTCTGTAAAGCTAATCATTTTTTGGTCTGAAAGCCCCAACGCCTGATGTCTGGCCCCCTCTAGCAGTTGGGTATCTGTAAGTTTTTCATCTGATAAGAGACCCAGCATGCTACCGGCAAAACAAAGATTGTTACCCTGATTATTTAAATCAATTAAATGTTTTTTTAATTATTCTACTGTATGTGATAGAGTCTTTAAGGGTCTTATGGGCCCACCATCCCCAGCCCTCTTTCTAATAATTGTAACAACCAGTCTTAGAGTTCTGGACCCCACGATCTCTGTGTTACTTTGCAACACCGTGATGTTGTTTAAAAAATCTATGGTGTTTAAATCTTCCCAAGGCCTCCATAGAGAAAAGAGCAGGTGATTTAGTATGGGGGCATCTAAGGGTAGCTGTAGAAAGTAAGCAGGGCCCACTTGGTTATTAATATCATCTAGCAAATTTTGAATAGCGGTGTCAACGGCTGCCATGGCGTCTGTGAACTCCGTTACTCTGTCCAAATTAGCGAACCAAAATTCTTGAAAATATTCATAAGTGTTTAAAACTCTCTTCGGGGTCTTATCCAGTGTCTCACATGTTCCAAATACACCTGAGGAGGTGTATTAGGAGCGGGAGAATCTGGACCTTCAGAAGAGGGGGTCGGAGCGTCTATGTCTATTTCCCTTTCTTGGTTGGGTGGTTGTTTTTTTGTTTGTTTTTTTTAAATAGCTCTGGCTCTTTAAAGTTTTTTGGCCAAAAGCCTCCTCAATTTTTTAGATTTTTTTTTCCATTTTTTTCCCCAGTCCCTCTTTACATTTTTAGGTTTCATGTTTAGTCATACCCTTCCTTCCCCCTTCAACATGCTTTCCACCTTTTCAATCAGTGCACGGGTATCTGTTCTTTTTTGGTCTAAAACCACCCTTTCTCCTGGAAAATTTTGCTTTTGAAATACCTCAAGAATTAGCTTAGAAAACTTATCTATTAAACGCTTAAGAGATGTACAAACACTAAACAGCTCAGTACAAACAACAACTGATGCAGCGAGCCCTACGGGGAGATTGTTATTTGTAGCAAGGGTTCTGCGGGGCCCAGAAGCAGGGGGCTGACTACTTCACCCTGCTCAAACCCACCCCTGGACGCGGTTGCTGCTACAGGGTTGTTTGCCTTTACCATTTTTAAAGCTGATTCCTTCTGGGCTGGGAAGGCATAGAGTTGTTGAGAACTAGGGGCTTTAACCCCTTTGCATCGCTTACCAATGTCCCTGGAAGCCGCAAAGGTAAATTTTTTTAGCTCTGGCAGTGCAGGGTGGTTCAAAATTGGGGGGTCTGATCCCCTTTTCCCCCACCCCTGAAAAAACTGTTGCTGTTTCAGAGGTAGATTTTTTTTGGCCCTTTTTAAGCTGGCTGGCTTTGTGTAATGAGGGATTTGGTTGTGCAGGTTGTTCAAAATCGGGGGGTTTGATTCCCTTGTTTCCAACGGTAGCTGATTCAGAGGAAAATGTCTTGGCCCCTTTAAGCGAGCTCCCCTTCAACGTTTCTTCTTGAGGGATAACACCTGATAAGTCTGCCAATACACATAAACAAAATATTTTTAGCCCATAAGCCCGTATGTTCTTTTTTACTAACAACAACAAACATATCCCCCATATATATATTTTAAAAGCCTTTTACATAACCCTGCTAAAACATTTTTTATAGTAAGGGGCTAAAAACAGGGTTTAAATACAATGGTGAAGGAAGAGATTTACAGGTGCACTTTTCATGCACACCCCCTGCGGGTGGGGCACCTAGCGTTTCCTGGCCCACCTGCTGAGCGGGACTAGGCGATGGTATCTCATGCTGTCAGGCTTCATCTCACAATGACACCGTTCCCATGCCAGAGACCATGCTCTGGCACTGGTTACTGATGCCTGGGTGAGCGTCTGTCTCTCCTAATTGAGACGATGTCAGTCTGCTGGGCTCGGGGAGGAGACAGAGCATTAACTGTTGCCCCAGCCCATTGACTATAGACTCACTGCCCCCCTTTGGGGTAACTGGAGCAGCAACCCTCTTCCTGTGGGGAATCTGCGCAGGCTGAGTAGGCCATGGCTGGGCACTGTGCAGTGTGTGGTGGTCCAGGGCCTCTCTGGTAATTGTGTGGACTGAGGTGGGATAAACCTGGGTCAGGCAATGTTTCCCCTGCCCACCCAGCACACGATCCATAGCTGCTCCTCAGACTCCCCTGTCATCGTCTCCTGCTCTAGCCGTCAGAGAATCCACACAGGAGAGTAACCCCAGCAGTGCACTGAATGTGGGAAAAGCTTCAGTTGGTGCTCATGCCTGTAATGGCCATCAGAGACGCCACATATGATGTGGTAGAGCCATAGGTGCTGACTCTTGTTTTTGCTGATGGCTGCTTTTGAGGAGGTGTGTTTGGCAGTGGGGGGGGGTCTGCCAGTTTGGAGGAGAGGGTATTTTCAGCTTATTTATACATTTTCATATTCTAGTGATTGTGTCAATCATTGGTATCTTAACTATTTAATTTAAAATAGTGATGGACTACATAATTACGTTATCATGAGTTACAGGATATTAAAATCATTCCACTCACCACCTACAAGAAGCCTTCACGAATGCCCCTGTTTAAAGACATTATGTCTCATTGTAGCTTTCTGGATGAAACTGTCAACAATCTTATTTACATTTAGTTCCCTGGTATGGTCTTGATGCATGGGCTACATTATTCAGTTGCATCTTTCCCATTGATGACTGGAAGTTATTTCTAAGTCTTCCGAGGCTAGAGAATGAAGTTCTGCAGTACAGGATGATACAGGCACAGTGAGAAGGATTCTTATAAATTTGCAGTACTCTGGAACCATAGTCCCCAGGATGTTCGTTTCCCTTCAGTTTTTAAAAACAGCACAACGTCCTCAACACTGGGGACTGTTGGATAAGGAGAGACTGAAGCTACACCATGACATGTTCTTCGACAAAGCTCTACAGAGGAGCCTAAGTCATCTGCATTCAAGTGTATTACTTGTTCAACTTTAACCGTCTCGTTTCCAGCCACAAATTGTTCCATTTGTGTCAAATGCTCTTGAACGTCAGGCTCAAATCTTAAGTCAAGACTGCTTGTGACAAGATCGAAAACTTCCTTGAATAATTTTTGATGTACATCCATAGGTGTAGCAAAAGCATGCACACTGCTTCCTTTATCAGTTCACCTTGATTCTTTCCTTACACAAGACAGGCAGGACTCCTCAAGATCCAACTGTTTGGATCTGTGGAAAGGAGCTTCTGCACAGGCTAAAGAACCATTGTTTCTCAATTAGCTGAATAGTCTCATTGAGAGAGAGAAAATCATTCTCTGTGCTTCCTGAAAATGCAGGAAGATGTGTCAACCAATTCTACTTGCTCAAGAGCAAGGAGAAACAGTTGCAGGTTAAAAAATGTCTCAAACTTACGAAGATGAGAAACAAATCCATGTGTTTTCGCTCCATTATCAGAGACATTATTGCTGTCGATTTATGTTAGCGGCGTACTGTGGTTCAAAACCCTTGATCTCAGGGTTGTAGTGTGTAGACATCACTTTGTGGGGCAGAAAGGGTGAAGATGTTGAGCAGCAGGAGATTCTGCTTCTTGTAAGGTTTCAAAGATGCCAGCTTTTTTGGCGAGCTTCTGATAAAACCGATCCACTCCTGCATTACAGACAAGTTCCGAACAGGCTGTATTTGTTGCGTCACATCTTACACAACCAGGTTTAATACATGCTCCATAGAGTGTACATACACAGCTTTTGGTTCACAATGCTTGTTCCTAGTGTGTACGCCAGACAGTACACAATTGATATTCATGGCCCCATCGTAACGCTGTCTTGGGCATTTTCCAATGTCCAAACTGAACTGGAGCAGTGCGTCCTTCACTATAGTAATGAGCGTATTGGCATCGGTCAGAGGTGTCTCGTAAAATCCCCAAAAAGGCTCATCAACAGAAAATCGTCTTTAACAATCCTAAGACAGATGGATTCTTTAACAGAACTGTCTGCTGTTTCGTCAATTATAAGTGCACAGTGTGACAGGGCCAGGCCAGATGGCTACAGGAGAGTGCTAGAGGGTAGATACATTAGCTCCAGATTAAGCAGGTTCCCTTTCCATGAGTAAAATAACAGGGGCTGTTCCAGAACAATCAGAAACTTGCTGGAACAATTTAAGACAGGCAGGCTAATCAGGGCACTTGGTTTAGAAAGGACCACGGCCGACTTTAGGAAGTGCGGGGCCCGATTCGAACAGTTTCGACGGGGCCCCAGCAGGGATGACTTAAAAAAAAAAAAACACACACACAAAAAACCCCTTTCATTTCTTCCATGTATTATTTATATAGTCATGGAAAGTAAATAACAAAATTGTATATTATGTACATTGAGTCATATATTATAAATATCCAGTTGATTAAGAGGAACTTTATTATACACCTCACTTATGTTTTTAAAACTTTATCTTGCTTTCTGTTCGGCAAAATCTTTCAGTATATTGCTGAACTCTAAGCTCTTCATTACTTCGCATTCAATTGACATGATTGCCAAACTGTTTAATCGGTCTTCCTGCATTGTTGATCGCAGATATGTTTGTTAGATTTAACTTTGAAAAGCTCCTCTCTCCTGAGGCTACAGTTACCGGAATAGTCAGGAAGATTTGAATTGCTATAAATAAATTTGGGAATACTGTTGATCGGTTATAATCAAGCAATTGAAGCATTTTGGGGGGGTTTCTACAATCAGAAAGAAGAATTGGCTTTAACGCTTCCAGTTCTTCACAAAGCATGTAGCCATTATGTCAACTGATTTTACAGTTGAAACTTGTTCATTTTCCTGCACTATTTTCACATCTGTCAATGTGAGTTCCAGATCTGCAGCAGATTTTCATATGGTGTCCTTGGGAAGATTTTTGAATTTGCATAAAAATCCAAATAAACTCTCATGCTTTTGTAACATTCAAACCTTGGTTCAAGTGACTGTAAAGCTTTGTCTAATACTTGATTGAAGTATTGCACTCTGTAAGCTTCTTTTGGATCAGAAAAAGGCTCGTCTGCAGACTCGTACTCAAATTGTTTTTTTGTTTGCAGAAGCGTTTAGTCTGGAATACTGGAGTCACATCTAGATCTTTGGCAAGTTCATTGGCACCAATAAACACTTCTTGAAAACCCTTCTCGCTGTACGTTTTTAACCAGTTACATAGCTTTTTGAATGAAGAAATCCCTGCAGAAATATCCATTGTATAAAAGAACTCCTTACCTGAGGAGGTTGTGAAGGCTAGGACTATAACAGAGTTTAAAAGAGAACTGGATAAATTCATGGTGGTTAAGTCCATTAATGGCTATTAGCCAGGATGGGTAAGGAATGGTGTCCCTAGCCTCTGTCTGTCAGAGGGTGGAGATGGATGGCAGGAGAGAGATCACTTGATCATTGCCTGTTAGGTTCACTCCCTCTGGGGCACCTGGCATTGGCCACTGTCAGCAGACAGGATACTGGGCTAGATGGACCTGCGGTCCGACCCAGTACGGCCTGCCTTATGTTCTTATGTAAGTAAATCATGCCAGAAAACTAGTGAAACCCAAAACTTATAATCCTTCTTTTGAATAGCCAACGATTCAGCTTCACTTTTTGCTTGAGCATCATCAATTGTTTCTGCTACCTCTACGAGTGCATCATAAAACTCCCCTGCTTGGTACCACAGAGCTTTGACGATTTGCATTCTACATTCCCATTGTGTTTTGCAAAGAGGCTTTACAGAAAGGCCAGTAACATGTTTTCTAAAAATAGTCCATATTTTAGCAGATGCAGAAAAAAGAACGTAAATACACTGCAAGGCTCCAAAGAAACTCATCGCATCTGGACATGTTTTGGCCATGTCTCCCAAATGAGATTATAGTTGTGACATGCACATGATGTAAAAAAAAGCTCTTGGGTTTATGTTCAAAAGTCGTGCTTGTACACCTGAGATGTTTCCCTTCATATTTGCGCCATTGTCATAGCCCTGCCCACGGACATTTGCAACATCCGATCCCAGGTCTTCGAGTTCACTTAAAAGGATATTGTACATATATTCACCTGTGCTGCTTTCTACTACTATGAACTTAATGAAATGTTCATATACTCCTGCCAGAATATTTGGTGATACACCATCCGCTACATACCTAATTGTCAATGACATTTGTTCTTGGTGACTAATGTCAGAAGTGCAGTCAACTATAATAGCAAAATACTTAGCAGCCTTAATCCGAGCTATTATTTCATGTTTAGCAGCATTCCCTACAATACTAATGTTTGTTTTGAATGTTTTTTCCTAACTAATGGTCATGTATTTTTGTTCTTGATCTTTGTAAATGTTCCTGCATCACTGGGTCACACTTTCCCAGTAATTCAATAACTTCAAGAAAATGTCCATTGTACAATGTTCCCAGCCGTTCATCAGACCCACAAAATCATAAGTTTCATTCTGCTAGCAACTGAACGACAGCGACTAGTCTCTCAAAAACTTGATGCCAGCGTTTTGCTTCTTGGTTAGTAAGTTTTTTTGTTGTTGTATTGAGTCAATGGTTTTTTCAGCAGATAACCTTTGCTGAAGGTTGCAGCAACTAAGCATAGCTTGTAAATGTCCTTTTGAGTTTTCATGCTCGGCCAGTCTTTTATGAGTATTAGACCAGTCATTAAAACCATAAGATGCTAATGAACTTGTCACATTATTGCAAAAAATCTTACAGTAATAACAAAAGATCTTGTCGGCTGACACTGAGTATATCACCCATGGACGAGCTACAATTTCACCATTTGAAAGTTTCCTTTTGCAGTGAAACTTTGAAAAGTATTTCCCAATCTTATTTTTAGGGAAATCTTGTACAATAATTTTAGGCAGCCCTTGTTTTACTAAATACTCCCTGATACGCTGGCTAATGTATTCTGGCCAAGTTGCAGGATCCTCAGATATTTCTATCTGGTCAGCAGAGTTGAAGTTACCTTTCTGCTCTGGATCTAAACCACTCATCTTTATTATCAGAAAAGCATTCTTGACCCTCAGTACCTTCAGCATCAGTTATAACCCTTTTTGTAGTCTTCTCTTCACCTTGACTGTCTTGAGTGTCTTCTTCAGACTGATTTGGTGCTTCAAATTTTTCATCACTGCTGTCGTTCTGTCTGTCGTGTGTTTTACTGGAGAATTTTCAACCATATCTGCATCTTCACTGAGCTCTTCTGGCACAACAGTAGAATCAGGTCTGTTAAAATACTTGTTTAAAGCACCCTTTTGCTTCTGTCTTTCAACTGCATGGGGCCAACAGGACAGGCTGGGAGCCCCACCGGGAGTCATCAGGATCCCAGCTGGGAGCACGTGCCTCCACCTGCAGCATCCCCAGCTGGTCCCTTTCTTACTGGTACGGCATATCGTGGCACACTGGCCTACTTTCACCTCTGGATTTTTCACACTGTTGCTCCAAGAGACTTTCTCTGAGATACAGTCCTGTCTTCCAACTGTGGTCAGTGCCAGGTGCCCCAGAGGGAATGAACAGAGCAGGTAAATCATCAAGTGATCCATCCCCTGGCAAATGGAGGCTAGGGACACCATCCCTGCCCATCTTTGCTAATAGTGTTAATAGAACTTGTAATTGCACATCAAAGCACTTAGAGCGAAATGTCCCGATAGCCAGCTCACTTCATTTAGAGGTTTAAAGGATCGTCTCATTTTCTGTGACGTTTGCCATTTCCTCAAATTATCCTCTTCGGACTGAGGATTTGCAGAAGACTGTATAAATGGTCTTCTATGTGTCTCTGTTGTCTTCATCATTGGTACTTTGTTCCACGCATCAACTAACCCCAGATCTTCCCGATAGGCCACACAGTAGCGTTCTATTGAATGTGGTATGCACTGCTTGTGTTGTGTGGCAAGAACATTATTTTTCCCCTAGCATGACAGAAGCACCATCGGAAGTGAACATCGCCATTTTTATCATGTCCAGATTATTCAGAATGTAGAAATCTTTGATAGCTCTATAGCTTGTGCATTACAAGCAGATAATTTAATAATTCCATCAAACACTCCTATGCACTGCAGATACTGCATCTCTGAATTTAAAGTAAATTATAAGCATCTTGTTACGGAAATATCTGTTTTCATCAGTACTAAGTGTATGATAGGAAGACTGCAGAAATCACGTCAGAGATTTGCCTAACGCTTTTGACTCAAAAACTCGAAAGCATAGTTTTTGCTATGCCCCCCTGACTGGTACATAGATACTTTTGCCATGTTCTTATTTATATTTTGCACGGGATTCATGGAGATGTACATTTGTACTGCAAGCAGACCATTGTCTATGAGAACTTTTATTTCTTCTGGCTTTGAACGTTGTCTTCCTATCAGTTCTAGTCTCTTCTGTCTGTCATTAGGGGTTTCTAATAGAATACTTTGCAAATCAAATCCCAGTGAGTGAGAATTTATGCTTCTAAGAATATGTACAGCAGATTTATGACTTTGCTTGATAAATGCTTCTTCATGTAGTCCAACTTCCATCCATCTTCCCATTTCTTGCATTTAGAGAAGTCACTGGGTGGTCCAGCTTGAGAACACATTTTGCAGATCAAGCCCACATCAGCACTGTACTGGAATATTTTCCATGGTTGTAAACAAAACTTCCTTCTAGACTGCTGAGATTCTGTTTTGACTACTTCATCCAGCCGCACTCTTTTGTACATGAGGCAGCATTTCTTCTTAGGATTTTTCCCTTTGTTGATTGATGGTTTGCCTTCATTTACACATGGCTGTTAAAAGCATATGTTTTTGTTAATGCATAGAATCTCCACAAAAGCATAATTAAAATCAATAATTTTTAAAATTCTACATTCAACTCTGATATTGTACACAATTACTGTAGTCAAGACTTTACCAATAGTATTTGTTTGTGTTTGATGTGACAGAAGCAACTCGGAACTTTAATCATTAAAGTGAACCACACCATCATTACATTGACAGAATTTATACTTGTAGTATATATGGATTTTGCTGATAAAAGCACATATATGCAAAAACCTTATAGGGTTTTTGGTTCAATCTTACTGAAAATTGGGTGAAAATCAAGAGTTTATCAACCGCACACCACTTTGCAACTGCCCCATGGCCACGTGTGCTTCTCTGTTCCTGTGTCCTAGCATGAAGAGAGATGTCAGCACCAGTCCAGTGACTATGGAGTGAAATTCAAATGATTATTTTTTTTTATTCCTGTCAAACACAATGAAGCCCTGACATTCTGACAAAAGTTTCTTTGACATGTGACCATGGCTGAGGATGTGCGTGGCTGTAATAATCAAGTGTGTGGCACTTGATGGACTTCTGTGCAGGTGGCAGCTTAGCGGGAACATTGACCCCATCCTGATGGCCATGATCCTGTTTAGCAGCCCTTGGTGATATGGTTTGTGCCTGTGTTGTTTGATTGCAGAACGCTTTGTGTGGATTGCTCTCTGGTACAAATCCCTGAAGTCTTCAAACGTACCTGCTGTGAAGAATGTTAAGAGCAACATTTCCAGGCCATGTCACACAACAGTCTGCTTTGGATTCACATTTTCAGAGGCTTTTTGTATCAAGTTGAGCGGTCGCAATATGGGAATCTCTGCAGCCAGAAATTTCTGGTGCAGGGATTGTCTGGGCCATTTGAAATCCCAGAACAGTGGGCAAAGCCCTCCGGGTGCTAATGGCTTGGGACTGGGAATCTACTATTTGGGACAAAACAGGGGAAATGAGAACAGGCATGTGCGTGAAAGGTTTAAACTCAGGAGCAGGATGGGGCCATTCCTGGACCGTGCCAGCTGCACCAGAAACTGAGTCCAGGGAATCAGTGTAGCTGTCCAGAGGAACGCTGCCCAGGTGTGTAAGATAGCTAAGGAATGGAAACAGACCCCCTATAGTTGTAGGGAATCACCTTGGGGCGTGTCATCCTTCTGCATTGATTGATGGCTCTTTTGGCCAGTGCCAGGGAGAGTCTGATGAAGTCTCATGACTTTATGGTGTTACCTGCTGGTAAGGGTGGGGTTCTGCACTGAGGGGCTTTGGTTAAGAGAGTAGGAGACCCTCTCCATAAAATACACATTGTTTACTAAGTGATAGGGTAGCATATATACACAACAGTAAAAACCTGCTCTATATGGTTTACCTTAATCCTAGCTCTGTTCTTGCTACCGGGGGCCCTCCAGATCATAAGACTAGGGGTCCATTGCTTGCTATCCTTCAGTATCTGAGGAACAAACCAACTCCCCTCTGTCCTGCCTTCTGTGCTCCGAGGCAAACAACCCCCTGCGCATGTACAAACATCAAAATAAACCTGTCTCTAGGCAAACTTTTCTTATTTTCCCAACAATAAACAATGGTAACCACCTACTAATCATAAATATTGTCTGAACTCTGTGCATGGCAGGCCTGCATTGTCTCACTAGCTATGGTCTCTGCCCATGGTACAAGGGCACAGTTATATTACTCTAAAATGGGGCTACATATGTGTGAGAAGTGCAAGCACTGTTGTGCTCTCCAGTCCTGGTACCCATTGTCCAGAAGGTCTTAGACTGACACCTGCTAGGACCAACCTCTGGTGAGGGGCCCTCTGCCAACAGGGTAGGGAGATGGGGGCGGGGCACTATTGGCAGCTTCCAGGTCCAGGTAGAAGATCAGCAGCTCAGAGATCTGTTCTAACGAGGATGGTTTAACCCTTTCACTTCACACATCTGCTCTGAGAGACCCAGGTGTGTCAGCCACCCATCCCTCAGTGACCCAATCAGACCAAACACAGCTCACCTAGGTCCCTTCACCTCAAGTGCAGTACACACAGTTACTTCTCATGCTCCCCTGGGACTCTCCCATGTGGATTCTCTGACGTCTAAACCAGGAGCACCATGTGGTGGGGGAGGGGCAGGGATGGACTCCTGCCCCTCCCCACACTTTCATACAGGAGGTTTGCCAGGCAGTTAAGAGCTCCAACTGAGAGTATTAGTGTGGAATGTGAGTTTTGCAGAGTGGTGCTTCTCCCAGCTTGTGTCCCTGGAGCAGGGGTCAGTATTTTGTTTACTAACAGAGGCAGGGTGAGTAAGATAAGAAATAGCTGGTAAATAAATTAAGGATATGGAAGTCCTTAGATGAACCTGTAAAACAGGAATCCCTCCACTGGAGTTGGGGTGAGGGGGGCTAGACGATAGAATCCTGGGGACTCAAGAAATACAGCCAACGCCATTCAGAAAAGAGGAACCACGGGGCTAGCTTCAGAGGCTGGGGTGGGTCAAACAGACAAAGGCTGCAGTGGGAAAGGGCGGGGCAGGCAAACAAACTGGAGCTAGCAAAGGAAAGGGGGAAAAGGCTGGTCCAAAAGGGGGGGCACATGCACTTGTAACAAAAAGGAAAGTCAGTTTAGGTTGGCTGCTGCTTCAGGCCCAACGGTGGCAACAGGGCGTGGCAAGCCTAAGTGAGCAGCTGCGTCCCAGAGGCAGGAACTCGAGGCAGATGGTGAGTAGCCGGTGGGGGTGGTGGAGAGGCAACAATTGTGGTGGGGGTCGGGTGGGGGACACAGATGGGCCAGGGGGCAGGCTCCATGCCACACTCCCCTGTGTCCCCACAAACACAGTCTAGACCCCTACCACAAGAGCACAGTTCAAAAGTTACTCAGTTTGTGAGGGCCCCCTCCACGGTGGTCTGTAGAATTCCTACACGCTCCCCCACTGGTAGATGGTCCTCTTCTTCTCCTCCTCCTCGGGGCTCCAGCAGCAAACACAGCAGCTTTAGGGAGCAGTCTGGTGGCCAGCAGGAAGGACCCCTCTCAGGTGAAGGTGGTGGCAGTGGTGTCCACAGCAGCAGAAGCAATGGCTGGGGTCCCTCCTCTGGGGAGTGGGCCAGCAGCCCCCCCCCCCAAGGGGCTGTAGCTGGAGCAGCAGCAATCAAGGGTGTGGGGGGGACTAGCAGCCAGCCAGCAAACAGGTAGCAGAGAAGGGGGGGTGTAGCTGGAGCAACAGCAGCTGCAGTTGTAGGAAGAGCCCAGGGCCTAGTAGCAGGAGGAGCAGCCCCCTACCTATCTTCCTTCCTCCAGGCCAGAGGACTACAGGGGAGTGATTTATGGGAGAGATCTATTAGCCTCAGATCAAGCAGGTTTTCTCTTCCCTGAGTGACCAGACCTATTGGGATCCAGGAAGGATCCCCCCCAGCCTAAGGGGGTCCACAGGACCTGGAGACCAAAACAATTACGGGGGACAACTAATAAAAGAACGGACAGGAGTGAGGTCAAAGGGTCAAACGAAGCGAACCAGACGGGGACACCGAGCAGAGAACACCGGACAGCGCCCACTGCTCCTCGAAGGCATCAAGGGAGCCAGTGGACGCCGCCCAGAGGAACTCTGCCCGGATACGTGAAAGAATGGAGGACTTGAAATACGCCCCACAGCCACAGGAAACTCCATCGGCCAACCTCCTCACTCTGGTTTTATAGATGGCCAGTTTCGCTAGGGCCAGAAGGAGGTTGACCAGGAGGTCCCGCGACTTTGTTGGGTGACGGAAATAAAAAGGTGAGGAGAAAAGTGCAACCAAAATCTTAACAAAATATCCGTGAGGAGCTGGAATAGGGGCTGCAGCCTGGCGCATTCCAGGTAAACATGCGCCAGGGTCTCCCTCACGCCGCAGAAGGGGCAGGTGTCTGGGATAGGGGTAAACCACGCCAAGTACACGCCCGTGCTCACGGATCCGTGAAGGAGCCGCCAACTGATGTCCCCGGTGGGCTTCGGGATCAGAGCAGAATAAAGGCTGTCCCACCGGGGCTCCTCACCCTCCAGAGGTGGCAGAAGGTCCCACCACTTCGTATCGGGGCGGGACGTGAGGGTGAGGACATGAAGAACATGGAGCACGAGCGTGTATAGATGTTTCCTTGGCGCGGTCCGGAACAGAACCGGCTGCAGATCATGCAGCCGGCTCATGGCAAAGGTACAGGGAGGGGGCCGGTTGGGTCCACGGGGCAGGGGGCTGATGAAAAAGTCTGGAGGGCTCGGAGTGGAGGGTGGGCGGGGCGTGCCCTCTCCTAGGACCCGGTCAAGATAGTCCCGAGCAGTGGGCGGCAAAGCGGCCCTCACCTCCTGAAGTACGCGCCGGGGAGTATGAGGTCTGAAGAGCCCCATGCACTGAGCGAGCGTCAGGGGATCCAGCCAGTCTCCCCAGTTGTAGTCCAGGAGGTCTCCCACTTTGGTGACTTCTGCCAGGACCAACCTCTGGCGCACCATGGGGGACTCCGCCACCTGCACACGAAGCTGCGGGTTGTGCAGCAGGGGCGCCGCGAGGAGATCTGCCCCCACGGTGGTCTCCACAGACCTGGTCACTGAAAACAGTTTCCAGGTCCGGAGGAGGTCCTGGTAGAAGACTGGCAGCCCCGAAAGGCCTCGTGGAAGACCACTCGGATGGAGACAAAGGAGCTGCCGGTCATATCGGAGCCCTCGGAAGCGGCGCAGGAAGGCATGCGCCAATACGCTCCACGCTGGACTACCTGCACCATAAAGGAGCCTCTGCAGGGCCTGGAGGTGGAAGACGTGGACCTGAGCATGCAGACACTTCAGGCCCTGCCCTCCCTCCTCCAGGGGTAGATGGAGAACCCCCGCAGAGACCCAGTGCAGTTCTGACCAAAAGAACTCCAGAATCGACGTCCGGAGGGTGGTCAGGAAGCCTGGGGCCGGGACCAGGGTGTTGAGCCGGTACCCGAGCATGGACAGGACTAGTTGATTGAGCACCAGTGCTCTCCCTCGAAGGGAGAGACACCGGAGCAGCTCTGTCCATTTTCGGAGCCGCTCCGACACCCTGCCCTCTAAACCTAGCCAGTTCTCCGGTGGAGGCGGATGCGCGGCAGAAAGGTAAACGCCGAGATAGAGCAGCGGACCCGTGCTCCACCAGACGGCCTGAAGCGTGGGTGGGAGGGAGCTCGCCTGCCACTCGTCCCCTACCACCAGGCCAGAGCTCTTGACCCAGTTGACCCGGGCAGAGGAGGCCGCCGAATAGATGGTCTGGCAAGCCTCCACCCGCACCAAGTCGCAAGGGTCCTGGACCATGAGGAGCACGTTGTCGGCATACGCCGACAGGACCAGCCGCAGCTCCGGCTCCCGCAGCACCAACCCTGCCAACCTCCTGCAGAGGAGACAGAGGAAGGGCTCGATCGCCAGAGCGTACAGCTGGCCCGAGAGGGGGCACCCTTGACGTACTCCTCGCCCAAAGCTGACCGGTTCAGTCAGGGTCCAGTTGAGCCTGACCAAACACTCTGCGGAGGCGTACAGCACCTGGAGAAAACCCATAAACTGGGGCCCGAAACCAAACGCTCGCAGAGTGCCCAGGAGATACCCGTGGTCCACCCTGTCGAACGCCTTCTCCTGATCCAGGGACAGGAGGGCGAACGACAGACCATCCCTACACCCGAGTTCCAAGAGGTCCCGGACCAGATACAAGTTGTCGAAGATGGTGCGGCCTGGGACGGTGTAGGTCTGGTCTGGTCTGGGTGGATCACGTCTGCCAGCACGGACCCTAGCCGCAACGAGATGGCCTTCGCTACGATTTTATAGTCCATGCTGAGGAGTGAGATGGGACGCCAATTCCGTAAATCGCGGAGGTCCCCCTTCTTCGGCAATAAGGCGAGCACGGCTCGCCTGCATGAAAGAGGGAGGACCCCGCCCTGCAAGGACTCGGCCCAGACGGTGACAAGGTCCGGGCTGAGGACGTCCCAAAACACGTGGTAGAACTCCACAGTCAGCCCGTCCATGCCCGGAGATTTATTGGTGGGCGTGCGGTGGAGGGCTTCCGAGAACTCGGCCAGAGTGAGAGGCAGCTCCAGACAGTCTCGGTCGCCCGCGCTGACCGTCAGGAGTTCATCCCAGAGCATTCTGCAAGCGTTAGGATTGGTCGGATCCGGGGAGAAAAGGCCTGCGTAGAAGGCCCTGGCCCTCCTGCATATTTCCGCCAGATCCGTGAGGGGGGTGCTGTCCTCTGCTAGAAGGCAGGTGACTTGCTTCTTGGCCCCCTTCTTTTTCTCCAGGGTGTAGAAGAAGCGGGAGCCGCGATCCATCTCCCGAAGGAGGCGGATGCGGGATCGAACAAAGGCACCTCTGGCCCGATGGTCCTCGAGGGTCCAGAGCTCTTCCCGCTTCTCCCGGCACGCTCCGCAGAGGGATGGATCACCGGGTCTGGCGGCAAGACGCCTCTCCAGCTCTAAGACCTCCCGTTCCAACTGCCCTATCGCCGCATCCCTCTGTCGGCTGGCGCTCCGGTTGTAGTCACGGCAGAAGAGCCGGGCGCGCACCCTCCCCAGGTCCCACCACCGCCGTGCCGAGGGAAAGGCACGCCGCTGCCCTCGCCAGGCCAGCCAGAACTCCCAGAAGGACGCCACGAAGCCCACATCCTCCAACAAGCTATTATTAAAGTGCCAATAGGCCGGCCCCGGCCTCTCCGCGCAGAGAGAGGCTGTCACGGTGGCTAGATGGTGAACTGAAAAAGGGGCCGGCCGGACGCTGGAGGAGTGGGCCCGGGAAAGATGGAAGCGTGACATATAGATGCGGTCCAACCGGGAGTGGTACGACCGATGGACCTCCACCCAGACAAAAGTGAATGTCGAAACGTCATCCGGGTGGTGGTCGCGCCAGACGTCCACCAGGGAGTGATGTTCGACGATCTCCCGAAGGACATCTGCTGCGGCTGGGTGCTGCTCGGTCCCTGAGCGGTCCCGTTCCCCAAGGGTGGCGTTAAAGTCCCCGCCCAGGACCAGGCACTCGTGAGGATCCAAGGTGCCGAGGAAGGCAGACGCCTGTTGATAAAAACACAACCTCTCCGGGCCCAATGTCGGGGCGTAAAGGTTGACGAGATTAACCACAAGCCCCTCCATGCGGACCCGGAGGTGCAGAAGGCGGCCTGGCACAGCCTCGGCGACCCCCAGCACCTCGGGCCGTAGGTCAGGGGAGAACAGGGTCGCCACTCCAGCCTTACGAACTGTGAGGTGGCTAAAATAGACCCTGTCCCCCTACTCCAGCCGCCAGCTAGCTTCAGCAGCCGGATCCGTATGGGTCTCCTGCAGGAAAATCACAGAGTACCCCCCCTCCCGAAGGAAGGAGAGCACCTGGCTCCTGCAGAGACCAATCCTACAGCCCCGGGTGTTTAACGTTGCGAAGATGATCGGTGCCATGAGGAGGGCTGGGGGGGGATCCTCACTAGCAGAGACACCCACGGCCTCCGTCGGCCGCGCAACAATCCGTGACCTACCCCATAGGCGATTAAGGAGTCACGGAAGAGGCAGACCCGTTGGTAGGCCGCGGCGGCCTGCCTTCCTGTCCTCTTACCCTCCCCCATGAAGGCCCTCGCGGCCCAGAGGATCTGATGGAAATCCCCCCATCGCTGGAGTGCAAGCTGTACCTTGTTGCGGGAGCCACGGACGTCCTCAAGGAATTCCCGTAGCTCCTCTCTCAGTGTATGGGGGGGTGGGGTTATCAATCTATGGCTATCCCCCAGCGGGGCCCCTGTCACAGCCCCGTGGCCCACCGAGACAGGCAAGCAGGGGGCAGACCCTCGACGTGGCATCCAATGGGCTGGCGCCACGTGGCCCACCTCAGACCCTGGCTCAATGGGGGACGGTGGAGGGAAAATAGCAGCCCCTGGCGGGTCGGGACAGGGAAAAACAAAGGCCGCTCCTTGGGGGTCATCCTCTGGGATATGGAAGGAGACAACCCCAGGGGCGGCAATAGCATCATGGGAAGTGGAGGGGACAGGGACGGGGTCGGAGTTAGGAATAGGGACAGGAAGGGGCGATAGTGGGATCGGAGGCCCCAGCAGCCAGGCCACTGGGTGAGGGGGGTGGCACCCCACAAAGGGGCTCAGGGATTTGCAGGGAGGGAGGTGGGCCCTCGGCAATGTCTGACTCATGCTCCAAGGCAGATGGTAAGGCCACGGCATCCGTAGGTGGAGAATCAATGATGGGGCCCCCACCCGGAAAGGAGGTCGGCTGCCCCTCAGCCATGAGGGAGTCCCCTGGCGACTCGGGTGCCGGTTGCATGGCACTGGCCATCGCCTCAAGAGGCTCGGCGGCCGCTAGCGGAGTTCCATCTGCGGCCGGGTTGGTGGAAGAGTCCAGGGACTCCTCGGAGGCGGGAGTGGAAGCAGTAGGTAAGGGGATGGAACAGGGGGAAAGGGGGGCCGAGGCGAGGTCGCTCGGATCGAGGCCCGCTGGCAGAGGGTCGTCCTCCCCCTGCGTAACTGGGGTCAGACCCAGGGCCTCGATCTCCTCATAAATGGAAGGGAGATCACCTTTCACCACCCCAGGGCTCTGCCCGCCTGCACCCAAAGCGACGCTCGCCTTGGTGCGTGCAGGGGCATCAGATTGTAAGGGGGCGAGAGGGGCTCCATCAAGGGCTTCCATAGGAAGGGACTCTGGAGGAGGGGTAGTGCTATCCTCCGATGCTGCCACGTCTTCCCCAGCCGGTAATGGTGGACAAAACCCACTCGGGGCAAAGCGGAAGGCTCAGCATTGGTGCCCCCCTTCCTGGTCTTCCGGGGGGCTACCGCATCAGATGGAAGGAGCGGAGCTCGAGCCTTCCGCTTGCCCCGCTTCCTCTGTACTAAGGACCAGCCCTCCATGGCATCATCCGGGGGCTGGCTAACAGGAGTCGGGTCAGGGAGCAAGAGCGAAGGCTTAGGGACTCGGGGAGGCAATGGTGGGGCAGCATGTAGGAGGGAGGATTCTCTCTGGGGCATGCCCGGCGATATCCCTACCTCACCCTCCTCCACAGGCCCTGCCAGATCGCAGGCGGCAGAGGTGGGGCCCTCTCACTCGTCTAGGCGCACTGGGGGAGATACCCCTTGGGCCCGAGCGGGAGCATTGGTGGGCCGGAAAGGAGGAGGGGCGGCTTCGGGCGCCGGGCAGCTAGGGGCGCCGGCAATGACGGGGCCGGCGCCCTGCCAGGTCTCGGGGGTCCCTGATGTCCCTCCGTGCCGGGCCAAAGGGCAGTCCCTCCGGACGTGTCCCATCGCCCGGCAGAGGTAGCACCGGGCCTCCCCCGTTGAATAATGCACCCGGTAGCGTGCCCCCTGGTAGGGGACCAAGAAGGACCCCTCGAGCGCCTCACCGTCACGTGCCGCCTGCGGCAGTTGTAACTGTACCTGCCGGCGGAACGAGAGGACGTGACGGAGGGCGGGGTCTTTGCAGCCCAATGGGAGAGGGCTGACCACAGAGATCGGCCTCCCCAGGGCAGAGAGGGCGGGTAACAGGGCGGCATTTGGAAGGAAGGGAGGGACAGAAGTCAGGACCAGTCGGGTGCCCAGGTCTTCTAGCGGCTCCAGGGGGACATACACGCCCCCCACCACCAGGCCCTTCTCCACTGCCTCCTGGGCGGCGGCCTCTGATGCTAGGAAGAAGACGACCTTTCCGTACATCTTAGAGGCCGCCACAATGGCCGTGGACCCCACCACCCTCGCCAGGGCCTGCACGTAGGTCTCCACGTGGGGCGAGGTGGGTACCAGGAGGCAACGGACACCGTGCTTCCTGTTTAAGGTGGGGAAGGGGCCCCGGCCACTATAGATGGTAGCAGAGGTGGTGGATGGGGAAAATGATGTAGCGGCAGGCGGGGGGGCTGCCGCCACCTGGGCGTACGCCCTGGGAGCTGGGAGTGGGACACTCCGAGCTGGTGGAGAAACGCTGCGGCCAGTTGTGGTGCCGCGGCAGTGGGGGCACCCCCTGCCATGGAGGGTCTGGCTTTTTTAATGGGGCCTTTACCCTTCTTTGTGCCCTGGCCCTTCCTGCCGGCTGGGGGGACTCCCCCAGAGTCAGAGGGGGTGAGGGATGTGGTAGCAGCGGAGGTCACCTCGTTACCCACCGCTGCCGGCGCTCCAGCAGAGGTGGTAGCAAGTGGATCGGCAGCGGCGGTTGAGGTAGAGGCTAGGGGAGATGATGGTGGGGCGGGTGGAGGAGGGGCAGCAGGGTCTGCCCGAGGGGTCCCACTCTCCTCGTCCCCTGCCATAATGAGGACGGGGGGAGAGCATACACTGGAGGGTGGGTAGGGAATGGTGAAGCAAGTCGACCACTCCTCCCCGCTAGGCTGTAGGCAGGGGAGGAGGGTGCCAAAAAAGGGGGGGGAGATGGGGGGCTATCAAGGGCTAGGGGTCAGTCACCGACTCAGGGAAGGTTTCCGGCTCCTCTTCTTGCACCAAGGAAGGGAGGATATAACAGCATTGGGGGGGTGCAGTGAGACAGAATCAAACTAAAACGGGGAGAAGCGCATAGGAGGGGACATGGGCGCACGAGGGGAGGGGCTAATCAGGGCAAGGGGACCGCAGGGGGAAGGGAGCAACCAGGTAGGAAATGGGGCAGAGGAACCACGGGGCTAGCTTCAAAGGCTGGGGCGGGTCAAACAAAGGCTGCAGAGGGAAAGCGCGGGGCAGGCAAACAAACTGGAGCTAGCGAGGGGCTGGGGCAAGGGGGAGGGGCAAAAGGCAGTAAGGGGCAAACGGGTAGGTAACAGGGGCAAAGCTGGGGGCTTGCTGTAGGGGGGAGGAGGTCAGTCCAAAAGGGAGGGCACGTGCACCCACGTGCACTTGCAACAAAAAAGAAAGTCCTTGTAAGCTGGCTGCTGTATCAGGCCCAATGGTGGCAAGCCTTGGGGAGCAGCTGAGTCCCAGAGGCAGGAGCCCAAGGTAGATGGTGAGTAGCCAGTGGGGGTGGTGGAGGGGGCAACAATGATGGTGGTGGTCGGGGGGAGGACACAGATGGACCAGGGGGCAGGCTCCACACCACACCCCCTGTGTCTCCACAAACACAGTCTAGATCCCCACCACAAGAGCACAGTTCAAAAGTTACTCAGTCCGGGAGGGCCCCCTCCACGGTGGTCTGTAGAATTCTTACGCGCTCCCCCACTGGCAGATGGTTCTCTTCTTCTCCTCAGGGCTCCAGCAGCTCCCCAGCAGCAAACGCAGCAGCTCCTGGTGGCCAGCAGGAAGGACCCTTCTCAGGTGGATGTGGTGGTGGCATCCCCAGCAGCAGAAACAATGGTTGGGGTCTCTCCCTCCCCTCCTCTGGGGAGTGGGCTAGCAGCCCCCGCCCAAGGGGCTGTAACTGGAGCAGCAGCAACCAAGGGTGTGGGTGGGTCTAGCAGCCAGCCAGCAAGCAGGTAGCAGAGAAAGAGGAGGAGGAGGAGCAGCCCCCTCCCTCCAGGGCAGAGGGCTACAGGAGAGTGATATATTAGTCCCAGGTCAGACAGCGTTTCTGTACCCTGAGTGACCAGAGCAGGGGCTGCACTAGAGTAATCAGGAACCTGCTAGAACCAGTTAAGGCAGGCAGGCTAATTAGGACACCTGGGTTTTAAAAGGAGCTCACGTCAGTTTGTGGTGGGAGTGTGAGGAGCTGGGAGCAAGAGGCACAAGGAGCTGAGAGGGTGTGCTGCTGGAGGACTGAGGATCACAAGCATTATCAGATACCAGGAAGAAGATCCTGTGGTGAGAATAAGGAAGGTGTTTGGAGGAGGCCATGAGGAAGTAGCCCAGGGAGTTGTAGTTGTCATGCAGCTGTTACATGAGGCACTATAGACAGCTGTAGTCCATAGGGTCCTGGGCTAGAACCCGGAGTAGAGGGCGGGCCCGGGTTCCCCCCAAACCTCCCAATTGACCTGGACTGTGGGTTCTTCCAGAGGGGAAGATCTCTGGGCTGTTCCCCAAGCCACATGGTGAATCTCTGAGGCAAGAAAATCCGCCAATAAGCGCAGGACCCACCAAGATAGAGGAGGAACTTTGTCACAGTACATAGAAGAGGATTCAGATAAGTGTCATACAAATTAGTACAAGATGAGAAAACCTGCCTTACAGTAATAAACTTAAAGACCTCCATCTCTTTTGATTAACAAAGATGGTAAAGGGGTAACTTGATAACAGTCTGTAAGTACTTACACGGTGAACACAATAATTTTCAGCCTACTATACAGAGGTGTAATGAGATCCAGTGGCTGGAAGTTGAATAAATTCTGACTTGAAATAAGATGACATTTTTAAACAGTGAGGCATAAATTTTTTTTAGCGGGAGCATAATTAACCATTGGAACAATTTTCCAAGGGTCTTGGCAGATTCTTCATCACTGAGAATTTTGAAATCAAGGTTGAATGTTTTTCTAAAAGATCTGCTTTAGGAATAATTTGGGGTAAATTCTCAGGCTTGTGTTATACGGACTAGATGATCACAATGGTCCTTTTTGGCCTCTAGATCTCCTACCATGCAGGGCCGGTGCAAGGCGAAACTTCCATCTTGTGCCACCCCCACACCTAGCTAACCCTGCCTGTTGCCCCCCCCCCGCAGCAGCTAACCATGCCCACCCGCCCCTCCCACCAGAGGAGCCCCCCCTGTGGCAGCTAACCCCACCTGCCGCGGCAGCTAACCCAGCCCGCCACTCCCCCAACTGGGGAGCCTGCCGCCCCTCTGCCCTGGGAGGCCCCCCTCCGCGGCATATAACCCCGCCCGCCCCAGCTAAGCTCTGCTCCGCCTCCTCTGCTGAGCATGCCGGCGCCGCTCTAATTCTCCTCCCCTCCCGGGCTTGCGGTGCGGATTGGAGGTGAATTAGAGTTGGGGCTATGTGCTCAGCGGAGGAGGCAGAGTGGAGGTGAGCTGGGGTGGGGAGCGGTTCCTCCGTGCCCCCCCCCCGTTACTGTGGGTGGCCCTCCCCGCACTCCCCCGCCCCAGCTCACCTCCATTCCACCTCCTTGCCTGAGCGGGCTTTTAGGTGCCCTCAACCACTAAGTGCCCTAGGTAGCTGCCTTTTTCGCCTAGTGGTTGCATTGGCCCTGCTAACATGTCATCTGAAGTCAGGTGGAGGTGTTTTGCCTGCAAGGTAATGTCTCAGGTTATTGAAGACATTTTTTCTATTCATGCCCATGTTGAATTTAGCCCTATGAGAAGAAATACTGATGTGACCGTGGCAACTTATGAGAAATACACCTAGTGTAACATTTCCGAGGCTGAGGGATCCCATGAGGCACTGCATGGATGAACATTTTAGGTGAGGAAAAAATAATGATTTGACCCCATAAAGAGTCTGCAGTAAGAAATGAAAGTACAACCATTACCGTGAATGGCTAGTATGGCTGGCTAGCAAATGGTCCCAGAGCAACCTGGGTTTAACACCTGTGTCCCTGTGGTTTTCCACATGGCCCCAGAATTTATCTAGGCCCTCATATGTCCCAGAGCTGACCACTCCCATTATATAATGTGCCTACTTCTCAGCTTGCAAGTTGTTCCTGTGTATCTGTGTAACAAGAGAAGCCACACAAGTGCCTTGGCTTTTGCCACTTGTGTGTGTGAGATTTCTCGCCAATGAGAGACAGTCACTGATTACCTCCTAGCCAAGGGAGCAGGTGTGATGGGAGGCACCTCACCCCCTACAGAGGAAGAGCTGTGGGCAGGCTGAGAGGTTGTTGGAGCCAGGAATAACTGGGGAGCATGGAGGAGATACTGGCGACCAGCGTGCTGTTGGAATTGGGGCAGGCTGGGATGGAGAAGGAGAGTATGAAAAGGGGGTCAGTGTGTGATGGGAGATTGAAGCAGCTGATGACAAAGTGTGATGGGTTCCCCCCAGGATGCCACCCAGAACTGGTGAACTTTCTGAGACTTCTGACTCACCAGCCTGGCATCTCTCTCTCAATATGCTGCTGTGACAAGCTACAGACCAGCTCCTGGTCCTACACGTCCACTTGCATTCACACAATCAGGGACATACCCAGCTGCAGTTATATGCAGCCTTTCTGACCAGCCACTGCATGAACCAACATAGAGAGGTTACAGACAAAATAACCACCAGCTTCCTAGGACCCCAGAGCTGTACCATCCTGCCCTGGGCCAATGGCTGAGCCATTACAAACATTGAATCTATCTCCCCTTGTAAGTATTCTCACACTTCTTAACTGTCTGTACTGGGCTAGCTTGATTATCACTTCAAAAGTTTTTTTTCTCTTACTTAATTGGCCTCTCAGAGTTGGTAAGACAACTCCCACCTGTTTATGCTCTCTGTATGTGTGTATATATATCTCCTCAATATATGTTCCATTCTATATGCATCCGAAGAAGTGGGCTGTAGCCCACGAAAGCTTATGCTCTAATAAATTTGTTAGTCTCTAAGGTACCACAAGTACTCCTGTTCTTCTTTTGACCTGTATGAATTTTTTTCCTGGTTCGCCCCCCCTCGGTGTGGGGAAGACAGTGTATGCTTGTGGAAACCAAGCTGAGAAGTTTCCCCCAGACACTTCACTTAAAATCTATCCATTGGAGTTAAAGGCATATTGGTTTAAATTAAAACATATTAAGTGATTACAAGGGATAGCAAACAGATCAAAACAGATTAGCTAGACAATAAGCAAAAACACAAACAAAGTTTAACACACCAGTTAGATTGACTATGAGTTAGCAATTTCTCAACCTAATTGATGATACAAGCCATCTGGCAGATTCTCCAGGCACAACCTGCATTTGCTTTGGAACTTGGGTTTCTCAGGTTCCCATACAAGGTTAGAAATCCCTTTAGCCTGGGTCCAGCACTCCCACTAGTTCAGTCTTTTTTCTACAGGTGTTTTCAGAAGCCCTCTTATGTGGGGAGTTAAGTACCACCAATGATGTCACCCACGGCCTTATTTAGCTTTAGTGTATGACAGGAACCCTTTGAACTCCATCTTAGGATGTTTGTACTTTTCCCACAAACTGGTGTGAGAAGCAAGTTTTGAAACAGAGTTATGTGGCCTGGTCACATGCCCTTATAGAGTCAAAACATCAATTACTTATAGTCTTGCTTAGTGGGTGTTACCCAGATGTAACTACATTTGAAATAGATACGTACTCAATATTCAGAACTTCAGATACAAAAATGATACATGCACACAAATAGGATAGTGATATTCAGAAAATCATAATTTTTCCAATGACATCTTGCATAATATGCATTATAATTATGATAAAATTATATCCTAATAATAACACTATGAAGAATATGGGGTGCTGTCTCACAAAAAATCAATGGTTCTTTCCACTGGGGAAATGCCTGAAGTTACGGAATGAAGTTACATAATGCCTGAAATTACATAACAACAGCAACAACAGTTGGGAAAAAACCCTGAGTAACAGTCCTGACACCCAGCCTGCAGTTCTGTGGCTTAAAAGGGCAAAGAGACCCTAAGACCCACCCAAACACACTTGGAGCATGAAAGGTCCCAGCGCTGGCCTTGAACCAACAATCACAAGAATAATTTCATTTCAGCAGAGCTTCCTTCCTCTCTGTATACCCCCGCCTACCTCACAGCCCACAGTGCTGTCCGCCTGCCCATGCGTACCCCCTCCCTACCCCCACAACCCCCAGGACTTCCAGCCTACCCGTTTACATCCCACTCCTTGCCCCCACAAACCCCAGTGCTGCTCACTTGTCCATGTAGGTCCCCCACACCCACAACTTCCAGCCTTGCCACACAGTGATACCCCTCACCCAGGACCAAAACCAGGGGCCAGATCCTACAGTGACAGCTCACAGCAATATCTCCTCAGACTAGTGTCATGGAGTCCCCGGACGATGCTCGGGAACTGCTCCCTACGAAGCCAGTCAGGACTCCGATGAAGTCCCCTCTCTGTGAGCAGACTGTCTTCAGGGCAAGATGCTCACACGGCTTCCACCTTCCTGGGTCTGACCTTGGAGCATTCAGCATACTTTGCCCCTCCATGCACTTCCCACAGCAAGTCTGCCAGGGGTCCTGGGGAAGCCAGACGGTCCTGCACGCACCCCCACTTCACAGTCAGATGTGACTCTTAGCCAGACAGTAAAACAGAGGTTTATTAGATGACAGGAACACGGTCTAAAACAGCGCTTGTAGGTACAGAGATCAGGACCCCTCAGCCATGTCTATTTTGGTGGGCAGTGAGCCTGACACCCACGTCTGCACTCACTTCACGTCCCTAGCCAGCCCCAAACTGACTCACCATCCAGCCCCTCTTCCTCTGGGTTTTGTGAGAGGTAGGGATACCATATTTTAACATTCAAAAAAGAGGACACTCCACGGGGGAGAGATAGCCCTGCCCCCTATCCACTCCCTCCCACTTCCCACCCCCTGACTGCCCCCACAGAACCCCCAAGCCATCCAACCACCCCCTGCTCCTTGTCCGCGACTGCGCCATCCCATCCTAATTGCCCCCATAGAATCCCACCCTGTCCCCTGACTGCCCTGACCACTATCGCTGCCCTCTCCCCCTGACAGCCCCCTCGACCCATCCAACCACCCCCCCCGTTCCCTGTCCCTTGACTGCCTCCCAGGACCCTCTGCCCCATCTCCAGCCCCCCGACCCCCTTACCGTGCCACTCAGACCAGCGTGTCTGACTCCTCCGCGGAGGGTGCAGCCCCATCCCCCCAGAGTGGTGCTGGTGTGGTGCGCTGAGGCTGCAGGGGAGGGGGGGATCAGGGGTGGGGCTCTGGTGGCGGGAGACTCCAATGCAAGCAGCTCAACCCGGCCGGGCCACCCTGTCAGTTGCGCCGAGCTCTGTTAAACTCTCAAAAGATCCGGGATTTCCCTCCCAATGCAAATTCCTCCCGGATGGCTATTTAAAACCCCAAAAGCCAGACATGTCCGTGAAAATATGGACGTATGGTAGGTAACCCTAGAACGGGGAACAAGTGTGCCCAAGGAGTAGAAGGTTTTAGCCCAGATATCCTCTTCAGAAGACGTCCCCAGACTGGATTAGGGTTACTGGTGTGACCTCACCTTGCAGCCCCTAAAGAAAGAATTGGGTGGACTAAATGGATGGTGCCCCTCTCTATCTGAAGCCTAGCAAGGGAGGTACGTGGATCCCACTAGAATTTAAAATGAAAAGTAAGGGAGGGGAGGCTCTGGACCTGGGCAGCTTTAGATACAGTACCAGGCACTTAGGAGGATTTCCACTTCTGAGCCATGGAAGAAGAAATGGACTTTTCCTTTCCAGATGTAGCTAATAGTCAGAAAGGGAATCTAGCACCAGATTCGAACACCCTCACAATTCAGGAGTGCTCCAGTTCAATTTGGGCAACTGTTACTTCATTTTTCCCGAATCAAATCTACTGATTCACTGGAACTTGCTGTAGAAAAAGTAGGATAAAATTGAGCAAGAAATGCTTCTCAGTGGCTATTAGGACTGGAATTGCTATTTTCAATAGCCATTGCCTTTTTTATTTTTTATTTTTTAGTTTTATTTGTTTAAAAGGAAGACAGTGATATGGCATTGGCAAATTCCCCATAGAAACAAAGAATGGACCAAAAGAATAATAAAGGCACCTCAACTGTTCCTCATTTACGTAGGACAGTCTTATAATATGCATCCAGATATCCTCCAATCACACAAGCTGAAAATTGTTCCACTTTACAGCATTTCTGTAACCATATGGGAACCAATCCTGGCTGTGTTCTGTGCACATCTAAAATTCCTGCTGAATGACCCGCCCTGGGAGTGAGTTACCAGTGACCCAGGGCTGGGGCGGCAGGAGGGTGCAGTTGGGAAGGAGAGCCCAGGGCTGGGATGGCAGGGTGTGTGTGTGTTGGGGGAGAGCCCAGGGCTGGGGCAGCAGGGGGTGCAGGTGGGGGGGGGAGAGCCCAGGGCTGGGGTAGCAGGGGGGTGAGGGAGGGATCCCAGGGCTGGGGTTGGGGGGCAGCCAAAAATTTTTGTTTGGGGCAGCAAAAAACCTAGAGCCGGCCCCGGGATGAACAATCTGTGAGATTCAGTTTGCCTGGAAAATCTGAACTCCTGGTATTTGCAAATCATTTCATCACTCCCTGGTATTTGCAAATCATTTCATCACTCCCTGGGGAGGCTCTCCAGATGAATTTTTCCAGGGTCTATTTTCTGCTCTTCATGGAGTTCAGGGAATTCTCCTCCAGGAGTCCTAGCCAACCGGGGAGTCCTCAGGGACTGTACAGGTGAATTATAAAGGTCGTTGGCCGGCATGCTGAGTCTCAGACATTGGAGATTCATATGTTGATTCTCAAAGCTCTGCATTCCTGTCGCTGTAAGATTTCCACTCTCTGCTGAGCGGGATTTTGGTGAGTTGTTTGTTTCTACATTAAAATTAGTGCTCAGGGCTCAGTCAGAGACAAGAACCTGATCATAAAAACAAGAATTTGTCTAAACTATTTCGACTACATTTATAGTTCCAGTTTACCAGGCAAACCCCTTAGTCTTTCTGATAATACAAAACAGTTCAAGTTGCCGTGCTGGTGAATTTCTGCCCACCTAGTTCTTGACTTGAGACAGACCCCAAAAAGGCAGATAATGTTGGAACCCTTCCTCTTTCCTCCTATCTGTCTGTTTTTCCCTCTGGTTCGCTCAACTTTTCCAGTTCAGCGACTCCACTGGCCTGTTGGGAAGTGCAGCCAAAGCCTGAGAGGAGAAACACTGAAATCTCAAACTCACAGGCTTAAAGGTTCAGAACAAGGAGGATAGTAAATTTTTCAGGAAGGGGTCTACTTTCTCTGTGCCTCTGGAGAGGACGAGAAGCACCAAAAAACAATAAAAAGAAAAGCATATTTCTGGCATGGAGGAAACCAGGCAGGGTTGGAAATCTCAGCAGAGGAGGTCCAGGAATGCACAGTGTGTGTGTGTGTGGGGAGGGAGTGTAGTATCCATAGCAACTGTGATGCAATAAACAGTGATAATAGAGTGAATGGTCCTGCCTCCGGAGTCAATCCTTCCCGCTCTCTCGATTTCTACCCCCAACACCCTGCACAGACTGAGCAGATTCTGGGATTCCTTTCGCCCTCAGAGAGGCTGTTCATTCTGATCTCCCCCATTTCACCGGTGCAGGCAGACACTGAGTTTAACCTTGTCTGAGAAGGTATTTCTGTGCCTGTCACTGTGGGGTCTGGCACCTAGTTTTGGTCCTGGGTGAAGGGTGTCACTGTGTGGCAGGGCTGGAAATTGTGGGTGTGGAGGACCCACATGGACAGGCGGTCAATGCTTGGGGCAGGTAGGGGGCAGGTACAAAGACAAGCAGGCAGCACTCAGGGTTGTTGGGGCATGCATGGGGTACATGGAAAAGTGTGCAGTGCTGGGGCTTGTGGGGAAGCAGGAGGGTGCATGGACAGACGGGCAGCGCTGTTGGTTGTGGGGGCAAACAGCGCAGTGTACACAGAGAAGCAGCAGCTCTGGGGGTTGTGGAGCAGCCAGGGGGTATACACAGGCAGGCAGTGTGGGGGGCTGTGGGGGCAAGCAGGGGGTGTACATGGACAGGTGGGCAGTTCTGGACTTTGCAGAAGTAGGCATGGGGTGTATATGGAGAGGCAGTCAGTGCTGGGTGTGGTTGGGGCAAACAGGGAGTACACGGACAGGCAGGCAAGCGCTGGAGCATGTGGGGAGGCAGGGGTATGTACACGAATAGGTGGGGAGCACTGGGAGTTGTGGGGCAGGCAAAGGGTGTACACAGACAGGTGGGCAGCACTGCTGAAATTCATATTTTCATTTTGATTGTTGGTCCAAGTCTAGTGCTGGGACCTTTCCTGTCCCCAAGTATGTGTGGGTGCATCTCATGGCCTCTTTGGCCCTGCAAGCTACAGAACTGCAGCCTGGGTGTCACAACCTTTACTCAGTTTGGTTTCCAATCGTTGTTATTGAATGTTATTTACGTAACTTCAGGCATTTCAGCAATGGAAAGAATCATTGATCTTTGCTCCTCAGTTGGTTCAACCTGACCCCCTGTCTAACCTCTCCTTCCCCATCCTAGGCTGGCCCGATTCCAGCAGCACCCTGGTAACTGTGGTTAGATGTTTGGCTGTGTGCTGTCCCAGCTCTGCACACACAATGGGCACAGTAGACCTTAAGCGAACTCCCCAAAAACCAAGACAGGTTTGGTGTTGATGAAGCTCAGTACTAGTATCCTGCAGAATCTAACGGACGACTAACACATGTATGCCCATAACAATCGACCAGCTCAGTGAACAGCGGGACTTTTCGTTTTTCCCTAGGCTAGACAAAGACCCTCCCTCTGAGTTACAAACAGGTTACGTACTGGCCCTCTGACATAATTAGTTACTGTCCCCCGACGGGGCTAGTTATCACCCATCTCCTTCTACATGCTGGCTCGATAAAAACATCTCTATTATGTATTGTCATCCTGACCTTATCTTTTCAGAGGGGTCAGTGTGTTCCTGTTATCCTTGGGGAATATTTTTGTACCATCTTTGATATTCGGATGGTCTGGTACCACTTGATATTGTGATGTGTTTGTGTGAACACACCCTGACTAGCACTCCTTAGGAATGTGTATTTCTGCAGTATCAGCCCAGTTCTTGTCAAATTCCCTGAGCAGGTCCTACCTCTTCCTCACAGTTTGTCTTTCCTTTATGTAAGTAAAGCTTTGTCTACTTTAGCTCAGGACTCAAGCTTCATACCAGGCCTCTGATACAAGGGTTTCTGTCTCAGGCTCTTTTCCTACTACATTCCCCCACTTTTTGTCTTTTTATGGGGAGGATGTTCCCCCATCGTCCCAGAAAAGCATAATGCCTGGACTGAAGATGGCCCACTGGGCTAAACACTGTTATGTGGCCACCTTACTTTCCCATCCACACATTTATGCCCCATTTGTCCCATAGACTGGAAAATAAAATCTGTCCATCGGTCGTATGAGGGAATGTGCAATTTGTTTTTAGTCCCTTATACTAGACCTGGGAATGTTAGGCTCAGGACCATGACTTTGAAATGCAGGTTTATGATTAAGCTTTGGGAGCAATTTTAGATAATTAATATGTATGAATAATGTAGATATGGTGTATATATTGGTATGTTACATATGGGTATGTATGCATAGAAAGTATGTGTATATACGACAGCACTTTATATCCAGGCATAACAATCCTTTTCCAGTCTCAGTGGTGCAGTTTGGCCCTTGTGGCAAATTCCTATTAGGGCAATTACAGTTACCACCAGTATTATTCTTGGAAGTAGGTTGAGTGTTCTGAAATACTGGGATGTTCCACAGTGCTGTGTGTATGAGAAGTAAAACAGAAATTTGCAGTAATGACATTACAAATGAGGCCTTTACATACAAATGTCTTTATTTATAAATGTAATGAGTTACTGCACAGGACTGTCCAGTCATGTCAGAGGTTACCCATACTGCTGGTCGTCTCTCTTCGGTAAATTTTAGTGGGCAGGAAACAGGAATGACTAGCTTCTCTGTTCCATTGGTTGTATTGCTCTGTGATGCACCCGTAGCTTTGCTGTGTCAGGATTTAATATTGATCTCCAGGCACTGAACAAGATTGTTTTGAATAACATGTGCCTTACTTAGGATGTAGCATTACTGACCCGAAAGTGTGACTGATACTATCAGGGAATTTATTCACCCAATTAATAGTTACCATGTAACTAATTCCCCCCCCCCAAACCTTTATATTTGTTGCCATTCATGTTTTATTGTTACCTGGGTGTTAGAAAGGTGAGACAAGGAGGGGGCAAGCAGGGGTAACGGGGAGGAGGATTCAGAGGTGTACAGCAGCCCACCATAGTCCCAACTGCATGCCGGGGGCCTAGTCACCGAGTGTTGTAGTTCTTTTAGGGATTGGCTTCTTCTGGCCTTGTTTTGAAATGGAATTAGCTTTGATTTTTGGCTTATTGTGAAAGTTGGGGTACTTGTATACAGCTTGAAAGTTGGCAATGCTTAACACATATTGTTTCCTTTGACTCAGGTTGCCAACCAATCCAGAGTGACCAACCAATCAGTGATATGTCGTCTTCATTATTTACGATCACCCAGTTTTTGTGCCAACTGCAAATTTGACCAATATTCATTCATGAGAAGGGTAAGCAGCTGAGTTGCTGACACGTGTCGCTGCTTACACTTGTCAGTTAACAATTAATGTATTGTGATGGGATCCCCGGGGTGTAGCCTGGGACTGTGGTTTCGATGGGCCCCCTTAAGTCTCCAGCCTGGGCCTTCTCTCACAATGCTTTGTGATTTGTGATAACAGCACCTGGAGGGGTTTCCTGCTCTTCACTAGCAAACAAATGTGGAGCTCCACACCTAGCTAGATTGCATGAATGCTCCCAGAGCCACTTATGAATTACACAGGGAAAGGTTCTAGCCAAATCCTCTGTGACGTTGCACCCCATAAGACTTTCTGGAAATATGCTTATGAATGTATATATGACACAACTGGAATATGTTTTATGCTACATATACCATGTAACATATCTCTGTGAAGGTTATGATCTACTGAATCTATTCATCCTATTTGTATGCATGTGTCATTGTTGTATTCGAAGTTATGAATATTGGCTGTCTACTTGTTTGATTTTAAATACGCATAGTAAGGCATTTGGTCAACTTCTTTAGAAAGGAATTTGCATCTTAAGAAGCACTTAACAGACAATGGATCTTGGAAGGCTCAAATCCACATAAGAAGTCTATGAGACTGTTCAAGGTAGCATGTGAACCATGGCAGCTACCTGCAAGTTCTGAGTCATGCATGGACATATGACTTGCCCATGTGACTCCAAAACTCCATCTTGTAGCTGGAATTATACACGAGGGGGTGGGGGGTTATCCATCCACAAGAGAAAGTCTGTTTAAACCCCTCTGAGACCCCCTCCATTTTGTCTTCAACTGGCTCAAGAGATAGCCTCTCCACCCCAAAGGATACTTGAAAGAAATTGGAACAAAGGACAGTAACTTCAGGGGGGGGGGTGAGTGATTGCTGGACCCAGACTAGAAGGAGACTAGTCTGTAAAAAGAAGTTTACTGGAACACTTCTGAGGGTGAGGTTTTATCTGTATTCAGTTTGTTCTGTCTGCTATGTCCAATACAGTAAGAAAAGTAAATTACCAAGCAAAATAAAATAGAACACGCAAGTCTATTACTTGAAACCACTTAAATCCTACTTTCTGTATTTAATAAAATCACTTGTTACTTATTAATTAATCCAGAGTATGTATTAATATCTGGGGCGGGGGGGAGGGCAAACAGCTGTGCATATCTCTATCAGTGTTATAGAGGGTGAACAATTTATGAGTTTACCCTGTATAAGCTTTATATAGGGTAAAATGGATTTATTTGGGGTTTGGACGCCACTGGGAGTTGGGCATCTGAGTGTTAAAGACAGGAACACTTCTTAAGCTGCTTTCAATTAAGCCTGCAGCTGTTAGGGGACGTGGTTCAGACCTGGGTCTGGGCTTCCAGCAGGCTAGTGGGTCTGGCTCAAACCAGGCAGGGCATTGAAGTCCCAAGCTGCCAGGGCAGGAAAGCAGGGACAGAAGTAGTCTTGGCACCTCAGTTGGTAGCCCCAAGGGGGGTTTCTATAATCCAACCCATCACATCCCCCCAGCACAGTACCTCAGTAATATACCGTCTTGCACTGATCAAGATGAGTAGTGCACATTTATTAATTGTTTCACCACACCATCAGTGGAAAGTGGATATACACCAGCCTTTGCAAAGTTGAACAGATTTAACAAACACTTCAGGAAATCTCACTGGTAAAGATAAACAGTAAAACAAGTTTATTGACTACAAAAGATAGATTTAAGTGATTATAAGCAATAGGAAAAGAGTGAATTATATATATATATATATATAAGCACGCAGTCTAAACTCTCAACCCTATGAGACTGGACAACATCTAGAGTAAGCACTTTTTCTCACCTCACTAGATATTGCAGTTCATAGTATAGTGTTTTCACCCTTGAAACATTGCCCAGACTCCTCTGTTGGAGTCTTCAGTCTTCTCCCCCACCTATGGTGCAAGCAACAAGGATGCTCAGAAGATTGAATGCCAAGCATGGTGCCCCTGTATTCTGTTTTACACCCTTAGTTCATGTGCTTGGAGGACACAAGTCCAGCATATCAGGTGGGCATTGCATAAGCCAAGGTTGAGAAATTCTCCTGCTGTGGCCTTGTTCAGGTGAGTCATTGCAGTGTAACGCCCTTGCTGGACAATGGCTGTTGATGGTTGTTTGACGCCTGCCCAGGCTTTGGGAAAGTTTCCTTGCTGTTGTCTCTGGGGAGCTGCTGTTTCCCATCTTAAAGCATGATTTAGATGATAACATGATCTCATAACGTCAGTTGCCCTAACGATATACATATTTAGCTAGAACAATGACTTTCAGCAGATCAGAACCTCTCCCCTGATATCTCACATGGCGTGCTTTATATGCAATATCACAATTATATATAAATGAGGAATATGGGGGTTACAGAGTGCTCCCCTGAGGTATAGAGTGTCACACTGATGTCTCAGACAAAGATGGGTGCCTGCATGAAAGTGTCTCACCAAAAGAAAAAAAAGAAGCAACAAAGGTGCAGGCCTGTCAGGGTAGTTCCTAGGGGGGTTGTGGAGCCCAGGACACCCCCCCACTCCACCCCAGGCCCCGACCCCACTCCACCCATTCCCCCAAGCCCCCCATCTCTTCTCGTCCTTGCTCCGCCCATGTTCCACCCTTGCCTCTAAGCCCCTGCTTCCTCTCCTTCCCTGAGCGATGCCAGGAACCGGTGGGCCAGAGGAGGACTGGGCCAGTAGTGCTGCTGCCATCACCTGGCCCTGCACCGCCCTGGCCTCTACCCGTCCCCCTAAAGTGGGGGTGGGGTGAAGAAGCCGGGGTTCGCCAGGCCAGGCCGGTAGCACTGCTGCCCAGCCCCATGCCGCCCTGACCCCAATGCATCCCCCTGAAGTGGGGGCAGGGTGGAGGAGCAGGGCCACACAAAGTGTGGCGCCCAGGGTGACAGATCCCACCTGTCCTATGGACAGGACAGCTCTGAGGCATGTACCCTTAAATACCAAGACCCGTGTGGCCGTCATGTCCATTTTGTTGAGCACAAAGTCAAAGCCCAGTAGGATGTCTGTTTCCATGGGGAAAATTTGGCTAATTTCCAATGTAGCAGTTGCATCGTCGATCAGACTTATGGTCCATCTAATCCAGTGTCCTCCCTCTGACAGTGACAGCCCCAGGTGCTGCAGAAGGAGGTGTAAGAAACTGAGCAGCAGGTGGATGGGGGAGACAACCTGACCAGCCTGAGGGGGTCACCTAATTCCTAACAGCTAGAGATTGGCTTGTGCCTTGAATCACGTGACCATATAGGCTTTCCAAAATATTTATTTAGCTGAAATTATTGTAACTGGATAGTCTCATCCTAAATGCAACCTTGTGTGGAAATGAGTTTCTCGGTCTAATTTCACATTTTACGTGTTTTGAATTTGCCACATTTTAGTTTAATTGAATGTTCTCTTGATATTGTGTTATGAGACAGGGGAAATACATTCTCAATGTACACTACCAGTCAGAAATTTATAGACTTTTTTCATGTCCCCTCTTATTCATCTCCTTTGTAAGGCAACAATTCCAGTCTTTTCAACCTCTCTCTGTATAAGAATTTCCCCCAAGCCCTTGATCATTCTTGTTGCCCTTCCCTGAACCCCTCTAGTTCTGCAATATCCTGGGTGAGAAGGGTGCCCAGTACCACACAGAGGAGTCCAACGGAGGGTGAAACATTGACTGACTGATCTCATGGCATTGCATTTTCGGTAGGATTCCCCATCCCACTCCTCCTGGATTTGATGAGTTCAAGCTTCTTCCATCCAATGGGAATACACATTGCAGTTATTGACATAGAAGTACATCTGCCATCATATTACCCATTCACATGGCTTGGTTAGTGCCGTCTGAGGCCTTCTCTGGACTGGACTATGATCTAAATATTCTGTTGCCATCTGTAAATGTTGGCAATGCACTGCTCACCCCCTTTTTAGATAGTATGAGAAATATTTTATAGTTATTAACAATTTGTTATACAGCATGTAACCCCCCTCACTTTGCTTTTCTCCCTTCACAGGCACCTTGACCTTTTCTGAGCCCGATCAATGCATCAATCACCTCATGGCAGCTTTCAACATCACCCCCTCTGACTCTTCAATGTTCATCCTAGCTGGCATCCCTGGCCTGGAAGCTGCTCACGTCTGGATGTCCATCCCTTTCTTTACGTTCTACATTATCAGCCTGTTGGGGAATTTCATGATTCTCTTTGTTGTAGGCAAAGAGCAGACCCTGCACAAGCCGATGTACCTGCTGCTCTGCATGTTGGCGCTCACAGACATTGGCATGTCTACCTCTGTAGTGCCTAAGGCACTGTTTATATTTTGGTTCAATTTGAAAGGAATTACTATGGATGGCTGTCTCACGCAGATGTTCTTCCTTCACGCGATTGCTGTTATGCACTCAGCCGTTCTTGTGACAATGGCCTTTGATCGCTACATTGCCATATGTGACCCTCTGCGATACACCACCATCCTCACCAATGCACGAATTGCTAAGCTAGGGCTTGTGGGTTTGACAAGAGCTGTTCTCTTCATTCTGCCCGAGCCCCTGTTCTTGAGCAGGCAGCCATTCTGTGCCAACCGCATTATCCCCCACACGTACTGCACGCACATGACTCTGGCAAAGATGTCGTGTGGGGACATCACAGTCAACAGGACGTACAGCTCAGTGACAGCGTTTGTATTCATCGGGTTTGACCTGACGCTCATTGCCTTATCCTATGGTCTGATCATCAGGGCCATTCTCAGAATCTCCTCCAAGAAAGCCCACCTGAAAGCCCTCAACACCTGTACTGCCCACATCTGTGTGATGGTGGTGTCTTATACTCCCTCCCTCTTCTCCACTCTGACACAGCAGTTTGGTCAGGGCATTGCACACCATGTTCATATCATCTTGGCCAACATCTATTTCTTCATCCCCCCAGTGCTCAACCCTATCATTTACGGGGTCAAAACCAAAGAGCTTCGTGACAAAGTGGGCAAATACACCTGCAGAACGTGATCACTGGGTGCCACTGACTTTAAACCTGCCTGACAAGAGGAGGAAGGATATCTCATCATCAGTCAAGGATAATCTGTTCTAGTTTGGCTGAGATCAACATTGTGGGAGTACAGTGTGAGAACTTCCTCACACCTGTCGGAGAAAAACTGAGTTCTCACTATTTTGTTTACGTACAGCAAGTCAGAGGCTTTATTATTAACTCTCACATGTGCAGAGGAGAGAGCAAGTAGGTCTCTCTCCCTGGTAACTAATTACAGCAAGCATTTATACCTTTCATTACAGAAATAATGAGGGACAGCTGCATTTTGTTTATACATAGGCCATCTTGATATCTTATTTTCTTACTTGTTTTGACTCTTGCCTACATACAATTAGTTTCTATACCTTATCTACACAAGGTCTTCTACACCTTATCTATACTGAGGTCACAATGACTTCTTACACAGCTCTTTCTCACCCGTCTCACACAATCCTCACACAATCCTCACACAATCCTCGCTTCTACAAATCTCGCGTTATCAGGGTTATCAGGGTCACAGCTAGCTTGACTCTTGCTAACAAAGACTGTCTCTTGCTAACGAAGCCTGACTCTTGCTAACAACCATCATGCATTGCAGTTCCCTTCTGTCAGTTCTTTTCTCTGCTTCCACACACCTAAGGTCTTATAACTCTATGACCAAGCAGTTTTGTCCATTGCTGAGTTCCCTCTCTCTGACCATCACCTGATTTCTTTGAGTATCGCCCATCAGCCCCCATCCCACACACCCTGCTACTCGGCCTTTCCATGACTTCAAGAACACTAAAAGATACTGAAACTGTCCGAACTGATCCAGAACCCTGTTCATACGGGGACTAATGGAAAGCTACGTTGTGTCAGAAAAACAGAAGCTATGTTTTCAGAGTCAAAGAAAGAAATTACAAGGCTGAATTTCTTTATCATACGTGCACGAAATGTACCTATTTTTTCTATATCCAATCCTTCAGGAAGCCTGGATGATAAAGCAAATGTTTCATTTGGGAAGTGCTAATACAAGAATCTGTTGCAGCAGTTGAGGGCATTCTACTGGAGTTTGTAGTTGAGAGTTTTGAAACTGTGTTTTTGAGAACGGGACTGCTGTGTTAAACTATGATATTGTCTTAGAATCATAGAAGATTAGGGTTGGAAGTTATTTGACTCAAAGAGACCTCAGAAGTCCATCTACTACAACCCCCTGCTCAAAGCAAGACCAACCTCAACTAAATCATTCCCAAATCATACCCAACTAAATCAAAATGTACCGCCTTGCACAGATGGTTTTTGAGTTGCTTTTAAGATGGAATATTTACAATACACACTAGCCATTTCTGTGGTCAAAGACATAAAAAATAGGTGTTGAGATTTCATGTTGGAGTTTGTGAAAAAGGACAACCAAGTTTAGCCGTTTTGGGTTGAAGTTCTCGAATACATGGGTGCCACCGAGGAGAAAGACTTTAGTGAACTTAGCTTGTTTGCTCTTTCATTACTGTCACTACCTTTTAGCAATGCTGAAGCAGAACGATTGTTTTCTCAGATGAACTGGATAAAAACAAAAGTGCACAACAAGATGCAAGAGGAACTATAAAAACCATTCTTAATGTTAGGGTGTATATGCAATGATACAAAATCTGTTGTAAAGAGTTTACATCAACAAAAGAAATGATTGCACGTGTCACTACTGATGTATAACCAGCAGCAGAAATATTTTACTTCTGACGAAGACCGCAGAGATGAAATGTTACCTTTTAGAGGCTAACAGAAACAAATTAATTCAACTCAAAATATGGATTTGGCTGCAATGCTTCAATGCATTAGAAATAAATAATATGGTACTGTTATTGATATTTTTCCACTACATACGTTTTGGGCTACATCTGCGTTATTTTTAACAATGTCAGTCACCATTTTTTGTTTCAAACATCTGCCAACCCTCCATCGGGATACGAGTACCAGTACTGGGGTTTTGAATGTTAATTTGATTTTCATCTCACTTTGTTGCTAATGTGAGTGAACTCCTGCTGGGGCTTGTAGCTTTTTTTTTTTTTTTTTTTTAAATCAGATCTGTACTATCTATCTAAGAAAAAAATCCTTTGCTACTTGATGCATAGACCAATGTGTTAATAATAATAATAAAAAACTTTGTTTCAACAAATAGATCGGGCTTCTTTAGCGTTAGTTTTTAAGTGACTCTGGGCCATTAATGCAGTAGAAATGTGGCAACCACAAGCCCAGAGATGTGCGAGAGGCAGAACAGCAGAACTGAGGCAGAGGTGGGGGCTGAGGCAGACCAGAGCCAGGAGCTGGGGCAGCACAGAGCAGCTACACCTCTGGGGAATCAGGACTGAGCTACAGCAGTCAGCTGCGGGGCCAGAGCCAGGATAGCGGGTGCCGGCCCGGGCACACGTAACACAGCCGAGCGTGATGAGTGGCTGGGGACAGCAAGGTGGGGCCATGGGCAGAGGACGCAGCACAGGAAGACATTGCTAGACCGGAGGGCTTTGAAGGCTGGACTCAGAGAGGCAGATGTGAACTCAATGGGAGAAGGTGCCTGCCACCTAGAGCCTTAGGGCCTGTGGCCACCTCCAGAGCAAGTGTTTTCCCCATGGTATCAGCACAGTGCATCCAGGGATGGGAGGGAGGCCTGGGATGTGTGAGGAACAGACTGAGAACTTTTCTTACATCCCAGAAATGGGTGTTTTTGTTGTTTCCCTTGCCCATAGAGCGGGTTCCTTGTTTCCCTGAACTTTTTTCCATTTGTTCCTTATTTTTCTTACTATTGCTGTTTAATAAATTGTATGTGGTTTGAATGTCGTGAAGTGATCTGCAGGTCAGGGAAGTGCTGGTTCAGAGAGAGAGCCCCAAAGTGTGGGCACCCTAACCCCCTGTCCTAAGTGATCACAACGAGACTGCGGGTCATACCCAGTGTGTGTCATGGGCAGTCCAGGTGACGACCCAGGGTGACGTACTAAAGGGGCCGCAGTTTGATACCTCCCACCTGATCTGATCTGCCAACCAAGAGCCAGATGGGCTTACAGAGGCAGGCAGGCAGACAAGAGAGAGACAGTGCTGGAGAGAGTGAAACCAACTGCAGCTTGACCAGGCAGACACTCACCCACGTAACTCCTCCAGTGGGAGCAGGGGTGCACAGGGCTCCCCACTCTCCCAGGACAGAAGGCCCCCTGTGTTAGAGCCATGCCTGGAGTGGAGCTGGGCTAGTTATCTGGGATGGGTAGCTGAGGTTGGTGGGGGGAAGGATGAGGGGTGCACATTCCAGCGGGTCTATATGTCCTAGCTGAGTGCTTGGAGCCTCCATGCTATCTAGGTTGCAGTGGGGGTGGGCCTGCACTATTCTACACTAAAAGCTCCACACTTGTCCATGGAAGAGCTTGCTCTTTCCCCCCGGCACTGATTGAAGGTAGGGGAGCACACACCTGGCTCCACACAGGTTAGCACCTGTGATATATGGGGGGCGGGGCAGTTCCCTTTTATGATCACCCAACCATTCAGTTAGTTATAGAATCCTCCTTAGCAGCTGTACCCTAATTGCTTTACCTGTAAAGGATTAAAAAGTCTCACTGCTATGCGTAGGTAAAAAGAAGTGAGTGGGCACCTGGCCAAAAGAGCCAATGGGAAGGCTAGAAATTTTTAAAATTGTGAAAAAACTCCCCCTTTGTCTGGTTGTTGTTCTCTTGGCTGCAGAGAAACCGGCAGCAGCTATACTGTAAGAAGCTTGAGGCTAGGTATGAAAAATCATCAGTATCATACCCAGAAACTACCCTTTTAAAACCCCAGATATGTAAGTAGATCAGGAAATGTCTAGGAAGACGTGATTAGGTTTATCTCTTTTTATTTCTTTATGACTTGTGGATTCCTCTGTACTAAACTGAGGTGTTTTTGGTTTGCTTGGTAACCTTTAAGCTGGACTGCAAGTAAGCTATTCTTGGTGCTTAATTCCTGCAGTTACTCTTTTAAAATCTAGCAACCACCTGAGTTTCCAGATGTATTTTCTTTCTTCTTTTTTAATAAAATTTAACTTTTTTTAAGAACATGATTGAATTTCTGTGTCTTAAGAGGTTTGTGCACATGTTTTTTAGTTAGCTAGTGGCAACTGCTGCTTTCTTTTTTCTTTTCTTTTCTCAGCTCTTCCCCGGGGCGGGGGTGAAAGGGCTTGAAGGTACTCCACAGGAAGGAATTCCCAAGTGCGCCTTCCTGGGCTCTCAAAAGGGGTTCTGCATTTGGGTGGTGGCAGCATCTACCAATCCATGGTCAGAGAAAAGCTGTGACCTTGGGAGTTTAATACAAGCCTGGAGTGGCAAGTATTAATTTTTAGAGTCCTTGCAGGCCCACACCTTCTGCACTCGAAATGCCAGAATGGGGTTCAGCCTTGAAAGCCCCATACTAACCGAGGGGGCTGCAGCCTGCTCCCATCCCTCCCCTGCAGATTGGTGATACGTGGTAAATCAAAAAAAAAAATGGAGAACTGGCAGAAGGGTCAGAATCTTGGCAGAACATGGGCTGTTATAACAGGGATAAGGGAGGGACAAGACAGAATTACGGGGAGAAATAAGTCAGTATCTTATATGTCTGTGTACTAATGTGAGAAGTATGGGGAATAAGCAGGAAGAACTAGAAATGCTAGTAAATAAAAAGCTATTACATAATTCAGGGGTTCTCAAACTGAGTGTCGGGTCCCCACAGGGGGTCACGAGGTTCTTACGTGGGGGTCACGAGCTGTCGGCCTCCATACAAATCCTGCTTCACCTCCAGCATTTTAATGGTCTTAAATATAATTAAAAGTGTTCTAATTTAGAAGCGGGGGGTTGCCTAGATGCTTGCTATCTGAAATGGGAAACCAGTAAAAAAGTTTGAGAACCACTGAGACAGTTGGCATCGCAGAGACTTGATGGGATAATATGCATGGCTGGAATATGGGTATAGCAAGGTACAGCTTGCTCAGGAAAGACAGGAATGAAAAATAGGATGGAGGTGTTGCCTTATGTAATAAAAAATGTATATACTTGGACTTGTTGGAAGTCTCTGGGTATCTCCATCTCAACTTCAGTCCATCTCCTAAAGTATATAATCAAGATGGATGTCATGGTAGGGGTCTACTGCCGACCACTTAACCAGGAAGAAGAGATGGATGAGGCTTTTTTAAAACGACTAACAAAATCATCAAAAGCACAGGACTGCATAGTTATGGGGAACTTCATCTACTCTGACATCTGTTAGGAAAATAACATAGCAGGGCACAGATTATCCAACAAGTTCTTTGAATGTATTGGAGACATTTTTTTATTATTATTATTTCAGAAGGTGGGGAAAGCTAGGGGAGAGGCTGTTCTACATAAGAACGTCAGAATGGCCATACTGAGTCCCACCAAGGGTCCATCTAGCCCAGTATCCTGTCTTTTCGTAGAATATAGAATATGAGGGTTGGAAGAGACCTCAGGAGGTCATCTAGTCCAACCCCCTGCTCAATGCAGGACCAACACCAACTAAATCATCCCAGCCAGGGCTTTGTCAAGCCAGGCCTTAATAACCTCTAAGGATGGAGATTCCACCACCTCCCTAGATAACCCATTCTCTGAATATGTTAGCACATTAAGGTAAGTTAGCACAAGAACACCCCAATGTAGACCCTCAGCAGTGTATTCTGGCAATGCTAGCAATATCGGTGCCAAGTTCATGTACGAGACACTGATTTGCAGGCAAGCATCTGCTTTTGACAGGCCCTGAATGTTGCTCAAAACATAACCTTTGCTGACTTTGGTTCAGGTCTCAGGCCTTGCACCAGGCCTCTGCTTCAGGCTCTCTCTTTCTACTACAGACAAATGCAGAAAATTCAGTCGTTCTCCACTTGTACAGAATTTCCGTGACACTCATGGGATAGCATTGTTGGCATATCTGGCTGCCATATTCATAGTATCGGCAAGAAAAAATATGGACATCCTTGTGCAGTTCACATTGTCTTCTCAGCGTCTTGTCCCTGGACAGCCCACAAACTTCTGCATGTAACAACCACTGTGTGAAGTTTGCCCTCACCTTTTTGTATCAAAGCCCTTAAATTAACCGGGCACTTTATAAAGTTTATAATATTTACAGCAACTGAAAGAACATTGCTGAGCTCCTCTGCCATCTTCTGAGGAGCCAATGCCTGTCAGTGGATCACACAATGATTCCAGGTTGCTGAGGGAGCTACTACTTGTATCTTTGTCACAGGCCTGCTATGCCGTCCTATCATAGACTGTGCTCCCCATTGCTGCAAATTCCAAAACAATGTCCCCAGCCCAGGCCCGTGTCTTGGAAAAAATAATTTAATAGTTTAGGAAGTTCTTCACCAGTGGCTCATGTTGGTAGTGGACGGCAAAGCAGAAATTCCTCTTTTAATTCTACTGCTGTAGCAACATGAATATACACCAGCAGCTCTGCAACATTTGATATCCAGTAGAACCTCAGAGTTATGAACACCTTGGGAATGGAGGTTGTTTGTAACTCTGAAATGTTCATAACTCGGAACAAAACTTTATGGTTCTTTTGAAAATTTACAACGGAACATTGACTCAATACAGCTTTGCAACATTACTGTGCACAAGAAAAATTCTGCTTTCCCTTTATTTTTTGTTTTCCTTTATTGTTTAGTAGGACTAGATAGTCTTTCTTTCTTTCTTACTTTTCTCTGCTGCTGCCTGGTTGCATACTTCCGGTTCCAAATGGGGTGTGTAGTTGACTGGTCAGTTTGTAAGTCTGGTGTTCGTAACTCTGAGTATCCACTGTGCACAGTCCACAGTCCACAAGTGAAATGTGTCCCTTTTAAAACAAAGTCTCTAAGCTGCTGATAGCTTTGGATCCAAAAGCAAGCCAGGAAGCGTGCATCTGTGTAAATGCAAATTACCTAGCTAATGGGTTAAGAAGAGAGCTGCCCATAAGTGGCAACACAAACAAGCTGCAAATATTGAACATATCTGGTGAGCAACAAATTACCTAAAACCCAAAAGCTCAAATTATAATCCTCCACATGGGAAGGAAAAAAAAATCAAGTCAAGCCTAAAAATGAGTACAGCTTAACCCTAAGTACTGTGTGTGTGCGTTTGCATGTGCACAGTACTAAAATCTGAAGCTGTCTCAGCTATCACCTGAAAATAAATTCAAAGCTTGACACAGCAGAGAAACCATTGTAAACCTGGTCTGTTGTACAAGAGGGGAAACTGAGGTACACCACCTCATAAATTTCATAAATGACCAGTGGGGTAATTCACTGGCCTAATTATAAAACAAAATAAAAACAGCACAAAAGTAGTTCTGTTTTTCTTGCAATTAAAAAAAATTGTAAAAGAGGATAGTATTATTATTATTAAGAAATAATCTGTCCCCACCAGGGGGATGGGAAAATGTATCTTTTGTTTTTCAGACACTCCACAAGCAAGCTGGCACCAGCAAAAGAATAATCCAGAATATCATAAATCGACTGTTGCAACAAAAAATTGCATTTTGTATTTTCTGTTTTTGGTATTGTTTGTCTGTAGTGTTTGTCTTCTTGCTAGCAGTGTTGTGTTTTAATAAACAAAAAAACCATAACATGGGTGGGAAATGGCTTCAAAAGGCTAACCTTGGGGAGAAATATGATGAAAATGCAAAATGTTCAACTAGGGGGCTAGAACCTGTGTAATAGTTCCTGTGGTACCTTAAAATGAAACGGCAACTAAGGTGGTCCCACAAGCCTATAAAAATAATGAGAATGAAAAGAGCTCGCTGGAAACCACTAAGGAATCAAGGAAGGGGAGGTAAAATGGTATAAATGATGTTTATAAAAGATGTTTGAATGTGCCCCTCCCCAATAGCTATGTAGGAGCACACCCAATAGCCTATGGGAAGGGGTAAACAATTGAGTGTAATGTGTATGGGGTGTTTTGCTGAGAGTGTACATATTACTAAGGGACACTATACTACACAAGGAGCAATGGGACAAATAGAATATTAAGACCTTACACCTTAATGCCTGGTGCTATCAGGAAATGTGTCACCATATGTCCTATGATTTTCCAGGAATACCTAGGCAGGAGAATCCCCAAAGAAAAAAATAAGTGGGACAGGGTTGAGTGTAAATGTAAATAATCCCCAAAACCGGTATGACAAGTAGAGGTCAAAGCAAAGAACACACAGTTTCTAATGAGGTTTGAGGTATATTATCCATGTGTAGGCTTAGCATGGGTGGGAAACACATGAGAGGGGTGGTCACGAACCAGCATGCGACAGCTTAACATAACTGGACGCCCAATGCTGGCAATTAACTGGACTAAGGCCGTACTGGAACCCACCTGGATAAACTGGGACCTTTTAACACCGTTGCTAAGGCAGCTCCAGGCCAAGTATCACAGAACATAGGTTTTGGAAGTCCAAGCCCTCCAAGGAATGAAGCATTCCAACTGGCTACTGAACTGCCTACTGATTGTACTTTGTCCATTAGGTCTGTCTGAAGGGCACAGGCTACATCAGTCTCTCATTCACTTCTTGGTCGTATTTCTCATGTTGTAGAGGTGTTATTCATACTAATTGTATTACTCATCGTATTCCTGGGGTGCTTAACGTGATGTGCTTCCTTAGCCTCTCCCTGAAAGCCATACTTGTAAATTCAGCAGCTTACCCCTTTTGTGATCCGCCTTCCCTCTCTCTCCACAGCATGAGCGGTGGACCAAGGTATCAGGCTAACTGGAACCAGGGCCTCCGGCATGAATGCCCCTCTGGCTAGTGTGCAGGAAGGAGGGACGCCTGGGCCCTTCTTTGAAGAGCGTGGGGGAATATGTAAGGGTTAAATAGTGATCTGGCTATCCACTACCATGAAAACAGGGGAGGAAGGTATAGGCAGGGCCCCATTCCTTGTGCTTAATAAGAGTTTGCTATCCCTCTCCTCCTTTTTCTGCATAAAGAATGTGCTCCTCTAAACGTTAGCTCTTCTCTCCCTTTTTCTTCCCAGCTACATAAAAGTGTACAGGGTCATGACATCATGCCGCCCCCCACCCACAGGCTGCTGATTAAGGGAATTTGTAACTATAAGTATGGTAACTGTGCCTGCACAATATGAATAATGCTGTAAACAGGGGCGGGTGTAATTATATTCAGAATATAGTTATTAATATTTATCATATGGGTGTTCATATTACTAAATAAGGATGTTAGGGATATTGTAGTAAATCTGTATATTTGCATATTAACTTAAATAAAAGTGTGTAATGTAGTTAACCCCGTTGCTTACTCAACGGGTTGGATAGAGGGGAACAACTACTGCAATAAAGGAGTCCGTTTACTCATCCATCTCTGGGTCCTCCTGCTCCTTCTATCCATCTCTAACAATCTCGACACCTACTTTTGACGTCTTCGACAATAGCAATGGTAACATCAGGTGCGCAAAGCAGTAAGTTATTTGATTCCAAGGCGATGTCATAGTTTAACACAGCAGACTGTTACCCAAGTTTTTTCAGAACCCCCAGAAGGGGCGACTTAACTATTTCACTCCATGTGATATCAGGAATAAATCAGTAGGAACACAGCTATTCTGTCTGATCAAGGATTAAATGCAAGTAAGCATGCTGTTGTCTAACACTGCAATTTATTAGATTTAAGCACACATGGTAGAGGGCTTTCCCTTCACCACCACCCCTAGTTCAGACTGAAAGCAGAAGACCAGAAGTCTGAAGTGCAGACAATGTGATGTTGGGGTTAGTTTCCAGCAAGCATGTATACCACAGAGCCTTGTTTCCCACTGTTCCATTCCTAGCTCTGACGTCGCAGAGCCTTGCCCTGTGTCCCCATTCCCCCCATCCCACTTCCATTTTCTCCTTCTTAGCAGCCTCAAATATACCTCCAATGCTCACCCTCAGCAACTTATGGTCATGTTCCATTTTGGAAAGTCGTGAGTCTAGGGTCTTCGTTCCACGTCTTTTGTATTCCGTGGGAAGGGTGAGGAATCAGGTTGTGCTATGGCCAGGAAGAGGCATTTACTTGGCCTTTTAGTGTTTGACCTTGCCTCGAGAGAAGAGCCAGCAGCCTTCCAGTGTCTGCTCATATATTATACTCCCCCTATACCCTGTAGCACTTTAGCTCTACCCTTATCTTTTCTCATTGGACTAAAAGCCCCATCTAGTTGTGGGAAATGCAACACACAGAGTCTTTGTTCATTCTCCTTCACACATGTTAATGTAAGATATGAGAGTATCAAAAAGTCAAACCCAAAATTCTATCTCAGGCTGACAAACAAACCTATAGACTATCAACACATAGGAAAATATCTGGGGTGCTCTAAACCTGCTACTTATGTCCAACATCTAGAATGGTAATGAACAGCAAGTTCACAGAGGCCAGTTGTTCACCCGCTGGAGAGAAATGGTGTTAGGAAAAATGTCTCTCAAGATAGCTTCAGAGAACTGCTCCAAAGTACACTGTATTAGCTAATCTTTTGCACCTTGTACAACACACATAGGAAAAGTGATATCCAGTAGGGGTCATTATGGCCTCACTTTCAATAAACATCTAGTATCAGAGGCATCTAGACTCAAGGTTTTCATCCGTTTACCTTTTTTCCTTCTCACTTATTTACATCTCTGTCCACTCCTCCCATTCTGATTACCAGAACCTGCCAGCTAGATTTTGACCTTGCATCTAAAAACCTGCTTTCCAATTAACCCTACACCATGTGGTGTTCTATTTTATTAATTCCTTAGTGACAGAAAGTACTCTCACATATGGCTGCAGTTAGCTTTGGTGTACACCTCCCCCCAACAAATCCAGGGAAACACATCCATTTCTCAAAAACAGTTTCACAACTCTCACCAATAAGCTCTAGTGGAATGTCCTCAATCCCTGCAGCAGCTTTCCTATATTAGCACGTTCCAACAAAAACATTTGGTTTCCCCTCCAGGATTCTTTAAGGAAAATCATAGAATCATAGAATCATAGAATATCAGAGTTGGAAGGGACCTCAAGAGGTCATCTAGTCCAACCCCCTGCTCAAAGCAGGACCAATTCCCAGCTCACCGGCTCACTGTACATATGATAAAGAACCGAAGTACTGTAATTGCTTTACTTTTCTTTGACTATCAGAAAATGTGGCTTCATCGAGTCAAACGGACAAGGACCCTGTTGACACAGGAAAGCCACCTTGCTTCAGAGAGCTGCAGTATCTTCTGGGAGTCTGGAACTCACGGAAAGGCCGAGTGACAGCGGGATAGAAGAGTGATGCTGAAAGATGAGGAGATGCTCAGAGAGAGAGAACTCAGCAAGGGAGAGAGGAGTGCTTGGTGATGGAGTGATAAGATATTAGGTGTGAGGAATTTCTCACACTGTGAACTTCCACAATGGTGTCTTCAGCCAAACTAGGAGAGAGCACCCGTGATCAACAAGGAGATATCCTTTCGCCCTCTTGTCACACAGTTTTAAAGTCAGTGGCCCCCAGTGATCACATTCTGCACATGTATTTGCCCACTTTGTCACGAAGCTCTTTGATTTTGACCCCATAAATGATAGGGTTAAGCATGGTGGGGAGGAGGACATAGAGGTTTGCCAAGATGATATGAACATGGGGAGCGATGCCGTGACCAAACCGCTGTGTCAGAGTGGTGAAGAGGACTGAAATATAAGAAATCAGCACCACACAGATGTGGGCTGTGCAGGTGTTGAGGGCTTTTTGATGGGTTTTCTTAGAGGAGATTCTGAGGACAGCCCTGATAATCAGGCCATACGACAAGACAATGAGTATCAGGTCTAACCCAATGACTAAAAACACTATCACCAAGCCATACATCCTGTTCACTGTGATGTCCCCACATGACGTCTTTGCCACAGCCATGTGATCACAGTACGTATGGGGGATAATGCGGTTGGCACAGAATGGCAGCCTGACCAGGAGCAGGGGCATGGGCAGAATGAAGAGAACAGCTCTTATTAAACCCACGAGCCCTAGCTTAGCTATTTGTTCGTTGGTGAGGATGGTGGCATATCTTAGAGGGTTACATATGGCAATGTAACGATCAAAGGCCATTGTCACGAGGACAGCTGAGTGCATCGTATAAATCATGTGTAGGAAGAATGTCTGGGTGAGGCAGCCACCCACAGTAATGCTTTTCAAATTGAACCAAAATATACACAGTGTGTTTGGCACGGTGGATGTAGACATGCCAATGTCACTGACTGCCAGCATGCAGAGAAGAAGGTACATGGGCTTGTGCAGGGTCTGTTCTTTGCCTACAACAAACAGAACAGTGAAATTTCCCAACAGGCCAATAACGTATAACATAGAGAAAGGGATGGAAATCCAGATGTGGGCAGCTTCCAGGCCAGTGATGCCCATTAGGATGAACGTTGAAAGGTCAGAGGGGGTGCGGTTGAAAACTGCCATGATATTGTTGATGCGTCGCTCAGGCTCAGAAATGCTCCAGGTGCCTGTGAAGGGAGAGAAGCACAGCAAGGGGGATTACACACTTTATAACAGTTATTACAGAAATATTTTATAGTTATTACCAATCTAGAAAGGGAGGTGAGCAGTGCGTTGCCAACATTTACAGATGGCACCAGAATATTTCAGTCAGTCAAGTCCAGAGAACTCCCCCGAGGGAGCTAACAAAGCCAGGTGCACGCCCAGCATTCTGGCAGATGAATTTCCATGTCACTAACTGCAGTGTGTATGCCCCTTGGAGTGAAAAACCTGAATTCCTCAAAATCCTTACAGGGACCTGGGCGTCATGGTACACAACTCTGTGAAACCCTGCTCACAGTGCAAGTAGGGACAGAAACTGAGCAAAATATTGGGATCCAGGAGGAGTGGGGTGGAAAATCATGCAGAAAATACAGTGCCCTGAGATCAATCAATGTTTCACCATTCACTGGACTCCTCTGTGTATTACTGGGCACCCTTCTCATACAGGATATTGCAGGTAGTGAAAAGTGTAAGGTGATGCATTTGGGGATGACTAATAACAATTTTAATTACAAGCTGGGGACGCATTGGTTAGAAGTTACGGAAGAGGAGAAGGACCTAGGGGTCCTTGTGGACCGCAGGATGACTATGAGTTGACAATGTGACGTGGCGGTGAAAAAAGCCAATGCGGTCTTGGGATGCATTAGGCGAGGTATATCTAGTAGGGATAAGGAGGTCCTGCTTCCGTTGTATAAGGCGCTGGTGAGACCTCATTTGGAGTACTGTGTGCAGTTCTGGTCTCCCATGTTTAAAAAAGATGAACTCAAACTGGAACGGGTGCAGAGAAGGGCGACTAGGATGATCAGAGGAATGGAAAACCTGTTGTATGAAAGGAGACTAGAGGAGCTTGGGTTGTTTAGTCTGACAAAACGAAGGCTGAGGGGGGATATGATTGCTATCTTTAAATATATCAGAGGGATAAATACAAGGGAGGGAGAGGAATTATTCCAGCTTAGTACTAATGTGGACACGAGAACGAATGGATATAAACTGGCCGTGGGAAAGTCCAGGCTTGAAATTAGACGAAGGTTTCTGACCGTCAGAGGGGTAAAATATTGGAACAGCCTTCCGAGGAAAACGGTGGGGGCGACGGACCTGTCTGAGAATTTCATGAGGCTGAGGGATGGCATGAGGCAGTTCATGGATGAACATTTTGAGTGAGAAAAATAATGATTTGACCCCATAAAGTGTCCGCAGTAAGGAATGAAAGTACAACCATTACTGTGAATGGCTAGCAGGTCTGGCTAACAAATGGTCCCAGAGCATCCTGGGTTTAATGTCTGTGTCCCTGTGATTCCTCCACATGGCAGATGTATTTATCTAGGCCCTCACATGTCCCGGATTTGTCCACTCCCATTATATAATGTGCATACTTTTCAGCTTGCAAGTTGTTCCTGTGTAACAGTCCTTGAAACACCATGCCTTGTGTATCGGTGTAACAAGAGAAGCCACACAGCTACCTTGGCTTTTGCCACTCCTGTGTGAGATTTCTCACTGGTGAGACACAGTCACTGATTACCTCCTAGCCAAGGGAGCAGGTGTGATGGGAAGCACCTCACCCCCTACAGAGGAAGAGCTGTGGGACGGCTGAGAGGTTGTTGGAGCCAGGACTGACTGGGGAGCATGGAGAAGATACTGGCGACCAGCGTGCTGTTTGAATTGGGGCAGGCTGGGATGGGGAAGGAGAGTATGAACAGGGGGTCTGTCATCAGCTGCTTCAATCTCCCATCACACACTAAGTGTGATGGGTTCCCCCCAGGATGCCACCCGGAACTGGTGAACCTTCTGAGACTTCTGACTAACCAGCCTGGCCTCTCTCTCTCTCTCTCTCAATATGCTGCTGTGACAAGCTGCAGACCAGCTCCTGGTCCTACACGTCCATCTGCATTCACACAATCAGGGACACACCCAGCTGCAGTTATATACAGCCTTTCTGACCAGCCACTGCATGAACCAACATAGAGAGGTTACAGCCAAAATAACCACCAGCTTCCTAGGACCCCAGAGCTGTACCGTCCTGCCCTGGGCCAAACTCTGACCTCTATGAATTTTTTTCCCAGTTTCCCTCTCCCTCAATGTGGGGAGGACAGTATATACTTGTGGTTACCAAGCTGATATTGCCACGAGGCTGTAGTGGGATGCTCACAGGAGGAGGGATGGTGTGTGAGGCAATCTGGTACAGTGTGATCCACATTCTGTTATGACCTGAGACACCCCCCTGCCCAAGGAGACCTAACTATGCGTCTTTGGTCTGTGCAGTAGGAATTATGTCCATTCCCTACACCCAGTTTCTCGACTCCGCACCACTGTGAACTGGATACTGCATGTCCCCCTCCACCCCTCACACATACTGTGCATTCCTGGGCCTCCCCAGGTGAGATTTCCAACCCCGCCTGCTTTCCTCTAAGCCAGAAACATGCTTCTCTTTTTACAGCCTTTTGGTTGTTGAACCAGACCCAGAGAAGCAGAGGCACAGAGATAGGAAACCCCTCACCCCTGTGCAAAAAATTGTTATCCTGATTGTTCTGAGCCTCTCAACTTGAGAGCTTGAGATTTTAGAAACTCTCCTGTCAGTTCTTCTGTGGTTCAAACAAGCTCACCCGTCCTTAGAGGCCATATGATGACTCCAGTTTAAATCACTGAAAGCTCATGGTCAGTGTAAACAGGCCATTTATTTAAGTCCCTACATGTGGATTTCAGGGAGTTTTGCCATTGATCTCAATGGGGCCAAGATTTCACCCTTAGTGTTTTAACTTCTGGCCCCTAACGGCAGAAATTACAGACTCTGGTCCTGCTCCAGTGAGCACTATTCTGTTAGGGTGCTCAGAGAGTCCGAAGGAAACCCCCAGTTTATGTGGCACTCTGAGACTGGGTATGAAAGATGGGGATTTCAAAACATGTGGGCCCTGATTTTGCTCTCAAGGAGGCCAGTATCAATCTGGAGTGATCCAGTGATGGCAGAATGGGAGAGCAGACTCTGGCCAGTGTGTGACCCATTCTTGTTGTGAACCCTCTGGTAACACAGATACCCACTGCAGAGGGTTTGGCTGCCTGAATTGGAAAACTTGAGTGAACCCTAGAAAAACCACACAGCTCAAAACATGGAAGCTATGGAGACAGATAAAAAGACACAGTAAGAGAGAGGGAATTGATATTAAAAACAAATATTTCTCTAAACTATTTCCAATACATTTGTAGTTCCAATTTTATCAGCTAAATCCCTTTATGTTTCTGACAATACTAAACAGTTCAAGTTGCCATTACTGTCCAGATGGTTCTTGAGCATTGGAACCCTTCCTGAGCCCTTAGCAGTAATTTTAATGTGGAAACAGACAACTCACCGAAATCCCACTCAGCAGAGAGAGGAAATTTCCTTATGGTTCCAAGAAGGCAGAGCCTGGTGAATCAGTGTGTGAATCTCACATCTTACACTCGGCGTGCTGGACAGCAACCTTTATGATTCCCCTGTGCAGTCCCTGTGGACTCTCAGGTTGCCCATGACTCCCAGGCAATTCCCTCGGCTCTGAGAAGTGCGGGAAGAGCAGAAAATAGACCCTGGAGAACTTCAAACTGAGCGCCTCCCCTGGGAGTGAAGAAATGATTGACCGATGTCAGGGGCTCAATTGTTAAGGCAACGTGTGTCTTGCAAACTGTTTAGCCTAGCAGTTGATGACGGACTTTTTTTTTTTCTATGTGTAATGTTCTGCCATCTGCACTATTTGTGAGAATGGTACCACAAAATACAGGACCAAAAAGTATTTTCAATTGATCGTAGCAGCATACAGCTGCATACTGCCCATGCAGTTGTAATATCCAGTGTATTGGCCTCCAAAAAGTCAGTGCCACCCTGTGGAGGCCAAATGACATGATCCTAAATTGATGCAAGCCAAAGGGCGTGGAGAAGGCTTTCTTTTCCCATGATTCTGGCATCAAATATATTTGCCAGTATTCCTTTGTGAGGTCTAAAGTGGGTATATATCTGGCAGATCACACTGTTTTAATAGTTCATCTACTCTCTGTATCGGGTAATCATCAAACTTCAATACTGTGTTGAGCTTTCAGAAATAGATGCAGAAATGGTTTGTACTATCTTGAGTCAGAACTAGTACAATGGGACCTGTCTTGCAACATTTTACACAAATTTGGGAGACTGGGGCTGACGTTCCTTTGTGTGCTCTGCATTGTATGTCAGTGTTTTTTCACCTCAGACCAGACCCACTCCCAGGAACAGGCTTTATTCTTTAAAGAACATAGAACAGGACAATAGTCCAGCAGCCTCCTCTCTGCTTGCCTGCTCCATGCTCCCAGCTCAGTCAGGGCTGGGACCTCCTGCTGGGAGAGCAGAGGGCACACTGTACGACACAGGCCCCCTTACAAACGTGTTGTATCTCCCACTGTGAAGTTGCACTTCCGATGCTTTATGTGAATATGATGAACTGGAACACGCTTTATGCAAAAGGTCTGTTGTACAATGTCATTAGAAAGCTTGTAATCTACTGAGAGTGTTCATCCTATTTGTTTGCATGTATTAGTTCTATGTCTGGAGTGGGGGGAATAAGATATAAACTTTTATTACTTTTGTAGTCACAGCAGGTGAGGTCCGTCAATGGGGCATTAGGAACTTGATGACTCCCATTTTTTAGTACAATTGATGGTAAATGGTTTATTTACCTGCAAGCCTTCCCATGTACGTGGGGGCCAACCCGGGAGGAATGGAGACTAGAGGTCCCAGTGACATGTGACCATATCACATGGTACTGGAATCCATCTTAATCCTTATACTTTTCCATTAATGAGAAGGAGTGGGGTCCAAGTATGGACAAAAGATTCCCACCTTGTGCCAAAGCCATAAAAGGGGGTGGAGAAGGACAAAGGAGGCTGCCAGTCATGAGAAAACCCCTGCTTATCACCTGAGATGTCAGCTGGAACTAAGAAAGACTGTACCGGGGAAAGGATTGGACACAGACTAGGAAAGAGTCCAGTCTGTGAAGCTTATTGGAACATCTTTGAGGGTGAGATATTACCTGTAATCAGTTTCTTAATGTATTAGGTTTAGACTTGCAAGTTTGTTTTATTTTGCTTTTGTGACTTACTTTGCTCTGTCTGTTCTAACTTGAAACCACTTGAATCCTACTTTTTATACTTAATAAAATCACTTTTGTTTATTTATAGACCCAGAATAAGTTATTAATACCTGGGGGAGCAAACAGCTGTGCATATCTCTCAATCAGTGTTATAGGGGGTGGACAATTTATGAATTTACCCTGTATAAGCAGATTTATTTGGGGTTCAGGCTTGCCGAATGGCTGAACACCCTTTTAACCGAGAAGCTCCTGGGCTGAATGAATCTAATTTTCAGTGAACTGCAGAGAGGCGTGGTCCAATCTTTGTATCTGTGCTGGAGCTGACTGGTGTGTCTAACTCAGCAAGACAGGAGAGGAGGGGCACCTGTTCTAGCAGGAAATTTGTTCTCAGTGGTATCCCAGCACATTGAGTGAGAGTCTCGAGGGGAGACTCTGTGACCGAACCCGTCACACCCACAATAACTAACCCCCCTAACAAACAACCTCATGTTCTCCCTTTGTGTCATTTAAACTCCTCTCAGGTTGCTCTGTAAGCCCATTTTGTTCCTACCTGTAAAGAACATAGAACAAGATTAGAGTTCAGCAGCGTCCTCTCTGCTACCCTGCTGTGTAGATGCTCTCAGCTCAGTCAGTGCTAAACCTTTCTGCTTGGGGTGGGGGGAGCAGAGGGTACCTCCTGGCAGGAACCAGGAAGTTCTCCCAACATGCTGCAGTTTGCAGTCTGCAACTTGTAGTTCCCCGGACTGCTGTTGATGAGGTTCTGATGTTTTGATGAGGTTCTGAGCCATGCTCATCCCAGACACTGATTCCAAGTTCTGAAGAACAAGATTCCAATTGGGCCCATTTGACCTGCTTCAGTGAGTTGGTCCGATTCTCTGGAAGTTGCATCCTGTGCATTACAATCCCAGCTTTACAGGTTTGTTGGTGTGGTTTTTTTTTAATTAAAGTCTTCAGCGCTTCTGTTTGCAAAGATACTTCCCCCATCATGAGCCAAGTAGAACAGGTGCAGCGTTGTACCTTGACTGACCAGCATTTAACACAAATATCACTATTGTATCATTTCTGCCTTTGGCCTTCCATTCTTTGCAGACAGACTGGGGCAATTGCTCTGCCCTGTACATCTTATCAGGGTGTTACTACAGCAGTCCAGCGATGATCATTGAAACAGTGACCTTGTGAGCTATTCCACTGTTAAAGATGGAGGGGAGGGGAAGTTTGTATAATGAAGATATCCACAAGCTACTGCGAGTGGAACCCAAGCTCTACAGAGGGACAGTGGAGCCCACAGAGCTCAAAGGCAGCATCTGATCCCTCTGAAGTATCTGGTGATGTTCACTGTCAGCAATAGGTTACTGGGCTAGACAGCCTCTGATCTGCTCTACACACCAGGAAGTCTTTTGCATCAGAGAGACTTCCCAAAGCATGTCTAATACTTAACCTTTTTTTCTATCCACTGTGTAATAACAGCTAATTTAGACTCAATTAGGAGTCTTGTTACATGCTGCAGAGCAGCAACCTCTGGCACCTAGGTCTAAGTAGCATTTGGGGACTTTAGGGCCAATCTACCCCTACAACCAGGTAAAAATACCTCTCTCTTAACTCAGTGGGCTTTGGAACCCATGTCCCCTGCTTAGCGAGTGCTGTTCAGTTGAGGGTGAGACCCTCAATCGGAAAATGCCGAGTACAGTTCTGCTGTCCTTGATATGCACAACCAGGATAACCCTGCTTTATTACCCCTGCCCCAAAAACAAAGAGACTGGGGATCCCACACCAATCAAAAGTGACCATTTAAGCCAGCAATCCCATCATGCTGAGCACCTAGGCCGGGTGAGTGTGCCTATGCAAAGGAGATTTAGTCCCTGAAGTCCTTTTCCACAGCTCACCACCAGATGTCAGGGGAGAGCCATTCAGACTGCTTACATCTGTGCTTTGGATGTCACATTCATTTCTCTCTAGGACACAACTCCAAGAAGTGGCATGACTCTGGGCACTTGTGTTTGTGATCTGTGCTGTTGCTGTATACATGCTCAGTATTGAGATTATTTTTCATTGGAAAGAACTCGCTGAGTTACCAAGGAGTGGTTTAAAAGGCTGAGTTATTCCTGCCAGTGAATTATCTGTCCCTTTATAGAGTAAAGACAGACACACACACACACTCTTTGGGAAAATCCCTGACCCTGTGCTGTCTTCCCAGCCTGCCACTGATACAGCTATTGTTTGTGGGTTTGGGAGACCATTGCTGGCAGGATATTCTGGCTTTTGATGAGAGAGAAGAATGTTATGCACTATTGAATTCAATAGGCTGCGCTTGAAATTCTTTTGTCTTGCCACTAAGTTACACAAGATACAAACTGGTGGGACCTGATTTGGATCTTAGTTACCCCAGTGTAAATCCAGAGTAACTTCAATTAAATCTTAATATTCATACCAGTAAAAAACAGGGCTTTCAATCGTAGTTTTCTCAAATGATTAATCTGTAATAAAGTTAACTCAAAACAAATTAATCATGATTAATCACAATTTTAATCACAGTGTTATAATAGAATACCAATTTAATTTGATTATAAATATATTGGATGTTTTTCTATATTTTCAAATACAATGATTTCAATTACAACACAGACTACAAAATGTACAGTGTTCATTGTATATTATTTTATTACAAATATTTATATTTATAAATGAAAAGATAAAAAATAATATTTTTCAATTCACCTCATGCAAATAATTTTTGTTACATAATTGCACTCAAAAATAGAACAATGTAGAACTGTAGAGACCACAAGTTCCCTCAGTCCTAAGTCCTAAGACAAACAAGTTTGTTTACATTTACGGGAGATAATGGTGTCCGCTTCTTATTTACAAAGTCACCTAAACGTGAGTACAGGCATTAATAGGGCACTGTTGTAGCCAGCATTACAAGGTACTTACATGCCAGGTATGTTGAATATCCGTATACCCTTTCATGCTTCAGCCACCATAGAATCATAGAATATCAGGGTTGGAAGGGACCTCAAGAGGTCATCTAGTCCAACCCCCTGCTCAAAGCAGGACCAATTCCCAACTAAATCATCCCACCAAGGGCTTTGTCAAGCCGGGCCTTCAAAACCTCCAAGGAAGGAGACTCCACCACCTCCCTATGTAAAGCATTCCAGTGCTTCACCACCATCCTAGTGAAATAGTGTTTCCTAATATCCAACCTGGACCTCCCCCACTGTAACTTGAGACCATTGCTCCTTGTTCTGTCATCTGCCACCATGCAGAGGACATGTTTCCATGATTTGTAAAAGCTCATTTTGAGTTGAGTGGCTTGTAAGATTGAAAGAACTACTCTTTTTTTTTTGTTTGAGTCCTGTGGAAGAAAACAAAGTTTTCACTCTCAGGTTGGTTGCAACATGTTAGAGACAGTTTATTTTTAAGCAATTGCAAAAGGGGGAGAGTGCACAACGGCAGGTCTCCCAACAGATAAACAATTAAGGCAAGCATTTACACCTTTTGTTACATACAATAATAACTAACAACTGCATTTTGTTTATACATTTTTTTAATATTTTAGTTTTTTAGCAGTTTTTGCTATAGTTTGTGTTTTATTTTTATTTAACACAAGGTTAAAACAACCTTTTTTATAGTTTTTTTTTTATTTGCCCAGGCCCTGCCTGGAAGTTTTGCATTATTAGCTGTTAGTCTTCTAAAAAAAGCAAAAGTAAGGCTAATTCTAAGATGTTTGCACTTTTTTTTTACTTTTACACTTTTTTGTGTGTGCTTTTAGCACAACTATTAATTTTAAACCTTGAATTTTGGACTTTATATTAAATGCTTTAATCTTATGGGTTTTGATTGGATGTAATGATAATACGTGGTTAGTATGGACATGAAAAGTGTTATTATTATTTTAGTTTTACAACAACAATAACATAATTTTAAAAGTAAACAACAACAATAAAAGCAGTAACATTTTTATGGTAATAATATGATGGGGTTTTTATATAATTTTAGTTACAAAGCACAGTACATTATACTTAGTACATAAAGTAGACACTCTATAAGCTATATGAAAGGCATACTTTTCAACTTAATATATATATATTGAAGCATATGAATTTGCCCTTGTAATTTAGAAATTTTTTGAACCTTTGGTAGCAGTGAATGCAAAATTTGGAAACGGTTAGGTACTAAGGCAGTTTAATTAAAGGGTATTTAAAACCTAAGGGCTGATTGTAAATTTTTATTTGGAGGCCAATAAATAATATAATTTCCTGCAGCAGTGGTGAGATTAAAATGTATATTTTGTAAACTGGTGGCCTTAACATGCACACAGCTGTTGTTCGTTTGGAAAAGCAGGTGTCCTGTCAGGGTAATATTTTGTTTTATACCTTCTTAACAGACCTTGTTATAAACAGTGACAACTTTTTCTGGCTTTAGTTTATATACACACTGAAGCTGGGGGTGGGCTGGGGTTAGCAGCCAGAGGATTTATTAACTTTTTATTTTTATTTAAATGTTGGGTGTTATTTTGGGAGCATTGACTATAAATTGATTAGGCATACCTGGTGATTTATTTTTTTAACTATTACGGTGAATTATTTAATTTTACATGCATTTTTTTTTACAGACCCGGCAGGATTTGGTATGTGGAAGCCCACACCCCTTTAACCAGCCCGTATGCTTGGAAGGAGCACTGCGAACATTTGCACTTTTACCCAGAAAATTTTTAAGAATGTTTTTATGGCCACAGATTAGATGGCATTTTTGAAGCACTAGTAAGGGCAGTGGGCCAAGCCTGATGCTTAAGATTACTTTGAATGGCCATGAGCTGTTTTTTTAGATTTTTTTTTCTTTTAAACATGCCCGATTTTACTGCAATTCCTTTTCTGCCTTAGTGATATTTAATATCATTTTTGTTAACAGCTTCTGGGTTATTGAGCAGAGGCCAAAAATAACATGTAATTTACCAACCCCAGCCTGTATTTGGGTTAACTGTGCCGAAGCAAGCACATAAGACCTGTGGCTTTCTTTAGTTGCCCTATTTTTTTATTATGTTGTTGACCTTAGTAATCCCTATAAAATGGTGCCAATAGTGAAGCAGCAATTTACAACATTTACAAATGTGTAAAGGCCTTGGCCATTGGGTTTTATTAAAGTATATGCTATTGTTTGTATTAGAATGTGTTATAGGGGTGGTGGCAAAAGTGGAGGGGATGGTGGGGGTAATGTTTGTGGCAGCAAGGCGTTTTTGGTGTTTGACATTTGAATACCAATGTGAACTGCACAAGGATGTCCATATTTTTTCTTGCCGATACTATGAATATGGCAGCCAGATATGCCAACAATGCTATCCCATGAGTGTCACGGAAATTCTGTACAAGTGGAGAACGACTGAATTTTCTGCATTTGTCTGTAGTAGAAAGAGAGAGCCTGAAGCAGAGGCCTGGTGCAAGGCCTGAGACCTGAACCAAAGTCAGCAAAGGTTATGTTTTGAGCAACATCCAGGGCCTGTCAAAAGCAGATGCTTGCCTGCAAATCAGTGTCTCGTACATGAACTTGGCATCGGTATTGCTAGCATTGTCAAAATACACTGCTGAGGGTCTACATTGGGGTGTTCTTGTGCTAACTTACCTTAATGTGCTAACATATTCAGAGAATGGGTTATCTAGGGAGGTGGTGGAATCAATCACCCTCCCTGATTGAACTAACCTCGTTATCTCCAGACTGATTCTTGCCTGCATATTTATACCTGACCCTGGAAATTTCCATTACATGCATCCGATGAAATGGGCATTCACCCATGAAAGCTTATGCTCCAATACATCTGTTAGTCTGGATCTGTAAAAAGCAACAGAGAGTCCTGTGGCACCTTTAAGACTAACACGGCTACCCCTCTGATACTTGAATAATTACGTTTCATCCAATGTTTCAAATTGAACAAAGGATCCCTGTTCCTATTGTATTTCTCCTGAAGGGAAAACTGTCTTCCCACAGATCCAACCTTGAGTTTATGAAAATTGGCACATGTCAGTATAAAGATATGGCATCCTTCCACCTCCCTTCCAAGGGACCAATGCCCTGCCTTAAGACATAAAGGAGACAATTTGTATTATCATATCCTTTCTCTGTTTCTTTGCTTTAACCCCTAGGAATGTACCTGTTGGACAATCAAAGGAGTTGCTCCATTCCTATGGACCCCAAATCAGAATTCAACATATATATTTTATACTAACAACATTTTATCAAAGTATTAATTAAATGTTAACTTGAGACCATGGGTCGAGACATTATGTAACCTTTTAACCATTGGCTAATGTGCTATCTTCTCTTGCTGCAAAACCTATCCCGGGGTGTGGAACTGGCTACCCCGTCACTTTCCCCCTCCCATGGAAAATCTATATATTCTATTGTAATCAATTGATTGACAGTGTCTCTGAGCCTAATAAGCCAGGTGACACTCCGCCAGCGCTGTGTGTAATAAACTCCTATGCTTGACTTCTACACGGTGTAGATTTATGTCCTTCAAGTATCTTTTGGTAGTCTGGAACTCACGGAAAGGCCAAGTGACAGCGGGATAGAGGATGGAAGCTGATGGGTGACACTGAAAGATCAGGAGATGGTCAGAGAGAGGGAACTCAGCAAGGGAGAGAGCAATGCTTGGTGATGGAGTGATAAGACATTAGGTGTGAGGAATTTCTCACACTGTGAACTTGCACAGCGGTGTGTTCAGCCAAACTAGGAGAGAGCACCCGTGATTAACAAGGAGATATCCTTTCGCCCTCTTGTCACACAGGTTTAAAGTCAGTGGCCCCCAGTGATCACATTCTGCAAATGTATTTGCCCACTTTGTCACGAAGCTCTTTGATTTTGACCCCATAAATGATAGGGTTAAGCATGGGGGGGAGGAGGACATAGAGGTTCGCCAAGATGATGTGAACATGGGGAGCGATGCCCTGACCAAACCGGTGTGTCAGAGTGGTGAAGAGGACGGAAATATAAGAAATCAGCACCACACAGATGTGGGCTGTGCAGGTGTTGAGGGCTTTTTCATGGGCTTTCTTGGAGGAGATTCTGAGAACAGCCCTGATAATCAGGCCATACGACAGGACAATGAGTGTCAGGTCTAACCCAATGACTAAAAACACTATCACCAAGCCGTACATCCTGTTCACTGTGATGTCCCCACATGACGTCTTTGCCACAGCTATGTGGTCGCAGTACGTGTGGGGGATAATGCGGTTGGCACAAAATGGCAGCTTGCTCAGGAGCACGGGCATGGGCAGAATGAGGAGAACAGCTCTTATCAAACCCACGAGCCCTAGATTAGCTATTCGTGTGTTGCTGAGGATGGTGGCATATCTCAGAGGGTTACATATGGCAACATAGCGATCAAAGGCCATTGTCATGAGGACAGCTGAGTGCATCGTATAAATCGTGTGTAGGAAGAACGTTTGGGTGAGGCAGCCACCCACAGTAATGCTTTTCAAATTGAACCAAAATATACACAGTGTGTTTGGCACGGTGGATGTAGACATGCCAATGTCACTGACTGCCAGCATGCAGAGAAGAAGGTACATGGGCTTGTGCAGGGTCTGTTCTTTGCCTACAACAAACAGAACCGTGAAATTTCCCAACAGGCCAATAAGGTAGAACATAGAGAAAGGGATGGAAATCCAGATGTGGGCAGCTTCCAGGCCGGGGATGCCCATTAGGATGAATGTTGAAGGGTCAGAGGGGGTGCGGTTGAAAACTGCCATGAGGTGGTTGATGCGTTGATCAGGCTCAGAGATGCTCCAGGTGCCTGTGAAGGGAGAGAAGCACAGGAGGGGGATTTCATACTTTATAACAGTTATTACAGTAAATCATTTTTATAGATATTACCAATCTAGAAAGGGGGGTGAGCAGTGAGTTGCCAACATTTACAGATGGCACCAGAATATTTCATAGTTAAGTCCAGAGAACTCCTCTGAGGGAGCTAACAAAGCCAGGTGCACGGCCAACATGCTGGCAGATGAATTTCCATGTCACTAACTGCAGTGTGTATGCCCCTTGGAGGTAAAAACCTGAATCCTTCAAAATCCTTACAGGGACCTGGGCATCATGGTACACAGCTCTGTGAAACTCTTCTCACAGTGCAAGTAGGGACAGAAACTGAGGAAAATATTGGTATCCAGGAGGAGTGGGGTGGAAAATCATACAGAAAATACAATGACCTGAGATCAATCAATGTTTCACCATTCACTGGATTCCTCTGTGTAGTACCAGGCACCCTTCTCATACAGGATATTGCAGGACCAGAGAGGTTTAGGGAAGGGCAACGAGAATGATTAAGGGCCTGGGGGAAACTCATATGAAGATAGATAGAAAAGCCAGGGATTGTTACCTTAGAAAGGACATGAATAAGAAGGGACATGAGAAAAGTCCATAAAATACTCACGGGTATAGAGCTGATTGAGAATGTGTTCTACCTCTCTCATAACACAAGATCAAGAGGATATTCAATTCAACTGAACTGTGGCCAATTCAGAACAGATAAAAATAGAATGTGTTCTTCACTCAGTGCCTAATTTGACTGAGGAACTAATGGCCACAAAAGAATGTTGAGGCCATGAGCTAAGTAAGAATCAAGAAGGGTTTGGACATTTACATAGATATTGAGATTAGCCAGTTAGAACAGTTACAGCTAAATAAACATTTTGGAAAGCCTGTATACCCATGTGTTTCAGGGCACAGACCAGTCTCTAGCTCTTAGGCATTAGGGTGATGCTCTCAGGACTGTCAGGTCACCCCCCCATTCATCTACTGCTGGGTTTCTTACACCTTCTTCTGCAGCTACTAGGGCTGTCAATGTCAGAGAGAGGACACTGGTCTAGATGAACCATAGGTCTAGGCCACATTGCAATTCATATATTGGAAAGAAGCCATTTTTCCCTCAGGGAAACAGATGTTATCATGCTGGGCTATGCCCCTCTCAATAGAATGGGCACAAAGAGCACAAGGGTCTTGGTATTTAGGGCTACAGGCCTGCATCTCTGTTACTTCTCTTGTTTCTTTTGGTGAGACACTTTCTTGAAGGCACCCAGCTTTGTCTGAAACATAAGTTACAGGTGTTAACTGACAAGTGTAAGCAGAGAAACGTGTCAGCAATTCAGCTTCTAGCTCTTCTCATACCTGAAGTTTGCAGATGACACAAAAATTGGGGGATCATAAATAATGAAAAGGACAGGTCACTGGTTCAGAGCAATCTGGATTGGTTGGTAAACAGGGTCGAAGCAAACAATATGTGTTCTAATCTAGCTATATAGATCTCTACACCTAGGAACAAAGAATGCAGGCGATGCTTATACAATGGGGAACTATCATGGGAAGTGCAATGACTGAAAAAGATTAAGAAGCCTGAAAGGATAATTAGCTAAACATGAGTTCCCATTGTGATCCTGTGGCCGAAACAGCCAATACGATCTTTGGATGATAACTAAAGGAATCTCAAGGAGAGACAGAGAAATTATGATACCTCTGTATTTGGCACTTGAAATAAGATGATATTTTTAAACAGTGAGGCATACATTTTTTGTCGGTGAGAGTAATTAACCATTGGAACTATTTTCCAAGGGTCTTGGCAGATTCTTCATCACTTTGAATTTTGAAATCAAGGTTGAATGTTTCTCTATAAGATCTGCTCTAGGAATACTTTAGGGGAAATTCTCAGGCTTGTGTTGTACAGGCCTGTGTTATACAGACAAGATGATCACAATGGTCCCTTCTGGCTTTTGAATCTCCTAACATGTCATCTGAAGTCAGCTGGAGGCATTTTGCCTGCAAGCTTATATCTCAGCTTACTGAAGGCAAATTTTCTATTCATGACCGTGTTGAATTTAGCCCTATGAGAAGAAATTCTCATGTGACCGTGGCAACTTGAAAAAGTTACACTAGGTGTATATTTCTTGAGGCCAAGGGATCTCATGAGACACTGCATGGATGAACATTTTAGGTGAGAAAAATAATGATTTCACCCCATAAAGTGTCTGCAGTGAGGAATGAATGTACAATAATCACCATGAATGGCTAGCAAATGGTCCCAAAGCTTCCTGGGTTTAATGTCTGTGTCCCAGTGGTTCCTCCACATGGCAGATGTATTTATCTAGGCCCTCACATGTCCCGGATTTAACCACTCCCATGATATAATGTGCATAGTTTTCAGCTTGGAAGTTGTTCCTGTGTAACAGTCCTTGAAACACCATGCCTTGTGTATCGGTGTAACAAGAGAAGCCGCATAAGTGCCTTGGCTCCTGCCACTCATGTGTGAAATTTCTCATTGATGAGACACAGTTACTGATTACCTCCTAGCCAAGGGAGCAGGTGTGACAGAAGGCACCTCACCCCTTGCAGAGGAAGAGCTGTGGGGAGGCTGAGAGATTGTCGGAGCCAGGAATGACTGGGGAGCATGGAGGATATACTGGAGATGAGCATGCTGTTGGAATTGGGGCAATGGGGGGTGTCGAAGGAAAGTACAGACAGAGGGGTCATAGTGTGATAGGAGATTGAAGCAGCTGACGACAAAGTTTGACGGGTTCCCAGTTAGACTGACTATGAATTAGCAATTTTTCAACCTGATTGATGATACAAGCCATCTGGCAGATTCTCAAGGCACAACCTCCATTTGCTTTGGAACTTGGGTTTCTTAGGTTTCCATACACAGACTAGAAATCCCTTTAGCCTAGGTCCAGCACTCCCCGCAGTTCAGTCTTTTTTCCTCAGGTCTTTCCAAGAGTCCTTTTGTGTGGGGAGTGAAGAACAAACAATGATGTCACCCACAGCCTTATTTAGCTTTAGTATATGACAGGAACTCTTTGTTTCAAAACTTGCTTCTCACACCAGTTTGTGGGGAAAGGACAAACATCCCAAGATGGAGTCCAGAGTTATGTGGCCTGGTCACATGCTCTTGTAGAGTCACAACATCCATTACTTACAGGCTGTCTGAAGAGCTCTCAGGAAGGCTCACCAGGAGGGAGAGTTTTTCCTAAGGCCTATTGTTTTCCCTAATGGACCATTGCCTCCCTTCCCAACCCAGGTGTCTAGACTGAGAGCATCTTGCTTAGTGGGCGATACCCAGGTGTAACTACATTTGAAATAGATATGTACTCAATATTCATAACTTCAGACAGAAAAATGATATGTGCACACAAATAGGATAGTGATATTCAGAAAATCATAACTTTTCCAATGACATCTTACATGACCCACCTTGCATAAAATGTATTTTAATTATGTTATAATTATATGATAATAATAACACTATGAAGAATAAGGGGTGCATTGTCACCAAAATATCAATGGTTCTTTCCACCAGGGAAATGCCTGAAGTTACATAACAACAACAGTTGGAAACGAAACTGAGTAAAGGTCGTGACACCCAGCCTGCAGTTCTGAGGCTTGCCCAGGCAAAGAGACCCTGAGACCTGCCCAAACTCACTTGGGGCCAGGAAAGGTCTCAGCGCCGGCCTTGGACCAGCAATCACAAATACAAATTCAATGTCAAGAACACAGCCTCACTGTGCGCATGCCACTCCCTGCCCCACAACTCCCAGTACTGCCTACCTGCCCATATAGGTCCCCAACCGCACAACTTCCTGCCGTGCCTCATGGAGTGTTGTTTTGAGGAAGAATTAGTCACACAAAGCTTTAACGTATTGAAGCCAGATAGAAACCAAGACAGACCTTCCTGAAGGTACATTTCTATTTTGGCAATTGCTGACATTGTCACAAGGCTACAGTGGGGTTGCTCATGTGAAGAGGGATGGTCCAGAATGGAGATGGTGTCAGAAACCATCTGGTACAGTATGATCCACATTCCATTACAGTCTGAGACAGCTGCCACTCCAGGAGGCCTCATTACGCCTCTTTGGTCTATGCATTAGGCAGCATGTGTTTTCCCAATTTCGCCCAGTTCCAGAACTCCATGCCATTGTGATTTGGATACTACATGTCCCCACCCCGGCCCACACACACACACTGTGCATTCCTGGAGCTTCCCAGTCAGATTTACAACCACAGCTGGTTTTCTCTGACCCAGAAAATTGCTTTTAGTTTTACTGCCTTTTGGTGCTTCTCATCCTCTCCAGAACCAGAGATGCAGGGGCACGGAGAGAGCAGACCCGTCTCCTCCCACCAAAAAACCCCCAAAATGACTTGTTGTCCTCATTTTTCTGAACTTCTAAGCCTGCGAGCTTGAGATTTCAGCAACTCTCCTGTCAGTTCTTCTTTGGAGTCGTCCCGTGGCCTCTAAGGATGGGTGAGCTTGTTTGTACCAGTTAAAGTCACTAGAGGCTCATGGCCGGTGTGAATCAGGCCATTTATTTAAGTCCCTACGTTTTGATTTAGGGTCCTGTCTAAACTATTTACAATAATTTTGTAGTTCCAATTTTGCCAGATAAATCCGTTGGTATTTCTGACAATACTAAACAGTTCAATTAACTGTGCTAGTGAATTCCAGCCCAGATGGTTTTTGACTTGAACCCTTGAACACTTCTTGAGCCCTCAGCACGAACTTTAATGCAGATACAGGCAACTCACCGAAATCCCGCTCAGCAGAGAGTGGAAATCTCCTTATTGCGACAGGAAGGCAGAGCCCTGAGTACCAGTGTAACAATCCCACACGTCTGACAATCTCTGTGTTGGACAGCAACCTTTATGATTCCCTTGTACAGTCCCTGAGGACTTTCGGGTTGGCCAGGACTCCTGGAAAATTCCCTCAGTGCCGTGAGCCATGGGATGAGCAGAAAATTAATCCTGGAGAACTACAGCTCAAGTGCCTCCCCTGGGAGTAAAGAAATGATTTGTCAATAGTAGACACTCAGATTGTCAGGGGAAACTGAATTTTGCAGACTCGACAGAGTGGTCCAGCATTACTATAAGACCGGAGAGAAAAGGAAGAGCCAAAGCTTAGACGTACTCATTTATCTATCAGCATTTCTCTGCTGCTGCTCATGGTCATAGAATCTGAGCATCTTCTCCTCCCCTCCTGTCTAACAAGCCGTGCTTTGAATCCCCGAGAACGTGACGTGTAATGGAACTGCTCTCGCACATTCTTCTTTCAAACACAGAGTAATAGCCCCTCCCATGTGATAGCCTCTGTCTAACCGAGGGCAGCACAGATTGCCCCTGCTATGTCATAACCCCCCCATAGGGCAATATCGTGCCATGGGCAGAAACAGCTTCCTGAGTCCCTTCAGGGAGGGTGGAGGGAGTTGTTCAGAGGCACAGATGTGAATTAAGTACCCAGTCTCCATCCACATTCAGTGGGTCTCATGTTGTTAAGGCACAAAGGCAGTAGGCACCAATTATAGTCTTGGTCTTCACAACATCCTCTGGTAAAGAGTCCATCAATGGCTATTAGCCAGGATGGACAGGAATGGTGTCCCTAGCCTCTACTTGCCAGAAGGTGAGAGTGGGTGACAGGGATGGATCACTTGATGATTCCCTGTTCAATTCATTCCCCCTGAAGCACCTGGCATTGGCCACTGTCGGAAGACAGGATACTGGGCTAGATGGATCTTAAGTCTGACCCAGTCTGGCCATTCTTATGACTAAGACAGGATATGATATCGATCTATAAAACTGACTGGAGAAATTGAATACAGGAGTGTTGTTTACTCTTTCACATAATTTCATTTGGTGCTGCCTAGTTCTTGTGCTAATAGATAGCAGGTTTAAAACAAACAAAAGGAAACATTTCTTCACACAATGCACAGTCAACACGTGGAACTCTTTGCCAGAGGATGTTGTGAAGGCCAAGACTGTAACAGGGTTCACAAAAGAATTAGAAAATTAATGGAGAATAGTTCATAGAATCATAGATGATTAGGGTTGAAAGAGACCTCAGGAGGTTATCTAGTCCAACCCCCTGCTCAAAGCAGGACCAACCCCAACTAAATTATCCCAGCCAGGGCTTTGTCAAGCCTGACCTTAAAAACCTCTAAGGATGGAGATTCCACTACCTCCATAGGTAACCTATTCCAGTGCTTCACCACCCTCATAGTGAAATCGTTTTCCCTAAATCCAACCTAGACCTCTCCCACTGCAACTTGAGACCATGGCTTCTTATTCTGCCATCTGCTACCACTGAGAACGGCTTAGCTCCATCCTCTTTGGAACCACCCCATCAGGTAGGCTGCTATCAAATCCCCCCCTCACTCAATGCTCCTACTAATGCAGCCCACTAAGCCACTGGCCTTCTTGGCAACAAGGTGCATCAATGTCTATTAGCTAGTTTGTCCAGGGACATAACCTCATGCTCTGGGCGTCCTAGCCTCTGATCGCCAGATGCTGGGACTTGATAACAGGAAATGGATCCCTCAATAATTGCCCTGTTCTGTTCTTTCCTGCTGAAGCACTTGGACACTATCAGAAGACAGGGTACTGGACTAGATGGACCATTGGTCTGATCCAATGTGGCCAGTCTTATGTTCTTATCTAAGTCTCCTTTTTCTTCTCTGGGTGCTGCACCTCATCATCAATGAGTCCCACGTGCCTCAGTACCTCAAATGGTCCCTGCCATTGAACCAGTAGTTGGAACTGCAACTTGGTAGTAACAAGAACACTCAATCACCCAGTTTGAACACTCACAGCTGGACTTCTTTTTTGTGGGCCTTTCCTGATAGCAAAAAGGAGGCAGGGGAAGAGTTTGTAGCATTGGATCCCAAACACAAACACTGGGACCAAACTTCTTTAACATCACCATGAAATTTCTGTGAAACCAACCCATCAGTTTGGGGATGGTAAGTCAATGTTTCTGAGTGTCATTACCTTCAGTAGATTGCACAGTTCTTTCATTAGTTATAGTTAGGTCCTTGATCAGTAAGGATTTCTCAGGGTATTTCCACCTGGGAGAAGAATTTCATAAGCTCATTTGTGATGGTAGGTGTGTAGTCCCCTCTCCTGTTCACTGGCCCAGTATGAGGTTGTTCAAGATAAAGGAAGCCTGACTTGAGACTTTGTACATAACTTTGGGAAACTGGGCCTGAGGCTTCTTTGTGTGCTCTGCGTTGTGTGTCAGTGTGTGCTTACCTCAGACCAGACCCACTCAGACAAACCACAGGAACAAGGTTCTATTCTGTAAAGAACATGGAACTGGAATACAGTGCTGCAGCCACCTCTCTGCTTGCCTGCTACATGTTCCCAGCTCAGTCAGGGCTGAGACCTCCTGCTGGGAGGGCAGAGGGTACATCCTGGCAGGAACCAGGAAGTTCTCCCAACATACCTCAGTTTTTAGTTCATAGCTTGTAGTTCCCAGGGCTGCTGTTGAAGCACACTGGACCTTGGGCTACAGGTGCATTGGAGGAGCACAAGTGGATGGCTTTGGAGTATGTATTGTGTAGTCAAGGATTCATAGATTCATAGATTCTAGGACTGGAAGGGACCTCGAGAGGTCATCGAGTCCAGTCCCCTGCCCACGTGGCAGGACCAATGAGGATATGTTGATATCTCATAGTGCTCCTCTCTAGATGCCCCCAAAAGTCCATGCTTATCATTTCAAATTGGTTATCAACATGGGGGCATGGAATGAGAGGGGCTTTAGATATTCCCTTAAGACTAGATAGTGTAGTAGAGGGAGCGAGATACTTTAGTATGGGGGCTGTTGCAAGATCTGAGGCCTGATAAAGAGGCTATGAACCAAAGTCAGGCCAGGTATTAAAGCAGCTGTTCCCCAGTTCATTGTCCAGTACATTAACTTGGAAAAGCTGTTGCTAGTGTACCAGGCATTAGAGATTTAGCTATATGCAAGCTATTGCAGATCCAGCCCAATCTAGTACAAGATAAGATGCTGAGACTAAATATCCCTATTCATTATTTTGCCAAAGATAGCAGGACCAAGAAGAGGCAACAAACGTGCAATGAAACACAAAAGATGGTACTTAAGTTGCTTGTCTCAGTCTACACACAGTGACTCTGTAGATATGTCTACTTCCACCCTTTCGTGTTCTCTGTATGTATAAATATCTTCTTTCTGTGTGTTCCATTCTATGCATCCGAAGAAGTGGGCTGTAGCCCACGAAAGCTTATGCTCAAATAAATTTGTTAGTCTCGAAGGTGCCACAAGTACTCCTGTTCTTTTTGTAGATATGATGTAACTTAGATTTGTAGTGTGGGGCCTCAGGCAGTTACCCTGTTTGCTACCTCCTAGTGCTGACCATGAGGTTGAGCCCCCGGTTGCTGGCCTGGGCTGCTCTAGTCAGGAGGGTGGTGAGCAAGACAGCCCAGTGTCCAAGGGGCCACTGTACGGCTACCACCACCTGCTCAAAGCTGGTAAGGAACGCCTCTGGGTCATCACCAGTGCCCATCTTAATGAGTTTACCAAAATTGAAGTGGGATTTGAAGTCCCACTGTCAGATTCCTCACTGCCCCTGGAGACTGGAGAAAAGACAACGTTTGTTGCACCAGACATTGCTGCTGATCCATGTCCTATTTCTGCACAGAGGCACTGCTGGCTGCCTGGCCTCTCTCCGGGAGCTGGGAAGCTCAAGAGTTGCCCCTTTCCCAGAGTTGGCCCCATCTAACTGGAGTTCCCTCCTTTTAACTCTTCCTCCAATTCTGGCATGATTTGAGCATGCGGTGGGGTGGGGCTGCTCCGGTCCAAAGCAGCTTCTCAACCCCTGCCATGCTGGTCCGGGATTATCTGCCCCATCACACACACAGTTTCAAAATCTGTTGCCATTTTTTCATCACCAAATGCCTGAGCCATTGACTAGATGCCTTTTGAACACATCCCCATCCCCAAAAGCCTTTTGACATTTCACTAGCTCAAGGGAGGCCTTGTAAGATGCAGCCAGTCTTGTAGTTTGTGCAGTTCACAGTTCTATCGGTATGTTGCTCTGCTTTTGAAGTTTCTTTTTCCAGTCCTTAACTAGAGAGAGACGTGACTTTCTGGGATACTGCTTGTATTTTGCCCCGTGGATCATGTTATAATGTCGGCTGAGCATGTACTGCTTTGACACACAAGGTGCTGTGAATGTCCATTACTTTCAGTGAACATGTAACCTTCCTCCCACTTAGGGCTGGTCCACACTAAGCCCCCAGTTCGAACTAAGATACGCAACTTCAGCTACGTGAATAATGTAGCTGAAGTCAAAGTATCTTAGTTCGAACTTAAAGGTACTTACTGCAGGTCCACACGCGGCAGGCAGCTCCCCTGTGGACTCCGCCTACTCCTCTCGCGGAGCAGGATTACCCGCGTCGACAGTGAGCACTTCCGGGATTGATTTATCACATCTAGACAAGACGCGATAAATCGATCCCAGAAGATTGATTGCTTGCCGCCGAACCAGCGGGTAAGTATAGACGTACCCTTAGTGTGAAATGCTCTGTCCTCTGCATCAGCTTTTCTTTCCCTAACGGCAGCCATTGCCATTGCTTGCACCTTGCACTTAGATTACTGGTACACGGCACATTTTATTTTGGTTTTTGGACTGTGGTATAATTTTAGCTGTTATTGTACTCCTTTGACACAGCTATCGTAGGCAAACAAGGTCCTGTGGTTGTCCATTACTTTCAGTGAACACATAACTTTCTTCACACTTGCTGTTACTTGAACCCTTTTGTGACATTGCACCCCATAATTCTTTATGGAAATATGCTTATGAATGTATATATGACATAACTGGAATATGTTGGCAGTCCCAAGGGGTTTCTGTGATCCAACCCATCACACCTTTAGTTTAGATTACTGTTGCACCACATTTTAATGTGACAGGTGTAAAATCCAGAAAGTAAATGCCACAATAAACACAATGCAAAGCTCTGCTCAGAGCATGCCACAATTACTGCGAAGCTACACCATGCTATGACTTACCTTATGCTTCCTGGGGAAGTGGAATACAGAAATTGACAGGAGCGCTCTCTCCCATTGATTGAGCATGTCTTCATCAGACCTGCAAAATTGATACTGCTGCATCAATTGCAGCAGCGCCAAAAGCATACCCTCAGGGAGGAGACTCCAGCAGTGGCCTCACACCGAGTAGCCACCATGGGGATCAGGGAGTGCAGAGAGCTTACAATTGTTTGGGGGTTGGACTGAATCATCCCATGGGCTTTATAGCTGGGGCCTGTACCTTGGTGGCCAGCCTCTCAAAAAAGTCATAGAATCACAGGGTTAGAAGGGACTGCAAGGGTCATCTAGTATAATCCCTTGCCAAGAAGTGCTTCTGCTACACTCTGTCCTCCTCCTTCAACCTCCAGTCATGTTCCAGGAACCATGCCCCCATTCTCTCCTCCAGCTGGGCTACCTCCCTCGTCCTCTGCAGCTGCCTCTCCTCCCTCTGTCTCTATCTTGAACTCCAGCTGTTCCTCTGCCCTGGCCACATTGTCCTGCAGCATTTTGTCCTTTTCCTTCTCCCACAATGGTTGAGTGTCTGGTCCCCCAGACTCCTGGTTCCTTTTCTCTGCCCATCTGAGGTGTGTTAGTATCTAGAAGTCGTACAAAAGCATAACGTACAAAAATCATAAAAAGTTACTAACCAAAAGCCTTTTTATTTTGGGAATCTACATATTTGTTGCCCTATATATATATTGAAACAAAAAAAAGAAAATCTTTGTCCTTCAGTGAAACTAGTGGGTGAAGGGAAAATGAACTCAATAATGGAATGTGTGTAATCTTTTACCTTCCTTCTTACCCTTGTGGTCAGTGATGTGGAGAGTTGTTAATTTGTTACAGCTGCCTAGTGCTACTGTTCTTGGAGCTCCCGTGTTAGCTGCCTGAGCAGACGATGCAGCTTGCCAATTCAGCAGACTTTGATGTTACTCATAGAGACAGACTAAAGGTTCGGTTCAGAGGCGAAGGCACTTGGCCAGGTTTATTGTTGATGAACCAAAATGGAACCAGATTGCTGGCACTTAGTTTAAAAACTGCTCTATGACCTTTTCAATGTTAAGGGCTGGGGGAAAGCAAACAGGTGCGGAGGACCACATGGTTCAGATATCCCTTACGAGAGGATCTATTAATAGAGAATCTCTATGTCCTAATAAGGATGAGAGGATGGAAAATGATAAAATGCAGGTGGCATCTGATCAGAAATAGTCAAATGAAAAAGAGTCAAATCAATTACATCATGTAATGGCAGACAGCTAAAAGGAGACAAGTTCTTAAAGTGCTTATATACCAATGATAGAAATCTAAATAATAAAATGGGTGAACTAAAGTGCCTCATATTAAATGAGGATATTGATATAAGAGGCATCACAGAAACTTGGTGGAATGAGGATAATCAATGGGACACAGTAATACCAGGGTACACAATATATTGGAAGGACAGAACAGGTCATGCGGATGGGGGAGTGGCACTATGTGTGAAACAAAGGGTAGAATTAAATGAAGTAAAAATCATCAGTGAATTAAACTTTACCATAGAATCACCAAAGGCTCTTAAGCAAAGTAAACTGCCATGGGATAAGAGGGAAGCTGCTCTCATGGACTGGTAACTGGTTAAAAGATAGGAAACAAAGGGTAGGTATAAATGGTCAGTTTTCAGAATGGAGAGAGGTAAATAGTGGTGTCCCCCAGGGGTCTTTTCTGGGTCCAGTCCTATTCAACATATTCATAAATGATCTGGAAAAGGGTGTAAACAGTGAGGTGACAAAATTTGTAGATGATACAAAATTAATATTTAAGACCCAGGCAGACTGCAAAGAGATACAAAGGATCTCTCAAAACTGGGTGACTGGGCAACAAAATGGCAGATGAAGTTCAATGTTGATAAATGCAAAGTAATTCACGTTGGAAAGCATAATCCCTACTATAAATATAAAATGATGGGTCTAAATTAGCTGTTACCACTCAAGAAAGAGATCTTGGAGTCATTGTGGATAGTTCTCTGAAAACATCCATTCAATGTGCAGCGGCAGTCAAAAAAGCAAACAGAATGCTGGGAATAATTAAGAAAGGGATAGATAATAGGACAGAAAATGTTGTAATTCCACTATATATATCCATGGTATGCCCACATCTTGAATACTGTGTGCAGATATGGTGGCACCATCTCAAAAAAGAAATATTGGAATTGGAAAAGGTTCAGAAAAGGGCAACATAAATTATTAGGAGTATGGAATGGCTCCCGCAGGAGAAGAGATTAATAAGACTGGGGCTTTTCAGCTTGGAAAAGAGACAGCTAATGGGAGATATGATTGGTGTAGAGAAAGTAGATAAGAAGGTTTTATTTACTACTTCTCATAACACAAGAACTAGGGGTCACCAAATGAAATTAATAAGCAGCAGATTTAAAACAAATAAAGGGAAGTATTCTTCACAAAATGCACAGCCTGTGGAACTCCTTGCCAGAGGACGTTGTGAAGGCCAAGACTATAACAGGGTTAAAAAAAGAACTAGATAAATTCATGGAGGATAGGTCCAACAATCTCTATTAGCCAGGGTGGGCAGGGATGGTGTCCCTAGCCTCTGTTTGCCAGAAGCTGGGAATGAGCGACGGGATGGATCACTTGATGATTACCTGATCTGGTCATTCCCTCTGGGGCACCTGGCATTGGCCACTGTCAGAAGACAGGATACTGAGCTAGATGGACCTTTGGTCTGACCCACTATGGTTATTCTTATGGTCTTATAAAGCAGGGTATTAGTGCTCTGTCTTAGTGGTTACACATGTATGCCCACGAAAATAGTACTAGCTCAGTCAACACACCAGGATCCTGTCCTCTAGGCCAGCACAAATATACCCATCCTATGGCTTCCCCTTTTATACCTTGATCCAAAAAAGTTGTGTAGCACACTCCAGATGTTGTTAGTTACCACCCTTATCCTTGTACCTGATAGAACAAAACAACCTCATCCATTATTTCATTATTCCCTCTTTATCTTATGAGGTGTTGCTGTGTCCCTGTACCATCTCTGTAGAACATGTTTACATAGTTACTTGAAAGATCTGTGTGTTTGTGTACCGTCCTCTCGGTCAGGAATGTGCTGTCTTGGTTCACTGGCACCTGGTTTAACTGAAATGTACCATTAAAACAATATTCACCCAATATACACTTGGCTTAGAGTTAACACACCTTTACTTAACAATTTAAGAAAACATGAAAGAACAGATTAAGATTAATTAAAATGTCACAACCAATTTAAATCAGCAGGGGACACTTCAAAATGTCACCAATTTACATTTACACTGTCACCAGTTACCTTTCTCTCTGCTTGATTGTGTGCATGTGGAGATATTTAAGCCCAGGACAGCACTCTGTCCGTCCAGTAAAACAGTCTGGACCAGGCAACAAAGGGCAGAGCAATTCTAACTTTGGGTTCTTTCCAAGCTGCACAGCCCCTCTGAAGACAGGAGTTGTTATAACCCTGGATTCAGCAACAGTCTCTACCATGGCTGCAATGAAGCCCAGCGATCATCTCCATGGCTCCCTGGGTTGATCAAAGCCCCAGCAGGCTCTCAGCAGCAGTTTCTGGCTTGGACAGAACTCCACAAAGCAATCTCCATTCTCCTGAGTGGGATCCCAGCCCCCCTCCAAGGTGCAGACTACCGCATGCTCTCCCTGTATCCCTTGGAGTGGAAATCTCTCCCCCTCTCTCTTTTCCAAGGCAGCATGGGAGATGTAGTCTCCAAGGCTGGATTGTGGCACTTGGTGGTATTCTAGTTGGGAAGATCCTAAGTTCAGAGTCCTCTCTAGTAGAAGGCGCCTACATAAACATACCATCCCGACTAAGGAGCTAGTCACCACAGGACTGCAGTCTCTGTGCTGGGAGCAGCTCACAACACCTAGTCAAATTTAGGGTGACCAGATCTAAACTATTGGGACACATGGGTGTGTGTGATATATTGTATCATACATAAATCCACAGAAAACAAATTGATATTAATAGTAATGAGTGATCCATCCTGTCATCCAAATCTCAGCTTCTGGTAATCAGAAGCTGAGGACACCCAGAGGATGGGGTTCTATCCCTGCCCATTGTGGCTAACAGTCATTGATAAACCTATCCTCCGGGAACTTATCTAGTTCTTTTTTGAACTGCATTTTAGTTTTGGCCTTCACAACATCCCCCCACAATGAGTTTCAGAAGTTGTCTGTGCGTTGTGTGAAGTAGTATTTCCTTTTGTTTGTTTTAAATCTACTGTCTATTAATTTCATTAGGTTCTTGTGTTATGTGAAGGAGTAAATAATACTTCCTTATTTACGCTCTCCATATCAGTCAAGATTTTATAGACCTCTGTCATACCCCCCTTAGTCATCTCTTCTCCAAGCTGAAAAGTTCCAGTCTTATTAATCTCACCTCATTCAGAATCTGTTCCATATCCTTAATCATTTTTGATGCCCTTCTCTGCACATTTTCCAATTCTAATATATCTTTTTTGAGATGAGGCGACCAGAACTGCATGCAGTATTCAAGGTGTGGGTGTACCATGGATTTATATAAAACCGTGACCTACCTTCCATAACGGTTGTTTTTCGAGATGTGTTGCTCGTGTCGATTCCATTCTAGGTATGTGTGCACCCACACATGTGCGGCCGGAGACTTCTGCCCCAGCAGCATCCGTAGGGTTGGCAACGGTGCCCTCCTGAGAGCCCATGCGGCGGCCCCATGCCCTCTCAGTTCCTTCCTGCCAGCAACTCTGACAGAAGGGCAAGAGGACGGGTAATGGAAAGGACATGAGCAACACATCTCGAAGAACAACATTTATGTAAGGTAGGTAACCGTTTTTCCTTATTCGAGTGCTTGCTTATGTCAATTCCATTCTAGGCGACACACAAGCAGTATCACTGTGGCAGGCTCAGAGTTCATGGTCATGCAGCTTGCAACACTGCTCTGCCAAAGCCAGCATCATCTTGGACTTGCTGGGTGAGCGCACAATGAAATGTAAACGTGTGGATAGACAACCAGGTAGCGGCCCTGCAGATATCCTGAATTGGCACCTGGGCCAGGAAGGCTGCTGACGAAGCCTGAGCCCTAGTCGAGTGGGCAATCATGGTCGCCGGTGGAGGCACCTTTGCCAGGTCATAGCAGTAACAGGTGTAGGCCATGATCCAGGACGAAATCCTCTGCACAACCCTGGGTGACCTCTCATCCTGTCTACCACTTCAATGAACAATTGCGTTGACTTACAAAATGGCTTGGCGTTGTCGATGAAGAAGGCAAGCGCCCTCCTGATGTCCAGGGAGTGCAATATCCATATCATCAAGAATTACAATATAATTACAATATAATATATAACACTGCTAACACAATATATTGTAGACATACATTTATAATTAATCCATAGTATTAATTAAAAATGGTTTGATCTTATTATCCTTATTATCTCGTTTTCATTTGATAACGCACCAAGGCATAATTACACATTAAAACTCAGATAAAATGGTAATTAATGCTGAGCCGTAATCCATATTTAAACCTACAGATTTGTTTGTACACCAAACAAATAACACAGGTAAAGAGAGCGGTTTTTTTATTCTGTCAATAAATCAACTTCACAATTTGCATACATGTCGGACGTGCCAGCAGTCTCCTTCTTCTTTGATGACTTCGCCATAGTCAAGACTTGCTTCTGATCAATCACAAAGCTGTAGAAGTCCTTGCAGCTCAGCCGGAAATTCATTTTGCCAAGGGCTGCACAATGCACCAAATCTATTCTCCTTCTATTCCGGACATTAGTTCATGCACCTTTTATGATTGAAAATCACACACTCTGCGTATGAATTGCTGACTGGCACACTAAGCACATAATGAACTAGCTTTGTCATGTTCAGTAATTCAGTGCTACTGTGCTTGTTTCTCAGTACTTGAGACCAGAGTTCCCCAATTGAGTATTTGCCAGGCCCCATCTCGGAGTTGATGACTTTGATGACACAGTACTCATCCTAAAGCTGATGAAGATCCACTGTTTTCTGTAGATTTACAGCTGTCATGGCCACAGACAGATCCCTATTAGAATTCCCTATTAACTTTGATGTTCAAGCACTGGCGACTGGACAAGCAGCCAGTTGTCGAAAAAATGAACCATTTCTTCAAATATTGGACCAACATACTGTAAAATTTCATGAAGTCTTTCAGGAGATATTGAGCAATGAGAGGCAGCATTTTAGTTAATGCATTTTTAACTTTTAAACATCAGCAACAGAAGAATGACAAATTCTTTGGAAAATGAGAGTGTGACAGTATGTGAAGTGTATGCCATATGAACAGTCTGAGAATGAAGCCAAACAGAGAACAGTATCATTGAAGACTTTCAGGACATTCTGGGAGAGAAACAGATGAACCTCAACTTTGCTAGGCCCCTCAGCATGTTCACCATTTTCCATGTCGGAGAAAAGCATCCATAGAGGTTTTGGATACCCTTCACAGCTAATAGAAACAAAGTAGCTCTTAGAAAGAACAGGAGTACTTGTGGCACCTTAGAGACTAACAAATTTATTAGAGCATAAGCTTTCGTGGACTACAGCCCACTTCTTCGGATGCATATGCATATGCTCTAATAAATTTGTTAGTCTCTAAGGTGCCACAAGTACTCCTGTTCTTTTTGCGGATACAGACTAACACGGCTGCTACTCTGAAAAGTAGCTCTTAACACCCTGCCACATATTTAGAAGCCTGTTTACTGCAGCCCCTCCCTGCAGCTCCCAGCTATTTGGTACATGTGCTGTTAGTTGGTCCCCTTTCAGTCCCTCTCTCCAGCAAGTGCTGCGGGTTGGGGAGAGGCAATCTGTAGGCAAACCCTGCAAGTACCACACAGGGAGATAGAAGGGGACAGTAGCCAAACCCTTGCAGAAAACTGAGGGGTTATGTGACCCTGCATACACCCGTAGAACTATAGGCCATGAAGGACCCTCGAGAGGTCATCTAGTCCAATCCCCTGCTCTCATCACAGGACTAAGTATTATCTAGACTGTTCCTGACAGGTGTTTGTCTAACCTGCTCTTGAAAACCTCCAATGATAGAGATTCCACAACCTCCCTAGGTAATTTATTCCAGTGTCTAAGCACCCTGACAGTTAGGACATTTTTCCTAATGTCCAACCTAAACCTCCCTTGTGGCAATTTAAGACCATTGCTTCTTGTCCTATCCTCAGAGGTTAAGGAGAACAATTTTTCTCCCTCTTCCTTGTAACAACCTTTTAGGTACTTGAAAATGGTTATCATGTCTCCTCTCTGTCTTCTCTTTTCCAGACTAAACAAAACCAATTCTTTCAAACTTCCCTCATAGGCCATGTTTTCTAGACCTTTAAACATTTTTGTTACTGTTCTCTGGACTTTCTCCAATTTCTCCACATCTTTCCTGAAAGGTAGCACCCAGAACTGGACACAATATTCCAGTTGAGGCCTGATAAGTGTGGAGTAGAGCGGAAGAATTACTTCTCATGTCTTGCTTTCAACACTCCTGCTAATACATCCCAGAATGATGTTCGCTTTTTTTGAAACAGTGTTACATTGTTGATTCATATTTAACTTGTGGTCCACTATGACCCCCCAGATCCCTTTCCACAGTACTCCTTCCTAGGCAGTTATTTCCCATTTTGTATGTATGCAACTGATTGTTCCTTCCTAAATGGAGTACTTTGCAAGTGTCCTTATTGAATTTCATTCTGTTTACTTCAAACCATTTCTCTAATTTGTCCAGATCAGTTTGAATTTTAATCCCATCTTCCAAAGCACTTGCAACCTCCCAGCTTGGTATCATCCGCAACCTTTGTAAGTGTACTCAGTATGCCACTATCTAAATCATTGATGAAGATATTGAACAGAGCCAGACCTGTAACTGATCCCCGTGGGACCCCACTCGTTACGCCCTTCCAGCATGACTGTTAACCACTGATAACTACTCTCTGGGAATGGTTTTCCAACCAGTTATGCACCCACTTTATAGTAGCTCCATCTAGGGTTGCGTTTTAGGGTGACCAGGTGTCCAATTTTTGACCAGAACACCCGGTTGAAAAGGGACCCTGGTAGCTGCAATCAGCACTGCTGGCCGGGCCGTTAAACGTCTGTTCAGTGGTGCTGTGGAGTCAAGGCAAGCTACTCCCCACCTGTTCCAGCCCCGCCCCCGCTGTGCCCCGGAAGCGGCCAGCAGTTCCAGCTTCTACCCGTGTAGGCCATGGGGCTCCGCATGTTGCCCCCGACCTGAGCACTGGCTCCGCACTCCAATTGGCTGGGAACCAGCCAATGAGACCTGGGGGGGGGGCAGTGCTTGCAGGTGAGAGCAGCAGGTGAAACCTCCCCCCAGGAGCCGGACCTGCTGGCCGCTTCCGGCCTAGGGCACAGCACAGAGGCAGGACAAGCAGGTAAGCCCGTGCCCCAATCCTGAGCCCCCCACAATCTGGAGCTCCCTCCTGCACCTCAAACTCCTCATCGCGGTACCACCCCAGAGCCCACACCCAGAGACTTTACCCCCTCTGCACCCTGACCCCTGCACCCCAGAACCTGCACCTCCAACCCAGAGCATTCACCCTCTCCCACACCCCAATTCTTCGCCCGAGCCCAGAGCCCCCTCACACTCCATCCTACCCCAGGCCTCTCACCCCCTCCTGCACCCCAACCGCCTGCCTCAACCCCCAGCCCACTCCCGCACTCTGAATCCCTCATCTCCAGCCCCACCCCAGAGTCTGCCCCAGCCTGGAACCCCCTCCCACACCCAGAACGCCTCATTCCTGGCACCACCCTGTTGCCCACACCACCATTGAGAGCCCTCACCCTCTCCTGTACCTCCTGCACCAGCCCAGTGAAAATGAGTGAGGGTGGGGGACAATGAGCCACCGAGGGAGGAGGAATGCAGTGGACAGGGCCTCAGGGAGGGGGAGGGCTAGGGCACTCAGTTTTTTGCCAGTAGAAAGTTGGCAACACTATTGCATTTCCCTAGGTTTTTGATGAGAAGATCATGCAAGCCAGTATCAAAAGCTTTACTAAAGACAAGATATACCACGTCTTCCGCGTCCCCCCATCCGAAAGGCGTGTTACCCAGTCAAAAAAAAAAAAAAAAAAAGCTACCAGGTTGGTTTGACATGATGTAGAGGGGTTTGGCCGGGGCTTGTTCCTCTCCAGGTCAACGGGGAACCACACCACCTCGTTATGTCCTCACAGTTGCTGGCAGGGAATCAGTCTGGCCGTGGGAGTGTCTCGCCGTGGCAGCAGTAGAGGTTGTTCATGTCTGGCCGGTGGTCAGCGGGTACCAATGAGTCAATGCCTCAGGCCTTAGGCTGTGGCTGAGCAGCAGTTTGTACAATTAACAGGCCCAGCAGGCCTTGGTTCAGGGGAGGGCGGCAATGAGTCAACGGCTCAGGCCCTCAGGCAGGGGCTGACAGAGGCAGGTAAATAGCAAGCCCAGGCTCTTGGCTCAGAAGGGCCTGGGAGAGGAGGAGACGGCCACCCGTGAGGGGATGGCAGGGGGGACGCAGGCCCTCCCACTCCACTGCATCCCAGCCAGGGCCCTCGCAGCAGGAGAAGACCCTCTGCTGTGTCAGTGGGGATCCTGGCCGCAACACAGTGACATTGGCTCTGGCAGTGCTGCAGCCTGACTAGGGTTGGCTGCCCCGGGCTACTTCCGAACTCCCCCTCTGGAGGTACCTGGGTCTGGACAGTGTCCTCTGGGGGAGTCAAGCACCATGGGGTCCTCAGGGTGACTGGCGAGGGGCAGGCTTGGCAACTCCTTTGGGTAACTGGCAAGGGGCAGGCTGGACAGCTCCTCCAGGCTCTGGTTAGCATCAGGTGTCGACAGGTCAGGCCAGTCCTTGGATCCGCAGGAGTCTCCCAACCGGGAGCTAGGCCAGAAGCATCTGGCCTCTCTGGCGGCTACTCCACGAGTGAGCTCTGTGGTTGGGCTTTTATACTTCCTGTCCGGAGCCTGACCCTCTGAGGGGTGGGTTCAGAGCTCTCTAGCTCTGCCCACTCTGGTGTCCAGAAGGGCTCATCCCTCTCTGGGGCGGCGGGGCACAACACCGCCTTGTTACACATGAATTGTTTTTCACAAATCCATACTGATTGTTACTTATCACCTTATGTTTGCCAATGGATTGCTTAATTATTTGCTCCATTATCTTTCTGGGTACATATGTTAAGCTGACTCATCTGTTATACCCCAGGTTGTCCTTATTTCCCCCTTTATAGATTGGTGCTATATTTGCCGTTTTCCAGTCTTCTGGAATCTTTCCCGTCTTTCATGACTTTTCAAAGATAATCGTTAATGGCTCAGATATTGCCTCAGTCAGCTTCTTGAGTATTTTAGGATACATTTAATCAGGCGCTGGTGTCTTGAAGACATCTATCTTGTCTAAGTAATTTTTAACTTGTTATTTCCCTATTTTAGCTTCTGATGACAACTCATTTTCACTGGCATTCACCACAACCTTCTTGGTGAAAACTGAAACAAAGAAGTCATTAAGCACCTCTGCCACTTCCACATTTTCTGTTGTTATTCTCCTTACCCCTCATTGAGGACTTGTCTATATTTACGAGCTGGTTCGGCGGCAGGCAATCGAACTTCTGGGTTCGATTTATCGCGTCTAATCTGGACGCGATAAATCGAACTCAGAAGTGCTCCCCGTCGACTCCCGTAATCCTGCTCGCCGCGAGGAGTACGCGGAGTCGATGGGGGAGCCTGCCTGCCGGGTCTGGACCGTGGTAAGTTCGAACTAAGGTACGTCGACTTCAGCTACGTTATTCACGTAGCTGAAGTTGCGTACCTTAGTTCGATTTGGGGATTTAGTGTAGACCAAGCCTGAGTAATGGGCCTACCCTGTCCTTAATCTTCCTCTTGCTTCCAATGTATTTGTAGAATGTTTTCTTGTTGCCCTTTATGTCTCTATCTAGTTTGATTTTGTTTTGTGCCTTGGCCTTTCTAATCTACATGCTTGTATTATTTGTTTATATTCATCCTTTATAATTTGACCTATTTTCCACTTTTTGTAGGACTCTTTTTCGATTTTTAGATCATTGAAGATGATCCTTAATAGGCATCAGGTTTAAAACAAATAAAAGGATCTTTCTTCACAGAACACACAATCAACCCATGGAACTCCTTGCCAGAGGATGTTATGAAGGCCAAGACTTCAACAAGATTAAAAAAAGAACTAGATAAATTCATGGAGGATAGGCCCATCAATAGTTATTAGCCAGGATGAGCAGGAATGGTGTCACTAGATTCTGTTTGCCAAAAGCTGGGAATGAGCGACAGGGGATGGATCACTTCAGGGGTGGCCATATGTTCGAGATATTCCACCCCAAACTGCTAAACTTGGTTGTCCTGTTTCACAAACTCCAACATGAAATCTCAACACCTATTTTTTATGTCTTTGATCACAGAAATGGCTAGTGTGTATTGTAAAAATTCCATCTGAAAAGCAACTCCAAAATCATCTGTGCAAGGCGGTACATTTTGATTTAGGTGGGTACGATTTGGGAATGATTTAGTTGGGGTTGGTCTTGCTTTGAGCAGGGGGTTGCAGTAGATGGCCTTCTGAGGTCTTTTCCAAACCTAATCTTCTATGATTCTATGTTATTTGACTCAAAGACGATATCATAGCAAAAACACACAGTTTCATAACTGTCAAAAACAAGTTCTCGTAGAATGTCCTCAATTCCTGCAGCAGCTTTCCTGTTATTAGCACTTTCCAAATGAAACATTTGATTTATCTTCCAGGCTTCCTGAAGGACTGGACATAGAAAGATCAGGTACATTTTGTTCACCGGATCACTGCACATATGATAAAGAAGTTCAGCCTTGTAGTTTCTTTATTTGACTTTGGCAATCGAAAAGCATAGCTTCTGTTTGTCCGAACTATATCCAGAACCCTGTTCACACAGGGACTATTGGAGAGCCACTTTGTGTCAGAAAGCTGCAGTGTCTTTTGGTGTTCTGGAAGTCACAGAAGGGCTGAGTAACAGGATGTGTGGGAGTGGGGAAGGATGGGTGATGCTGATAGGAAACAGGTGATGGTCAGAGAGAAGAAACTCAGCAACAGAGAGAACAGTGCTCAATCGTGGAGTGAAAAGACCATAGGTGTGAGGGAGTTCTCAGACTGTAAACTCTCACAATGTTGGGCTCAGCCAAAATGAAGAAAAGCATCCTTGACTAATGAAGAGATATCCTTCCTCCTCTTGTCATGCAGGTTTAAAGTCAGTGGCCCCCAGTGATCACCTTCTGCATTTGCCCACTTTGTCACGAAGCTCTTTGGTTTTGACCCCATAAATGATAGGGTTGAGCATGGGTGGTACGATGAAACAGAGGTTGGCCAAGATTATATGAGTGTGCGGAGCGATGCCCTGACCAAACCGATGTGTCAGAATGGAGAAGAAGATGGGAGTATACGATGTCAGCATGACACAGATGTGGGCTGTGCAGGTTTCGAGGGCTTTAAGGTTGGCTTTCTTGGAGGAGATTCTGAGGACAGCCCTGATGATCAGACTGTAGGACAAGCCAATGAGTGTCAGGTCGAACCCAATGACTATAACTGCTATCAGCAAGCCATACACCCTGCTGATTGTGATGTCCCCACATGACATCTTTGCTACAGCTATGTGATCACAGTATGTATGGGGGATTATCTGGTTCGCACAGAATGGCAGCCTGCGCAAGAACAGGGGCTCGGGCAGAATGAAGAAAACAGCTCTTGTCAAACCCACTAGCCCCAGCTTAGCTATTCGTGTGTTGGTGAGGATGGTGGCGTATCTCAGAGGGCTACATATGGCGATGTAGCGATCAAAGGCCATTGTCACGAGGATGGCTGAGTGCATAACAGCAATCGCATACAGGAAGAATGTCTGGGCAAGGCAGCCATTCACAGTAATGCCTTTCAAATTGAACCAAAATATAAACAGTGCCTTTGGCACAATGGAGGTAGACATGCCAATATCTGTGAGCGCCAGCATGCAGATCAGAAGGTACATCGGCTTGTGCAGGCTCTGTTCTTTGCCTACAACAAACACAACTGTGAAATTTCCCAACAGGCTGATAATGTAGAACATAAAGAAAGGGATGGAAATCCAGACTTGAGCAGCTTCCAGGCCAGGGATACCCATTAGGATGAATAATGAAGTGTCAGAAGGGGTGAAGTTGAAAGCTGCCATGAGGTGATTGATGCATCAATTGGGATCAGAAACGGTCAAGGTGTCTGTGAAGGGAGAAAAGCAGAGTGCGGGCGGTTATATGCTTTATAACAAATACTACGGTTAATATTTATAGTTATTAAAAATATGGAAAGGGCAGTGAGTTGCCAACATTTACAAATGATACCAGAATATTTAGATCACAGTCAAGTCCAAAGAAGTTTTCAGAGGGACCTAACCAAGCCGGTGAAGGGACAGCATGATGGCAGATGAATTTCTATGTCAATAAGCTGTGATGTGTATGCCAATTGATGGGAAAAGCTTGAATTCCTCAAACACCTAACAAGGTTCTAATTTGACTGTATGAACTCTGGACAGGAAGCAAAACACTGGGATCCAGGAGGAATAGGGTGGCGACTCATACAGAAAATACAAAAGCATGAGATCAGTCAATGCTTCACCCTTCTCTGGACTCCTCTGTGTCATACTAGGCACATTTCTGAGACAGGATATTACAGAACTAGAGGTGGATCAGGGAAGGGCAATGAAAATGATCAAAAGCCTGGGGAAACTCTCATATGGAGAGAGGTTGAAAAGACTGATTTTTGCCTTAGAAAAGAGATGTATAAGAGGGGATACGAGAAAAGTCTGTAAATTACTGACTGGTAGAGAGTATATCAAAATGTGTTTCCACATCTCATAACACAAGATAAAGAGGACATTCAATTAAACTGAAATGTGGCATATTCAGATCATGAAAAATGTGGAATTAGACTGAAAAAAACAATGAAGAGTTCAATGGCACCTTAAAGACTAACACATTTATTTGGGCATAAGCTTTCTTGGGCTATAACCCACTTCATCAGAGGCATGGAGTGGAAATTACAGTAGGCTGGTATAAATATACTAACACATGAAAAGTTGGGAGTTACTTTACCAAGTGGAGGACCACTGCTAACGAGGTCAATTCAATCAAGGTGTATGTGGCCCACTCCCAACAGTTGATGAGAGGGTGTGAATACCAAAAAGTGGGGGAAATTACTTTTTATAGTGAGCCAGCCATTCCCAGTCTCTATTCAGACCCAGTCTGATAATGTCAAGTTTGCAAGATAGTTTGGCCAATGTACATGGCAGAGGGGCATTGCTGGCACATGTTGGCATTCATCACATTGGTAGATGTGCAGGTGAGCAAGTTCCTGATGGTGTGGCTGATGTGGTTAGGTCCTATGATGGTGTCCCTTGAGTAGATATGTGGACAGAGTTGGCAATGGGGTTTGTAATAGGGATTGGTTCCTGGATTAGTGCTTCTGTTGTGTGTTGCTGGTGAGTATTTGCTTCAGGTTACGGGGCTGCCTGTAAGAGAAGACTGGTCTGCCTCCCCAGGTCTGTGAGAGTGAGGGATCATTTTCCACAATAGGTTGTAGATCATTGATGTGCTGGAGAGGTTTTGGCTGGGGGTTGTAGGTGATGGCTAGTGGTGTTCTGTTCCTTCCTTTGTTGGGCCTGTCCTGTAGTAGGTGACTGACAGAGCCAGATGGGTACCCAGAAATCTGTTTCTTAGGGCTTGGCTACATCTTCCCCATAAAAAGACAAAAGTGTGGGAATGTAGTAGGAAAAGAACCTGAAACATAAACCCTTGTATCAAAGCCCTGGTATGAGGCTTGAGGCCTGAGCTAAAGTAGACAAAGCTTTACTTATATAAAGCAAGTTAGAGCGCATTAAAGCAGCCCTTGGCACCCTAACTCCTGAGGTCTTCACACTGGCAAGGCACTTAGAGCACTTGGACTCTGCAGCTGGAGCGCTCCTGGTAATCCACCTCCATGAGAAGCATAAAGCTTGCTGCACCCCGGCTGAAATGCCCAGGCATCAGTGTGGATAATGTGTTGCATTACTGCGCTGTGATTGACCCCCGAAAATGTCCCATAATCCCCTGAAGTCAAGTGGCCACTCTTGTCACTGTTTTGAGCTCAGGTGCAGGCAAGCGTCTATCCCCTTTCAAAGCTCCGTTTCTGACAGCCAGCATGCTTATCTGCTCCGGGACAAAGCAAACCATTACCCCTGCTTGCCCCCTCCTTGTCTCACCTTTCTAACACCCAGGTAACAATAAAACATGAATGGCAACAAATATAAAGGTTTGGGGGGGGGGAATTAGTTACATGGTAACTATTAATTGGGTGAATAAATTCCCTGATAGTATCAGTCACACTTTCGGGTCAGTAATGCTACATCCTAAGTAAGGCACATGTTATTCAAAACAATCTTGTTCAGTGCCTGGAGATCAATATTAAATCCTGACACAGCAAAGCTACGGGTGCATCACAGAGCAATACAACCAATGGAACAGAGAAGCTAGTCATTCCTGTTTCCTGCCCACTAAAATTTACTGAAGAGAGACGACCAGCAGTATGGGTAACCTCTGACATGACTGGACAGTCCTGTGCAGTAACTCATTACATTTATAAATAAAGACATTTGTATGTAAAGGCCTCATTTGTAATGTCATTGTTCCAAATTTCTGTTTTACTTCTCATACACACAGCATTGTGGGACACACTGTAATAATGCCAATCCAGTATTTCAGAACACTCAACCTACCGCCAATAATAATACAGGTGGTAACAGTAATTTCCCTAATAGGAATTTGCCACAAGCGCCAAACTTCACCACTGAGACTGGAAAGGGATTGTTATGCCTGGATATAAAGTGCTGTCGTATATACACGTACTTTCTATGCATACATACCCATATGTAACATACCAATATATACACCATATCTACATTATTCATACATATTAATTATCTAAAATTGCTCCCAAAGCTTAATCATAAACCTGCATTTCAAAGTCATGGTCCTGAGCCTAACATTCCCAGATCTAGTATAAGGGACTAAAAACAAATTGGAAAATAAAATCTGTCCATCGGTCGTATGAGGGAATGTGCAGTCTATGGGACAGATGGGGCATATATGTGCAGATGGGAAAGTAAGGTGGCCACATAACACTGTTTATCCCACTGGGTCATCTTCAGTCCATGCATTATCCTTTCCTGGGATGATGGGTGAACATCTTCCCCATAAAAAGACAAAAGTGTGGGAATGTAGTAGGAAAAGAACCTGAAACATAAACCCTTGTATCAAAGCCCTGGTATGAGGCTTGAGGCCTGAGCTAAAGTAGACAAAGCTTTACTTATATAAAGCAAAGACAAACTGCTCAGAGAATCTGACAAGAACTGGGCTGATATTGCAGAAATACACATTCCTAAGAAGTGCTAGTCACAGAGTAGAGTGTTCATGCAAAAACATCCCAATATCAAGTGGTACCAGATCATCCAAATATCAAGGATGCTACAAAAACATTCCCCAAGGATAACAGGAACACACTCTCACCCCTCAGAAAAGATAAGGTCAGAATATTAATACATAATACAGATGTTTTAATCAAACCAGCATGTACAAGAAGATGGGTCATAACAAGCACATCAGGGGACAGTAACCAATTATGTCAGATGGCCAGTACGTAACCTGTTTGTATCAGAATATAAAGATGTATCTCAGAGGGAGGGTCTTTGTCTAGGCTAGGGAAAAATGAAAAGTCCCACTGTTCACTGAGCTGGTCGATTGTTACGGGTATACATGTATTAGTCGTCCGTTAGAGTCTGCAGATACTAGTACTGAGCTTCATCAACAACAAACCTGTCTTGGTCATTGGGGAGTTCACTCGAGGTCTACTGTGCCCATTGTGTGTGCAGAGCTGGGACAGCACACAGAGAGAATACACACACACAGTCAATCATCTAACCACAGGGACCAGGGTGCTGCTGGAATCGGGCCAGCCTAGGATGGGGAAGGAGAGTACAGACATAGGGTCAGAATATGATGGGAAGTTGAACCATCTGAGGAGGAAAGATCAATGACTCTTTCTACTGGTGAAATGCCTGAATTTACGTAAATAACATTCAATAACAACAATTGGAAACCAAACTGAGTAAAGGTTGTGACACCCAGGCTGCAGTTCTGTAGCTTGCAGGGCCAAAGAGTCCTGAGCCGCACCTACACGTCCTTGGGGCCAAGAAATGTCCCAGCGCTAGACTTGGACCAACAATCAAAATGAAGATATGAATTTCAGCAGTGCTGCCCACCTGTCTGTGTACACCCTTTGCCTGCCCCAGAACCCCCAGTGCTCCCCACCTATTCGTCTACATACCCCTGCCTCCCCACATACTCCAGTGCTTGCCTGATTGTCTGTGTACCCCCTGTTTGCCCCAACCACACCCAGCACTGACTGCCTCTCCATATACACCGCATGCCTACTTCTGCAAAGTCCAGAACTGCCCACCTGTCCATTTACACCCCCTGCTTGCCCCCACAACCCCCCACACTGCCTGCCTGTGTATACCCCCTGGCTGCTCCACAACCCCCAGAGCTGCTGCTTCTCTGTGTACACTGTGCTGTTTGCCCCCACAACCAACAGGGCTGCCTACCTGTCCATGCACCCCTCCTTCCTTCCCCACAAGCCCCAGCACTGCCCGCTTTTCCCTGTACCACCTGCATGCCCCAACAACCCTGAGTGCTGCCTGCTTGTCTGTGTATCTGCCCCCTGCTTGCCCCCACAACCCCAAGCATTGTCTGCCCATCCATGTGGGTCCTACACACCTTCCAGCCCTGCCACATAGTGACACACCTCACCCAGGACCAAAACCACATGACAGAAGGTATTTCTGTGAACTGTCACTGTGGAGTCCAAGACAAGTTAAACTGAGTATCTCCCTGCAAAAGTGAAATGGGGGAGATCAGAATGAACAGCCTCTCTGGGGGCAAAGGGAACCCCAACAGCTGCTCAGTCTGTGCAGGGTGTTGGGGGTAGAAATTGAGAGAGCAGGAAGGATTGACACTGGAGGCAGGACCATGCACTCTATTATCACTGTTTATTGCATCAGAGTTGTTATGGATACTACACTCTCTCCCTCCTCCCCCCCCCCCACACACACACACTGGGCATTCCTCATTCCTGGACCTCCTCTGCTGAGATTTACAACCCTGCCTGGTTTTCTCCATGCCAGAAACATGCTTTTCTTTTTACTGCTTTTTGGTGCTTCTCATCCTCTCCAGAACCAGAGATGCCGGGGCACAGAGAAAGTAGACCCCAGCGCTAGATCGCAGGCCCTGGTTCTCATGGGAGACTTTAATCACCTTGATATCTGCTGGGAGAGCAATACAGCGGTGCACAGGCAATCCAGGAAATTTTTGGATAGTGTAGGGGACAATTTCCTGGTGCAAGTGCTGGAGGAACCAACTAGGGGCAAAGCTTTTCTTGACCTGCTACTCACAAACAGAGAAGAACTAGTAGGGGAAGCAAAAGTGGATGGGAATCTGGGAGGCAGTGACCATGAGATGGTCGAGTTCAGGATCCTGACACAAGGAAGAAAGGAGAGCAGCAGAATACGGACCCTGGACTTCAGAAAAGCAGACTTTGACTCCCTCAGGGAACAGATGGGCAGGATCCCCTGGGAGAATAACATGAAGGGCAAAGGGGTCCAGGAGAGCTGGCTGTATTTTAAAGAATCCTTATTGAGGTTGCAGGAACAAACCATCCCGATGTGTAGAAAGAATAGTAAATATGGCAGGCGACCAGCTTGGCTAAACAGCGAAATCCTTGCTGATCTTAAACGCAAAAAAGAAGCTTACAAGAAGTGGAAGATTGGACAAATGACCAGGGAGGAGTATAAAAATATTGCTCAGGCGTGCAGGAGTGAAATCAGGAAGGCCAAATCACACTTGGAGTTGCAGTTAGCAAGAGATGTTAAGAGTAACAAGAAGGGTTTCTTCAGGTATGTTAGCAACAAGAAGAAAATCAAGGAAAGTGTGGGCCCCTTACTGAATGAGGGAGGCAACCTAGTGACCGAGGATGTGGAAAAAGCTAATGTACTCAATGATTTTTTTGCCTCTGTCTTCACGAACAAGGTCAGCTCCCAGACTGCTGCACTGGGCAGTACAGCATGGGGAGAAGGTGACCAACCCTCTATGGAGAAAGAAGTGGTTCGGGACTATTTAGAAAAACTGGACGTGCACAAGTCCATGGGGCCGGATGCGCTGCATCCGAGGGTGCTAAAGGAGTTGGCGGGTGAGATTGCAGAGCCATTAGCCATTATTTTTGAAAACTCATGGCAATCGGGGGAGGTCCCAGATGACTGGAAAAAGGCTAATGTAGTGCCCATCTTTAAAAAAGGGAAGAAGGAGGATCCGGGGAACTACAGGCCAGTCAGCCTCACCTCAGTCCATGGAAAAATCATGGAGCAGGTCCTCAAGGAATCAATTATGAAACATTTATAGGAGAGGAAAGTGATCAGGAACAGTCAGCATGGATTCACGAAGGGGAAGTCGTGCCTGACTAACCTAATTGCCTTCTATGATGAGATAACTGGCTCTGTGGATGAGGGGAAAGCAGTGGATGTGTTATTCCTTGACTTTAGCAAAGCTTTTGATACGGTCTCCCACAGTATTCTTGCCGCCAAGTTAAAGAAGTATGGGCTGGATGAATGGACTGTAAGGTGGGTAAAAAGCTGGCTAGATCGTCGGGCTCAACGGGTAGTGATCAATGGCTCCATGTCTAGTTGGCAGCCGGTTTCAAGCGGAGTGCCCCAAGGGTCGGTCCTGGGGCCGGTTTTGTTTAATATCTTTATTAATGATCTGGAGGATGGTGTGGACTGCACTCTCAGTAAGTTTGCAGATGACACTAAACTAGGAGGCGTGGTAGATACACTAGAGGGTAGGGATCGGATACAGAGGGACCTAGACAAATTAGAAGATTGGGCCGAAAAAAACCTGATGAGGTTCAACAAGGACAAGTGCAGAGTCCTGCACTTAGGACGGAAGAATCCCATGCACTGCTACAGACTAGGGACCGAATGGCTAGGTAGCAGTTCTGCAGAAAAGGACCTAGGGGTCACAGTGGACGAGAAGCTGGATATGAGTCAACAGTGTGCTCTTGTTGCCAAGAAGGCTAACGGCATTTTGGGCTGTATAAGTAGGGGCATTGCCAGCAGATCGAGGGACGTGATCGTTCCCCTTTATTCGACATTGGTGAGGCCTCATCTGGAATACTGTGTCCAGTTTTGGGCCCCACACTACAAGAAGGATGTGGAAAAATTGGAAAGAGTCCAGCGGAGGGCAACAAAAATGATTAGGGGTCTGGAGCACATGACTTATGAGGAGAGGCTGAGGGAACTGGGATTGTTTAGTCTCCAGAAGAGAAGAATGAGGGGGGATTTGATAGCAGCCTTCAACTACCTGAAGGGGGGTTCCAAAGAGGATGGAGCTCGGCTGTTCTCAGTGGTGGCAGATGACAGAACAAGGAGCAATGGTCTCAAGTTGCGGTGGGGGAGGTCCAGGTTGGATATCAGGAAAAACTATTTCACTAGGAGGGTGGTGAAACACTGGAATGCGTTACCTAGGGAGGTGGTGGAGTCTCCTTCCTTGGAGGTTTTTAAGGCCCGGCTTGACAAAGCCCTGGCTGGGATGATTTAGCTGGGAATTGGTCCTGCTTTGAGCAGGGGGTTGGACTAGATGACCTCTTGAGGTCCCTTCCAACTCTGATATTCTATGATTCTATGATTCTATGATTCTATGACCCCTTCCTGAAAAATTTACTATCCTCCTTGTTCTGAACCTTTAAACCTGTGAGTTTGAGATTTCACCAATTCTCCTCTCAGTTTTTCTTTAGGCCAAACAAGCTCACCCATTCTTAGAGGCCACAGGACTACTCCAGTTGAAGTCACTGGAGGCTCAGGGCCGGTGTAAATCAGGCCATTTATTTAAGTCCCTACATGTGGATTGAGTGAATTCTGCCCCTGTGGAACCAGATTCACCTGTAGTGTTTAACTTTCGGCTCTGAGATGTGAAAATCACAGCTTCAGGTCCTGCTCCAGAGAGTGCTATTCTGTTAGGGTCACGGTGCTCAAAGAGTCTGAAGAAAATCCGGAGTTTAGGTGGTATTCTGAGATGAGGTATGAAATATGGGGATTTCAAACATGTGGGCTGTGATTTTGATCTCAGGGGGGCCAGTGTCAAATGAGAGTGACCTACTGAAGGCAGAATGTGAGAGCAGAATCTGGCCAGAGTGTGACCCGTTGTTGTTGTGAACCCTCTGGTAACACTGATACCCACTGCAGAGGCTTTGGGTGCACTTCCCAACAGGGCAGTGGAGTCGCTGAATTGGAAAACTTGAGCGAACCAGAGGAAAAACCAGACACCCCCAAAAGGCAGCTAATGAGACAGATAGAAGGTAGGGTGACCAGACGTCCCGATAAAATCGGGACCGTCCCGATATTTAGGTATTTGTCCCGCGTCCCGATCAATCAGTCGGGACGCTGTACTCCGCTTTTTTTTTTTTCCTCCGCCGCCAGCACTCCGCTGTTCTCGGGCTTTTTTTTCTGTCTCCTCTGGCTGCTGGCAGCACTTAGCTGTTCTCAGTTGGTTTTTTCCCCCCCTCTCCTGAAAACCAGAGGCTGAAGGTATGCATAGCTAAGGGAGGGTGCATAATCTCCTCTGACTGCCCACAGCACTGGGCTGTTCTTGGCTCCCCCTCTCCCGCCCCCGACTGCCAGCAGCACTGGGCCACAGTAGGGAATTGGGAGAGGGAGCTGTTTGTGTCGTTACACCGGCAGCACTCGGTTTTTGGGTTTTTTTGCTCCTCCGGTGACCGCCCCCCTTGTGTCCCGATATTTTTTTCCTGTCATCTGGTCACCCTAATAGAAGGACACAGGAAGGTTCCAAGTTTTAAGTCAAGAACCATCAGGGCAGAAATTCACCAGCACAGCAACTTGAACTGTTTAGTATTGTCAGAAAGACAAGGGATTTACCTGGTAAATTGGAACTACAAATGTACTAGAAATAGTTTAGACAAATTCTTGTTTTTAAGATCAGTTATTTGTGTCTGACTAAGCCCTGAACACTAACTTTAATGCAGAAACAAGCAACTCACCAAAATCCTGCTCAGCAGAAACAAGAAATCTCCTTACAGTGACAGGAAGGCAGAGCCCTGAGAATCGGTGTAGGAATTTCACATCTCCCGCTCGGCATACTGGACAGCATCCTTTATGATTCTCCTGTACAATCCCTGAGGACCCTCTGGTTGGCCAGGGCTCCTGGAGAATTCCCTGAGCTCTGTGAAGAGTAGAAAATAGACCCTGGAATAAATTCATCCTGAGAGCCTCCCCAGGGAGTGAAGAAATGATTTGCAGGTACCGGAAGCTCAGATTTTCAGGGCAAACTGAATCTTACAGACTGTTCAGCCTAGCCAGTGACAATGGCTTTCTTTTCTGTGTCTAGCCTCTGAAATGGGGCTTCTCCACTCTCTCTGTGATTCCTTCACCACTCCGAAGTCCAGAATCACCTGGAATTCACTGAGATTCCCAAATCTGTTGCACGGGGGCCATTTTTATTTCACTATTTTATTTTATGTAGGTATGCCCTGCTGGGGCGAGAGCACAGTGGTAAAGGAACCAAACCACTGCTATGCTGGATCTTTTCTTCGGGGTACAGTCCCTCCCCCGTGCTTGCATCACAGAGGCCTGGGGGCCTAATTTGCGCTCCCGAGAGTGTGAGTGTTAGGGGATGTGACCTCCGGGAGCAGTCTGGGAGCCGCACAAACTGCTGTGCCCCTCTAATCACCCAACTGGACTGGGCCTTGTTCACACTGCTTTGCTGGTGATTAAGCCTCTCCAGGCCCTGTTATCACACAACATGACAGCAGAGGGCAACAACACACCCTATCTGAGCTTCCCAAGGGCTTACCTAAGCCACTCAAGAGCAAACAGAAGACTTCAGCCAATTTCCAAGTCCTGAGGCTCACAACCCCCACTGGAGTATAAACCCACATTTATAGTGTCTTGCCCTGCACAGGATCCATACAATGTGAGCTCATTAATAGAGTTGTCCTGCCCTTGATGTGGGAAGGATATGGAAGAAGTCTGTGTTAATCAAGCTGAGATTTTCTCCAGACACTCAAAGGCACACTGATTTCGATAAACAAAACAAAAGAAAAAACAAGTGTAACTACAAAAAAGATGGATTTTAAGCAATTAAAAATCATCATAAACAGGTCAAAACAGATTACCTAGCAAGTAATCCCTCCCCCACCCCCCTGCAAACTAAGCCTAAAATACTAGAAATGCTTTCAGCCTGGGACCAGCACTTCCTTCACTTCAGTCGTTTTTTCTAATTGACAAGGATGAGAGGGGTAGCCATGTTAGTCTGTATCCACAAAAAGAGGAATCCGGTGGCATCTTTAAGTATAACAGATTTATTTGGGCATAAGCATTTGCAGGTAAAAAAACTACACTTCAGAATTATTTTTGCATAAGCTTTTGTGGGGAAAAAATCCACTTTTTGCATCTGAAGAAGTGGATTTTTTTACCCACAAAAGCGTATACCTAAATACATCTGTCAGTCTTTAAGATGCCACCGGACTCCTCACTGTCTTTCGTGGGTGTTTCCAGGAGTTCTCTTGTGTGGGGAGAACCAACCTTATATACCTTTAACATATGGAGGAAATTCTTTGTTCCAAAAAACATTTCCCCGTCTAGTTTGTGGAAAAATACAGGTACCCATAGTGGAGTTCCATGTCATGTGGTCTGGTCACATGACCTTGCATGCCCTATTGAGTCATAGCAGCCATTATCCAAAGGCTATCTGAAGCAGCAATCAGAGGAGAGGCAAACACAAGGAATTTGCCTGGGGGAAGTTCCCACAGAGTTTTTTGCCTTTCAGGTTTCTGTGGGCAGTAAATACAACATGTGAACAGCCTTCTAGAAGGAAGACAATATGGATAGTGAGTGATCAGCTGTTGTGATCTGCACAGGATGTGCCATGTTTGTCTTTCTCCCAGAGGATAGAAGCGACTTTGTCTGTATGAAGTGCAAGCTGGTCTCCATATTGGAAGAGAAGGTTAAAGGACTAGAGACCCAAGTATCAACCCTGCATTGCATCAGAGAAAATGAAGACTTTCTTCATTTGGTTCTGCAGGCAAAGCATGCTGAAGAATCAGAGGGGGCAGCACGGAAGTGGAATGAAAATTGGCAGCATGTGACCCTGAGAAGAAGAAAGAGGAAACCCCGTGTATCCCCAATGCAGATAGAGGTCAGAAACTGTTTTCAGGTTCTCTGCACAGGTACTGTGGTGGAGAATGTTTTGTATAGTAGAAAGAGAGTCTGAAACAAGACACTGCACTAGAGGCCCAGTATGAGGCCTTCAACCTAAGCAAGAGTTGTGGCTAGAAGAAAGCACTGCTCACAGGTGCAGCATAGCTCAGCCAGCCTTCGGTCAAACTAAGTTTGTGGAAAAGTACAGCCACTGGCAGGAAAAGATCTCAGGCTGCAAAATAAACACATCTAGGTTAGAATCATAGGCTCCTGTACCTAGCACTAGGAGCCCCTGGTACATGAAGCACTGAGACAGCCTGACACCAGAAAGATAACTAGAACCTTCTGACCTCTGAGGTATCATGACACGATGAATAGAGATGTTTTGATTATACCACCTGATACATGGAGATGGGTAGGCTTAGGTGACATCACAGGGTGGTACATGACCTGGTCAGAAGGTGACGAGCATAAGCATCAGGGGGGCAGTACAAGCCCATCTCACAACTGGTTTGGCCCAGGGGATGCTCTCAGGTCTGTCCAGTGTTTCAGCCGTTCCATTGTACTGGAGTGCTCATATTTGAAGGGTTCTCTAAGATATAGGATGTTTCTCATTGTGCTTCACTACAATAAACATGGGCTCGGGTGCCTTCATTGCTCAGCTAATTCATGGTTGTGTCAATTTCTTTGATCATGGAGTGTTGTCTCAGTTACCTGCAGAAACTGAGACAGCATACAAAAAGAGGTTCGCACACAGCCAAACAACATCTGTCAGCGCTCTCAATGAACACTGACAACAATTTGGACGAGCTGTCTGTGGGAAGGGATCAGAATGAGACTGGAAGGCATGTGATGCATTGTTCCAGAGATGGGGGTTCCACGACCACCACTCCCAAGAAGAGGCGACAGTTGGTGGTGGTCATGGATTCCTTCCTAAACCCAAAATTGGATGGAATACTCCAGATGTGGCCTCACCAGTGCTGAATAGAGGGGAATAATCACTTCCCTCGATCTGCTGACAATGCTCCTACCAATGCAGCCCAGTATACCATTAGCCTTCTTGGCAACAAGGGCGCACTGCACTTAGGATGGAAGAATCCCAGGCACTGCTACAGGCTGGAGACTGACTGTGTAAGCATCAGTTCTGAAGAAAAGGACCTGGGGATTACAGTGGACAAGAAGCTGGATATAAGTCAGCAGTGTGCAACTCACCCCTGGGCTCAGAGTGTCAGATGGCTGTTACATGCCGAAGGCTGGAATGTCGTTGCCTCCGTAACACTGTTCAGGCTACTCGGTACTTCTGTCTTTGGAGCTCCAATGTTATCAGTATTAACAGGTAAGGCAACCTGTTAATTCAGCAGACCTCGATGTTATTCATAAAGAAAAACCACAGGCACGGTTCGGTGACAAAGGCACCCAACCAGCTTTATTACCCTTTATACGTAGTCTTAGCGCCGTAGCTGTGAGCCAAATGAGGAAATGAGCTTATGGAATTCCTTTTCCCAGGTGGTAATTGTGGGGGGCTGACATTACAGTTTACCAGACAGGGCTCATGTCTGACAAAGTACAAACACAGGATATGGGGTCCTATCTCTGTCTGGTGAGCTGCTGGCATAAGGTGCATTACAGGAAACCCCAGAAAAGTGAATTTTGAATCATAGAATATTAGGGTTGGAAGAGACCTCAGTTGGTCATCTAGTACAATCCCCTGCTCAAAGCAGGACCAACACCAACTAAATCATCCCAACCAGGGCTTTGTCAAGCCGGGACTTAAAAACCTCTAAGGATGAAGGATGAAGATTCCACCACCTTCATAGGTAACCATTCCAGTGCTTCCACCACCTTCCTAGTGAAATAGTGTTTCCTAATATCCAACCTAGACCTCCCCCACTGCAACTTGAGACCATTGATTCTTGTTCTGTCATCTAACACCACTGAGAACAGCCGAGCTCCATCCTCTTTGGAACCCCCCCCCCCCTTCAGGCTGCTATCAAATCCCCCCTCACTCTTCCCTTCTGCAGACTAAATAAACCTCGTTCCCTCAGCCGCTCCTCGTAAGTCATGTGCCCCAGCCCTCTAATAATTTTTGTTGCCCTCCGCTGGACTCGCTCCAATTTGTCCACATCCCTTCTGTAGTGGGGGGGACCAAAACTGGATACAGTACTCCAGGTGTGTCCTCACCAGTGCCAAGTAGAGGGGAATAATCACTTCCTTCTGCTTGCAATGGTTCTACTAATACAGTCCAATATGCCGTTGGCCACCCAGGCATCAAGTGCACGCTGCTGACTCATATCCAGCTTCTTATCCACTGTAACGCCTAGGTCATTTCCACAGAACTGCTGCCTAGCCACTCGATCCCTAGTCTGTAGCAGTGCGTGGGATTCTTCCATCCTAAGTGCAGGACTCTGCACTTGTCCTTGTTGAACCTCATCAGATTTCTTTTGGCCCAATCCTCCAATTTGTCTAGGTCACCCTGGACCCTGTCCCTACCCCCCAGCATATCTAACTCTCCCCCCAGCTTAGTGTCATCTGCAAACTTGCTGAGGGTGCAATTCATCCCATCATCCAGATCACTAATAAAGCTGTTAAACAAAACCGGCCCCAGGACCAACCCCTGGGGCACTCCGCTTGATATTGGCTGCCAACTAGACATCGAGCCACTGATCACTAACCATACCCCGATGCCAACTCTGTCCACATATCTATTCAAGTGACATCATCATAGGACCTAATCACATCAGCCATACCATCAGGGGCTCGTTCACCTGCACATCTACCAATGTGATATATGCCATCATGTGCCAGCAATGCCCCTCTGCCATGTACATTGGCCAAACCGGACAGTCTCTACGCAAAAGAATTAATGGACACAAATCTGACACCAGGAATCAAAATACTCAAAAACCAGTGGGAGAACACTTTAACCTGTCTGGTCATTCAGTGACAGACCTGCGGGTGGCTATATTACAACAGAAAAACTTCAAAAACAGACTCCAAAGAGAGACTGCAGAGCTAGAATTGATATGCAAACTAGACACAATCAACTCCGGTTTGAATAAGGACTGGGAATGGCTGAGCCATTACAAACGTTGACTCTATCTCCCCTTGTAAGTACTCTCACACTTCTTATCACACTGTCTGTACTCGGCTAGCTTGATTATCACTTCAAAAGTTTTTTTTTTTCTCTTAATTAATTGGCCTCTCAGAGTTGGTAAGACAACTCCCACCTGTTTATGCTCTCTGTATGTGTGTATATATATCTCCTCATTATATGTTCCATTCTATATGCATCCGAAGAAGTGGGCTGTAGTCCACGAAAGCTTATGCTCTAATAAATTTGTTAGTCTCTAAGGTGCCACAAGTACTCCTGTTCTTCTTTTTGCGGATACAGACTAACACGGCTGTTACTCTGAAACTTGTCCTGATGATCTAGCCAGCTTTCTATCCACCCTATAGTCCATTCATCCATCCCATACTTCTTTAACTTGCTGGCAAGAATACTGTGGGAGACTGTATCAAAAGCTTTGCTAAAATCAAGGAATAGCATGTCCACTGCTTTCCCCTCATCCACGGAACCAGTTATCTCCTCATAGAAGGTAATTAGGTTAGTCAGGCGTGACTTGCCCTTGGTGTATCCATGCTGACTGTTCCTGATCACTTTCCTCTCCTCTAAGTGCACTACATTTCAAAGTCATGGTCCTGGGCCTAACGTTTCCAGGTCTACTATAAGCGACTACAAACAATTGGAAAATAAAATCTGTCCATCGGTCACCTGCACGCACCACCCCCCGAGCTCCCATTGGCTGATTCCTGGCCAATTGGAGTGCAGAGCCAATGCTCAGGGAGGGGGCAGCACATGGAGCTCCATGTCCCCCATAGGTAGAAGCCAGACCTGCTGGCTGTTACCGCGGGGTAGAGAAGGGTGGTGCTGGAAGAGGTAGGAAGAAGCTTACCTTGGTTCTGCAGCACTGCTGACTGGACCTTTAATAATCCAGTTGGCAGTGTTGACCAGAGCCGCCAGGATCCCTTTTCAACCGGGTGTTCCAGTCGAAAACCAGACCCCTGGTCACGCTAAAATGCAACCGCAATGGAGCTACTATAAGCTGGGTGCATAACTGGTTGGAAAATCATTGCCAGAGAATAGTTATCAGTGGCTCACAGTCATGCTGGAAGGTCATAACAAGTGGGGTCCCGCAGGGATCAGTTGTAGGTCTGGATCTGATCAATATCTTCAAAGATTATTTAGATAATGGCATAGAGAGGACACTTACAAAGTTTGTGGATGATACCAAGCTGGGAGGAGTTGCAAGTGCTTTGAAGGATAGGATGAAAATTCAAAATGATCTGGACAAATTAGAGAAATGGTTTGAAGTAAATAGGATGAAATTTAATAAGGACACATGCAAACTGCTCCGCTTCTGAAGGAACAATCAGTTGCACACATACAGAATGGGAAATGACTGCCTAGGAAGGGATCTGGGGGTCATAGTGGACCACAAACTACATATGAGTCAACAGGGTAACACTGTTGCAAAAAAAAAGCCATCATTCTGGGATGTATTAGCAGGAGTGTTGAAAGCAAGACACAAAAAGTAATTTTTCCGCTCAACTCTGCGTGGATCAGGCCTCAACTGGAGTATTGTCCCGTCTTCAAAGCACTTCTGTCTAGCAACGTCTTCCTGTGCTGTGTCCTCTGCCCATGGCCCCACCTTGCTGTCCCCAGACACTCATCACACTCGGCTGCTGTGTTACGTGTGCCCGGGCCGGCACCCACTATCCTGGCTCTGGCCCCGCAGCTGCCTGCTGTAGCTCTGTCCTGATTCCCCAGAGGTGTAGCTGCTCTGTGCTGCCCCAGCTCCTGGCTCTGGTCTGCCTCAGCCCCCACCTCTGCCTCAGTTCTGCTGTTCTGTCTCTCGCACATCTCTGGGCTCGTGGTTGCCAGATTTCTACTGCATTAATGGCCCAGAGTCACTTGAAAACTAATGCTAAAGAAGCCCGATCTATTTGTTGAAACAAAGTTTTTTTTATTATTATTAACACATTGGTCTATGCATCAAGTAGCAAAGGATTTTTTTTTCTTAGATAGATAGTACAGATCTGATTAAAAAAAAAAAAAAAAAGCTACAAGCCCCAGCAGGAGTTCACTCACATTAGAAACAAAGTGAGATGAAAATCAAATTAACATTCAAAACCCCAGTACTGGTACTTGTATCCCGATGGAGGGTTGGCAGATGTTTGAAACAAAAAATGGTGACTGACATTGTTAAAAATAAGGCAGATGTAGCTCAAAACGTAGGTAGTGCTAAAACAACAATAAGAGTACTTTATTATTTATTTCTAATGCATTGAATCATGGTAGCCAATGTCCATATTTTGAGTCAAATTAATTTGTTTCTGTTAGCCTCTAAAAAGGTAACATTTCATCTCTGCTGTCTTCGTCAGAAGTAAAATATTTCTGCTGCTGGTTATACATTAGTAGTGACACGTGCAATCATTTCTTTCATTGATGTAAATTCTTCACAGTAGATTTTGTATCATTGCATATACACCCTAACATTAAGAATGGTTTTTTAAAGTTCCTCTTGCATCTTGTTGTGCACTTTTGTTTTTATCCAGTTCATCTGAGAAAACAATCGTTCTGCTTCAGCATTGCTAAAAGGTAGTGACAGTAATGAAAGAGCAAACAAGCCAAGTTCACTGAAGATTTTCTCCTCAGTGGAATCCATGTATTCAAGATCTTCAACCCAAAACTGCTAAATTTGCTTGTCCTGTTTCACAAACTCCAACATGAAATCTCAACACCTATTTTTTGTCTTTGATCACAGAAATGGCTAGTGTGTATTGTAAAAATTCCATCTGAAAACCAACTCCAAAATCATCTGTGCAAGGGGGTACATTTTGATTTAATTGGGTACGATTTGGAAATGATTTAGTAGGGGTTGGTCTTGCTTTGAGCAGGGGGTTGCAGTAGATGGTCTTCTGAGGTCTCTTCCAACCCTAATCTTCTATGATTCTAAGTTATTTGACTCAAAGGCGATATCGTAGTTTAACACAACAGTCAAAAACACAGTTTCAAAACTCTCAACAACAAACTCCAGTAGAATGTCCTCAATTCCTGCAGCAGATTCTTGTATTAGCACTTTCCAGATGAAACATTTGGTTTATCATCCAGGCTTCCTGAAGGATTAAATATAGAAAAATTCGATACATTTTGTGCATGTATGATAAAGTTCAGCCTTGTAGTTTCTTTCTTTGACTTTGGCTATCTGAAAACACAGCTTCTGTTCGTCAGAACTGATCCAGAACCCTGTTCACACAGGGACTCATGGAAAGCCACCTTGTGTCAGAAAGTTTCAGTATCTTTTAGTGGTCTTGAAGTCATGGAAAGGCCGAGTAGTAGGGTGTGTTGGGTGGGGGCTGATGGGTGATGCTGAAAGTATTAAGGTGATGGTCAGAGAGAGGCAATGGACAAATCAGTGCTTGGTCATGGAGTTAAAAGATAGGTGTGAGGAAGTTCTCAGACTGTGAACTCACAAAATGTTGATCTCAGCCAAACTAGAACAGATTATTCTTGACTGATGAGGAGATATCCTTCCTCCTCTTGTCATGGAGGTTTAAAGTCAGTGGCACCCAGTGATCACATTCTGCAGGTGTATTTGCCCACTTTGTCACGAAGCTCTTTGGTTTTGACCCCGTAAATTATAGGGTTGAGCATGGGGGGGACGATTAAATACAGGTTGGCCAAGATGATGTGAACGTGGGGAGCAATGCCGTGACCAAACCGCTGTGTCAGAATGGAGAAGAGGGAGGGAGTATAAGACATCAGCAGCACACAGATGTGGGCTGTGCAGGTTTTGAGGGCTTTCAGGTGGGCTTTTTTGGAGGAGATTCTGAGGATGGCCCTAAGGATCAGCCCATAGGACAGGGCAATGAGCGTCAGGTCTAACCCAATGACTACAAACGCTGTCACTGAGCTATACGTCCTGTTGACTGTGATGTCCCCACACGACATCTTTGCCACAGTCATGTGCATGCAGTACGTGTGGGGGATAATGCGGTTGGCACAGAATGGCTGCCTGCTCAAGAACAGGGGCTCAGGCAGAACGAAGAGTACAGCTCTTGTCAATCCCACAAGCCCTAGCTTAGCTATTCGTGCATTGGTGAGGATGGTGGTGTATCTCAGAGGATCACATATGGCAATGTAGCGATCAAAGGCCATTGTCACAAGGACGGCTGAGTGCATAACAGCAATCGCGTGAAGGAAGAACATCTGCGTGAGACAGCCACCCACAGTAATTCCTTTCAAATTGAACCAAAATATAAACAGTGCCTTCGGCACTACAGAAGTAGACATGCCGATGTCTGTGAGCGCCAGCATGCAGAGCAGCAGGTACATCGGCTTGTGCAGGGTCTGCTCTTTGCCTACAACAAAGAGAACCATGAAATTTCCCAACAGGCTGATAATGTAGAACGTAAAGAAAGGGATGGACATCCAGATGTGGGCAGCTTCCAGGCCAGGGATTCCGGCTAGGATGAACATTGAAGAGTCAGAGGGGGTGATGTTGAAAGCTGCCATGAGGTGGTTGATGCATTGATCGGGCTCAGAAAATGTCAAGGTGCCTGTGAAGGGAGAAAAGCAGAGTGAGGGGGGTTACATGCTTTATAACAAATACTATGGTAACTATTTTATATTTATTAACAATCTAAAAAGGGGGTGAGCAGTGCGTCTCCAACATTTACAGATGGCACCAGAATATTTAGATCATTGTCAAGTCCAGAGAAGGCCTCAGACGGCACTAACCAAGCCAGGTGAATGGGTAATATGATGGCAGATGTAATTCAATGTCAATAATTGCAATGTGTATTCCAATTGGAGGGAAAAAGCTTGAACTTATCAAAGGCTTAACAAGGTTCTAATTTAACTGCATGAGCTCAGGACAGAGAACTGGGTGTCATGGTGCACAGCTCTGTGAAATCCTACTTACACTGCAAACCCAGACAGAAACTGAGAAAAATATTGGGATCCAGGAAGAGTGGAATGAGGAATCCTACAGAAAATACAATGCTATGAGATCAGTCAGTGAATGTTTCACCCTCCTATGGACTCCTCTGTGTAGTACTGGGCACCCTTCTCACACAAAATATTGCAGAACTAGAGGGGTTCAGGGAAGGGCAACGAGAATGATCAAGTGCCTGGGGAAACTCTCATAGGGATAGAGGTTGAAAAGACTGGGATTGTTACCTTACAAAGGAGATGAATAAGAGGGGACATAAGAAAAATCTATAAATTACTGACTGGTAGAGAGTACAAGGAGAATGTATTTCCCCTGTCTCATAACACAATATCAAGAGGACATTCAATTAAACTGAAATGTGGCAAATTCAAAATATGTAAAATGTGGAATTAGGCTGAGAAACTCAATTCCGCACAAGGTTGCATTTATGATGAGACTATCCAGTTACAATCATTTCAGCTAAATAAATATTTTGGAATGCGTATATGGTCACGTGTTTCAGGGCAGAATCCAATCTCTAGCTGTTAGGAATTGGGTGACCCCCTCAGGCTGGTCGGGTCATCCTCGCATCCACATGCTGCTCGGTTTCTTACACCTTCTTCTGCAGCATCTAGGGTTGTCACTGTCAGAGGGAGGACACTGGACTAGATGGACCATAAGTCTGATCCACAATGCAATTCCTCTGTTGGAAAAGAGCCAACTTTTCCCCATGGAAACAGATATTATCCTGCTGGCCTTTGACTTTGTGCTCAACAAAATAGGCATAATGGTCACAAGGGTCTTGGTATTTAAGGCTACAGGCCTCAGAGCCATCCCACCCATACGATAGATCAGGGTGGTCACCCCAGGCCTCACACTTCGGGTGGCCTTCCTCGTCCAACCTGCCCCCACTTCAGGGGGGTGCATTGGGATCAAGGCCACATGGGGCTGGGTAGCAGTGCTACCAGCCTGGCCTTGCAAACCCCAGCTTCTCTGCTCCACCCCGCACTTTAGGGGATGGGTAGGGGCCAGGACATTGCAGGGCCAGGGGATGGCAGCAGCTCTACTGGCCCAGACCTGCTCTAGCCCACTAGCTCGTGGCATTGCTCAGGGGAGGAGAGGCGGGGGCTTAGGGGAAGGGGTGGAATGGGGTGGAGCAAGGACGGGAAGAAGCAGGGGTTTGGGGAAAGGGGTGCAGTGGGGTCGGGGCCTGGAGTGGAGTGTGGAGCGGGGGGTTGTCCAGGGCTCCGCAACGACTTAGGGACTGCCCTGACAGGCCTGCTCTTCTGTTACTTCCTTTTTCCTTAGATGAGACACTTTCATGCAGGCATCCATCTTTCTCTGAGACATCAGTGTGATACTCCATACTTCAGGGGAGCACTCTGTAACCCCCATATTCCTCATTTATATATAATTGTGATATTGCATATAAAACATACCATGTGAGATATCAGGGGAAAGGTTCTGATCTGCTGAAAGTCATTGTTCTAGCTCACTATGTATATCATTAATGCAACTGATGTTATGCGATCACATTGTATGATTGTAACTAAATCATACTGTAAGTTGGGAATCAGCACCTCCCCAGAGACAACATCAAGGAAACGTTTCCAAAGCCTGGACGGGTGTCAAACAACCATCAACCAGTATTGTCCAGCAAGGTAGTTACACTGCAATGACTCACCTGAACAAGGCCACACCAGGAGAATTTCTCAATCTTGGCTTATGCAATGCTCACCTGATATGCTGGACTTGTGTCCTCCAAGCACATGAACTAAGGGTGTAAAACAGAATACAGGGGCCCATGCTTGGCCTTTTCTCTTCTCCCCCATCTATGCTGCAAGCAACAAGGATGCTCAGAAGTTTGAAGACTCCAACAGAGGAGTCTGGGTGATGTTTCAAGGGTGAAAACACTATACTATGAACTGCATCAGGTGAGTAAAACTCCCTCAGGTGAGTAAAACTGCTAAATCTAGATGTTGTCCAGTCTCATAGGGTTGAGAGTTTAGATTGCGTGCTTATATTTTCTTTTCTTTTTTTGGTAACTAACTGACTTTTTTCCTATTGCTTATAATCATTTAAAGTCTATCTTTTGTAGTCAATAAACTTGTTTTACTGTTTATCTTTACCAGTGAGTTTTCCTGAAGTGTTTGGTAAATCTGTTCAAGTTTGCAAGGGCTGATGTATATACACTTTCCATTGATGATGTGGTGAAACAATTAATAAATGTGCACTGCTCGTCTTGAGCAGAGCAAGACGGTATATTCCTGAGGTACAAGGCTGGGAGCTGGGGGGATTTGGCTGGTGCCTTTCTCTGTGTAATTCATAAATGGCTCTGGGAGCATTCATGCAATCTAACTAGGTGTGGAGCGCCGCATTTGGTTGTGCTGCGTGATAACAGCACCTGGAGGGGTTTTGTGCTCTTCACTAGCAAAGCATTGTGAGAGATGGCCCAGGCTGGAGACTTAAGGGGGCACAGCATTCCCACAGTTCCAGGCTACACCCCGGGGATCCCATCACAATAAGTCAGTTGTTAACTGACAAGTGTAAGCGGTGACACATGTCAGCAACTCAGCTGCTTACCCTTCTCATGCCTGACTATTGGTAAAAATTGCAGATGACACAAAAATTGCGTGATCATAAATAATGAAGAGGACAGGTCATTAAATAAGGACTGGGAATGGCTGAGCCATTACAAACATTGAATCTATCTCCCCTTGTAAGTATTCTCACACTTCTTATCAAACTGTCTGTACTGGGCTATCTTGATTATCACTTCCAAAGTTGGTATTTTTTTTTCACTTACTTAATTGGCCTCTCAGAGTTGGTAAGACAACTCCCACCTGTTCATGCTCTCTGTATGTGTGTATATATATCTCCTCAATACATGTTCCAGTCTATGCATCCGAAGAAGTGGGCTGTAGCCCACGAAAGCTTATGCTCTAATAAATTTGTTAGTCTCTTATGTGCCACAAGTACTCCTGTTCAATATGTGTTAAGCATTGCCAACTTTCACGCTGTATATAAATACCCCAACTTTCACAATAAGCCAAAAATCAAAGCTAATCCCATTTCAAAACAAGGCTAGTAGAAGCCAATCCCTAAAAGAATCACAACACTCGGTGACTAGACCCCCGGCATGCAGTGTGGGACTGTGGTGGGCTGCTGTGCACCTCTGAACCCTCTCACCCCCCTTGCCCCTGCTTGCCCCCTCCTTGCCTCACCTTGCCAACACCCAGGTAACAATCAAGAAAGAAATCGCAATAAAGAACATAAAAGTTTGGAAACAAAAACAAATTGGTTAAAAAAATTAATTACACGGTAACTATAAATTGGGTGAATAAATTCCCTGATAGATGTATTGTTACTGACCCCAAAATGTGATTGATACTAAGTAAGGCACCTGCTATTCAAAACAATCTTGTTCAGTGTCTGGCTATGAATATTAAATCCTGACACAGCAAAGCTACGGGTGCATCACAGAGCAATACAACCAATGGATCAGAGAAGCCGTTCCTGTTTCCTGCCCAGTAAAGTTTACCAAAGAGTGACAACCAGCAGTATGGGTAACCTCTAACATGAATGTACAGTCCTGTGCAGTAACTCATTACATTTATAAATAAAGACATTTGTATGTAAAGGCCTCATTTGTAATGTCATTACTGCAAATTTCTGTTTTACGTCTCCTACACACAGCACTGTGAGACACACAGCAATAATGCCAATTCCAGTATTTCAGAGCACTCAACCTACTGCCAATAATAACACAGGCGGTAACTGTAACTGCCCTAATAGGAATTTGCCACAAGGGCCAAACCTCACCACAGAGACTGGAAAAGGATTGTTATGCCTGGATATAAAGTGCTGTCATATGTGCACATACATACTATGCACACAAACCCATATGAAACATACCAAGATAGACGCCATATCTATATTATCCATACATATTAATTATCTAAAATTGCCCCCAAAACTCAATCATAAACCTACATTTGAAAGTCATGGTCCTGGGCCTAACATAACCAGGTCTACTACAAGCGACTACAAACAATTGGAAATTAAAATCTGTCCATTGGTCGTATGAGGGAATGTGCAGTCTATGGGACAGATAGGGCATAAATGTGTGGATGGGAAAGTAAGGTGGCCACATAGCACTATTTATCCCACTGGGTCATCTTCAGTCTGGGCATTATGCTTTTCTGAGATGATGGGTAAACACTCTCCCCATAAAAAGACAAAAAGTGGAGGAATGTAGTAGGAAAAGTCCCTGAGACATAAGACCTTGTATCATAGGCCTGATATGATGCTTGAGTCCTGAGCTAAAGTAGACAAAGCTTTACTTATATAAAGGAAAGACAAACTGTGAGGAAGAGGTAGGACCTGCTCAGAGAATCTGACAAGAACAGGGCTGATACTGCAGAAATACACATTCCTAAGGAGTGCTAATCCGAGAGTGTTCAAGCAAACACATTCCAATATCAAGTGGTACCAGAACATTCCAATATCAAGGATGGTACAAAAACATTCCCCAAGGATAACAGGAACACACTGACCCCTCTGAAAAGATAAAGTCAGAATGTTAATACATAATACAGATGTTTTAATTGAGCCAGCATGTACAAGAAGATGGGTGATAACTAGCCTCGTCGGGGGACAGTAACTAATTATGTCAGAGGGCCAGTACGTAACCTGTTTGTGTCAGAATATAAAGATGTATCTCAGAGGGAGGGTCTTTGTCTAGCCTAGGGAAAAATGAAAAGTCCCGCTGTTCACTGAGCTGGTCGATTGTTATGGCTATACATGTGTTAGTCGTCCAGTAAAGTCTGCAGGATACTAGTACCGAGCTTCATCAACAACAAACCTGTCTTGGTCATTGGGGAGGTCACTCGAGGTCTACTGTGCCCATTGTGAGTGCAGAGCTGAGACAGCACACAGAGAGAATACACACACACAGTCAGTCATCTAACCACAGTGACCAAGGTGCTGCTGGAATCGGGCCAGCCTAGGATGGTCAATGAGGGAATAGACAGTGGGTCAGAATATGATGGGAGGTTGAACCATCTGAGAAGCAAAGATCAGTGATTCTTTCTACTGGTGAAATACCTGAAGTTGTGTAAATAACATTCAATAACAACGATTGGAAACCAAACTGAGTAAAGGTTGTGACACCCAGGCTGCAGTTCTGTGCTCACACATACTCTGGGCCAGGAAAGGTCCCAGCACTGGACTTGGACCAACAATCAAAATGAAGATATGAATTTCAGCAGTGCTGCCCACCTGTCTGTGTACACCCTTTGCCTGCCCCAGAACCCCCAGTGCTCCGCACCTATTCGTCTACATACTCCTGCCTCCCCACATGCTCCAGCGCTTGCCTGATTGTCTGTGTACCCCCTGTTTGCCCCAACCACACCCAGCACTGACTGCCTCTCCATATACACCGCATGCCTACTTCTGCAAAGTCCAGAACTGCCCACCTGTCCATGTACACCCCCTGCTTGCCCCCACAACCCCCCACACTGCCTGCCTGTGTATACCCCCTGGCTGCTCCACAACCCCCAGAGCTGCTGCTTCTCTGTGTACACTGTGCTGTTTGCCCCCACAACCAACAGCGCTGCCCGCCTGTCCATGCACCCCTCCTTCCTTCCCCACAAGCCCCAGCCTTGCCTGCTTTTTCATGTACCACCTGCATGCTCCAACAACCCTCATTACTGCCCGCTTGTCTGTGTACCTGTCCCCTGCCTATCCCCACAGCCCTGAGCATTGTCCACCTATCCATGTGGGTCCTCCACACCCACAACTTCCAGCCCTGCCGCACAGTGATACGCCTCACCCAGGACCAAAACTAGGTGCCAGACCCCACAGTGACAGGCACAGAAATACCTTCTAAGACAAGGTTAAACTCAGTGTCTGCCTGCACCGGTGAAATGGGGGAGATCAGAATGAACAGCCTCTCCATGGGCGAAGGGAACCCCTGGAGCTGCTCAACTTGTGCAGGGTGTTGGGGTAAAATATGAGAAAGCGGGAAGGATTGACACTGGAGGCAGGACCATGCACTCTATTATCACTATATATTGCATCAGAGTTGCTATGGATACCACACACACACACACATACACACAAAAACTGTGCATTCCTGGACCTCCTCTGCTGAGATTTACAACCCTGGCTGGTTTCCTCCATGCCAGAAACATGCTTTTCTTTTTACTGTTTTTGGTGCTTCTCGTCCTCTCCAGAACCAGAGATGCCAGGGCACAGAGAAAGTAGACCACTCCCCCTCTATGAACAATTTACTATCTTCCTTGTTCTGAACCTTTCAGCTTGTGAGTTTTTCTTTAGGCCAAACAATCTCACCCGTTCTTAGAGGCCACGGGGCGACTCCAGTTGAAGCCACTGGAGGCTCATGGCCGGTGTTAATCAGGCCATTTATTTAAGTCCCTACATGTGTATTTGGATTGAATTCCTGCCCCTGTTGGGAGTTTTGGCATTGAAATCAGTGGAACCAGATTCACCTGTACTGTTTAACTTTTGGCTCTGAGATGTGAAAATCACAGCTTCAGGTCCTGCTCCAGAGAGTGCTATTCTGTTATGGTTAGGATCACGGTGGTCAAAGAGTCTGAAGAAAATCCCCAGTTTATGTGGTGTTCTGAGACTGGTTATGAAAGATGGGGATTTCAAACATGTGGGCCCTATTTTTGCTCTCAGGGACAACAGTGTCAATCTGGAGTGATCCACTGAAGGCAGAATGTGAGAGCATAATCTGGCCAGTGTGGTCCTGCTCCAGAGAGTGCTATTCTGTGAGGGCTAGGGTTAGAGTCAGGGTGCTCAAAGAGCCTGAAGGAAATCCCCATTTATGTCGTCTTCTGAGATCAGGTGTGAAAGACAGGGCCGGCTCCAAAAAAACAAAAAATGATAAAGCCGCGAACGTGCCGCCCCTTTCCATTAGCCGACCCAAGCACCTGCTTCCTGTGCTGATGCCTGGAGCCAGCCCTGATGGAAGATGGGGATTTCAACTATGTGGGCCCTGATTTTGCTCTCAGGGAGACCAGTGTCAAATGGGAGTGACCCTCTGAAAGCAGAATATGAGAGCAGAATCTGGCCAGTGTGTGACCCATTCTTGTTGTGAACCCTCTGGTAACACATATACCCACTGCAGAGGCTTTGGCTGCACTTCCCAACAGGGCAATGGAGTCGCTGAATTGGAAATCTTGAGAGAACTAGAGGAAAAACCAGACAGCCCCCCAAAAGGCAGCTAATGAGACAGATAGAAGGACACAGGAAGGGTTCCAATGTTCAAGTCAAGAACCATCAGGCAGAAATTCACCATCACGGCACCTTGAACTGTTCATTGTTGTCAGAAAGACAAGGAATTTACCTGGTAAATTGGAACTACAAATGTACTAGAAATAGTTTAGACAAATTCTTGTTTTTAAGATCAGTTCCTTGTCTCCGACTGAGCCCTTTGCACTAACTTTAATGCAGAAACAAGCAACTCACCAAAATCCTGCTCAGCAGAGAGGAAATCTCCTTACAGTGACAGGAAGGCAGAGCCCTGAGAATCGGTGTAGGAATTTCACATCTCCCACTCGGCATACTGGACAGCATCCTTTATGTCTCCTGTACAGTCCCTGAAGACTCTCTGGTTGGCCAGGACTCCCGGAGAATTCCCTGAGCTCTGTGAAGAGTGGAAAATAGACCCTGGAAAAATTCATCCTGATAGCCTCCACAGGGAGTGAAGAAATGATTTGCAGGTACCAGCAGCTCAGATTTTAAAGGCAAACTGAATCTCTCAGGCTGTTCAGCCTAGCAACTGACGATGGCTTTCTTTTCTGTGTCTAGCCTCTGAAAAGTCACTGCCACACTGTGAGATGACATGATCCTGAATTGATAGACGGTGAAGGGCCTGGAAAAGGCTTTCTTCTCCCAGGATTCTGTCATCAAAGATATTTGCCAGTGTCCCTTTGTGAGATCTAAAGTTGAGTATATATCTGGCAGCTCCCAGTGTTCATCTACTCTTTGCAGCAGATAAGTATTTCAATACTGTGTTGATCTTTCAGAAATCCATGCAAAATGGGTTGTGCTAACCTCTGCCAGAACTAGTACAATGGGGCTTCTCCACTCACTCTGATTCTTTCACCACTCCGAAGTCCAGAATCACCTGGAATTCACTGAGATTCCAAAATCTGTTTCCCAGGGGACATTTTTATTTTATTTTAGGTTTGTGTGCCTGCTGGGGCGAGAATTAAGTGGTAAAGGAATCAAACATCTGCTATGTCTGGATCATTTCTTTGGGCTAGAGTCCCTCTCCCATGGTTGCATCACAGATGCCCAGGGGCCTAATCTGCGCTCCAGAGGGTATGAGTGTTAGGGGATGTGACCTCCGGGGAGCAGTCTGGGAGCTTTGCAAAGTGCTGTACCCCTCTAATCAGCCAACTGGGCTGGCCCTTGTTCACACTGATTTGCTGGTGATTCAGCCTCTCCAGGCCCTGTTATCACCCAACATGACAGCAGAGGGCGACAACACACCCAAACTGAGCTACCTGTGGGCTTACCTAAGCCACCCAGGAGCAAACAGTGGACATCAGCCAATTTCCGAACTCCTGAGGCTCACAACCCCCACTGGAGTATAAACCCACATTTATACTGTCTTGCCCTGCACAGGGATTTGTACAATGTGAGCTCATTAATAGAGTTTGCCCCCCCGGCCCTTGATGTTGGAAGGATATATGACAAGTCTGTGTTAATCAAGCTGAGATTTTCTCCAGACACTCAAAGGAACACTGATTTCGATAAACAAAAAAGTAAGTGTAACTACAAAAAGATGGATTTTAAGCGATTAAATGTGATCATAAACAGGTCAAAGCAGATTACCTAGCAAATAAAAAACCCTGCAAACTAAGCCTAAAATACCAGATAGACTGGATATGAATTAATAGTTTTTCATCCTGTCTGGTGATACAAGCAGTCCACCGGGTTTCCATACACAGACTAGAAATGGTTTCAGCCTGGGACCAGCACTTCCCCCAGTTCAGTCTTTTTTTCTTTGGTGACAAGTATCAGAGGGGTAGCCATGTTAGTCTGTATCCACAAAAACGAGGAGTCTGGTGGCACCTTAAAGACTAACAGATTTATTTGGGCATAAACTTTTGTGAGTAAAAAACTCCACTTCTTCAGATGTATTTGGGCATAAGCTTTTGTGAGTAAAAAATCCTCTTCTTCAGATTCAACTTGCATCTGAAGATGTGGGTTTTTTACCCATGAAAGTTTATGCCCAAATACATCTGTTAGTCTTTAAGTGCCACCGGACTCCTCGTTATCTGTCTTTCTCAGGTGTTTCCAGGAGTTCTCTTGTGTGAGGAGTGAGGCCACTAGATGATGTCACACCCCACCTTATATAGCTTTAACATATGGAGGAAATCCTTTGGTCCCCCAAAAATTCCCTGTCTTGTTTGTGGAAAAATACAGGTACCCATAATGGAGTTCCATGTCATGTGGTCTGGTCACATGACCCTGCATACCCTGCTGAGTTGAAGCAGCCATTATCCAAGGCTATCTTAAGCAGCAATCAGAGGAGAGGCAAACACAAGGAATTTGCCTGGAGGAAGTTCCCACAGAGTTTATTGCCTTTCAGATTTCTGTTCCCAGTAAATACAACATGTGAAGAGGCTTTTAGAAGAAGACAATATGAATAGTGAGCAAATGTTGTGACCTGCACAGGGCGTGCCATGTTTGTCTTTCTCCCAGAGGACAGAAGTGACTTTGTCTGTATGAAGTGCAAGCTGGTCTCCATATTGGAGGAGAAGGCTAAAGGACTAGAAACCCAAGTATCAACCCTGTATTGCATCAGAGAAAATGAAGACTTTCTTCATTTGGTTCTGCAGGCACAGCATGCTGAAGAATCAGAGGGGGCAGCGCAGAAGTGGAAAGAAAATTGGCAGCATGTGACCTCCAGAAGAAGAAAGAGGAGAACCCATGTACCCCTAGTCCACATAGAGGTCAGAAACCGTGTTCAGGTTCTCTGGACAGGTACTGTGGTGTAGAATGGTTTGTGTAGTAGAAAGAGAGCTTGAAACAAGACCCTGCACTAGAGGCCCAGTATGAGGCCTTCAGTCTGAGCAAGAGTTGTAGCTAGAAACAAGCACGGCTCACAGGTGCAGCATAACTCAGCCAGCCTCTCAGACAGACTGTGTGTGTGTGGAAAAGTACAGCCACTGGCAGGAAAAGAGCTGAGGCTGGAAAATAAACACATTTACGATAGAATCATAATCTCCTGTACCTAGCACTAGGAGCACCTGGCACATGAATCACTAAGACATCCTGACACCAGAGAAATAACCAGAACCTTCTGACCTCCGAGCTGTCATGACACAATGAACAGAGATGTTTTGATTATACTACCTGATACATGGAAATGGGTAGGTTTGGGTGACATTAGAGCGTGGTACATGACGTCAAAGCAGAACCTAAACCCCAACTAAATCATCCCAGCTAAGGACTTTGTCAAGCCTGACCTTAAAAACCTCTAAGGAATGAGATTCCACCACCTCTCCAGGTAACATTCCAGTGCTTCACCACCCTCCTAGTGAAAACGTTTTTCCTAATATCCAACCTAAACCTCCCCCACTGCAACTTGAGACCATTGCTCCTTGTTCTGTCATCTGCTACCACTGAGAACAGCCGAGCTCCATCCTCTTTGGAACCCCCTTTCAGGTAGTTGCAGTTGTGCCAGAACTGACCAAATGGTGAACAATTGCTACGGCTGACTGCCTGGCTACGCATTGAAGAGAGAAAGTAATTAGCCTTTGGAACTGTTTACCAAGGGTCTTAGAGGATAACTGTCTGCAAATCCTGGCCAACCTGAGAGTCCACAGGGACTGTTCAGGGGAATCATAAAGGTCACTGTACAGCATGCCAAGTGTCGTGAGATTCATACACTGATTCTTAGGGCTCTCCCTTCCTGTTGCAGTAAGGAGATTTCCTCTCTCTGCTGAGCGGGATTTCGGAGAGTCACCTGTTTCTGCATTAAAGTTAGTACTGAGGGCTCAGGAAGGGTTCCAGGGTACAAGTCCAGAACCATTTGGGCAGCAATTCACCAGCACGGCGACTTGAACTGTTTAGTATTGTCAGAAACACCAAGGGATTTAGCTGGCAAAATTGGAACTATACGTGTATTGTAAATAGTTTAGATAAATATTTGTTTTTAAGATCAGTTCCTTGTCTCTTACTGTGTCCTTCTGTCTGTCTCAGTACCTTCCTTTTTTGGGCAATGTGGTTTTTCCTCTGATTCACTCAAGTTTTCCAATTCAGCAACTTTGCTTCCCTGTTAAGAAGTGCAGCCAAGCCTCTGCAGTGTGCATCTGAGTTACCAGAGGGTTCAAAACAAGAATGGGTCACACACTGGTCAGATTCTGCTCTCACATTCTGCTTTCACTGGGTCACAAGAGATTGACTTTGGTCTCCCTGAGAGCCAAATCAGGGCCCACATGTTTTGAAATCCCCAACTTTCATGCTTGGACTCCGAACACCACATAACCCGGGGCTTTCCTTCAGATTCTTTCAGCAGCCTAACAGAATAATGATCTCTGGAGCAGGACCCAAAGCCGTGATTTTCACAGTTCGGAGCTGAAAGTTAAACACTAAGGGTGAATCTTGTCCCGCTGATTTCAATGGCAAATCTCCCAATGGGACCAGGATTTCAATCTAAATCCACGTGTAGGGATCTAAATAAATGGCCTGATTATCACCAGCCATGAGCCTCCTGGGACTTCAACTGGAGTTGTCCTGTGGCTTCTAAGGATGGGTGAGCTCGTTTGGACCAAAGAACTGACAGGACAGTTGCCGAAATCTCAAACTGATAGGCTTAAAGGTTTAAAACAAAACAATTTTTTACACAGAGGTGAGAAGAGTATGCTTTCTGTGTGCCCCTGCACCTCTTGGTTCTGGAGAGGAGGAGAAACACCAAAAGGTAGTGAAAAGAAAAGTATATTTCTGGCTTAGAGGAAACCATGCGGTATTAGACATCTCATTGTGGGAGGTCCAGGAATGCACAGTGTGTGTGTTTGGAGCATGGGGCATGTTATGGAGTATCGAGATTCCAGTGGCACAGATTCCTGTAACTGGTGAAATAGGGAATGGACATCCTGCATAATGCACAAACCAAAGATGTGTAATGAGGCTTCCTGGGGCAGGTGGGTGTCTCTGACTGTAACGGAATGTGGACACACTGTAGCAGATTGCCTCCTGTCACTCCTGCTTCTTAGCTAGGGGGAGATCATTGATCGTATGTGAGATTTCTCACCTGTGAGACACAGAGTGGCAATGCCAGGGCACCTGTACTGCTGCTGAGGGTGCACCCATACACACAGTGTGCGGCTTCAGGGGCTGCTACACAGAAATAACTCACAAGCTGAGAAGTATGAACATTGTATTATGAGATTGGGACACTCTGGGATATGTTAGGGTCTAGATAAATACAGGTGCCATGTTCAGGAGTCACTGGTAGAGGCCTGAAACAATGAGCCACTGTGACATAGACATTAAACCCAGGATGCTCTGGGATCTTTTGCTAGCCAGCTCTGTTAACCATTAAAGACATGGGTTGTATGAGATTTTATGGGGTCAGGTCATTATTTTTCTCACGTAAAATGTTCAGCCATGCAGTGCCTCACAGCATACCTCTGCCCCGAGAAATACACACCTAGCGTAACATTTTTAAGACACCACTGTCACATGAGACTTTCTCTTCATAGGGTTAAATTCAGCACTGTCATGAATAGAAAAAAAATGTCTTCAGGAAGCTCAGGCATGAACTTGCAGGCAAAATGCCTCCAGCTCACTCCTGGTGACATGTTGGTAGATTCCAAGATCAGAAGGAACCATGGTGAGCATTGTTGTTATTGTGATGTTATAGTAATGGTTGTTGCAATAATACTATAGTAATGTTATAGGTTATAATTTCATGTATATAGTTATGAGGCCGAAAATGTATGCTCATTGCTTAAAATAAGCCTAGGCAAAAACTTTCTAAGTGCAGAGGGGAAGTTCACACTTCATCAAGTTGGCATGTATGGGAAGAACCCAGCCCAGCCTCACAGGAACAAAGGACAATGGCCTAGGCAGCAACAAAAGGATCTGTTAGGGCTGGTCTACACTGGGGGGAGGGGATGGATCTAAGATATGAAACTTCTGCTATGAGAACAACATAGCTGAAGTCAACGTATCTTAGTTCGTTTTACCTCAGGTCCTCACGGCGTGGGATCGACGGCCGCGGCTCCCCCGTCGACTCCGCTTCCGCCTCTCGCTCTGGTGGAGTTCCGGAGTCGACAGGAGCACGTTCAGGGATCGATTTATCGCATCTAAATGAGACGCGATAAATCGATCCCCGATAGATCGATTACTACCTGCCGATCCGGCGGGTAGTGAAGACATACCCTTAGACTCTCGAGTGAGTCACCCCCCCTTCATTTGGTCAGTTTGGAACTGCGATGAGGTAATGCTCACCTAATTCTGAAGGGGTTGGGGGGGCAAAGCCAAGAGGGAAGAAAGATCATGATAAAAGGGAGAGACGTTTGCCATGCTCTTCCTCTCTCTTCCGCTTCCATCTACAGACATCACCACTAAGCGACTGAACCGCTGATCATAGGGAAGAGCCTGGCTGAATTGCGGCCAGCCTGTCGTGTGAAGCATCTAAGTTTGTAAGGGCATTGAAAGTGTTAAAATCAGATTTTGCTTTTATTTCATTTAGCCAAATCTGAGTTCTTGTGCTTTGACTTATAATTACTTTAAAATCTATCTTTATAGTTACTAAATGTGTTTGCTTATACTACCTGAAGCAGTGAGTTTGGTTTAAAGCATGTCAGATACTCCCCTGGGGATAACAAGCCTCGTGCATATAAATTTATTTGTTAAATTGACGAACTCATATAAGCCTACAGTGTTCAGCGGGCATAACTGGACACTGCAAGATGGAGGTTCCTAGGGTTGTGTCTGGGACTGGAGATATTGGCTAGTGTCATTCAATTGCACAATCCAAGGAGCAGCTTACATGCCAGCGGCTGTGTGTGAACAGCCCAGGAGTGGGGGTTCTCACAGCAGTGCAGGGTAAGGCTGGCTCCCAGAGTCAAGGATTGGAGTGACCTAGCAGATCACCGGTCCAGATAACACCAGAGGGGGAACGTTACAGGCATTAGAGGGTAACAAGCAGGGCAATTGTCTGGGGCCCCACCACACAGGGAGAATCACAAAACTAAATTATATCATATCTGCATAGTCACGTGGGTAAATGTAGTGCAAGTATTACAGTAATTTAATCTCTAAAAGTGGAAATAAATCACATTAACACAGAGGTTTTCAATCTGTGTGGTGCACCTTCCTAGGGGGCATGGAGGAATGTTTGGGGGGCAGTGAGTGGCAAAGCCTGGGGCCTTGGGCTTCAGCCCCAGGCAATGGGCCTCAGACTTCAACCCTGGGCGGGGGGGCTACTCCTCAGTTTCTCTCCTGGGCCCCAGTGAGTTTCTACCAGCCTTGATTACCACAGAGTCAAGGCCACCATCCTTGATTATTTGTATATCATGAAAAGACACTTTGGTGTTGCTTTCATGAAGAGAAATATCTACCAGAGAACTGACACGAGGTGGTAGCCCAGGGGCTCTGGGAACACTGCTGGCGGTAGCTAAAACCTGAGTTCGGTACCTGCCGCCACTGTGGCTGACACCTCTGGGGACCCCGCCCCCTGTGGGGGCTGACAGGTCTCGGGCCCTCACCAGCTGACAGCTCTGGTTCTGTCACCCCAGGGCTCAAGCATAAAATGTCAAGGATGTCTCATAAAGTCACAGATTCTGTGATCTCTGTGACATAATCTTATCCTTAGCCATGCCTATGAACAACTTCCTGCGGTGACTGGGGAAGTGGTGGAACCCCAGCGACTGAGGCAGGGGCCACACTTTGAGCGCAGGGGAGAACAACTCCGCTGTCTGAAGCTAGTCAGCGACAGTTGTGCTTCCTGCCCAGAGTGTCAGCGGGCAGTTGTTATGTGCTGAAGGCTGGAATGTTGTTGCCTTGGTAATGCTGTTCACGTTGCTCAGTGCTCCTGTCCTTGGAGCTCCAATGTTATCGTTATTAGCAGACAAGGCAGCCTGCTCATTCAGCAGACCTCAAAGTTACTCATAAAGAAAGACCACAGGCATGGTTGGGTGACAAAGGCACTCAGCCAGGTGTGTTGCCCTCAAGGCATAGCCATCGCACCTGCCCTCCATGCTTACAGGTATGCTAACACATAAGTGCCGAAAGCTTATGCTCTAATAAATTTGTTAGTCTCTAAGGTGCCACAAGTACTCCTGTTCTTCTTTTTGCGGATACAGACTAACACGGCTGTTACTCTGAAACTTGACATAAGTGCCGAGTGGCTCAGTCAGCAGCAGGAGTCTCTGCTGTCCCCTAGGCCACGCAAAGGGTTAAGATGAGGTACCCCAACATTTATAGACTGAAATAAACAACTGGGATAAACAACGTACATATCACTTTTTCTGTTTCATTAAATCTGTTTGTTACTTCCTCTTGTACCTCATATCTTAGACAAAACTGCCCTATTCATTATTTTGTCAAGCCATCTTATCTTGTACTAGGTTCGGATGTATCCGCACTAACAGGAATATATTTATGTAAATATCTAATGCCTAGTACACCAGCCAACTTTGCCAAGTTCATGTATTGGACAGTGAACTTGTGGGCATCTGCTTTAATACCTGGCCTAACTTTGGATCACAACCTCTTGTTCAGGCCTCAGCTCTTGCAGCAGGCCCAGTGCTCTAGGCTCTCTCTCTCTCGCTACTACACTGTGCAGTCCTAGGGGAATACCTAAAACCCCCCTCAGCCTGCTCCCCCATGTTGATAACCTATTTGAAGCAATAGGCATAGACTTTGTGGGGCTCCTAGAGAAGAGTGCTGTGAGCTATTAACATATCACTGTTATCCTTGACTACACGGTGTGTACCCAAAGCCATCCCCTTGCGCTCCACCAATGTACCTACCATTGCAAATTAGCTTATGAAATTCTCCTCCCACTTGGTAATACCCTGAGAAATCCTTACTGATCAATGACCTAACTTCACTTTACAACTAATGAAAGAACTGTGTGATCTACTGAGGGAAAAGACATTCAGAACGTTGATCTACCATCCCCAAACTGTTAGGCTGGTGGATCGATTTCTCAGAACTTTGATGGTGGCATTAAAGAAGTTTGCAGCCTCAGATCCCAGACACTGGGACCAACTCTTCTCCCGCCTCCTTTTTGCTATCAGGGAGGTGCCTCAAGCTATCAAGTTTTCTCCCTTTTAACTGGGTGTCCGGGAAGCAACCTCAAGGATTTCCAGACCTGCTTTGAGAAACATGGCAGAACAAAGACCCCAGGTGATGAACATAGTCGAATACATTCTTCAATTAAGAAATCACCTGAAGACGTTGCAGGTGTTTGCTAGAAGAATTTGCTAAATGAACAACTGGTCCAAGAGAAATCCTATAACACAGGAGTCCAGCTGCGAGTGTTCAAACTGCATGATTGAGAGTTATTGTTACTACCAAGCTTGCAGTTCAAATTACTGGTTTGATGAGAGGGACCGTTTGAGGTAGTGAGGCATGTCGGCCCCATCGACTATGAGATCCAGCACCCCAGAAGAAAAAGGAGACTCAGGTACTGGACTAGATGGACCATTGTCCTGACCCAGTGTGGCCAGTCTTACGTTCTTATCTGTCTTCTGACAGTGGTCAGTTCCAGGTGCTTCAGAGGGAAAGAACAAGTGAATTATCAAGGTATCCATCTCCTGTCATCCAGTCCCAGCATCTGGCAGTCAGAGGAGAGGCTAAGACACTCAGAGCATGAGGTTGTGTCCCTGAACATCTTGGCTAACAGTCATTGATTGACCTATCCTCAATGAACTTATCAAATTATTTTTTGAACCCTGTTACAGTCTTGGCCTTCAACACATCCCCTGGCAAAGAGTTCCACAGGTTGACTGTGCAGTGTGTGAAGAGATATTTCCTTTCATTTGTTTTAAACTTGCTGGCTGTTAAATTCATTGGGTGACCCCTAGTTCTTGTGTTATGTGAAGGAGTAAACAACAGTTCTGTGTTCACTTTCTCCACACCAGTCACAGTTTTATAGAACTATATCATACCCCCTCTCAGTCGTAAGAATGGTGCAACTGTTTCAGATCAAATCTCCATCTAGCCCAGTATGCTGTGTTCCAACAGTGGCCAATGCCAGGTGCTTCAGAGGGAATGAACAGAAGAGGTAATCATCAAGTGATCCATCCCCCGTTGCCCATTCCCACCTTCTGGCAAACAGAGGCTAGGGACACCATCCCTGCCCATCCTGACTAGTAGCTATTGATGGACCTATCCTCAGCAAACTCTTTGGACCTCTCCCATGGAACTCTTTGCCAGAGGATATTGTGAAAGGCCATGACTATAACAGATTGGAAAAAGCACAAGGGCAGTAGGCACCAGAATCCCACTGAATGCTGATGGACACTGGGCACCTAACTCACATCGGTGTCTCTGAACCTCTCCCTCCACCCTCCCTCTCCTAATTACAGCCTGTGCAGTGACTCTACCAGTCCCCAGGCTTCAGGGCACATGCTGATCACTGAAGGGACTCGGGAAGCTGCTCCTGCCCATGGCACGATACTGCACTATGGGGGGGGGGGTTGACTAAGCAGGGGCAATCAGTGCTGCCCTCTGTCAAAGACAGGCTATCAGATGGGAGGGTCTGTTATTCACAAGGATTTGTGAGTGCCTTTCCATGTGCATGTCGTGTTCTCGTGGATTCAGCGCAGGGCTTGTCAGCCGGGAGGGGAGGAGGAGATGCTCAGATTCTATGGCGATGGGCAGCGGCACAGAAACGCTGATAGACAAGTGAGTCCATCTATGTCATGGCTCTTCATTTTCTCTTCGGGGTTTCAGTAGTGCTGGGCCACTCTAACAAGTCTGCAAGACTCAGTTTGCCCTGACAATTTGAGCCCCTGGTATCAGAGAATTATTTCTTCACTCCTCTGGGAGGCTCTTAGGCTGAAGTTCTCGAGGGTCTATTTTCTGCTGTTCCTGCTGGTCAAGAGGCCAAGGGAATTGCTGGGGAGTCCAGGCTAATCTGATAGTCTACAGGGGCTTTACAGGGAATCATAAAGGTTGCTGTTCAACACAGCGAGCATCAGGCATGTGGAATTCATGCACTGCTTCTCAGGGATCTGCCTTTTTGTCACAGTATGGAGATTTCCTTTTTCTGCTGAGCGGGATTTTGGTGAGTTGCCTGTTTTAGCAATAAAATTAGTGCTCAGGGCTCAGGAAGGTTTCCAGGGTTCAAGTCAAGAACCATCTGGGCTGGAATTCACCAGCACAGTGACTTGAACGGTTTAGTATTATCAGAAACACCAAGGGATTTACCTGGTAAAATTGGAACTACAGATGTATGTTTTTGAAGCTTTTTTGTTGCAAAATTGCTACCCGCAGGTCTGTCATTGAATGACCAGACAGGTTAAAGTGTTCTCCTACTGGTTTTTGAATGTTATGATTCCTGATGTCAGATTTGTGTCCATTACTTCTTTTGCCTAGAGACTGTCCAGTTTGGCCAATGTACATGTCAGAGACTGTCCAGTTTGGCCAATGTACATTTCTGGCACATGATGGCATATATCACATTGGTAGATGTGCAGGTGAAGGAGCCCCTGATGGCATGGCTGGTGTGATTAGGTCCTATGATGATATCACTTGAATATATATGTGGGCAGAGTTGGCATTGGGCTTTGTTGCAAGGATAGGTTCCTGGGTCAGTGTTTTTGTTCAGTGATGTGTGGTTGCCGGTGAGTATTTGCTTCAGGTTGGGGGCTTGTCTGTAAGCGAGGACAGGTCTGTCTCCCAAGTGAGACTCCAGCGAGAAACTGCTGAGCTTGAATTAATATGCAAATTAGATACAATCAACTTAGGCTTAAATAGAGACTGGGAATGGCTGAGCCATTACAAATATTGAATCTATCTCCCCATGTAAGTATTCTCACACATATTATCAAACTGTCTGTACTAGGCTAGCTTGATTATCACTTCAAAAGTTTTTTTTTCCGTCCTACTTAATTGGCATCTCACAGTTGGTAAGACAACTCCCACCTTTTCATGCTCTCTGTATGTGTATATATATCTCCTCAATATATGTTCCATTCGATGCATCCGAAGAAGTGGGCTGTAGCCCACAAAAGCTTACACTCAAATACATTTGTTAGTCTCTAAGGTGCCACAAGTACTTCTGTTTTTTTTTTTAAAGTTTTGTGTCATTTTGAGGAAGAGTTACTCACACTGGCTCCTTTTAGTCCCCACATCCTCTCTCCCTCCCACCGGGTCTGTCCCTCTCTCCTTCCCTGCACAGCCTGAGCTGCTGCTGGGGTTCCCTTTGTCCCCAGAAAGGCAGTTCAGGCTGATCTCCCCCTTTTCCCGGTGCAGACAGACACTGAGTTCAACCTAGTCTGAGGAAGTATTTCTATGATCTCTCACTGTGAGATCTGGCTCCTGGTTTTGGTCCTGGGTGAGAGGTATCACTGTGTGGCAGGGCTGGAAGTTGTGGGGTGTGGGGGATCTACAGGGACAGGCAGGCAGTGCTGGTGGATGTGGGGCAGGCGGGGGCTATACACAGACAGGTGAGCAGTGCTGGGAGTTGTGGGGGCAAGGAGGGAGGTGTACACAGAAAAGCACTTGGACTAGATGACCTCCTGAGGTCCCTTCCAACCCTGATATTCTAAGCAGACAGTGCTGTGGGTTATGGGAATGACAGGGAGGTGTAAACAGACAGGCAGGCAGCACTGAATGTGGTGGGGGCAGGGAGCCGGGTATACACTTACAGGCACTGCTGAAATTAAATTTCTCTTTTAATTGTTGGTTCAAGGCCAGCGCTGGGATCTTTCCTGACTCCCAGTGTATTTGGGCAGGTCTCAGTGTCTCTTTGCCCTGGCAAGCCACAGAACTGCAGTCACAACCTTTACTCAATTTTGTTTCCAACTGTTGTTATGTAAATTCAGGCATTTCATCAGCGGAAGATCCATTTCTCTTTGTGTGACACTGTAACCCATATTCCTCATAGTGATAGTGGTATGATATCATGATAACATAATTATGATATTTTTACACAATATGTGTCTCAAAAGATGTCTTTGGGAAAGTTATGATTTTCTGAATATGATTATCCTATTTGTATGCATGTATCATTTTTGTATCTGAAGTTATGAATACTGACTATGTATCTGTATTTCCAATATAGTTACACCTGCGTAACACCGACTAGGCAAGATGCTATCATTCTCGATAGCTGGTTGGGAAGTGCTTATTCAGGGCAATGAGCCATTAGGGAAAACAATAGGCCTCACGATAAACCTATCTCCTACCTGGTGAGGATTCCTGAGACTGCTCCAGACAGCCTGTACGTAATGGATGCTATGACTCTACAAGGGCATATGACCAGGCCACATAACTCTTGACTCCATTTTGGGGAATCTGTACTTTTCTCACAAACTAGACTGGGAACCAAGTTTTGAAACAAAGGGTTCCTGCCATATGCTAAAGTTATATAAGGCAGGGAGGGACATCATCAGTGGTTCTTCATTCCCCACACAAGAGGACTCTTGGAAACATCTGATGAAAAAAATGTGAACTGGGGGAAATGCTGGGCCCAGGCTAAAGAGATTTCTAGCCTGTATATGGAAACCTGAGAAACCCAAGCTTCAAAGCAGATGCAGATTGTGTCTTGAGAATCTGCCAGACAGCTTGTAGCATCAATCAGGGTGAGAAACTGCTAATTCATAGTTACACTTAGTTTGCGCTTTTGTTTGCTAGGTAATCTGCTTTGATCTGTTTGCTATCCCTTATAATCACTTAAAATCTATCTGTTGTAGTTAATAAAGTTGTTTTATGTTTTAATCTAAACCCAGGGTGCCTTTAAGTGATGTGTCTGAGGGAAAAACATCTCAGCTTGGTTACTACAAGTGTGCATTGTCCTCCCCACATTGAGGGAGTGGCGAACCGGGTAACAAATTCATACTGGTTAGAGTTTGGACCAGAGTAGGACGGTAGAGCTCTGAGGTCCTTGGCTAGGAGCTGGTGGTTAGTTTTCTTGTAGCCTCTTTATTGTTGTTTCAGGCAGTTGCTGGTCAGAGAGCCTTCATGTAACTGCAGTTGGGAGTCACCCTGCCTGTGTGAATGCTGGTGGAGGTGTAGGATCAGGCACGGGTCTGCAGCTTGTCACAGCATCACATTGAGAGAGAGCACCCAGGCTGGTGAGTCAGAGGGCTCAGTGTTACCCCAGTTCCAGGTATCACCCTGGGGAGAACCTGTCACACTTTGCTCCTCAGCTGCTTCAATCTCCCAAAATACTCTGACCCCCGTCCATACTTTCCTTCCCCATCCCAGGCTGCTCTGATTCCAACAGCACCCTGTGTCTTCTCCATGCTCACCAGTCACCCCTGGCTCCCACAACCTCATAGACTCTCCATGCTCCCCAAAATTCTTCCTCTGGAGGGGGTGAGGTGCCTCACATTACATCTGCTCCCTTGGCTGGGGGGTAATCAGTGACTGTCTCACTGATGATAAATCTCACCAATAAGTGGCATATGCCAAGGCAGTAATGCAACTTCTCTTGTTACACCCATACAAACCACATGGTGCTTCAGGGACTGCTATACAGGGACAACTCACTAGCTGAGAAGTTTGCACATTATATAATAAGAGTGGGCAACTCTGGGACATGTAAGGTCCCAGATAGATACAGCTGCCATGTGCAGGAACCACTGGTAGCTGATTTAAATGGTGAGCCACTGGGACACAGATGTTAAACCCAGGATGCTCTGGGACCATTTGCTAGCCAGCTCTACTAGCCATTAATAGCAAGTGTCATTCTCTATCAGACTTTCAATTTTTGGTGAGAAACTGACAATGCCAATTGTGGGGATGATCTTGTGACTGGACACCTGTCTATTAAAAAGTGGCCTAAGACTCACAAATTCTTCACGTAGAGCATATTGTCTGGACCTTTCATGCATGTTATGAGTTGCTGATATATAAAGACTCAGGGAAGAATTCTCTCTGCAATGAGATACTCATTACTCATTAAGTGAGTGCTGTAAAGCACAATCAAACCTTTCCTGAGGTCTCGTGGTACGCAAATTAGCTGCACAAAAGGAGAATTGATACCTAGACTCGCATTTTTGGGCAATGTAGCTCTAGGTCAGCTGGTTTGGGCTTGGGGGGTTGTAAGGTAAAAAGCTCAGGAGCTGAGGGAGGGGCAGGGAAGCCACGAGACAGAGGCCCAGAAATGCCTCACATTACACCTGCTCCCTTGGCTGGGGGGTAATCAGTGACTGTGACTCACCAGTGATAAATCCCACATAAGTGGCATATGCCAAGGCACTTGTGCTATTTGTCTTGTTACATGCACACACACCACATGGTGCTACAGGGACGGTTACACAGGAACAACTCACTAGCTGAGAAGTATGCACATTGTATAATGAGAGCTGAGCAACTCGGGGACATGTGAGGGCCTAGATAAATACAGCTGACACCTGCAGGAACCACTGGTAGCTGCCTGAAACAGTGGGCCACTGGGAAACAGACTTAAATCCAGGATGCTCTGGGACCATTTACTAGTGAGGTCTGTAAGCCATTAGTGGCAAGGGTTTTACAAGATATCATGGGCTGAAGTCATTATTTTTCTCACCTAAAACGTTCATACGTGCAGTGGGTCACAGGATTCCTCAGCCTCGTGAAATACTCACCTAGTGTAACATGTCAAAGGGGCAGCACTCACATGAGAATTTCTCCCCAGAGGGCTAAATTCAACAGTCATGAATAGAAAAAATGCCTTCACTAAGCTCAGGTAAGAGTTTGCAGGCAAAATGCCGCCAGCTGACTCCTGGGGACATGTTCGTAGATTCCAAAGCCAGAAGGGACCAATGTGATCATCTAGTCTGTATAACACAGACCGGAGAATTTCTGCAACATTTTTCCTAGAGCAGATCTTTAAGAGAAACATCCAACCTTGATTTAAAAATTCACAGTGATGAAGAATCCGCCAAGACCCTTGGTAAATTGTTCCAGTGGCTAATTACTCTCACCCTTTAAAAAATGTACACCTTATTTCCAGTCAGAATTTCTTTACCTTCATCTTCCAGCCACTGGATCCTGTTACACCTCCGTACACTAGGCTAAAAAGGTCTATTATTAAATATTGGTTCTCTGTGTAGGTACTTACAGTCTGTTATGAAGTGAACTTAACCATCTTTGTTAAACTAAATAGATTGAGGGTGAAACATTAACTGACTGATCTCATGGCATTGTATTATCTGTATGATTCCCCATCCCACTCCTCCTGGATCCCAGTGATTTGCTTAGTTTCTGTCCGTGCTTGCACTGTGAGCAGGGTTTCACAGAGATGTGTATCATGATGCCCAGATCCCAGTCCTGAGTTCATACAGTTCAATTAGAACCCCGTAAGCTGTTTGAGGAGTTCAAGGTTTTCCCTCCACTTATTGACAACGAAATTCACCTGCCATCATGCTGCCCATTCACCTGGCACGGCTAGCTCCCCATCAAGACTTTTCTGGATTTGACTATGACCTAAATAATCTTGAGCCATCTGCAAATATTGCCACCTCACTGCTCACCTCCCTTTCTAGATTGGTAATAACTATAAAATAGTTACCATAGTATTTGTTATAAAGTGTGTGACCTCTTCATTGTGCTTATCTCCCTTCACAGGCACCGAGAGCATTTCTGAGCCCTATCAACGCATCAACCACCTCATGGCAGCTTTCAACCTCACCCTCTCTGACCCTTCAACATTTATTCTAACAGGCATCCCTGGCCTGGAAGCCGCTCACATCTGGATTTCCATCCCTTTCTGTATGTTCTACTTTATCAGCCTGTTGGGAAATTTCATGGTTTTGTTCGTTGTAAGCAAAGAGCAAAACCTGCACAAGCCGATGTACCTGCTGCTCTGCATGCTGGCGCTTACAGACATTGGCATGTCTACCTCTGTAGTGCCGAAGGCACTGTGTATATTTTGGTTCCATTTGAAAGATATTACTGTGGGTGGCTGCCTCACCCAGTCGTTCTTCCTTCACACACTTTCTGCTATGCAGTCAGCCGTCCTTGTGACAATGGCCTTCGATCGCTATGTTGCCATATGTAACCCTCTGAGATACGCCACCGTCCTCACCAATGCACGGATAGCTAAGCTAGGGTTCATGGGTTTGACAAGAGCTGTTCTCATCATGCTGCCTGGGCCCCTGCTCCTGAGAAGGCTGCCATTCTGTGCCAACCGCATTATTCCCCATACATACTGTGAACACATAGCTGTGGCGAAGATATCATGTGGGGATATCACAATTAACAGGATATATGGCTTGGTGTTAGGATTTGTAGTCATTGGGTTAGACCTGATGCTCATTGTCCTGTCCTACAGTCTGATCATCAGGGTCGTCCTCAGAATCTCCTCCAAGAAAGCCCACCAGAAAGCCCTTAACACCTGCACAGCCCACATCTGTGTGATGCTGATTTCTTATACTTCCATCCTCTTCACCGCTCTGACACACCGATTTGGTCAGGGCATCGCTCCCCATGTTCACATCACCTTGGCCAACCTCTATTTCCTCCTTCCCCCCATGCTCAATCCTATCATTTATGGAGTCAAAAACAAACAGCTTTGTGATATAGTGGGCAAATACATCTGGGTGATCATCTGGGGCCACTGACTTTAAACCTGTGTGACAAAAGGGGGAAAGGATATCTCGTCATTAATCAAGAGTGTCCTGTACCAGTTTGCTGCTTTCTTACAGACAGTTTTCTAGTAGTTTGAGAGACCCTGCATTCATCAAAAATGGAGTAAGGGACTGGAAAAATATTGGAAAAAAGATTCAGAAACATATACAATCTGCCATAGACAAGCAGTGTTCTGAAAGGTGGCATTTTTTCAAACAGTCAAAAGAAGTGGGCTATAGAGTGGCGCAGTTGTCAAATTCTCAGAAGATGGCATTACTTGCAAACAAAGACTATGCTGCAAGAATCACCAAGGTACTGCTTTTCCTGGCTAACAAGGAATTGCACTGCGGGGGCAGGATGAGAGAGAAGAATCAGCAAATGTAGAAACTTCTTGGAATTTGCAATTTGTTTTCACAGTATGATGAAGCATTCGCCAAACAAACAATAAAAACCAACAAAAAACAAACAAAAAAACCCTGAGTGGTTCTTTCAATCTCACAAGCCACTCAACTCAAAACGAGCTTTTACAAATGGCTGCTGATATTGTGAAACGCACAGTCATTCTGAAACTTTGGGAGTATGGGTTTTCTACTGTTATTGTTGACGAAGCATGCGGTTTTAAACCAGAAGAAATGACAGTTTGTGTGAGAAACACAGAAAATCTGGAACTAAAGAACGATTTCTAGGATGTGTTGATTACTATGAGAGAGGGGATGCTGACACCATCTGTCACAACATTAAGCAGTTCTTACAACCTCGCAGCTAATTGGGATGGTTTTTGGGAGGAATCCCAAAAGTTCTGTGAGCTGCATGTCCCTGTTAGCCTGGCAGAGAGGAAAAGTATGCTCAGAAATGACCTGTGGAAAAAAAACACCTTCCTTGGTGTTGGGATGATGCCAAATTGGTGTGGCCGTGATGAATGAATGCTGTGAGCACAACTTGACATGACTCAAACATGGCTGAAGAACTGCAGAGGATCCTGGGAGCAGGGTCCCCTTTAAGCAGAAGCCGACTTGATAAAGGCCTGGAAAAGCCTGCGTCTGCAATCGATATTGGACCTATTGGTCAGTAAAAATGGGCCCATGCAAAGGTAATTATCCCATGCATAAAGTTCCAGCATGGAGCACAGGCCGACCTGGTTATAATGACCCTACAGCAAGGACACCACGCAGAGAGCCAGAGTGAATGATTGACAAGTGAGTAAACGTGGCGTGGTCTTTGTTCGGCACCCCGCCCCCCCCCCCAGCCCCTTCCAAAATATTAATCAGCTAAAATTAATAACCACATGTCCACTGGGCATGCTTTTGAGACATGTGACTCCTTTGAAGGGAAAAAATTATAAGAATCAAGCAAAGTAAATTACTGTCTGAGAAGAGACAAGAGAAAAGGGAGAGGGGATTCCTTAATTGATGCTTGAAGATGCTGCTAGACAGAGTAGCCAAAACTCTGCTCCTTGGGCTCGAGTAGGACTGTGACCAGAGAGGTTTCCAGCCAACTAAGGCCTTGTCTTGAGGAAATCCTAGACAGACCAGAGGGCTGAGACCAGACCTGGAGGGAAGAAGTCATCCATAGACTTGGTAACCACCTTCTCTGTTTGCCAAGCAGGAACTGTGTGAGGTTAGCACAGGGTCAGGTTGTGTATGTTTGTGAAAGAGAGGCTCACTAAGAGGAAAGTATAGCTCTTACTGTATAGTTCTTTAATGTCTAACATAGGAGTTATGTGCTAAATGTAACCTTTTACCACTTGTGTAATTCCTTCTCAAATAAACTGCTGTGTATACAGGTTAACTACTGTGGACCTCTTTCATTGATATGACTAACCTGCTCCACTGGGAGCCATTAAAAGATCCATTCGGGATAGTAGCCCCTGGGCCCAACACTCAGAGAATGAGAATATCAGCCAGATAAAAATGAGAGTGTCAGGATTCCCTCCCCACTTTGAACTCTGGGGTACAGATATGGGGATCCTCATGAAAGACCCCCTAAACTTATTTCTACCAGCTTAGGTTAAAACTTCCCCAAGGCACAAATCCTTTCCTTCTCCTTGGATGATATTGCTGCCACTACCAAGTGATTTAGACAAAAATCCAGGAAAAAGGGCCACTGGGAGTCCCTGATTCCCCAAAATATTCCCCGAAGCCCCTTCACCCCCTTTCCTGAGGAGCCTTGAGAGTAATATACCAACCAATTGGCTACAAAGTGAGCACAGACCAAACCTCTGGGTTGTTAGGACACTGAAAATCAATCAGGTTCTTAAAAGAATAATTTTATTTTTTAAAAAAGTAAAAGAATCACACCTGCAAAATCAGGTTGGAAGGTAACTTTACAGGGTAAATACAAAGATTTAAAACACAGAGGATTCCCCTCTAGGCTCAGCTTCAAAGTTACAAAAAACAGGAATAAACCTCCCTCTTAGGATAGGGAAAATTAACAAGCTAAAACAAAAGATAATCTAACACATTTCCTTGCCTTTACTTACAATTTCTGTAATTTTAGATATATCATTTCAGGAGATGGTTTACCTGCTTGGTCTCTCTCTCTCTCTGTCCAGAGAGGGAACAACCAAAGAGAGCACAAACAACCCCCTCCCCCATATTTGAAAGTATCTTCTTTCCTTATTGGTCCTTTTGGTCAGGTGCCAAGCAGGTTATTTGAGCTTCTTAACCCCTTTCAGATAAAGTGATTCTGTAACTCTGGCCAGGAAGGATTTTATGTTACTGCACACATAAAGGTTGTTACCCTTCCTTTATACTTATGACAGAGTGGTACAGAAAAATGAGGCAGACAGCTGTTTTTTCCTTTATTGGACAAATTGTTAGGTGAATGTAATCACAGATTTTCATCCCAGTCAATAGATTCATAGATTCATAGAATCTAGGACTGAAAGGGACCTCGAGAGGTCATCAAATCCTGTCCCCTCCCTCATGGCAGGATCAAATACTGTTTAGACCATCCCTGATAGACATTTATCTAACCTACCCTTAAATATCTCCAGAGATGGAGATTCCACAACCTCCCTAGGCAATTTATTCCAGTGTTTAACCACCCTGACAGTTAGGAACTTTTTCCCTAATGTCCAACCTAGACCTCCCTTGCTGCAGTTTAAGCCCATTGCTTCTTGTTCTATCCTTAGAGACTAAGATGAACAAGTTTTCTCCCTCCTCCTTATGACACCCTTTTAGATACCTGAATACTGCTATCATGTCCCCTCTCAGTCTTCTCTTTTCCAAACTAAACAAACCCAGTTCTTTCAGCCTTCCTTCATAGGTCATGTTCTCTAGATCTTTAATCATGCTTGTTGCTCTTCTCTGGACCCTCTCCAATTTCTCCACATCTTTCTTGAAATGCGGTGCCCAGAACTGGACACAATACTCCAGCTGAGGCCTAACCAGAGCAGAGTAGAGCGAAAGAATGACTTCTCGTGTCTTGCTCACAACACACCTGTTAATACATCCCAGAATCACATTTGCTTTTTTTGCAACAGCATCACACTGTGACTCATATTTAGCTTATGGTCCATTATAACCCCTAGATCCCTTTCTGCTGAACTCCTTCCTAGACAGTCTCTTACCATTCTATATGTGTGAAACTGATTGTTCCTTCCTAAGTGGAGCACTTTACATAAGAACATAAGAAAGGCTGTACCGGGTCAGACCAAAGGTCCATCTATCCCAGTATCCTGTCTACCGACAGTGGCCAATGCCAGGTGCCCCAGAGGGAGTGAACCTAACAGGAAATGATCAAGTGATCTCTCTCCTGCCATCCATCTCCATCCTCTGACAGACAGAGGCTAGGGACACTATTCCTTACCCATCCTGGCTAATAGCCATTAATGGACTTAACCACCATGAATTTATCCAGTTCTCTTTTAAACTCTGTTATAGTCCTAGCCTTCACAATCTTCTCAGGTAAGGAGTTCCACAAGTTGACTGTGCGCTGCGTGAAGAAGAACTTCCTTGTATTTGTTTTAAACCTGCTGCCTATTAATTTCATTTGATGACCCCTAGTTCTTGTATTATGGGAATAAGTAAATAACTTTTCCTTATCCACTTTCTCCACATCACTCATGATTTTATATACCTTTATCATATCCCCCCTTAGTCTCCTCTTTTCCAAGCTGAAGAGTCCTAGCCTCTTTAATCTCTCCTCATATGGGACCCGTTCCAAACTCCTAATCATTTTAGTTGCCCTTTTCTGAACCCTTTCTACTGCCAGTATATCTTTTTTGAGCTGAGGAGACCACATCTGTATGCAGTATTCGAGATGAGGGCGTACCATCGATTTATATAAGGGCAATAATATATTCTCAGTCTTATATAATATATTCTCTATCCCCTTTTAATGATTCCTAATATCCTGTTTGCTTTTTTGACCGCCTCTGCACACTGCGTGGACATTTTCAGAGAACTATCCACGATGACTCCAAGATCTTTTTCCTGACTTGTTGTAGCTAAATTAGCCTCCATCATATTGTATGTATAGTTGGGGTTATTTTTTCCAATGTGCATTACTTTACATTTATCCACATTAAATTTCATTTGCCATTTTGTTGCCCAATCACTTAGTTTTGTGAGATCTTTTTGAAGTTCTTCACAGTCTGCTTTGGACTTAACTATCTTGAGCAGTTTAGTATCATCTGCAAACTTTGCCACCTCACAGACAATCCAGGAAGTTTTTGGAAAGTGTAGGGGACAATTTCCTGGTGCAAGTGCTGGAGGAACCAACTAGGGGCAGAGCTTTTCTTGACCTGCTGCTCACAAATAGGGAAGAATTAGTAGGGGAAGCAAAAGTGGATGGGAACCTGGGAGGCAGTGACCATGAGATGGTCGAGTTCAGGATCCTGACACAAGGAAGAAAGGAGAGCAGCAGAATATGGACCCTGGACTTCAGAAAAGCAGACTTTAACTCCCGCAGGGAACAGATGGGCAGGATCCCCTGGGAGAATAACATGAAGGGCAAAGGGGTCCAGGAGAGCTGGCTGTATTTTAAAGAATCCTTATTGCGGCTGCAGGAACAAACCATCCCGATGTGTAGAAAGAATAGTAAATATGGCAGGCGACCAGCTTGGCTAAACAGTGAAATCCTTGCTGATCTTAAACGCAAACAAGAAGCTTACAAGAAGTGGAAGATTGGACAAATGAACAGGGAGGAGTATAAAAATATTGCTCAGGCATGCAGGAATGAAATCAGGAAGGCCAAATCACACTTGAAGTTGCAGTTAGCAAGAGATGTTAAGAGTAACAAGAAGTGTTTCTTCAGGTATGTTAGCAACAAGAAGAAAATCAAGGAAAGTGTGGGCCCCTTACTGAATGAGGTCACCTAGTGACCAACGATGTGGAAAAAGCTAATGTACTCAATGATTTTTTTGCCTCTGTCTTAACGAACAAGGTCAGCTCCCAGATTGCTGCACTGGGCAGTACAGTATGGGGAGAAGGTGACAAGCCCTCTGTGGAGAGAGAAGTGGTTCGGGACTATTTAGAAAAACTGGACGTGCACAAGTCCATGGGGCCGGATGCACTGCATCCGAGGATGCTAAAGGAGTTGGCGGGTGAGATTGCAGAGCCATTAGCCATTATTTTTGAAAACTCATGGCGATCGGGAGAGGTCCCAGATGACTGGAAAAAGGCTAATGTAGTGCTCACATTTAAAAAAGGGAAGAAGGAGGATCCAGGGAACTACAGGCCAGTCAGCCTCACCTCAGTCCCTGGAAAAATCATGGAGCAGGTCCTCAAGGAATCAATTATGAAACATTTAGAGGAGAGGAAAGTGATCAGGAACAGTCAGCATGGATTCACCAAGGGGAAGTCGTGCCTGACTAACCTAATTGCCTTCTATGATGAGATAACTGGCTCTGTGGATGAGGGGAAAGCAGTGGATGTGTTATTTCTTGACTTTAGCAAAGCTTTAGATACGGTCTCCCACAGTATTCTTGCTGCCAAGTTAAAGAAGTATGGGCTGGATGAATGGACTGTAAGGTGGATAGAAAGCTGGCTAGATTGTCAGGCTCAACGGGTAGTGATCAATGGCTCCATGTCTAGTTGGCAGCCGGTTTCAAGCGGAGTGCCCCAAGGGTCGGTCCTGGGGCCGGTTTTGTTTAATATCTTTATTAATGATCTGGAGGATGGTGTGGACTGCACTCTCAGCAAGTTTGCAGATGACACTAAACTAGGAGGTGTGGTAGATACACTAGAGGGTAGGGATCGGATACAGAGGGACCTAGACAAATTAGAGGATTGGGCCAAAAAAAACCTGATGAGGTTCAACAAGGACAAGTGCAGAGTCCTGCACTTAGGACGGAAGAATCCTATGCACTGCTACAGACTAGGGACTGAATGGCTAGGTAGCAGTTCTGCAGAAAAGGACCTAGGGGTCACAGTGGACGAGAAGCTGGATATGAGTCAACAGTGTGCTCTTGTTGCCAAGAAGGCTAACGGCATTTTGGGCTGTATAAGTAGGGGCATTGCCAGCAGATCGAGGAACGTGATTGTTCCCCTTTATTCGACATTGGTGAGGTCTCATCTGGAATACTGTGTCCAGTTTTGGGCCCCACACTACAAGAAGGATGTGGAAAAATTGGAAAGAGTCCAGCGGAGGGCAACAAAAATGATTAGGGGTCTGGAGCACATGACTTATGAGGAGAGGCTGAGGGAACTGGGATTGTTTAGTCTCCGGAAGAAAAGAATGAGGGGGGATTTGATAGCAGCCTTCAACTACCTGAAGGGGGGTTCCAAAGAGGATGGAGCTCATCTGTTCTCAGTGGTGACAGATGACAGAACAAGGAGCAATGGTCTCAAGTTGCAGTGGGGGAGGCTCAGGTTGGATATGAGGAAACACTATTTCACTAGGAAGGTGGTGAATCACTGGAATGCATTACCTAGGGAGGTGGTGGAGTCTCCTTCCTTGGAGGTTTTTAAGGCCTGGCTTGCCAAAGCCCTGGCTGGGATGATTTAGTTGGGAATTGGTCCTGCTTTGAGCAGGGGGTTGGACTAGATGACCTCTTGAGGTCCCTTCCAACCCTGATATTCTATGATTCTATGATTCTATGGGTGTGGGCGACATGAATCGCTTGATGATTTCCATGTTCTGTTCATTCCTTCTGAGACACATGATATTGGCCGTTCTTGGGAAACAGGATACTGGGCTAGATGGACCATTGTTTTTACCCAATATCTGCATTCCAATGTTCTTATGTAGTCCCAAGATTTATCTGCCCCCCCCACATGGAACCAACTTACCTTCCAGAGCTGAGATAGAACCCAGGAGTCCTGACTAGGTCCCTCTCTCCATGGAGGTAGTAACAAAATAAGAATATACATTAAAATTTGATACCTAATCAGTGTCCTTTAAGTGACTTGTCTAAGGATTTCAGGACATGTAAGTATTAGGGCTGAGGGGGTCTCATAATTAATAAATTTTCCTTCTTTTATGTCGGAATTAAATACAGTGCTTCTGCCCAAAAATAGTTTTCAATAATCTAAGTAGCCCCTTGTCTCACTGTTAAAGTTGCAACCCCTATCAAAAACTGAAATGTCTCTCTTGCAGCTTGGGGTGAGGGGAGGACAAGGAAATAATCTATCAAGTGATGGGGAAGTCAAAGAAAGGAGCAAGCGGCAGGGGCAGGTACTTGGGGGAGAAGAGGCAAAACAGGAGTGGAGTCTTGGCAAAAGAGGTGAGGCAAGGGGCTGGTTTTTGGGCATCCAGTTAGCAGCAGTTAGAAAGGTGGCAGCCTATTATATTGTTCATAGACCAGTTCCCCAGCTTGTCATGCTGACACAGCACAGTGAGGTCAAGAAAGAGTTTAAAGTCTTTCTGTAGATCTGGTAAGTGATTCAGGGAAGACGGCCCAGCACCCTATCACCAGCCAGATTGTCACTCTCCCAACAACAGTCATGATTTTATTCACCTCAATCATATCTCCCCTTATCCGACTCTTTTCTAAACTGAAAAATCCCAATCTTATTAATCTCTCCTCATACGGAAGCCGTTCCATACCCCAAATTATTTTTGCCCTTTTCTGAACCTTTTCCAATTCCAATATATCTTTTTTGATATGGGGCGACCACACTTACATTCAATATTTAAAGATGTGGGCGTAGCATGGATTTAGATAGAAGCAATATGATATTTTCTGTCCTAATTGATATATCATCTTTCTGTGTGAAATACTGAATATTGGCCATGAACTTTTATCAAACACATGTGTTGTGTTCCTGGGTAGCACCCCTCTGGTAGATAAGGCCACACCGCTATGTTTTGATGGACCATCAAGGACACTTACCTCTCACAATGGGCCATAGAAGCAATACACCTCTCTAAGAATATGATCAATGGCTGTTCTTCTCTATCATCAAAGCATGTAAGGATACGTGATATGCTCATGTGACCCTGCACTCCAATTTGGGACCATAATTTTCCAGGCACGTGGACTGTGGGCTTTGTTTGGGACTGTAAAATTCCATGCAAGGAGGAGAAGATATGGAAGGACCCCTGATACATCTCCATCTTGTCTTCATTTCTCTGGACTGGCTTTTCAAAAGGTAAGCTCTGAACACGGACTGATGATCTGAGTCATATATTGGCCTGTCCAAGTGGCTGATCTCTTGAGAATAGAAGGACTCTAAATGTGGTGAAATTGGGTTTCACTAGCTGCTCATCATGGTGCCCAGTGTTCGAGTGGTGAGCCAAGGGCTGGGATGCCCAAGGAGACTGTATTTTTGGCTTCTAGTTAACCAGTGTGGTGAGACGGAAGTTTACATTTGTTACTGACTTGGTATAATCTAATGATAGAATAACCAGCATTCTGGGCTGAGTCTGCCGTATTTCTCAGCTGATTGTCCTGAAGTTGGCATCCTCTGCTTTGTCACACTGAGACACGGTGTCACATGGAAACCAGAGATAGGTGCTTTACAGACTATTGCTCACTACTTCCAGGAGCTATCCCCCTTTTACAGATGGGAAAACTGAGGCACCAGAAGGGGAAGTGTCTTGAGCCAGGAACATCGCCCATGATTCCCTAGCTGCCAATCCATTGCTTAGTGTCTCTCAGACCTGGCTCGTATGGTCCATGCAGCAGCACAGAGGTGTGATGTTCTCTCTCCCTTTAGTTCTCTAGTGAGGGAATTTCCCCTGATTTCCATGGGGCTGCACCCACTTACAGCAGCTGAGGATTTGGCCCCAGTCCATGAACTAGAGATAAAGCATCAGCAGAGACTAGTGAGCTGGGAGCAAAGAGTCCCAGCTCTGCCACAAATTCACTGGGTGACCTTGTCACTGGGTGACCAGAGTAACTTCCTCACTCTGAACCACAACCTCTACATGCATTGAATGAAGATTATTATTTATTATACCTCGTGTACTGCTACCAAAAGGCCCTAATCAGGGCCATAGAATGACACACACTGCATTGATTTGACACCCTGAAGCACGTCCTGGGGCTCTATCCATTATGTATAGAGAAGTGTGCATAGTTTTGCACTATGTATAGAGAAATGTGCTGCTTGCCTGGAGCTAGAATCCAGGATGTGACAGAGTGTTTGCCAAGACTGATCAAGACTTCGGACCGCTACCCCTTCCTACTTCTCCATGTGGGCACCAATGGTACTGCCAAGAATTATCTTGAGCAGATCACTGCAGACTACGTGGCTCTGGGAAGAAGGATAAAAGTGTTTGAGGCACAAGTCGTGTTCTCATCCATCCTCTGTGTTGAAGGAAAAAGCCCAGGTAGGGACCGTCAAATTCTGGAGGTGACTATGTGGTTATGCAGGTGGTGTCGGAGAGAGGGCTTTGGATACTTTGACTCTGGGATGTTGTTCTGAGAAGAAGGATTCCTATGAAGAGTTGGGATCCCCTTAACAAAGAGAAGGAAGAGCAGCTTTGCAGGCAGGCTTGCTAACCTAGTGAGGAAGGCTTTAAGCTAGGTTCGCCGGGGATGAGGACCTAAGCCCAGAGGTAAGTGGGGAACTGGGATATCAGGAGGAAACACAAGGAGGAGGTTACAAGTCGGGAACCCTCCTGATTCATACTGAGAAATCCTGTTCTAGCCACTCTGGTCATCACTTTGAACTCTACTGCCCTACCCTAAGGAGACCAACCATCAGACCCACCCTTTAAATTCTCTGGCAATTTTCAAAATCCCCTTCCTGTTTGCTCAGCAAAGTGTGGCGTGCTCTCAGCAAATCTTTCTAGGTGGCCATGCCTCCACGTGACAGGTGATTCCCAGTATGGAGCAATGGCGAGGTGCTGGACCTCATCAGTGTTTGGGGGGAGGAAGCTGTCCAGTCCCAGCTGCGCTCCAGTCATAAGAATTACGACACCTTTGGGCACGTATCAAGTGGCATGATGGAAAGGGGCCATGACTGGGATGCACTGCAGTGCATGGTTAAAGTGAAGGAGCTGCGGAATGTCTACCGCAAAGCGCGAGATGCAAACTGCCACTCTGGAGGCAACCCCACCTCCACTCCGAAGACCACCATGGACACTTCAGAGCCAAGTTCAACAAGGAGGAGGAGGAGGAAAGAGAAAGCGAGGGTGCTGAGGAGGATCCAGGATCTGTTTTCAAGCCAGGAGGAAGGTAGCCAGTCGCAGCGGATGGTGCTTGGGGAAGAACAAACACCAGAGGATGTGCCCGGTAAGTGGCTTTTATTTTGGGAAGGAAGTTGTTGGGTGCAGGCTCTTGGGGCGAGGAGGGTGAGGGCTGCATGCATGCCTAGATGCAGAATAGGATGTTGATGTGATCTCTCACATGGCGGTAATCGGCCTCAGTGATCTCTTCAAAGTTCTCATGCAGAAGCTGGGCAATCCGTGTGCGCAGGTTCATTGGCAGAACTACCGTGCTCCTTGTCTCATAAGGCTAACATGTCCGTGCCACTGTGCTGTGAGGGGTGGAGGGAGCATTGCTGTACACAGGAAAGCTGCATATGGGCCAGGGCGGAAGCTATATTGTAGTAGAAGACCCTTCCTTGCTTCCCAAGTCACCCTCAGCAGCGAGATAACTTTCAGGATGAACTCCTGTGGAAAATATGGGGACAGTGTTCAGTATAAGGGCCCTCTGCAGCTGTTGACTCTCCCCAAGGCACAGAACCCCAGAGGACAGTACGGGCAGATATCAAGCGACATGATGGAAAGGAAATAGAATGGAAGCTGCACTGCGAGAGTGGTCCTAGAAACCCAGAGCCAGGGGCAGGGTCTGAATAGTGCTGTGACTCAAAATCACATGGGTCTTGTTTGTGGGCCCCAAACACGCTTAACTGGTGAGTGTCCAGGTGTATGAGCTTGAGCAGGGCTGTGACAACAAACTTCAAGTTGCTACACCGATGTGGAAGGGGAATGGGCGACGCCAGGAAAGTGCCACAAGTTATTTTCTTCACCCAAATATGGCTTCTCTGCCATCTATGATTCCCCAAGTGCGCTCGTTCCAGAACTGATCCATCTGGGTTACCCTGAAGGAAATGTTTCTGGCACACACAGTGCCTGTTTGGGGTCAGGGAATGAGTTTGTGTCTCCCTTGGAAAAGGCTCCCCAGAACGGCAGAGAGAGGGAGTCCCTGTTCTAGTGGGTTTTGTCCCATCTCTCTCTCTCTCTCTCTCTCTCTCTCTCTCTCGCTCTTTCCCGGTGCATTTAGGTCCAGCTCTCTCCTTCCTTTGTAAGTTGACCCTCCCACACATTCACGTGCCTCCCTCTCTCTATCAATTCTAAGTCCCTGGCCATTACCAACTAGCAGCCTGCAGCTATGGTAACCTACAGTCTAGCCTACTTGGTGCCTATATATATTTTCTTATAAGATTCTCATTTTCTTATGGGTTTGATTTTTTGTTTTATTAATAAGTTTACAGATTTATATTAGAGTATATTTCACTTGTAACACAAGTGACCCACAGGCCACATCCTGGATGTTGAGCTAAAGCAGGTAGCATGTATGAAAGGGTGTAGGGAAAAGTGCAGTCAGAACCTCCCGTTGAAGTAGTGGAGGAGTTGGAATAGGGGCTGCAACCTTGCACATTCTAGATAGGCGTGTGCCAGGGTCTGCCTCATGCCACAAAAGGGCAGGCATCTGGAATGGGGGTGAACTGTGCCATGTACATGCCTGTGCTCATGGCTCCATGAAGGAGCCATCAACCGATATCCCCAGTGGGCAATGGGATCAGGGTGGAGTACTTTGTGGCCCACCGGAGTTGGTCACCCTCTGAAGGTGGTACTAGGTCCTGCCACTTGGTATCAGGGCATCTAAGGAAGTGAAGTGTTTGGAGCGGGAGCATGTAAAGTTTTTCCCTTGGTGGAATTCAGAAGTGAACCAGCTGCAGGGTGTTCAGCTGGTTCGGGCTATGAAAGGGAGGGAACCAGGGGGCCTCATGGGCTGAAGCCCAATCAAGAATTCCAGAGGTATTGGGGTGAGGGGGGGTGGGGAGCACCCTCTTGTAGGACTCGTTCAAGGAAAACCTGAGCAGTAGGCAATAAGGTGGCCCCACCTCTTGGAGTATGTACAGGAGGGTCTGAAGGGTGAACAGCCCCAGGTGAGCTCCGAGATGAAAGAGGCCATCGTGGCCACTAAATGGTGGGCGAGAACTGGGCCAGTCAAATGCTGGAGGAGTGGGCCTGGACAAGATGGAAACAAAGTACATACATGCCATCCAACCAGGAGTGGTGCAACCGATTGACCTCCTCGGGAACGTAGGTAAAGATGGAATTCTCATCTGGGTGTTGGTCATGCAAGACATCCAGCAGGGAGTGATGCTTGACGATCTCTCTGAGGATGCCTGCAGCAGCCTGGCCGCTCTCAATCCCTGTGCGATTCTGGTCCTCAAAGATGGTATTAAAATCCCCAACAAGGCCCAGGCACTTGTGAGGATCCAAAGTGCTGAGGAAGGCACACTCCTGCTGATAGAAACACACCCACACCGGGTCTGCATTCACGGGTTCGACATTGAACAGATTCAGCCTCTCCACACAGGCCTGGAAGTGCAGCAGGCGATCTGGCATGACCTCAGCAACTCCCATTATTATGTTATGGTCACTTTTTCCAAGCAGTCCTGTTACAGTTACCTCTGGGACCCGATCCTGCACTCCACTCAGGACAAAATGGAGAGTTGCCTCTCCCCTTGTGGGTTCCCATACCAACTGCTCCATGAAGCAGTCATTTAAAGCATTGAGAAATTTGTTCTCTGCATTTTGTCCTTAGGTGACATGTTCCCAGACAATATGGGGATAATTGAAATCCCCCACTATTATTGAGTTCTTAATTTTGATAGCCTCTCTAATTTCCCTTAGCATTTCATAGTCACTATCACTGTCCTGGTCAGGTGGTCGATAGTAGATCCCTAATGTTAAGTTCTTATTAGAGCATGTAATTACTAGCCATAGAGATGCTATGGAATATGTGGATTCATTTACGATTTTTACTTTGATTCCTCATTTTCTTTCACATATATTGCCACTCCCCCGCCCCCGCCTCCCCGCAGGACCTGTTCTGTCCTTCAATATATTTTGTACCCCGGAATGATTGTGTCCCATTGATTGTCCCCACTCCACCAGGTTTCTGTGATGCCTATTATATCAATATCCTCCTTTCACGAGAGGCACTGTAGGTCACCCATCTTAATATTTAGACTTCTAGTATTTGTGTACAAGCACTTTAAAAACTTGTCACTGTTTATTTGTCTGCCCTTTTCTGATGTGTCAGATTCTTTTTTATCTGAATGTTTATCATCTGATCTGGCCCATAGTTTATCCTCTTCCATCCTCTCCTCCTAACTAGAACCTACAGAATCTCTATCAATAGACTCTCCTCTAAGAGAAGTCTCTGTCGGATCCACGTGCTCCGCTGCAACAGTCGGCTTTCCCCCATCTTTTAGATTAAAAACTGCTCTGCAAGATTTTAATGTTTAGTGCCAGCAATCTGGATTCACTTTGGTTTAGGTGGAGCCCATCCTTCCTGTAGAGGCTCCCCCTATCCCATAGGTTTCCCCAGTTCCTAATAAATCTAAACCCCTCCTCTCTACACCATCGTCTACACCATTCCCTGCCACTCCTCCAAGAGAGCCCTCATGGCCCAGAAGACGAGATGGAAGTCTCCCCAATGCTGGAGAGGGAGCTTCACCTTAGCCTTGAAATCCCGGATGTCCACCAGAAAACGGTGAAGCTCATCCCATAAAACAGTGTGGGACGATGTCGTGGACCCATGATGATCCTCTGGTGGGGCCCCTGTTACGATCCTGTAGCCCACGGAAATGGGCATAGAGGGAGCAGACCACCAGTGCGGCGACGATACCAGTGGTGCCACGAACCTGCCTATATCTCCAGAAAGGGTAAGGGAGAGGAGGGAAGTGAGGAGCCCCTAAAGGATCCGGGAGAGGAGACATAAAAACTACCCCCTGAGGTTCATCTAAGGACCGGGGAAATGAGACAACCCCTGGTTGGCAGCAGTATGGAAGGTAGAGGAGACAGAAATGAGTAGGGCTTCTCTCCCCCCGCCTCCGCTCTGTGGCTGCAGCTAGGGCTCAGGGCAGCCGGAATTGCAGATTCTTCTGCCACTCCATCCGGGGCAGCCTGGGCTCTTCCCCTCCTCCAGACGCTCCTACTGGGGCAGGAGGCTTGAACTCCTGCCAGCTGAGTCTGAGACTGCCCAGATTCAGGGCTTCTGCCCCCTTCTGCTGACCTGTTCCACAGGAATCACATGGTGATCGCCATGTTCTGTTCAATCCCTCTGAAGCACCTGGCACTGGGCACTGTCAGAAGACAGGCTACTGGGCTACATAAACCATTGGTTTTACCCGGAATGGCCATTCTGATCTGCTTAGTTAGACCCCAGATGTATCTGCCTCCTGCTGTAACACACTATACCCCACACCTCTCCCAGAGCTGAGATAGATCCCAGGAATCATAGAACCATAGCATATCAGCATTGGAAAGGAACCCAGGAGGTCATCTAGTCCAACCCCCTGCTCAAAGCAGGACCATTCCCCAACTAAATCATCCCAGCCAGGGCTTTGTCAGCCAGGAGTCCTGATGGGGACTCTACCTCCACAGAGTTAGTAACAAAGTAAGAATAAACATTAAAAATTTAAAGCTTAAGTGACTAGCCAGATGTGAGAACATATTGGTTTTAGAGATGACTGGGTCGCCGCTGACAAGGGGAGAGGAAGACAGGAGAAAGTGACAGGGGCAGGGCCTTGGGGAGAAGACACACAGCAGGGTCGAGGCTTGACAGAAGAGGTGAGGCAAGATTGCAATTTCAGGGATCCGGCTACCAGCAATTAGAAAGGTGGCAACCCAGTGTAGTGTACATAGATTGACTCCCCAGTTCATCACATTGACACAGCACAGTAAGGACAGGGAAGGGTTTAATGTCTCTCTGTCTGTCCAGTAAGTGATTCAGGGAAGAGGTCCCAGCACCATGGACCAGCCAGCTCTGCACAGAGCTCAATCTGAGAGCCAGAGAACAAGGAGAAAACATTTAGTTATTTTTATGAGTAAAAAGCTGGAGCAGCCTGCCCCGGATCTGTTTGGTCCTCACCCCGTAAATGACGGGGTGCAGCACCGGGGGAATGAGGTGGTACACACCGGTAATGAGAATGAGGACGTGCAGTGGCAGATTGTGGCCAAACCGCACCATGAGAGAGGAAAATAAATCTGAGATGTACAAAGCTAAGATGGCACAAACATGAGAGATGCAGGTCCCAAAAGTTTTGAGCCGGGCATCCTTTGTGGGGAGGCGGAAGATGGCCCGGAGGATCAGAGTATAGGACATGGCGATAAAAAATGTATCCATTCCAATCACAGTGAGAAGATCAAACAGGCCATAGTAACTACTGATGCGGATGTCAGCGCAGGCCAGCTTCACCACAGTTATATGCTGACAATAGAAGTGAGGGATGATGTTGGTTCTGCAATATGGCCAACGCCTCGCCAGGAAGGGATAGGGTAATGCGAGTATGCCACTGCGCAGCACCACAGCCGAGCCGATCTTGGCCACCACAGGGTTTGTCAGGATGGTGGAATATCTCAGAGGATTGCAGATGGCCACGTAGCGATCAAAAGCCATGGCCACGAGGATTCCAGACTCAATCCCTGAGAAGCAGTGAACGAAATACATCTGGGTGAGGCAGGCACTAAAACTGATCTCCCTGGAATTGAACCAGAAGATGCTCTGCATTTTGGGAAGGGTGGATGTGGACATGACCAGGTCGCTGATGGCCAGCATGCAGAGGAAATAGAACATCGGCCCATGGAGGCTGGGCTCCCTCTTCACGATGAACAGGATGGTGAAGTTCCCCAACAAGGCTATGACGTACATAGCACAGAAGGGAATGGAGATCCAGATATGGGCTGCCTCCAGGCCAGGAATGCCCAGCAGGATGAAGGTGGAGGGGTTGGTGAAGTTGGTTGTGTTGGAATCTGACATGGCGTAGGGGAGAAAGTGTCCAACTCTGAGGCATAAGAGTGTCTTCTGCATTTACCGTATGCTCCCCTGACTTTCTGTGTGTTCCCAGGATCTCGGGTGATGGTCACAGTTGAAATGCCTGCATGGAAAGACAATGTTAATATGATACACTGCATGCAGTAGTGGAGGCTGTTCTCGTGGTAGAAGCAGATTGATCACTCTTCACACCCTGAAATATGACATTTTCACTATTCAGAGAAAATAATGATGAATAATTACCCTACTAAATCCAATTCCATATTTGTATTGTGCTCCCTGCATTAATAATTCGTACACGTTGTGGTGGGGGAACCTTAAGAGGCACCAGCACAAAACACAAGTGTGGATACTGGTTATCCATCATTGTTCCTTAATGCAATGAGAATCAGGATACGGAGTCCATAATGAAGGGAGTTCCGCCATTCATCTAGTTCCTCGAAATCAGAGAGGGGAAAAAAACAAAGTTTTGCAGAAATATGTGCTGAGAGAAACATCCCAACCAGAACACACCTCAGGGAAAAGACCTGGACACCATTGATAGCAGCTCAAGAAAAACACCTGCTCAGTCACAGTAGTGGACAAAATAAAAGAAATGCTCAGATCCGTAAGATATGGGATGGAGCATAACATGTTCGGGAATGTGTTCAGTTTTGGTCACCCAGTCTCTGTTAAGGAGCTAAAAGTCTGGGACTCTTTAGTTTATACAAGAGACAAAGAAGAGACCACATGATATAGGAGAAGAAAATAAAAAAAGAAACTGATTTACATTCAAATGGACAGTTCCCAACCAGTACTATCTATACACACTTAGTGCTCCAAGAGGACTAATTCCCTAAAGCTGAGGAAAATTGTCAGCAAAACTGATTGGGAGGAAAAATTTAGACAGAAAAATATGAATGAATATTGGTAATTCTTTGATAACATTTTATTAGATATCAGAAAACTCACGATTCCAGAGTCAACAAAGTGAGCAACTTTGGGTAAAAACTCAGTTTAGTGCTAAAGTGAAGGCAAAAATTAGAGGGAGGGAAGCAATATGTAACAAAGAGGAAAAAGGGAAAATAGCTAGCCAACAATAGAAATCAGAAGATAAGAAAAATGATAAGAAACGTTAAGACATCAGGGAAAACGCCATGTATTGCAGGGCTATGGATCACAAAAAGGAGTTTATTAAATATATTAACAACAAGATAAATCCTCGAAAATATTTATGTCAATTCCTGTGTTAAATGTAAAATACTGAAATATAAAAGGAAAGTTTTTTTAATAAAAGAATTGACAAGGTTAAGAAACAATGGAAAAGCGGGTATGGGATTAGTTAAAAAAAGTCTTGATTTGTAAGTAATGCCATTCACCAACAGGGTTTATGCAAAACAGATCTTGTCAAATAAACCTGATTTCATCCTTTCATGAGAGTACACATTGGTTGAGCAAGGGTACACATTTGGTGGATCAAAGGAACGACGCAGATGCAACAAACCTTAATTTCTTTGAGGCATTTGATTTAGTAGTGGAAAATACTGAGTTGGTGAATTGGAGCAGGGGAAGGATTTTACCTGTGCACATGCGATTGGTGAAATAAACTGCATCCAGTTCTGGGGTCCACATTTGAAAAAAGATGTTGAAAACTTGGAGAGGGTGCAGGAACGACCCACAAAAATTCTTGGAGGATAGAGAAAAAGACAGACCATTAGACTTGAAGGTATAGAGCTCTTAACTTATCAAAAATATTATCAAGTGGAGACTTTCATGGTGAGACAATCATGTAATCTACCAGACAAAGGTGGAGCGAGTCCTAAGGGCTGGAAGCTGAAGCCAGGTAAATTCCAACTTGAAATTAGGGTCAAATATTTAGCACTGATGGTGATTAACCTTTGGGACACACTGAGAAGGGAAGTGTTGGATTCTCCAATTCCCCATGTTGGCACATCCAGACTGGATGTTTTTCTGGAAGATCTGCTTGAAGGGTTGTTTACATTTAAAATGCTACAGCGGTTCTGCCATAGTGCTTCACTATAGACACTACTTACATGGATGGAAGGGTTCTCCCCTCAGCACAGGTAATGCCCGAGAAGTGGTAGCTAGGTCGATGGAAGAATTCATCTCATGCTGTCTACACCAGGGCACAGATTATCCAATAAGTTCTTGGAATGTATTGGAGACAATTTTTTGTTCCAGAAGCTGGAGAAATCTACTTGGAGAGAGGCTGTTGTAGACTTGATTTTGACGTATAAGGAGCAACTGGTTGAGAATTTGAAAGTGGAAGGCAACTTGGGGGACAGTGATCCAAAGAAGTGGGCAGTAGCCCACGAAAGCTTATGCTCTAATGAATTTGTTAGTCTCTAAGGTGCCAGAAATACTCCTGTTCTTTTTGCGGATACAGTTCTTTTTACGCGGCTGCTACTCTGAAACCTGAAGTGATAGAGTTTATGATTCTAAGGAATGGTAGGAGGGAGAACAGCAAAATAAAGACAATGGATTTCAAGAAGGCAGACTTGAGCAAATTCAGAGGAGTAGGTAGGCAAGATCTCATGGGAAGCAAGTCTAAGGGGAAAAACAATAGAAGACAGCTGCCTGTTTTTCAGAGAGACATTATTAAGGGAACAAGAGCAAACGATCCCCCTGCGTAGGAAACATAGGAAGTATGGCAAGAGACCGCAACGACTTAACCAGGAGATCTTGAATTATTTAAAAATCAAAAAAGGATCCTACAAAAAGTGGAAAGAAGGTCACATTACAAAGGAGATATATAAGCAAATAATACATGTATATAGGGGAAAATTAGAAAGGCCAGAGCACAAAAGATCAAAATAACTAGAGACAAAGGGTAACAAGAAAACATTCTACAAATACCTTAGAAGCAAGTGGAAGACCAAAGACGGGGCAGGTCCATTACTAAATAATAAGAAATGTGGAAATGGCATAGCTGTTTAATGACTTATTTGTTTCGGTTTTCACCAAGACAGTTAGTGCATACTCTGAAGGAACTGACTTAGGAAGGAACTGAGCCATTAGCTATTATCTTTGAAAAGTCATGGGAGACAGGGGAGATTCCGGAAGACTTGAAAAGAGCACATATAGTGCCTATCTATAAAAAGGGAAATAAGGGAAGCCCAGGAAATTACTGATCAGTCAACTTAACTTCTGTACCAGGTAAGATAATGTCGCAATTTATTAAGGAATCAATATAATGAAGTGATAAGTGATAGTCAGCATGGATTTCTCAAGAACAAAACATGTCAAACCAACTTTATAGCTTTCTTTGACGGGGTAACAAGCCCTCTGGATGTGTGGAAGCAGTAGATGTGGTATCTTTAGACATTATTACAGCTTTTATATAATTATTAATTATTTATTATTTTTGATACATCCTTGCATAACTTTCTCATTAGGAAACTAGGGAAATACCACCTAGATGGAACTACTATAAGGTGGATGCATAACTGGTTGGACAACCGCTCCCAGGAAGTAGTATCAGAGGGGTAGCCGTGTTAGTCTGAATCTGTAAAAAGCAACAGAGGGTCCTGTGGCACCTTTGAGACTAACAGAAGTATTGGGAGCATAAGCTTTCGTGGGTAAGAACCTCACTTCTTCAGATGCAAGACATCATCATGTCTTGCATCTGAAGAAGTGAGGTTCTTACCCACGAAAGCTTATGCTCCCAATACTTCTGTTAGTCTCAAAGGTGCCACAGGACCCTCTGTTGCTTTTCCCAGGGAGTAGTTATCAATGGTTCACAGTGATGCTGGAAGGGCATAACAAGTGGGGTTCCACAGGGATCAGTTCAGGGTCTGGTTCTTTTCAATGTTTTCATCATGATTTAGATCATGGCATAGAGAATACACTTATGTTTGCAGATAATAAAAGTTCGGAGGGGTTGGAAGTCTTTGAGAATCAGATAAACATTCAAAATAATCTGGGAAAACTGGAGAAAAGGATAATTAGAGATCTTGACAACATGACCTATGAAGGAAGAATGAAAGAGATAGGCTTGTTTAGTCTGAAAAGGAGAAGACTGAGGGGGGAAATGATAACAGTTTTGAAATACCTAAAAAGTTTTTACAAAGAGGGGAAAAAAATGTTCAACTTAACTTCTGAGATAAGAGAAGAAGCAGTGGACTTAAATTGTAGCAAGGGAGGTTTAGGTTGGATATTAGAAAAAATGTTTCAAAAAAGGCAAATGCAATGTTCAGTTATATTAGCAGAAATATCACATGCAAGTCATGGTACGAGATAGTATTCCTCTACTCAGTGTGGGTTAGGTCTCAATTGGAGTAATGTGTCCAATTTTGCACACCAATTAACAGAAAGGATGTAGAGAACCTGGAAAGGATCCATAGGCAAATAACAAATGTTATGCAAGGGATGGAATACAAGCCGTATGAGCAAACCAAAGAAACCAATATGTTCACTAGGAAAAGAGGAGATTAATGGGGGACAGGATAGTGGTTTTCAAACACGTGAAAGGCTGCCATAAAAAGGTGGTGGAAAGTTATTCTGTCTCACCACAGAGGGGCAGGACAAGAGGCAATGGGTTCAAATTCCAGCATAGCAGGTTTAAATTACATTTCAGGAAAATATTCCGAAGTTTAACTGCAGGAGGCCAATGGAACAGACTCCCAGAGAAGTCATAGAAGCTCCCTCTATGGAGGTTTTCCAAAGATGTGTGAATAGACATCAGTCTTATATGACTAAGACAAAACAAATCCTGCATCTTGTCAGGGGGATAGACAAGCTGTCCTTTGCGTTCCCTTATAACTCTATGGCTCTATCATTCTATGATGTAAAATCCTAGTGTAGACAAGGCCTTAGTCACACACAAGTTTTTCAGCTGAATCCAGAGGTAACTGAGTGAAATTTAATGGGCCTGTGTTTTACAGGAGGTCAGACTGGATGATCAAATGGTCCCTTCTGACCTTAAACCCTATGGATCTATTGATAAAGAAAGTAGATCAGGCATTTATATTTAATGTGTCTCATAACATGAACAAGGGAACATTTAGTTAAATTGGAAGTCTGAACATATAACTTTGAGAAAAGGTAATTGCTAACATAATTCATATTTAGCCTGTAGAACTCCTTGCTACCCACATTATTGGAGTGAAGAGCATAGAAGAATGGGATTCACAACTGGATTGGCCATTGTAGGTGGTCCTGCTGGCATCACCTGTAGTTAAGGCTGTCTGACACCTTCCATTAGAAGACCTCATTTCCACTTGCTTATAAGTTGCCAAATTTTTGGAGTTTGGACTGAAATATCACATGTTGGGTGTCTGCTTTGAGAAGAATTGTTTTTTGTTTTTTTGTTTTTAATTTCAGGCATAACAGTTCAGCCGACTTCTCGAATGAAGCTAGGAGAAATGTGCATTATCCATGCTGAAAAAAATTAATTATTTTTCTATCGAGGAGCCCTAACACCTCCAAGCTTTCCAGCAGATAAAAGTCAGGTAACAGCCCCTGTCCCTCTGCCCCGTTAACAGACAGAGACCTGATATGTAAGAGGATAGGGTGACAGTGTCTGTACATTAACACACAGTTGGCTCCTGACATCTGTATTCAGTTCTTGCTCCAAGGGGAGTTTTGCCTCACTGGGGCCTGAGCAAAGTATGGGCCGTGTCTCAGAATTTGGCCTAGTATTGCATATCTACTAACACCTTTCATCCTGAAGGATTCACTGTACCACTGAAATGCACCACCTTGGGGCTGGAGGCCATCAGGCGTGATGCGCAGGGGTGCACAGAAATCAGTAACATTGTGTCCAGTGATTCTTTAGCAAACTCACCACTTATGGCAAGGGCCCTGGGATGTTTCATCGCTGTGTGGAACGGAAAGGACCACAGACTTACTCTGTATCCCACCACACCCACGTTGCACAGGGTTTGTCGATTGGGTGAGCTCCTCATCAAGAGATGGGTACCTGTGAATTATGAGATGGAAGTGTCCTCCCTAGAAATCCCCCTCAGGTAGCCGTGACCCACACCTCTCTGAATCCGGCATCTGCAGCATCATCTGACGCCGAGAGCCGACACTGTGTGCACAGTTGATAATATAGCTCTGTGTATTCTCAGTGGGGTTCGCTCAGCCTCTAGAGGAGGAGGGAGCATCTGAATGTAAACAGGCTGGAGACAAGCATTCTAATTATCCAGATTTAGAAGTAAGCAGTAATTAAAGAACCTTCCCAAAGGGAGATGAGAACTCTTGGGCTCTGTGCTCAGTCAGAGAGAATTGGCTGCTCTGTAGGTTTGTGTGGATATATTTATAAATTATAGTTAATGAGTAAGACAACAAGGGATAATGCCTAACTCTCCTGAGGATCTGATAATCTGTAAATTCTCAGGATAGATGGGTAGATAGTAGACAGAGAGATCTGGAGAAACTTGACTAAGAGGGGATACAAGCACTTACAGCAAACATGTGGGGCTTCCACTAAGGGATCAGAGATCAGTGCTTCTCATCAGTAACTATCATTATACTGTGTAGCAACTTTCATTGATGGATCTTCAAAAGCTAACAAAGGAATGTCACTATGAACCATCCGCATTTCACTGACCAGTAAACTGAGGCACAGGGAGACACGACTTTTCCAAGGTCACACAGACATGGACTGACAGAACCTAAGTCTCCTGATTTCTCTTCCATAACCACAGTCTCTCTGTCATTAAGTGACCACATGACAACAGGGAAATGGACTCCCAGTCTTGCAGGGCCTGTTCATTGGGGCAGAGTGGAAAGGAATTCCCTGGGTTGCAACCTGGAACTGGGGATTACCAAGCCCTCTCGCATACCAATCTGGGCCCCCTCTCACACTGTGAGGATGTGACAAGCTGCAGTCCTCTCAGGTCTTGCACTTACACAGCTATGCACGGACAAGGATACATTCAGCTGCAGTTACATTAATGATTTCACTAGCCAGCCATGAAACAACAATACGGAGGCTCCAGCCAGTTCTCCCCAGCTCCCCGCCCTAGGACCCAAGAGCTGTACCGTCTTGCCCTGGCCAAAAGCCTGACAAGTATGTGTTTATTTCCCAGTCTGCCCCTCCCTCAATGTGGAGAGGACAATGCATCAGCCTGAGCAGATTTCCCTCTTAGATTTCAAACAACATCCTGTACTAAGTAAAAATATATAAAACAGATTGATTAAGTACAGAAAGATCGATTGTTTAAGTGATTATAAGTAATAGTGTAAAGAACAAAGTTGAAATCTAAGGCCTGATCTACACTAGCAGGTTATGTCGAATTTAGCAGCGCTAAATCGAATTAACTCTGCACCCGTCCACACAACAAAGCTGTTTAGTTCGACATAGTGGTCTCCTAAATTCAACTTCTGTACTCCTCCCCAACGAGGGGAGTAGCGCTAAATTCGACATGGCCATGTCGAATTAGGGTAGGTGTGGATGGAAATTGACGCTAATAGCTCCGGGAGCTATCCCACAGTGCACCACTCTGTTGACGCTCTGGACAGCGGTCCGAGCTCGTATGCTCTGACCAGCCACACAGGAAAAGCCCCGGGAAAATTTGAATTCCTTTTCCTGTCTGGGCAGTTTGAATCTCATTTCCTGTTTGGACATCGTGGCGAGCTCAGCAGCACTGGCAACGATGCAGAGCTCTCCAGCAGAGATGGCCGTGCAATCTCTGAATAGAAAGAGGGCCCCAGCATGGACTGATCGGGAAGTCTTGGATCTGATCGCTGTGTGGGGCAATGAGTCTGTGCTTTCCGAGCTGCACTCCAAAAGACGGAATGCAAAGATCTACGAGAAGATCTCTAAGGACATGTCAGAGAGAGGAGTCAGCCGGGATGCAACGCAGTGCCGCGTGAAAATCAAGGAGCTGAGACAAGGCTACCAGAAGACCAAAGAGGCAAACGGACGCTCCGGATCCCATCCCCAGACATCCCGTTTCTACGAGGCACTGCATTCCATCCTAGGTGCGGCCGCCACCACTACCCCACTACTGACCGTGGACTCTGAGGACGGGATATTGTCCATGCCCGCTTCCTCTGAGATGATAGTGGACGGGGAAGAAGAGGAAGGAGATGAGGAGGACGAGGCAGTCGACAGCGCTTACAACGCTGATTTCCCAGACAGCCAGGATCTCTTCATCACCCTCACAGAGATCCCCTACCAACCGTCCCCAGCTGTTAACCCGGACCCAGAATCAGGGGAAGGATCAGCCGGTAAGTGGTTTAAACATGTAAACATTTATTTATAAAAGAATATAAATATTAACTGTGGCTTTTTCATGATTAGACTGTCCTAGACACTTAAAGTTCTAGTCTTTGGCAGTGCAACTGCTGCAAAAAAATCTAACAATGTCCGGTAAATCTTGATTGGTTTGCCCTAGGCGCTGTACTGTTTAGCCTTTGCCAGTGCAGCTACAATAAAAATTGGTCAATATATCCGGGGATAGAGCAGAAATCCTCATGGGACATCTCCATGAAGCTCTCCTGGAGGTAATTGGAAAGCCTTTGCATGAGGTTCCTTGGGAGAGCGGCCTTGTTGTGTCCTCCGTAGTAGGAAATGTTTCCGCGCCAGGCTACCATCAAGTACTCCGGGATCATTGCCTTGCACAGCATGGCGGCATACGGCCCTGGTCTTTGGAGGCTTTCCCGAAGCATGCGTTATTTCTCGCTGTCAGAAATACGCATCAGAGTGATGTCGGTCATGGTCACCTGCTTTGAATTAGGGCAATGTTAGTATTGGGACTGCTTCCCTGTTCCTTTACAGAACTGTAACCGCCGGTTTACAGCCATGCGGTGGAGGCGGGAGAGGGGCAGCATAGAGGGATCTTTCCCGGGGACAGCCGCGAGGGGGTGGGACAGGGGCAGAGTTCATGCTTGCCGGATTGCTGGCAGCAGGAACTGGCCAACGCTAGGAGCATTGCTTTGAATGTGAAAGTAGGGCACTGCTATTATGAAAGTTTTAAGCTGCCACAAGTCTACGGCTTACCATGTCAGCCCGCTACCCAAATTCTGCTGTGCTGTTCCGATTCTGTGATCTGCACTGCAGGACCCCAGGGACTGAATGCGAAGGCCGAAAATTCGACCTTGTCCTGAGTGCGCATGTGATAGGTGCTGTGAATGGTCTTTTTCACAGAGAAAGACTATTTTCATTGTTCACTCAAAATTTTATCTTTCTGAGGAATTCACTCCCTTTTTCCCATCCCACAGCTGTGGCTGTCTCCCGACCTACCCTGTCATCAGACTCCCAGAGACTGTCGCAGATTAGGTGTAGACGGAAAAGGACATGGGACGACATGTTCTCTGAACTTATGGGCTGCTCCCGTGCCGAGTCAACACTGCAGAGTCAGTGGAGGGAGAATATGTCCCAAATGCACCGATCACACATGGAACGGGAGGAGAGGTGGTGGCAGGAAGACCAGCAGGCGACTCAAACACTGCTTGGACTAATGAGGGAGCAAACGGACACGCTCCGGCGCCTTGTGGATGTTCTGCAGGACCGGAGGCAGGAGGACAGAGCCCCGCTGCAGTCTCTCTGTAAACACCGTCCCTCGCCACAAAGTCCCATACCCCCCACACCGAAAGTACCAAGAAGGAGGGGCTGCAGAGCCCGTGAAAACTGTCACTCTACCCCTGCAGACTGCTCAAGTGGCAGAAGGCTGTCATTCCCCAAAATTTGATAAGTCCTTTCCTTCCCACATCACCCAAGCCCCCATCCCAGTTTCATTGTTCATTTGCTAATAAAAAATACGTTTCTGTTAATTGCTGTTTCCATCATGTTTTTTTGGAGGACAGTCTGTTTTAAGGGGGGGAAAGGTGGTTGGTACAGACACGGGGGCAGGTTCAGCAGCAGGTCACACACACAGTGCAGTCACTAGGCACCCTGGTCAGTCTGGGAGGTGGTTTTCATTGTCTGGGGAGGGGAGCTATGAGACATTGTGGCGGGGGAGGGCGGTTACAGATATTATGCAGCGGTCCTTATCCTGGATCACAGAGTCACGCAGCAGGGAATCTGTAACCGTCCTCCCCCTGCCACAAAGTCACATAGCCCCCACACACAGAGTCCCGAACAGGAGGGGTGGCAGGCTCCGTTCAAACAATCAGTCCGCCAGTGCGGACCACTGTAGAAGAAGGAGCCTGGCATTCCTCCAGTTTAGAAGAGTCCTTTGCATGAGTACTGTACACCCGCTCCCCACCACAGTCTGCGTCCCAGTTTCAACACTTTACCGCGAAAACAGTAATAAATAAAACGTTGTTCATTAACAAATTTTCAGTGATTTTATTTTTAAACGTGTGTTGGAAGGGGAGGAAGGGGGTGAATGGAGTATGAAACTGGAGAGGATTGTGAACAGTCACTGGGTAAAGAAACGGGGGCAGGTTCAGCTTCTCTGTAAACCAACAAAATTGTCACAGGTTACCCTGCTCACTCAGGAACCTAGCTTTCAAAGCCTCCCGGATGCACAGCACGTCCCGCTGGGCTCTTCTAATTGCACGGCTGTCTGGCTGGGCGTAATCAGCAGCCAGGCAATTTGCCTCAACCTCCCACCCCGCCATAAAGGTCTCCCCCTTGCTCTCACAGAGATTGTGGAGCACACAGCAAGCTGCTATAACAATGGGGATATTGGTTTGGCTGAGATCAGAGCGAGTCAGTAAGCTTCTCCATCTCCCCTTGAGACGTCCAAAAGCACACTCCACCACCATTCTGCACTTGCTCAGACGGTAGTTGAAGAGTTCCTTTTCACTGTCCAGGGTGCCTGTATAGGGCTTCATGAGCCATGGCATTAGCGGGTAGGCTGGGTCCCCGAGGATCACTATAGGCATCTCCACATCCCCAACAGTTATTTTGTGGTCCGGGAAGTAAGTACCTTCCTGCAGCCGTCTAAACAGACCAGAGTTCCTGAAAACACGAGCGTCATGAACCTTGCCCGGCCATCCGACGTAGATGTTGGTAAAACGTCCCCTGTGGTCCACCAGTGCTCGCAGCACCATGGAAAAGTAGCCCTTTCTGTTAATGTACTGGCTGGCCTGGTGGGCCGGTCCCAGGATAGGGATGTGAGTTCCATCTATGGCCCCACCGCAGTTTGGGAATCCCATCGCTGCGAAGCCATCTATGATCGCCTCCACGTTTCCCAGGGTCACTACCTTTGACAGCAGTACATCAACGATCGCCTTGGCTACTTTCATCACAACAACCCCCACGGTAGATTTGCCCATGCCAAAGTGGTTCACGACTGACCGGTAGCTGTCTGGTGTGGCAAGTTTCCAAAGGGCTATGGCCACTCGCTTCTGGACAGTCAGGGCTGCTCGCATCCGGGTGTCCTTGCGCTTCAGGGCAGGGGACAGCAACTCACAAAGTTCAAGGAAAGTTCCCTTCCGCATGCGAAAGTTTCTCAGCCACTGGGATTCATCCCAGACCTGCAGCACTATGCGGTCCCACCAGTCAGTGCTTGTTTCATGTGCCCAGAATCGCCGTTCCACGGCATCAACATGACCCATTACCACCATGATGTCCACGGCGCGGGGTCCCGTGCTTTGTGACAGGTCTGTGTCACTCTCAGACTTCATGTCCTCATCGCGCTGCCGTAGCCTCCTCACCCGATTTCTCAGCATCTGCCTCTGGAAAAGGTGGCTGATAAGGTGCGAGGTGTTGACAACTGCCATAACTGCAGCAATGGTCGCAGCAGGCTCCATGCTCACAGTGCTGTGGCGCCCGCGCTGTCACTCAGCAGAAAAGTGCACGAACTGATTTCCTGCCGGCGCTTTCATGGAGGGAGGGCGGGAGTGACGGTTGGATGACAACAGTTACCCAAAACCACCCTCGACACATTTTTTTCCCCAGCAGGCATTAGGGGCTCGACTCAGAATTCCAATGGGCAGCGGGGACTGCGGGAACTGTGGGATAGCTACCCACAGTGCACCGCTTCCAATGTCGACGCTTGGCCCGTTAGTGTGGACTCAGACAGTCGAATTACTGTCCTTAGTGTGGAAACACACGTTCGACTTTGTAATATCGATTCCACATATTCGATTTAAGTGACATCGAAGTACTCTCGTAGTGTAGACATACCCTGAGAAAAACAATATCACAATCTAAGTTCTATACACTAGACAGGCTTTGAATCAAACAGTCTGTCACCCTGATGGGACAAACAATCCACCAATCTTCCACACACATGCTAGAAATCCCTTCAGCCTCGGACCACCTCCCCAGTTCAGTCCCAGGTTCTAACATCTTTGGTGCTGAATTGCGGGGGGAGTGAGACCAAGTGATGATGTTGCTTCCACATTTTATAGCTTCTGCCATGTAGAGGGAGCTTCATTATTTCAAGCAAAAGTCCCCAGCACAGTTACCGGAAAAGAACAGCCGCAAGATGGATACAAGTGTCACATCATAATCATATCACCAAGGTAAATATGGGGGTCCCAGGGTGTTGCTTTGGGGCACAGAATGTCACACCTCTCCCCTTAGTTTACTGCAGAAGTGTGTGAGACGGGTTGGATCACAGAACCCCCCTTGGGAGCTGCCACCTGATGTGCCAAGACTACCTCTGCTCCTGCTTTCCCTGCCAGCTTGGGGCCCCAGCACCCCATCTTGGTGAGCCAGACACTCCCGTCTGCTCCAACACAGACCCAGGGTCTGAATTACTTGCCAAAAAGCTGCAGACTTAACTGAAAGCAGCTAACAGAAGTGTTCCTGTCTTTAACTCTGAGATGCCCAACTCCCAATGGGGTCTAAACTCAAATAAATCCGTTTTACCCTGTATAAAGCTTAAACAGAGTAAACTCATAAATTGTTCTCCCTCTATAACACTAATAGAGAGATATGCACAGCTGTTTGCCCAGGTATTAACACATACTCTGGGCTAATGAATAAGTAAAACGTGATTTTATTAAATACAGAAAGTAGGATTTAAGTGGTTCCAAGTAGTGACAGACAGAACAAAGTGAATTACCGAGTAAAATAAAATAAAACACACAAACCTATGTCTAATCCAACTGAATACAGAAAAGATCCTCACCAGTTCCAGAATTTCCATGCATGACTCAGTTCCTTACCAGCCAAGCCACATTCCTGGGAAAGCCCCAATGTGGATTGGTGTCTCCAAGTTCATTGTTGGCTTAAGTTTTTCTTGATTGGGCACTTACTGAGAATGGTCTTTTCTCAGGAAGCTGACCAACTGCTTCACTACAACCTACTTAGAATCAAACAAGTATGCAGCCAGTATTCATAACCTTGAATACAAAAATGACACATGCATACAAATAGGATTAATAGATTCAGCAGATCGTGACCTTTACAGAGATATGTTACATGGCATATCTAGCATAAAACACGTTCTAGTTATGTCATATATATGTTTCTTCACACAACACACAGTCAACATATGTAGCTCTTTGACAGAGGATGGGGTGAAGGCCAAGACTATAACAGCTTTCAAAAAGAACTAGATGAATACATGGAGGATAGGTCCATCAATGACTATTAGCCAGGATGGACAGGGATGATGTCAATAGCCTCTGTTTGCTGGAAGCTGGGAAAGGTTAATGGGAAATGGATCATTTCAGAATCATCTGTTCTGTTCATTCCCTCTGAAGCATCTGACATTGGCCACTGTTGGAAGACAGGATACTGGGCTACATGGACCTTTGGTCTGACACAACACGACTATTCTTAAATTCACTGAAGACGGAAATGGTGTGAAGATGTTGTGTTGTGTTGTGTTTTCCAGAATCTGGGTATCTCTTCTGCTGTCTAAAGTAGAGGGATTGTTTTAGCAACCTATGAATGGGTTCCAGGGGGTCCTATTCTGAGACTGCTGAATCAGGGCAAACTGCAAAGAACGGGGCAGACAATCCCCCAAACGGGTGATTATTCTAATACTTGGATTTAACAAGGCAGCAACAAAACAGCTTTCACAATGCTTTACTGCTTACACAGAAGCCAAAACCCAGGTCCCTTAAAACCACCCAGCCTTGGGCTTCCACCCAGACAGGCAAGTCAGGTATGATGTTGACTATTGAAAATCTTGCTCATCATATAATGAAGTTCTACCAATCCCAAAGGATTATACACATCACCTCCCAGGTGAATGAATGTTTCAGATATTACTCAAATAATCACAAAGAGCTAATTCTTATTAACTAAACTAAGATTTATTTTAAAAGAGAGATTATTGGTTAAAAGATAATTATACATAGAGACATGATTAGAGTTTTTAAGACAGTTTCATAGTAGAGATGGCTGGCTTCAGAGTTCCACAGAGTTCTTTCAGAACTAGTCAAGAGATTATAGTCCAATATTAAAATATTCATTATCACGGCGATCAGGGTGTAACTGGAGACCAGAGTCTTGTGACTCAAGCTTCCCCTGATGATGATTATGCAGATTTGAGATAAAAAGGATCAGGTTCCAAGAGCCCTTTATACAGTTCATGGCAGCAGAGCAGAATTTGGGTGAACAATAGGCTTTTGAAGTAACCTTCTATTTCCCAAACATCACTGGTAATTAACTATCTGGATTAAAATAAGGTTATTATCCATTACGCAGTTTATAGAGAGTTCAGTAGAAACTTTAAAGAGACATAATGAGAATGAGATTATTGCACCCAAGTTCCATCTAATAATATTTCCTTTTCATTTCTGAATTAATCGAATACAGCTCTAGATAGGAATTGTTTGGTTACACTGCTAAATTCTAAAAAGCTGTCAGTAAACAGAGACTACTAGAGTCACTAACTTCTTCCAGTTCTTTAGTAATACAAGTGTGTATTTCAATGCTCTAGCCTATTAAAGGTGGAATGGTCCGAATTACCATTTACATACTTTTCTAACCTGTCTCTAAAGGGTCAATCTGGGTCAATGACCTGCAAGTTGCTTAACTCTTTCTGGCCATGTGTCACACAACCCCTTTTCCATGGCCTGGGGCTGTTTGCTTTAGCAATCATGTGCTCCAAAAAGGAGAGCCTGAAAACAGAGTGCGCCCAAGGGGAAGCTCTGGGAACAGTGGACTGAAGTAATTGGAGTGTCTGGGGGAGCCAAGCCAAAGCTAGCCTCAGGGCCTTAGAGCTTGGTGTGCAGGTTTCTGTCCCCAGATGGAGGCCCTAGAACGGAAGCTGCACTGTGAGAGTGGGCCTAGAAACCCAGAGCCAGGGGCAGGGCCTGAACAGTGCTGTGACTCAAAATCACATGAGTCTTGTTTGTGGACCCCAAACACGCTTGGCTGGTGAGTATCCAGCTGTACGAGCTTGAGCAGAGCTGTGACTGCAAACCTGGAGCTGCTACACCGATGTGGAAGGGGAGTGGGCCTAGCCAGGGAAGTGCCTCAAGATATTTTCTTCACCCATATGTGGCTCCTCTGCCGTCTGTGTTTTCCCAAGTGCTCTTGTTCCAGATCTGATCCAGCCGGGCTTCCCTGAGGGAAATATTTCTGGAACACACAGTCCCTGTTTGGGGTCAGGGAGAGAGTTTGTGTCTCCCTTGGAAAATGCTCCCCAGAACGGCAGAGACAGGGAGTCCCTGTTCTAGTGGGTTTTGTCCCATCTCTCTCTCTCTCTCTCTCTCTCCTGGTGCATTTAGGTCCAGCTCTCTCTTTCCTTTGTAAGTCACCCCCACACACATGTGCCTCCCTCTCTCTGTCAATTCTAAGTCCCTGGCCATTACCAACTAGCAGCCTGCAGCTATGGTAACCTACAGTCTAGCCTACTTGGTGCCTATATATATTTTCTTATAAGATTCTCATTTTCTTAGGTTTTGATTATTTGTTTTATTAATAAGTTTACAGATTTATATTAGAGTATACTTCACCTGAAAGAAAAGGGACCTGCAGGCAACATACTGTATGTTGAGCTAAAGCAGGTAGCATGTATGAAAGGGTGTAGGGAAAAGTGCAGTCAGAACCTCCCGTTGAAGTAGTGGAGGAGTTGGAACAGGGGCTGCAACCTTGCACATTCTAGATAGGCGTGTGCCAGGGTCTGCCTCATGCCACAAAAGGGCAGGCATCTGGAATGGGGGTGAACTGTGCCACGTACATGCCTGTGCTCATGGCTCCATGAAGGAGCCATCAACCGATATCCCCAGTGGGCAATGGGATCAGGGTGGAGTACTTTGTGGCCCACCGGGGTTCATCACCGTCTCAAGGTGATACTAGCTCCTGCCACTTGGTATCAGGGCATGTGAGGAAATGAAGTGTTTGGAGCATGAGCCTGTAAAGTTTTTCCCTTGGTGGAATTCAGAAGTGAACCAGATGCAGCGTGTTCAGCTGGCTTGGGTTATGAAAGGGAGGGAACCAGGGGGGACTCATGGGCAGGAACCCAATCAAAAATTCCAGAGGTACTGGGATGAGGGGTGGGTGGGGCGCACCCTCTTGTACGACCCTTTCAAGGTAAACCCAAGCAGTAGGCAATATGGTGGCCCCACCTCTTGGAGTATGTGCAGGGGGCTCTGAAGAGCCCCAGGTGAGCTCCAAGATGACAGAGGCCATTGTGGCCACTAAATGGTGGGCGAGAACTGGGCCAGTCAAATGCTGGAGGAGTGGGCCTGGGCAAGATGGAAACAAAGTACATACATGCCATCCAACCAGGAGTGGTGCAACTGATCGACCTCCTCGTGGACGTAGGTAAAGATGGAATTCTCATCTGGGTGTTGGTCGTGCAAGACATCCAGCAGGGAGTGATGATTGATCATCTCTCTGAGGATGCCTGCAGCAGCCTGGCTGCTCTCAATCCCTGTGTGATTCTGGTCCTCAAAGATGGTATTAAAATCTCCACCAAGGCCCAGCACTCGTGAGGATCCAAAGTGCTGAGGAAGGCACACACCTGCTGATAGAAACACACCCACTCCAGGTCTGCATTCAGGGGTCAGACATTGAACAGATTCAATGTAATCCCCTCCACACATGTCTGGAGGTGCAGCTGCTGACCTGGCATGACCTCAGCAACTCCCATTATTATGTTATGGTCACTTTTTCCGAGCAGTCCTGTTACAGTTACCTCTGGGACCCGATCCTGCGCTCCAATCAGGACAAAATGGAGAGTTGCCTCTCCCCTTGTGGGTTCCCGTACCAACTGCTCCATGAAGCAGTCATTTAAAGCATCGAGAAATTTGGTCTCTGCATTTTGTCCTTAGGTGACATGTTCCCAGACAATATGGGGATAATTGAAATCCCCCACTATTACTGAGTTCTTAATTTTGATAGCCTCTCTAATTTCCCTTAGCATTTCATAGTCACTATCACTGTCCTGGTCAGGTGGTCGAAAATAGATCCCGACTGCTATATTCTTATTATAGCATGAAATTACTATCCATAGAGATTCTATGGAACATTTGGATTCATTTAAGATTTTTACTTCATTTGATTCCTCATTTTCTTTCACATATAGTGCCGCCCCGCACCTCCCGCACGACCTGTTCTGTCCTTCCGATATATTTTGTACCCCGGAATGATTCTGTCCCAATGATTGTCCCCACTCCACCAGGTTTCTGTGATGCCTATTATATCCTTTAACACAAGGCACTCCTAGTTCACCCATCTTATTATTTAGACTTCTAGCATTTGTGTACAAGCACTTGAAAAACTTGTCACTGTTTATTTGTCTGCTTTTTCAGATATGTCAGATTCTTTTTATGTGAATGTTTCTCTTCTGATCTGGCCCATAGTTTATCCTCTTCCATCCTCTCCTCCTGACTAGAACCTACAGAATCTCTATCAATAGACTCTCCTCTAAGAGAAGTCTGTGTCTGATCCATGTGATCCTCTGCAGCAGTCAGCTTTCCCCCATCTTTTATGTTAAAAACTGCTCAGCAAGATTTTAATGTTAAGTGCCAGCAATCTGGATCCACTTTGGTTTAGGTGGAGCCCATCCTTCCTGTACAGGCTCCCCCTATCCCAAAGGTTTCCCCAGCTCCTAATAAATCTAAACCCCTCCTCTGTACACCATTGTCTACATCATTCCCCGCCACTCCTCCAAAACAGCCCTTGTGACCCAGAAGACTAAATGGAATTCTCTCCAACGCTCGAGAGGGAGCTTCACCTTACCCTTGAAATCGCAGGGGTCCAGCAGAAAATGGTGAAGCTCATCCCTCAGAACAGTGTGGGACAATGTCGTGGACCCACGATGATCCTTTGGCAGGGCCCCTGTTATGATCCTGTAGACCACGGAAATTAGCATAGACGGAGCACACCACCGGTGCGGCAACAATACCAGTGGTGCCGTGAACCTCCCTATATCTCCAGAAAGGGTAAGGGAGAGGAGGGAAGTGAGCAGCTCCTAAAGGGTGGGGAGACATAAAGACTACCCCCTGAGATTCATCTAAGGACCGGGGAAATGAGACAACCCCTGGTTGGCAGCAGTATGGAAGGTAGAGGAGACAGAAATGAGTAGGGCTTCTCTCCCCCTGCCTCCGCTCTGTGGCTGCAGCTAGGGCTCCGGGCAGCCAGAACTGACAGATTCTTCTGCCACTCCATCCGGGGCAGCCTGGGCTCTTCCCCTCCTCCAGACGCTCCTACTGGGGCAGGAGGCTTGAACTCCTGCCAGCTGAGTCTGAGACTGCCCAGATTCAGGGCTTCTGCCCCCTTCTGCTGACCTGTTCCACAGGAATCACATGGTGATTGCCATGTTCTGTTCAATCCCTCTGAAGCACCTGGCACTGGGCACTGTCAGAAGACAGGCTACTGGGCTACATAAACCATTGGTTTTACCCGGAATGGCCATTCTGATCTGCTTAGTTAGACCCCAGATGTATCTGCCTCCTGCTGTAACACACTATACCCCACACCCCTCCCAGAGCTGAGATAGGTCCCAGGAATCATAGAACCATAGCATATCAGGGTTGGAAGAGACCTCAGGAGGTCATCTAGTCCAACCCCCTGCTCAAAGCAGGACCATTCCCCAACTAAATCATCCCAGCCAGGGCTTTGTCAGCCAGGAGTCCTGATGGGGACTCTACCTCCACAGAGTTAGTAACAAAGTAAGAATAAACATTAAAAATTTAACCCTTAGGTGACTTGCCAGATGTGAGAACATATTGGTTTTAGAGATGACTGGGTCGCAGCTGAAAAGGGGAGGGGAAGACAGGAGAAAGTGATGGAGCAGTGACTTGGGGAGAAGACACACAGCATTGTCGAGGCTTCACAGAGGAGATGGGGCAAGATTCCAATTTCAGGCATCCAGCTAAGAGCAATTAGAAAGGTCACAACTAGTGTCGTGTACATAGACTGATTCCCCAGTTCATCACATTGACACAGCCCAGTAAGGACAGGAAAGGGTTTAATCACACTTTGACTGTCCAGGAAGTGAATCAGGGAAGAGGCCCCAGCACCAGGCACCAGCCAGCTCTGCACAGAGCTCAATCTGACAGCCAGAGTACAAGGACAAAACAATTAGATCTTTTTATGAGTAAAGAGCTGGAGCAGCCTGCCCCGGATCTGTTTGGTCCTCACCCCGTAAATGATGGGATGTAGCACCGGGGGCACCATTTGGTACACACTGCTGAGGAGAATGCGTAAATGCAGTGGCACATTGTGGCCAAACCGCTGAATGAGAGAGTAGAATAAATCTGGGATGTATAAGGCTGAGATGGCACAAACATGAGAGATGCAGGTCCCAAAAGTTTTGAGCCGGGCATCCTTTGTGGGGAGGCGGAAGATGGCCCTGAGGATCTGAGTATAGGACATGGCGATAAAAAACCCATCCATTCCGATCACAGAGAAAAGATCAAACAGGCCATAGTAACTACTGATGCGGATGTCAGCGCAGGCCAGATTCACCACAGCTATATGTCCACAAAAGAAATGGGGGATGATGTTGGTTCTGCAATATGGCCACTGCCTCGCCAGAAAGGGATAGGGTAATGCGAGTATGCCACTTCGCAGCACCACCACCAGGCCTATCTTGGCCACAACGGAGTTTGTCAGGATCGTTGAATATCTCAGGGGATTGCAGATGGCCACATAGCGATCAAAAGCCATGGCCACGAGGATTCCAGACTCCATCCCTGAGAAGGAGTGAACAAAATACATCTGAGTGAGGCAGGCACTGAAACTGATCTCCCTGGAATTGAACCAGAAGATGCTCAGCATTTTGGGTACGGTGGATGTGGACATGACCAGGTCGCTGATGGCCAGCATGCAGAGGAAATAGAACATGGGCCCGTGGAGGCTTGACTCCCTCTTCACGATGAACAGGATGGTGAAGTTCCCCAACACAGCTATGGCGTACATAGCACAGAAGGGAATGGAGATCCAGATATGGGCTTCCTCTAGATCAGGAATACCAAGTAGGATGAAGGTGGAGGGGTTGGTGAAGTCGGTTGTGTTAGAATCTGACATGGCGTAGGGGAGAAAGTACCCAACTCTGAAGCATAAGGGTGTCTTCTGCATTTACTGTATGCTCCCCTGACTTTCTGTGTGTTCCCAGAATCTTGGATGATGGTTGCAGTTGCAATGCCTGCATGGAGAGACAACGTTAATATGAGACACGGCATGCAGTAGTGGAGGCTGTTTTCATGGGAGAAGCAGGTTGAACACTCTTCACACACTGAAAAATGACATTTTCACTATTCAGAGAGAATAACTGTGAACAATGACCCTACTAAATACAATTCCATATTTGTATTGTGCTCCCTGCATTAATAATTCCTACACTTTGTGGTGGGGGAACCTTAGGAGGCATGAGCAGGAAACACAAGTGTGGATACTGGTTATCCATCATTGTTCCTTAATGCAATGAGAGCCAGGATAAGGAGTCCATACTGAAGGGAGTTCCCCATTCATCCAGTTCTCAAACTCAGAGAGGGGAAAAAAACAAACTTTTGCGAAGACGTTGCTGAGAGAAATATCCCAACTAAAACATACCTCAGGGGAAAGACCTGAGTGCAATTAATAGCAGCTCAAGAGAAACCCCTGCTCATTTGCAGCAGTGGACAAAACAAAAGAATGTTCAGATCCCTAAGATATGGGATGGAGCACAACATGTTCAGGAATGTGTTCTGTTTTGGTCACACAGTCTCTATTGAGGAGCTAAAAGTCTGGGAGTCTTTAGTTTATACAAGAGACAAAGGTGGGAGCATATGATATAGAAGAGGAAAATAAAAAATGAAACTGATTTACATTCAAATGGACAATTCCCAACCAATACTATTGATTGACACTTAGTGCTCCAAGAGGACTAATTCCCTAAAGCTGAGGAAAATTGTCAGCCAAACTGATTGGGAGGAAAAATTTAGACATTTATTAGATATCAGAAAACTCACTATTCCAGAGTCAACAAAGTGAACAACTTTGGGTAAAAACTCAGTTTAGTGCTAAAGTGAAGGCAACAATTAGAGGGAGGGAAGCAATATGTAACAAAGAGGAAAAAGGGAAAATAGCTAGCCAACAATAGAAATCAGAAGTTAAGAAAATTGATAAGAAACGTTAAGACATCCGGGAAAACGCCATTTATTGCAGGGTTATGGATCACAAAAAGGAGTTTATTAAATATATTAAGAACAAGATAAATCCTCAAAAATATTTATGTCAATTCCTGTGTTAAATGTAAAATACTGAAATATAAAAGGAAAGTTTTTTTTATAAAAGAATTGACAAGGTTAAGAAACAATGGAAAAGTGGCTATGGGATTAGTTAAAAAAAGTCTTGATATGTAAGTAATGCCATTCACCAACAGGGTTTATGCAAAAGAGATCTTGTCAAATAAACCTGATTTCATCCTTTTATGAGAGTACACATTGGTTGAGCAAGGGTACACATTTGGTGGATCAAGGGAACGAGGCAGATGCAACAAACCTTAATTTCTCAGAGGCATTTGATTTAGTAGTGGAAAATACTGAGTTGGTGAGTTGGAGCAGGGGAAGGATTTATCTCTTCACATGGGATTGATGAAATAAACTGCATCCAGTTCTGGGGTCCACGTTTGAAAAAAGATGTTGAAAACTTGGAGAGGGTGCAGGAACGACCCACAAAAATTCTTGGAGGATAGAGAAAAAGACGGACCGTTAGACTTGAAGGTATAGAGCTCTTAACTTATCAAAAAGATTATTGAATTGAGACTTTCATGTGCAGAAAATCATGTATAATAATGAACTCTTAAATCTACCAGACAAAGGCTGAGGGAGACTGAAGGGCTGGAAGCCAGGTAAATTCCAGCTTGAAATTAAGGCCAAATATTTAGCACTGATGATGATTAACCATTGGGACACACTGAATAGGCAAGTGTTGGATTCTCCAATTCCCCATGTTGGCACATCCAGACTGGATGTTTTTCTGGAAGATCTGCTTGAAGGGTTGTTTAAAATGCTATAGTGCTGCCATAGTGCTTCACTATAGACACTACTTACACGGATGGAAGGGTTCTCCCCTCAGCACAGGTAATGCCCGAGAAGTGGTAGCTAGGTCAATGGAAGAATTCATCTCATGCTGTCTACTCCAGGGCACAGATTATCCAATAAGTTCTTGGAATGTACTGGAAACAATTTTTTGTCCCAGAAGCTGGAGAAACCTACTTGGAGAGAAGTTGTTCTAGACTTGATTTTGACATATAAGGAGGAACAGGCTGAGAATTTGAAAATGGAAGTCAACTTGGGGAAAAGTGATCATGAAATGATAAAGCAACAGAGGGTCCTGTGGCACCTTTAGGACTAACAGAAGTATTGGAGCATAAGCTTTCGTGGGTGAATGCCCACTTCATCATATGCAAGTGGGCATTCACCCACGAAAGCTTATTCTCCAATATTTCTGTTAGTCTTAAAGGTGCCACAGGACCCTCTGTTGCTTTTTTCAGATTCAGACTAACACGGCTACCGATCTGATACATGAAATGACAGAGTTTATGATTCTAAGGAATGGTAGGAGAGAGAACAGCAAAATAAAGACAATGGATTTCAAGAAGGCAGATTGAACAAAGTCAGGGAGTAGGTAGGCAAGATCTCATGGGAAGCAAGTCTAAGGGGAAAAACAATAGAAGACAGGTATTTTTTCAGAGAGACATCATTAAGGGCACAATAGCAAACCATCCCCCTGCGTAGGAAAGATAGGAAGTATGGCAAGAGACTGCAATGACTTAACCAGGAGATCTTGAATGATCTAAAAATCAAAAAAGGATCCTACAAAAAGTGGAAAGAAGGTCACATTACAAAGGAGATATATAAGCAAATAATACATGTATATAGGGGAAAATTAGAAAGGCCAAAGCACAAAAGTTCGAAATAACTAGAGACAAAAGGGTAACAAGAAAATATTCTACAAATACCTTAGAAGCAAGCGGAAAACCAAGGACAGGGTAGGTCCTTTACTAAACAATAAGAAGAAATGTGGAAATGAAAGAGTTGTTCAATGACTTATTTGTTTCGGTTTTCACGAAGACTGTTAGTGGTGTTTGCACACCTAGCATAGAGAATGTCAGTGAAAATGGGGTAGGTTCAGATGCTAAAATAGGGAAGGAACAAGCTAAAAGTTACTTGGACAAGTTAGATGTCTTGAAGTCACCAGGTCTGAAGAAATGTATCCTAGAATACTCTGAGGGAACTAACTGAGGAAATATCTGAGCCATTAGCTATTATCTTTGAAAAGTCATGGGAGACAGGGAGATTCTGGAAGACTGGAAAAGAGCACACATAGTGCCTATCTATAAAAAGGGAAATAAGAGAAACACAGGCAATTATCGACCAGTCAGCTTAACTTCTGTACCTGGTAAGATAATGTAGCAATTTATTAAGAAATCAATTTACAAACGTCTAGAAGATAATGAAGTGATAAGTGATAGTTAGCATGGATTTCTCAAGAACAAAACATGTCAAACCAACCTCAGAGCTTTCTTTGACAGGGTAACAAGGGTAAACTTGGGGCTGGAGGACATCAGGCAGAATGCACAGGGGTGCACAGAAAAGAGTGACATTTTGGCCAGTGATTCTTTAGCAAACTCATCACTTATGGCAAGGACCCTGGGATGTTTCATGGTTGTTCGGAGCGGAAAGGATCAAAGACTTACTCTCTATCCCACCACACCCACGTTGCAGAAGGATTGTCGATCGGGTGAACTCCTCATCAAGAGATGGGTACCTGTGAATTATGAGATGGAAGTGTCCTCCCTAGGAATCCCCCTCAGGTATCTGTGACCTATACCTCTCTGAATCCAGCATCTGCAGCATCATCAGACACCGAGAGCCGACAAATGGTGGGCACAGTTGATAATATAGCTCTGTGTATTCTCAGTGGGGTTCGCTCAGCCTCTAGAGGACAAGGGAGAATCTGAACGTAAACAGACTGGAGACAAGCATGTCTCCACTTTGGTGCTAATTATCCAGCTTAAGAAGTAAACAGTAATTAAGGAACCTTCCCAAAGGGAGATGAGAACTCTTGGACTCTGTGCTGAGTCAGAGAGGAATTGGCTGCTCTGTATGTTTCTGTATATGTATTTAAAAATTATAGTTAATGAGTAAGAAAACTAGGGATAATGCCTAACTCTCCAAAGGATCTGATATCCTGTAAATTCTCAGGATAGATGGGTATATAATAGACAGAGAGATCTGCAGAAACTTGACTAAGAGGATACACAAGCACTTACAGCAAATACGTGGGGCTTTCACTAAGGGATCAGAGATCATTATAGTCTGTACCACCTTTCATTGATGGATCTTCAAAACCTAGCAAAGGAATGTCACTATGAACCATCCCCATTTCACTGATCAGTAAACTGAAGCACGGGGCGACATGACTTTCCCAAGGTCACACAGAGACTGACTGACAGAACCCAAGTGTCTTGACTTCCCTTCCATAACCACGGTCTCTCTGTCAGTAAGTGACCACATGACAACAGGGAAATGGACTTACGGTCTTGCAGGGCCTGTTCACTAGGGCGGCGGGGAGGGGGGGGAGGAATTCTGTAGAGTGCAACCTGGAACTGGGGATCACTGATTCCTCTGGCATACCAATCTGGCCCCCTCTCATACTGTGAGGCTGTGACAAGCTGTAATCCTCTCAGGTCCTGCACTTACACAGCTATACACAGACAGGGACACACCCAACTGCAGTTACATGAATGATTTCACAAGCCACCCATGAAACAATAGAGAGGCTCCAGCCAGTTCCCCCCAGTTCCCCAGCCTAGAACCCAAGAGCTGTACCATCTTATCCTGGCCAAAAGCATGACCAGTATACGTTTATTTCCCAGTCTGGTCCTCCCTCAGTGTGGAGAGGACAATACATCAGCCTGAGCAGATTTCGCTTTTAAGTTTCGAACAACATCCTGTATTAAGGAAAACAATATAAAACAGATTTATTAATTACAGGAAGATCGATTGTTTAAGAGATTATAAGTAATAGTGTAAAGAACAAAGTTGAAATCTGAGAAATAAACAAAATCACAATCTAAGTGCTATATACTAGACTGACTTTGAATGAAACAGTGTCTCACCCTGATGGTTCAAACAATCCACCAATCTTCCACACACATGCTAGAAACCTCTTCAGCCTGGGACCACAGTCTCAGTTCAGTCCCAGTTTCTAACGTCTTTGGTGTTGAGTTGTGGGGGAGTGAGGCCAAGTGATGATGTTGCTTCCACATTTTATAGCTTCTGCCATGTAGAGGGAGCTTCATTTTTCCAAGCAAAAGCCCCCAGCACAGTTACTGGAAAGGAACAGCAGCAAGATGGAGACCAGTGTCACATCATAATCATATCACCAAGGTAAATATGGGGTGCTAGGGTGTTGCTTTGGGGCAGAGAATGTCACACCTCTCCCCTTATTTTACTGCAGGAGTGTGTGATGGGTTGGATCACAGAACCCCCCTTGGGAGCTGCCACCTAATGTCCCAAGGCTACTTCTGATCCTGCTTTCCCTGCCAGCTTGGGAATCCAGCACCCTGTCTTGCTGAGCCAGACACGCCCATCTGCTCCAAGACAGACCCAGGGTCTGAATTACTTACCCCAAAGCTGCAGACTTAACTGGAAGCACCTTAGAGAAGTGTTCCTGGCTTTAACACTTGGATTCGCAACTCCCAATGGGGTCTAAACCCAAATAAATCTGTTTTACGCTGTATAAAGCTTATACAGAGTAAACTCATAAATTGTTCTCCCTCTATAACACTAATAGAGAGATATGCACAGCAGTTTACCCCTCCCCCACCCAGGTATTAATACATACTCTGGGTTAATTAATAAGTAAAAAATGATTTTATTAAATACAGAAAGTAGGATTTAAGTGGTTTCAAGTAGTGACAGACAAAACAAAGTGAATTACCAAGTAAAATAAAATAAAACATGCCAGTCTATGTCTAATCCAACTGAATAGAGATAAATTCCTCACCAGTTCCAGAATGCTTTCTTTTACAGACTTATCTCCTTTTAGCCTGGGTCCAGCAATCACTCCCACCTCTTGCAGTCACTGTCCTTTGTTACAGTTTCTTTCAGGTATCTTTGGGGATGGAGAAGCTCTCTCTTTAGCCAGTTGAAGACAAAATGGTGGGGTCTCCCATGGGCTTAAATAGACTTTCTCTTGTGGGTGTAGATCCCCTCCTCTCTCCTAAGCAAAGTCCAGCTACAAAATGGAGTTTTGGAGTCACCTGGGCGAGTCACATGTCAATGCATGACTCAGTTCCTTACCAGCCAAGCCACGTTCCTGGGAAAGCCCCATTGTGGACTGGTGTCTCTAAGTTCATTGTTGGCTTAAGTGTTTCTTGATCGGGCACTTACTGAGAATAGTCTTTTCTCAGGAAGCTGACCAACTGCTTCAGTACAGCCTACTTAGAATCAAACAAGTATGCAGCCAATATTCATAACCTTAAATACAAAAATGACACATGCATACAAATAGGATTAATAGATTCAGCAGATCATGACCTTTACAGAGATATGTTACATGCATATGTAACATAAAATACATTCTAATTATGTTTTATATATATATATATTTCTTCACACAACACACAGTCAACCAGTGAAGCTCTTTGACAGAGGATCGTGTGAAGGCCAAGACTATAGCAGCTTTCAAAAAGAACTAGATGAATAGATCCATCAATGACTATTAGCCAGGATGGACAGGGATGATGTCAATAGCCTCTGTTTGCTGGAAGGTGGGGAAGGTTAATGGGGAATGGATCATTTGAGAATTATCTGTTCTGTTCATTCCCTCTGAAGCATCTGACATTGGCCACTGTTGGAAGACAGAATACTGGGCTAGATGGACCTTTGGTCTAACACAACACAACCGTTCTTAAGTTCACTGAAGAAGGAAATGGTGTGAAGATGATGTGTTATGTTGTGTTTCCCTGTATCTGGGTATCTCTTCTGCTGTCTAAAGTAGAGGAATTGTTTTCAGATATCACTCAAATAATCACTTAGAGCCAATTCTTATTAACTAAACTAAGATTTATTAAAACAGAGAGAATATTGTTTAAAAGATAATTATACATAGAGACATGATTAGAGTTTTTAAGTCAATTTCATAGTGGAGATGGCTGGCTTCAGATTCCCACAGAGTTCTTTTAGAATAAGTCCAGAGATTATAGTCCAATGTTAAAATATTCATTATCAGGGCGGTCCAGGGAATAACTGGAAACCAGAGTCTCGTGACTCAAGCTTCCCCTGATGATGCTTAAGCAGATCTGAGATAAAAAGTATCAGGTTCCAAGAGCCCTTTATACAGTTTGTGGGCAGCAAAGCAGTACTTAAGTGAACAATAGGCTTTTGAAGTAACCTCCTATTTCCTAAACATCACTGGTAATTAACTTAATGGATTAAAGAGACATAATGTAAATCAGATTATTGCACCCAAGTTCCATCAAATAATATTTCCGTTTCATCTCTGAATTAACCAAATACAGCTCTAGACAGGAATCATTTGGTTACACTGTCAACCTCTAACAAGCTGTCGGTAAACAGAGACTACTAGAGTCACTAACTTCTTCCAGTTCTTTAATAATACAAGCCTATATTTCAAAGCTCTATCCTATTAAAGATGGAATGGGCCTAACTACTATTTACATACTTTTCAAACCTTTCTCTAAAGGGTGAATCTGCGTCAATAGCCTGCAAGTTGCTTAACTCTTTCTAGCCATGTGTCACACAACCCCTTTTGCATAGCTTGGGGCTGTTTGCTTTAGCAATCATGTGACCCAAAAAGGAGAAACTGGAAACAGAGTGTGCCCAAGGGGGAGCTCTGGGAAGGGTGGGCTGAAGCAATTGGAGAGTCGGGGAGCCGAGTGAAAGCTAGTCTCAGGGCCTTGGTGCTTGGCCTGCAGGTTTCTGCTCCCAGAGAGAGGCAATAGAATGAAAGCTGCACTGAGAGATTTTGCCTAGAACCCCAGAACCAGAGGCAGGTCCTGATCAGTGCTGTGACTCAAAAGCACATGGGTCTTGTTTGTGAGCCCCAAACACTCTTGGCTGATCATTGTCCAGCTGCACGAGCTTGAGCAGGGCTGTGACAGCAAAACTGGAGCTGCTACACAGATATCGAAGGGGAATGGGCCATGCCAGGAAAGTGCCACAAGATATTTCCTTCACCTATATGTGGCTCCTCTGCCATCTGTGTTTCCTCAATTGCTCTCATTCCAGAACTGATCCAGCCGGCAGCCAGACTTCCCTGAGGGAAATATTTGTGGCCAGAGGTACAAAATTACTTATCTGTAAGTGGTTCATTAGTTTAATTAACCTAGTTGGCACCTGACCAGAAGAACCAATGGGGAAAGACAATTCTTTTAAATCTGGTGGTGGCGTAAGGTTTTGTTTGTGCTCTTTGTTTAGTTTTGCTTCTACTAAAATAATACATTTAAGATTACAGAAATTGTAAGTAATAGCAAGAAAATGCATTAAATATTTTTAGCTTGTACATTTTTTCTATGCTAAGAGGAAGGTTTATTTTTGTTTCTGTAACTTTGAAGCTGAGGCTAGAGGAAAATCCTTTGTGTTTTAAATTTTGTTATTACTCTGTAAAATTACCTTTTATTTTGATTTTAACGAGGTGCTTCTTTTACTTTTTTTATAATAAAGTTTCTTTTTTAAAAAAACTGATTAATGTTAGTATTCTAAACATAAAGGGTTTGGTTTGTACTTTTATTAAAGGTAATTGGTTGACATATTATTCTCAAGCCTCCCTAGAAACAGGGGTGAAGGAGCTTGGGGGATATTTTGGGGGGTTAGGGATCCAAGTGGCCCCTCCCTAAATGTTTGTTTAAATCACTTGGTGGTGGCAGCAATACCGTCCAAAAACAAGAAATGGAATTTGAGCCTTGGGGAAGTTTTTAACCTAAGCTGGTGAAATATAAGCTTGGGGGGGTTATGCAGGTCTCCACATCTGTACCCCAGAGTTCAGAGTGGGGAGGGAACCTTGACATGGTGGCAGCTTGATGGGATCAATCTGAACCAGAAGTACAGCCCTCAGGATATTTGTGGGGGAAGGCTGGAAAACCAGGGCTGGGTTTTTTTTAAGCTGAGAGCAGCTGGAGGTCTTTTTCTCTGTCTGAGGGCAGAGTCGTTAAGTTCCTGCAAGGTAATTCACAAGCTCTTTCTTTCTTTCTTTCTTTCTTTCTTTCTTTCTTTCTTTCTTTCTTTCTTTCTTTCTTTCTTTCTTTCTTTCTTTCTTTCTAGCTCTCAGGTTAGGCTAGGCTAAGTGCAGGAAGGCTAGGGTGTTGGAAAGTGAGGTCCAAAAGAAACTAGAACTAGCCAGATTGGAAGCTGAAAAGAGCCAGTAGTTCCTATACAAAAAGGGATCCCCGTATTTTTTGTAGGAACTACTACAAGGCCCAGGCTGGTTATGCCTTATTGGGATATCAAGGATTGCCCGTCATGTATGGGGCTGGTTTAGGAGGGATATTCCACAGTCTTTTTAGAAAAGCCGTACCGCTTTTGAGAAGAAGAGGTTTTGAAATTATTAAACCCCACATAAAAACAGTCACAAAAAAATATAACCAGAGACGTAGCGAACCACATGTCTAGTGCCATTATAAACAAAATAGGAGCACACGCACCACAGGAAGGTTCCGGTTTAGTGGTGATGAGAAGAAAAAGAGCAGCATCACACCGGCCGTTTAAAGGGCCTCCTAGGCCCTTTAAAAAAAAGCTGTCAGAAGACGCCTCATAAACCTAAAAGGCCCCCTAAGAAGAGGAAGCGACGTGTCGCCCATGGTAAAAGGGATATATTTTAAAATATCTTTTATTCATTGTGGCTCTGATGAATGCACCAAATCGGAACTGGATTTATTTCAAATAGCCCCCACACAAACCAGTATTGAGAATAGCTTTTATGTAGAGGTGCCGCCTCTGGACGCTTTAACGGTGAATGTCCCTCTAAAATTTGTTATTTTGGGACACCGGGACCATTAGTTAGACCTTAACAACATGCTGCTGTACAAATACTGCAAGGTGGTAAAAGAAGATGGGTCAGACATTGACGACGATGCCAGGGTTGCCCTAACAAACTACCCCATCATCACCCTTTTTAACCAGCTGGGTGTCACTCAAGGCGACCGTCTTATCAGTCAGAGCAACAATTGTTACCCTTACAGAAACTTAATGGAGTTGATTCTGAACTAAAGCCATGACACCCTCACTACGCAGTTTTCGACAGGAGGGTTTCATAAAGACACGGTGGGGGCCCACAAATGCACCCTTTTGGTCGGTGCGGCTAATGAGGGGTTCATGCGCAGAGCCAAACTAATGGCTGGGCAGCAGGAAACTGGATCTATTGGGGTCTCTACACAGAGATTTGTTTTTTCAAGATAAAATATTGCTGAATGGTGTGGACTTGAAAATTAAAGTGATGCGTAGCAAAGATGTTTTTTGTTTCAAGAGCGGGAATGCCAACCCGAATAATAAAGTTCACATTATTTCAGCATCCCTGTTTGTAAAACGGGTCAAAGTGACTCTGGGGTTCCGTTTGGGACACGATGAAGCTCTAATGACCGCCAATGCTAAGTACCCAGTAGCCAGGGTGGGTATAAAGGTGTTTAGCATTCGGCAGTCATGTCAGTAACCAGGAAAACCTCTTTTGGGGACAGTTGCCCAAGCAGCTTGTAATTGGTTTTATAGATAACGACTCCTTCAACGGTAGCTACGTTAAAATCTCTTTTAACTTTAAACGTTATAACATTAATTTTGTGGCCTTGTATGTGGATGGTGAACAGGTGCTGGCAAAACCCCTACAACCCTATTTTGAGAATGGAAACTGTGTGAGGGAGTACATGCCGCTCGTGCAGGCGATTGGGAAATATGTAAAAGAACGCTCACTCTTGATTGACCGTGATGAATTTGCCCAGGTCTATATGCTGTATGCCTTCGATCTGACCCTGGATCAGGAGTGCACCGGTCATTATTCTCTAATAAAAACTGGAAACCTGAGAGCGGAGATTCAGTTTGCAACGGCCCTGCCCTCTACGGTTAACATGATAGTGTATAGGGTTTTTGATAACGTGATCCAAGTGAACCATAGAAGAAAAATCCTTGTTGACTATATGTGATTATGAACACCATGCAGCTAAGGCATATTTTATCAAAGGACCCTTCTTTTTTCTATGTTTTTTTCTAGTGACTTGCTCCCAAAAGGTTTTGTGTCTGGAAGACCTTTGGGGCCTAGTGTTAACACGCACCCCCATGACTTACCTGGGGAACACTGGCTGGCCCTTTATTTACCAAAGCAGGGGCCTGGTGAGTTTTTTGACTCCTACGGATTTACCCCAGACAGTAATTTTTTTCCTAAACCTATTATGACTTTTTAAAACTGTAACTCTAATAACGTTGTGTTTCATCAGAGACAACTACTGGACCCCCTAGCTGTAACCTGCAGTTATCATTGTAATTTTTTTTTAAAACAACATAGTAGGGATTTATCTTTTAATCACATTTTAAAATTTGTACAGCGATGATTTACCAGAAAATGACTGCCTAGTGGTACGGTTTGTAAAAGGGAAAAGACCAGGCATGCCCAGACTTGTTTCAAACATTTTTCAACATGTTCAGAAGTGTTTGTCTTGTCATGAGTTAAAAGAGGCTCATCAATAAAGCACACGTTGAATTTTGTTTACATCTTTTTATTTTACACCGTTAACCATTCGATTTCATTTTATAACAAGGACATTTTAAAAAGGAGTGATGCTACTTATGGCCTTGACAGGCTCTAGCCCTGTTTTTAGACGTTCAAAAAATTCTTTGTTGCTAACATGCCCTACAAAAGAGGTAGGCACGTTCCGCTCCGCCAAGGCTTTCATAAAAACAGACCACCCTTTAGGAGTCCTCTTGTTAGCGAAAGAATAAGAACTGGTCACCCCCCTGACTAAATCGAGCATGTGAGACCCCTGAATCGCTTCCCACGGTACACAAAACTGCCATTATTGGCCCAAGAAGAAACATCTTTACGCTGTCTGAGTTTACTTAACAATATTTCAGCTTTTTTCTTATAGCGAATATTTACCCTCTCCAATACCTCCCGAACGACAAAGTCAGATGAACCCCCCTATTTCACCATTCTTGGCCAATACCAGGTATCTTTGCAGGACTCCCTCGTAAAGTTTAGCCTTCTCGTAGTCGGATAAACCGGATTTTTGAAGAATGTCTTTCATCTCTGAATCCAATTGGCAAGTGGTTGTGGTTCTGATATTTTCTTCATCGCTAGAAGCACGCTTTATTTGTTCTAACTGATGGCTAGGAACGAGGTACAATTTTTCAGCGTGTTCCATTACCTGTTAATTAAAAGCTTTGACAGTAGAGGGAGTGTAAAGCTCAACAAAGGTCTGATAAAGCCCTTGGCCTGTTTTACAATTAGCTTTTTTCTTTTGAGGGATAGCTTTTTATCGCTCAGCTTTTTAATAATCCCCCATTTTCTTTTTAGGATGCTTATTTGTTGGGGTTTTAGAAGAGCATTTCCTTTTAAAGTGTTGAGCGCTGTTTCTGAGATGGCCGCTACCAGGTCATCAGAAGCCGAGCAGAGAATAGCCTTCCTTTGCTGTGGCTTGGCTTTGATGAGAAATCTTAAAAGAGCCAGTTTTCTCTGCCCACGGCTAGACATGTTTGTCAGGGGGATGCTTTTTGTTAAAATGGAAGTTTGATAAAAATAACTATTTTTTATCATTTTTTTAAGGTGTATACACGGGGCCAATCTTGGGGGGAAAGGCCTGTTCTTAACCTGAAGGCTTCAGGCTTTGAAGCATTTAAATCCACCAGCAGATACCCATAGGAGTTTTTGGTAGTGTCCTCAAAAGCCTCCAAAAAGAATTGTGTTTTACCAGGGTACATTTGCTGGGCCAGAAAGGTAATTTGCAGTTTATCGCGCAGGGTGTGTGTGTGTGTGTGGGGGGGGGGAGAACCATATACTTAGTATTTAAATTAATCATTCTTTTTTTTCCCCTGAAAAAACACGTTTTGCACAGTGTACATAATACTTAGCTTTTTGTGGTGCACGTATTTTGTAAAGGCTTTTTTGATTTCCCTAACCCTAACCCTTTCCCTTTAAGGGTAAAAACCTAGCCTGAATATAGAACAAAACAAGGAAAGTCTGAACATAATTCTTCTGTTTTTCCTGCAGTCAATAAAAAGATTTGTAAAAGGAAAGGGTAGTTTTAAGCAATAATCTGTCCCCACCCAGGGGGCTGGGAAATGTTTCTTTTGTTTTTCAGACACTCTACAAGCAAGCTGGTGCCAGTGGGAAAATAACCCAGAACACCACAGGTCTACTGTCACAACAAAGATTGTGTTTTGTGTTTTTGTCTTGTTATTACTGTTTTTTGGTGAATATTGTACAAGGAGGGTTAACGCATATAGCAGCAAGGTCAGTGCATGGTATAACCTGCCCGGAGACCTCGGTCTATCTATGTGAGAATCAAATGAGGTACCACATTCCAGGAGAACACCATCCATTCCCAGTTCCTAAAAGGAGGGTTCCTTACCTGGTTTTTAACCAGTTGGGGCCCAGCCTGCTGCTAAAATAAAAAATGGAGAACAGGAATGGGTTTATTTATTAATGTGTATATGCACACAAATAAAAAAGCACAGAATGGGGGTTAAAAATGGGGATGAGTAAAGTCTGTTGCATGCATCTTACAGGTGGACCCACAAAGGGAAAACAAGGATGCCCCAGCCTGGAATAGAACAATCATTGCTGCTATTCTTGCTATTGTAAGCCCTACTCAAATCCAGCAATGTAAAGTGGTAAAGGGAGGAAACATGAAAACTGTTACACCCCCAAGTAGTGGTAATGAAGCAAATAAGGACTTTAAGGATTTACCCATAGTAAACTGTACTATTAATCCCCCATGGGAATTTAGCAATGTCAGTATGTGGTGTATGGATTGAAGGGGGAGATACTAACCCGGTGAAAAAATTTAAATTTATTAGGAAATATTGCATGATATTCCTTCAAATATGTCATAATGAATGGCAGTGGGAAACAGTCATCCAAACATGTGGTTTGTCACAGAGCACCCCCCCACCACACCTTGCAAAAAAAATAACTCTGGGGCCTTCTGCGGTGTTTGAGTTATGGGGTCCCACAATTGGGGTGTGGTGTAACCATGTGTAATCCTAATGGTACCTCTAGAGAGAACAATAGTTAAGCCCGCAGTTATGTACAGACATATTGTAGATGGCAGCACATTACACACAGAAAAAAAAGCCATCGTCAATTTCCAGGCTGACCAGATTGCCGGACTCAGTTTGCGCTGACAATGTGAGCCCCTGGTATCGGCGAATCATTTCTTCACTCTGGGGGAGGCTCTCAGGCTGAAGTTCTCCAGGGTCTATTTTCTGCTCTTCCCACTGCTCATGGAGCCCTGGGAATTGTCTGGGAGTCCTGCCAACCTGAGAGTCCGCAGGGACTGTACAGGGGAATCATAAATATCGCTGTCCAGCACAGTGAGTGTCAGACATGTGAGATTCATACACTGATTCTCGAGGCTCTGCCTTCCTGTCGCTGTAAGGAGATTTCCTCCCTCTGCTGAGTGGATTTCGGTGAGTTGGCTGTTTCTGCATTAAAGTTAGTGCTGAGGTCTCAGGAAGGATTCAAGTCAAGAAAATTCTGGGCAGCAATTCACCAGCATGGCAACTTGAACTGTTTAGTATTATCAGAAACTACCAAGGGATTTAGCTGGTAAAATTGGAACTACAGATGTATTAGAAATAGTTTAGACAAATGCTTGGTTTTTTTAAGATCAGTTCCTTGTCTCTACTGTGTCTTTTACTGTGTCTACTAGCTGTCTTAGTAGCTTCCTTTTTTTGGACTGTCTGGTTTTCTTCTGGTTCTTTCCAGTTTTCCAATTCAGCATTTTCACTGCATGTTAGGAAGTACAACCAAAGCCTCTGAATTGGGTATGTGTGTAACCAGAGGGTTCACAACAAGAATGGGTCCCACACTGGCCAGATTCTGCTCTCACTTTAGTGAGCCACTCTAGATTGATGCTGGTCTTCCTGAGAAGAAAATCAGGGCCCCTGTGTTTTGAAATCCCCATCTTTTATACCTGGTCTCAGAGCGCCACATAAACTGGGAGTTTCCTTCAGTCTCTTTGAACACCCTAACAGAATAGCATTCTGTGCAGCAGGACCCAAAGCCATGATTTTTGCAGCTCAGAGCTGAAAGTTAAACACTAAAGGTGAATCTGGTCCCATTGTGATCAATGGCAAAACTCCCAATATGGCCAGGATTTCACCCTAAATCCACATGTAGGGACTTAAATAAATGGCCTGATTTACACCGACCATGAGCCTCCAGACTGCAGTCATCCTGTGGCCTCTCAGGACAGACAGGAGAGTTTCTGAAATCTCCAACTCACAGGCTTAAAGGTTCAGAACAATCAGGATAACATTTTTTTTCTGGAGAGAGAGGGGTCTTCAGGAGAGGATGAAAAGCACCGAAAGGCAGTAAAAATAAAAGCATGATTCTGGCGTGGAGGAAACCAGGCCGGGTTGGAAATCTCAGTAGGGGAGGTCCAGAAATGCACAGTCTGTGTGTGTGTGTGTGTGTATGTGTGGGGGTGTAGTATCTAGATCACAGTGGCGCGGAGTGCTGAAACCAGGTGAAATAGAGAATGAACTTTCTGCCTAATGCACAGTCCAAAGATGTATAACGAGTCCTCCTGAAGCAGGGAGGTGTCTCAGACTGTAACGTAACGTGGGCCGCACTGTAGCAGATTCTCTGACACCTTCCCCCATCTGAACCATCCCTCCTTCTGTGAGCAATCCTACTACTGCCTCGTACCAACATCAGCAATTGCCAATATGGAAAAGCAGCCTCAGGAAGTTGTGTCTGGGTCACTAACAGGCTGCAGTATGTTAAAACTTTGTGTCATTTTGAGGAAGAATTACTCACATTGGCTCCTTTTAGTCTCCACGTCCTCTCTCCCTCCCACCGGGCCTGTCCCTCTCTCCTTCTGTGCACAGGTTGAGGTGCAACCTAGCATGAGGAGGTATTTCTGTGAGCTGTTACTGTGGCGTCTGGCACCTGGTTTTGGTCCTGGTTGAGGGGTATCACTGTGTGACAAGGCTGGAAGTTGTGGGGGTGAGGACCATATGGACAGGCGGGCAGTGCTGGGGGTTGTGGGGGCAGGGAGTGGGGTGTACACAGAGAGGTGGACAGAGCTGGAATTTGCAGAGGCAGGCAGAGGGTGTACATGGACAGGAGGGCAGCGCTTGGGGTTTTGGGGGCAGGCTGGAGGTGTACACAGACAGGTGGGCAGCACTGGGGGTTGTTGGGGTAAGTAGAGGGTACATGGAAAGGTGAGTAACACTGGAGGTTGTTGGGGCGCAGAGCGGTATTTGGCAGAGCTGCTGAAATTAAAATTTTCTTTGTGATTGTTGATCCAAGACCAGCGCTGGGACCTTTCCTGGTCTGGAGTGCATGTGGGCAAATCTTAGGGTCTCTTTCCCCTGGCAAGCCACAGAACTGAAGCCTGAGTGTCACAAATTTACTCAGTTTTGTTTCCAATTGTTGTTGTTGAATGTCATTTACGTAACCTCAGGCATTTCACCAGTGGAAAGAACCACTGATCTTTCCTCCTCAGCTGGTTCCATCTCCCAGCATATTTTGACCCCCTGTCTATACTCTCCTTCCCCATCCCAGGCTTCCTCGATTCCAACAGCACGCTGGTCACTGTGGTTAGATGTTTGGCTGCGTGTGTGTGTTCTCCCTGTGCGCTGTCCCAGCTCTGCACAGACAGCTGGCATGGCAGACCTCGAGTGAACCGCCCAATGACCACAAGATCCATTAAGGGATGAAGGCACCTGGCCAGGTTTATTGTTGATGAAGCATGGTACTAGTATTCTGCAGACTCTACTGTACCACTAATACATGTATGCCCATAACAATGGACCAGCTCAGTGAATGGCGGGACTTTCCATTCCTCCCTAGGCTAGGCCAAGACACAACCTCTGAGATAAATCTTTGTACCCCGATACCAACAAATTACGTACTGCCACTCTGACATAGTTAGTTACTGCCCCCTGTCGTCCATATTGGTTCGATCGAAACATCTCTATTACGTACTGTCATCCTGACCTTATCTTTTAGGAGTGGACAGTGTGTTCCTGTTATCCTTGAGGAATGTTTTTGTACCATCCTAGAAATTGCAATGTTCTGGTACCACTTGATATTGGGATGTGTTTGCGTGAGTGCTTTGTGCCTAGCACTTCTTAGGAATGTGTATTTCTGCAATATCAGCCCCATTCTTGCCTGATTCTGTAATCAGAATCACAGCTTGTCTTTGCTTTTTATCAGTAAAGCTTTGACTACTACTTTAGCCCAGGCCTCAGGCCTCTGATACAAGGGCTTATGTCTCAGGCTCTCTTCCTACACATTCCCCCACTTTTTGTCTTTTTATGGGGAGGATGTTCACCCATCATCTCGGAAAAGCATAATGCATGGACTGAAGATGGCCCACTGGGCTAAACACTGTTATGTGGCCACCTTACTTTCCCATCCACACTTTTATGCCCCATCTGTTCCTCAATCTGAACATTCTCTCGTACAACTGATGGACAGATTTTATTTTCCAATTGTTTTTAGTCCCTCATAGTGGACCTGGGAATGTTAGGCCCGGGACCATGACTGAGGAATGTAGTTTTATGATTGAGCCTTGGGGGCACTTTTAGATAATTAATATGTATGGATAATATAGATATGGTGTATATATTTGTATGTTACATATGGGTATGTATGTGTACATATGACAGCACTTTATAACCAAGCATAACAATCCTTTTCCAGTCTGGGTGGCGTAGTTTGGCACTTGTGGCACTGCAGATAGCAACACACTCCTATTAGGGCACTTACAGTTACCACCTGGATTATTATTGGTACTAGGCTGAGTGTTCTGAAATACTGGGATAGACATTGTTATAGTGTGTTCCACAGTGCTATGTGTAGGAGAAGTAAAACAGAAATTTGGATTAGTGACATTAAAATGAGGCCATAATATATAAATGTCTTAGTTACTGCACAGTACTGTTCATTCATGTTGTAGGTTACCCTTACTGCTGGTTGTCACCCTCTGGTAAACTTTACTGGGCAGGAAACAGGAACGGCTGGCTTCTCTGTTCCATTGGATGCATTGCTCTGTGATACACCCATAGTTGACGTAGATCCAGGTGTTTCTTGTGGATGACGTCTTTCAAATAACCTACTGAATGGACAGTAACCAATTTATTAAATATCGCTGCATTAGGATTTAGTATTGGTACCCAGATACCCAGATACTGAACGAGATTGTTTTCAATAACATTTGCCTTGCATAGGATGCACCACTGTCATTATATAATGTGCAAAATTCTCAATAATGAGAGCGGGCAACCCTGGAACATGTGAGGGCCGAGATAAATACAGCTGCCATGTGCAGGAGCCACTGGCAGCTGCCTGAAACAGTGGGCCACTGGGACACAGACGTTAAACCCAGGAGTGGATCATGTTCGTAGATTCCAAGGCCAGAAGAGACCATTGTGATCATCTAGTCTGACTTCCTCTAGAACACAGGCCAGAGAATTTCCCCAAAATTATTCTTAGAGCAGATCTTTTAGAGAAACATCCAACTTTGGTTTAAAAATTCTCAGTGATGGAGAATCCACCAAAACCCTTGGTAAATTGTTCCAATGGCTAATTACTCTCACTGTTTAAAAACTGTACACCTTATTTCCAGTCAGAATGTGTTTAGCTTCAACTTCCAGCCGTTGGATACTGTTACACGTTTGTATGTTAGGCTGAAAAGTCTATTATTAAATATTTGTTCCCCATGTAGGTACTTACAGACTGTTATCAAGTCACCCCTTAACCATCTTTGTTAAACTAAATAGATCGAGTTCCTTGACTCTATCACAATAAGCAGGTTTTCTAAACTTTTAATAATTCTTGTGACTCTTCTCTGAATCCTCTTCAGTGTATCAACATCTATCTATAATGGTGGGCACCAGAACTGGACACAGGATTCCAGCAGGAGTCGCACAAGTGCCAAATATAGAGGTAAAACAACTTCTCTAACTCTCCTTGAGATTCCCCTTGTTATTATCACAGTATCTCATTAGCTGTTTTGGCCACATGATCACACCGAGGGCTCATGTTGAGCTAATTATCCCTTCATGGCCCAAATATTGTTCAGAGTCATTGTGCTTCCCATGACAGATTCACCCATCGTGTAAGCATTGCCTACATTCTTTGTCCCTAGATGAAGATAGCTACATAGCTATATTAGAACTCATATCTTTTGCTTTGATCCAGTTTACCAACCAATCCAAATAATTGAATCACAGAAGATTAGGGTTGGAAGACACTTCAGGAGGTCATCTAGTCCAACCACATGCTCAAGGAAGTACCAACACCAACTAAATTATACCAGCCAGGTCTTTGTCAAGCTGGGCCTTAAAAACCTCTAAGGATGGAGATTCCACCACCTTTCTAGGTAACCCATTCCAGTGCTTCACCGCCCTCCTAGTGAAATAGTGTTTTCTAATATCCAACGTAGAACTCCCCCTCTGCAACTTGAGACCATTGCTCCTTGTTCTGTCATCTGCCACCACTGAGAACAGCCAAGCTCCATTCTCTTTGGAACTCCCCTTCAGGTAGTTGAAGGCTGCTATCAAATCCCCCCTCATTCTTCTCTTCTGCAGACTAAACAAGCCCAATTCCCTCAACCTCTCCTCATAAGTCATGTGCCCCAGCCCCCTTATCATTTTTGTTGTACTTTGCTGGACTTTCTCCAATATGTCCACATCCCTTCTGTAGTGGGGGGCCCAAAACAGGACCCAATACTCCAGGTGTGGCTTTACCAGTGCCGAATAGAGGGAAATAATGCTCCTACTGATGCTGCCCAATATGTCGTTGGCCTTCTTGGCAACAAGGGCACACTGCCGACTCATATCCAGCTTCTCGTCCACTGAAATCACCAGGTCCTTTTCTGCAGAACTGTTGCTTAGCCAGTTGGTCCCCAGCCTGTAGCAGTGCAAGGGATTCTTCTGTCCTAAGTGCAGGAATCTGCACTTGTCCTTGTTGAACCTCATCAGATTTCTTTTGGCCCAATCCTGCAATTTGTCTAGGTCACTCTGGACCCTATCCACTCTGGACCCTATCCTCCACCATATCTACCTCTCCCCCCCCCAGCTTAGTGTCATCTATGAACTTGTTGAGGGTTCAATTCATCCCATCATCCAGATCATTAATAAAGATGTTGAACAAACCGGCCCCAGGGCCGCCCCCCGGGGCACTTCACTTGATATCAGCTGCTAACTAGACATTGAGCCGTTGATCACTACCCGTTGAGCCCGACAATCTTGCCAGCTTTCTATCCACCTTATAGTCCATTCATCCAATCCATACTTTTTTAACTTGCAGGCAAGAATACTGTGGGAGACCATATCAAAAGCTTTGCTAAAGTCAAGATATATCATGTCCACTGCTTTCCCCATATCCACAGAGCCAGTCATCTCATCATAGAAGGCAATCATGTTGGTCAGGCATGACTTGCCCTTGGTGAATCCATGTTGACTATTCCCGATCACCTTCCTCTGCTCCAAGTGCTTCAAAATTGTTTCTTTGAGGACCTGCTTCATGATTTTTCCAGTGACTGAGGTGAGGCTGAGCGGACTGTAGTTTCCTGGGTTCTCCTGCTTCCCTTTTTTAAAGATGGGCTGTCAAGGCTCCTTCCCCACTCTGAACTTTAGGGTACAGATGGGGGGCCTGCATGAAAACTTCTAAGCTTAATTACCAGCTTTGATCTGGTCCGCTGCCACCACTCCCAAGGGCTAGCTCCCTTCCCTGGGTAGCCTTGGGAGACTTTCCACCAATTCCCTGGTGAAGACTGATCCAAAAACCCCTTGGATCTTAAAACAAGGAGAAATTAATCATTCCCCCCACCCTCTCACCAATTCCTGGTGAGTTCAGATCAATCCCCTTGGTTCTTAAAACAAGGAAAAATCAATCAGGTTCTTAAAAAGAAGGGTTTTAATTAAAGAAAGAAAGGTAAAAAATCATCTCTGTAAAATCAGGATGGAAAATAACTTTACAGGGTAATCAGATTCAAAGAGCCCAGAGGATCCCCCTCTAGCCTTAGGTTCAAAGTTACAGCAAATAGAGGTAAACACCCTAGCAAAAGGTACATTTACAAGTTGAGAAAACACAGATAAAACTAACACGCCTTGCCTGGCTGCACTTACAAGTTTGAAATATGAGAGACTTGTTCAGAAAGATTTGGAGAGCCTGGATTGATGTCTGGTCCCTCTTAGTCCCAAGAGCGAACTCCCCCAAAACAAAGAGCACAAACAAGAGCCTTCCCCCCACCAAGTTTTGAAAGTATCATGTCCCCTTATTGGTCCTTTGGGTCAGGTGTCAGCCAGGTTACCTGAGCTTCTTAACCCTTTACAGGTAAAAGGATTTTGGAGTCTCTGGCCAGGAGGGATTTTATAGTACTGTACACAGGAGAGCTGTTACCCTTCCCTTTATAGTTATGACATGAGCATTATATTTGCCTTTTCCAATCATCCAGATGCAGATTGCTCTGAATCCGTGACCTGTCCTCCTCATTATTTACAATCCCCAAATTTTTGTGTCATCTGCAAACTTTATCAATATTCAGGCATGAGAAAAGTAAGCAGCTGAGTTACTAAAACATGTCTCTGCTTACACATGTCAGTAACAACCGTAACTTATAGTGATGGGATCCCCAGGGTGCAGCCCGGGACTGTTGGACCGCTGTGCCCGCTTAACTCTCCAGCCTGGGCTGTCTCTCACAATGCTTTGCTAGTGACAAGCAGCAAACCCCTCCAGGCCCTGTTATCACTCAGCACAACGACATGTGGAGCCCCACACCCAGCTAGATTCCATGAATGCTCCCAGAGCCACTCATGAATCACACAGGGAAAGGCACCAGCCCAATCCTCCCAGCTGCCAGCACTGTACCTTAGGAATATACCATCTTGCCCTGCTCAAGATGATGAGTGTGAATTTATTATTTTTTTCACCACATCATCAATGGAAAGTGGATTTACACCATCCTTTGTAAACCCGAGCATGTTTACGAAACACTTCAGGAAAACTCACTGGTAAAGATAAACAGTAGAACATGTTCATTGACTCCAAAACATAGATTTTAGGTGATTATAAGTGAGAGGCAAAAAGTCAGAGTTAGTTATCAAAATAAAATAAAATATAAGCACACTGTCTAAACTCTCAAACCTATGAGACTGGGCAACATTGACATTAAGCTGTTTTTCTAAGCCCACTGGATATTGCAGTTCATAGTACACAAGTTTCACCCTTGAAACCTCTGCCAGATGCCTCTCTTGGATTCTTCAGTCTTCTGAGTGTCTTTGTTGCTTGCAGAATAGATTGCGGTGGAGGGGTGGGGAGTTTTAGGAGAAAAGGTCAAGTGTGGGCTACTGTGTTTTGTTTTATACCCTTACTTCACGTGCTTGGAGAACACAAGTCCAGGCATGTCTGCTGGGCATTGCCCCATGCAAGATAGAGCAATTGCCCTAATGTGGCCTTCTGCGAGTTTGTCATTGCATTGTAGCTCCCTTGCTAGACAATGGCTGTTGATGTTTATTCAACACCCTCCAGGGCATTGGTTACTTTTCCTTGCTGTTGTCTCTGGGGAACACAAGAACATAAGAATGGCCCTATTGGGTCAGAGCAAAGGTCAATCTAGCTCAGTATCCTGTCTTCTAATCATCAAGTGATACATCCCCTGTCACTCATTCTCAGTTTCTGGAAAACAGAGGCTAGGGACACCATTCCTGCCCATCCTGGCTAGTAGCCACTGATGGACCTATCTTCCATGAATGTATCTATTTCTTTTTTGAACCCTGTTATGGTCTTGGACTTCACAACATCCTCTGGCAAGGAGTTCCACAGGTTGACTGTGAGCTGTGTGAAGAAAAACCTCCTTTTATTTGTTTTAAACCTGCCTCCTATTAATTTCATTTGGTGACCCCCTAGTTCTTGTGTTATGAGAAGTAATAAACAACACTTCCTTATCTACTTTCTCTACACCAATCATGATTTTACAGACCTCAATCATATCTCCCCTTAGCTGTCTCTTTTCCAAGCTGAAAAATCCCAGTCTTTTTAATCTCTCCTCATACTGAAGCCTTTCATACCCGTAATCATTTTTGTTGTCCTTTTCTGAACCTTTTCCAATTCCAATATTTCTTTTTTGAGATGGGGAAACCACATCTGCACACAATATTCAAGATGTGGGTGTACCATGGATTTATATAGAGGCAACATGATATTTTCTGTCCTATAACTATCCCTTTCTTAATTATTCCCAGCATTCTGTTAGATTTTTGACTGCCGCTGCACATCGAGTGGATGTTTTCAGAGAACTATCCACAATGACTCCAAGATCTCTTTCTTGAGTGGTAATAGCTATCCCCCCATCATTTTATAGGTATAGTTGGGATTATGCTTTCCAATGTGCATTACTCTGCATTTATTAACATTACATTTCAACTGCCATTTTGTTTCCCAGTCACCCAGTTTAGAGAGATCCTTTTGTAGCTCTCACAGTCTGCTTGGGTCTCCACTATCTTTAGTAATTTTGTATCATCTTCAAATTTTGCCACCTCACTGTTTACCCCTTTTTCCAGATCATTTATGACTATGTTGAACAGGACTGGTCCCAGAACAGACCCCTGGGGGACACCACTATTTACCTCTCTCCATTCTGAAAACCAACCATTTATACCTACCCTTTGTTTCCTATCTTTTAACCAATTACCAATCCATGAGAGCACCTCCCTCTTATCCCATGGCAGCTTGCTTTGCTTAAAATCCTTTGGTGAGGGACCTTGGCAAAGGCTTTCTGAAAATCTAAGTACACTATATCCACTGGATCCCCTTTGTCCACATGCTTGTTGACCCCCTCAAAAAATTCTAGTAGATTGGTGAGGGATGATTTCCCTTTACTAAAACCACGTTGACTTTTCCTCAACAAATTATGTTCATCTATGTGTCTGACAATATTGTTCTTTATTATTGTTTCTACCATTTTGCCCAGTACTGAAGTCAGGCATATAGGCCTGCTGATTCCCCAGCAGGAGCTGCTGATTTCCCAACTTACAGCATGTTTTAGTAACAACCATACAACACAATCTCATAACTTCAATTGCACTAATGATATACATATTTAGCTAGAACAATGATTTTCAGCATATCATAAACTTTTCCCTGATGCCTCACATGGCATGCTTTACATGCAATATCACAATTATATTTAAATGAAGAATATGGTGCTTCCCTGAGGTATAGAGTGTCACAGTTATGTCTCAGACAAAGCTGGGTGCTGGCAAGAAAGTCTCTCATGAAAAGAAACAATGGAAGTAACGGAGGTGCAGGCCCATAGACCTAAATACCAAGACCATTGTGCCCTTCATGCACATTCTGTTGAGCACAAAGTCATAGCCCAGAACCCGGGGAACTAATGTCTGTTTCCATGGGGATAATTTGGCTTCTTTCCAACATAGGAATTGCATCGCGTATCAGACATATGGTCCAACTGGTCCAGTGTCCTCTCTCTGACAGTGACAGCCTCACTTGCTACAGAAGAAAGTGTAAGAAACCCAGCAGTAGGTAGAGAGGGGATGATCTGACCCCCCTGAGGGTGTCACCCCTAATACCTAACAGCTAGAGACTGGCTTGTGCTCTGAAACACGTGGGTGTATAGGCTTTCCAAAATATTTATTTAGCAGTATCTTTTGTAACTGGTAGTCTCGCTATACATGTAAATGTCCACACACTTCCTGATTCTTACTGTGGAAGCAGAGAAAGAACTGACAGGAAGGGGATTGCAATGCATGACAGTTTGTTAGCAAGAGTCAGGCTAACTGTAACCCTAATAACGCGAGATTTGTAGAAGCGAGGAATGTGTGAGGCGAGTGGGAAAGAACTGTGTGAGAAGTTGTTGCGACCTTGTGTAGATAATGTGTAGATAATATTGAATGTAGACAAAGAGTCTACATTAGTGAGAAAAACAAGATATCAGAATGACCTATGTATAAACAAAATGCAGCTGTTGCTCATTATTGTCTGTAACAAAAGGTATAAATGCTTGCTGTAATTGTTTACCTGTTGAGAGACCAGTTTAGCTCTCTCCCTCTATGCAATTGCTTGAGAAAATAAAGTATCTGACTTGCTGTACCCAAACAAAAAGTGAGAACTCTGTTATTCTCCGACATTACTTATCTCATGGCCTCAACTATTTCTTGTGGCAATGAGTTCCTCAGTCTAATTAGGCATTGAGTGCAGAACATTGTTTTTTATCAGTTTTAAATTTGTCACGTTTCATTGTAATTGAGTGTCCTCTTGACTTTGTGTTATGAGACAGGGAGAACACATTCGTGATCTACTCTCTACCAGTCATTATTTTATAGACCTTTCTCATATCCCCTCTTATTCATCTCCTTTCTAAGGTAACAATCCCAGTCTTTTCAACAACAAAAAAACCAAACAAACAGGACTACTAGTGGCACCTTAGAGACTAAAAAATTTATTTGAGCATAAGCTTTCATGTTTTTTGATTTTTTTTTTTTTTTTTGCGGATACAGACTAACACGGCTGATACTCTGAAACCAGTCTTTTCAACCTCTCTCCGTATGAGATTTTCCCTGGGCCCTTGATCATTCTCGTTGCCCTTCCCTGAACTCCTCTAGTTCTGCAATATTCTTTGTGAGAAGGGTGCCCAGTACAACACAGAGGAGTGCAAAGAAGGATGAATCATTGATTGACTGATCCTATGACATTGTATTTTTTGTATGATTCCTCATCCTACTCTTCCTGGATCCCAATGTTTTGCTTAGTTTCTGTCCATGCTTGCACTGTGAGCAGGGTTTCACAGAGCTACAGACCGTGATGCCCAGGTTCCTGCCCTGAGTTCAAACAGTGAAATTAGAACCTTGTTAGGTGTTTGAGGAACTTTGACGTTAATAAATACAGCATGTATGCCCATTGGAGGAAAAACTTGAAATCATCCACCATCATGCTGCCCATTCACCTGACTTGATTAGCTCCCTCTGAGAGCTTCTCTGGACTTCGCTTTGACCTAAATCATCTAGTGCCATCTGTAAATGTTGCCACCTCACTGCTCACCCCCCTTTCTAGATTGTTAATAACTATAAAATATTTACTGTACTATTTGATATAAAGTGTATAACCCCCTATGATGTTTTGCACCCTCCTTCTGGGATGCAATCTGGTATACTGGGGTTTCATTGAGCCCCTCCTGCTATGCCAACCTGAATTCCCTCCCCCTTGTGGGAATTAGGATCTCTGGCCACTTGCAACACACACATAGACATAGGGCCACACCCAGCTGTAGACAGAGACTGAAATCATCTCTGTGTGAGAGGATTCACCCAGCACTCACATGCCCACACCTTTGGGGGAATAAACCCAAATTAATATTGTCCTGCACTGTGTAGAAAGATCTGCACAGCGCAAACTCATAAAAATTCACCTCAATGTGAAGTGAGATATGCCCCTCCCCGATAGAAATTGCACAAACTGGGTTTAATAATAAACAAAACACATTTATTAACTATAAAAGGCAGTTTTAAGTGATTATAAGGGATAACAAACAGAACAAAGCAGATTACCTTAGTAAAGAAACAAAAATCACAAAAAGCAACAGAGAGTCCTGTGGCACCTTTAAGACTAACAGATGTCCACAAAAACCACAAACTGAGCTTAACACACTAGATAGGTAGTATATGCATTAGCTAATATTCACCATGAGTGATAAACAGGCTGGCAGATTCTTAAGGCACATGTTGCCTTGGCTTTCCCAGGTTTTCATACACAGGCTAAAAAGCCTTCTAGCCTGGGACCATCGCTTTCCACAGTTCAGGCTTTGTTCCTCAGGTGTTTCCAGGTGTGTTGTTGTAGGGAGAGTGAGGTCCTTCAATCATGTCATTTCCCCCCTTTTATATCTTCGCCCTACTTGCTGAAAAGCTCTTTTGCTGTGACCTGGGTCAAACAGTTCCCATTGTGTAGTGCTATCTCTCAGAGGTTTCTATTGTACACAGTTCCTGGGGTAATTCTTGTGCTTGTGTGCATTTCCTCAATAAGCCATTAACAATGTTTGGCCTTTTTACTGTTGTACCTGAAAGGCTGCTTGTGGGTGTTTTCAACCTCAGGACATGTTTCAGCAACACATACATAGCCAAACTTCATAACTTCACATACAATGATAGTACATATAATCCAACGAGATATTACTGTCCAGCAGATCAAGACTTTTCGAATGACACCTCACAAGGCATATTTTGAATAAGACTTATCTTAATTACATGACAGTGGTGTATACTGGAGTGTTTCACACCATCTCTCTGTTTCTCTCCTTTCACAGACATATTGAACATTTCTGAGCCCGAACAACATATCGACCACCTCATGGCAGTTTTCAACCTCACCCCTTCTGACCCTTCAACATTCATCCTAACAGGCATCCCTGGCCTGGAAGCTGCCCACGTCTGGATTTCCATCCCTTTCTCTACGTCCTACATTATCGGCCTTTTGGGAAATTTCATAGTTCTGTTTGTTGTAGGCAAAGAGGAGACCCTACACAAGCCGATGTACCTGCTGCTCTGCATGCTGGCACTCACAGACATCGGCATGTCTACCTCCATTGTGCCAAAGGCACTGTGTATATTTTGGTTCAATTTGAAAGGCATTACTGTGGGTGGCTGCCTCACCCAGACATTCTTCCTTCACGCAGGTGCTATGATGAACTCAGCCGTCCTTGTGACAATGGCCTACGATCGCTATGTTGCCATATGTGACCCTCTGAGATATGCCACTATCCTCACCAATGCACGAATATCTAAGCTGGTGCTAGTGGGTTTGTTGAGAGCTGTTCTCTTCGTTCTGCCCCTGCCCCTTCTCCTGAGCAGGCTCCCATACTGTGGCAACCGCTTTATCCCCCACACTTACTGTGAGCACATAGCTGTAGCGAAGATATCATGTGGGGACATCGCAGTTAACAGGACATACACCTTGGTGATAACGTTGGTAGTCCTCGCATTAGACCTAACGCTCATTGCCCTATCCTATGGTCTGATCATCAGGGCTGTCCTAAGAATGTCCTCCAAGGAAGCCCATCAAAAAGCCCTCAACACCTGCACAGCCCACATCTGTGTGATGCTGACATCTTATATTCCCTTCCTCTTCTCCCACATGACCCACCGGTTCGGCCAGGGCATCACTCCCCACGTTCACATCATCTTGGCCAACCTCTATTTCCTCATCCCCCCCATGCTCAACCCTATCATTTATGGGGTCAAATCCAAAGAGCTTCGTGACAATGTGGGCAAATACACCTGCAGAATGTGATTGTTAGGGGGCACTGACTTTAAACCTCTGTGACAAGAGGGGGAAGGATATCTCCTCATAAATCAAGGGTGCTCTGTCCCCATTTGGCTGAGCTCAACATTGTGGAAGCTCAGAGTCTGAGAAGTTCCTCACACCTAAAGTCTTATAACTCCATCACCAAGTTCTCCTCTCCCTGTTGCTGAGTTCCTGCTCTCTGACCATCACCTGACCTCTTTCAGCATCACCCGTCAGCCCTCAGCCCCACAAACCCTGTCAATCAGCTTTTCAGTGACTTCCAGACCACCAAAATATCTCGCAGCTGTCTGATGCAAGGTGGCTGTCCATTAATCCCTTTGTGAACAGGGTTCTGGATCAGTTTGGATGAACGGAAGCTATGCTTTCACATAGACACAGACAAAGAAAGAAACGACGATGCTGAACTACTTATTGTATGTGCAATGATTCGGTGAACAAAATGTACCTGATTTGTCTACTTCCAAGCACTCAGGAAGCCTGGAGGATAAATCAAATGTTTCAGTTGCAAAGTGCTAATAGAGGAAAGCTGCTGTAAGATTTAAGGACATTCAACTAGAGCTTGTTGGTGAGTGTTATGAATCTGTGTGTTTTTGAGAACTGGACTGCTGTGTTAAACTATGACATCACCTTTGAGTCAAATAACTTACTGCTTAATAATAAATGGAGCTATACATATCTCATAGAACTGGAAGGGACCCCAAAAGATCATTGAGTCCAGCCCCCTGCTTCCACTAGCAGGACCAAGTACTGACTTTGCCCTAGATCCCTAAGTGGCCCCCTCACAAATTGAATTCACAACGCTGGGTTTAGCAGGCTACTGCTCAAACCATTGAGCTATCCCTCCCCCCAGCTTTACACAGTTGATTTTGGAGTTGATTTTCTACTGGAACATTCAAAATACACACTAAAGATTCCTGCTGTCAAAGACATCAAATGTAGGTGTCGAGATTTCATGTTGGAGTGTGTGAAACAGGTGAACAGGGTTTGCCACCAAATGTCCAGATGATTGAAACACTTGCAGTACTAAGACCTTCTCCTGTGATCAGCCCCTCACGACCAAGATTAGCTGATATCTCTTTTTTGCCATTGTTTTGTGGAGACCTTGAACACTTGGAGCAGCAGTGGAAAGTTATGCCTATGGCTCACTGGCCTCTTACTCAGGACAACCAATTTGAGCAGTTTTGGGTTGAAGTTCTCAAAAACATGGATGTCATTGAGGAGAAAGTCTTTAGAGAACTTGGCCCATGTCCTCTTTTGCTGCTGTCATTACCTGTTAGCAACACTAAAATAGAAAGATTGTTTTCTCAGATGAACTTGATAAAAACAAAACTGCACAACAAGATGCAAGAGCAGTGTATAGAAAACATTCTTCATGTTAGGGGGCATATCTGCAATGACACAAAATCTGTTGTGAAGAGTTTACACCGAGGAAAGAAATGATTTCACTGGTCACAGCTGATGGATGACCAGCAGCAGAAGAATTCTACTTCAGATGAAGACAGCGAGGATGAAATGTTGCCTTTTAGAGACTAACAGTAACAAACTAATTCAACACAAAATATGGACATTGACTACTACGACTGAATGAAAAAAAATAATATAATTTTTTTTTCACTACATACATTTTGGGCTACATTTGCGTTATTTTAAACACTGTCATTCACCATTTTTTGTTTGAAACATCTGCCGAACCTCAATTGGGATCCAAGAACTTAGTATTGGGGCTTTGAATGTGAATTTGATTTTCATCTCGCTTTGTGGCTAATGTGAACTCTCGCTGGGGCTTATAGGGTTTTCTTAATCAAATCTGTACTAGGTATCTAACAAAAGTTTTCATTCGGTACTTGATGTATAGTTAAAAACTAACCCAAAAGTAGCCCATGTTTATTAAGTGGCATTGGGCTATTAATGCAGTAGAAACCTGGCAACCACAAGCCTGGACCTGGGCCGAAGGTAGAGCAACAGCACTGAGGCACAGCTAGGGGCCTGAAGAGGACCAGAGTAAGGAGCTGGGGCAGCACAGCCCAGCTGCACCTATGGATAACCAGGGCTGAGATACAGCAGGGAACTGCGGGGCCAGAGCCAGGATAGTGGGTGCCGGATGTGCCACAGGTAACATGGCCACTGAGCACGATGAGTTACTGGGGAGAACAAGGTGGGGCCATGGGCAGAGAGTCCAGGACAGGGAGACATTGCTAGATAGGAGGGCTTTGAAGACTTATTCAATCCTTTGTGAATGACCAGACAGGTCATTCAGTGACAGACCTGCGGGTGGCTATATTACAACAGAAAAACTTCAAAAACAGACTCCAACGAGAGACTGCTGAGCTAGAATTGATATGCAAACTAGACACAATCAACAAAGGATTGAATAAGGACTGGGAATGGCTGAGCCATTACAAACATTGAATCTATCTCCCCTTGTAAGTATTCTCACACTTCTTACCAACCTGTCTGTACTGGGCTAGCTTGATTATCACTTCAAAAGTTTTTTTTCTCTTACTTAATTGGCCTCTCAGAGTTGGTAAGACAATTCCCACCTGTTCATGCTCTCTGTATGTGTGTATATATATCTCCTCAATATATGTTCCATTCTATATGCATCCGAAGAAGTGGGCTGTAGTCCACGAAAGCTTATGCTTTAATAAATTTGTTAGTCTCTAAGGTGCCACAAGTACTCCTGTTCTTTTTGCGGATACAGACTAACACGGCTTCTACTCTGAAATCAGTCAGGTAACTCCTCCAGTCACAGCAGGGACATGGGGCCACCTGCACTAGAAGCCATGCCTGGTGTGGGGCTGGGCTGGAAGAGGCTTCCTATCTGATCCATGGGATGGGCAGCTGAGGTTGGTGGGGAGAAGAGGTGGTGGGGTGCACATGCCAGCATATCTAAGTGTCCACACTTGCACAGGAAAGTGCTTGCTCTTCCCCCTGGCACTGCCGGCAGGTAGGGGAGTGCACACCTAGCTCCACACAAAAGGGAGCACCACGCTAACCGAGGGCACTGGAGCCTGCTCCCATCCCTCCCCTGCAGACCAATGATACATGGTAGGTCAAAAACATGGAGACCTGGGAGTAGGGTTGGAATTTGCGGGGAGCATGGGCTGTTACAATAGTGATAAGGGATAGACAAGACAGAACTGGGGTGGGGGGATAAAATCAGTACCTTAGATGTCTGTATACTAATATGACATAGCTGGCATTACAGAGACTTGGTGGGATAATATGCATGACTGGAATATTGGTATAGAAGGGTACAGCTTGCTCAGGAAGGACAGGCAGGGAAAAAGGGAGGAGGTGTTGCTTTATGTATTAAAAAGGTATGCACTTGGACTGAGGTTGAGATGGAAATAAGAGACAGATTTGTTGAAAGTCTCTTGATCTATCAGTAAGGATAATGGGGGCAAAAAATAAGGGTGATATCATGGTAGGGGTCTACTACAGACCACCTAACCTGGAAGAAGAGGTGGAGGAGGCTTTTTTTAAACAACTAAAACAATCATCCAAAGCACAGGACCTGGTGGTAATGGGGGACTTCAACTATTCAGATATCTGTTGGGAAAACATCACAGCAGGACACAGATTATCCAACCAGTTCTTGGAGTATATTGGAGACAATTTTTTATTTCACAAGGTGGAGAAAGCTACTAGGGGAGAGGCTGTTCTGATGACAGAACAAAAAGTAGTGGTCTCAAATTGGATATTAGGAAACACTATTTCTCTAGGAGTGTGGTGAAGCACTGGAATGGGTTCCCTAGGTAGGTGGTGAAATCTCCATCCTTAGAGGATTTTAAGGCCCGGCTTGACAAAGCCCTGGTTGGGATGATTTAGTTGGTGTTGGTCCTGCTTTGAGCAGGGGATTGGTCTAGATGACCTCTTGAGGTCTCTTCCAACCCTAATATTCTATGATTCTGTTTTCTAGAATTGATTTTGACAAATAGTGAGGAATTGGTTGGGAATTTGAAAGTGGAAGTCAGCTTGGGAGAAAGTGATTATGAAATGATAGAATTTGTGATTCTAAGGAATTGTTGGAGGGAGAACAGCATAATAACGCCAATGAATGTCAAGAAGGCAGACTTTCGCAAACTCTGGGAGTTGGTAGGTAAGATCCCATAGGGAAAAAGTCTTCAATGATCTAAAAATCCAAAAAGAGTCCTACAAAAAGTGTCAAGTATCAGAGGGGTAGCCGTGTAGTCCTACAAAAAGTGGACACTATGTCAAATTACAAAGGATGAATATAAACAAATAGTACCTGTGTAATAGTTACTGTGGTACCCTGGAATGGAACAGCTACTAAGGTGGTACCCATGAGCCCTATGGGAATAATGAGACAGGGAGTAGCTCACTGGGAACCACGAGGAGTAGATGGGGAGGATGGAATGGTGTAAAATGGACAATAGTTCAGTTAAGTAATTGTTTGTCCAGAGAAAATATTTGATTGTGTCCCTCCTCAATGACCACGGAGGGGCAGCATTAATGGCCTGTTGCAAATGAGGGCTATTAGGGGTGATATATATGGGTATGGGGTGTTCGCTGGGAATGTACACAACACTTGGGACACCAGAATCTGGCACAGTTACACACATCTACAGAAAAACAACAAGGAGTACTTCTGGCACCTTAGAGACTAACAAACTGGGCTTTGCAAAGAGCGGGTCCTGTGATGCATCAAGGCCTCCATGTGTTGTATGCAGTGAAGTATCTGAACCTGTTGAGTTTTTTCACAGGAAACTCAATGAGTTAACAGGACAAAAAATAATTGTTGAAGTGTACAGCCCTGGTAACGTGAAGGATACTGAGGTTTCTTACTGTGTGGCTTTGCACATTGGCAAACCTGGCAAGCCACACAACACAGGTGAGAAACTACTACTTCCAGCTGCAAAGGATACATGTGTGGTGATGATAGCAGAGAAAGCAGCATCACAGCTAGATGTGATCCCACCCTCTAACGACACAGTTTCACGCCATATTGTGGAGATGGTCACTGATATAGAACAGCAGTTCCTAGAAAGTGCTGGTAAGAGTCCATATTATTCAGTTCAGAGAGATGAGTCTAGAGATATATCAAATGCTGCACAGCTACCGCCGTATAGTCATTTTGCTAAAGCAGTAGAATTAAAAGAGGAATTTCTGTTTTGCCGTCCACTACCAACACGAGCAACTGGTGAAGAGCTTTTTAAATTACTAAATAATTTTGTCCAAGACACAGACCTTGATTTGGGCACTGTTTTGGAATAGCGTGCTCCAGCATTTCTGCCGCCCCAAGCAAAAAAAAAAAAAAAAAAGCCGCGATCGTGATCGGCGGTGTCAATTGGAAAGAAAAAAAAGCTGCGATCGGCGGCGGCAGTTCAGCGGCAGGTCCTTTGCTCCTAGAGGGAGTGAGGGACCTGCTGCCCCCGAATTGCTGCAGGTGCCGTCCCTCTCCCTTGGCCACCCCAATTACCTGCTTGTTAAGCTGGTGCCTGGAGCCGTCCCTGCTTGTGACAAGGGTACAAGAAATGGCCCCACAGCAACGTGGAATCATTGTCTGATCCACAGCCAAACATTGACTGCTAAGAAGATGGCAGAGGAGATCAGCGATGTTCTTTCAGTTGCAGTAAAAATTATAAAATTTATATATTCGTGCCTGGTTAATTTGAGGGGTTTTGCCATTTTATGTGAAGAGATTGGGGCAAATGTCACACAGTTGTTGTTACATGCAGAAGTTTGTTGGCTGTCCAGGGGCAAGATGCTGAGAAGTCTCTGTGAACTGCGTGAGGAAGTCCATATTTTTCTCGCCAATAATATGAATATGGCAGCCAGATATGACAACAAAGGTATCAAAGAGTGTCACGGAAATGCTACACAAGTGGAGAGTGACTGAATTCTCTGAATGTGCCACTTCAAGGATGAGATGAAAATGTTTTCATTGCTAACGGTTGGATAGCAAATTTGAACCATGGTCTTCATTTGTGCTGCAAGGATCTGTTTGCATGTTTACAACACTGGAGGACGTTATGCAACAGCATGGTGATCTGTCAGTTGACACTATCCAGGACCTGATTGTTCAGCACTTCCGGGGTCTGCAGGAACAGTTTAGTGAATACTTTCCTGAAATGGGCAAAGAGAAATGTAATCAATAGATCAGGAACCCATTCACCTTTAAGCCAAACCCCACAGATATGCTGTCTTCAAAAGAAGAGGAAAGTCTCATCAAGCCATCAAGGAACTGCCGCAGAATTTTTCACAAATGCCAGTCACAGACTTCTGGTTATCAGTATGATCTGAGTTTCATGAATTAACACACTGGGCTCTTAAAGCACTAGTTCCTTTTTACCTCAACATCTACCTGGCAAAGGTTTTTACTCTCGCTATTTCCTAATACCCAAGGAGAAGGGAGGTTGGAGACCCAGCCTAGCCCTCAGATCACTCAACAAGTTTGTCAAAGCTCAGCAATTCAAGACGGTCACTCTTGCAATGATTATTCCAGCATTGGAACAGGGAGACTGTTTTTCAGCCCTTAAACTTCAGGATGCCTATTTCCATATCTGAGTCTGACTGTCTCACAGACGTTCCTCAGATTCACCCTAGGACAAGACCACTACCAGTACACAACACTCCCCCTTGGGCTATCATCAGCTCCAAGAGTATTCTCCAAGGTTCTCTCAGTAGTGGCCGCTCACCTATGCTCCCAGGGGATCATAATGTACCCCTTCTTTGATGATTGTCTCCTCACAGCCTGCTCCTTCAACAAGGTCTGTCAGGTTGTGCCAACACTGGAATAGACTTATTCACGGAACTGGGTCTGCAGATCAGCATCCAAAAATCAACCTTCACCCAGGTACAGAGCCTAGAGTTCATAGGGACTGACCTCAACTCGTTACAGACCAAAGCACTCCTGCCTCAGCACAGGTTTCTCTGCTTGACCACGCTCATAGAGACAATGCAAAAGATTCCTCAGATATCAGCCAGACACTGCCTCCAAGTCATGGGGCATATTGTGCCCGGCACAGTGGTGATACCTCATGCCAGGCTTCGTATACCACCTCCAATTGTGGTTCAATTCGATCTACAGAGCAAACAGAGACAGACTAGACAAAACTCTGGCACTGCCCAGCAAACTCAAGAACTCCCTGGGCCAGTGGAAAAACCCAGCATAGCAGATTTAGATTAAATCTCAAGAAAAAACAGTAGGATAATAGAACAGACTGGGTATGGAGGTTGTGGAAACTTCTCCACTGGAGGTTTTAAAAAGGAAGATGGATAGCCATCTGTCTTGGACACAACAAATCCTTCGTCTTGGCCAGGGGTTAGACTAGATGACTATTGCAGTCCCTTCTAACCCTGTGGCAGAACAATGAGTACCCCAGCTCAAAGAAAAACAGGGATTTTACATGTACTGCCGCCACCATGGACAGTGTCCAAGTCTCTGACAGTAAGTTCAGGAGGAGGGTGTCATGGTGCCCCACATAAGGCTTTATAGAAATATGCTTATGAATATATATGACATAACTGGAATATGTTCTATGCTACATATGCCATATAACATATCTATATAAAGGTTATGATCTACTGAATCTATTAATCCTATTTGTATGCATGTATCATTTTTGTATTCGAAGTTATGAATATGGGCTGTGTACTGGCTTGATTTCTAAATACCCTTAGTAGAGCATTTAGTCAGTTCCTGGAGAAAAGAATTTGCAAAGTTAAGTGTCCCATCAAGAAGCACTTAAGGAACAATGCATCTTGGAAAGCTCCTATCCACATAAGAAGTCTTCCTGGAGACATTCAAGATACCATGTGGGCAATGACTTCTGCCTGTAAAAACTGTAAGTCATGCATGGAAAGATGACTTGCCCAGGTGACTCCAGAACTCCATCTTGAAGCTGGACTTTGCATAGGAGAGAGGAGTGGGTCTCCACCCGCAAGAGAAAGACTATTTAAACCCCTGGGAGATCCCTCCATTTTGTCTTCAGCTGGCTAAAGAGAGAGCCTCTCCACCCCCAAAGATACCTGAAAGAAACTGGAACAAAAGACGGTCACTACAGGGGGTGTGAGTGATTGCTGGACCCAGACTAGAAGGAAATTAGTCTGTAAAAGGAAGCTTATTGGAACTGGTGAAGCTTTTACCTGTATTCGGTTTGATTAGACATAGATTTGCGTGTTTTATTTTATTTTGCTTGGCAATTCACTTTGTTCTGTCTGTTACTACTTGGAACCACTTAAATCCTACTTTCTGTATTTAGTAAAATCACTTTTTACTTATTAATTAGCCCAGAATATGTATTAATACTTGGGGGGCAAACAGCTGTGCATATCTCTCTATCAGTGTTATAGAGGGTGAACAATTTCTGAGTTTACCCTGTATAAAACTTATACAGGGTAAAACGGATTTATTTGGGGCTTGGACCCCATTGGGAATTGGACATCTGAGTGTTAAAGACAGGAACACTTCTGTACGTTGCTTTCAGTTAAGCCTACAGATGTTAGGGGACGTGGTTCAGACCTGGGTCTGGGTTTGCAGCAGGCTAGCGTGTCTGGCTCAAACGAGCTTACTGAAGTCATAAGCTGGCAGGGCAGGAAAGGAGGGGCAGAGATAGTCTTGGCACATTGGGTGGCAGCTCCCAAGGGGGTTTCTGTGATCCAACCCGCCGCAGCCATCTCTCACAGAGGGCAGATATAGATGTCGAGATTCAGTACCAAATCCACTGCACCAGCCTTTCTTTTGGCAGACTGTCTCGTCAGGTATTCAACAGTCACGACATCAGAACACATACTAGACTTTTAGTTTATAAAGCGGTGGTAATCCTGACGCCCCACTATGGCTGTGAGACTTGGGTGACCTATAGAAAACACCTGAAAAACCTGGAATGCCACCACCAGCACTTTCTTTGGAAGATCCTCAACATAAAATGGGAGGATCATCGCACTAATGCCAGTATCCTCACAGAAGTTTTGAGGCCCTGATTATTCAGCACCAGCTTAGGTAGAGTGGCAGTGTGCACATTTCTGATATGTACACTTACCAAAACAACTGCTGTTTGGCCAACTTACCTAAGGAGAAAAGAAAAGGGGAGGCCAAAAGTCATGCTTTAAAGACACCATCAAGACAAACATCAAAAGATGCAGCATTGACACCACACACCGGGAAAAAGCAGCCCAGGATAGGGATAGCAGGCGAAAATTTGTCAGAGATAGAACATCCACTTTTGAGGAAAACCACCTTACCCTGGTCAAAGAAAAACATGCAGCAAACATGACTCAACCCTGTTTTCCAACACCACCTGCAATGTCTGCCAATGAGACTGTGACTCAAGGGTCGGACTCCTCAGTTACCTATGGACCCATGAAAAATAAAATATGTGAAAGAGATCATCCTCGACATGTATGCCCAGGGCAATGGTATCAGCGCAGTCAGCACACCAGGATCCTGTCCCTTAGGCCAGCACAAAGATACCCGTCCTATGGCTTCCCCTTCTATACCTTGATACTGTCAGGGTTTCACCCTCTGCCACTCTGAACTCTGGGGTACAGATATGGGGACCTACATGAAAGACTCCCTAAGATTATATTCTACCAGCTTAGGTTAAAACTTCCCCAAGGCACAAATTCCTTTTCTTGTCCTTGGACAGTACTGCTGCCACCACCCAGTGATTTACACAAAAATTCCAGGAAAGGTCACTTGGAATCCCTCTTTCCCCAAAATATGCCCCCAAGTCCCTTCACTCCCTTTCCTGGGAAGGCTTGAGAATAATATACCAACCAGTTGCCTTAGCAAAATGAGGACAGACCAGACTCTTTGTCTTCAGGACACTGAAATCAATCAGGTTCTAAAAAGAAGAACTTTATTTATAAAGAAAAAAATAAATAAAAGAACCACACCTGCAACATCAGGATGGAAGGCAACTTTACACGATAATAAAAAAGGTTTAAAACACGGAGGATTCCCCCCGGGCTCAGCTTCACAGTTACAAAAACAGGAATGAAACTACCTCTGTAGCATAGAGAAATTCACAAGCCAAAACAAAAGATAACCTAACACATTTCCTTGCCCTACTCACAGTTTCTGTAGTTTTAGATGGATTATTGCGGGTATATTTTTCAGGAGATACTGTACCTGCTTGGCTTCTCCCTCCATCCGGAGAGGGAACAACATACTTTCAAATCGGGGGGGGGGGAGACTTATTTTTGTTCTGTTTCAGAGTAGTAGCCGTGTTAGTCTGTATCCGCAAAAAGAACAGGAGTACTTGTGGCACCTTAGAGACTAACAAATTTATTACAGCATAAGCTTTAGTGGACTACAGCCCACTTCTTCGGATGCATATAGAATGGAACATATATTGAGGAGATATATATACACACATACAGAGAGCATAAACAGGTGGGAGTTGTCTTACCAACTCTGAGAGGCCAATTAATTAAGAGAAAAAAAAACTTTTGAAGTGATAATCAAGCTAGCCCAGTACAGACAGTTTGATAAGAAGTGTGAGAGTACTTACAAGGGGAGATAGATTCAATGTTTGTAATGGCTCAGCCATTCCCAGTCCTTATTCAATCCTGAGTTGATTGTGTGTGTATATATATCTCCTCAATATATGTTCCATTCTATATGCATCCGGAGAAGTGGGCTGTAGTCCACGAAAGCTTATGCTCTAATAAATTTGTTAGTCTCTAAGGTGCCACAAGTACTCCTGTTATTTTTGTTCTGTATCTTCTTTCCTCATTGGTCTTTCTGGTCAGGTGCCAACTAGGTTATTTGAACTGCTTAACCCTTTACAGGTAAGGCAATCAAGTACAGCTGACAAGGAGGGATTTTATGCTATTGCATACATAAAGGTTGCTACCCTTCCACCTATATTCATGACAGATACAAACAAGTTGTGTAGCACACTACAAAGGTTTTTATTTACCACCCTTATCCTTGTACCTGCTAGTTAGACCAAAACATCCTCATCCATTGTTCTGTCATTCCCTCTTTATCTTATGAGGCATTGGTGTGTCCCTGTACCATCTCTGTAGAATGTGTTTACATAATTACTTGAAAGATCTGTGTGTTTTGTGTACTGTCCTCCTTGGTTAGGAATGTGCTGACTTGGTTCACTAACACCTGGTCTAACTCAAAGTACCAATGAAGCAAAATATACTCAATATACACTTGGCTTAGAGTTAACACACCTTTACTTAACAATTTAAGAAAACATGATATAATAGATTGAGATTAACTAAAATGTCACAACTGTTTTAAATCAGCATTGGACACTTCAATAAATCGTTATCTCATTATCTCTAGACTGATTCTTGCCTGCATATTTATACCCGCCTCTGGAATTTTCCACCACATGCTTCTGACAAAGTGGGTATTCACCCATGAAAGCTTATGCTCCAATACGTCTGTTAGTCTATAAGGTGCCACAGGACTCTTTGTCGCTTTTTTTCAGATCCAGACTAGCACGGCTACTACCCCTCTGATACTCAATAAATCAATTAATACATGCAGTTTACAGTAGTAAATGAAATGTCACCAATTTACACTTACACTGTCACCAGTTACCTTTCTCCTGGGTGTGCAGTTCTCTGAATCTGCTTGGGTGGGCACATGTGAAGATCTTGAAGCCCAGGAGAGCACTCTGTGGGTCCACTAAAACAATCCGGTCCAGACAGAAAAGGGCAGAGCAATTCTAACCTTGTGTTCATTCCAAGCTGCACAGTGCCTCTGAAGATGGGAGTTGTTATAACCCTGGATTCTGTTTGGATGGGATGAACACTGCTTCTCTTCTCAGTCTCAGGCAACCCCTTAAAGTCTCATTGCTGTGCCCCTTCCCTTGCAAGCACTTCCCCAAACAACACAGGTGATGGTTACGCACACTGGTTTTACTGCAGGCCAGCATCAGTGAGTTCTGCACTCAGCAACAGTCTCTGCCATGGCTGCAATGAAGCCCAGCAACAGCCTCTGTGGCTCCCTGCTTGGCTAAAGTCCCAGAAGACTCTCAGCAGCAGTTTCTGGCTTGGACAGAGCTCCACAAAGCAATCTCCATTCCCCTGACCAGGATCTAAACTCCCTTCAAAGGTGTAGCCCAAAGCATGCCTCCCTGCATCCTCTATCTCTCTCTCTCTTTCCTCCAAGACATCAATGGGAGTTGTAGTCTCCAAGGCTGGATTGTGGCACTCAGGATCTTCCCAAATGGAACACCCCCAACTAAGTTCAGAGGTCTCACTAGTAGAAAGGTGCCTACATAAGCACATCATAAGGTGACTAGAAAGCTGGCTAGTTTGTCAGGCTCAATGGGTAGTGATCAATTGTTTGATGTCTAGTTGGCAGCTGGTATCAAACAGCGTGCCCCAGGGGTCGGTCCTGAGGCTGGTTTTGTTCAACATCTTTATTAATGATCTGGATGATGGGATTAATTGCACCCTCAGCAAGTTCGCAGATCACACTAAGCTGGGGGGAGAGGTAGATATGCTGGAGGGTAGGGACAGGGTCCAGAGTGACCTAGACAAATTAGAGGATTGGGCCAAAAGAAATCTGATGAGGTTCAACAAGGACAAGTGCAGAGTCCTGCACTTAGGATGGAAGAATCCCATGCACTGCCACAGGCTGGGGACTGACTGGCTAAGCAGCAGTTCTACAGAAAAGGTCACGGGGATTACAGTGGATGAGAAGCTGGATATGAGTCAGCAGTTTCTTAAACAACGAAGGTGATGGCTACGCACACTGGCTTCACTGCAGTCCCACCTCTGTCAGCTCTGAACTCAGCAACAGTCTCTGCCCTGATTCCAGTGAAGCCCACCAATCGTCTCCACGGCTCCCTGGGTTGATCAAAGCCTCAGCAGGCTCTCAGCAGCAGTTTCTGGCTCAGACGGAGTTCCACAAAGCAATCTCCATTCCCCTGACTGGGATCCCAGTTCCCTTACAAGGTGTAGCCCACCGCATGCTCTCCCTGCATCCTCTGGAGGTGAAATACTCTCTCTCTCTTCCTCGAGGTATCATGGGAGTCTCCGAGGCTGGATAGCGGCACTCAGGATCTTCCCTAATGGAATACCCTCAACTAAATTAAATTCAGAGGTTTCTCTAATAGAAGGTGCCTACATAAGCACACGACCCCGAATCAAGAGGTAGCCATGCAGGACTGCAGTCTCTGTACTGGGAGTAGCTTGCAGCACCCAGTCAAATTTAGGGTGACCAGATCTAAGATATTGGGACACATGTGGTGATATACCGTACCATACATAAACGTAAAAAAAAGATATTAATGGTAATGGTATATGCATAACCTCAACAATTGCCATATAACATTATTAACACAGTATATTGTAGACATAAATTGATAATTAACCCATTGTATTAATTAAAAACTGGTTTGATCATATGATCCTTATTATCTAGTTTTCATTTCATAACTCACCAAGGCATAATTACATATTAAAACCCATCTTAAATGGTAATTAATGCTGAGTAGTTATAATCCATATTTAAACATACTGATTTGTTTGTACACTAAACAAATAACACAGGTAAAGGGTAAGGTTCTTTATTCAGTAAATAAACCAACTTCACAATTTGCATACCTGTCAGATGTGCAGGCAGTCTCATACTTCTTTGACAACTTTGCCATAGTCATGACTTGTTTTTGGGAAATCACAAAGCAGTAAAAATCTTTGCAACTCATCCGCACATTCATTTTGACAAGGGCTGCACACCGCACCAAATCTATGCCCCTTCGATTATGGACACTGGTCCATGCATCTCTCATGATTAAAAATACATGCTCTGTGTATGAGTTCCTGACTGGTATACTGTGCACGTATGATAACAGCTTTGTCGTGTTCAGTAATTCAGTGTTACTGTCCTTATTTCTCAACACTTAAGACCAGAGTTCCCCAACTGAGTATTTGCCAGGCTCCAACTTGGATTTGATGACACAGCACACAGTCAACCTGTGGAACTCCTTGCCTGAGGAGGTTGCGAAGGCTAGGACTATAACAGGGTTTAAAAGAGAACTAGATAAATTCATGGAGGTTAAGTTCATTAATGGCTATTAGCCAGGATGGGTAAGGAATGGTGTCCCTAGCCTCTGTTTGTCAGAGGATGGTGATGGATGGCAGGAGAGAGATCACTTGATCATTACCTGTTAGGTTCACTCCCTCTGGGGCACCTGGCATTGGCCACTGTCAGAAGACAGGATAATGGGCTGGATGGACCTTCGGTCTGACCCAGTAGGGCCGTTCTTATGTTCTTATATTCACCTTACACAGAAAGCGGGCTCCCCAAAGTCACAGATTGCAGTTTTATCAATTATATGATGATGTCACAAGTTACATATCTTGTTACACATCACTAAATTCCAACCCATCAGTTTGTCCCAGTTCCCCAGTGTAAATGGGGAACTACTGCAGGGAACTTTCCTGGCTTCTACATTGCCCCAGGGGAATTGACTAGTGAAACGGTCTGAGTCCCCACTCACAATCACTTTACCCAGAAGCCTGCCTGACCTCAAGGACTCTCCCTCGACTCTCCTGTGTGGCAGAGTCCTTGTAATGGCAACACAGCTGGGCCCAGGACACCTGGGAGGCCAAAACCCCAGTTTCATCATGGTCACTTACTAGAGGGGCTAGGATTTCCTCACTCTGGGTTACTCTCTCCACCCCGGATGCTTCCCTGACCCACTGATCACTAAATTAAATTGTAACCAAATATAATTTATTAAACAGCAACTATAAGACAAATAAGGAAAATATGGGAATGGTTCAAGGAAACAAGGAACCTGCTCTGTAGGCACGGGCACATCACTATCAGTTCCTCTCATGTCCCAGGCCTCCTGCCTGGTTCTGTCCCCACAGCTGCCCCCTGGAGCTCAGCCTTGGTTCCAAGTTGGCACAGTTGGTTTTTGCCATCACCGTTCGCAGTTTTGGTCTGCTCCAGCTGCAGCTCCTCAGAGCCGCCTCAGCACCGCTGCTCTGCCTCCAGCCCAGGTTTAGGTGGGCAGGTTTGCCAGTTTTCTACTGAATTAATAGCCCCAAATCACTTAAAAACGAATCCCAAAGTAGCCCACTCTATTTCTTGAAGCAAAGGTTGTTATTTTTTCATTAATACATTGGTCTGTATATTGAATTACAAATAAAAGCTTTCATTAGATACCTACTAAAAGTTTGATTTTTAAAAAACCTACAAGCTGCAACAGGAGTTTGTCCACTTTACCAATGAAGCTATGAGATGACAATTACATTCAAAATCAAACACACAGTACTGGTACTTGTATCCCGATTGAGGGTTGGCAGGCGTTTCAAATAAAAAATGGTGAATAATGGTGTTAAAAATAGGCCAGAAGTAGCCCAAAACAAAGCAGTGACCAGTGCAATCATTTCTTACATTGGTGCAAACTCTTCACAACAGATTTGGCATCCTTGCATCTATGCACTAACAGGAACAGTGTATTCTAAATGTTTTCTGAAAGTTCCGGTTGCATCTTGTTGCACAGTTTTGTTTTTATAAAGTTCATCTGAGAAAACAGTCTGTCAGCTGTAACGTTCCCAAAAGGTAGCAACAGCAATGCAAGAGCAAACAAGTCAAGTTAACTAAAGTCTTTGTCCTCTGTGGCATCCATGTGTTTGAGACCTTCACCTTAAAAGTGCTTTACTTGGTTGTTCAGAGAGTGAGGCCAAGAACCATAGGCATAACTCTCCACCATTGCTCCAACTGTCCAAGGTCTCCACAAAGCAATGGTAAAAATCAGATATCAGCCAATCTAGGTCCTGAAGGATTTAGTACTGCAGGCAATTTAATCACCTGGACATTTCATGGAAATCTCTGTTTCATGTATTTTACAAATTCCAAGATGAAATCTCGACACCTACTTTTGATGTCTTTCCCAACAGGAATAGTTAGTGTGTGTTTTGAAATTTCCAGCTGAAAGGGACTCCAAAATCGACTGTACAAAGCGGTAAGTTATTTGACTCCAAGGTGATGTTGTAGTTTAACAAAGCAGTCTGTAACTCAGGGTTTTCAGAACTTCCAGCAGGGGCAACGTAACTATTTTACTCCAGGCAGGAATTAATCAATGGGAACACGGCAATTCTGTCTGATCAAGGATTAAATGCAAATTCAGCATGCTCTTGTCTAACACTACAGTTTATTAGATTGAGGCACATACAGACATGAGCAATAGGTCTAGAACATCACAGCTATTGACCTAACACATGGAACAGTATTGAATAATAAACAGAAGGTTTGCAGTTCCTGTTGGTCACCCACTGGAGAGAAATGGTGTCAGAAAAAGTTCTCTCAAAATGGCTTCAGAGGACTGCTCCAAAGTGCAATATATTAGCTAATTTTTAATAAAATTTTATAACTTCTACAAAACACAGTGACCCCTACTGGATCATCACACCCATTTATCTTCTCTCATTCTCACTTATTTACTTGTCTGTCCACTCCTCCTATCGCAATTAGCAGAAACTCCCTGCTAGATTTTGACCTTGCATCTAAAAGCCTGGTTTCCAATCAACACTTAACTATATGGTGTTCTATATTATTAATTCATTGTGGCCAGTGAACATCACATGGTTGCAATTAGCTTGATCACATTCTGGGGTTAACACCCCTCAAATCCAGGGTAACATAGTACATTTCCAAAACCCTCTTTTCTCATGCAGGTTTAAAGTCAGTACCACAAAATGAGTATATTCTGCAGATGTATTTGAGCACTTTGTCACGAAGCTCTTTGGTTTTGACCCCATAAATGATAGGGTTGAGCATGGGGGGAATGAGGTAATTGAGATTCGACAAGATGATGTGAACATGCGGAGCGATGCCATGACCAAACCTGTGTGTCAGAGTAGAGAAGAGTCCAACAGGATAAGCCATCAGTAGTGCACAGATGTGGGCTGTGCAGGTGTTGAGGGCTTTCTGGTGGGCTTCTTCAGAGGAGATTCTGAGAACGGCCCTGATGATCAGACCGTAGGACAGGCCAATGAGTGTCAGGTCAAACCCAATGATTACAAATGCCATCACCAAGCCGTACGCTCTACTGGCTGTGATGTCCCCACACGACATCTTTGCCACAGCTATGTGGTCACAGTACGTATGGGGGATAATGTGGTTGGCACAGAATGGCTGCCCGCTCAGAAGCAGGGGCATAGGCAGAATGAAGAGAACAGCTCTGATCATACCCAGTAGCCCTAGCTTAGCTATTCGTGCGTTGGTGAGGATGGTGGCGTATCTTAGAGGGTTACATATGGCAACATAGCGATCAAAGGCCATTGTCACTAGGATGGCTGAGTGCATAGTAGAAACTGCGTGAAAGAAGAACATCTGGGTGAGGCAGCCATTCATAGTAATGCTTTTCAAATTGAACCAAAATATACACAGTGTCTTTGGCATGAAGGAGGTAGATGTAGTGATGTCTGTGAGTGCCAGCATGCAGAGCAACAGGTACATTGGCTTGTGCAGGGTCTGTTCTTTGCCTACAATAAACAGAACTGTGAAATTTCCCAACAGGCCCATAATGTAGAAAATAGAGAAAGGGATGGAAATCCAGATGTGGGCAGCTTCCAGACCAGGGATGCCGGTTAGGATGAAGATTGAGGAGTCAGAGGTGGTGAAGTTGAAATTTTCCATGAGGTGACCGATGAGTCGATCAGGCTCAGAAATGCTCCAAGTTCCTGTGAAGGAAGAGAAGCACAGTGAGGGGGATTACACAGTTTATAACAAAAGTATAGTAACTATTTTATAGTTATTAACAATCAAGAAAGGGGGTTAACCAGTGAGATGGCAAGATTTACAGATGGCACCACATTATTTTGTCCAGATTCAACTCCAGAAAAGCCCTTAGAGGGAGGTAACCAATCTGGTGAATGGGCAATATGCTGGCAGATGAACTTTGGTGTCATTAACTGCAATGTTTTTGCCCATTCGAGGGAAAAGCTTGAACACCTCAAACACCTAACAAGGTTCTAATTTAAACATATGAGCCCAGGGCAGGGATCTGGGTGTCATGGTACACAGCTCCAGGAAACCATAACCACAGTGCAAACATGGACAGAAACTAAGCAAAGTACTGGGATCCAGGAAGAGTGGGATGGGAAATTGTGCCGAAAATACGTCATGAGGTCAGTCAAGTCAATATTACATGCTCTTCTGGACTCCTCTGTGTAGTACTGGGCACCCTTCTCACACAGGGTATTGCAGAGCTAGAGGGATTGAGGCAAGGGCAACGAGAATGCAGAAGGACCCTTAGAAACTATCATATAGAGAGTGTTTGAAAACACTGGGATTGTTACCTTACAAAGGAGATAAATTAAAGGGGACATGAGAAAATTCTGTAACATACTGACTGGTACAGAGTACATTGAGAATGTGTTCCCCCTGTCTTATAACACAAGATCAAGACTGCATTTATTTACACTAAAATGTGGCAAATTCAAACTCTCAAATACTGACTGTCAGATAAGTAGTTGAGGCCATGAGTTAAGGAAGAATCAGAAAGAATGTGGGCATAGTGAGACTATTCAGTTACAATTTTTACAGCTAAATAAATATTTTGAAAATCTATACGCCCATGTGTTTCAGGGCACAAGCCAATCTCTAGGTGTCAGGCTTTAGGGTTACAGTATCATCGCGGTCAAGTCACACACACACACCCCATCAGTCTACTGCTTGGTTTCTTACACCTCCTTCTGCAGCACCTGTGGCTGTCACTGTCAGAGAGAGGACACTGGACTAGATGGACCATAGGTCTGATCCACAAGGCCATTCCTACATTGGAAATGAGCAAAGTTTCCCCCCTGGAAACAGACATTGTCATGCTGAGTTATAACTTTGTGCTCTGCAGAATGGGGATGAAGAGCACAAGGGTCCTGGTATTTAGGGCTACAGGTTTGAACCTCTGTTACTTCCTCTGTTTCATTTGGTGAGGCACTTTCTGTAACAAAAGAAGTCGTACAGATGCCTGTCTTGGCATTTGCCCCTTGCGTGTGATATATCTCACCGGTGAGACACAGTCACCGATTCTCCCTCAGCCAAGGGAGCAGGTGTAACAAGAGGCACCTCACCCACTGCAGAGGAAGAGCTGTGGGGACCATGGGGTGTCTCTGAGATTGCAGGATCCAGGTGTAACAATGCTGCCTCTGGCAGGACACAACTGAGAGTATCAATTCAGGACAAATTGCTTAGAGCGGGGCAGTCAGAGCCAATTTCCCAGTATCGCCACCAGCATCGCTCCTTATGGGGATGACTGGTTGTCATGGAGTGTTTGGGAGTTAGGGCCCTGCACCCCCCCACTTCCTGCGATTCACCGTGACTCTCAGCCAGCCAGTAAAACAGAAGGTTTATTAGACAACAGGAATGCAGTCTAATACAGAGCTTGTAGCTACAGAGAACAGCAGCCCCTCAGTCAGGTCCATCTTGGGCCTCCCTCCATTTCCCCAGCCAGCGCCAAACTGAAACCCCCTCTAGCAGTCTACCCCAGGCACACCCACAGCTCCTCCTCCAGCCTTTGTCTAGTTTACCGGTGTGACGTTATTGACATAATCTGTAACTGTATAGGTCACTGTTGTGACAACTGTTATATATTTGCAGCAAATATTGTATAAAGGTTGTCATGTAAGGGGTCCTTGGAGAGGTTATGGTTTGCTGGTTATGATTATGCTGTCTATAGGTGTGTATCATTTTTATAGTTGAAGTTATGAATATTGGCTCTGTACTGTCTGTATTTCAAACTTATGCTATGCTTCTGGGTGACACCCCAGACAAGTTGGTGTCAGCTCTGCGTAGCCTGCTTGATGGCCCATTAAGGACCATCAGCTATGCAATTGAGTCATTGAGAGAAGGCAGATACACCTTGTGACTCAGCAAAGTATGCAGGGACTGGCCCATGTGACTCCAAACTCCATTTTGCTGTAATTTTCCACAGTAAGAACAAATAGGTGTTCTTACACCTGGAAAAAAAACTATAAAAGGCTGATGCCTCATCTCCATCTTGTCTTCAGTCCTGCTTCATACCTCTGGAGGAACTTTACTACCCTGAAGCTTTGAACCAAAAACTGAAGGACCCAGCCCATTTGGGAATGTACTCCAGAGACTTGATTTGAACCTGCAGTTTATTCCATCACTGCTACAAGCCTGAACCAAGAACTTTGCCATTACTATATGTAATTGATTCCATTTAACAGATTCTAACTGTCATCTATATCATTTTCCTTTTATGAATAAACCTTTAGATTTTAGATTCTAAAGGATTGGCACCAGTGTGATTTCTGGGTAAGATCTGATTTGTATATTGACATGGGTCTGGGGCTTGGTCCTTTGGGATCGAGAGAATTTTTTTTCTTTTACTGGGTATTGGTTTTTATAACCATTTGTCCCCATAATGAGTGGCACTGGTGGTGATACTAGGAAACTGGAGTGTCTAAGGGAATTGCTTGTATGACTTGTGGTTAGCCAGTGGGATAAAACTAAAGTCCTCTCTGTCTGGCTGGTTTGGTGTGCCTGAGAGGTGGAAAATCCCCAGCCTTGGGCTGTAACTTCTCTGCTCTAAGCAATTTGTCCTGAATTGGCACTCTCAGTTGGGCCCTGCCAGAACCAACATTGTTACACTCCAATCAGTGCAAATTTCTTTCCTGGTGTGCCACTCCCGCAATGTGGGGGAGCACAGTGCATACTTTTACCAAAGTTTCCCACCCACCCCCCACCACCACCTTCCCAGACACTTCACTTAACAGCATCCTGGGTTTAAATTAAAACACCAAACAAGTTTATGAATGACACCTTGAGTTTCTCAGGTTTACACACATAGGTTAGAAGTCCCTTTCGCCGGGGTCCAGCACTTCCCCTCATTCAGGCTTATTTCCTCCGGTGTTTCCAGTCCTCTTGTGTGGAGAATGAAGAACCAGCGATGATGTCACTCCCAGATTTATATAACTTTTGTATATAGTGGGAACCCTTTCTTTCAAAACTTTGTACTTTTCCCACAAATCGGTCTGGGAAGCAACTCCGCAAAACAGAGTGCAGAACTATGTGGTCTAGTCACATGCCCTTGTAGAGTCATAGCAACTATTACTTATAGGCTGTCTGCACCATTCTCAGGAAGCTTCCTAAGGTCTATTTTCTTCCCTATTGGCTCATTTCTCTGAATAGGCCCTTCCCAACCAGATACCTAGACTGAAGGCATCTTGCCTAATGAGAAATAGGTGGTGAAGTGTCACACAAAGATCAGTTGTTCTTTCTACCAGTGAAATACCTGAAGTTACATAGCAACAACACCAGTTGGAAATAAAGCTGAGTAAACGTTGTGACACCCAGGCTGCAGTTCTGTGGCTTGCCAGGGCAAGGAGACCCATAGACCAGCACAAATGTACTCAGGGCCAGGAAAGTTCCCAGCGCTGGCCTTGGACCAACAATTACAAAGAAAAACATAATTTCAGCAGCACTGCCCACCTGGCATGTATATACCGCTCCCTGTCCCCAACACACCCAGCTCTGCCTCTCTGTTCCTGTATAACCACTGCCTGTCCTCACAACCCTCAGTGCTTCCCGATTCTCTGTGTGCACACCCTGCTTTCCTCTACTACTCTCAGCACTGCCCACCTGCCCATGTACACCCCGCTTCCTTCATCCATAACTCCTGGTGCTGGCTACTTGTCCATGTAGGTCTCCAACCCCCACAACTTCCAGCCCTGCTACACAGTGCTGCCCATCACCCCACACCAAAAACAAGAGCAAGACCTCACAGAGGCAGCTCACAGAAATATCTCCTCAGACTAGGTTAAACTCAGTGTCTGCCTGCACTGGGGAAAAGGGGGGAATCAGCCTGGACTGCCTTTCTGGGGGTAAAGGGAACCCCAGCAGCAGCTCAGCCTGTGCAGGGAAGGAGAGAGGGACAGACCCGGTGGGAGGGAGAGAGGACGTGGAGACTAAAAATAGCCAGCATGAGTAACTCTTTCTCAAAACAACACAAAGCTTTGATATATTGCAGCCTGTTAGAAACCCAGACACCCCTTCCTGAGGCTGCTTTTCCATGTTGGCAATTGCTGGCATTACCACGAGGCTGCAGAGGGACGGTCGAGATGGGGGACGGTGGCAGATGCAATCTGGCACAATGTGGTCTACGTTATGTTACAGTCTGAGACACACACGCACACACACTGGTTGTAGGAGAACTTGTGATGCCTCTTTGGTCTGTGCATTAGGCAGGACGTTCATTCCCGATTTCACGCAGTTCAGGACTCCGAGCCACTGTGATCTGGATAGTGCACATCCCCATGCATCTCCACACAGTCTGTGTTCCTGGACCTCCCCAGGGTTAGATTTCTACACCGCCTGATTCCTCTAAGGCAGAAACATGCTTTTTTTTTTTTTTTTTTTACTGCCTTTTGGTGCTTATCGAACCGGAGATGCGGGGTCACAGAGAGAGGAGACCCCTCTCCTGCCCTAATTTTTTTTTATCCTGCTTGATCTGAACCTCTAAACCTCTAAGTCAGATTTCAGGAACTCTGCCGTCAGTTCTTCTTTGGTCCAAATGAGCTCACCCATCCTTAGAGGCCACAGGACTATTCCATCTGAAGTCACTGGAGGCTCATGGCCAGCGTAAACCAGGCCATTTATGTAAGTCCCTACAGGTGGATTTAGGGTGAACTCCTGGCCATGTTGGGAGCTTTGCCATTGATCTCACTGAAATCAAGATTTCCCAGTTAGTGTTTAATTATAGGCTCCCAGCTGTGAAAATCACAGCTTTGAGTACTGCTCCAGAGAGCGCTATTTTGTTAGGGTGCGGAAAGAGTCCCCTATGTTGATATTACATTCTTATTTTGTTCTCAGGAAGGCCAGTGTCAATCAGGAGTGAGCCAGAGAAGGCAGAATGTCAGAGCAGAATTTTGCCAGTGTGTGGCCCATTCTTTTTGTGAACTCTCTGGTAACACAGATACCCACTGCAGAGACTTTTCCTGCAGTTCCCAACAGGGCAGTGGGTTACTGAACTGGAAATCTTGAATGAATCAGAGGATAACCGACATAAACTAAAAAAAAAAAAAAAAGAGGAATCTACTGCAACAAATAGAAGGACACTAAGACACAAGGAACTGTCCTTAAAAACAAATATTTGTCTAAACTATTTCTAATACATCTGTAGTTCCAATTTTACCAGATAAATCCACTCATGTTTCTGACACTACTAAACATGTCAAGTCACTGTGCAGGTGAATTCCTGCCCAGATGGTCCCTGACTTGAACCTCGAAATTTTCCTGAGTCCTTAACTCTAATTTTAATGCAGAAACAAGCAACTTACCAAAATCCTGTTCAACAGAGGGTGCTAATCAGTATACGAACCTCACATGCCTGACACTCGGCGTGCCAGACAGCGACCTTTATGATTCTACTGAACAGTCCCTGCAGACTTTCCAGTTGGCCTGGACTCCCGGACAATTCCCTCGGCTCTATGAGCAGCGGGAAGAGCAGAAAATAGACTCTGGAGAACTTCAGCTTGAGAGCCTCCCCCAGGAGTGGAGAATTATTGGCCAATAATAAGGACTCAGATTGTTAAGGCAACCTGAGTATTGAAACTGTGCAATGTACTGCCAACTGCACTGTGTGTGGTAATTCTGCCAGAACAGGGCCGGCTCTAGGAATTTGGCTGCCGCAAGCAGCCAAACAAAAACAAACAAACAAAAAAAGCCGCGATCGCGATCTGCGGCAGCAATTCGGCGGAAGGTCCTTCGCTCCGAGCAGGAGAGGCCGCCTCAAGCACCTGCTTGGTAAGCTGGTGCATGGAGCCGGCCCTGTGCCAGAAGATACAGGACCAAAATTGATTGTAGCCGCGTACACGCTGCATACCGCCCATACAATTGTAATATCTCATCCATTAGTCTCTGAAAAGTCAGTGCCACTCCACATAAGCCAAATGACGGGATCCTGAATTGATGAAAGCCAAAGCGTGAGAAAAGCTTTCTTCTCCCAGGATTCTGGCGTCAAAGGTATTTGCCCGTATCCCTTTGTGAGGTCTAAAGTGGATATATATTTGGCAGCTGAAACTCTTCTAAGTGTTCATCTATTCTCTGCATCAAGGAAGCATCAAATGTCAATACTGTGTTGATCTTTCAGAAATTGATGCAGAAACGGGTTGTGCTATCCTGGGTCAGAAGTAGTACACTGGGAAATCGCCGCTCATTGTGAGATTCCGTCACCACTCTCAGGGACAAAATGACCTGCAGTTCATCTCGCATGGTTTCCCACATTCCATGACGGAACAGACATGGAATTTGTCTGATGTGTTGCCCTGGTGCCATTTCACTCTGGTGGTATTCTAGTTAGGCGTTCCCTGCTGGGGTGAGAACACAGTGGTAAAGGAATCAAACAACTGCTATATCTGGATCTTTTGTTCAGGGTACATTCCCTCTCCCATGCTTCTGCCACAGCTGCCTGGGGGCCTAATTTTGGCTCTGGTATGAGTGCGATGGGTTGTCAGCCACGGGGTTCACTCTGGGAGCCGTGGGAACTGGTGCAGCCCTCTAATCACCCAGCTGGGCTGGCCTTTTTTCACAGTGCATAGCTGGTGATTCATCATCTTGAGACCCCGTTATCACCCAACACAACCCTAGATGGCACCACACACCCAAGCTGAGCTACCCGGCAGCTTAGCTAAGCCACCCAAGTACAAACAACAGAGATCAACCAATTTCCCAGCTCCCCAGACTCAGACCCCACACTGGAGTATAAACCCAAAATTATACTCTCTTGCCCTGCACAGGGATCTGTAGAATGTAAGCCCATTAAAAGAACTCTCCCTCCCCTCGATCACTCAAAAATCTATTTTCTGCCCATTCTTCAACAAACTGAACGCTTCAATAAACCTTCATTACAGAGGCTCCGACAGCCCCAACAAATTCCTGAGAAGTACTCCCGTGGAGTTTTCACAGCAGATACGTTTTCCCATCTGTATGCCTATCTCATGTACTTTAAACTAGAGAATCCCAGTTTCACTGAAAATGTCTTCTGACCCTCTATGTGAGCATGGTGTGTGCCAGGCTGTGAAAAGAAAGTAAAAAAGCCCTCTGGTGTGTGAAAAATACTGTTGCTGTACAGTTTATTTGGAAGGCCTCAACTAAAACCAAATTTAAGGTAACAGCTTTTAATTTCATTTTAATTTAATTAGGGGTTTTTTGTGAAGGCTTCATCATATTGTGGAACAAATTCCATAATTCCAGCATGTTTCCACAGTTTGCTGATTCTTCTCTCTCATCCTGCCCCTGCAGTGCTACTCCTTGCTTAGCCAGGTAAAGCAGTACATTGGTGATTCTTGCACTATAGACTCTGTTTACATCTAACACCCTCTTGTGAGAATTTGACAACTTTGCTACTATACAGCCCACTTCTTTGGCTGTTTGAAAAAAAAATGCCGCCTTTCAGAGCAGTGCTTTTGTATGGCAAATGGTACCTGTTTCTGAAGCTCTTTTCCTATGTTTTTCTAGTCTCTTTCTTTGTTTTCGGTGAATTCAAAGTCTCTTCAACGACTGGAAAACCATCTGCAAGTTACACAGAAAACAGCCTTTAACTGCTCACTATACTCTAAAAATGAAAATGCTTTGTAATATTCCAATGTAAATGAGAAAGACGGAGACACAACTCTTTGATTATTCCCTAATTCCCTTTCTCTTCTTCTTTCGACTTTGTGCCACTCAGGGCTGGTCTACACTACAAAGTTAGGTCAATAGGTGCTGTGTTAAGTTGAGTTAATACTTTATTTGACATGGATGTGTTGACATGGGGATAGTGTAGACACTGCACTGTATGATTTGAATGAACTGGCTTCCAGCGGGGGCCCCCATTGCTCTGCTGTGACCACTCTGGAGAGCACTTCCAACTCCAATGCACATTGGCCAGGTACATAGGAAACAGCCACACTCCTGTTAAAGCCCAGGGGACTTGTGAATTTTCATTTCCTGTTTGATTAACATGGAGAGCTTGTCAGGGCTTCTTGCATGGCATCACATTGTTCTTTGTGGCGGCTCCTGCTTCGGCTGAGCTAATACTACAGGATAAGTTGCAAGGTGTTTGTAATGCTCACAACAACAGTGTGCAGCTGAGCGGTGTCTATGCTTGCAGTGCTATGGCGTCTGCGCAGTTAAGCCAGGCTGGCACATGATGTAATGCCATTGATTTCAGGGAGGGAGGGAGATAGGTGCATCAGGGGAGGCTAATTCCATGTTCCTATAACCACTAGCGCAAATGTTTTGGTCACATGAGGCATTGCAAGCCCAACCCAAGATTCCACTCGGCTCCATGCACTGTGGGATAGAGCCCAACACTGCAGTGCTCTGTGAGTCCATGCAGGCCCTGCTAGTGAGGATGGGCTCAGCCGACACAATGAGCATAGTGGGGACATGCAAAATCAACTTGCTTAAATCGGAGGCTCAGTATTAACATAAATAACATCGACCTAATTTTGCAGTGTGGTCATACCCTTAATCACCTACGGCATTTTCTTGCCTCTGCTCTATGGTTGACATCTGGCTACTACACTTGGCCCTGCTGTGGGACCCCTCCTGCTGCTGTGGGTGCTGATACTGGAGCAACTCAGCTAAGAGGGCTTGAATACGGGAGGCTAGGAGGCCAGGGGCCACTTTGAAATATGGGTCTCTGTTACATAGAGATGCCACAGGCAATAGAGGATTTGGGAGATGAGGGATTCGGGTGGAGGAGTGAAGGGACTCAGAGTGCAGTGGGTTGGGGGTGGATCAGAGGAGGAATTCAACATGTGTCTGGTGGAGGGGCCACGGGGTAGGTGAGTGGAGGAGAGGAGGACTCAGTGAGTGGTGGAGATGGGGCTCATGGAGGAGAGGTTGGAGGAGAGGACGGAGTCAGGACTCAGCAAAGGCCATGGTGACTACCCCATTTTCCTGATAATTTACTTACTAAATGTTTGGCTTCGTTGAACCCCATTTGAAATGTAGCTACAAGTTCAGTGGCTTTGGGAAGTAATCCTGCTGCCTTGTATACGTCTGTGTCTCTGCACTCTAGCAGTTTTGAAACAAAATTTTCCGTTTCCAGAATCTTTCTTTTTGGCACAATGAGAAAAACAAACCTCACCTGAGAGGAAGTGTTAGCACATAAAATTATGGATTTGACTTTTTAATATGCTTAAATCTTATTCTGACAGGTGGAAACATAGGAGAAAGACACTGTTTTACATCTGCCCACAAGCAGACTGGGTGAGAAAACAGAAGAGAGGGAAATAAAGTGTTACTGGGAATGGTGGGAATGTCATATAGAAGCGCACACTCGAAGACTCCCTGAACTCTCCAGGCAAGGTCAAGCAACCAGTTAGGAGGAGCAAGGAGGACTGGGGGTGGGGAGGGATAAGAAACACTAAACGCGAAAGAAAAGCTTGGCCTTGGCTAGAACACAACCATTTGCCTCACATCTCCCCAGGGGTACAAAAGAGGTGGGACGAAGACCCCATATCATGAATCTCCAGAACGGAACATGACCATAAGTTGTAAGGGGTGTGACTAGTGGTGTGAAATATATGTATATTTGGACCAGCCAAGGAGGAGGAGGTGGGAATGGGGAATGGGAAATGAGAACACGGAATAAGAAATGGAAGTTGGAAACAGGGAAATGGTGAACGGGGACACAGGGTCAAGGCTCTCTGGTGTCAGCACTGGGAAGGGGGGCACAGGGTAAAGGACCTGTTGTGTCAGAGATGGGAAGGGAGACATAGGGTAAAAGTTCTGCAGCATCAGAGCTGGGAAGGGAACCATGGGGAACAGACTCTATCGGTGCATAGAGATAAGACCGACTGGTGTGAAGGGCTTTGGAATATGCTGACTTGGAAACTAACCCCAATAAGCATCATATTTTCTGCATTCGGGACGTCTGGTCTGCTCTCTGTCTGCCTCACAAGAACCAGGGGAGAGGGTGTTCATTAAAAAGCAACTGTAAGAACAATAAGGAAAAAATGAGAAAGGTTCACGGAAACAAGGAACCTCTCTCTGTGGGCACAAGGACAACACAAACAGCTGTTTCTGGGATGTAAGGAAAGCTCACTGTCAGTTACTCATATGTCCCAGGTCTCCTGCCCAGACCCTGGCTGTGCTGCGGTGATACCATGGGTCAGACACCTACTATCACAGTTGCCACACAGCCATAGGCTCTAGGTGGCAGGACCCTTCTTCCCAGAATCTGCCTCCCATCAGATTCATGTCCCCCCTTCTGAGTCCAGTCTTCAAGGCCTTCTTCTCTGGTGACGTCACCCTCTGCTGGGCCCTCTGCCCATGGCCCCACCTTACTCTTCCCAGCTGCTCCTTGTGCTCGGCTGCCATGTTACTGCTCACACAGCCAGCATCCACTATCCTGTATCTGGCCCCACAGCTCCCCGCTGTAGCTCAGCCCTCTCTCCCCATTGGAGTAGCTGGTCTGGGCTAACCCAGCTCACGGTTCTACTCTGCTCCAGCTGCGGGTCGCTAGCTCTGCCTAAGCACTGCTACTCTGCTCTGCCTTCTGGGCTGTTCTCTGGCCCTTGTGTTTCTGGCTGCTGCTGCTCTAACTCTCCTCAGCCTCAGCTGGGCAGGTTAGCCAGATTTCTAGTCAATGAATAGCCCCAAGTCACTTATATACCAACCCCAAAGTAGCCCATCTATTTCTTCAAACAAAGGGGTCTTTTATTAACACATTGGTCTGCACATCAAAAAACAAATGAAAGATTTATTTAGATACCTAATAAAGGTTTGATTTAAAAAGAAAGCTGCAGGACCCAGTAGGTGTTTGTACACGTTAACAACAAAGCTATGAGATGACAATTACATTCAAAATCAACTGCCCCTTTTCTGGCATTTGTATCCCGACTCAGGATTGGCAGCTGTTTCAAACAAAATGCAGTGAATAATGGGGTGAAAAATAGGTGAAAACAAAGCAGTGACCAGTGCAATCATTTCTTACATTGGCAGAAACTCTTCACAGATTTGGCATCGTTCCATCTACGCGCTAACAGGAACAGTGTATTCTAAAAGTTCCTCTTGCATCTTGCTGCACAGGTTTGTTTTAATCAAGTTTATCAAGTTCATCTGAGAAACCAGTCTGTCAACGGTAGCATTGCCAAAAGGTAGTAACAGGAATGCAAGAGAAAACAAACCAAGTTCACTAAAATCTTCGTCCTCTGCGGCATCCATGTGTTTGAAACCTTCAACCTTAAAGTGCTTTACTTTTTCTTCAGAGTGTGAGGCCAGGAACCACAGGCAAAACTCCCCACTGCTGCTCCAGCTGTCCAAGGTCTCCACAAAGCAATGGCTTTAGAGAGATTTCAGCCAATCTAGGTGGTGAAGGATTTAGTACTGCAAGCAATTTAATCACCTGGATATTTCATGGCAATCTCTGCTTCATGTGTTTTACAAACTCCAAGATGAAATTTTCGACACCGAATTTTGATGTCTTTGACACTGGAATAGTTAGTGTGTGTTTTGATACTTCCAGCTGAAAGTGTCTCCAAATCGACTGCACAAAGCAGTAACGTAGTTAATTCGAAGGTGGTGTTATAGTTTAACCCAGCAGTCTGTAACCCAGGGTTTTCAGAACTTCCAGCAGGGGCAACGTAACTATTTTACTCCAGGCAGGAATAAATCAATGGGAACACAGCACTTCTGTCTGATCAAGAATTAAATGCAAGTCAGCATGCTCTTTTCTAGCATTGCAGTTTATTTGATTGAGGCACACACAGACATAAGCAATAGGTCTAGAACATCCCAGCTATTTACCTAACACATGGAACAGAACTGAATAATAAACAGCAGGTTTGCAGTGGCCTGTTAGTCACTCACTGGGGAGAAAGGGTATCAGGAAAAAGGTCTCTCAAAAAGTCTTCAGAGGACTGCTCCAAAGTGCAATATATTAGCTAAACTTGTATAACTTCTACAAAACACAGAGGTCAGATGACCCCTACTAGATTATCACTTTTACTAACTTTCAATAAATATCTAATATCAGAGGTGTCTAGCCTCAAGGTTTTCATCCATTTATCTTCTCTCCTTCTCACTTATTTACTTGTCTGTCCACTCCTTCCACTGCGATTAGTAGAAACTTCCTCCTAGATTTTGACCTTACATCTAAAAGCCTCTTTCTAATCAACCCATAATTATGTGGTGCTCTATTTCATTAATTAACTGTGGCCAGTGAACATCATACCTTTGTAATTACCTTAATCACATTCTGGAGTAAACACCCCTCAAATCCAGGGTAACATAGTGCAGTTCCAAAACCCTGTCTTGTCAAGCAGGTTTAAAGTCAACAGCACGAGGTGAGTACATTCTGCAGATGTATTTGACCAATTTGTCACGAAGCTCTTTGGTTTTGACCCCATAAATGATAGGGTTGAGCATAGGGGGAATGAGGTAATTGAGGTTTGACAAGATGATGTGAACGTGTGGAGCGATGCCATGTCCAAACCTGTGTATCAGAGCGGAGAAGAGTCCAACAGTATAAGTCATCAATAGCGCACATATGTGCGCTGTGCAGGTGTTGAGGGCTTTCTGGTGGGCTTCTTTGGAGGAGATTCTGAGAACGGCCCTGATGATCAGACCATAGGAGAGGCCAATGAGCGTCAGGTCAAACCCAGCGATTACAAATGCTGTCACCAAGCCGTACGTTCTGCTGAGTGTGATGTCCCTACATGACATCATTATCAAAGCTATGTAGTCACAGTACGTGTGGGAGATAATGCGGTTGGCACAGAATGGCTGCCCGCTCAGAAGAAGGGACATAGGCAGAATGAAGAGAACAGCTCTGATCATACCCAGTAGCCCTAACTTAACTATTCGTGCATTGCTGAGGATGGTGGCATATCTCAGAGGGTTACATATGGCAACATAGCGATCAAAGGCCATTGTCACTGGGATGGCTGAGTGCATTGTAGAAAGTGCGTAAAAGAAGAACATCTGGGTGAGGCAGCCCTTCAAAGTAATGCTTTTCAAATTGAACCATAATATAGACAGTGCCTTTGGCATGAAGGAGGTAGATGTGGTGATTTCTGTGAGTGCCAGCATGCAGAACAACAGGTACATCGGCTTGTGCAGCGACTTCTCTTTGCCTACAATAAACAGAATTGTGCAATTTCCCAACAGGCCCATAATGTAGAACATAGAGAAAGGGATGGAAATCCAGATGTGGGCAGCTTCCAGGCCAGGGATGCCAGTTAGGATGAATATTGAAGAGTCAGCGTTGGTGAAGTTGAAATCTGCCATGAGGGGGCCTGTGCATCGATCAGGTTCAGAAATGCTCCAGGTTCCTGTGAAGGGAGAGAAGTACAGCGAGGGGGGTTACACACTCTATCTGGAAAGGGGATTAACCAGTGAGTTGCAAGATTTACAGATGGCACTACATTATTTTAGCCATAGTGAACTCCAGAAAAGTCCATAGAGGGAGCTAACCAAATCAAGTTAATGGGCAGCATGCTGGCCAATGAACTTTAGTTTCATTAACTGCAATTTGTATGCCCATTGAAGGGAAAAGCTTGAACTCCTCAAACACCTAAAAAGGTTGTAATTTAAATGTATGAGCCCACGATGGGGATCTGGGCATCATGGTACACAGCTCTGGGAAAACCTAACCACAGTGCAAACATGGACAGAATCTAACTAAACATTCGGATCCTGGAGGAGTGGGGTGGGAAATTATGCAGAAAATACAGTGCCATGAGATCAGTCAAGTCAATATTTCACGCTCCTCTGGACTCCTATGTGTAGTATTGGATACCCTTGTCACACAGGATATTGCAGAGGTAGAGGGGTTGAGGCAAGAGCAAGGAGAATGCTCAAGGACCATGGGTAACTATTATACAGAGAGAGTCTGAAAACACTGGGATTGTTACCTTACAAAGGACATGATTTAGAGGGTACATGAGAAAAGTCTGTAAAATACTGACTGGTACATATTACATCGAGAATGCATTCCCCCTGTCTAATAACACAAGACCAAGAGGGCATTCAATTACACTAAAATGTGGCACATTCAAACTCTAAAATACTGATATGCAGATAATTAGTAGTTGAGGCCATGAGTTAAGGAAGAATCAGAAAGAATTAGGACATAGTGAGACAATGTGGTTACAATTCTTACTGCTAATTAAATATTTTGGAAAGCCTATACGCCCATGTGTTTCAGGGCACAAGCCAATTTCTGGGTGTCAGGCAGTAGGGTGACAGTATCATTGTGGTCAAGTCACACACACCTTCTCATGCAGCACCTGCGTCTGTCACTATCAGAGAGACGACACTGGACTAGATGAACCAAAGGTCTGATCCACAAGGCCATTCCTACATTGGAAATGAGCCAAGTTTTCCCCATGGAAACAGATATTATCATGCTGGGTTTAACTTTGTGCTTAGCAAAATGGGCATGAAGGGCACAAGGGTCCTGGTATTTAGGCCTACAGGTTTGAACCTCTGTTACTTCCCCTGTTTCTTTTGGTGAGGCACTTTCTGCAGGCGCCCAGCTTTGTGTGAGACAGAAGTGACCGGTGTTAGCTGACAAGTGTAAGCAGAGACGTGTGCCAGCAACTCACTTGCTAGCCCTTCTCATGCCTGAATATTGATGCCATTTTCAGGTGATACAAAAAGAACAATCTCTGTAGGGAGGAATGAGTGTACAACCCTCCCCATTAATGACCAACAGAGCTGGCTAGGAAATGGAACCAGAGTATGCATTGTTTAACCTCTGTGTCGCAATGGCTCCGTGTTTCACTCAGCTACCAATGGTTCCTGCACGTGACAGCTGTAATTATCTAGGCTATCACATGTCCTACAGTTGCCCACTCTCTTTATATATTGTGCATACTTCTCAGCTTGTTTCGTTGTTTCCGTGTAGCAGTCCTTCCAGCACCGCACTGTGTCTATGAATGTAACAAGAGAAGCCGTACAGATGCCTGTCTTAGAAATTGTCCCTCATGTGTGATATCTCTCACTGGTGAGACACATTTACTGGTTCCCCCTCAGCCAGGGGAGCAGGTGTGACTGGACACACCTCACCCGGTGGAGAGGAAGAGCTGTGTGGAGCGTGGGGTGGCTCTGAGATTATAGGATCCAGGTATAACGATGCTGCCTCTCGCAGGACACAACTGAGAATATCAATTCAGGACAAATTTCTCAGAGCGGGGCAGTCAAAGACCAAGGTTGGGTGTCCTTTATTGCTAAGTCATGCCAAAACAGTCAAACAAAGAGGACTTTGGTTTTACCCCACTGGCTAACCATAAGTCACATAAGCAATTCCCTTAGGGCTGGTCCACACTAACCCCCAGTTCGAACTAAGATACACAACTTCAGCTACGTGAATAACGTAGTTGAAGGTGAAGTATCTTAGTTCGAACTACAAGGTACCTACCGCGGGTCCACACGCGGCAGGCAGGCTCCTCCGTCAACTCCGTGTACTCCTCTTGCAGAGCAGGAGTACCAGTGTTGATGGCGAGCACTTCCGAGATCGATTGCTTACCGCCGAACCCGGAGGTAAGTATAGACGTACCCTACGATACTGCAGTTTCCCAGTATCACCACCAGCATCGCTCCTTGTGGGAATGACTGGTTGTCGCGGAGCATTTGGGAGTCGTGGCCCTGCGCTCCCCACTTCTTGTGATTCACCATGACTCTCAACCAGCCAGTAAAACACAAGGTTTATTAGATGAACGGAATACAGTCCAAAACAGACTGGACAGGTACAGACAACAGGACCCCCTCAGTCAGGACCATCTTTGGGGAGCCAGGGAGGATAGACCCTGGGTCTCCCTCCGTTTCCCCAGCTAGTTCCAAACTGAACCCCCCTCCAGCATTCTCCTCCAGCCACACAGCCTGGCTCATCCTCCAGCCTTTGTACAGTTTCCCGGGCAGAATGTGTCACCTCTACCAAACCCCCTCCCTGCTCAGGTTACGCGCTCAGGTATCATCTCTCAAGTGAAGTCACACCCTGGTATCCCATCACCAATGCAGACAGTACCAGAAAAACTCCCATGCAGCATTCTCAGGTCAATCCTCCCCACTCTCTACTCCGTCACATGTTGTAATTTATCCTTATATTAAATTTTCATTATCCTAACAAAACATTTAATTTGTTGATATCTCTTTTATATGTTGCAGGTCAAAGTGAAAAGGAAAAGACAAAAAACAATGCAACAATTTTTCCACTCAAAGGCCTCAAAAACCAACCAAGGTGAAGAACACATCAAGAACCAAGAATATATCAACATTTCATCTGAAGGTACAAGTGGTGTATCTACATCCAACCCACCAAAAGCAAAAATACAGCTACCTACTGAAGAAACAGTGTCTCCAAAACCTAAAGGCAGTTCCCGATGTTTGTCAGTCAACATGTTCCCATTTATTGAAGTTACAAACGATGGCTACTGGTGTACCTCTTGCAAAAAAAGCTTACAAAGAAGGAAAGTTTTCCAATGTTATAATTGGTAAAAGTGAAGGAGCATGTTTTGTCAAACCGATCAGCCAAGCCAATGCTGAAAAACTAAGTAAAAAGGCTGCAAAACATGTCTCTGGAGTGCATCAACATGCAGCAAGCCTTATAAGCTCACTTTCAAAACCAATTTCAGAAGTACTTAATGAGGCTGTTAAGAATGCTGGAGACACAACACAGTTCATGCGAACAAACATGGCTGTGGCATCATACTTTCTATTTAAGCAAGAGACACCACACACTACAACTGGAGGCCAATGTTAAGTGAATTGTCACTTGTTCATCCTGAAGTTGAACACTGATTCCGAATAAGACCAGCAAATGCTCACTATCTTTCTGCAAGAAACTCAGCTGACTGGCTAGAAGCATGCGGTGCAACAGTGAAAGACTCAACAGTTGAAAAAGTGAAGAAGTCTCTGACCACATTCAAAAAATTTGCATACATGGAAGATGAATGCACCAATGCAAATGGGCATCAAGTATTAAGTCATTGTGTACGTTATCTTGATGTCAGTGGTAGGCCAGTAGATGCATTTCTAGATGTTCAAGTTATAGAGGACACATCGGTTGTATCTGTGACAACCCACATCTTAGAAGAGATAAATGCTTGTCAACTGGACCCCAAACATATGGCTGCTTGTGCATTTGATGGAACTGCAAACATCTCTGGAAGACATGGATACACACTGTAGAGGCCATCTACTCCAACTAGCGGTAGTACGAGCTGCAGACTCTTCAAAAGACATTTAAAAAGCTATACATTTAATGTCTTCATTAAATTCTTTTTTCAGGAAGAGTCCAAAAAGACTGAATATCTTGGAAAATATAGAAGTTACACTGGGACTGAAGTTCAAATTAGTGCAACCTGGGAAAACCCGCTGGCTTTTACATGAGCGATCCTTGGCTGTTGTCTTAAAATTACTCCAGCCATTATTACTGCCTTTGGAAAGTATCTAGAAAGATGGGATGGATCTAAATAGTGAGGTTGCTGGATTACTTTTGTTGCTACATTCAGAGAAGACTATTGCCATTCTCTCTCTTGTTAAGTCTACTGTTGAAATCACTTGGGTCATTAAACAATGTCATCCAGGCATCTGCTACAACAGTAGTAGATCTTTGTCCAGCAATACAAGCTACATTTTGATCAGAGAACTATCCATTGAAAACGTACTGGAAGAAGCAAAGACTTCAGTTCAGAAGTTGACTAATGAAGGTATTTATGTTGAATCCTCAAGTGAAGAGGACAAGAAGTATTTGTTAAGACAACTGAAAAAGTACAGACTTGATTCTTTGGAATCTAGAAGTTTCTGTTGTAGATTTTTCTCAACCTGTACGTAGCTTTTACAGATCCCTGTCCTATAAAACACTGACAGTTGACTGGAGTGAGGCACTACCAGCAATGGGGCTGCCATGTGCTCAGGACAGAATAGAGAATTTCGGAACAGAGTGGAATATCTTATGATGAATGAATGAAGATATGATTTTTCCCATCACCAGTGGCTCGACCCGATCTTTGTGCTATGTTTCCTGGGATGAAAGAAGGAGGAATTCATGTTTTGCTACTCACAGTCACAACAGCTACAGTTGAGCATTTTATTTCATCATTGAATAGAATGTTGTGTTCTGAAAGAAGTCGCCTTCTGCCTGATTATGTGAATGAACTAATGAGCTTATCAATTGAAGGAATGGAAGTACTGGACACACAAGAAGCCTCCAAACATGAACGCATTGCATTCAAGAAGTTCATTAACAGAGCTGTGCAAAATTATAACAAGAAACCAAGAAGGATGCTGGTGTAATGCTTCATAGAAGTCTTGAGTAGCCAACTTTAATTTGTGTGATGATTTTAAAACATGAGTTAAATCCAATAAAATGGTGATGAAACATTTTTCAGTTTTTACTCTGATGCCATACAGCCCAGCTTCACGCTTAGGGTCTCACCCCTCATCGGCCCTGAACCAATCCCCCTGTGAATTCCAACACCCCCGTAATTTCAATTCCTAGGGAAACACAGGCCCATATTCAGGGTGACACCTGTTAGTGACTGGGGATCTCAATTCCTATGGCTTAGTGTTTCCCCCTCTTGAAACCCAAAGCAGATCTGAAATGAAGAAGGATTGTGACCCAGGGTTTTTACACATTTCCAGCAGCCTCTACGCCTGAGAAAATAATAGGCTTAACTTCCTTCATATCTCACTGGCCTATTGTATTACCTTTTGGCTCATTTCCCTGAATAGGCCCTTCCCAACCAGCTACCTAGACTGAAGACATCTTGCCTAGTGGGCGTTACCCAGGTGTAACTACAATTAAAAAACAGATACGTAGTCAATATTCATGACTTCAGGTACACAAATGATACATGCATACAAATAGGATAATCATATTCAAAACGTCATAACTTTTCCAATGACATCTTACATGACCCATCTTCCATGAAATGTATTATAAATATATTATAATCATATCATAATATTACTATGAGAGATAGGGGGTGCAGTGTGACACAAAGTTCAATGTTTGTTTCTGCCGGTGAAATACCTGAAGTTACATAACAACAATAACGGTTGGAAATAAAGCTGAGTAAATGTAGTGACACCCAGGCAGCAGTTCTGTGGCTTGCCAGGGCAAGGAGACCCATAGACCAGCACAAATGTACTCAGGGCCAGGAGAGTTCCCAGTGCTGGCCTTGGACCAACAATTACAAAGAAAAAATTAATTTCAGCAGCACTGCCCACCTGGCATGTATATACCACTCCCTGTCCCCAACACACCCAGCTCTGCTTGTCTGTCCCTGTGTACCCACTGCCTGTCCCCACAACCCTCAGTGCTTCCAGATGCTTTCTGGTTCTTCCCGATTCACACAGTGACCCAAAACCAAAAACAGGAGCAAGACCCCACAGAAATATCTCCTCAGACTCAGTTAAACTCAGTGTCTGCCTGCACCGGGGAAAAGGGAAAGAATAGCCTGAACTGCCTTTCTGAGGGCTAAGGGGCTCAGCTTGTGACAGGAAGGAGAGAGGGACAGATCTGGCAGGAGGGAGAGCGGATGTGGAAACTAAAAGTACCCAGTGTGAGAAACTCTTCATCAAAACGAAGCTTTAACATATTGCAGCCAGCTGGAAACCCAGACCCCCCTTCCTGAGGCTGCTTTTCCATGTTGGCAATTGCTGATGTTACCACAAGGCCATAGTGGGACTGCTCACGGGAGGAGGGATGGTCGAGATGGGGGATGGTGTTAGACCCAACCTGGCACAATGTGGTCTATGTTATGTTACAGTCTGAGACACCAGCCCCACCAGTCCTAGGAGGACTGGCGATGCCTCTTTGGTCTGTGCATTAGACAGGATGTTCATTCTGGATTTCACCCAGATTCAGAATTCTCTGCCACTGTGATCTGGATACTGCACATCCCCACTATCCTGGACCTCCCAAGGGTTCGATTTCTAACTCCGCCTGGTTTACTCCAAAGCAGAAACCTGCTTTTATTTTTACTTCCTTTTGTGGCTTCTTGAACCAGAAATGCAGGGACACAGAGAGAGCAGACCCCTCTCCTGCCCTAAAAAAATGTTATCCTGATTGATCTGAACCTCTAAACCTCTGAGTGACATTTCAGGAACTCTCCTGTCAGTTCTTCTTTGGTCCAAATGAACTCACCCACCCTTAGAGGCCACAGGACAACTCCAGTTGAAGTCACTGAGGCTCATGGTCAGTGTAAGTCCCTACAGGTGGATTTAGGGTGAACTCCAGGCCTTTTTGGGAGTTTTGCCATTGACCTCAATGAGATCAATATTTCCACAGTTAGTGTTTAACTTTTGGTTTCCAGCTGTGAAAACCACAGCTTTGGGTCCTGCTACAGAGAGCGCTATTTTGTTAGGGTGCTGAAAGAGCCCCTCATGTTGATGTTGCGTTCTTATTTTGTTCTACAAAAGGCCAGTGTCAATCTGGAGTGATCCAGTGAGGGCAGAATGTTAGAGCAGAATTTGGCCAGTGTGCAACCCATTCTTGTTGTGAGCCTCCTGGTAACACAGATACCCATTGCAGAGACGTTGTCTGCAGTTCCCAAGAGGGCAGTGAAGTTACTGAATTGGAAATCTTGAGCGAATCAGAGGATAATCCACATATACTAAAAAAAAAAAAGGAAGCTACTGCAACAGATGGAAGGACACAGTAATACACAAGGAACTGTCCTTAAAAACAAATACTTGTCTAAACTATTTCCAATACTTCTCCGGACTCTCCGGTTTCCCAGGACTCCCTGACAATTCCCTCAGCTCTGTGAGCAGTGGGAAGAGCAGAAAATAGACCCTGGAGAACTTCAGCTTGAGAGCCTCCCCCGGGAGTGGACAATGATTGACCAATAATAAGGGCTCAGATTGTTAAGGCAGCCTGAGTATTGTAACTGTGCATTGTACTGCCAACTGCACTGTGTGTGGCAATGCTGCCAGAAGATATGGGACCAAAACCTATTTTTAATAGATTGTATCAGTATAAATGCTGCATACCGCCCGTGCAATTGTAATATCCCATCCATTAGTCTCTGAAAAGTCAATGCCACTCTGTATAGGCCAAATGACGTGATCCTGAATTGATGAAAGCCAAAGGGTGTGGAAAACTTTTTTCTCCCAGGATTCTGGCGTCAGAGGTAGTTGCCCGTATCCCTTTATGAGGTCTAAAGTTGATATATATTTGACAGCTGAGACTCTTCTAAGTGGTCATCTATTGTCCACATCAGGAAGCATCAAATGCTAAAACTGAGTTGATCTTTCAGAACTTGATACCGAAATGGGTTCTGCTTTCTGGGGTCAGAAGTCGTACAATGGGAATTCTCTGCTGATTATGAGAGACTTTCACCACTCTCAGGGACTAAATGACCTGCAGTTCATCTCGCATGGTATCCCACATTCTATGAGGGAACAGACATGGAATTTGTCTGATGTGTTGCCCTGGGGCCATTTCACTCTAGTGGTATTCTAGTCAGGCATGCGCTGCGGGGGTGAGAACACTGTGGTAAAGGAATCAAACAACTGCTATATCTGGATCTTTTGTTCAGGGTACATTCCCTCCCCCATGCTTCTTCCACAAGTGCCTGGGGGCCTAATTTGGGCTCTGAAACGTATGAGTGTGATGGGTTTTCAGATGCAGGTTTCATTCTGGGAGCTGTGGGAAGCGCTGCACTCCTCTAATTACCCAGCTATGCTGGTCTTTTTCACACTGCATTGCTGGTAATTCATCATCTCGAGACCCCGTTATCACTCAACATAACTCCAGATGGCACCACACACCCAAGCTGAGCTACCCAAGAGCTTAGCTAAGCCACCCAATTACAAACAACAGAGATCAGCCAATTTTCCAGTTCCCCAGACTCAGACCCCACACTGGAGCATAAACCCAAATTATACTGTTTTGCCCTGCACAAGGGTCTGTGGAATGTAAGCCCATTAATAGAGTTCTCCCTCCTCTCGATAACACAAAAAAATTATATTTTCTGCCCATTCTTCAGCAAACTGAATGCATTTTCCCATCTGTATGCCCATCTCAGATCACTTAAACTAGACAATTCTAGTTTCACTCCAAGGGTCTACTGACCATCTAAGTGAGCATGGCGTGTGTGAGGCTGCAGAAAGAAGGAAAACAAGCCCTCTGGTGTGTGAAAAAATACTGTTGCTGTCCAGTTTATTTGAAAGGCCTCAACTAAAACCAAATTTAATGTATCAGCTTTAATTTTAATGCTTTTTTTGTTTGTTTGTTTGTGAAGGCTTCATCATATTGTAGAACAAATTCCATAATTCCAGAAAGTTTCCACAGTTTGCTGATTCTTCTCTCTCATCCTGCCCCTGCAGTGCTACTCCTTGCTTAGCCAGGGAAAGAAGTACATTGGTGATTCTTGCAGCATAGACTCTGTTTTCATCTTTCACCCTCTTGTCAGAATTTGACAACTGTGCTACTATACAGCCCACTTCTTTGGCTGTTTGAAAACATGCCACCTTTCAGAGCAGTGTTGTTTGTATGGCAGATGGTACATGTTTCTGAAGCTTTTTCCCTATGCTTTTCTAGTCTCTTTCTTAGTTTTCAGTGAATGCAGAGTCTCTCAACCCGCTGGAAAAGTGTTTGCAAGGAACACAGAAAACAGCCTCTGACTGCTGTCTGTTCTCTAAAAATGAAAATGTCTTGTACTATTCCGATGTACATGAGAAAGATCAAGACACAACTCTTTGATTATTCCCTAATTCCCTTTCTCTTCTTCTTTGGACTTTGTGCCACTCAGGGATGGTCTACACTACAAAATTAGGTCAACAGATGCTGTGTTAAGTCGAGTTAATACTTTATTTGACATGGATGGGTCAACATGCGGATAGTGTAGACAGTGCACTGTGTGATGCGAATGAATTGGCTTCGAGGGGGTGTCCCACAGTGCTCTGCTGTGACCGCTCTTGTCATAAACAGACAGTTAAGGGTAAAGACGGTCACCTAGCCTAGCTGACACCTGACCAGAGGAACCAATGTGGGGACAAGATGTTTCAAGAGGAAGGAGGGGGGTGTCCCACAGTGCTCTGCTGTGACCGCTCTGGAGAGCTCTTCCAACTCCACTGTACCTCAGCCATAGTACATAGGAAACAACGGCACTCCTGTTAAAGCCCAGGGAACTTGTGAATTTCCATCTCTTGTTTGATTAACATGGAGAGCTTGTCAGGACTTCTTGCATGGCATCACATTCTTCTTTGTGGGGGCTTCTGCTTCCACTGAGCAAATACTGCAGGATAAGGCACAAGGTGTTTGTAATGCTCACAGCAACAATGTACAGCTGAGCGGTTTCTAGGCTTGCCATGCTATGGCGTCTGCACAGTTAAACCAGGCTTTGGAAAAAAGGCGCGGAAAAGACTCGGTGTGTTTGCCATTGATTTCAGGGAGCGATGGAGATAAGTGCACCATGGGAGGCTAATCCCATAACCAGTAGCACAAACGTTTTGGTGGCATGAGGCATTGCAAGCCCAACCCAACATTCTAGTTGGCTCCATGCTCTGTGGGATTGAGCCCCACAGTGCAGCGCTCCGTGCATCCATGCAACCCCTGCTAGTCAGGATGGGCTCAGTCGACACAATGAGCATAGTGGGGACATGCAAAATCGACTGGCTTAAATCGGAGGCTGAGGATCGACTTCAATAACATTGGCCTAAATCACCAATGGCATTTGCTTGGCTCTGCTTTTTGTTTGATGTCTGGCTCCTACACTTGGCCCAGTTGTGGGACTAGTCCTGCTACTGTGCCTGCTGATACTGGAGCAACTCAGAGAAGGGGGCTTGAACACGGGAGGCCAGGGGCCACTTTGAAATGTGGTTCTCTATTACATAGAGATGCCACAGTCACTAGAGGATTTGGGGGATGAAGCATTCAGGTGGATGAGCGGAGGGACTCAGAGCGCAGTGGGTTGGGGGTGGATCAGAGGAGGAATTCAGCATGTGTCAGGTGTGGGGCCACGGGGTAGGTGAGTGGAGGAGAGGAGGGACTCAGTGAATGGTGGAGAGGGGGCTCACGGAGGAGAGGTTGGAGGAGAGGATGGAGCTCGGATTCAGCAAAGGCCATGGTGACTGCCCCATTTTCCTGATAATTTACTTGCTAAATGTTTGGCTTCCTTGAATCCCATTTGAAATGTAACTACAAGTCCAGTGGCTTTGGGAAGTAATTCTGCTGTATAGGTCTGTGTCTCTGCACTATAGCAGTTTTGAAAGAAAATTTACCGTTTCCAGCATCTTTCTTTTTGGCACAATGAGAAAAACAAAACAAAAGTAACCTGAGAGGAAGTGTTGCCTTATTCTAACCTCCCATGGGGTACAAAAGAGGTGGGATGAAGTCCCCATGTCATGAATCTCCAGAATGGAACATGACCAAAAGTTGTAAGGGGTGTGACTAGTGATGTGAAGTATATGTATCTTAGGGCAGCCAAGGAGGAGAAGGTGGGAATGGGGAATGGGAAATGAGAACATGGAATAGGAAATGGGAGTCGGAAACAGGGAAATGGTGAACAAGGACACGGGGTCAAGGCTCTCTGGTGTCAGCACTGGAAAGGAGGACACAGGGTAAAGGCTCTGTCATGTCAGAGGAGGGAAGGGAACCCTGGCGAAGAGACTCTATCGGTGCATAGAGATAAGCCCGACTGGTATGAAGGGCTTTGGAATATGCTGGCTTGGAAACTAACCCAATAAGCATCATATTGTCTGCATTCGGGACGTCTGGTCTGCTCTCTGTCTGCCTGATAAGAACCAGGGAGAGGGTGTTCATTAAAAACAAGGAACCTCTCTCTGTGGGCACAAGGACAACACAAACAGCTGTCTCTGGGACATAGGGAAAGCTCACTGTCAGTTCCAATGTCCCAGATCTCCTGCCCAGACCCTGGCTGTGCTGCGGTGATACCATGGGTCAGACACCTGCTTTCACAGTTGCCACACAGCCATAGGCTCTAGGTGGCAGGACCCTTCTTCCCAGCATCTGCCCTCCCATCCGATTCATGTCTCCCCTTCTGAGGCCAGTCTTCAAGGCCTTCTTCTCTGGTGACGTCACCCTGTGCTGGGCCCTCTGCCCATGGCCCCACCTTACTCCTCCCAGCTGCTCCTTGTGCTCAGCTGCCATGTTACTTCTCACACGGTCGGCATTCATTATCCTGTATCTGGCCCCACAGCTCCCCGCTGTAGCTCAGCCCTCTCTCCCCGTTGGAGCAGCTGGTCTGGGCTGACCCAGCTCCCAGTTCTACTCTGCTCCAGCTGCGGGTCGCTAGCTCTGCCTAAGCACTGCTACTCTGCTCTGCCTTCTGGGCTGTTCTCTGGCCCTTGTGTTTCTGGCTGCTGCTGCTCTACCTCTCCTCAGCCTGAGCTGGGCAGGTTAGCCAGATTTCTAGTCAATGAATAGCCCCAAGTCACTTATATACCAACCCCAAAGTAGCCCATCTACTTCTTCAAACAAAGGTTTTTTTTATTAACACATTGGTCTGTACATCAAAGAACAAACGAAAGATTTATTTAGATACCTAATAAAGGTTTGATTTAAAAAGAAAGCTGCAGGGCCCAGTAGGTGTTTGTACACGTTAACAACAAAGCTATGAGATGACAATTACATTCAAAATCAACTGCTCCTTTTCTGGCATTTGTATCCCGACTCAGGATTGGCAGCTGTTTCAAACAAAATGCAGTGAATAGTGGGGTGAAAAATAGGTGAAAACAAAGCAGTGACCAGTGCAATCATTTCTTACATTGGCGGAAACGCTTCACAGATTTGGCGTCGTTCCATCCACGCGCTAACAGGAACAGTGTATTCTAAAAGTTCCTTTTGCATCTTGCTGCACAGGTTTGTTTTAATCAAGTTTATCAAGTTCATCTGAGAAACCAGTCTGTCAACGGTAGCATTGCCAAAAGGTAGTAACAGGAATGCAAGAGAAAACAAACCAAGTTCACTAAAATCTTCGTCCTCTGCGGCATCCATGTGTTTGAAACCTTGAACCTTAAAGTGCTTTACTTTTTCTTCATAGTGTGAGCCCAGGAACCACAGGCAAAACTCCCCACTGCTGCTCCAGCTGTCCAAGGTCTCCACAAAGCAATGGATATAGAGAGATTTCAGCCAATCTAGGTCGTGAAGGATTTAGTACTGCAAGCAATTTAATCACCTGGATATTTCATGGCAATCTCTGCTTCATGTGTTTTACAAACTCCAAGATGAAATTTTCGACACCGAATTTTGATGTCTTTGACACTGGAATAGTTAGTGTGTGTTTTGATACTTCCAGCTGAAACTGACTCCAAATCGACTGCACAAAGCAGTAACTTAGTTAATTCGAAGGTGGTGGTATAGTTTAACCCAGCAGTCTGTAACCCAGGGTTTTCAGAACTTCCAGCAGGGGCAACGTAACTATTTTACTCCAGGCAGGAATAAATCAATGGGAACACAGCACTTCTGTCTGATCAAGAATTAAATGCAAGTCAGCATGCTCTTTTCTAGCATTGCAGTTTATTTGATTGAGGCACACACAGACATAAGCAATAGGTCTAGAACATCCCAGCTATTTACCTAACACATGGAACAGAACTGAATAATAAACAGCAGGTTTGCAGTGGCCTGTTAGTCACTCACTGGGGAGAAAGGGTATCAGGAAAAAGGTCTCTCAAAAAGTCTTCAGAGGACTGCTCCAAAGTGCAATATATTAGCTAAACTTTTATAATTTCTACAAAACACAGAGGTCAGAGTGACCCCTACTAGATTATCACTTTTACTAACTTTCAATAAATATCTAATATCAGAGGTGTCTAGCCTCAAGGTTTTCATCCATTTATCTTCTCTCCTTCTCACTTATTTACTTGTCTGTCCACTGCTTCCACTGTGATTAGTAGAAACTACCTCCTAGATTTTGACCTTACATCTAAAAGCCTCTTTCTAATCAACCCATAATTATGTGGTGCTCTATTTCATTAATTAACTGTGGCCAGTGAACATCATACGTTTGTAATTACCTTAATCACATTCTGGAGTAAACACCTCTCAAATCCAGGGTAACATAGTGCAGTTTGAAAACCCGGTCTTGTCAAGCAGGTTTAAAGTCAACAGCATGAGGTGAGTACATACTGCAGATGTATTTGATCAATTTGCCACGAAGCTCTTTGTTTTTGACCCCATAAATGATAGGGTTGAGCATAGGGGGAATGAGGTAATTGAGGTTTGACAAGATGATGTGAACGTGTGGAGCGATGCCATGTCCAAACCTGTGTATCAGAATGGAGAAGGGTCCAACAGTATAAGCCATCAATAGCACACAGATGTGCGCTGTGCAGGTGCTGAGGGCTTTCTGGTGGGCTTCTTTGGAGGAGATTCTGAAAACGGCCCTGATGATCAGACCATAGGAGAGGCCAATGAGCGTCAGGTCAAACCCAACGAATACAAATGCCATCACCAAGGCGTACGCTCTGCTGACTGTGATGTCCCCACATGACATCATTGTCAAAGCTATGTAGTCACAGTACGTATGGGGGATAATGCGGTTGGCACAGAATGGCTGCCCGCTCAGAAGCAGGGGCATAGGCAGAATGAAGAGAACAGCTCTGATCATACCCAGTAGCCCTAACTTAACTATTCGTGCATTGCTGAGGATGGTGGCATATCTCAGAGGGTTACATATGGCAACATAGCGATCAAAGGCCATTGTCACTAGGATGGCTGAGTGCATTGTAGAAAGTGCGTAAAAGAAGAACATCTGGGTGAGGCAGCCCTTCAAAGTAATGCTTTTCAAATTGAACCATAATACAGACAGTGCCTTTGGCATGAAGGAGGTAGATGTGGTGATTTCTGTGAGTGCCAGCATGCAGAGCAACAGGTACATCGGCTTGTGCAGCGACTTCTCTTTGCCTACAATAAACAGAATTGTGAAATTTCCCAACAGGCCCATAATGTAGAACATAGAGAAAGGGATGGAAATCCAGATGTGGGCAGCTTCCAGGCCAGGGATTCCAGGTAGGATGAATATTGAAGAGTCAGAGTTGGTGAAGTTGAAATCTGCCATGAGGGGGCCTGTGCGTCGATCAGGTTCAGAAACGCTCCAGGTTCCTGTGAAGGGAGAGAAGTACAGCGAGGGGGGTTACACACTCTATCTGGAAAGGGGATTAACCAGTGAGTTGCAAGATTTACAGAAGGCAATACATTATTTTAGCCATAGTGAACTCCAGAAAAGTCCATAGAGGGAGCTAACCAAATCAAGTGAATGGGCAGCATGCTGGCCAATGAACTTTAGTGTCATTAATTGCAATTTGTATGCCCACTGAAGGGAAAAGCTTGAACTCCTCAAACACCTAAAAAGGTTCTAATTTAAATGTATGAGCCCACGATGGGGATCTGGGCATCATGGTACACAGCTCTGGGAAAACCTAACCACAGTGCAAACATGGACGGAAAGTGCAGAAAATACAGTGCCATGAGATCAGTCAAGTCAATATTTCACACTCCTCTGGACTCCTATGTGTAGTATTGGGTACCCTTGTCACACAGGATATTGCAGAGGTAGAGGGGTTGAGGCAAGAGCAAGGAGAATGCTCAAGGACCATGGGTAACTATTATACAGAGAGAGTCTGAAAACACTGGGATTGTTACCTTACAAAGGACATGATTTAGAGGGTACATGAGAAAAGTCTGTAAAATACTGACTCGTACATATTACATCGAGAATGTGTTCCCCCTGTCTAATTACACAAGACCAAGAGGGCATTCAATTACACTAAAATGTGGCACATTCAAACTCTAAAATACTGATATGCAGATAATTAGTAGTTGAGGCCATGCATTAAGGAAGAATCAGAAATAATTAGGACATAGTGAGACAATGTGGTTACAATTCTTACTGCTAATTAAATATTTTGGAAAGCCTATACGCCCATATGTTTCAGGGCACAAGCCAATTTCTGGGTGTCAGGCAGTAGGGTGACAGTATCATTGAGGTCAAGTCACACACACCTTCTCATGCAACACCTGCATCTGTCACGATCAGAGAGATGACACTGGACTAGATGAACCAAAGGTCTGATCCACAAGGCCATTCCTACATTGGAAATGAGCCAAGTTTTCCCCATGGAAACAGATATTATCATGCTGGGTTTAACTTTGGGCTCAGCAAAATGGGCATGAAGGGCACAAGGGTCCTGGTATTTAGGCCTACAGGTTTGAACTTCTGTTACTTCCCCTGTTTCTTTTGGTGAGGCACTTTCTGCAGGCGCCCAGCTTTGGCTGAGACAGAAGTGACCGGTGTTAGCTGACAAGTGTAAGCAGAGATGTGTGCCAGCAACTCAGCTGCTAGCCCTTCTCCTACCTGAATATTGATGCCATTTTCAGGTGATACAATCTCTGTAGGGAGGAAAGAGTGTACAACACTCCCCATTAATGACCAACAGAGCTGGCTAGGAAATGGAACCAGAGTATGCATTGTTTAACCTCTGTGTCGCAATGGCTCAGTGTTTCACTCAGCTACCAATGGTTCCTGCACGTGACAGCTGTAATTATCTAGGCTATCACATGTCCTACAGTTGCCCACTCTCTTTATATATTGTGCATACTTTTCAGCTTGCTTAGTTGTTTCCGTGTAGCAGTCCTTCCAGCACCGCACTGTGTCTATGAATGTAACAAGAGAAGCCGTACAGATGCCTGTCTTAGAAATTGTCCCTCATGTGTGATATATCTCACTGGTGAGACACATTTACTGGTTCCCCCTCAGCCAAGGGAGCAGGTGTGACTGGACACACCTCACCCGGTGCAGAGGAAGAGCTGTGTGGAGAGTGGGGTGGCTCTGAGATTATAGGATCCAGGTGTAACAATGCTGCCTCTCGCAGGACACAACTGAGAATATCAATTCAGGACAAATTTCTTAGAGCGGGGCAGTCAGAGACCAAAGTTGGGTGTCCTTTATTGTTAAGTCATGCCAAAACAGTCAAACAAAGAGGACTTTGGTTTTACCCCACTGGCTAACCATAAGTCACACAAGCAATTCCCTTAGTGCTGGTCCACAGTAACCCCCAGTTCGAACTAAGATACGTAACTTCAGCTACATGAATAACATAGTTGAAGTTGAAGTATCTTAGTTCGAACTACAAGGTACCTACCGTGGGTCCACATGCGGCAGGCAGGCTCCTCCGTCGACTCCGTGTACTCCTCTCGCAAAGCAGGAGTACCGGTGTTGATGGCGAGCACTTCTGGGATCGATTTATCGCATCTAGACAAGATGCGATAAATCGATCCCAGAAAATCGATTGCTTACCGCCGAACCCAGAGGTAAGTATAGACATACCCTACGATACTCCAGTTTCCCAATATTGCCACCAGCATCGCTCCTTGTGGGAATGACTGGTTGTCGTGGAGCATTTGGGAGTCGTGGCCCTGCACTCCCCACTTCCTGTGATTCACCATGACTCTCAACCAGCCAGTAAAACAGAAGGTTTATTAGATGAACAGAATACAGTCCAAAACAGACTGGACAGGTACAGAAATCAGGACCTCCTCAGTCAGGACCATCTTTGGGGAGCCAGGGAGGATAGACTCTGGGTCTCCTTCCATTTCCCCAGCTAATTCCAAACTGAACCCCCTCCAGCATTCTCCTCCAGCCACACAGCCTGGCTCATCCTCCAGCCTTTGTACAGTTTCCTGGGCAGAAGGTTTCACCTCTCCCTAACCCCCTCCCCGCTCAGGTTACACGCTCAGGTATTATCTCTCAAGTGAAGTCACACCCTGATAGCCCATCACCAATGCAGACAGTACCAGTAAAACTCCCACACACCATTCTCAGGTCAATCCTCCCCACTCTCTACTCCATCACATGTTGTAATTTACATTATCCTTATATTAAATTTTCATTATCCAAACAAAACATTTAATTTGTTGATATCTCTTTTATATGTTGCAGGTCAAAGTGAAAATGAAAAGACAAAAACCAATGCAACAATTTTTCCACTCAAAGGCCTCAAAAACCAACCAAGGTGAAGAACACGTCAAGAACCAAGAATATATCAACATATCACCTGAAGGTACAAGTGGTGTATCTACATCCAACCCACCAAAAGCAAAAATACAGCTGCCTACTGCAGAAAGAGTGTCTCCAAAACCTAAAGGCAGTTCCTGATGTTTGTCAGTCAACGTGTTCCCATTTATTGAAGTTACAAAAGATGGCTACTGGTGTACCTCTTGCAAAAAAAGCTTACAAAGAAGGAAAGTTTTCCAATGTTATAATTGGTAAAAGTGAAGGAGCATATTTTGTCAAACCGATCAGCCAAGCCAATGCTGAAAAACTAAGTGAAAAGGCTGCAAAACACGTCTCTGGAGTGCATCAACATGCAGAAAGCCTTATAAGCTTACTTTCAAAACCAATTTCAGAAGTACTTAATGAGGCTGTTAAGAATGCTGGAGACACAACACAGTTCATGCGAACAAACATGGCTGTGGCATCATACTTTCTATTTAAGCAAGAGACACTACACACTACAACTGGAGGCCAATGTTAAGTGAATTGTCACTTGTTCATCCTGCAGTTGAACACTGATTACGAATAAGACCAGCAAATGCTCACTATCTTTCTGCAAGAAACTCAGCTGACTGGCTAGAAGCATGCAGTGCAACAGTGAAAGACTCAACAGTTGAAAAAGTGAAGAAGTCTCTGACCACATTCAAAAAATTTGCATACATGGAAGATGAATGCACCAATGCAAATGGGCATCAAGTATTAAGTCATTGTGTACGTTATCTTGATGTCAGTGGTAGAACAGTAGATGCATTTCTAGATGTTCAAGTTATAGAGGACACATCGGTTGTATCTGTGACAACCCACATCTTAGAAGAGATAAATGCTTGTCAACAGGACCCCAAACATATGGCTGCTTGTGCATTTGATGGAACTGCAAACTTCTCTGGAAGACATGGATACACACTGTAGAGGCCATCTACTCCAACTTGCGGTAGTATGAGCTGCAGACTCTTTAAAAGACATTTAAAAAGCTATACATTTAATGTCTTCATTATATTCTTTTTTCAGGAAGAGTCCAAAAAGACTGAATATCTTGGAAAATATAGAAGTTACACTGGGACTGAAGTTTAAATTAGTGCAACCTGGGAAAACCCGCTGGCTTTTTCATGAGCGATCCTTGGCTGTTGTCTTAAAATTACTCCAGCCATTATTACTGCCTTTGGAAAGTATCTACAAAGATGGGATGGATCTAAGTAGTGAGGTTGCTGGATTACTTTTGTTGCTACATTCAGAGAAGACTATTGCCATTCTCTCTCTTGTTAAGTCTACTGTTGAAATTACTTGGGTCATTAAACAATGTCATCCAGGCATCTGCTACAACAGTAGTAGATCTTTGTCCAGTAATAGAAGCTACATTTTGATCAGAGAACTATCCATTGAAAATGTACTGGAAGAAGCAAAGACTTCAGTTCAAAAGTTGACTAATGAAGGTATTTACGTTGAATCCTTAAGTGAAGAGGACAAGAAGTATTTGTTAAGACAACTGAAAAAGTACAGACTTGATTCTTTGGAATCTAGAAGTTTCTGTTGTAGATTTCTCTCAACCTGTACGTAGCTTTTACAGATCCCTGTCCTATAAAACACTGACAGTTGACTGGAGTGAGGCACTACCAGCAATGGGGCTGCCATGTGCTCAGGACAGAATAGAGAATTTCGGAACAGAGTGGAATATCTTATGATGAATGAATGAAGATATGATTTCAAAATCTTTTTTCCCATCACCAGTGGCTCGACCCGATCTTTGTGCTATGTTTCCTGGGATGAAAGAAGGAGGAATTCATGTTTTGCTACTCACAGTCACAACAGCTACAGTTGAGCATTTTATTTCATCATTGAATAGAATTTTGTGTTCTGAAAGAAGTCGCCTTGTGCCTGATTATGTGAATGAACTAATGAGCTTATCAATTGAAGGAATGGAAGTACTGGACACACGAGAAGCCTCCAAACATGAACGCATTGCGTTCAAGAAGTTCATTAACAGAGCTGTACAAAATTATAACAAGAAACCAAGAAGGATGCTGGTGTAATGCTTCATAGAAGTCTTGAGTAGCCAACTTTAATTTGTGTGATGATTTTAAAACATGAGTTAAATCCAATAAAATGGTGATGAAACATTTTTCAGTTTTTACTCTGATGCCATAGAGCACGCTTAGGGTCTCACCCCTCATCGGCCCTGAACCCATCCCCCTGTGAATTCCAACACCCCCGTAATTTCAATTCCTAGGGAAAACACGGGCCCATATTCAGGGTGACACCTGTTAGTGACTGGGGATCTCAATTCCTATGGCTTAGTGTTTCCCCCTCTTGAAACCCAAAGCAGATCTGAAATGAAGAAGGATTGTGACCCAGGGTTTTTACACATTTCCAGCAGCCTCTACGCCTGAGAAAATAATAGGCTTAACTTCCTTCATATCTCACTGGCCTATTGTATTACCTTTTGGCTCATTTCCCTGAATAGGCCCTTCCCAACCAGCTACCTAGACTGAAGACATCTTGCCTAGTGGGCGTTATCCAGGTGTAACTACAATTAAAAAACAGATACGTAGTCAATATTCATGACTTCAGGTACACAAATGATACATGCATACAAATAGGATAATCATATTCAGAACATCATAACTTTTCCAATGACATCTTACATGACACATTTTACATGAAATATATTATAAATATGTTATAATCATATCATAATATTACTATGAGACATAGGGGGTGCAGTGTCACACAAAGTTCAATGTTTCTTTCTGCCGGTGAAATACCTGAAGTTACATAACAACAATAACGGTTGGAAATAAAGCTGAGTAAATGTAGTGACACCCAGGCAGCAGTTCTGTGGCTTGCCAGGGCAAGGAGACCCATAGACCAGCACAAATGTACTCAGGGCCAGGAGAGTTTCCAGTGCTGGCCTTGGACCAACAATTACAAAGAAAAAATTAATTTCAGCAGCACTGCCCACCTGGCATGTATATACCACTCCCTGTCCCCAACACACTCAGGTCTGCTTGTCTGTCCCTGTGTACCCACTGCCTGTCCCCATAACCCTCAGTGCTTCCAGACGCTTTCTGATTCTTCCCGATTCACACAGTGACCCAAAACCAAAAACAGGAGCAAGACCCCACAGAAATATCTCCTCAGACTCAGTTAAACTCAGTGTCTGCCTGCACCGGGGAAAAGGGAAAGAATAGCCTGAACTGCCTTTCTGAGGGCTAAGGGGCTCAGCTTGTGCCAGGAAGGAGAGAGGGACAGATCTGGCAGGAGGGAGAGCGGATGTGGAAACTAAAAGTACCCAGTGTGAGAAACTCTTCATCAAAACAAAGCTTTAACATATTGCAGCCAGCTGGAAACCCAGACCCCCCTTCCTGAGGCTGCTTTTCCATGTTGGCAATTGCTGATGTTACCACAAGGCCATAGTGGGACTGCTCACGGGAGGAGGGATGGTCGAGATGGGGGATGGTGTTAGACCCAACCTGGCACAATGTGGTCTATGTTATGTTACAGTCTGAGACACCAGCCCCACCAGTCCTAGGAGGACTGGCGATGCCTCTTTGGTCTGTGCATTAGACAGGATGTTCATTCTGGATTTCACCCAGTTTCAGAATTCTGTGCCACTGTGATCTGGATACTGCACATGCCCACTCTCCTGGACCTCCCCAGGGTTCGATTTCTAACTCCACCTGGTTTACTCTAAAGCAGAAACATGCTTTTATTTTTACTTCCTTTTGTGGCTTCTTGAACCAGAGATGCAGGGATACAGAGAGAGCAGACCCCTCTCCTGCCCTAAAAAAATGTTATCTTGATTGATCTGAACCTCTAAACCTCTGAGTGACATTTCAGGAACTCTTCTGTTAGTTCTTCTTTGGTCCAAATGAACTCACCCACCCTTAGAGGCCACAGGACAACTCCAGTTGAAGTCACTGAGGCTCATGGTCAGTGTAAGCCCCTACAGGTGGATTTAGGGTGAACTCCAGGCCTTGTTGGGAGTTTTGCCATTGATCTCAATGAGATCAATATTTCCACAGTTAGTGTTTAACTTTTGGTTTCCAGCTGTGAAAATCACAGCTTTGGGTCCTGCTACAGAGAGCGCTATTTTGTTAGGGTGCTGAAAGAGCCCCTCATGTTGATGTTGCGTTCTTATTTTGTTCTACAAAAGGCCAGTGTCAATCTGGAGTGATCCAGTGAGGGCAGAATGTTAGAGCAGAATTTGGCCAGTGTGCGACCCATTCTTGTTGTGAACCCCCTGGTAACACAGATACCCACTGCAGAGACGTTGTCTGCAGTTCCCAAGAGGGCAGTGAAGTTACTGAATTGGAAATCTTGAGCGAATCAGAGGATAATCCACATAAACTAAAAAAAAAAAGGAAGCTACTGCAACAGATGGAAGGACACAGTAATACACAAAAAAACAAAAAAACTGTCCTTAAAAACAAATACTTCTCTAAACTATTTCCAATATTTCTGTAGTTTCAATTTTACCAGATAAATCCAGTGATGTTTCTGACACTACTAAACATTTCAAGTCACCGTGCAGATGAATTCCTGCCCAGATGGCCCCTGACTTGAACCTTGAAATTTTCCTGAGCTCTTTACACTAATTTTAATGCAGAAACAAACAACTTACCAAAACCTTGTTCAAAAGAAAGTGCAAATTAATGTATGAATCTCACATGCCTGACACTCAGCATGCCAGACAGCGACCTTTATGATTCTACTGAACAGTCCCTGCGGACTCTCCGGTTGCCCAGGACTCCCTGACAATTCCCTCAGCTCTGTGAGCAATGGGAAGAGCAGAAAATAGACCCTAGAGAACTTCAGCTTGAGAGCCTCCCCTGGGAGTGGAGAATGATTGACCAATAATAAGGGCTCAGATTGTTAAGGCAGCCTGAGTATTGTAACTGTGCATTGTACTGCCAACTGCACTGTGTGTGGCAATGCTGCCAGAAGATATGGGACCAAAACCTATTTTTAATAGATTGTATCAGCGTACACGCTGCATACTGCCCATGCAATTGTAATATCCCATCATTAGTCTCTGAAAAGTCAATGCCACTCTGTCTAGGCCAAATGACTTGATCCTGAATTGATGAAAGCCAAAGGGTGTGAAAAGCTTTCTTCTCCCAGGATTCTGGCGTCAAAGGTATTTGCCCGTATCCCTTTATGAGGTCTAAAGTGGATATATATTTGGCAGCTGAGACTCTTCTAAGTGGTCATCTATTGTCCACATCAGGAAGCATCAAATGCTAAAACTGAGTTGATCTTTCAGAACTTGATACAGAAATGGGTTCTGCTTTCTGGGGTCAGAAGTCCTACACTGGGAATTCTCTGCTCATTATGAGAGACTTTCACCACTCTCAGGGACAAAATGACCTGCAGTTCATCTCACATGGTATCCCACATTCTATGAGGGAACAGACATGGAATTTGTCTGATGTGTTGCCCTGGGGCCATTTCACTCTAGTGGTATTCTAGTCAGGCGTGCGCTGCGGGGGTGAGAACACTGTGGTAAAGGAATCAAACAACTGCTATATCTGGATCTTTTGTTCAGGGTACATTCCCTCTCCCATGCTTCTGCCACAAGTGCCTGGGGGCCTAATTTGGGCTCTGAAACGTATGAGTGTGATGGGTTTTCAGACGCAGGTTTCACTCTGGGAGCTGTGGGAACTGCTGCACTCCTCTAATTACCCAGCTATGCTGGTCTTTTTCACACTGCATTGCTGGTGATTCATCATCTCGAGACCCCGTTATCACTCAACATAACCCCAGATGGCACCACACACCCAAGCTGAGCTACCCAAGAGCTTAGCTAAGCCACCCAATTACAAACAACAGAGATCAGCGAATTTTCCAGCTCCCCAGACTCAGACCCCACACTGGAGTATAAACCCAAATAATACTGTCTTGCCCTGCACAAGGGTCTGTGGAATGTAAGCCCATTAATAGAGTTCTCCCTCCTCTCGATAACACAAAAAAATTATATTTTCTGCCCATTCTTCAGCAAACTGAATGCATTTTCCCATCTGTATGCCCATCTCAGATCACTTAAACTAGACAATTCTAGTTTCACTCCAAGGGTCTACTGACCATCTAAGTGAGCATGGCGTGTGTGAGGCAGCGGAAAGAAGGAAAACAAGCCCTCTGGTATGTGAAAAAATACTGTTGCCGTCCAGTTTATTTGGAAGGGCTCAACTAAAACCAAATTTAATGTATTAACTTTAATTTTAATTTTAATGCTTTTTTTTGTTTGTGAAGGCTTCATCATATTGTGGAACTAATTCCATAATTCCAAAAAGTTTCCACAGTTTGCTGATTCTTCTCTCTCATCCTGCCCCTGCATTGCTACTCCTTGCTTAGCCACATAAAGCAGTACATTGGTGATTCTTGCAGCATAGACTCTATTTACATCTAATGCCCTCTTCTGAGAATTTGACAACTGTGCTACTTTACAGCCCACTTCTTTGGCTGTTTGAAAACATGCCACCTTTCAGAGCAGTGTTGTTTGTATGGCAGATGGTACATGTTTCTGAAGCTTTTTTCCTATGCTTTTCTAGTCTCTTTCTTAGTTTTCAGTGAATGCAAAGTCTCTCAACCTGCTGGAAAACTGTCTGCAAGGAATACGGAAAACAGCCTCTGACTGCTGTCTGTTCTCTAAAAATGAAAATGTCTTCTAATATTCCGATGTACATGAGAAAGATCAAGACACAACTCTTTTATTATTCCCTAATTCCCTTTCTCTTCTTCTTTCGACTTTGTGCCACTCAGGGATGGTCTACACTACAAAATTAGGTCAACAGATGCTGTGTTAAGTCGAGTTAATACTTTATTTGACATGGATGGGTCAACATGCGGATAGTGTAGACACTGCACTGTGTGATGCGAATGAATGGGCTTTGAGGGGGTGTCCCACAGTGCTCTGCTGTGACCGCTCTTGTCATAAACGGGCAGTTAAGGGTGAAGAAGGTCACCTAGCCTAGCTGACACCTGACCAGAGGAACCAATGTGGGGACAAGATGTTTCAAGAGGAAGGAGGGGGGTGTCCCACAGTGCTCTGCTGTGACCGCTCTGGAGAGCTCTTTCAACTCCACTGTACCTCAGCCATAGTACATAGGAAACAACGGCACTCCTGTTAAAGCCCAGGGAACTTGTGAATTTCCATCTCTTGTTTGATTAACATGGAGAGCTTGTCAGGACTTCTTGCATGGCATCACATTCTTCTTTGTGGGGGCTTCTGCTTCCACTGAGCAAATACTGCAGGATAAGGCACAAGGTGTTTGTAATGCTCACAGCAACAATGTACAGCTGAGCGGTTTCTAGGCTTGCCATGCTATGGCGTCTGCACAGTTAAACCAGGCTTTGGAAAAAAGGCGCGGAAAAGACTCGGTGTGTTTGCCATTGATTTCAGGGAGCGATGGAGATAAGTGCACCATGGGAGGCTAATCCCATAACCAGTAGCACAAACGTTTTGGTGGCATGAGGCATTGCAAGCCCAACCCAACATTCTAGTTGGCTCCATGCTCTGTGGGATTGAGCCCCACAGTGCAGCGCTCCGTGCATCCATGCAACCCCTGCTAGTCAGGATGGGCTCAGTCGACACAATGAGCATAGTGGGGACATGCAAAATCGACTTGCTTAAATTGGAGGCTGAGGATCGACTTCAATAACATTGGCCTCAATCACCAATGGCATTTGCTTGCCTCTGCTTTTTGTTTGATGTCTGGCTCCTACACTTGGCCCAGTTGTGGGACTCCTCCTGCTGCTGTGCCTGCTGATACTGGAGCAACTCAGAGAAGGGGGCTTGAACACGGGAGGCCAGGGGCCACTTTGAAATGTGGTTCTCTATTACATAGAGATGCCACAGGCAATAGAGGATTTGGGGGATGAAGGATTCAGGTGGAGGAGCGGAGGGACTCAGAGCGCAGTGGGTTGGGGGTGGATCAGAGGAGGAATTCAGCATGTGGCAGGTGGAGGGGCCACAGGGTAGGTGAGTGGAGGAGAGGAGGGACTCAGTGAATGGTGGAGAGGAGGCTCACGGAGGAGAGGTTGGAGGAGAGGATGGAGTTGGGATTTAGCAAAGGCCATGGTAACTGCCCCATTTTCCTGATAATTTACTTGCTAAATGTTTGGCTTCCTTGAACCCCATCTGAAATGTAGCTACAAGTCCAGTGGCTTTGGGAAGTCACTTATATACCAACCCCAAAGTAGCCTATCTACTTCTTCAAACAAAGGGGTCTTTTATTAACACATTGGTCTGTACATCAAAGAACAAATGAAAGATTTATTTAGATACGAAATAAAGGTTTGATTTAAAAGGAAAGCTGCAAGACCCAGCAGGTGTTTGTACACGTTAATAACAAAGCTATGAGATGACAATTACATTCAAAATCAACTGCCCCTTTTCTGGCATTTGTATCCCGACTCAGGATTGGCAGCTGTTTCAAACAAAATGCAGTGAATAATGGTGTGAAAAATAGGTGAAAAATAGCAGAAAACAAAGCAGTGACCAGTGTAATCATTTCTTACATTGGCGGAAACGCTTCACAGATTTGGCGTCATTCCATCCATGCGCTAACAGGAACAGTGTATTCTAAAAGTTCCTCTTGCATCTTGCTGCACAGTTTTGTTTTAATCAAGTTTATCAAGTTCATCTGAGAAACCAGTCTGTCAACTGTAGCATTGCCAAAAGGTAGTAACAGGAATACAAGAGAAAACAAACCAAGTTCACTAAAATCTTCGTCCTCTGCGGCATCCATGTGTTTGAAACCTTCACCTTGAAGTGCTTTACTTTTTGTTCAGAGTGTGAGGCCAGGAACCACAAGCAAAACTCTCCACTGCTGCTCCAGCTGTCGAAGGTCTCCACAAAGCAATGGCTATAGTGAGATTTCAGCCAATCTAGGTCATGAAGGATTTAGTACTGCAAGCAATTTAATCACCTGGACATTTCATGGCAATCTCTGCTTCATGTGTTTTACAAACTCCAAGATGAAATTTTCGACACCGAATTTTGATGTCTTTGACACTGGAATAGTTAGTGTGTTTTTTGAAACTTCCAGCTGAAAGCAACTCCAAATCAACTGCACAACGCGGTAACTTAGTTAACTCCAAAGCGATGGCATACTTTAACCCAGCAGTCTGTAACCCTGGGTTTTCAGAACTTCCAGCAGGGTCAATTTAAGTACATTACTCCAGGCAGGAATAAATCAATGGGAACACAGAAATTCTGTCTGATCAAGGATTAAATGCAAGTCAGCATGCTCTTGTCTAACACTGCAGTTTATTAGATTGAGGCACACACATAAGCAATAGGTCTAGAACATCCCAGCTATTTACCTAACACATCGAACAGAACTGAGTAATAAAGAGCAGGTTCACAGTGGCCAGCTGGTCACTCACTAGGGAGAAAGGGTATCAGAAAAAAAGGTCTTCAGAGGACTGTTCCAAAGTGCAATATATTAGCTAAACTTTTATAACTTCTACCAAACACAGAGGTCAGAGTGACCCCTACTAGATTATCACTTTTACTAACTTTCAATAAATATCTAATATCAGAGGTGTCTAGACTCAAGGTTTTCATCCATTTATCTTCTCTCATTCTCACTTATTTACTTGTCTGTCCACTCCTTCCACTGCGATTAGCAGAAACTCCCTGCTAGATTTTGACCTTGCATCTAAAAGCCTGGTTTCCAATCAACCCTTAACTATGTGGTGTTCTATATTATTAATTCATTGTGGCCAGTGAACATCACATGGTTGCAATTAGCTTGATCACATTCTGGGGTTAACACCCCTCAAATCCAGGGTAACATAGTACAGTTCCAAAACCCTCTCTTCTCATGCAGGTTTAAAGTCAGTACCACAAAGTGAGTATATTCTGCAGATGTATTTGAGCACTTTGTCACGAAGCTCTTTGGTTTTGACCCCATAAATGATAGGGTTGAGCATGGGGGGAATGAGGTAATTGAGATTCGACAAGATGATGTGAACATGCGGAGCGATGCCATGACCAAACCTGTGTGTCAGAGTAGAGAAGAGTCCAACAGGATAAGCCATCAGTAGTGCACAGATGTGGGCTGTGCAGGTATTGAGGGCTTTCTGGTGGGCTTCTTCGGAGGAGATTCTGAGAACGGCCCTGATGATCAGACCATAGGACAGGCCAATGAGTGTCAGGTCAAACCCAATGATTACAAATGCCATCACCAAGCCGTACGCTCTACTGGCTGTGATGTCCCCACACGACATCTTTGCCACAGCCATGTGGTCACAGTACGTATGGGGGATAATGTGGTTGGCACAGAATGGCTGCCTGCTCAGAAGCATCTGAGTCGCAGTGGCCCAGTGTTTCACTCAGCTTGTGTAGTTGTTTCTGTGTAGCAGTCCGTCAAGCACCGCATGGTGTCTATGGATGTAACAAGACAAGCTGTACAGATGACTGTCTTGGAAATTTCCCCTCATGTGTGATATATCTCTCCAGTGAGACACATTCACTGATTCCCCCTCAGCCAGGGAGCAGGTGTAACAGGAGCCACCTCCCCCACTGCAGAGGAAGAGCTGTGGGGAGTTTGGGGTGTCTCTGAGATTGCAGGATCCAGGTGTAACAATGCTGCCTCTGGTGGGGCACAACTGAGAGTATCAATTCAGGAGAAATTGCTTAGAGCGGGGCAATCAGAGCCCAAGGCCGGGTGTGCTTTATTTTTAAGGTTCACCAAACCAGCCAAACAGAGAGGAATTTGGTTTACCCCACTGACTAAGAATAAGTCAGACAAGCAATTCCCTTAGAAACTCCGGTTTCCCAGTATCGCCACCAGAATCGCTCCTTATGGGGATGACTGGTTGTCACGGAGCGTTTGGCAGTCAGGGCCTGGCACCCCCCACCTCCTGCCATTTACTGTGACTCTCAGCCAGCCAGTAAAACAGAAGGTTTATTAGACAACAGGAACACAGTCTAATACAGAGCTTGTAGATACAGACAACAGGACCCCCTCAGTCAGGTCCATCTTGGCGGTCGGGAGCCTAGACCCCAGTACTGGGCCTCCCTCTGTTTCCCCAGCCAGATCCAAACTGAAACCCCCTCCAGCCATCTCCCCCAGCCACACCCCAGCTCCTCCTCCATCCTATGTCTAGTTACCCAGGCAGAAGGTGTTACCTGGACCTACCCCCCTCCTTGGCTTATGTTGCATGCTCACATATCATCCCTCAAGTGAAGTCACACTCTGATATCCCACCACCATCCAGCACCAATGCAGACAGTACCAGTTAAACTCCCCTGCATCATTCCCAGGTCAATACTCTCCACTCCCTGCTCCGTCATGTCTCTCCCCCCTTCGAGACTGAACTGAGTGGGGTCAATCTAACCAGTGACTTGGGGAAGTTCAGGCCCCTCTCTCTGGGACAACACATCAGCTGGCCTGTTGGCACTCCCCTTCAAATGGACCACCTCCATATCATAATCCTGCAGGAGCAGGCTCCAACTCAGAAGGTTGACATTGGCTCCTTTCATCTGGTGTAGCCAGGTCAGGGGAGAGTGGTCGGTGTACACAGTGAAGGGTCGCCCAAGTAGATACGGCTCCAGTTTCTTAAGGGCCCACACCATAGCCAAGCATTCCTTCTCGATGGTCACATAGTTTTTCTCCCAGGGTAACAACTTCTTGCTCAAGTACACAGTGGGATGTCTCTCCCCCTTTTCATCAACCTTCATTATAACTGCACCCAGCCCCTTGTCTGAGGCATCAGTGAACACCATAAAGGACTAGTCGAAGTCTGGTTTTACCAGAACTGGGCCACTGAACAGAGTCTCATTGTCTGGCTTCCCCAATTACAAAGAAAAATTTAATTTCAACAGCGCTGCTCGCCTGGCATGTATATACCGCTCCCTGTCCCCAACACACCCAGCTCTGCTTGTTTGTCCCTGTGTACCCGCTTCCTGTCCCAACAACCCTCAGTGCTTCCCAACTGTCTGTGTACACACCCTGCTTGCCACCACTACCCTCAACACTGCCCACCTGCCCATGCAAACCCCACTTCCTAATTCCATAACCCCCAGTGCTGGCTACTTGTCCATGTAGATCTCCAACCCCTCACAACTTCCAGCTGTGGCACGCAGTGCTGCCCCTCACCCCAAACCAAAAACAGGAGCAATATTTCACAGTGACAGCTCACAGAAATATCTCCTCAGACTAGTTTAAATTCAGTGTCTGCCTGCACCCGGGAAAAGGGGGAGATCAACCTCATCTGCCTTTCAGGGGGTGATGGGAACCCCAGCAGCAGCTCAGCCTGTGCAGGGAAGGAGAGAGGGACAGACCTGGCAGGAGGGAGATAGGACATGGAAACTAAAAGGAGCCAGCGTGAGTAACTCTTCCTCAAAACGACACAAAGTTTTAAGAAGAACAGGAGTACTTGTGGCACCTTAGAGACTAACAAATTTATTAGAGCATAAGCTTTCGTGGACTACAGCCCACTTCTTCGGATGCATATAGAATGGAACATATAATGAGGAGATATATATACACACATACAGAGAGCATAAACAGGTGGGAGTTGTCTTACCAACTCTGAGAGGCCAATTAATTAAGAGAAAAAAAACTTTTGAAGTGATAATCAAGCTAGCCGAGTACAGACAGTGTGATAAGAAGTGTGAGAGTACTTACAAGGGGAGATAGAGTCAATGTTTGTAATGGCTCAGCCATTCCCAGTCCTTATTCAAACCGGAGTTGATTGTGTCTAGTTTGCATATCAATTCTAGCTCTGCAGTCTCTCTTTGGAGTCTGTTTTTGAAGTTTTTCTGTTGTAATATAGCCACCCGCAGGTCTGTCACTGAATGACCAGACAGGTTAAAGTGTTCTCCCACTGGTTTTTGAGTATTTTGATTCCTGATGTCAGATTTGTGTCCATTAATTCTTTTGCGTAGAGACTGTCCGGTTTGGCCAATGTACATGGCAGAGGGGCATTGCTGGCACATGATGGCATATATCACATTGGTAGATGTGCAGGTGAACGAGCCCCTGATGGTATGGCTGATGTGATTAGGTCCTATGATGATGTCACTTGAATAGATATGTGGACAGAGTTGGCATCGGGGTTTGTTACAAGGATAGGTTCCTGGGTTAGTGGTTTTGTTCAGTGATGTGTGGTTGCTGGTGAGTATTTGCTTTAGGTTGGGGGGTTGTCTGTAAGCGATGACAGGTCTGTCTCCCAAGATCTGTGAGAGTAAAGGATCATCTTTCAGGATAGGTTGTAGATCTCTGATGATGCGCTGGAGAGGTTTTAGTTGGGGGCTGAAGGTGACAGCTAGTGGTGTTCTGTTATTTTCTTTGTTGGGCCTGTCTTGTAGGAGGTGACTTCTGGGTACTCGTCTGGCTCTGTCAATCTGTTTTTTCACTTCAGCAGGTGGGTATTGTAGTTTTAAGAATGCTTGATAGAGATCTTGTAGGTGCTTGTCTCTATCCGAGGGATTGGAGCAAATGTGGTTATATCTTAGAGCTTGGCTGTAGACAATGGATCGTGTGGTTTGTCCTGGATGGAAGCTGGAGGCATGTAGGTAAGTGTAGCGGTCAGTAGGTTTCCGGTATAGGGTGGTATTGATGTGACCATCGCTGGCCACTATGGATGTAGAAGCCCTCTACACCAATATTCCACACAAAGATGGACTACAAGCTATCAGGAACAGTATCCCTGATAATGTCACAGCTAACCTGGTGGCTGAACTTTGTGATTTTGTCCTCACCCACAACTATTTCACATTTGGGGACAATATATACCTTCAAGTCAGCGGCACTGCTATGGGTACCCGCATGGCCCCACAATATTCCAACATTTTTATGGCTGACTTAGAACAACGCTTCCTTAGCTCTCGTCCCCTAATGCCCCTACTCTACTTGCGCTACATTGATGACATCTTCATCATCTGGACCCATGGAAAAGAAGCCCTTGAGGAATTTCACCATGATTTCAATAATTTCCATCCCACCATCAACCTCAGCCTAGATCAATCCACACAAGCGGTCCATTTCCTGGACACTACTGTGCTAATAAGCGATGGAGGCATTTTGTACCTCCAGCTTCCATCCAGGACACACCACACGATCCATTGTCTACAGCCAAGCTCTAAGATATAACCGCATTTGCTCCAATCCCTCGGATAGAGATAAGCACCTACAAGATCTCTATCAAGCATTCTTAAAACTACAATACCCACCTGCTGAAGTGAAAAAACAGATTGACAGAGCCAGACGAGTACCCAGAAGTCACCTCCTACAAGACAGGCCCAACAAAGAAAATAACAGAACACCACTAGCTGTCACCTTCAGCCCCCAACTAAAACCTCTCCAGCGCATCATCAGAGATCTACAACCTATCCTGAAAGATGATCCTTTACTCTCATAGATCTTGGGAGACAGACCTGTCCTCGCTTACAGACAACTCCCCAACCTAAAGCAAATACTCACCAGCAACCACACATCACTGAACAAAACCACTAACCCAGGAACCTATCCTTGTAACAAACCCCGATGCCAACTCTGTCCACATATCTATTCAAGTGACATCATGATAGGACCTAATCACATCAGCCATACCATCAGGGGCTCGTTCACCTGCACATCTACCAATGTGATATATGCCATCATGTGCCAGCAATGCCCCTCTGCCATGTACATTGGCCAAACCGGACAGTCTCTACGCAAAAGAATTAATGGACACAAATCTGACATCAGGAATCAAAATACTCAAAAACCAGTGGGAGAACACTTTAACCTGTCTGGTCATTCAGTGACAGACCTGCGGGTGGCTATATTACAACAGAAAAACTTCAAAAACAGACTCCAAAGAGAGACTGCAGAGCTAGAATTGATATGCAAACTAGACACAATCAACTCCGGTTTGAATAAGGACTGGGAATGGCTGAGCCATTACAAACATTGACTCTATCTCCCCTTGTAAGTACTCTCACACTTCTTATCACACTGTCTGTACTCGGCTAGCTTGATTATCACTTCAAAAGTTTTTTTTCTCTTAATTAATTGGCCTCTCAGAGTTGGTAAGACAACTCCCACCTGTTTATGCTCTCTGTATGTGTGTATATATATCTCCTCATTATATGTTCCATTCTATATGCATCCGAAGAAGTGGGCTGTAGTCCACGAAAGCTTATGCTCTAATAAATTTGTTAGTCTCTAAGGTGCCACAAGTACTCCTGTTCTTCTTTTTGCGGCTACAGACTAACACGGCTGTTACTCTGAAACAAAGTTTTAACATTTTGCAGCCCATTAGAAACCCAGACACCCCTTCCTGAGGCTGCTTTTCCATGTTGGCAATTGCTGATGTTACCAGAAGGCTGCTCACGGGAGGAGGGATGGTCGAGATGGGGGATGGTCGAGATGGGGGATGGTCTGGCACAATGTGGTCTATGTTATGTTACAGTCTGAGATACCCCAACACACACACTGGTCCCAGGAGGGCTTGTGATGCCTCTTTGGTCTGTGCATTAGGCAGGACATTCATTTCCGATTTCACCTGGTTCAGGACTCCGAGCCACTGTGATCTGAATACTGCATGTCCACTGCCTTTTGGGGCTTCTCGAACCACAGATGCAGGGGCACAGAGAGAGCAGACCCCTCTCCCGCCCTAAGAAAATTGGTATCCTGATTGATCTGAACCTCTAAACCTGTGAGTCAGATTTCAGGAACTCACCTGTCAGTTCTTCTTTGGTCCAAATAAGATTACCCATTCTTAGAGGCCACAGGACGACTCCAGATGAAGTCACTGGAGGCTCATGGCTGCTGTAAATCAGGCCATTTATGTAAGTCCCTACAGGTGGATTAGGGAGAACTCCTGGCCAGATTGGGAGTTTTACCATTGATCTCAGTGAGATCAAGATTTTCACAGTTAGTGTTTAACTATAGGCTCCCATATGTGAAAATCACAGCTTTGGGTACTGCTCCAGGGAGCGCTATTTTGGTAGGGTGCTGAAAGAGCCCCCTATGTTCATGTTGCATTCTTACTTTGTTCTCAGGGAGGCCAGTGTCAATCTGGAGTGAGCCAGTGAAGGCAGAATGTGAGAGCAGAATTTGTCCAGTGTACGGCCCATTCTTGTTGTGAACTCTCTGGTAACAGATACCCACTGCAGAGACTTTTTCTGCAGTTTCCAACAGGGCAGTCGGTTACTAAATTGGAAATCTTGTACAAATCAAAGGATATTTCACGTAAACTTTAGAAAAAAAAAGGAAGCTACTGTGAGAGATAGAAGGACACAGAAATACACAAGGAACTGTCCTTAAAAACAAATAATTTTCTTTACTATTTCCAATTCTTCTGTAGTTCCAATTTTACCAGATAAATCCACTTATGTTTCTGACACTACTAAACATTAAAAGTCATCCTGCGGGTGAATTCCTGCCCAGATGGCCCCTGACTTGAACCTGGTACTTTTCCTGAGCCCTTAACACTAATTTTAATGCAGAAACAAGAGACTTACCAAAATCCTGTTCAACAAAGGGTGCTAATCAGTACACAAACCTCACATGCCTGACACTTGGTGTCCCAGACAGTGACCTTTATGATTCTACTGAACAGTCCCTGCAGACTCTCCGGTTGCCCAGGACTCCCGGACAATTCCTTCGGCTCTGGGAGCAGTGGGAAGAGCAGAAAATAGACCCTGGAGAACTTCAGCTTGAGAGCCTCCGCCAGGAGTGGACAATGATTGGCTGATAATAAAGGCTCAGATTGTTAAGGCAGCCTGAGTATTGTAACTGTGCATTGTACTGCCAACTGCACTGTGTGTGGCAATGCTGATAGATATGGGGCCAGATCCTATTTCCAATTGATTGTAGCAGCGTACATACTGCATATTGCCCAAGCAATTGTAATATCCCATCCATTATTCTCTGAAAAGTCAATTTTCAGAGTAGCAGCCGTGTTAGTCTGTATCCGCAAAAAGAACAGGAGTACGTGTGGCACTTTACAGACCAACAAATTTATTTGAGCATAAGGTTTCATGGGCTACAGCCCACTTCGTCGGATGCATAGAATGGCACATATATTGAGGAGATATATATACATACATATATTCTGTCTCTGGATGTGTATATATCTCCTCAATATATGTTCCATTTTATGCATCCGAAGAAGTGGGTTGTAGCCCATGAAAGCTTATGCTCAAATAAATTTGCTAGTCTCTAAGGTGCCACAAGTACTCCTGTTCTTTTGAAAAGTCAATGCCACTCTGTACAGGCCAAATGATGTGATTCTGAATTGATGAAAGCCAAAGGGTGTGAAAAGCTTTCTTCTCCCAGGATTCTGGCATCAAAGGTATTTGCCCGTATCCCTTTGTGAGGTCTAAAGTGGATATATATTTGGCAGCTGAAATTCTTCTAAGTGTTCATCTTTAGCATCAAATGTCAATACTGTGTTGATCTTTCAGAAATTGATGCAGAAATGGGTTGTGCTATCCTGGGTCAGAAATAGTACACTGGGAATTCTCCACTCATTGTGAAATTCCTTCCAGGGCCAAAATGACCTGCAGTTCATCTCACATCGTATCCCACATTCTATGAGGGAACAGACATGGAGTTTGTCTGATGTGTTGCCCTGGGGCCATTTCATTCTGGTGGTATTCTAGTCAGGGTACCCCTGCTGGGGTGAGAAACCAGTGGTAAAGGAATCAAACAACTGCTATATCTGGATCTTTTGTTTGGGGTATATTCCCTCCCCCATGCTTCTGCCACAGCTGCCTGGGGGCCCAATTTGGGCTCCGCACGGTATGAGTGTGATGGATTGTCAGCCATGGGGTTCACTCTGGGAGCCATGGGAACTGCTGCACCCCTTTAATCACCCAGCTGGGCTGGCCTTTTTCACACTGCATTGCTGGTGATTCATCATCTCGAGACTCTGTTATCACCCAATCCAGATGGCACCACACACCCAAGCTGAACTACACGAGAGCTTACTTAAGCCACCCAAGTACAAACAACAGAAATCAGCCAATTTCCCAGCTCCCTAGTCTCAGACCCCACACTTGAGTATAAATCCAAAATTATGCTGTCTTGCCGTGCACAAGGATCTGTAGAATGTAAGCCCATTAGAAGAATTCTCCCTCCCCTACTTCACAAAAAAATCTATTTTCTGCCCATTCTTCAACAAACTGAATGCTTCAATAAATATTTATTACAGAGGGTCTGACAGTCACAACAAACTGCTGAGACGTGCTCTCATGGAGTTTTTACAGAAGATGCATTTTCCCATCTGCATCCCCATCGCATGTAATTTAAACTAGAGAATCCCATGTTCACTGAAAGGGTCTTCTGACCCTCTAAGCGAGCATTGTGTGTGCCAGGCTGTTGATAGAAGGTAAACAAGCTCTCTGGTGTGTGAAGAAATACTGTTGCTGTGCAGTTTATTTGGAAGGCCTCAACTAAAACCAAATTTAAAGAATCAGATTTAAATTTAATTTGAATTTAATTTAATTGGGATTTTTTTGGGAAGGCTTCATCATATTGTGGAACAAATTCCATAATTCCAGCAAGTTTCCACAGTTTGCTGATTCTTCTCTCTCATCCTGCCCCTGCAGTGCTACTCCTTGGTTAGCCAGGGAAAGCAGTACATTGGTGATTCTTGCACCATAAACTCTGTTTTCATCTAATGCCCTCTTGTGAGAATTTGACAACTGTGCTACTATACAGCCCTCTTCTATGGAGGTTTGAAAAAATACCGCCCTTCAGAGCAGTGTGTTCGTATGGCAGATGTTTCTGAAGTTTTTTCCTACGCTTTTCTAGTCTCTTTCTTAGTTTTCAGTGAATGCAGAGTCTCTCAAACTACTGGAAAACTGTCTGCAAGGAACAGAGAAAACAGCCTCTGACTGCTCACTGTACTCTAAAAATGAAAATGTCTTGTAATATTCCAGTGTAAAAGAGAAAGACCAAGACACAACTCTTTGATTATTCCCTAATTCCCTTTATTTTCTTCTTTGGACTTTTTGCCACTCAGGGATGGTCTACACTACAAAATTAGGTCAACAGGTGCTGTGTTAAGCCGAGTTAATACTTTATTTGACATTGATGGGTCGACATGGGGTTAGAGTGGACACTGCACCGTGTGATGTGAATGAATTTGCTTTGAGGGGGTGTCCCACAGTGCTCTGCTCTGACCGCTCTTGTCATAAACAGACAGTTAAGGGTAAAGACGGTCACCTAGCCTAGCTGACACCTGACCAGAGGAACCAATGTGGGGACAAGATGTTTCAAGAGGAAGGAGGGGGGTGTCCCACAGTGCTCTGCTGTGACCGCTCTGGAGAGCTCTTCCAACTCCACTGTACCTCAGCCATAGTACATAGGAAACAACGGCACTCCTGTTAAAGCCCAGGGAATTTCCATCTCTTGTTTGATTAACATGGAGAGCTTTTCAGGAGTTCTTGCATGGCATCACATTCTTCTTTGTGGGGGCTTCTGCTTCCGCTGAGCAAATACTGCAGGATAAGGCACAAGGTGTTTGTAATGCTCACAGCAACAATGTACAGCTGAGCGGTTTCTAGGCTTGCCATGCTATGGCGTCTGCGCAGTTAAACCAGGCTTTGGAAAAAAGGCGCGGAAAAGACTCGGTGTGTTTGCCATTGATTTCAGGGAGGGAGGGAGATAGGTGCATTGGGGAGGCTAATTACATTTTCCTATAACCACTAGTGCAAATGTTTTGGTGACATGAGGCATTGCAAGCCCAACCCAAGATTCCACTCGGCTCCATGCACTGTGGGATAGAGCCCAACAGTGCAGCGCTCCGTGCGTCCATACAGGCCCCGCTAGTGAGGATGGGCTCAATTGACACAATGAGCATAGTGGGGACATGAAAAATTGACTTGTTTAAATTGGAGGCTGAGCATCAACTTAAATAACATCGAACTAATTTTGTAGTGTAGACATACCATTCATCACCTATCGCATTTGTATGGCTCTGCTCTTCAGCTGATGTCTGACTCCTACACTTGGCCCAGCTGTGGGACCCCTCCCACTGCTGTGCCTGCTCATACTGGAACAACTCAGCTAAGGGGGCTTGAACACGGGAGGCCAGGAGGCCAGGGTCCATTTTGAAATGTGGTTCTTCATTACATAGAGATGCCACAGTCACTTGAGGATTTGGAGGATGAAGGATTCAGGTGGAGGAGCGCAGGGACTCAGAGAGCAGTGGGTTGGGGGTGGATCAGAGGAGGGAGTCAGAATGTGTCAGGTGGGGGGCCACGGGATAAGTGAGTGGAGGAGAGGAGGACTCAGTGAGTGGTGGAGACAGTGCTCATGGAGGAGAGGTTGGAGGAGAGGACGGAGTCAGGACTCAGCAAAGGCCATGGTGACTGCCCCATTTTCCTGATAATTCACTTACTAAATGATTGGCTTTGTTGAACCCCATTTCAAATGTAGCTACAAGTTCAGTGCATTTGGGAAGTAATACTGCTGCTTTGTATAGGTTTCTGTCTCTGCACTATAGCAGTTTTGAAACAAAATTTCCCGTTTCCAGAATCTTTCTTTTTGGCACAATGAGAAAAAAAAACTAACCTGAGAGGAAGTGTTAGCACATAAAATTGTGGGTTTGACTTTTTGATACTCTTAAAACTTATTCTGACAGGTGGAAACATAGGAGAAAGAGACTGTGTTTTACATCTACCCAGAAGCAAACTGGGTGAGAAGACAGAAGAGAGGGAAATAAAGTGTTACTGGGAATGGTGGGAATGTCATATAGAAGTGCACACTCGAAGACTCCCTGGACTCTCCAGACAAGGTCAAGCAACCAGTTAGGCGGAGGAAGGAGGACTGGGGGTGGGGAGGGATAAGAAACACTAAACGCCAAAGAAAAGCTTGGCCTTGGCCAGAACACAACCTTACTCCTTACACATCCCCTGCGGTACAAAATAGGTGGGACAAAGACCCCATATCATGAATCTCCAGAACGGAACATGACTATAAGTTGTAAGGGGTGTGCAGTGCATGTATATTTGGGCCTGCTAAAGAGGAGGAAGCAGGAATGGGGAATGGGATATGAGACATCAGAATAGATATTGGGACTTGGGAACAGGGAAATGGGGAATGGGGGACACAGGGTAAAGCTTCTGTAGTGTCTATGCTGGGAAGGGAGAAATAGGGTAAAGGTTCTGCAGCATCAGAGCTGGGAACAGAACCCTGTGGAACAGACTCTATCGGTGCATAGAAATAAACTTGACTGGTGCAAAGGGCTTTGGCATATGCTGGTTTGGAAACTAACCCCAATAAGCATCGTATTTGTGATGACCGGGATAACCATATGGTGACTTGCCTGCTTGGTGAGAAGGTTTCAGATCTCTCGAGGCATTTAGATAGACTTATTTGTAGTGCTGGGGAGGAGCCGGTGGTCGTGGTACATGTAGGTACCATTGACATAGAGAAGGGTAGGACAGATGACCTGGAGTCCAAATTTATGCTGCTATGGAAGAGACTGAAATCCAGGACCTCTATGGTGGCATTCTCAGAAATGCTCCCAGTTCCACGCGCAGAACCAGGTAGGCAGGCAGAGGTTCAGAGTCTCAATGCGTGGATGAGACAATGGTGTAGGGAGGAGGGGTTTAGATTCATTAGGAACTGGGGAAACTTTTGGGATGGGGGGAGCCTATACAGGAGAGATGGGCTCCACCTAAACCAAAGTGGAACCAGACTGCTGGCACTGAACATTAAAAAGGTTGTAGAGCAGTTTTTAAACAAGGAAATGGGGGAAAGCCGACTGCTGCAGAGGAGCATGTGCATCGGACAGAGACTTCTCTTAGAAGAGAGTCTATTGATAGAGATTCTCTAAATGTTAGTCAGGAGCAGAGGATGGAAGAGGATAATGTAAGGGCCAGATCAGGTGAGAAACATTCACATAAAGAATCGGACACATCAGAGCAGGGCAAACAAATAAACAGTGACAAGTTTTTAAAGTGCCTGGACATAAATGCTAGAAGACTAAATAATAAGATGGGTGAACTACAGTGCCTTGTGATAAGGAGGATATTGATATAATAGGCATCACAGAAATCTGGTGGACTAAGGACAATCAATAGGACACAATCATTCCAGGGTACAAAATATAAAGGAAGGACAGAACAGGTTGTAGGTGGGTTGGGGGTGGGGTTCACTATTATGAAAGAAAATGTAGAATCAAGTGAAGTAAAAATCTTAAGTGAATCCACATGTTCTATAGAATCTCTATGGATAGTAATTTTATGCTCTAATAAGAATATAACATTAGGGATCTATTATCGACCACCTGACCAGGACAGTGATAGTGACGATGAAATGCTAAGGGAAATTAGAGAGGCTATCAAACTTAAGAACTAAATAATAGTGGGGGATTTCAATTATCCCCATATTGACTGGGAACATGTCGCCTCAGGATGAAATGCAGAGACAACATTTCTCGATACTCAAAATGACTGTTTCTTGTAGGGGCTGGTATGGGAACCAACAAGGGCAGAGGCAACTCTTGATTTAGTCCTGAGTGGAGCGCTGGAGCTGGTCCAAGAGGTAACTATAACAGGACCTCTTGGAAATAGTGACCATAATGTAACAACATTTAACATTCCTGTGGTGGGAAGAACATCTCAACACCCCAACACTGTGGCATTTAATTTCAAAAGGGTGAACTATACAAAAATGAGGGAGTTAGTTAAACAGAAATTAAAAGATACAGCGACTAAAGTGAAATCCCTGCAAGCTGCATGGGCGCTTTTTAAAGACACCATAATAGAGGTCCAACTTAAATGTATACCCAAAATTAAGAAACACAGTAAAAGAACTAAAAAAGAGCCGCTGTGTCTTAACAACCATGTAAAAGAAGCAGTGAGAGATAAAAACACTTCTTTTAAAAAGTGGAAGTCAAATCCAAGTGAGGTAAATAAAAAGGAGAATAAACACTGACAAATTAAGTGTAAATATGTAATAAGAAAAACCAAAGAGGAGTTTGAAGAATGGCTCGCTAAAAATTCAGAAGGTAATAACAAAATGTTATTTAAATACATCAGAAGCTGGAAGCCTGCTAAACAACCAGTGGGGCTGGTGGATGATCGAGATACAAAAGGAGCGCTTAAAGACAATGAAGTCATTGCGGAGAAACTAAATGGATTCTTTGCTTCAGTCTTCATGGCTGAGGATGTTAGGGAGATTCCCAAACCTGAGCTGGCTTTTGTAGGTGACAAATCTGAGGAACTGTCACATATTGAAGTGTCACGAGAGGAGGTTTTGGAATTAATTGATAAACTTAACAGTCACCAGGGCATGATGACATTCACTCAAGAGTTCTGAAAGAACTCAAATGTGAAGTTGCGGAACTATTAACAATGCTTTGTAACCTGTCCATTAAATCGGCCTCTGTACCCAATGACTGGAAGTTAGCTAATGTAATGCTAATATTTAAAAAGGGTTTTAGAGGTCATTCCAGCAATTACAGACCAGTAAGTCTAACATCGGTACCGGGCAAATTAGTTGAAATAAGAGCAAAGAATAAAATTGTCAGACACATAGAAGAATATAGTTTGTTGGGCAATAGTCAACATGGTTTCTGTAAAGGGAAATTATGTCTTCCTAATCTATTGGAGTTCTCTGAAGGGGTCAACAAACATGTGGACAAGGGGGATCCAGTGGACATAGTGTACTTAGATTTCCAGAAAGCCTTTGACAAGGTCCCTCACCAAAGGCACTTACGTCATGGGATAAAAGGGAAGGCCCTTTCATGGACTGAGAACTGTTTAAAAGACAGGGAACAAAGGGTAGGAATAAATGGTAAATTTTCAGAATGGAGAGGGGTAACTAGTGGTGTTCCCCAAGGGTCAGTCCTAGGATCAATCCTATTCAATTTATTCATAAATGATCTGGAGAAAGGGGTAAAAAGTGAGGTGGCAAAGTTTACAGATGATACTAAACTGTTCAAGATACTTAAGACCAAAGCAGACTGTGAAGAACTTCAAAAAGATCTCACAAAACTAAGTGATTGGGCAACAAAATGGCAAATGAAATTTAATGTGGATAAATGTAAAGTAATGCACATTGGAAAAAATAACCCCAACTATACATACAATATGATGGGGGCTAATTTAGCCACAACGAATCAGGAAAAAGATCTTGGAGTCATTGTGGATAGTTCTCTTTAGACGTCCACGTAGTGTGCAGGGGCAGTCAAAAAAGCAAACAGGATGTTAAGAATCATTAAAAAGGGGATAGAGAATAAGACGGAGAATATCTTATTACTTTTATATGAATCCATGGTACGCCCACATCTCCAATACTGCGTACAGATGTGGTCTCCTCATCTCAAAAATGATATACTGGCACTAGAAAAGGTTCAGAGAAGGGAAATTAAAATTATTAGGGGTTTGGAACGGGTCCCATGTGAGGAGAGATTAAAGAGATTAGGACTTTTCAGCTTGGAAAAGAGGAGACTAAGGGGGTATATGAAAAAAGTATAAAAAATCATGAGTGATGTGGAGAAAGTAAATAAGGAAAAGTTATTTACTTGTTCCCATAATACAAGAACTAAGGGCCACCAGATGAAATTAATGGACAGCAGGTTTAAAACAAATAAAAGTATGTTCTTCTTCACACAGCACACAGTCAACATGTGGAACTCATTGCCTGAGGAGGTTGTGGGACAGCCCCAAGGGGGTGGGACAGGGGCAGAGTTCCTGCTTGCCGGATTGCTGGCAGCAGGGACTGGCGTTGCTTTCAATGTGAAATGAGGCCATTGCTAATATTAAAGTTTTAAGCAGCCACAAGTCTACTGCTTACCATGTCTGCCCGCTACACAAATTCCGGTGTCCTGCCCCGCTTCTCAGATCTGCAGTGCAAGACCCCAGGCACTGAATGCAAAGGCCGAGAATTTAACCTTGTCCTGAGTGCGCATGTGATAGGTGCTGTGCATGGTCTTGTTCACAGAAAAAGACTATGTTCTTTGTTCACAACTACATTTATCTTTCTGAGGAATTCACTCCCTTTTCCCCATTCCCACAGCCACATCTGCGACTGTCTCACAACCTAGCCTGGCATCACGCTCCCAGAGGCTAGCGCGGATTAGGCATAGGAAGAAGAGGACACGGGAGGACAAATTCTCGGAACTTATGGGCTGCTCCCGAGCCCAGGCAGCACAGCAGACCCAGTGGTGGGAGAACTTGTCCCAAATGCACCGATCACACATTGAACGGGAGGAGAGGTGGCGGCAGGAAGACCAGCAGGCGACTCAAATGCTGCTTGGACTAATGAGGGAGCAAACGGACACGCTCCGGTGCCTTGTGGATGTTCTGCAGGAACGGAGGCAGGAGGACAGAGCCCCGCTGCAGTCTATCTGTAACCGCCCTCCCCCATCACCAAGTCCCATACCCCCCTCACCCAAAGTCCAAAGAAGGAGGTGCGGCAGAGTCCGTGAAAACTCTCACTCCACCCCTGCAGACTGCTCTACTAGTAGAAGGCTCTCATTCCCCAAAATTTGACAAGTCCTTTCCTTCCCGTCTCACACAAGCCCCCGTCCAAGTTTCACCCCCCAGTTTCATGTGTAGTTGCTAATAAAAAATACGTTTCTGTTAATTACTGTTTCCATCATGTTCTTTTGGAGGAGAGTCTGTCTGAAGGGGGGGAAGGGGGAGGAAGGGGGTTGGTAATTGGACAGGACAGTCACCTTTGGCAGGGTACATAGGCGGGGCCAGGTACAGCAGCAGGGCACATACACAGTGCAGTCACTAGTTACCCTGGTCAGTCTGGGAGGTGGTTTTCATGTTCTGTGGTGGGGGGTGGGTTGCTCTGTGACTTTGTGGCGGGGGAGGGCAGTTACAGATCTTATGCAGCGGTCCTTATCCTGGATCACAGAGCCACGCAGCAGGGGATCTGTAACCATCCTCCCCCTGCCACAAAGTGACATAGCCCCCCCATACACACAGTCCCGATCAGGAGGGGTGGCAGGCTCCGTTGAAACAACCAGTCCACCACTGCGGAGCCTGTCATTCCTGGAGTTTAGAAGCGTCATTTGCATCACTACACTACACCCACTCCCCACCACAGTCTGCGTCCCAGTTTTAAAACATTCCCGCGAAAACAGTAATAAAGAAAACGGTGTTCATTAACAAAGTAGAAGTGATTTTATTTCTAAACATGTGTTGGAAGGGGCTGAAGGGGCTATGTAACTGGAGAGGATAGTCAACATTAACTGGGTAAAGAATCGGGGGCAGGTTCAGCTTCTCTGTACACAAACTTAAAAGTCACAGGTTACCCTGGTCACTCAGGAACCTAGCTTTCAAAGCCTCCCGGATGCACAGCGCGTCCCGCTGGGCTCTTCTAATCACCCGGCTGTCTGGCTGGGCGTAATCAGAAGCCAGGCTATTTGCCTCAACCTCCCACCCCGCCATAAAAGTCTCTCCCTTGCTCTCACAGAGATTGTGGAGCACACAGCAAGCTGCTATAACAATGGGGATATTGGTTTCGCTGAGATCACAGCGAGTCAGTAAGCTTCTCCATCTCCCCTTGAGATGGCCAAAAGCACACTCCACCACCATTCTGCACTTGCTCAGCTGGTAGTTGAAGAGTTCTTTTTCAGTGTCCAGGGTGCCTGTATAGGGCTTCATGAGCCATGGCATTAGCGGGTAGGCTGGGTCCCCAAGGATGACTATAGGCATCTCCACATCCCCAAGAGTTATTTTGTGGTCCGGGAAGTAAATACCTTCCTGCAGCCGTCTAAACAGACCAAAGTTCCTGAAAACGCGAGCGTCATGAACCTTGCCCGGCCATCTGACGTTGATGTTTGTAAAACGTCCCCTATGGTCCACCAGTGCTTGCAGCATCATTGAAAAGTAGCCCTTTCGGTTGATGTACTGGCTGGCCTGGTGGTCCGGTCCCAGGATAGGGATGTGAGTTCCATCTATAGCCCCACCGCAGTTTGGGAATCCCATCGCGGCAAAGCCATCTATGATGGCCTGTGCGTTTCCCAGGGTCACTACCTTTGAGAGTAGTACCTCAACGATTGCGTTGGCTACTTGCATCACAACAACCCCCACGGTAGATTTGCCCACGCCAAAGTGGTTCGCGACTGACCGGTAGCTGTCTGGCGTTGCAAGCTTCCAGAGGGCTATGGCCACTCGCTTCTGGACAGTCAGGGCTGCTCGCATCCGGGTGTCATTGCGCTTCAGGGCAGGGGACAGCAACTCACAAAGTTCAAGGAAAGTCCCCTTCCGCATGTGAAAGTTTCGCAGCCACTGGGATTCATCCCAGACCTGCAGCACTATGCAGTCCCACCAGTCCGTGCTTGTTTCCCGGGCCCAGAATCGCCGTTCCACAACATCCACATGACCCATTGCCACCGTGATGTCCTCGGCGCTGGGTCCCGTGCTTTCTGACAGGTCTGTGCTACTCTCAGACTTCAGGCCCTCACCGCGGTGCCGTAGCCTCCTCGCCTGATTTATCTGCATCTGCCTCCGGGAAAGGTGGATGATAAGCTGCGAGGCGTTGACAACGGCCACAACTGCAGCGATGGTCGCAGCGGGCTCCATGCTCACAGTGCTGTGGCGTCCGCGCTGTCACTGACTAGAAAAGTGCGCGAACTGATTTCCTGCCGGCGCTTTCAGGGAGGGAGGGCAGGAGTGATGGACGGATGACGACAGTTACCCAAAAGCACCCTCGACACATTTTTTTACCCAGAAGGCATTGGCGGCTCGACCCAGAATTCCAATGGGCAGCGGGGACTGCGGGAACTGTGGGATAGCTCCTCACAGTGCACCGCTTCCAATGTCGACGCTTTCCCCGTTAGTGTGGACTCACAAAGTCGAATTACTGTCCTTAGTGTGGATACACACGTTCGACTTTGTAATATCGGTTCCACAAATTCGATTTAAGTAAAATCGAACTACTCTCGTAGTATAGACATACCCTAAGATTTTCCCAGGTCACTGGGTGGGGGCTTGAGACAGTTTTGCATTGCATTGTTTGAAGGGGACCCCTATGTACTGAACCCAGCCCTTGCTGCTATCAACTTGGCCTGGCAGAAGAGTTATACATGCATTTTAGAAAAGCAGGATGTGCCCCAGGAATGTCTATTGGGGCCTCAAGTCTGCAAATCCTGGAAAAACCCACACCTGGTTAATCAATAATCAGAAGGAACCTCTTGTTTGAGCTTTGAAACTGCTTACTTAACAAGTTTTCTTTAAGGGACATGTCATTCTATTACTAATATATAAATAAGGGGGAAAAGTTTGAAGTAGTTGGACTCGTTTGGACTCTCCCTCTGGATACATCTTGCGGTCCCCAGCGGCAGACCGAAGATTTGGCCACTGGAAGCCTGCGGCTGTGTCACTCAAGAGCCACACTTATCAAAGATTGAGGGTGTTTTACTAACCTGTTGTGGACGTGTGTAAGTGCTTGAGACTAAATAAAATTTAACTTCAAGTGGAAGCACTCTTGTGTTGTCTGTTTGTGTCAGCCATTAATCGGTTGGAGGGCCCTGTCTCCCCTGATTTATTTTCTGACACCACCTTGCACAGAGTAAAAATTACCAAGAGCTTTCCATTGAAAGAATACTGGGTAATACTAGGTCCTTTTCTGCAGAACTGCTGCCTAGCCACCCAGTACATAGACTGTAGCAGTGCCTGGGATTTTTCCGTCCTAAGGGCAGGACTCTGTGCTTCTCCTTATTTAACCTCATCAGATTTCTTTTGGTCCAATCCTCTAATTTGTATAGGCCCCTCTGTATCCTATCACTACCTTCCAGCATATGTACCACTCATCCCAGTTTAGTGTCATCTGCAAACTTGCTGAGGGTTGAATCCACACCATTCTCCAGATCGTTAATGAAGATATTGAACAAAACCAGAGCCAGGGCCGACCCTTGGTGGTCTCCACTTGATACCGGCTGACAACTAGCCATGGAGCCATTGATCACTACTCATTGAGCCCAATGATTTAGCCAGCTTTCTATCCACCTTCTCTCTTTTTTTTGTACTTGGGTGGCTTAGGTAAGGTCTCGGGTAAGCCCAGCTTGGGTGTGTAGTGTCATCTAGGGTTGTGTTGGGTGATAACGGGGTTTTGAGATGATGAATCCCCAGCAATGCAGTGTGAAAAAGGCCAGCCCAGCTGGGTGATTAGAGGAGTGCAGTAGTTCCCATGGCTGCCAGAGTGAACCCCGCGGCTGACAACCCATCACACTCATACCCTCCAGAGCAGAAATTAGGCCCCCAGGCAGCTGTGGGAGAAGCATGGGGGAGGGAATATACCCCAAAGAAAAAATCCAGATATAGCAGTTGTTTGATTCCTTTACCACTATGTTCTCACCCCAGCAGGGAATGCCTGACTAGAATACCACCAGAGTGAAATGGCCCCAGGGCAACACATCAGACAAACTCCGTGTCTGTTCCCTCATAGATGCGGGATACCATGTGAGATGAACTGCAGGTCATTTTGGCCCTGGGAGTGGTGAAGGAATCTCACAATGAGTGGAGATTTCCCAGTGTACTACTTCTGACCCAGGATAGCACAACCCGTTTCTGCATCAATTTCTGAAAGATCAACACAGTATTGACATTTGATGCTTCCCTGATGCAGAGAATAGATGAACACTTAGAGGAGTTTCAGCTGCCAAATATATATGCACTTTAGACCTCAGAAAGGGATACGGGCAAATACCTTTGACGCCAGAATCCTGGGAGAAGAAAGCTCTTCACACCCTTTGGCTTTCATCAATTTAGGATCACGTCATTTGGCCTATATGGAGTGGCACTGACTTTTCAGAAACTAATGGATGGGATATTACAATTGCATGGGAGGTATTCAGTGTGTACGCTGATACAATCTATTAAAAATAGGTTTTGGTCCCGTGGTAGCATTGCCACACATAGTTGGCAGTAGTTTTCACAGTTACAATACTCAGGTTCCCTTAACAATCTAAGCCTTTATTATCGGCCAATCATTGTCCACTCCCGGGGGAGGCTCTCAGGCTGAAGTTCTCCAGGGTCTATTTTCTGCTCTTCCCACTGCTCCCAGAGCCAAGGGAATTGTCAGGGAGTCCTGGGCAACTGGAGAGTCTGCAGGGACTGTTCAGTAAAATCATAAAGGTCGCTGTCTGGCACGCTGAGTGTCAGGCATGTGAGAGTCGCGTACTGATTAGCACCCTCTGTGGAACAGGATTTTGGTAAGTTGCTTGTTTCTGCATTAAAATTAGTGTTAAGGGCTCACGAAAAGTTCCAGGTTCAAGTCAGGGACCTCACCTGCACAGTGACTTTTAATGGTTAGTGGTGTCAGAAACATCACTGGATTTATCTGGTAAAATTGGAACTACAGATGTATTGGAAATAGTTTAGAGAAATATTTGTTTTTAAAGACAGTTCCTTGTGTCTTACTGTGTCCCTCTATCTGTCACTGAACCTTCCTTTTTTTTTTTTTTTTTAGTTTATGTGGATTTTCCTCTGATTCAGAAAAGTTTCCCAGTTCAGTAACTTCACTGCCCTATTGGGAACTGCAGACAAAGTCTATGTAGTGGGTTTCTGTGTTACCAGGGGGTTCACAACAAGAATGGGTCGCACACTGGTCAGATTCTGCTCTAACATTCTGCCCTCACTGGGTCACTCCAGATTGACACTGGCCTTTTTAGAAAAAAATAGGAACAAAAAATTAACATAGGGGGCTCTTTCAGCACCCAAATAAAATAGCGCTCTCTGTAGCAGGACCCAAAGCTTTGATTTTCACAGCTGGGAGCCAAAAGTTAATCACTAACTGTGGCAATCTTGATCTCTTTGAGATCAACAGCAAAACTTCCAACGTGGCCTGGAGTTCACTCTAAATCCACCTGTAAGGACATTAAAAATGGTCTGATTTACACTGGCCATCAGCCTCCAGTGACTTCAACTGGAGTCATCCTGTGGCCTCTAAGGACGGGTGAGCTCATTTAGACCAAAGAAGAACTGACAGCAGAGTTCCTGAAATCTCAAACTTTGAGGCGTATAGGTTCAGATCAATGAGGATAACAATTTTATTAGGGCAGGAGATGAGTCTGATCTCTCTGTGCTCCTGCATCTCTGGTTCAAGAAGCCCCAAAAGGCAGTAAAAATAAATGCATGCTTCTGCTTTAGAGGAAACAGGCAGTGTTAGACGTCTACCCTTGGGGATGTCCAGGAGATTGGGGATGAGCAGTACCCAGATCACAGTGGCACGGAGTCCTGAAACCGGGTGAAATCGTGAATGAACATCCTGTCTGATGGAGAGACCAAAGAGGCATCACAAGTCCTCCTAGGACCAGTGGGGGTGTGTGTGCTTGTGTGTCTCAGACTGTAACATAACATAGACCACATTGTGCCAGATTGTGTCTTACACCATCCCCCACCTTGACCATCCCTCCTCCCATGAGCAGCCCCACTACAGCCTTGTGGTAACATCAGCAATTGCCAACATGGAAAAGCAGCCTCAGTAAGGGGTGTCTGGGTTTCTAGCAGGCTGCAATATGTTAAAGGTTTGTGTCATTTTGAGGAAGAGTTACTCACACTGGCTATATTTAGTATCCAGGGCCTCTCTTTCTCTCACCGGGTCTGTCCCTTTCTCCTTCCCTGAACAGTCTGAGCACCTGCTGGGGTTCTCTTCGCTCCGGGAAAGTCAGTTCAGCCTGATCTCCCCCTTTTCCCAGGTGCAGACAGACACTGAATTTAACCTAGTCTGAGGAGATATTTCTGTGAGCTGTCACTGTGGGGTCTCGCTCCTGTTTTTGGTTTTGGGTGAGGGATAGCACTGTATGCCAGGGCTGGAAGTTGTTGGGGATTGGAGACCTGCATGGACAAGTAGCCAGCACCAGGAGTTATGGATGAAGGAAGCGGGGTGTACATGGGCAGGTGGGCAGTGCTGAGAGTAGTAGAGGAAAGCAGGGTGTGCACACAGAGAATCGGGAAGCACTGAGGGTTGTGGGGACAGGCAGTGGTTATACAGGAACAGAGAGGCAGAGCTGGGTGTGTTGGGGACAGGGAGCGGTATATACATGCCAGGTGGGCAGTGCTGCTGAAATTAAATTTTTCTTTGTAATTGTTGGTCCAAGGCCAGCGCTGGGAACTCTCCTGGCCCTGAGTACATTTGTGCTGGTCTATGGGTCTCCCTTGCCCTGGCAAGCCACAGAACTGCAGCCTGGGTGTCACAACGTTTACTCAGCTTTATTTCCAACTGGTGTTGTTGTTATGTAACTTCAGGCATTACACCGGTAGAAAGAACAATTGATCTTTGTGTGACACTGCAGCCCCTATGTCTCATAGTGATATTATTATGAAGTGATTATAGCATATTTATGATACACTTCATGTTAGATGTGTCATGTGAGATGTCATTGGAAAAGGTTCTGAATGATGTTCTGAATATGATTATTCTATTTGCACGCATGTATCGTTTGTGTACCTGAAGTCATGAATATTGACAATGTATCTGTTTTTCAATTGTAGTTACACCTGGGTTAAGACCACTAGGCAAGATGTCTTCAGTCTAGATAGCTGGTTGGGAAGGGCCTATTCAGGGAAACGAGCCAATAGGGAAGACAATAGGCCTTAGGAAGCTTCCGGAGAATGCTCCAGACAGCCTATAAGTAATAGATGCTGTGACTCTATAAGGGCATGTGACTAGGCCACATAGTTCTGCACTCTGTTTTGGGGAGTTGCTTCCCAGACCAATTTGTGGGAAAAGTACAAAGTTTTGAAATAAAGGGTACCCACTACATGCTAAAGCTAAAATCAGGGAGTGACATCATCACTGGTTCTCCACTCTCCACACAAGAGGACAGGAAACACCTGAGGAAATAAGCCTGAATGAGGGGAAGTGCTGGACCCCGGCTAAAGGGATTTCTAACCTGTGTATGGAAACCTGAGAAACCCAAGGTGAAATTGATAGAGTTGTTTAATGTTTTAATCTGAACCCAGGATTCCATTACGTAAAGTGTCTCGGGGGGTGGGGGAGCGTGAGGAATATCATCTTGGTTACCAAAAGTGTGCACTGTGCTCCCCACATTGAGGGAGGGGCAAACCAGGAAAGAAATTCATACTGGTTGGAGTTTGGACAAGGTCAAGCTGGTACAGGTCTGGGGTCTTAGGCAAGGGAGCTGTTGGTTATTTTGGCTGTAACCATTCTATTATTAGAGGGTAGCCGTGTTAGTCTGAATCTGTAAAAAGCAACAGAGGGTCCTGTGGCACCTTTAAGACTAACAGAAGTATTGGGAGCATAAGCTTTCGTGGGTAAGAACCTCACTTCTTCAGATGCAAGTAATGGAAATCTCCACACAAGGAAAGAAAGAAACAAATCAACAGAGCCAGACATGTACCCAGAAGCCTCCTGCTACAAGACAGGCCCAAAAAAGAAACCAACAGAACTCCACTGGCCATCACCTACAGTCCTCATCTTAAACCTCTCCAACGCATCATCAGTGATCTACAACCCATCCTGGACAATGATCCCTCACTTTCACAGACCTTGGGAGGCAGACCAGTCCTCGCCCACAGACAACCCACCAACCTTAAGCATATTCTCACCAGCAACCACGCAGCGCACCATAACAACTCTAACTCAGGAACCAACCCATGCAACAAACCTCAATGCCAACTCTGCCCACATATCTACACCAGCAACACCATCACAGGACCTAACCAGATCAGCTACAACATCACCGGCTCATTCACCTGCACGCCCACCAATGTTATATATGCCATCATGTGCCAGCAATGCCCCTCTGCTATGTACATCGGCCAAACTGGACAGTCACTACGCAAGAGGATAAATGGACAGAAGTCAGATATCAGGAATGGCAATATACAAAAACCTGTAGGAGAACACTTCAACCTCCCTGGCCACACAATAGCAGATGTAAAGGTAGCCATCTTACAGCAAAAAAACTTCAGGACCAGACTCCAAAGAGAAACTGCTGAGCTCCAGTTCATTTGCAAATTTGACACCATCAGCTCAGGATTAAACAAAGACTGTGAATGGCTATCCAACTACAGAAGCAGTTTCTCCTCCCTTGGTGTTCACACCTCAACTGCTAGCAGAGCACCTCACCCTCCCTGATTGAACTAACCTCGTTATCTCCTTACTGATTTATACCTGCCTCTGGAGATTTCCGTTACTTGCATCTGAAGAAGTGAGGTTCTTACCCACGAATGCTTATGCTCCCAATACTTCTGTTCGTCTTAAAGGTGCCACAGGACATTCTATTATTGGTTCACGCAGAGGTTGGCCAGAAAGCCTGCATGTAACTGCAGCTGGGTGTGCCCCTGCTTGTGGCAACGCTGGTGGAGGTGTAGGACTGGGAGTGAGTCTTTAGCGGGTCCCAACAGCACATTGAGAGAGGGAGCTAAGGCTGATGAGTCAGAGGGCTCGGTGGAATCCCAGCTCCAGGTGCCACTGGGACAAACCAGTCACAGTTTGCTTCTCACCTTTTTCAATCTCCCATTATACTCTGACCCCCCTCTCCATACTCTCTTTCCTCATCTCAGGCTGCCCCAATTCCAACAGCATGCTCGTCGGCAGTGTCTGCTCCATCCTCCCTAGTCATCCCTGGATCTGACAATCTCAGAGCGATGCCACGCTCCCCACAACTCTTCCTCTGCAAGGGGTGTAACGATGCAATTCTGGTGGGACCCAACTGAGAGTGCCAAATCAGGACAAATTGCTTAAAGCAGGGCAGTTACAGCCCAAGGCTGCGGGTTCTATGCATACCAAGGCAAACCAATCCATCCAAACAGTGAAGATTTTGGTTTTACCCCACTGGCTAACCACAAGTCACACAAGCAATTCCCTTAGACACTCCAGTTTCCCAGTATCGCCACCAGTGCCACTCATTATGGAGATGAATGGTTATGAAAAACAATACCCCAGTAAAAGAAAAAAAGTTCTCTCAATCCCAAAGGACCAAGGTCCCAGACCCATGTCAATAAACAAATCAGATCTTACCCACAAATCACGCTGGTGCCAATCCTTTAGAATCTAAAATGTAAAGGTTTATTTATAAAAGGAAAAAGATGGAGATGAGAGCTAGAATTGGTTAAATTGAATCAATTACATCTAGGAATGGCACAGTTCTTGGTTCAGGCTTGTAGCAGTGATAGAATAAACTGCAGTTTTGAATCAACTCTCTGGAGTACATCCACAGCTGGGATGGGTCATCAGTACTTTGTTTAGAGATTCTGTTTGTAGCAAAGTCCCTCCAGAGGTATGAAGCAGGATTGAAGAGAAGATGGAGATTAGTCATCAGCCTTTTATAGTCTCTTGCCATGTGGTCTTTGCTTTTTTTGTCCCAAGCACATGCTTTCCAACACATGGCTCAGAAAAACCTTAGAGTTCTGTCCAGAGGCAGGTCCCTGTATACCTTGCACGTCTGCCTTCTCTCAATGCGTTAGTTGTATAGCTGATTGTCCTTAATGGGCCATCAAGTAGGCTAGGCAGAGCTGACACCAACTTGTCTGGGATGTCACACAGAAGCATAGCATAAGTTGGAAATACAGACAGTATAGAGCCAATATTCATAACTTCAACTACAAAAATGATACACATATATTGATAGCATAATTATAACCAGCAAATCATAATCTTGCCATAGACACCTCACACAACAACCTTTGTACAATATTTGCTGCAAATATATAACAGTGATTGCAACAATGATCTATACGGTTAGAGATTATGTCAATAACGTCACACCCCCAACACAAAATTGATGCAGGAAAGGATGACACAAACTTCACTGACCGCATCCCAAGAGCTCCGCATCCTTGATTATGTCTTACTACAACTAGTATTGGGTTAGAAGCCATGCCAGTGTATAACAGAAATGGTTTACCAAAGTCACCTTCAGTAGCATGATTGAATCTCTTTAGAAACTCAAGGTAAAACTTGGTTAGAACAGTAGTGGATTGGATCTGCTCTTGCAGCAGGATTCCTGTATGTCTCATGTGATCTTGCTGTTGGAAAATAACAGAATTCTCACTTTTTGTTTGGGTACAGTAAGTCAGATACTTTATTTTCTCAAGCAATTGCGTAGAGGGCGAGAGCTAAACTGGTCTCTCAACAGGTAAACAATTACAGCAAGCATTTATACCTTTTGTTACAGACAATAATGAGCAACAGCTGCATTTTGTTTATACATAGGTCATTCTGATATCTTGTTTTGCTTACTAATGTAGACTCTTAGTCTACATCCCATATTATCTACACATTATCTACAAAAGGTCGTAACAACTTCTCACACAGTTCTTTCCTACTCGCCTCACACGTTCCTCGCTTCTACAAATCTCGCATTATTAGGGTTACAATTAGCCTGACTCTTGCTAATGAACTGTCATACATTGCAATCCCCTTCCTGTCAATTCTTTCTCTGCTTCCACATTACCAAGAACTAAAGAACATAGCTACTTTATCCACACAGGCTCTGGCAAACAGTTGGAACCCAATTAACATCAAGTCAATGTAGATATTAATGTTGTTCTTAATACAGGAATCTCGGCATTTAGTCATAAAAGCAATATGGTAGTGTGCCTTAGTTTCCCTTTTCATACAGCACATTTGGTTTGTAATGTCTTTTTTCCAGTGAAAAGTTCCAAGACTGTTTACAGGCATTAACAGTACAACCTTAGTATTACAAGTCCTTCTAAGATAAGATTTGTTTTTATGAATCATTTTCAACTTGTTGAAGGGATTTTCCAAAAGATTAGGCACATTGTACATTTTTACAGTTCTTGGTGACAGCAACACATTTGTTAAAAAAATTACCACTAGCAATAACAAATCCATTGCATGTGTCCATTTACAATCATTTTTGTCATGCCACACCTTTGGCTCAATACCATTGGGGTTTGGGCATTTTAGGGTTAACCTGTGGCTTCCCTTTGCAAACCTAAGTTCTCATATTCCTCCTTTTCCTGAAGGATGAAACTCTGATTTCTCTTGCTTAACAGAATTCACTGTCTGATTGGCTGTGCTCTCATTGCTAACAGCTATTGGCAAGTCTTTCTTCTCCCTGCCAGCCAGGTAATTTGCATCAACACAGACAGGAGCCACTTCACCAGTTTTCAGATTCTTCACTGCTACCAATTCCAAGGCTGGACTTTGTTTTAATGAGATACCATTCATTTTCACTACCAAGGTAGATTCAAAGTGCTGTGGTCCTTCCCTCACTAACCTTTGCTTCTACATGGAATCAGATCTTAAGTACACTGAGAAACTACAAGTTATGTCCAAAGTGTCTGGAGATAAGAGTATACCTGCCCTCCCCTGCATTCTCAAGAGATTAACTACCAAGCTGTTCTGCTCTGCAGACCCAGCTACCCAGTCTTCCCTCTGAACCTGGGACACAGACTGTTCACTCAAAGAATCAGCATGGAAATATTCCTCTCTCAACAACCTTGTCTCCCCAGCAAGCTGGCCAAACCCAGCCACTTGGTTATAGGGTTTTCAACATTTTTAACAGCTTTTACCTCATCTGTGCCCTTTTCAAAGCTATCCACACTGGACCTGTCCAAAGGAAAGTCAGTGGATCCATTCACAACAGAACATTTCTGTCTGTTAGGAACTGAAACGTCCTTGATTATATAACTTTCACATCCTTCAGCTAAAGCAAACACACAAGTTCAGGAATCTTTTCCTTCTTGCTACAAGTTGTCAAACTGTCAGAAGATAACACAATTAAATTACCTTTATGCTCTCATTGGGCCCTGGCTAGGGTATCACCCTGATTAGACAGAGTTGCTACACCCTTTCCCAACTACACAGTTGCAACGGGCAAAAATACAAGGACCAGAATTGTCTGGGCTCTGGGATTTTGTTAAGACACTAACTGGATGAAACCCAGTTACACAGCCATTCTCCCTAGCAGACACAAACTTAGGACCATTTCCTTCCTGCGCTTTAGTTGAACCAACTCTGAGACAACTGCACTATTCTCAACCATCACAGGCTGAAAGGTGCCTTCTGTCTGCTCCACAGACAAAGAAGAGCTGGAGACACATTCTCCTTAACCAGGAACACAGCTTGGGATCTCATTTCCCTTGTCCCACTAAACAGGAGTGCAGCTTGGAGACAACTGCTTGGAGATTGGGGTAGCTCTCTCCATAGGCACGTCATTACCCCCAACAGACACAGGTACATTTCCTTTACTGTCACAGCTCTCCATACAGGAAACAGGCAAGATAGAAGGACAATCATCTTCCACTATTCCTGCCTTCCCAAACTACTGATTAGACAAAGCCATCAGCTCACAAGGCTGCGTAGACTCATCCAAACTTTTCATACCAGGCACATTGCCACTCCCAAGAGATAAACTGCTGCTCTTCTCACTACACTGAGCTACTTCCAGCAAATCACAATTAGCCTTTTCAGGTTCACTTTTATAAGCTCTACTAGCCAACAATATTTCACCCATCAAAAATCTACCCTTTCCTTCCTCAGCTAGGGCATTAACCTGACCATCCACTTTAATCTGCTCCTGAGGAATATTTTACTGACCAATGAGATCTTTCTGCTCTTTATTTAATTCCAGATTTACTTCTGAGACATTAGACAGACATTCAAAAACTTCATTTATAGACAAACAGCTCCTTTCCTTAGACAAACATTTGGAGAAACCCTCCCCAATTAAATGATTGCCCATAATAGACGTAGGTTTAAGATCATTCCTTTCCTGTGACTGGTTACCTGGACTGAACAAAGCTTTAATATTTTCCCCAATCAAAAGATCCTTAGGCAATAACTTTCTTACACCAGCTATAACTTCATGCTTAGTACCAGTCCAGTCAAGGTGGATTCTGGCTAAAGGCACGCTTACAGTGAACTCATGGAGGACTACAACATTCATACCCTGATTTGGTAAGTAATCTTCCTCTTTGATGAGATCTGCTTTAACAAGAGTGATGTTAGAAGCTATTATTTGCCCTAAACAGCTTTTACCATTAACTTTTACATTCTCTATGAATTTGTCATGACCACTCCCATACAGAGCATTCGCACAATTTATGGAGTCACCTTCTACTGAACTCACAGTAACAGCATTTATTTAAAAGGCGATAGTGTTGGGGTAAATTTGGTTACACCCAGACAACTGCTCCGAGTGATACAACATACCAACATTCTTAGAAACTGGACTTTTAAGAGGATAAAATTTCAGCTGTTCTTCCCTGTGTTTTTTCACTTGGAGCTGAAGACTGGCCATCTCTTGTTCCATCCTGTGAGTCTCCTGTTGCATATGTCGAGCTTTCTCCTGAGCAGCCTGGAGCTCCAGACACCCCCTATGAGCTCTTTCTTCTCTTTTAGCAGCTTCTTTTTCCAATTCAGCACTCCTTTCCTTAGCTTCTTTCTCCAGATAGGCTGTCAGAAATATAAAGGTAAGGGTAACAACCTTTATGTGTGCAGTAACATATAATCCCTCCTGGCCAGAGGTACAGACAGAGGTACAGAATCATTTTACCTTTAAGGGGTTTATCAGTTCAGTTAACCCAGTTAGCACCTGATAAGAAGGACAAATGGGAAAAACAAGATAATTTCAAATCTGGGGGAGGGGGAGGTTTTGTTTGTGCTCTTTGTTAGTTCCCTCTGGGGACAGATTGAGAGAGAGTCCAAGCAGGAAAAACAGCCCCTAAAAAGATCCTGAAATGATATATCTAAAATTACAGAAATTATAAGTAATAGCAAGGAAATGCATTAGATTATCTTTTGTTTTAGCTTGTGAATTTTCCCTATGCTAGGAGGGAGGTTTATTCCTGTTTTTGTAACTTTAAAGTTGAGCCTAGAGGGTAATCCTCTCTGTTTTACATCTTTTAATACCCTGTAATGTTACCTTCCATCCTGATTTTGCAGGTGTGATTCTTTTACTTTTTTCTTTATAATAAAGTTCTTCTTTTAAGAACCTGATTGATTTTTAGTGTCCTAAAACCCAAGGGTTTGGTCTATGCTCACTTTGTTAACCTATTGGTCAGTATATTATTCTCAAGCCTCCCCAGGAAAGGGGGTGAAAGGGCTTAGGGCAATATTTTGGGGAAATATGGGCTTCAAGTGGTCTTTCTCCTGAATCTTTGTCTGGTGGTGGCAGCAATACCGTCCAAGAACAAGGAAAGGATTTGTGCCTTAGGGAAGTTTTTATCCTAAGTTGGCAGAAATAAGCTTAGGGAGTCTTTCATGTGGGTCCCCACCTCTGTACTCCAGAGTTCAGAGTGGGGAGGGAACCCTGACATTGGCCAAGGCTTCCTTCTTTTTCATTCGCATTTCTGCCTGATTTTGTCCATGTTCAAACTGCAGGCTGTCACTCAGGGCTTGCAGTTTCATTGCTTCTCCTGCTTCTCTAGTATCAGGTAAGGCCTCTGCTCCTGCCTTCTTATCACTGGCCATTAACAGATCCCTCAATTCTTGATTTGTAGCTTTCTTTCTAAAGCTTATTACCTTTTCTGAACACAAACCTTCCAGTGCTTTTTTGTCAAGGCCCTCATATGTTCTTTGCTCACCCATTGCAACTCCTCTTTAAGCAATACCAAAATTCAAATTTGGATAGCATGGGATTATGGCCAAAAGCTTAATTGACCTGATTCTGTGAATCCTAGCAGAACTATGCCTCCATAATGATGCTGGTTCTGGCGGGACGCAACCGAGAATGCCAATTCAGGAGAAATTACTTAAAGCAGGGCAGTTATAGCCCAAGGCTCGGGTTTCTATGCACACAAGGAAAACCAAACTAGCCAACAGAGAAGACTTCGGTTTTACCCCACCAGCTAACCACAAGTCACACAAGCAATTCCCTAAGACATTGCAGTTTTCCAGTATGACCACCAGTGCCACTCGTTATGAGGATGAAAGATTATGAAAACCAATACCCCAGTAAAAGAAAAAAGGTTATCTTGATCCCAAAGGACCAAGCCCCAGACCAATCCATAGACACCATGTGATAGCCACAGGTGCTGCAGAAGAATGTGTAAGAAAGCAAGATGTAGACTGATGGGGGTGGGGAGTGACATGACCCGTGATGATGCTGTCATCCTAATGCCTAACAGCTAGAGATTGGCTTGTGCCCTGAAACACTTGGGGGTATAGGCTTTCCAAAATATTTATTTAGCTGTAAGAATTATAACTGGATAGTCTCACAATGCATGTCAATGTCCAAATTCTTCCTGATTCTTCCTTAACTCATGGCCTCAGCTACTAATTACCTGTATATCAGTATTTTAGAGTTTGAATTTGCCACATTTTAGTGTAACTCAAAGCCCGTTTGAACTTTTGTTGTAAAACAGGGGGATCACATTCTCGATGTAATCTGTACCAATCTGTATTTTACCAACTTTTCCCATGTCCCCTCTAATTCATCTCCTTTGTAAGGTAACAATCCCCGTGTTTTCAAACTCTCTCTGTATCAGAGTTTCCCAGGGCCCTAAAGCATTCTCCTTGCCCTTGCCTTAATCCCTCTAGTTCTGCAATACCCTGTGTGAGAAGAGTGCCCAGTACTACACAGAGGAGTCCAGAAGAGCATGTAATATTGACTTGACTCATCTCGTGGCATTATATTTTCTGCACAATTTCCCACCCCACTGCTCCTGGATCCCAGTGTTTTGCTTAGTTTCTGTCTGTGTTTGCACTATGGTTAGGGTTTCCCAGAGCTGTGTACCATGATGCCCAGATCCCTGTCCTGGGCTCATACATTTAAATTAGAATCTTCTTAGGTGTTTGAGGAATTCAAGCTTTTCCCTCGAATGGGCAAACACATTGCAGTTAATGACACCAAAGTTCATCTGCCAGCATGCTGCCCATTCACGGGATTTGGTTAGCTCCCTCTAAGGAATTTTCTGAAGTTGACTATGATGAAAATAATATGGTAAATCTTGCCACCTCACTGGTTAACCCCTTTTCTAGATTGTTAATAATTATAAATAGTTACCATACTATTTGTTATAAACTGTGTAACCCCCTCGCTGTGCTTGTCTCCATTCACAGGAACCTGGAGCATTTCTGAGCCTGATCGACGCATCGGCCACCTCATGGCAGATTTCAACTTCACCCCTTCTGATTCTTCAATATTTATCCTAACCGGCATACCTGGCCTGGAAGATGCCCACATCTGGATTTCCATCCCTTTCTCTATGGTCTACTTTATGGCCCTGTTGGCAAATTTCACAGTTCTGTTTGTTGTAGGGAAAGAGAAGTCCCTGCACAAGCCAATGTACCTGTTGCTCTGCATGCTGGCGCTCACAGACATCACCACATCTACCTCCTTCATGCCAAAGACACTGTGTATATTTTGGTTCAATTTGAAAAGCATTACTGTGAATGGCTGCCTCACCCAGATGTTCTTCTTTCATGCACTTTCTAATGTGCACTCAGCCATCCTAGTGACAATGGCTTTTGATCGCTATGTTGCCATATGTAACCCTCTAAGATACGCCACTATCCTCACCAATGCACGAATAGCTACGCTAGTGCTGGTGGGTTTGATAAGAGCTGTTCTCTTCCTTCTGCCCCTGCCCCTGCTTCTTAGCAGGCAGCCATTCTGTGCCAACCGCATTATCCCCCACACATATTGTGACCATAATGCTGTGGCAAAGATGTCATGTGGAGACATCACAGTCAGCAGAGTGTACGGCTTGGTGATAGCGTTTATACTCATTGGGTTAGATGTGACGCTCATTGGCCTGTCCTATGGTCTGATCATCAGGGCCATCTTCAGAATCTCCTCCAAGAAAGCCAACCACAAAGCCCTCAACACCTGCTCAGCCCACATCTGTGTGATACTGATGGCTTATCCTCTTGGACTCTTCTCCAGTCTGTCACACAGGTTTGGTAATGGCGTCGCTCCACACGTTCAGGTCATCTTGTCGAACGTCACTTACCTCATTCCACCCATGCTTAACCCTATCATTTATGGTGTGAAAACCAAAGAGCTTCGTGACAAAGTGGTCAAATACATCTGCAGAATTCACTCACCTCATGCTACTGACTTTAAACCCGCATGACAAGAGAGGGTTTTGGAACTGCACTATTTTGCCCTTTATTTGAGGGGTGTTTACCCCAGAATGTGATCAAGCTAATTACAACCATATGATGTGCACTGGCCACAATGAATTAATAAAATATAACACCATATAGTTAAGGGTTGATTAGAAAGCAGTCTTTTAGATGCAAGGTCAAAATGTAGCAGGCAATTTCTGCTAATTGCAATGGGAGAAGTGGATGGACAAGTAAATTAGTGAGAACGAGAGAAAATAAACGGATGAAAACCTTGAGTCTAGACACCTCTGATGTTAGAAGTTTATTGAAAGTTAGTAAAAGTGATGATCCAGGTGTGGTCACTATGACCTTTGTGTTTTGTAGAAGTTATAAAAGATTAGCTAATATATTGCACTTCACATCAGTCCTCTGAAGCCATCTTGAGAGACCTTTTTCCTGACACCCTTTCTCCCCAGCGGTTGACCAACTGGCCACTCAATTCCTTTCCAGATGTTAAGTAAATATCTGGGATTTTCTAGACATATTACTTCTGTCTGTGTGTGCTTCAATCTAATAAACTGAAGTGTTAGACAAGATCATGCTGACTTGCATTTAATCCTTGATCAGACAGAATTTCTGTGTTCTCATTGATTTATTCTGACCTGGAGTAAAATAGTTATGTTGCCCCTGCTGGAAGTTCTGAAAACCCTGGGTTACAGACTGCTATGTTAAACTACAACATCAGCTTGGAGTCAAATAACTTACCGCTTTGTGCAGTCAATTTTGGAGTGGCTTTTTGCTGGAAGTTTCCAAACACGCACTAACTATTCCATTGTCAAAGACACACACTAACCATTCCCGTTGTCAAAAATATCAAAAGTAGGTGTCGAGATTTCATCTTGGAGTTTGGGAAACTCTGTACAAAAAGTAGAGCACTTTTAGGTGGAAGGTCTCAAACACATGGATATTGCAGAGGCAAAAGATTTTCGAGAACTTGGTTTGTTTGCTCCTGCATTGCAGTTGATACCTTTTGGCAATGCTACAGTTGACAGACTGTTTTCTCAGATGAACTTGATAAAAACAAATCTGTGCAGCAAGATGTAAGAAGAACTTTTAGAATACACTGCTCCTGTTAGCACGTAGATGCAACAATGCCAAATCTGTGAAGAGTTTGCACCAACGTAAGAAATGATTGCACTGTTCACTGCTTTGTTTTGGGTGACTTCTGGCCAATTTATAACACCACTATTCACCATTTTTGTTTGAAATGCCTGCCAACCCTTAATCGGGAGACAAGTACCTGTACTGGGGTTTTGATTTTGAATTTAATTGTCATCTCATAGCTTTCTTGCTAATGTGTACAAACACCTACTGGGCCTTCCAGCTTTCTTTTTAAATCAAACCTTTACTAGGTATCTAATGAAAGCTTTCGTTTGTTCTTTGATGTACAGACCAATGTGTTAATAAAAGACCCCTTTGTTTGAAGAAGTAGATGGGCTACTCTTGGGTTGGTATATAAGTGATTTGGGGCTATTAATTGACTAGAAATCTGGCTAACCTGCCCAGCTCAGGCTGAGGAGAGGTAGAGCAGCAGCAGCCAGAAACACAAGGGCCAGAGAACAGCCCAGAAGGCAGAGCAGAGCAGCGGTGCTGAGGCAGAGCTAGCGACCCGCAGCTGGAGTAGTAGAACCGGGGCTGGGTCGGCACAGCTGTGCTTACGGGCAAAGAGGGCTGAGCTAAAGCAGGGAGCTGTGGGGCCAGATACAGGATAGAGGATGCCGGCTGTGCCAAAAGTAACATGGCAGCCAAGCACAAGGAGCAGCTGGGAAGAGCAAGGTGGGGCCATGGACAGAGGGCCCAGCACAGGGTGATGTCACCAGAGAAGAAGGCCTTGAAGACTGGACTCAGAAGGCAAGACATGAATCTGATGGGAGGGCAGATGCTGGGGACAAGGGTCCTGCCACCTAGAGCCTATGGCTGTGTGGCAACTGAGAGGTGTCTGACCCGTGCTATCACTGCAGCACAGACAGGGTCTGAGCAGGAGATCTGGGACATATGAGAAACTGACAGTGAGCTTTCCTTACATCCCAGAGATGGCTGTTTATGATGTCCCTGTGCCCACAGAGCAAGGTGCCTTGTTTCCTTGAACCTTTCCTATTTTTTCCTTATTTTTCTTACAGTTGCTTTTTAATGAACACCCTCTACCCTGGTTCTTGTCACACAAACAGAGAGCAGGCCAGACGTCCCGAGTGCAGACAATATGATGCTTATTGGGGTTAGTTTCCAAGTCAGCTTATTCCAAAGCCCTTCACAGCAATCGGGCTTATCTCTATGCACCGATAGAGTCTGTTTCCCAGTGTTCCATTCCCAGCTTTCATACCAGAGATCCTTAACCGCACATCCCCAGTCCCCATTTCCCTCTTCCCAACTCCCAATTCCTATTTTGCAGTCTCATTTCCCATTCCCCATTCCTGCCTCCTTCTCATTTGCAGGCCTAAATATACATGCACTGCACATCCCTTACAACTTATAGTCATGTTCCATTCTGGAGATTCATGATAAGGGGTCATTGTCCCACCTCTTTTGTACCCCATGGGATGTGTAAGGAGTAAGGTTGTGTTCTGGCCAAGTCCAAGCGTTTTTTTTGGCATTTAGTGTTTCTTATCCCTCCCCACCCCCAGTCCTCCTTGCTCCTCCTAACTGGTTGCTTGACCTTGTCTTTAGAGTTCAGCGAGACTTCGAGTGTGCGCTTCTATATAACATTTCCAGTAACACTTTATTTCCCTCTCTTCTGTCTTCTCACCCAGTCTGCTTGTGGGAAGATGTAAAACACAGTCTCTTTCTCCTATGTCTACATCTATTAGAATAAGATATAAGAGTATCAAAAAGTCAAACCCACAATTTTATCTCAGGTACACAAACAGGTTAATGTGCTAACACTTCCTCTCAGGTTAGTTTTCTTTTTCTCATTGTGATCCAAAGAAAGATTCTGGAAATGGTAAATTCTGTTTCAAAACTACTACAGCTCAGTAACACAGACCTATACAAAGCAGCCGTATTACTTCCCAGAGCCACTGAACTTATAGCTACATTTCAAATGGGGTTCAAAGAAGCCAAACACTTAGCAATTAAATTATCAGGAAAATGGGGCAGTCTGCAGAGAAGTTCTTGAGAACGGCACAAAGGCCGGGGAACAGCTCCTTTTGTGGCAAACCAGGGAGGAGAGGAGACCTGCTACCGGCCATTCCAGGGGAGATGAGCTGAGGGATGGCAGAATCTCCCCCTTTGTTACCTAGGGAGATGGTGGAATCTCCATCCTTACAGGTTTTGTTCCAGACCAGCTTGACAAAGCCCTGGCTGGGATGATTTAGTTGGGGTTGTAACGATGCTGGCTTTGGTGGGACACCTCTGAGAGTGTCAAATCTGTACAAATTGCTTTAAGCAGGGAAATTTCAATGCAAAGCTGGGGTTCCTTTGCATACCAAGGCAAACCAAATCAGCCAAACAGAGAAGAGTTTGGTTTACCCCACTTGCTAACCATAAGTCACACAAGCAACTCTCTAAGACACTCCAGTTTCCCATTATCACCACCAGAGCCACTCGTTATGGGGACGAATGGTTATGAAAACCAATACCCCAATAAAAGAAAAAAGGTTCTCCCAATCCCAAAGGACCCAGGTCAATATACAAATCAGCTCTTACCCACAAATCACACTGTTGCCAGCCCTTTAGAATCTAAAATCTAAAGATATATTCATAAAAGGGAAAGACACAGATGAGAGTAATAATTGGTTAAATGGAATCAGTTACATACAGTAATTCATAATTCTTGGTTCAGGCTTATAGCAGTGATGGAATAAGCTGCTGGTTCAAATCAAGTCTCTAGAGCACATCCACAGCTGGGATTGGTCAATCATTCCTTTGTTACAGCTTCAGTTTCTAGCAAAGTCCCTCCAGAGGTCAGAAGCAGGATAGAAGACAAGATGGAGATGAGGCAGCAGCCTTTTACTAAGGCTACCTCAGAATCAAAACACATTCATATACATGTACAGAGCCAATATTCATAACTTCAACTGCAAAATGATACACCCATCCAGATAGCATAATCATCGTCAGCAAATCAGAACCTTTCCATAGATGACAACATTTGTACAATATTCGCTGCAAATATATAACAGTGGTTATATGGTCTCAGGTTATATTAATAACATGACAGGGGTTTCTTTTGATTTGAGCAGGCATTGGACTAGATGACCTCCCGAGGTCTCTTTCAACCCTAATCTTCTATGAATCTATGATTCAATGAACAACAGCCCAAAGATCACTTACTGAGGGCAGGGAGGGCCTGTAGCAGGGACCATAGGCTCCAACTCCGTGGGTGCTCTGGGGCTGGAGCACTCACAGGGAAAAATTGGTGGATGCTCTACACCCACCGACAGATCCCTGTCCCGCCCCAACTCACCTCCACCTCCTCTCCACCCCTGAGCACATCGGGCTCTGCTTCTCCCCCTTGATCCCAGTGCCAGCTGTTTTGCGTGGCAAGTGCTGGGAGAGAGAGGGGAGGAGGGGGAACGCGGCATGCTCGGGGAAGAGGAGGGGCAAGGGTGGGGAAGGGTGGAGTTGGGGAAGGGGCGGGTGCAAGGTGGTGCGAGAACCCACCAGTGCCCTGGAAAGTTGGCGCCTGTGGCAGGGACAGCCTGAGAAGGAAGACTTCCTCTCTCATATGAAAGCTGAGATTCACTGATCCCTCTTATTTGCTGTTTGGACTACCCCAACAGGGGAGAGCCCTTGGACTGAGCTGGCCCTGGGAGGCTGGGCCAAACCACAGGAAGAGGCAGTTGCTACACAAAAAAAGAGAGAAAGACCTTGCTGTCCGCAGCCACCAGAAGGTGTCTCTTAGGGTGAGCAGACACCCTTCACGTTACCTTACCACAGATGCAGACTTTGGGACTTTCACAGGGAGGTGGTAGGAAGTGGCCCAGGAAGGGCCAACTTACTTAGGCAGTGGGTATAATAGGCCAAGGGAGGCTAAACCTCCCCTGTTGTGCTGACCCACCCACCACATTTGAAAGTGTGGACACCTGGGCCGTGGTGGCAACACCAGTTCTCTGCGCCTGATGCCCCTCCCCTCTTTTCTTCCAAGGCTCCATTTATGCTCCACCTCTTCCTGTCCCTGCTACGCCTGGTCACCATGGCCTTTGCTGATTCCCGACTCCCTACTCTCCTCCAACCCCTCCTCCATGAGCCCCCTCTCCTCCACTCACCTACACCGTGGTCTCATACCTCCCACATGCTGACTCCCTCCTATGATCCATCCCCAACCCACTGCGCTCTGAGTCCCTCCTCTCCTCCACCCAAATCCCTCATCCTGCAAAACTTCTATTCCCAGTGGCATCTCTGTGTACTAGAGAACCACATTTAAAAGTGGCCTCCTGGCCTCCTGCGTTCAAGCCCCCCGTGCTAAGTTGTTCCAAGATCAGCAGCCACAGAAGCAGGAGGGGTCCCACAGCTGGGCCAAGTGTAGGAACCAGACATTAACCAAAGAGCAGAGGCAAGCAAATGCCATAGGTGATTGAGGGTATGTCGACACTACAAAATTTGGCCAATGTTATTTAAGTCGATCCTCAGCCTCCGATTTAAGCAAGTCCATTTTCCATGTCCCCACTGTGCTCATTGTGCTCACTAGCAGGGCCTGCATGGACGGATGGAGCGCTGCACTGTCGGGCTGTATCCCACAGTGCATGGAGCCGAGTGGAATGTTGGGTTGGGCTTGCAATGCCTCATGCGACCAAAACATTTGTGCTAGTGGTTACAGGAACATGGCATTAGCCTCCCATATCTCCATATCTACCTCCTTTCTTGAAAGCAATGGCAAAAAAAGAGCCTTTTTTGCACCTTTTTTCCAAAGCCTGGTTTTCAAACCTGTGCAGACGCCATAGCACGGCAAGCATAGACCCCACTCAGTTGTCCACTGTTGCTGTGGGCATTACAAACACCTTCCGCCTATACTGTAGTATTTGCTCAGCCGAAGCAAGAGTCACCACACCGAAAAATGTGAGGCCATGCAAACAACCCTGATAAGCTCTCCATGTTAATCGAACAGGAAATGGCTTTAACAGGACTGCAGCTGTTTCCTATATTCCTGTTTGATGTTATTGACAAGAACTGGGACCGTACAAATCATTGTTGCAACCAAGGTCCTGTAGTGGCACCAAATCTTGTATAATGGTGGTCAAATAAGGTTTCTAAGACAAGGTTATGATTTGCTGGCTATGATTATGCTATCTGTATGCATGTATCATTTTGTATTTAAAGTTATAAGTATTGGCTCTGTACTGTCTGTAGTTCAAACTTGTGCTATACTTCTGGGTGACACCCCAGACAAGTTGGTGTCAGCTCTGCCTAGCCGGCTTGATGGCCCATAAAGGACCATCAGCTATACAATCGACACATTGAAAGAAGGCAGTTACACCTTGTGATTCAGCAAGATATGCAGGGACATTCTTATGGACAGAAGTCTAAGGTTTTTTCTTGGCATGTGTCCCAATGCTTGTCTTTGGAAGAAAAAAAGAGAGGCCATATGACAAAAGACTATAAAAGACCTATGCAGCTCCTCCATCTTGTCTTCAATCCTGCTTTTTACCTCTGAAAGGACTTTGCTACAAACTGAAGCTCTAAACAAAGGAATGAAGGACCCATCCCAGCTGGGGATGTTCCAGAGACTTGATTTGAACCTGCAGCTTATTCCATCACTGCCACAAGCCTGAACCAAGAACTTTGCATTACTGTATGTAATTGATTCCATTTAACCAATTCTAACTCTCATCTGTATCTTTTTCTTTTTATGAATAAACCTTTAGATTTTAGGTTCTAGAGGACTGGAAACAGCATGATTTGTGGGTAAGATCTAACTTGTATATTGGGTCAGGGGCTCCATCATTTTGGATTGAAAGAACCTTTTTTCCTTTATTGGGATATTGGGTTTTATAACTATTCATTCCCATAATGAGTGGCACTGTTGCTGATACTGGGACACTGGAGTGTCTCAGGGAACTTACGGTTAGCCAGTGGGGTAAAACCAAATTCCTCTCTGTTTGCCTGGTTTGGTGTGCCTTAGTTGTAAAGAAACCCCAACCTTGGGCTGTAACTGCCTTGCTCTAAGCAATTTGTCCTGAATTGGCACTCTCAGTTGGGTCCCACCAGAACCAGCATCGTTATAACCTGGCTGATGTGCAGTGGAGTTGGAAGTGCTCTCCAGAGCGGTCATAGCAGAGCACTGTGGGATACCCCCTGGAAGCCAATTCATTTGAATCACACAGTACAGTGTCTACACTATCTGCATGTCAACCCATCGATGTCAAATAAAATATTACTCCCAGCCCTGAGTGGCACAAATTCCAAAGAAGAAGAGAAAGTGAACAAGACCTTTTCCTTTTTAGAGTACAGTGAGCAGTCAGAGACTGTTTTCTCTGATCCTTGCAAAAAGTTTTCCAGTATTTTGAGAGACTCTGCATTCACTGAAAACTAAGAAAGAGACTAGAAAAACATAGGAAAAAAGCTTCAGCAACGTATACCATTTGCCATACAAAAGCACTGCTCTGAGAGGTGGCATTTTTTCAAACATCCAAAGATGTGGGCTGTACTATAGTAGCACGGTTGTCAAATTCGAACAAGAGGGCATTAGTCTATGCTGCAAGAATCACCAATGTACTGCTTTCCCTGGCTAAGCAAGGAGTAGCACTGCAGGGGTAGGATGAGAGAGAAGAATCAGCAAACCGTGGAAACTTGCTGGAATTATGGAATTTGTTCTTCAAAATGATGATACATTCAAAACAAACAAACAAACAAAACCCCAATTACATTAAAATTAAAATTAAATTTGAAGCTGATACATTATATGTGATTGAAGTTGAGGCCTTCCAAATAAACTGGACAGCAGCAGTATTTCTTCACACAACAGGGCTTGTTTAGCTTCTTTTCACAGCCTGGCACACACCATGCTCACTAAGAGGGTCAGAGGACCCTTGGAATGAACCTGGAATTGTCTAGTTTAAGTGACACAAGATGGGCATACAGATGCAGCTGCTGTAAAAAACTCCATGAGAGCACTTCTCAGCAGTTTGTTGGGGCTGTCGGAGCCTCTCTAATGAAGATTTATTAAAGCGTTCAGTTTGTTGAAGAATGGGCAAAAAATAGATTTTTGTGTGCTCGAGTGGAGGGAGAACTCTATTAATGGACTTACAATCTACAGATCCCTGTGCAGGGCAAGACAGTATAATTTTGGGTTTATACTCCAGTGTGGGGTCGGAGTCTGGGGAGCCGGGAAATTGGCTGATCTCTGTTGTTTGTTCTTGGGTGGCTTAGGTAAGCTCTCGGGTATCTAAGCTTGGGTGTGTGGTGTCATCTGGGGTTGTGTTGGGTGATAACGGGGTCACAAGATGATGAATCACCAGCAATGCAGAGTGAAAGAAAGCCAGCCCAGCTGGGTGATTAGAGGGCTGCAGCAGTTCCCATGGCTCCCAGAGTGAACCCCGCGGCTGACAACCCATCGCACTCGTGGGAGAAACATGAGGGAGGGACAGTAGCCCGAACAAAACATCCAGAGATAGCAGTTGTTTGATTCCTTTACCGCTGGTTTCTCACCCCAGCAGGGCACACCTGACTAGAATACAACCATAGTGAAATGGCCCCAGGGCAACACATCAGACAAACTCCTTGTCTGTTCCCTCATAGAATGTGGGGTACGATGTGAGATGAACTGCAGGTCATATTGTCCCTGGGAGTGGTGAAGGAATCTCACAATGAGCAGGGAATTCCAAGTGTAGTACCTCAGACCCAGGATAGCACAACCCATTTCTGCATCAATTTCTGAAAGATCAACACAGTATTGACATTTGATGTTTCCCTGACAATAGATGAACACTTAGAAGAGTTTCAGCTGCCAAATATATATTCACTTTAGACCTCACAAAGGAATACGGGCAAATACCTTTGATGCCAGAATCCTGGGAGAAGAAAGTTTTTAACACCCTTTGTCTTTCATCAATTCAGGATCACGTCATTTGGCCTGTACAGAGTGGCATTGACTTTTCAGAGACTAATGGATGGGATATTACAACTGCATAGATTCATAGATTCATAGATTCATAGATTATAGGACTGGAAGGGACCTCGAGAGGTCATCGAGTCCAGTCCCCTGCCCGCATGGCAGGACCAAATACTGCCTAGACCATCCCTAATAGACATTTATCTAACCTACTCTTAAATATCTCCAGAGACGGAGATTCCACAACCTCCCTAGGCAATTTGTTCCAGTGTTTAACCACCCTGACAGTTAGGAACTTTTTCCTAATGTCCAATCTAGACCTCCCTTGCTGCAGTTTAAACCCATTGTTTCTGGTTCTATCCTTAGAGGCTAAGGTGAACAAGTTCTCTCCCTCCTCCTTATGACACCCTTTTATATACCTGAAAACTGCTATCATGTCCCCTCTCAGTCTTCTCTTTTCCAAACTAAACAAACCCAATTCTTTCAGCCTTCCTTCATAGGTCATGTTCTCAAGACCTTTAATCATTCTTGTTGCTCTTCTTTGGACCCTTTCCAGTTTCTCCACATCTTTTTTAAAATGTGGCGCCCAGAACTGGACACAATACTCCAGCTGAGGCCTAACCAGAGTAGAGCGGAAGAATGACTTCTCGTGTCTTGCTCACAACACAACATAGGTGGTATGCAGTCTGTACACTAATACAACCTATTAAACATAGGTTTTGGTCCCGTGGCAACATTGCCACACATAGTGCAGTTGGTAGTACATTACACAGTTTCAAGTTCCCTTAACAATCTGAGCCCTTATTATCGGCCAATCATTGTCCACTCCCGGGGGAGGCTCTCTGGCTGAAGTTCTCCAGGGTCTATTTTCTGCTCTTCCAACTGCTCATAGAGCTGAGGGAATTGTCAGGGAGTCCTGGGCAACTGGAGAATCTGCAGGGACTGTTCAGTTGAAGCATAAAGGTCGCTGTCTGCCACGCCGAGTGTCAGGGATGTGACGTTCGTATAGTGATTGGCACCCTCTGCTGAACAGGATTTTGGTAAGTTGCTTGTTTCTGCATTAAAATTAGTGTTAAGGGTTCAGGAAAAGTTCCAGGTTCAAGTCAGGGACAATCTGGGCAGGAATTCACCTGCACAGTGACTTTTAATGTTTAGTAGTGTCAGAAATATCAGTGGATTTATCTGGTAAAATTGGAACTACAGATGTATTAGAAATAGTTTAGACAAATATTTCTTTTAAGGACAGTTCCTTGTGTAGACTTTTTTTTTTTAAATTTATGTGGATTATTCTCTGATTCACTAAAGTTTTCCAATTCAGTAACTTCACTGCCCTATTGGGAACTGCAGACCAAGTCTCTGCAGTGGGTTTCTGTGTGTTACCAGAGGGTTCACAACAAGAATGGGTCGCACACTGGCCAAATTCTGGTCTAAAATTTTGCCCTCACTGGGTCACTCCAGATTGACACCTGCCTTCTGGAGAAAAAAACAACAATGAAACATTAACATGGCTGGTTCTTTCAGCACCCTAATAAAATAGCGCTCTCTGTAGCAGGAACCAAAGCTTTGATTTTCACAGCTGGGAGCCAAAAGTTAATCACTAACTGTGGTAAACTTGATCTCTTTGAGATCAACGGCAAAACTCCCAACATGGCCTGCAGTTCACTCTAAATCCACCTGTGGGGACTTTAAAAAATGGCCTGATTTACACTGGCCATGAGCCTCCAGTGACTTCAACTGGAGTCGTCCTGTGGCCTCTAAGGACGGGTGAGCTCATTTAGACCAAAGAAGAACTGACGGCAGAGTTCCTGAAATCTCAAACTCTGAGGTGTATAGGTTCAGATCAATCAGGTTAACAATTTTTTTAGGGCGGGAGATGAGTCTGATCTCTCTGTGCCCCTGCATCTCTGGTTCAAGAAGCCCCAAAAGGCAGTAAATATAAAAGCATGTTTGGTAAATTGCTTGTTTTTGCATTAAATTTAGTGTTAAGGGTTCAGGAAAAGTTCCAGGTTCAAGTCAGGGACCATCTGGGCAGGAATTCACCTGCGCAGTGACTTGACATGTTTATTCGTGTCCTGAAATCTCACTCAGAGGTTTAGAGGGTCAGGTCAATCAGGATAACACTTTTTTTAAAGGCAGGAGAGGGGTCTGCTCTCTCTGTGCCCCTGTATCTCTGGTTTTCGAGAAGCCACAAAAACCAGTAAAAATAAAAGTATGTTTCTGCCTTAGAAGAAATCTAACCCTTGGGAAGGCCAGGAACGCACAGTGTGTGGAGAGGAGTAGGGAGGTGCAGTATCCAGATTGGGAATGAACATCTTGCCTAGTGCACAGACCAGAGAGGCTTCACAAGTTCTTGTAGGATCGGTTTGGGGGGGTGGGTCTCAGACTGTAACATAATGCAGACCAAATTCTATCTGACACCATCACCCATCTCAACCATCCCTCCTCCTCTGAGTAGCCCCACTGCAGCCTCGTGGTAACGTCAGCAATGGCAACACGGAAAAGCAGCCTCAGGAAGGGTTTTCTAAGGGGCTGCAATACGTTTGTGCTGTTTTGAGGAAAAGTTACTGAGAATGGTTATTTTTTATCTCCACATCCGCTGTCCCTCCCACTGGATCTGTCCCTCTCTCCTTCCCTGCACAGGCTGAGCTGTTGCTGGGGTTCCCTTCGCCCCCAGAAAGGGAGTTCAGGCTGATCTCCCCCTTTTCCTTGGTGCAGGCAGACACTGAGTTTACCCTCGTCTGAGGAGATATTTCTGTGAGCTGCCTCTGTGGGGTCTGGCACCTGTTTTTGGTTTTGCGTGAATGGCATCACTGTGTAGCAGGGCTGGAAGTTGTGGGGAGTTGGAGACCTACATGGACAAGTAGCCAGCACTGGGAGTTATGGATGAAGGAAGCGGGGTGCATATGGGAACCTGGGCAGTGCTGAGGGTAGTGGAGGTAAGCAGGGTGTGCACACAGAGAATCGGGAAGCACTGAGGGTTGTGGGGACAGGCGGTGGATACACAGGGACAGATAAGCAGAGCTGAGTGTGTTGGGGACCAGTATATACATGTCAGGTGGGCAGTGCTGCTGAAATTAATTTTTTCTTTGTAATTGTTGGTCCAAGGCCAGTGCTGGGAACTCTCCTGGCCCTGAGTACATTTGTGCTGGTCTATGGGTCTCCTTGCCCTGGCAAGCCACAGAACTGCAGCCTGGGTGTCACAACGTTTACTCAGTTTTATTTCCAATTGTTGTTGTTGTTATGTAACTTCAGGCATTTAACCAGGAGAAAGAACCATTGATCTTTATGTGACAGTCTAGGTAGCTGGTTGGGAAGGGCCTATTCAGGGAAACGAGCCAATAGGGAAGACAATAGGCCTTAGGAAGCTTCCTGACAATGATCCAGACAGCATATAAGTAATAGATGCTGTGACTCTATAAGGGCATGTGACTAGGCCACATAGTTCTGCCCTCCATTTTGGGGAGTTACTTCCCCGAGCAGTTTGTGGGAAAAGTACAATGTTTTTAAAGAAAGGGTTCCCGCTATATGCTACAGCTCAAATGGGGGAGTGACATCATTGCTACTTCTTCACTCTCCACACAAGAGGACGGGGAACAGCTGAGGAAATAAGCCTGACTGAGGGGAAGTGCTGGACCCCGGCCAATGGGATTTCTAACCTGTGTATGGAAAACTGAGTAACCCCAGGCGTAATTGATAAACTTGTTTGATGTTTTAATCTAAACCCAGTATTTCTTTAAGTGAAGCGTCTGGGGAGGGCGGTGGAATACCATCTTTGGTTACCAAAAGTGTGCACTGTGCTCCCCACATTGAGGGGGGGGCAAACCAGGAATGAAATTCATACTGGTTGGCGTCTGGACCAGGTCAAGCCGGTACAGCTCTGGGGTGCTAGGCTAGGGAGCTGGTGGTTATTTTGTAACCATTCTATTGTTGGTTCACGCAGAGGTTGGCCAGAGAGCCTGCATGTAACTGCAGCTGGGTGTGCCCCTGCCTGTGGCAACGCTGGTGGAGATGCAGGATTGGGAGTGGCTCTTTAGTAGGTCACAACAGCACATTGAGAGAGGGAGCTCAGGCTGATGAGTCGGAGGACTCTGTGGAAACCCAGCTCCAGGTGGCACCTGGAACAAACCCATCACAGTTTGCCCCTCACCTTTTTCAATCTCCCATTATACTCTGACCCTCCTCTCTGTACTCCTTCCTCATCCCAAGCTTCCCTGATTCGAATAGCACGCTGGTCGCCAATGTCTGCTCCATCTTCCCCATTCATCCCTGGATCTGACAATCTCAGAACTACCCCATGCTCCTCTCAACTCTTCCTCTGCAAGGGGTGTAACAATGCTAGTTCTGATAGGACACAACCGAGAGTGTCAATTCAGGACACATTGCTTAACGCCCTGCAGTTACAGCCCAAGGCTGGGGTTTTTCCACCTCTAAGGCAAACCAAACCAGCCAAACGGAGAAGACTTCAGTTTTATTCCACTGGCTAACCACAAGTCACACAAGCAATTCCCTTAGACATTCCAGTGTCCTAGTATCACCACCAGTGCCACTCATTATGGGGATGAATGGTTATGAAATCCAATGCCCCAGTAAAAGGAAAAAGGTTCTTTTGATCCCAAAGGACCAAGGTCTCAGACCCAGGTCAATATACAAGTCAGATCTTACCCACATATCACGCTGGTGCCAATCCTTTAGAATCTAAAATCTAAAGTTTTATTCATAAAAGGAAAAAGATATAGCGAAGCTAGAATTAATTAAATGGAATCAATTACATACAGTAATGGAAAAATTCTTGGTTCAGGTTTGTAGCAGTGATAGAATAAGCCGCTTGTTCAAATCAAATCTCTGGAGTACATCCACAGTTAGAATGGGTCATCGGTCCTATGTTTAGAGCTTCTGTTCATAACAAAGTCCCTCCAGAGGAATGAAGCAGGATTGAAAACAAGATGGAGATGCGGAATCAGCCTTTTATAGTCTCTTGCTATGTGGTTTTTGTATTCTTTGTCCCAAGGACACACTATCCAGCACATGGCATAGTTCCTTCCATGGGCAGTTCTCTCTATACTTTGCTGAGTCACAAGGTGTATCTGCCTTCTCTCAATGGGTCAATTGTATAGCTGATGGTTCTTAATGGGCCATCAAGCAGGCTAGGCAGAGCGGACACCAACTTGTCTGGGATGTCACCCAGAAGCATAGCATAAATTTGAAATACAGACAATATAGAGCCAATATTCATAGCTTCAACTACAAAAATGATACACGTATACCGGGTATAGAATAATTATAACCAGCAAATCATAATCTTCCCAGAGACGCCTCACACAACAACCTTTGTACAATATTTGCTGCAAATATATAACCATTGTTATTACAGTGATCTATACTTAACCTGTGACGGGTTGGATCACAGAAACCCCCTTGGTAGCTGCTACCTGATGTGCAAAGACTACCTCTGCTCCTGTTTTCCCTGCCAGCTCAGGACTCCAGCACCCTGTCTTGCTGAGCCAGACACTCCTGTCTGCTCCGACACAGACCCAGGGTCTGAATCACTTGCCCCAAAGCTGCAAGTTTACCTGAAAACAGCTCACAGAAGTTTTCTTGTCTTTAGCACTCAGATACCCAACTCCTAATGGGGTCTAAACCCAAATAAATCCATTTTACCCTGTATAAATCTTATGCAGAGTAAACTCATAAATTGTTCGCCCTCTATAACACTGATAGAGAGATATACACAGTTGTTTGCTCCCCCAGGTATTAATACATACTCTGAGTAAATTACTAAATAAAAATGGTTTTATTAAATACAGAAAATAGGATTTAAGTGGTTGCAAGTAGTAACAGACAGAACAAAGTAAGTCACTAAGCAAAATAAAATAAAATGCGCAAATCTATGTCTAATCAAACTAAATACAGATAATCTCACCAGTTCCAGAATGCTCCCTTTTACAGGCTAATCTCCTTTTGGCCTGGGTCCAGCAATCACTCACAACCCCTGTAGTCACTGTCCTTTGTTCCAGTTTCCTTCAAGTATCCTGGGGGGTAGGGGGGTGGAGAGGCTCCTTCTTTAGCCAGCTGAAGACAAAATGGAGGGGTCTCCCATGGGTTTAAATAGACTCTCTCTTGTGGGTGGAGACCCCCCTCCTCCCTCCTATGCAAAGTCCAGCTCCAAGATGGAGTTCTGGAGTCATCTGGGCAAGTCACATGCCCCTGCATGACCCAGTCTTTGCAGGCCGACGCCATTGTCTACATGGTATCTTACATGTCTCCAGGAAGACTTCTTATGTGGATTGGAGCATTCCTAGATGCATTGTTCTCCAAGTGTTTCCTGATCAGGTACTTAACCTGGTGAATTCCTTCCTAAAGAAGCTGACCAAATGCCTCCCAAAGCTTACTTAGAAACCAAGCAAGCATATAGCCCATATTCTTAACTTCAATAAGAAAATGATATATATGTACAAATAGGATGAATAGCTATAGTAGATCATAACCTTTATGGAGATATATTACATGGCAGAGGCAGCACAAAACATATTCCAGTTATGTCATACATACATTTATAAGCACCCCCTTCCCATAAAGCCTTATGGGGTCCACTATCACAACCCCCAACTCAAAATTGATGCAGGAACGGATGACACAAATATCACTGACTGCATCCCAAAAGCTCCCCACCCTTGGTTCTGTCTTACTACAACTAGTATTGGGTTAGAAGCCGTACCAGTGTATAACAGAAATCATTTAGCAAAGTCATTTTCAATAACATGATTGAATCTCTTTACAAATTCAAGGTAAACTTGGTTACTACAATAGTGGATTGGATCTGCTCTTGCAGTACTGTTCCTGTATGTTTCATGTGAACTTGCCAAGAACATAGCTACTTTATCCATACTAGCTCTGGCAAATGTTTCAAACCAAATTAACAGGAAGTCAATGTAGATATTAATGTTGTTCAAAGTAAGGAATCTCGACATTTAGCTGAGAAAGTAATATGGTAATGTGCTTAGTTTCTCTTTTCATACAGCACCTTTGTTTTGGAATGTGTATTTTTCTGTGAAAAGTTCCAAGACTGTTTACAGATATTAACAGTACGTTTGTTTTTATGCATCACTTTCAACGTGTTCAAGGGATTTTCCAAAAGTTTAGGCATATTGTACATTTTTACAGTTCTTGGTAACAGCAAGACATTAGATACAAAAATTACCATTAACAATAACAAATTCATTGCATGTGTCCATTTACAATCATTTTTGTCATGCCACACCTTTGGCTCAATACCATTGGGGTTTGGGCATTTTAGGGTTAACCTGTGGCTTCCCTTTGCAAACCTAAGTTCTCATATTCCTCCTTTTCCTGAAGGATCAAACTCAGATTTCTCTTGCTTAACAGAATTCACTGGCTGATTGGCTGTGCTCTTTTTGCTAACAGCTATTGGCAAGTCTTTCTTCTCCGTGCCAGCCAGATAATTTGCATCAACACAGACAGGAGCCACTTCACCAATTTTCAGATTCTTCACTGCTACCAATTCCAAGGCTGGACTTTGTTTTAACGAGATACCATTCATTTTCACTAACAAGGTAGATTCAAAGTGCTGTGGTCCTTCCCTCACCAACCATTGCTTCTACATGGAATCAGATCTTAAGTCCACTGAGAGACTACAAGTTATGTCCAAAGTGCCTAGAGGTGAGAGTATACCTGCCCTCCCCTGCATTTTCAAGAGATTAACTACCAAGCTGTTCTGCTCTGCAGACCCAGCTACCCAGTCTTCCTTCTGAACCTGAGACACAGACTGTTCACTCAGAGGATCAGCATGGAGATATTCCTCTCTCAACAACCTTGTCTCCCCAGCAAGCTGGCCAAACCCAGCCACTTGGTTATAGGGCTTTTCAACATTTTTAACAGCTTTTACTTCATCTGTGCCCTTTTCAAAGCTATCCACACTGGACCTTTCAAAAGGAAAGACAGTGGATCCATTCACCACAGAACATTTCTGTGTGTTAGGAACCAAAACTTCCTTGATTGAATCACTTACATACCTTCAGCTACAGCAAACTGCTTGCACAGATTACCATGAGGATTTCTTTCTCCAGGAACTTCTGTAAGTAACAATTCACCCCTCACAGCAATTTTGTCCATCCCCTCTTCACCTAGGGCTTGCTGTAAATGAACACTTTCCTGAGCAACAACAGACTCTTTCTGGGTCTTATTCACACCCATGATCACCTTTAGCCCATCAGGGAGATTTCTATGCAATCCCCTTTCAGGCAAACTCATAGACTCTCTAGATAAAAGGTTAGAAGCTTTCTCCTTCCCTTTGCCACACACACATTCAGGAATCTTTTCCTTCGTGCTACAAGTTATCAAACTGTCAGTAGGTAACACAATTAAATCATCTTTATTCTCTCCTGATTCCCCGGCGAGGCTATCACCCTGATTATACAGTATTGCTACACCCTTTTCAAACAACACACTAGCAACAGGCAAAATACAAGCACCAGAATTGACTGGGCTTTGGGATTTTGCTAAGACTGGATGCAACCTAGATACACACAGGGCTGTTCACAGACTACAGTTTGGAGATTGGGGTAGCTCCTTCCATAGGCAAGTCATTACCCCCAACAGACACAAGTACATTTCCTTTACAGTCACAATTCTCCACACAGGATACAGGCAAGGTATATGGACACTTATCTTCCACTATCCTTGTCTTCCCAAACTGCTGATTAGACAAACCAATCAGTTCACAAGGCTGCCTAGTCTTATCCAAACTTTCCTTAACAGGAACATTGCCATTCCCAACAGACAAAGTGGTGCTCTTCTCACTACACTGAGCTACTTCCAGCAAATCACAGTTACCCCTTTCAGGTTCACTTTTATAAGCTCTACTAGCCAACAATATTTCACCCATCAAAAATCTAGCCTCCCCCCCCTTAGTTAGGGATTTAACCTGACCATCCACTTTAATCTGTTCATGAGAAACATTTTCCTGACCAATGAGATCTTTCTGCTCTTTACCTAATACCAGATTTACTTCTGAGACATTAGACAGAGAATCAGAAACTTCATTTATAGATAAACAACTCTTTTCCTTAGACAAACATTTGGAGAAACCCTCCCCAATTAAATGATTGCCCATAATAGACACAGGTTTAAGATCATTCCTTTCCTGTGACTGGTTACCTGGACTGAACAAAGCTTTAATATTTTCCCCAATCAAAAGATCCTTAGGCAATAACTTCCTTACACCAGCTATAACTGGTGGATTCTGGCTAAAGGCACACTTACAGTGAACTCAGAGAGGACTACAACATTCACACCCTGATTTGGTAAGTGATCTTCCTCTTTGACAAAATCTGCTTTAACAAAAGTGATGTTAGAAGCCATAATTTGCCCTAAACCACTTTTACCATTGACTTTTACACTCTCTATGAATTTTTCATTACCGCTCCCATACAGAGCATTGGCACAATTTATGGAGTCACCTTCTACTGAACTCACAGTAACAGCATTTACTTAAAAGGCGGAACATTTGGTTACTCGCAGACAACTTCTCCAAGTTATATAACATACCAATATTGTTAGAAACTGGACTTTCAAGAGGATACAATTCCAGCTGTTCTTCCATTGTTTTTTTCACTTGGAGCTGAAGACTGGCCATCTCCTGTTCCATCTTGTGAGTCTCCTGTTGCATCTGTCGAACTTTCTCCTCAGCAGCCAGGAGCTCTAGACGCCCCCTATGAGCTCTTTCTTATCTTTTAGCAGCTTCTTTTTCCAATTCAGCACTAATTTCCTTAGCTTCTTTCTCCAGCTGGGCTGTCATAAATATAATGGGAAGGGTAACAACCTTTATGTATAGAGTAACATAAAATCCCTCCTGGCCAGAGGTACAGACAGAGGTACAGAATCATTTTACCTGTAAGGGGTTAATCAGTTGTAACAGTGATCTATAGGTTTAGCGATTATGTCAATAATGTCACAGGGGGTGAGGTGCCTGCTGTAACAGCTGCACCCTTCGGTGAGGGGTAACCAGTGAATGTGTCTCACTGGTGAGATATATCACACACGAGTGGCAAATGTCAAGGCAGGCACCAGTGGGGCTTCTCTTGTTACATCCATAGACACCAGGTCACAGCCACAGGTGCTGCAGAAGAAACCAAGCAGTAGACTGATGGGGGGTGCGGAGTGACGTGACCACAATGATACTGTCACCCTGATGCCTATCACCCAGAGATTGGCTTGTGCCTGACACACATGGGGGTATAGGCTTTCCAAAATATTTATTTAGCTGTAAGTATTATAACTGTATAGTCTCACTATCCATGTCAATGCCCAAATTCTTCCTGATTCTTCCTTAACTCATGGCCTCAACTACTTATCTGCCAGTCAGCATTTTAAAGTTTGAATTTGCCACATTTTAGTATAGCTGAATGCCCTCTTGATTTTGTGTTGTAAGACAGGGGGATCAAATTCTTGATGTAATCTGTACCAGTCAATATATTTTACAGACTTTCCTCATGTCCCCTTTAATTCAACTCCTTTGTAGGGTAACAATCCCAGTGTTTTCAAACTCTCTCTGTATGAGAGTTTCCCAGTGCCCTTAAGGATTCACGTTGCCCTTGCCTCAACCCCTCTAGCTCTGTAATATCTTGTGTGAGAAGATTGCCCAGTACTACTGTCATAACTATAAAGGGAAGGGTAACAGCCCTCCTGTGTACAATAGTATAAAATCCCTCCTGGCCAGAGACTCCAAAATCCTTTTACCCGTAAAGGGTTAAGAAGCTCAGGTAACCTGGCTGACATCTGACCTAAAGGACCAATAAGGGGACAAGATACTTTCAAATCTTGGTGGGGGGAAGGCTTTTGTTTGTGCTCTTTGCTTTGGGGGGTGGTTCACTCTTGGGACTGAGAGGGACCAGATATCAGTCCAGGTTCTCCACATCTTTCTGAACAAGTCTCTCATATTTCCAACTTGTAAGTAAACAGCCAGGCAAGGCATGTTAGTTTTTATCTTTGTTTTCTCAACTTGTAAATGTACCTTTTTGCTAGAGTGTTTATCTCTGTTTGCTGTAACTTTGAACCTAAGGCTAGAGGGATTCCTCTGGGAAAGTTTGATTACCCTGTAAAGTTAGTTTCCCTCCTGATTTTACAGAGATGATTTTTACCTTTTTCTTTAATTAAAAGCCTTCTTTTTAAGAACCTGATTGATTTTTCCTTGTTTTTAGATCCAAGGGGGTTGGATCTTGATCCACCAGGAGTTGGTGGGAGAAAGGAGGGGGATGGTTAATTTCTCCTTGTTTTAAGATCCAAGGGGTTTGGATCTGTATTCACCAGGGAATTGGTGAAGAGTCTCTCAAGGCTACGCAGGGAAGGGAATTAGCACTTTGGGAGTGGTGGCAGCGGACCAGATCTAAACTGGTTAAGCTTAGAAGTTTCATGCAGGCCCCCACATTTGTACCCTAAAGTTCAGAGTGGGGAAACAGCCTTGACAACTACACAGAGGATTCCAGAGAAGCATGAAATATTGACTTGACTGATATCATGGCATTGTATTTTCTGCACCATTTCCCACCCCACTCCTCCTGGATCCCTGTGTTTTGCTTAGTTTCCGACTGTGCTTGCACTGTGGTTAGGGTTAGCTGTGTACCGTGACACCCAGATCCCTCTCCTGGGCTCAGACATTTAAATTAGAACGTTGTTAGCTGTTTGCCCACTGGAGGGAAAAGCTTGAACTCCTCAAACACATTGCAGTTAATGACACCAAAGTTCATCTGCCAGCATGCTCCCATTCACCTGATTTGATTAGCTCAACCCCTCTAGCTAGGAATTTTCTGGAGTTGACTGTGGCCAGTGTAATATGGTGCCATCTGTAAATCTTTTCACCTCACTGGTTAACCCCCTTTCTAGATTGTTAATAACTATAAACTAGTTAACATACTATTTGTTATAAACTGTGTAACCCCCTCACTGTGCTTCTCTCCCTTCACAGGAACCTGGAAAATTTTTGAACCTGATCGACACATCGGCCACCTCATGGCAGAATTCAACTTCACCCCCTCTGACTCTTCAATGTTCATCCTAACTGGCATCCCTGGCCTGGAGTCTGACCACATCTGGATTTCCATCCCTTTCTCTACAGTCTACTTCATGGCCCTGTTGGGAAATTTCACAGTTCTGTTTGTTGTAGGCAAAGAGAAGTCCCTGCACAAGCCGATGTACCTGTTGCTCTGCATGCTGGCGCTCACAGACATCACCACATCTACCTCCTTCATGCCAAAGGCACTGTGTATATTTTGGTTCAATTTGAAAAGCATTACTCTGAAGGGCTGCCTCACCCAGATGTTCTTCTTTCATGCACTTTCTAATGTGCACTCAGCCATCCTAGTGACAATGGCCTTTGATCACTACGTTGCCATATGTAACCCTCTGAGATACGCCACCATCCTCACCAACGCACGAATAGCTAAGCTAGGGCTAGTGGGTTTGATAAGAGCTGCTATCTTCATTCTGCCTATGCCCCTGCTTCTGATAAGGCAGCCATTCTGTGCCAACCGCATTATCCCACAAACATACTGCGACCATATGGCTGTAGCTAAGATGTCATGTGGGGACGTCACAGTCAGCAGACTGTACGGCTTGGGGATGGTGTTTATACTCATTGGATTAGATGTGACACTCATTGGCCTGTCCTATGGTCTGATTATCAGGGCCGTCCTCAGAATCTCCTCCAAGAAAGCCAACCACAAAGCCCTCAACACCTGCTCAGCCCACATCTGTGTGATCCTCATTGCTTATCCTCTTGGACTCTTTTCCAGTCTGACACATAGGTTTGGTCAGGGCATCCCTCCGCACGTTCACATCATCTTGTCGAATGTCACTTACCTCATTCCACCCATGCTCAACCCTATCATTTATGGGGTCAAAACCAAAGAGCTTCGTGACAAAGTGCTCAAATACATCTGCAGAATTCACTCACCTCATGCTACTGACTTTAAACCCACATGACAAGAGAGGGTTTTGGAACTGCACTATGTTACCCTGGATTTGAGGGGTGGTTACCACAGAATGTGATCAAACTAATTACAACCATATGATGTTCACTGGCCACAATGAATTAATAAAATAGAACACCACATAGTTAAGTGTTGATTAGAAAGCAGTCTTTTAGATGCAAGGTCAAAATCTAGCAGGAAGTTTCTGGTAATTGCAATGGGAAGAGTGGACAGACAAATAAATTAGTGAGAAGGAGAGAAGATAAATGGATGAAAATCTTGAACCTGGAAACCTCTGATATTAGAAGTTTATTGACAGTTAGTAAAAGTGATGATCCAGGTGGGGTCTGTTTGGGGTTCTCTGCTCAGTGTCCCCGTCAGATTCCCTTCATTTAGTCCTCTGACCTCATTCCTATCCCTGTTATTTCAATAGTTGTCCCCCGCAATTATTTGGTATCACAGACCTGTGGATCCTCCCCTTAGGCTTGGGGGAGGTCTTTTAGCAGTGGGCGGGCGGTCCTGGATACCAACAGGACCGATAGAGTCTGTTCCCCATTGTTCCGTTCCCAGCTCTGATGCTGCAGAACTTTTACCCCGTGTCTCCCTTCCCTCCTCTGACACGACAGAGCCTTTACCCTGTGCCCCCCTTCCCAGCTCTTCCCAGAAAGCCTTGACCCCATGTCCCCGTTCCCCATTTCCCTGTTCCCAACTCCCAATTCCTATCCCGCAGCCTCCATTCCCATTCCTGCTTCCTCCTCCTTAGCAGGCCCAAATATACATGCACTGCACATCCTAGTCACAACCCTTACAACTTATGGTCATGTTCCATTCTGGAGATTTATGATATGGGGTCTTTGTCCCACCTCTTTTGTACCCCATCGGTGGTGTAAGGAGTGAGGTTGTGTTCCGGCCAAGGCCAAGCTTTTCTTTGGCGTTTAGTGGTTCTTATCCCTCCCCACCCCCAGTCCTCTTAACTGGTTGCTTGACCTTGCCTGGAGAATTCAGAGAGTCTTCGAGTGTGCACTTCTATATGACAGTCCCACCATTCCCAGTAACACTTTATTTCCCTCTCTTCTGTCTTCTCACCCAGTCTGCTTGTGGGAAGATGTAAAACACAGTGTCTTTCTCCTATGTTTACACCTATTAGAATAAGATATAAGAGTATCAAAAAGTCAACCCCAATTTTTTTTCTCAGGCTCACAAACAGGTTAATGTGCTAACACTTCCTCTCAGGTTAGTTTTCTTTTTCTCATTGTGCTCCAAAGAAATTTCTGGAAATGGCAAATTCTGTTTCAAAACTGCTACCACCCAGAGACACAGACCTGTACAAAGCAGCAGTATTACTTCCCAAAGCCACTGAACTTGTAGCTACATTTCAAATGGGGTTCGAAGAAGTTAAATATTTAAGAAGTAAATTATCAGGAAAATGGGGCAGTCTGCAGAGAAGTGCCTGGGAAAGGCAAAAAGCCCGGGGAGCAGCTCCTTTTGTGGCAGACCAGGGAGGAGAGCAGACCTGCTACTGGCCATTCCAGGGGAGATGAGCTGAGGGATGGCAGAATCTCCCCCTTAGTTACCTAGGGAAATCTCCATCCTTACAGGTTTTGTTCTATCCCAGCTTGACAAATCCCTGGCTGGGACAATTTAATTGGGGTTGTAACGATGCTGCTTTGATGGGACACTTCTGAGAGTGTCAATTCAGTACAAATTGGTTAAAGCAGGGCAGTTACAACCCAAGGCTGGGGTTCCTTTGCACACCAAGGCAAACCAAACCACCCAAACAGAGAAGAGTTTGGTTTACCCCACTCGCTAACCATACGTCACACAAGCAATTCCCTTAGACACTCCAGTTTCCAAGTATCACCACCAGTGCCACTCGTTATGGGGATGAATGGGTATGAAAACCAATACCCCACTAAAAGAAAAAAGGATTTCCCAATCCTAAAGGACCAAGCCCCAGACCCATGTCAATATGCAAATCAGATCTTACCCACAAATCACGCTGTTGCCAATCCTTTAGAATCTGAAATCTAAAGGACAGATTACCATGGGGATACCTTTCCCTAGGAGCTTCTCTAAGCCACAATTCACCCCTCACAGAAATTCTGCCCTTACCCTCTTCACCTAGGGCTTGCTCTAAAGGAACACTTCCTGAGCAACAACAGACTCTTTCTGGGTCTCACTTACATCCAGGATCACCTTTGGCTCATCAGGCAGATTCCTACACAATCCCCTTTCAGGCAAACTGCTAGATTTCATAGTTAAAGGGTCAGAAGCATTTTCCTTCCCTTCACCACACACAAGCTCAGGAATCTTTTCCTTCTTGCTACAAGTTTCCAAACTTGTCAGTAGGTAACACATTCAACTTCCTTTTATGCTCTCCTTGTGCCCTGGCTAGGATATCACCCTGATCAGATAGAATTGATACACCCTTTTCCAGCCACACATTTGCAACTCTGGTTAGGCCTCAGCTGGAGTATTGTGTCCAGTTCTGGGCGCCGCATTTTAAAAAAGATGTGCAGAAATTGGAAAGGGTCCAGAGAAGAGCAACAACAATGATTAAAGGTCTTGAGAACATGACCTATGAAGGAAGGCTGAAAGAATTGGGTTTGTTTAGTTTGGAAAAGAGAAGACTGAGAGGGGACATGATAGCAGTTTTCAGGTATTTAAAAGGGTGTCATAAGGAGGAGGGAGAAGACTTGTTCACCTTAGCCTCTAAGGATAGAACAAGAAGCAATGGGTTTAAACTGCAGCAAGGGAGGTCTAGATTGGACATTAGGAAAAAGTTCCTAACTGTCAGGGTGGTTAAACACTGGAATAAATTCTTTGGGAGGTTGTGGAATCTCCATCTCTGGAGATATTTAAGAGTAGGTTAGATAAATGTCTATTAGGGATGGTCTAGGCAGTATTTGGTCCTGCCATGCGGGCAGGGGACTGGACTCGATGACCTCTCGAGGTCCCTTCCAGTCCTAGAATCTATGAATCTATGAACAGGCAAAATACAAGCACCAGTATTGTCTGGGCTCTGGGATTTTGATAGGACACTAACTGGGTGCAACCTAGTTACAGTGCCATTCTCCCCAGCAGACACAAACTTAGGACGATTTCCTTCCTGGGATTTAGTTGAATTCAGAACCAACTCTGAAACAACTGCACTATTCTCAGCCATCATAGGCTGAAAGGCACTTTCTGTCTGCTTCACAGACAAAGAAGAGCCGGAGACACATTCTCCTTTACCAGACACACAGCTTGGGATCTCATTTCCCTTGTCCCAGCAAACAGGGCTGTTCACAGATAGCTGCTTGGAGATGGGGATATCTCCCTCCATAGGCAAGTCAATACCCTTAACAGACTCAGGCACATTTTCTTCAGTGTCACAATTCTCCACACAGGAAACAGGTAAGGGATAGGGACAGTCATCTTCCACTATCCCTGCCTTCCCAAACTGCTGATTAGACAAAGCCATCAGCTCACATGGCTGCCTAGGCTCCTCCAAACTTTCCTTACTAGGCACATTGCCACTCTCAACAGATAAACTTCTGCTCTTCTCACTAGACTGAGCTACTTTCAGCAAATCACAGTTACCCTTTTTAGGTTCACATTTCTAAACTGTACTAGCCAACAATCCTTTACCCATCAAAAATCTGCCCTTTTCTTCCTCAGCCAGGGCTTTAATCTGACCAACCACTTTAATCTGCTCATGATAAACGTTTTCCTGACCCATGAGATCTTTCTGCTCTTTATCTAATTCCAGATTCACTTCTGAGACAGACATTCAGAAACTTTATTCCCTGAGAAACTTCTCTTTTCCTCAGACAAACATTTGGAGAATCCCTCCCTAGGCAAATCATTGCCCATAAGAGACAGGTTCAAACCATAGAAACATAGACTTTAACGTCAGAAGGGACCATTATGATTGTCTAGTCTGACCTCCTGCACAACGCAGGCCATAGAATCTCACCCACCCACTCCTGTAACAAACCCCTAACCTATGTCTGAGCTATTGAAGTCCTCAAATCATGGTTTAAAGACTTCAGGGTGGAGAGAATCCTCCAGCTAGCGATCCCTGCCCTATGCTGTGGAGGAAGGCAAAAAACCCCAGGGACTCTGCCAATCTCCCCTGGAGGAAAATTCCTTCCCAATCCCAAATATGGCGATCAGCTAAACCCTGAGCATGTGGGCAAGACTCACCAGCCAGACACCCAGGAAAGAATTGTCTGTAGTAACTCAGATCCCACCCCATCTAACATCCTATCACAAGCCATTGGGCATATTTACTACTAATAGTCAAAGATCAATTAATTGCCAAAATTAGGCTATCCTATCATACCATCTGCTCCATAAACTTATCAAGCTTAGTCGTGAAACCAGATGTCTTTTGCCCCCAGTGCTCCCCTTGGAAGGCTCTTTCAGAACTTCACTTCTCTGATGGTTAGAAACCTTTTTCTAATTTCAAGTGTAAACTTCCTGATAGCCAGTTTATATCCATTTGTTCTTGTGTCCACATTGGTACTGAGCTTAAATATTTCCTCTCCCTCCCTGGTATTTATCCCTCTGATATATTCATAGAGAGCAATTATATCTCCCCTCAGCCTTCTTTTGGTTAGGCTAAACAAGCCAAGCTCTTTGAGTCTCCTTTCATACGACAGGTTTTCCATTCCTCGGATCATCCTAGTAGCCCTTCTCTGTACCTGTTCCAGTTTGAATTCATCCTTCTTAAACATGGGAGACCAGAACTGCACACAATATTCCAGATGAGGTCTCACCAGTGCCTTGTATAATGTTACTAACACCTCCTTATCTCTACTGGAAATACCTCGCCTGATGCATCCCAAGATAGCATTAGCTTTTTTAACGGCCATATCACATTGGCGGCTCATAGTCATCCTGTGATCAACTAATACCTGAGGTCCTTCTCCTCGTCTGTTACTTCCAAGTGATGTGTCCCAAGTTTATAACAAAAAATTTTGTTACTAATCCCTAAATGCATGACCTTGCAATTTTCACTATTCCATTTTATCCTATTACTATTACTCCTGTTTACAAGGTCATCTTCCTGTATGATATCCCAGTCCTTCTCTGTATTGGCAATACTTCCCAGCTTTGTGTCATCCGCAAACTTTATTATCACATTCCCACTTTTTGTGCCAAGGTCAGTAATAAAAAGATTAAATAAGATTGGTCCCAAAACCAATTCCTGAGGAACTCCACTAGTAACCTCCCTCCAGCTTGACAGTTCACCTTTCAGTGTGACCCGTTGTAGTCTCCCCTTTAACCAGTTCCTTATTCACCTTTCAATTTTCATGTTGATCCCCATCTTTTCCAATTTAACTAATAATTCCCAATGTGGAACCGTATCAAATGCCTTACTGAAATCGAGGTAAATTAGATCCACTGCATTTTCTTTGTCTAAAAATCTTCTCAAAGAAGGACATTAGGTTGGTTTGGCACGATCTATCTTTTGTAAAACCATGTTCTATTTTGTTCCAATTACCATTGGCCTCAATGTCCTTAACTACTTTCTCCTGCAAATTTTTTCCCAAGACCTTGCATACTACAGATGTAAAACTAACAGGCCTGTAGTTACCCAGATCACTTTTTTTTCTTTCTTAAAAATAGGAACTATGTTAGCAATTCTCCAGTCATACAACCCCTGCGTTTACTGATTCATTAAAAATTCTTGCGAATGAGCTTGCAATTTTGTGTGCCAGTTCCTTTAATATTCTTGGATTAAGATTATCTGGGCCCCCCGATTTAGTCCCATTAAGCTGTTTGAGTTTGGCTTCTACCTCGGATGTGGTAATATCTACCTCCATATCCTCATTCCCATTGTCATCCTACCATTATCCCTAAGCTACTCCTCCAAGATCATTCCTTTCCAGTGACTGGCTACCAGGTGTGAACAAAGCTTTAATGTTTTCCCCAATCAAAAGATCCTTAGGCAATAACTTCCTTACACCCGCTATAACTTCATGCTTAGTACCATTATATTCAAGGTGGATTCTGGCTAAAGGCATGTGTCAAGGCTGCTTCCCCACTCTGAACTTTAGGGTACAAATGTGGGGGCCTGCATGAAAACTTCTAAGCTTAACTACCAGCTTAGATCTGGTCCGCTGCCACCATGCCCAAATGTGCTAATTCCCTTCCCTGGGTAGCCTTGAGAGACTCTTCACCAATTCCCTGGTGAATACAGATCCAAACCCCTTGGATCTTAAAACAAGGAGAAATTAACCATCCCCCGCCTTTCTCCCACCAACTCCTGGTGGATCAAGATCCAACCCCCTTGGATCTAAAAACAAGGAAAAATCAATCAGGTTCTTAAAAAGAAGGCTTTTAATTAAAGAAAAAGGTAAAAATCATCTCTGTAAAATCAGGAGGGAAACTAACTTTACAGAGCAATCAAACTTAAAGAGCCCAGAGGACCCCTCTCTAGCCTTAGGTTCAAAGTTACAGCAAACAGAGATAAACACCCTAGCAAAAGGTACATTTACAAGTTGAGAAAAACAAAGATAAAAACTAACACGCCTTGCCTGGCTGTTTACTTACAAGTTTGAAATATGAGACACTTGTTCAGAAAGATTTGGAGAACCTGGATTGATGTCTGGTCCCTCTCAGTCCCAAGAGCGAACAACCCCCAAAACAAAGAGCACAAACAAAAGCCTTCCCCCCACCAAGATTTGAAAGTATCTTGTCCCCTTATTTGTCCTTTGGGTCAGATGCCAGCCAGGTTACCCGAGCTTCTTAACCCTTTACAGGTAAAAGGATTTTGGAGTCTCTGGCCAGGAGGGATTTTATAGTACTGTACACAGGACAGCTGTTACCCTTCCCTTTATAGTTATGACAGCATGCTTACAGTAAACTCATAGAGGGCTACAATATTCACACTCTGATTTGGTAAGTAATCTTCCTCTTTGACAAGATCTGCTTTAAGAAGAGTGACTTTAGAAACTATAACACTGCTCTACAGCCAAAATGCTTCTGAAATAAATGTAGTCAAACTTTACGAATTCTGGGTCACTGAGAACGAAAATGATGCTCGTAATTGTTGATTGGCTCTAGTTTTCAAGATATGCTATTGGGTCAGTATGTATGACCCTTGACTTGGGAATGGCGGACGATAAGTGAGTTATAAAAGCAAGGGATCTCAATTTAAACCAGAAATGACTAAAATACATCTTTGACTGGATCTATGAATAAATCTATAACTGGGTTTGGACAGTACTTGCTTTTTAGGCAAAACAATGAATTACGCAATCTGAAGCTGGTATTGCATCATACATGATATGAATTGCATCATGTTATTCCTAGAAGTCATGGATGATGCAATCATAAGGAAGCTTACATCACTCTGCTGAACAAATTGCCCTATATCAGCTCTAGAAATCATACAGTGTTGTGCTCTCTTATTTGTCAGTGTTTGATTTTGCAAAGTGACACATTTCTGTTTAGCCAAAGCGAGCAGAGATGCCTCGTACTTATGTGAACAGTGCAGATAACTTCTGCTATGTTTGTGGTGAAGTGACTTTTGCATCACAAAAGTGCAGTATAACCACTATGGTGAAGAAGGCTTATCACCTCTACTTTGGCTGCATAATTGGAGATCAGGACAAGAGGTGGGCCCCACACATATGCTGCAACACTTGTGCAACAAATCTTCACCAGTGGTTGAACAGGAAAAGGAAATCTATGCCTTTTGCAGTGCCAATGATTTGGAGAGAGCCAACAGATCATCCCAGCAATTGTTACTTCTGCATGGTGCCTCCAGTTGGGAAAGGCATGTCAAACAAGAAAAAGTGGACTGTGCATTATCCAAACATTCCATCAGCTATACACCCAGTACCCCACGGAGAAGGACTGCCGGTTCCTGATGCACCAGAATTATTCTCACTTGAGTCAGACGAGGAAGAGGAAGAGAATGAAACTTCTGGTCCTGAACCATCAATGTCACAGGACCCACATTTTCTCCCATCCTCCTCCTCTGAACCACACCTCATAACACAAGGTGAACTGAATGACCTTGTCAGGGATTTGGAACTACCCCAGAGTAAGGCAGAGCTGTTGGGTTCCAGACTACAGCAGTGGAATCTCCTGGCAGGTGATGTTAGGGTTTCCATGTTCCCTGACCGTCAAAAGGATCTTGTCCCATTCTTCTTCATGGAAGGTGATCTTGTAGCCTGCAACAACATCGATGGTGTGATGGCAGCCCTCAACATCGTTCACGATCCAGATGAGTGGAGACTGTTCATTGATTCATCAAAGATGAGTCTTAAAGCTGTTTTACTGCATAATGGCAATGTTTTGCCATCAATTCCAGTTGGTCATGCACTCCATATGAAGGAAACCTATGAGAACATGAAACAACTTTTGAGCTGCATAAACTATGACCAACATCAGTGGCAGCTTTGTGGCGATTTGAAGGTTGTTGCTCTCTTGCTTGGTCTGCAGACTGGATACACAAAGTACTGCTGTTTTCTCTGCGAATGGGATAGTCGTGCAAGAGACTCCCATGACATCAAGAAAGATTGGCCACTCCGACAGTCATTGGAGCCTGGGAGGAAAAGTGTTCAGCATCCACCACTTGTTGAATCAAGGAAGATTTTGTTACCACCCTTACACATCAAGTTGGGTCTGATGAAGAACTTTGTCAAGGCCATTGACAAAACACAAGCAGCTTTCAAGTATCTCCGTGGAAAATTTCCAAGGTTAAGTGAAGCTAAAATAAAGGAAGGTTTCTTTATTGGTCCTCAGATTCGTAAACTTCTTCGAGATGATGCATTTGACCATGCACTGTGTGGCAAGGAAAAGATGGCATGGAAAGCCTTCCAATTAGTGGCAATAAATTTTCTCAGCAACAACAAGGCAGACAACTACAGGTTGTTGGTGGAAAACCTCCTCAAGGCATACAAAAGCCTTGCTTGCAACATGTCACTAAAGATAAAGTTTTTGCACTCTCATCTAGATTTTTTTCCACCGAACTGCGGAGCAGTGAGCGACAAGCACGGCGAGCAGAACATTGGAACAATGGAGAAATGCTATCAGGGCAAATGGAGCCCATTAACGCTTGCAGACTATTGCTGGACAGTGACAAGAGATGCTCCATTTAATGAATACAAGAGACAAGCCAAGAAGCTCCGAGTAGACACTGAATAGGACTAAACTATGGACATAATAGTTTTTTGCCTTTTGTTTCATAATAAATTTTATTTAAAGAACCCTTTTGCTGATTTTTAAAGTGTTACATAAACAGGACAGGGGAAATATTATCATGTAAAGCAACCATAAACACATGAAAAGACCTAGGTTTACAATTTATGATTAAAATTCTACTATCTACACAATATACATAGACATAAAATGTAAAAAATTAAATATCTTAGAAATGGTAGCCAATCAGTTGTTTTAATTGTCATATTTGAGTTCAGCACTTCAAAATACATAATAAATAGCACATTTTATCTCTGAAGCAGATGACTTCTCAAAAATTGTAGACCAATGTAATTTGCCCTAAACAACTTTTACCATTGACTTTGCACACTCTAGGAATTTTCCATTACCACTCCTATGCATAGCATTGGCACAATTTATGGGGTCACCTTGTATTGAACTCACAGACACAGGCACTTAACATTATCAGATCTCTCAGTTCTTGATTTGTAGCTTTCTTTTTAAAGCTTATCCCCTTTTCTGAACACAAATCTTCCAGGGCTTTTTTGTCAAGGCCCTCATATGCTCTTTTCTCATCCATTGCAACTGCTCTTAAACCAACCAAACTCTCACTACCAAAATTCAAATTTGCATAGCGAGGGGTTCTGACTCAAAGCTTCATTGACCTGTTTCTGTGGATCCTAGCATGACTAAACCTCTATAATAATGATGGGTTTGGTGGGACCCAATTGAGAGTGTCAGTTCAGGACAAATTGATTGACGTCTGTCTCCTACACTTGGCCCAGCTGTGGAACTCCTCCTGCTGCTGTGCCTGCTGATCCTGGAGCAACTCAGCTAAGGGAGCTTGAACACGGGAGGTCAGGAGGCCAGGGGCCACTTTGAAATTTGTTTCTCTATTACACGGAGATGCCACAGGGAATAGAAGGTTTGGAGGATGAGGGATTCGGGTGGAGGACAGGAGGGACTCCGGGGGGTGGATCAGAGGAGGTAGTCAGCATGTGGCAGGTGCGGGGCCACGGGGTAGATGAGTTGAGGAGAGGAGGGACTCAGTAAGTGTTAGAGAGGGGGCTCATGGAGGAAGTGTTGGAGGAGAGGAGGGAGTCGAGATGCAGGAAAGGCCATGGTGACCAGGCATAGCAGGGACAGAAAGAGGTGGAGCATAGGTGGAGCCATGGAAGAAAAGTGGGGAGGGGCATCAGGGGCAGAGAGCAGGTGGCCACCATGGCCAGGCAGCCACGCTTTCAAATGTGGTGGGTGAGTCAGCACCACAGGGGAGGTTTAGCCTCCCTCGGCCTGTTATACCCACTGCCTATTGTGACAGATGGAGGAGATGACGAAACACACCAAGTTCTGGACTTTGCTTGTCTCGCTCGTTATGAGCTGCCTCTGCAGGTCTGTTCAGCTGCATCTTCCTTTCTCATGGCTGGTCGGTGGATTCCACGCCCCCGTCTTTCTCAGCAGGCTTGGGCTGGAGTTGGTGCCTTATCTTCTCATAGAGCGAGCTGGAGTGATGCATTAACAGGGCGAAGGGATAGCTCAGTGGTTTGAGCATTGGCCTGCTAAACCCAGGCTTGTGAGTTCACCCCTTGAGGGAGATACTTAAGGATATGGGGCAAAATCAGTACTTGGCCCTGCTGGTGAGGGCAGGGGGCTAGACTCAATGACCTTTTGGGGTCCCTTCCAGTTCTATGAGATAGGTATATCTCTCTCTATATTATTATTATTAATCTGTTCTCTGCTTTCTTCCTCCTTCCCCCTCTGGCCTCTGCAGTCTGCAAAGGAATCTTCCATTCCATACTCACACCTTTAACCCTTCCCCAAAATACCTTGTGATGCTTGCAATAGCGTTAGCAACATACAATGCTAATCTGCTTCCCAAGGGGATCTACGGGAGGGAGGGAGCTGTTGAGGTATGACACTATTTAAGGTGGTCCTTCCTAGGCCACTTCCTACCACATCACTGCAAATGTCCCAAGCTCCCCGTATGCGGTAAGCTAATGGGAAGGGTGTCTGCTCACCCTTAGAGATATCTTCTGGTGGCTGTGGACAGCAAGGTCTTAATATCTTTTTTTGTGCAGCAACTGCTTCTTACTGTGGTATGGCCCAGCCTCCCAGGGCCAGCTCAGTCCAAGAGCTCTCCCCTGCTGGGGTAGTCCAAACAGCAAATAAGAGGGATCAATGCTGGCAGACGTGGGGCTGCATTGCTACACAGCAGCAGCCCCTTGCCTTTTGGTAGAAAATGGTATATTATGACTGGTATCCGTCGTCGTCGTACTGCAGTGGCTATCAGTCATGCTGCACCGTCGGCTGCCAGCTTAAGATGTAAAAAATAGATTTGTTCTGTATTCATTTGCTTCCCCTCCCTCCGTGAAATCAACGGCCTGCTAAACCCACGGTTTTGAGTTTAATCTTTGGGGGGGGCCATTCTGTGTGACAGTTGTTTGTGTTTCTCCCTGATACACAGCCACCTTTCTTGATTTTAATTCCCTGTTCCTGTACGCCATGTCGTCGCTCAGCCCTCCCTCCCTCCCTCCCTCCTTCCCCTGGTCCGTCAGATACTAGTTTTGCGCCTTTTTTCAGACCAGGCGCCATAGCTAGCACTGGGATCATGGAGCCCGCTCAGATCACCGCGGCAATTATGAGCACTATGAACACCACGCGCATTGTCCTGGAGTATATGCAGAGCCAGGACATGCCAAAGCGAAACCCCGACCAGCCGAGGAGGCGATTGCAGCGCGGCGACGAGAGTGATGAGGAAATTGACATGGCCATAGACCTCTCACAAGGCACAGGCCCCAGCAATGTGGAAATCATGGTGTTACTGGGGCAGGTTCATGCCGTGGAACACCGATTCTGGGCACGGGAAACAAGCACAGACTGGTGGGACCGCATCGTGCTGCAGGTGTGGGACAATTCCCAATAGCTGCGAAACTTTCGCATGCGTAAGGGCACTTTCATGGAACTTTGTGACTTGCTTTCCCTTGCCCTGAAGCGCCAGAATACCAGGATGAGAGCAGCTCTCACAGTTGAGAAGTGAGTGGCGATAGCCCTGTGGAAGCTTGCAATGCCAGACAGCTACCGGTCAGTCGGGAATCAATTTGGAGTGGGCAAATCTACTGTGGGGGATGCTGTGATCCAAGTTGCCAGAGCAATGAAAGACCTGGTGATATCAAGGGTAGTGACTCAGGGAAACGTGTAGGCCACAGTGGATGGCTTTGCTGCAATGGGATTCCCAAACTGTGGTGGGGCCATAGACAGAACCCATATCCCTATCTTGGCACCGGAGCACCAAGCCACCGAGTACATAAACCGCAAGGGGTACTTTTCAATGCTGCTGCAAGCCCTGGTGGATCACAAGGGATGTTTCACCAACATCAACGTGGGATGGCCGGGAAAGGTACATGATGCTCGCGTCTTCAGGCACTCTGCTCTGTTTCGAAAGCTGGAGGAAGGGACTTTCTTCCCGGACCAGAAAGTAACCGTTGGAGATGTTGAAATGCCTATCGTGATCCTTGGGGACCCAGCCTACCCCTTAATGCCATGGCTCATGAAGCCGTACACAGGCAGCCTGGACAGGAATCAGGACCTGTTCAACTACAGGCTGAGCAAGTGCCGAATGGTGGTGGAATGTGCATTTGGATGTTTAAAAGCGCACTGGCGCAGCTTACTGATTCGCTCAGACCTCAGCGAAAAGAATATCCCCATTGTTATTGCTACTTGCTGTGCACTCCACAATATCTGTGAGAGTAAGGGGGAGACCTTTATGGCGGGGTGGGAGGTTGAGGCAAATCGCCTGGCCGCTGATTACGCACAGCCAGACACCAGGGCGGTTAGAGGAGCACAGCAGGGTGCAATGCGCATCAGAGAAGCTTTGAAAACGAGTTTTGTGACTGGCCAGGCTACGGTGTGAAACTTCTGTTTGTTTCTCCTTGATGAACCCTCCGCCCCCCCCACCCGGTTCACTCTACTTCCCTGTAAACCAACCACCCCACCCTCTCCTCCCCACTTCGAGCACAGCTTGCAGAGGCAATACAGTCATTGTTACTTCTCATTCATGCATTCTTTATTAATTCATCACACAACTAGGGGGATTATTGCCAAGGTAGCCCGGGATGGGTGGGGGAGGAGGGAAGGAAAAGGACACACTGCGTTTTAAAACTTTAACTCTTATTGAAGGCCAGCCTTCTGATGCTCGGGCAATCATGTGGGGTGGAGTGACTGGGTGGCCGGAGGGCCCCCCACTGTGTTCTTGGGCATCTGGGTGAGGAGGCTATGGAACTTGGGGAGGAGGGCTGTTGGTTACACAGGGGCTGTAGCGACGGTCCCTGTTCCTGCTGCCTTTCCTGCAGCTCAACCATACGCTGGAGCATATCAGTTTGATGCTCCAGCAGCCGGAGCATCGACTCTTGCCTTCTGTCTGCAAGCTGACGCCACCTATCATCTTCAGCCCGCAACTTGCTCTGTTCATCCCGCGATTCAGCCCGCCACCTCTCCTCTCGTTCATATTGTGGTTTTCTGTAGTCTGACATTGACTGCCTCCACGCATTCTGCTGTGCTCTATCAGCGTGGGAGGACATCTGGAGCTCCGTGAACATATCATCCCACGTCCTCCGTTTTCTCTTTCTAATGTTCAGTAGCCTCTGTGAAGGAGAAACATTTGCAGCTGGTGAAGGAGAAGGGAGAGGTGGTTAAATTTTGCTGTTCACATTACACAGCACATGTGCTTTTGTTACAAGGTCGCATTTTTCCTCTTATAGTGAGGGTCTGCCGGTTTGGTGTGAGAGATCACTCACGCAGTGCCAGGCAGCAGATTTCGGCTTGCAGGCAGCCATGGTAAGCCACAGTCTTTTGGCATTTTAACCTTCTTAACATGTGGGAATGGTTTCAAACAGCAGTGCCCTCATTTCCCATATCAAGCATGAATTGGGTTGGCCATTTAAAATGGGTTTGCAATGTAAAAGGAGGGACTGCGGTTTCCGGGTTAACATGCAGCACAAACCCAACTAACCCCCCTCCTTCCCCCCAACCCAATTCTCTGGGATGATCACTTCACCCCTCCCCCCACCGCGTGGTTAACAGCGGGGAACATTTCTGTTCAGCAGAGCAGGAATGGGCACCCCTGAATGTCCCCTTAATAAAATCACCCCATCTCAACCTGACTAGAATATCACCACAGTCAAATGGCCCCAGGGCAACACATCAGACAATTCCGTGTCTATTCCCTCATAGATGTGGGATACGACGTGAGATGAACTGCAGGTCATTTTGGCCCTGGGAGTGGTGAAGGAATCTCACAATGAGTGGAGATTTCCCAGTGTACTACTTCTGACCCAGGATAGCACAACCCGTTTCTGCATCGATTTCTGAAAGATCAACACAGTATTGAAATTTGATGCTTCCCTGATGCAGTGAATACATGAAGACTTAGAAGAGTTTCAGCTGCCAAATATATATCAACTTTAGACCTCACAAAGGGATACGGGCAAATACCTTTGATGCCAGAATCCTGGGAGAAGAACGCTTTTCACACCCATTGGATTTCATCAATTCAGGATCACGTCATTTGGACTAGACAGAGTGGCATTGACTTTTCAGAGATTAATGGATGGGATATTACAATTGCATGGGCAGTATGCAGCGTGTACACTGATACAATCTATTAAAAATTGGTTTTGGTCCCATATCTTCTGGCAGCATTGCCACACACAGTGCAGTTGGCAGTACATTACACAGCTACAATACTCAGGTTGCCTTAACAATCTGAGCCCTTATTATCGGCCAGTCATTCTCCACTCCCTGGCTTAGGAAAAGTTCCAGTTTCAAGGGACCATCTGGCCAGGAATTCACCAGCACAGTGACTTTTAATGTTTAGTAGTGTCAGAAACGTCAGTGGATTTATCTAGTAAAATTGGAACTACAGATGTATTAGAAATAGTTTAGAGAAATATTTGTTTTTAAAGACAGTTCCTTGTGTCTTACTGTGCCTTTCTATCTGTCACTGAACCTTCCTTTTTTTTTTTTTTTTTAGTTTATGTGGATTTTCCTCTGATTCACTAAATTTTCCAAATTCAGTAACTTCACTGCCCTATTGGGAACTGCAGACCAAGTCTATGTAGTGGGTTTCTGTGTTACCAGGGGGTTCACAACAAGAATGGGCCGCACACTGGCCAGATTCTGCTCTAACATTCTGCCCTCACTGGGTCACTCCAGATTGACACTGGCCTTTTTAGAACAAAATAGGAACAAAAAATTAACATAGGGGGCTCTTTCAGCACCCTAATAAAATAGCACTCTCTGTAGCAGGACCCAAAGCTTTGATTTTCACAGCTGGGAGCCAAAAGTTAATCACCAACTGTGGTAAACTTGATCTCATTCAGATCAACCACAAAACTCCCAACGTGGCCTGGAGTTCACTCTAAATCCACCTGTGGGGACTTTAAAAAATGGCCTGATTTACACTGGCCATGAGCCTCCAGTGACTTCAACTGGAGTCATCCTGTGGCCTCTAAGGACGGGTGAGCTCATTTAGACCAAAGAAGAACTGACTGCAGAGTTCCTGAAATCTCAAACTCTGATGTGTATAGGTTCAGATCAATCAGGTTAACAACTTTTTTAGGGCAGGAGATGAGTCTGATCTTTCTGTGCCCCTGCATCTCTGGTTCGAGAAGCGCCGAAAGGCAGTAAATATAAAAGCATGTTTGGTAAATTGCTTGTTTCTGCATTAAATTTAGTGTTAAGGTTTCAGGAAAAGTTCCAGGTTCAAGTCAGGGACCATCTGGGCAGGAGTTCACCTGCGCAGTGACTTGACATGTTTATTCGTGTCCTGAAATCTCACTCAGAGGTTTTAGAGGGTCAGGTCAATCAGGATAACACTTTTTTAAAGGCAGGAGAGGGGTCTGCTCCTCTCTGTGTCCCTGCATCTCTGGTTTTCGAGAAGCCACAAAAACCAGTAAAAATAAAAGTATGTTTCTGCCTTAGAAGAAATCTAACCCTTGGGAGGTCCAGGAACGCACAGTGTGTGGAGACTAGTAGGGACGTGCAGTATCCAGATCGGGAATGAACATCCTGCCTAGTGCACAGACCAGAGAGGCATCACAAGTTCTCCTAGAATCCGTGTGGGGGGTATTAGACAGTAACATATAGTAGACCACATTCTGCCAGATTTTATCTGACACCTTCGCCCATCTCAACCATCCCTCCTCCCGTGAGTAGCCCCACTACAGCCTTGTGGTAACATCAGCAATTGCCAATATGGAAAAGCAGCCTCAGGAAGGGGTGTTTGGTTTTCTAAGGGGCTGGAATAAGTTAAAGCTTTGTGTCGTTTTGAGGAAGAGTTATTGACACTGGTTACTTTTAGTCTCCACGTCTGTTCTCCCTCCCACCGGGTCTGTGCCTTTCTGCTTCCCTACACAGGCTGAGCTGTTGCTGGGGTTCCCTTTGCCCCCAGAAAGGCAGTTCAGGCTGATCTCCCCCTTTTCCCTGGTGCAGGCAGACACTTTGTTTAACCTAATCTGAGGAGATGTTTCTGTGAGCTGCCTCTGTCGGGTCTGACACCTGTTTTTGGTTTTGGGTGAATGGCAGCGCTGTGTGCCACAGCTGGAAATTGTGGGGGGTTGGAGACCTACATGGACAAGTAGCCAGCACTGGGGCTATGGAATTAGGAAGTGGGTTTTGAGTGGGCAGCTGGGCAGTGCTGAGGGTAGTAGAGGAAAGCAGAGTGTGTACACAGAGAATCGGGAAGCACTGAGGGTTGTGAGGACAGGCAGTGGGTACACAGGAACAGACAAGCAGAGCTGAGTGTGTTGGGGACAGGGAGCGGTATATACATGCCAGGTGGGCAGTGCTGCTGAAATTTTTTTTTTTTTGTAATTGTTGGTCCAAGGCCAGCGCTGGGAACTTTCCTGGCCCTGAGTACATTTGTGCTGGTCTATGGGTCTCCTTGCCCTGGCAAGCCACAGAACTGCAGCCTGTGTGTCACAACATTTACTCAGCTTTATTTCCAACTGGTGTTGTTGTTTTGTAACTTCAGACCAGTAGAAAGAACAACTGATCTTTGTTTGACACTGCAGCCCCTATTTCTCATTGTGATATTATTATGATGTGATTATAGCATATTTATGACACATTTCATGTAAGATGTGTCTTGTAAGATTCATTGGAAAACGTATGATGTTCTGAATATGATTATCCTATTTGTATCCATGTATCATTTGTGTACCTGAAGTCATGACTATTGACTATGTATCTGTTTTTCAATTGTAGTTACAACTGGGTAACGCCCAGTAGGCAAGATGCCTTCAGTTTAGGGAGCTGGTTGGGAAGGGCCTATTCAGGGAAATGAGACAATAGGGAAGACAATAGGCCTTAGGAAGTTTCCATCCCTTTCTCTACAGTCTACTTTACGGCCCTGTTGGGCAATTTCACAGTTCTGGTTGTTGTAGGCAAAGAGAAGACCCTGTACAGGCTGATGTACCTGTTGCTCTGAATGCTGGCGCTCACAGACATCACCACATCAACCTCCTTCATGCCAAAGGCACTGTGTATATTTTGGTTCAATTTGAAAAGCATTACTGTGGCTGGCTGCCTCACCCAGATGTTCTTCTTTCACGCACTTCCTAATGTGCACTCAGCTGTCCTTGTGACAATGGCCTTTGATCGCTACGTTGCCATATGTAGCCCTCTGAGATATGCCACCATCCTCACCAATGCACGGATAGCTAAGCTAGGGCTAGTGGGTTTGATAAGAGCTGTTCTCTTCATTCTGCCCCTGCCCCTACTCCTGAGCAGGCAGCCATTCTGTGCCAAACACATTATCCCCCACACGTACTGCGACCACATGGCTGTGGCAAAGATGTCATGTGGGGACATTACAGTCAGTAGAGTGTATGGCTTGGTGATAGCATTTATATTCATTCTGTGCGATGTGACACTCATTGGCCTGTCCTATGGTCTGATCATCAGGGCCCTCCTCAGAATCTCCTCCAAGAAAGCCAACAACAAAGCAATTAACACCTGCTCAGCCCATATCTGGTTGATACTAATGTCTTATCCTCTAGGACTCTTCTCCAGTCTGACACACAGATTTGGTCAGGGTATCGCGCCGCACATTCAAGTCATCTTGTCAAATGTCACTTACCTCATTCCACCCATGCTCAACCCTATCATTTATGGGGTCAAAACCAAAGAGCTTGGTGACAAAGTGGTCAAAAACCATCTGCAGAATTCACTGACTTCATGCTACTGAATTTAAACCTGCCTGACAAGAGAGGGTTTTGAAAATGCACTATGTTACCCTTTATTTAAAGAGTGATCACTCAGAAAGTGATCAAGCTATTTGCAACCATATGATGTTCACTGGCCACAATAAATTAATAAAATAGAACACCACTTAGTTAAGGGTTGATTAGAAAGCAGTCTTTTAGATGCAAATTCAAAATCTAGCAGACAGTTTCTGTTACTTGCAATTGGAGGAGTGTACAGAAAATTAAATTAGTGAGAATGAGAGAAGATAAATGAATGAAAACCTTGAGTCTAGACGCCTCTGATATTAGAAGTTTATTGAAAGTTAGTAAAGGTGATGATCCATGTGGGGCCGTATGACCTCCGTGTTTGGTGGAAGTTATAAAAGATTAGCTAATATATTTCACTTTGGAGCAGTCCTCTGAATCCATCTTGAGAGACCCCTTTCCTGACACCCTTTCGCCCCAGTGGGTGACCAACTGGCCACTGTGAACCTTTTGTTTATTATTCAATTCCATTCCAGATGTTAGCTAAATACCTGGGATGTTCTAGACCTATTGCTTATGTCTGTGTGTGCCTCAGTCTAATAAACTGCAGTGTTAGACAAGAGTATGTTTAGTTGCATTTAATCCATGATCAGACAAAGTAGTAGTAAGTAGTAAAATAGTTACGTTGCCCCTGTTGGAAGTTCTGAAAACCCCAGGTTGCAGACTGCTGTGTTAAAGTACGACATCACCTTAGAGTCAAAAACATAACGCTCTCAGCTGGAAATTTCAAAACACACACTATTTCTGTTGTGAAAAACATGAAATGTAGGTGTCGACATGAAACAGAGATTCCCATGAAATGTCCAGGTGATTAAATTGCTTGACGTACTAAATCCTTAATGACCTAGATTGGCTGATATCTCACTTTTGCCATTGCTTTGTGGAGACCTTGGACAATTGGATAAGCAGTGGAGAGTTTTGACTAGGGTTCCTGGCCTCACACTCTGAACAAAAAGTACAGCACTTTTAGGTTGAAGGTTTCAAGTACATGGATGCCGCAGAGGAGAAAGATTTTAGTGAACTTGGTTTGTTTTCTCTTGCATTCCTGCTACTACCTTTTGGCAATGCTACAGTTGACAGATTGGTTTCTGAGATGAACTTGATAAAAACAAAACTGTGCAGCAAGATGGAAGAGGAACTTTTAGAATACACTGTTCCTGTTAGAGCATAGATGAAATGATGCCAAATCTGTAAAGAGTTTGCTCCAATGTAAAAAAATGATTGCACTGGTCACTGCTTTGTTTTGGGTGACATCTGGGTCTTGCATCTTTCTTTTTAAATCAAACCTTTACTAGGTATCTAATGAAAGTTTTCCTTTGTTCTTTGATATACAGACCAATGTGTTAATTAAAAGAAACGTTTGTTTGAAGAAGTAGATGGCTCACAAAATCCTAACTAACTTCACTTTACTACTAATGAATGAACTGTGTGATCTACTGAAGGTGAAGACATTAAGAACTTCAGTCTATCATTTCCAAACTGATGGGATAGTAGAGGAATTTCACAGAAACTTGATGGTGACATTAAAGAAGTTTGTAGCCTCAGATTGCAGACACTGGGACCAACTCTTCCCCAAACTCCTGTTTTGCTATCAGGAAGGTGCCTCAAGCTTCCAAATTTTCTCCCTTTGAATTGCTGTCTGGGAAGCAACCTTTTGGCTTTCCAGAGCTGCTTGGGGAAACATGGAAGAACAAAGACCCTAGGCAATGGGCATAGTTTAATACATTCTTCAATTAAGAAATGGCCTCAAGACTTCGTAGGCTTTTGCTAGAAGAATTTTGATAAATGCACAACAGACGCAATAGAAGGCCTATACCAAAGGGGTCCAGCTGTGATTGTTCAAACTGGTTGATAGAGTGTTATTGTTAGTACCAAGTTTGCTCTTCAAATTACTGGTTCAGTGGCAGGGACCGTTTGAGGTAGTAAGGCGTGTGTGACCCATCGACTATGAGGTCCAGCACCCAGAGAAGAAAAAGGAGACTGAGATAAGAATACAAGAATGGCCATACTGGGTCAGATCAATGGTCCATCTAGTCCAGTATCCTGTCTTTTGACAGGGGCCAATGCCAGGTGCTTCAGAGGGAAGGAACGGAACATGGCTATTATACAGGGTTCCCTCTCCTGTCATCCAGTCCCATCATCTGGCAGTCAGAGGCTAGGGACACTGAAAACATGGGGCAGCATCTCTGAACATCTTGGCTAACAGCCATTGATGGACCTATCCTCCATGTTCTTTTTGAACCCCATTATCCTTTTGGCCTTCACAACATCCCCTGGCAATGCGTTCAACAGGTTGACTGTGTGTTGTGTGTAGTACTTCCTTTTCTTTGTTGTAAACCTGCTGCCTATTATTTTCCCTGGTTGCTGTGTTATATGAAGGAGTAAACAAGATTTCCACATTCACTTTCTCCACACCATTCATGATTTTATAGACCTCTATCATATCTCCTCTTAGTCGTCTCTTTTCCAAGCTGAAAATTCCCAGTCTTTTTAATCTCTCCTCATATGGAAGCTATTCCATACCCCTAATCATTTTTGTTGCCCTTCTCTGTACCTTTTCCATTTCTAATACATCATTTTTGAAATGAGGTGACCATAATTACAGTATCCATGGCATGGGATTTAAATAGTGGCATTATTATATTGTCTGTCCTCTTATTTATACTTCTCAAATGGTTCCTAATATTCTTTTATCATTTTTGACGGCTGCTGCACATTGAGCAGATGTGTTCAGAGAACTCTCTGTAATAACTCAATGATCTCTTTCTTGAGTGGTGAAGTTATGAATATTGACTATGTATCTGTATTTCAAATGTAGTTACACCTGGGTAACACCCACTAGGCAAAATGCTTCTAGGATAGACAGCTGGTTGTGAAAGGCCTATTCGGGGTAATGGGCCATTAGGGGAAACAATAGGCCTGAGGAGAAGCTTATTCCCCACCTGGTGAACCTTCCTGAGAACGCTCCAGACAGCCTATGGGTAATGGCTGCTATGACCCAGCAGGGAATGCAAAGACATGTGATCAGATCACATGACACTGAACTCCATTTTGGGTACCTGTACTTTTCTGCAAACTGGATTGGGAACTGTTTTTGGAACAAATGATTCTGACCATATGTTAAAGCTATATAATGTGGGGTGTGACATCATCTAGTGGTCTCACTCCCCACACAAGAGAACCCCTGGAAACACCTGAGGAACAAAGACTGAACTGTGGGAAGTGCTGGTCTCAAGCTAAAATGATTTCTAGTCTGTGTAGGGAAACCTGGTGGACTGCTTGTATCACCAGCCCTAGTGAGAAATTGCTAATTAATTTCAAATATAGCTCATATATTAGGCCTAGTTTCGGGTTTTGTTTATTTGCTAGGTAATCTGTTTTGATTTGTTTGCTATCAGTTATAATCACTTAAAATCTTTTTTTAGTTGAACTTGTTTTTTGCATTATCTAAATCAGTGTGCCTTTGAGTGAAGTGTCAGCGGAAAATCTCAGCTTCGTTAACACAGTTTTGTAGCATACCCTTCCCACATCGAGGGGAGGATGAACCCTTTTAATCAGCATACATTGTACAGATCCCTGTGCAGTGCAAGACATTATAATTTTGGGTTTACTCTCCAGTGGAGGGTGTGAGCCTGGGGAGGTGGGAAATTGGCTGATGTCTACCATTTGTGCTTGGTTGGTTAAGTAATCCCTCGGTTAGCTCTGTTTGGGTGTGTGGTGCCGTAGACTGTCGTGATAACAGGGCCTGGAAAGGCTGAATCACCAGCAAAGCATTTTGAAAAAGGACCAGCCCAGCTGGGTGGTAAGAGGGCCACAGCAGTTCCCACAGCTCCCAGACTGCACCCCGGGGGTGACAGCCCATCACACTCATACCCTGTGGAGCTCAAATTAGTCCCCCAGGCTCCTATGACACAAGTATGGGGGAGGGACTGTAGCTCAAAGAAAAGATCCTGATGTAGCAGTTGTTTGATTCTTTCCCACTGTGTTCTCATCCCAGCAGGGCGCAGCTACCGAAAATACCACCACACTGAAATGGTCCCAGGGCATCAGGCATGGGAAACTCTGTGGCTCTCCCCTCATAAATTGTGGGATACCATGTGGGATGAACTCCAGGTCATTTTTACTATGGGAGGGGTGAAGGTGTCACACAGTGAGTGGAGAAGTCCCATGGTACAAGTTCTGAGGCAGGATAATACAATCATTTTCTGAAAGATCAACACAGTATTGAAATTTTATGCTGACCCGATGCAGAGAATGAATGAACTATTTGAACAGTTTGAGCTGCAAGATATTTATCCACTTTAGACCTCACAAAGGGATACTGGCAAATACCTTTGATGCCAGAATTCAGGGAGATGAAAGCCTTTCCCATACCCTTCTGCTTGCATCAGTCCAGGATCACATAATTTTTCCTCCACAGGGTGCCGGTGACTTTTAAGAAGCTAATGGACTGGATATTGCAACTACATGGTCAGTATAGCGCGCCATGCTGCTACGAGCAATTGAAAATGGTTTTTGGTCCCCTATTTTGTGGCAGCTTTCCCACACATAGAGAAGATGGCAGTACATTACACAAAGAAAAGAAAGCCATCGTCAGTGCTCCACGTAGGAAGGAAAAATCAGTTTCACACATACAGAATGGGAAGAGACTGTCTAGGAAGGAGTACAGCAGAAAGGGATCTAGGGGTTATAGTGGACCACAAGCTAAATATGAGTCAACAGTATGATGCTGTTGCAAAAAAAGCAAACATGATTCTGGGATGTATTAACAGGTGTGTTGTGAGCAAGACACGAGAAGTCATTCTTCCGCTCTACTCTGCTCTGGTTAGGCCTCAGCTGGAGTATTGTGTCCAGTTCTGGGCACCGCATTTTAAAAAAGATGTGGAGAAATTGGAAAGGGTCCAGAGAAGAGCAACAAGAATGATTAAAGGTCTTGAGAACATGACCTATGAAGGAAGGCTGAAAGAATTGGGTTTATTTAGTTTGGAAAAGAGAAGACTGAGAGGGGACATGATAGCAGTTTTCAGGTATTTAAAAGGGTGTCATAAGGAGGAGGGAGAAAACTTGTTCACCTTAGCCTCTAAGGATAGAACAAGAAGCAATGGGTTTAAACTGCAGCAAGGGAGGTCTAGGTTGGACATTAGGAAAAAGTTCCTAACTGTCAGGGTGGTTAAACACTGGAATAAATTGCCTAGGGAGGTTGTGGAATCTCCATCTCTGGAGATATTTAAGAGTAGATTAGATAAAAGGGATGGTCTAGACAGTATTTGGTCCTGCCATGCGGGCAGGGGACTGGACTCGATGACCTCTCGAGGTCCCTTCCAGTCCTAGAATCTATGAATCTATGAGTTGCTAGGCTGAACAGTCTGCAAGACTCAGTTTGCCATGACAATCTCACGCCTGGTATTGGCAAATCATTTCTTCACCCTGGGGGAGGCTCTCAAGCTGGAGATCTCCAGGGTCTATTTTCTGCTCTCCCTGCTGCTCACAGAGCCCTGGGAATTGTCTGGGAGTCCTGGCCAATCAGAGAGTCCCCAGGGACTGTACTAGGGAATCATAAAAGTTGCTGTTCCGCACAGCGAATTTCAGACATGTGAGATTCACACAGTGATTCTCATGGCTCTGCCTTCCTGTTGCAGTAAGGAGATACCCTCTCGCCGCTGACCAGTATTACGGTGAGTTGCCCCTTTCTGCATTAAAGTTAGTGCTGAGGGCTCAGGAAGGGCTCCAGGGTTGAACTGTTTAGCATTGTCAGAAGCACCAATGGATTTACCTGGGAAAATTGGAACTGCAAATGTATTGGAAATAGTTTAGACAGATATTTGTTTTTAAGATCAGTTCCTTGTTGTCTCTTACTGTCCTTCTATCTGTCTCAGTAGCTTTTTTGGGGGGGGCCGTGTGGTTTTTCCAATTCATCAACTCCACTGTGCTCTTAGTTAGTACAGCCAAAGCCTCTGCAGTGGGTATCTGTGTTACCAGAGGGTTCACAGCAAGAACGGGCCTCACACTGTCCAGATTCTGCTCTCACATTCTGCCTTCAGTGAGTCACTTCAGATTGACACTGGCTTCCCTGAGAGGAAAATCAGGCCCACATGTTTTGAAATCCCCATCTTTCATGACTGGTCTTTGAATGCCACATAAACTGGGGGTTTCCTTCAGAGTCTTTCACCACCTTGACAGAATACCGCTCTCTGTAGCCGGACCCAAAGCCATGATTTTAACAGCTGCAAGTCGAATTTTAAACACCAAGCCTAAATCTGGTCCCATTGAGATGAGTGGCAAAAAAGGTTCAAAACAATTAGGATAACAATTTTATTTCACGGGGGAGAGGGGTCTGCTCTCTGTGCCCCTGCATCTCTGGGTCTGGAGAGAATGAGAAGTGCCAAAATGAAGTAAAAATAAAAGCATGTTCCTGGCTTAGACGTATCCAGGCAGTGCTGGAAATCTCACCGGGGGAGGTCCAAGAACACAAAGTCTGTGGCGGCGGGGGAGGGAGGAGAAGGTGGGACGATGGGACGTGCAGTATCCAGATCACAGTGGCACAGAGTCCTGAAACTGGGCAAAATAGGAACTAGACATCCTGCCTAATGCACAGACCAAAGAGGCGTAATGAGGCTCTGGGCGGAACCCTCCTGGGTGTGGGGGTTGGTGTCTCAGACTGTAAATTAACATGGACCGCACAGTAGTAGCTTGTCTCTGGCAGCTTCCCCCATCCAGACTATCCCTCTTTCCATGAACAACCTCACTACAGCCGTGTGGGAACATGAGCAATTGCCAACACAGAAAAGTAGTGTCTGGAAGGTATGTCCCGGTTTCTATTGGGCTGCAATACGTTCAAGCTTTCTGTCGTTTTGAGGAAAAGTAACTCACACTGGCTCCTTTTAGTTTCCACATCTTCTCTTCCTCCTGCCGGGTCTGTCCCTCTCTCCTTTCCAGCACGGGCTGAGCTGCTGCTGAGGTTTCCTTCACCCCCAGAAAGGCAGTTCAGGCTGATCTCCCCCTTTTCCCCAGTGCAGGCAGACACTGAGTTTAACCTAGTCTGAGGAGATATTTCTGTGAGCTGTCACTGTGGGGTCTGGCTACTGGTTTTCTCCTGGGTGAGGGGTATCACTGTGAAGTCATTTTTCTTCGTTATTGTTGGCATTTCACCAGTGAAAAGAACCATTCATCTTTGCTCCTCAGTTGGTTCAATCTCCCACCATATTCTGACACCCTGTCTGCACTCTCCTTCCCCATTCCAGGCTGCACTGATTCCAACAGCATGCTGGTTGCCAGTGTCTTCTCCATGCTCCCCATTCATCCTTGGCTCCCTCAACTTTCAAACTGCCCCATGCTCCCTACAGATCTTCCTCGGCAGGGGGTGAGGTGCCTCCCGTCACACCTGCTCCCTTGGCCGGGGCAGATCAGTGACTGTGTCTCACTGGTGAGAAATCACACACAGAGAGAGGCAAATGCCCCGTCACCTCTGATGCTGCTCTTGTTATACCCTGTCTAACCTCCTCCTTTGACGGGTGGTAATTAGTGACTGTGTCTCACTTGTGAGAAATCTCACACAGAGTTGCAAATACCAAGTCACCTGTGTTACTGATCTTGGTGCACATATATAAACCGTGTGCAGCTTCAGGGACTGCTATACATGAACAGCACACAAGCTGAGAAGTATGCACATGATACAATGAGAGTGGGCAACTCTGGGGCAGGTCAGGGCCTAGATCAGTAGTTCTCAAACTTTTGTACTGGTGATCCCTTTCATATAGCTAGCCTCTGATATATATTAAATACTAATACATATTAAAAACACCAGTTTATATATTTAACACCGTTATAATTGTTGGAGGCAAAGCGGGGTTTGGGGTAGAGGCGGACAGCTCCTGACCCCCCCCATCTAATAACCTTGCAACCCCCTGAGGGATCACGACCCCCAGTTTGAGAACCCCTGGCCTAGATAAACCCAGCTGCCATGTGCAGGAACCACTGGCACCTGACTGAATCAGGGGACCACTGGGACAAAGACATTAATCCCAGGATGTTCTGGGAGCAGTTGCTAGCCGTCTCTCATAGTCATTAATGGTGAGGGTTGTACATTCATTCCTCAGTGCGGAGGTTACATGGGCTCAGGTCATTATTTTCCCCATGTAAAACGTTTATCCATGCAGTGTCACACGAGATCTGTGAGTCTAGTGAAATACACACCTACTGTAACATTTTCAAGGCTCCATAGTCACATGAGAATTTTTCCCCATAGGATTTTTCCTCAGGGACTGGTTTTGGGACCAATCTTATTTAATCTTTTTATTACTGACCTTGGCACAAAAAGTGGGAATGTGCTAATAAACTTTGTGGATGACACAAAGCTGGGAGGTATTGCCAACACAGAGAAGGACCGGGATATCATACAGGAAGATCTGGATGACCTTGTAAACTGGAGTAATAGTAATAGGATAAAATGTAATAGTGAAAAGTGCAAGGTCATGCTTTTAGGGATTAATAACAAGAACTATTGTTATAAGCTGGGGAGGCATCAGTTGGAAGTAACAGAGGAGGAGAAGGACCTCAGAGTATTGGTTGATCATAGGAGACTACGAGTCACCAGTGTGATATGGCCGTGAAAAAAGCTAATGTGGTCTTTGGATGCATCAGGAGAGGTATTTCCAGTAGAGATAAGGAGGTGTTAGTACTGTTATACAAGGCAGTGGTGAGACCTCATCTGGAATACTGTGTGCAGTTCTGGTCTCCCATGTTTAAAAAGGATAAATTCAAACTGGAACAGGTTCAGAGAAGGGCTACTAGGATGATCCAAGGAATGGAAACCTGTCATATGAAAGGAGACTCAAAGAGCTTGGCTTGTTTAGCCTAACCAAAAAAGGCTGAGGGGAGATATGATTGCTCCCTATAAATATATCAGAGGAATAAATGTATCAGGGAGGGAAAGGGATTAATTAAGCTCAGTACCAATGTGGACACAAGAACAAATGGATATAAACTGGCCATCAGGAAGTTTAGACTTGAAATTAGAAAAAGGTTTCTAACCATCAGAGGAGTGAAGTTCTGGAACAGCCTTCCAAGGGGAGTAGTGGGGGCAAAAGATATATCTGGCTTCAAGACTAAGCTTGATAAGTTTGTAGAGGGGATGGTATGATGGGATAACCTAATTTTGGCAATTAATTAATCTTTGATTACTAATGGTAAATATGCCCAATGGCTTGTGATGGGATGTTAGATGGGGTGGGATCTGAGTTACTACAGAGAATTCTTTCCTGGGTGCTGGCTGGTGAGTCTTGCCCACATGCTCAGGGTTTAGCTGATCGCCATATTTGGGGTTGGGAAGGAATTTTCCTCCAGGGCAGATTGGCAGAAGCCCTGGGTTTTTTTCGCCTTCCTCTGCAGTGTGGAGCATGGATCACTTGATGGAAGATTCTGTGCACCTTGATGCCTTTAAACCATGATTTGAGGACTTCAATGGCTCAGATACAGGTTTGATACAGAAGTGGGTGGATGAGATTCTGTGGCCTGCATTGTGCAGGAAGTCAGATTAGATGATCATGATGGTCCCTTCTGACCTTAAAGTCTATGATTCTATGAAATTCAACACAGTCATGAATAGGAAAAATGCATTCAATAAGCTCACGCACAAGCGTGGAGGCAAAATTCCTCCAAATGACTCCTAGGGACATTTTCGTAGATTCCAAGGCCATAAGAAATTATTGTGATCATCTAGTCTGACTTCCTGTAGAGCACAGGCCAAAGAATTCCCTAAAAATTAGTCCTAGAGCAGATCTTTTAGAGAAATATCCAACTTTAATTTAAAAATTCTCTTCTTAGTGATGAAGAATCCACCAAGACCCTTGGTAAATTGTTCAAATGGTTAATTAATCTCACCATTTAAAAAATTTATGCATTATTTCCAGTCAGAATTTCTTCAACTTCCAGTCATTGGATCATGTTACACCTCAGTTTGATAAGCTGAAAAGCCTATTATTAAATATTTGCTCCCGTGTAGGTACTTACAGACTGTTAACAAGTCACCCATTAACCATCTTTGTTAAACTAAATAGACTAAAATCTTTGAGTCTATAACTATAAAGCAGCTTTTTAATCTTTTAATAATTATTGTTAGTCTTCTCTGAACCCTCTTTAATATATCAACATCCATCTTTAATCGTGGACACCAGAATTGGACACAGGATTCCAGCAGCGGTCACTCCATTGCCAAATACAGAGGTAAAACACAGGGAACTCATGTTTGGCTAATTATCCCTGTAAACCCCCAAATCTTATTTAGAGTCATTGCGCTTCCCACGATAGTTTACCCATCGGGTAAACATTGCCTACATACTTTGTTCCTAGATGTAGACCTCTACATAGCTATATTAGAGCACGCATTGTTTGCTTCGACCTAGTTAACCAACAAATCCATGTTGCTCTGACTCGGTCACCTGTCCTCTTCATTATTTACAATCCCTCTATTTTTTTTTGTCATTTGCAAACTTCATCGATATTCAGCCACAAGAAAGGTTAGCAGTTGAGTTGCTGACATGTCTCTGCTTACACTTGTCAGTTAACACCTGTAACTTATGTCTCAGACAAAGCTGGGTGCCTGCAAGAAAGTGTCTCACCAAAAGGAAAAAGGGAAGTAACAGAGGTGCAGGCCTGTAGCCATAAATACCAAGAGCTTTGTGCCCTTTGTGCCTGTTTTATTGAGCACAAAGTCAGAGCCCAGCACGATAATGTCTGTTTCCATTTGGGAAACTTGGCTCCTTTCCAATATAGAAATTGCATCATGGATAAGAGCTATGGTCCATCCAGTCAGGTGTCCTCTCTCTGACAGTGATAACGTCAGGTGCTGCAGAAGAAGGTGTAAGAAACACAGCAGTAGGGGGATGGTGGGGTGACTTGACCATCAAGAGGGTGTCACCCTAATGCCTAAAAGCTAGAGATTAGCTTGTGCCCTGAAACACGTGGGTGTTTAGGCTTCCCAAAATATTTATTTAGCTGCAACTATTATAACTGGACAGTCTCACTGTCCCTGTTAATCTACAAATCCTTCCTGATTCTTGCTTATCTCGTGGTGTCAACTACCTCTTGTGTCAATGAGTTCCTCGGTCTAATCAGACGCTGAGTGCAGAAAGTATTCTTTATAATCTGTTTTGAATTTGCCAAGTTTCAGTTTAATTGAATGTCCTGTTGAGCTTGTGTTATGAGACAGGGAGAACACATTCCCGATCTACTCTCTACTAGTCAATATTTTCTAGGTTTTTCTCATGTCCCCTCTTATTCATCCCCTTTCTAAGGTAACAATCCCAGTCTTCTCAATCTCTCCCCTATGAGAGTTTCTGCAGGTCCTTGATCATTTTCATTGTCCTGGCCTCTCTAGTTCTGCAATATCCTGGGGGAGAAGGGTGTCCAGTACTACACAGAGGAGTCCAGATGAGGGTGAAACATTGACCAACACATCTCATGGCATTGTATTTTCTCTCTGATTCCCCATCTCCCTCCTACTGGAACCCAATGCTTTGCTCAGTTTCTGTCCATGCTTCCACTTTGAACAGGGTTTCACAGAGCTGTGTACCATGATGCCCAGGTCCCTGTCTGGAGTTCATACAGTTAAATTAGAACCTTAAGGAGTTCAAGCTTTTCCCTCCAGTGGGCATACACATTGAAGTTATTGACAACTTAGTTTATCTGCCATCATACTGCCCATTCACCTGGCTTGGTTAGCTCCCTTTGAGGACTTCTCTGGAATTGACTATGAGTTAAATAATCTGGTGCCATCTGTAAATGTTGCCACCTCACAGCTGCCCCCCTTTCTAGATTGTTAATAAGTATAAAATATTTACCATACTATTTATTGTATAAAGCGTGTAACCCCACCTTGCTGTACTTCTCTCTCTTCACAGGCACCTTGAGCACTTCTGAGCCTGATTGACACATTGAGCACCCTATCATGGCAACTTTCAACCTCACCCCCTCTAACCCTTCAACATTTAACCTATCGGGGATACTTGGCCTGGAAGCTGCCCACGTCTGGATTTCCATTCCTGTCTCTATGTCCTACATTATCAGCCTGTTGGGAAATTTCATGCTTCTGTTTATTGTAGGCAAAGAACAGACGTTGCACAAGCCAATGTACCTGCTGCTCAGCATGCTGGCGCTCACAGATATCGCCACGTGTACCTTGGTTGTGCCAAAGGCACTGTGTATATTTTGGTTCAATTTGAAAAGCATTACTGTGGGTGGGTGTCTCACCCAGATGTTCTTCCTTCACACAGTTTCTTTTACGCAGTCAGCCATCCTTGTGACAATGGCCTTCGATCGCTACGTTGCCATATGTAACTCTCTGAGATACACCACGATCCTCACCAACGCACGAGTCACTAAGTTAGGGCTTGTAGGTTTGATAAGGTCTGCTCTCTTCATCCTGCCTCTGCCCCTGATCTTGAGTAGGTTGCCATTCTGTGACAACCTCATTATCCACCAAACGCACTGTGAGCACATGGCTGTGGCGAAGTTATCGTGTGGGGACATCACAGTCAGCAGGATGTACAGCTTGGTTATGGCATTTGTAGTCAGCGGGATAGACCTGATGCTCATTGCCCTCTCCTATAGTCTGATCATCAGGGCCATCCTAAAAATGTCCTCAAAAAAAGCCCACCAGAAGGCCCTCAACACGTGCACAGCCCACATCTGTGTGATGCTTACAACTTATTCTCCTGGGCTCTTCACCAGCCTGACACACCGGTTCGGTCAGGGCATCGCTCCCCATGTTCACATCATCTTGTCCAACCTTACTTTCCTCATCCCCCCCATGTTCAACCCTATCATTTATGGAGTCAAAACCAAAGAGCTTCGTGACAAAGTGGGCAAATACACCAGCAGAATGTGCTCTTGGGGCCACTGACTTTAATCCTCTGTGACAAGAGGGGGAAAAGATTTCTCCTCATTAACCAACTGTGCTCTGTCCAAGTTTGGCTGACCTGAGCATTGTGGAAGTTCAGAGTCTGAGAACTTCCTCACACCTAATGTCTTATCACTCCATCACCAAGCACTTCCCGCTCCATTGCGGAGTTCCCTCTGTTTGATCATCACCTGACCCCTTTCATTGTCACTGGTCAGCCCCCAGGCCAACACCCCCTGTCACTCGGCCTTTCCATGACTTCCAGCCTACGTGAAGATACTGCAGCTTTTTGAAGCAAGGGGCTTTGCATTAGTCCCTTTGTGAACAGGGTTCTTGATCAGTTTGATGAACAGAAGCTATGCTTTCAGATAGCCAAAGAGAAAAGTAAGAAACTACAATGCTGAACTTTATCATATGTACAGTGATCTGGGGAGCAAAATTTACCTGATTTTTTTAGTCCAATCCTTCAGGAAACCTGGAGGATAAACCAAATAAAGACTAGCAGTAACAAAATAATTCAACACAAAATGTGGACATTGACTACCATCATTGAATGCACTTAGAAATAAGTAATATAATAAAGTTCTTGTTGTTTTTACACTACATATGGTTTGGGCTATTTGTGGCTATTTTTAACACTCTCATTTGCAACGGCAGCCAAGCATGGTGAGCAGCTGTGAAGAGCAATGTGGGGCCATGGGCAATGCTGGGAGACACCATAGGGGAGGGCCTTGAAGGCAGGATGTGAACCCAATGGGAGGGCAGATGCTGGGGAGAAGTGTCCTGCCACCTAGATCTTGGGGGAGGGGGTGTGTGTGGCCACCACCATACCAGGTTTCTGACTCCAGGTATCAGCACAGCACAGCCAGGGCATGGGAGGGAGGCCTGGGGTGCTGAATGCAGAAAAACGAACAGGTCTGTCTGATTCAATTGGAACTACAAATGTATAGGGAATAGTTTAGAGAAATATTTGTTTTTAAGACCAGTTCCTTGTCTCTCACTGTGTCCTTCTATCTGTCTCAGTAGCTTCTTTTTTCCTTTTCTTTGGGGGGGGGTGGGGAGGTGTGGTTTTTCTATAGTTAGATCAAGTTTTCCAATAGAGCAACTTCACTCCCTTGTTAAGAAATGGAGCCAAAGCTTCTGCAGTGGGTATGTGTGTTACCAGAAGGTTCATAACAAGAATGGGCCCAACACTGGTCAGATTCTGCTCTCACATTCTGCCTTCAGTGGGTCACTCCAGATTGACAATGGCCTCCCTGAGTGCAAAATCAGGGCCCATGTGTTTTGAAGTCCCCGTGTTTTATGCTCGGTCTCAGAACGCCCCATAAACTGAGGGTTTCCTTCAGACTCTTTCAGCACCCTAACAGAATAGGTATCTCTGTAGCAGGACCCGAAGCCATGATTTTCATAGCCAGGAGCAGAAAGTTAAAGACTAAGGGTGAATCTGGTCCCATTGAGATCAATGCAAAACTCCCAACTTGTTCAGGAGTTCAACCTAAACCCACATTTAGAGACTTAATTTAATGGCCTGATTTTCACCGGCCATGAGCCTCCAAGGGTGGGTGAGCTCGGTTGGAGAAAAGAAGGACAGAACATCTCGTGCTGGTGGGGGAGTGGAACTATATGTGAAGGAAAGCGTAGAATCAAATGAAGTAAAAATCTTAAATGAACCAAACTGGACTATAGAATCTCTATGGATAGTAATTCCATGCTCGAATAATAAGAATGATAACAGTAAGAATACTCTGACCATCTGACCAGGATGGTGATAGTGACTGTGAAATGGGAGGTTAGAGAAGCTATAAAAAAAACCCTCAAAAATAATGGGAAATTTCAACAATCCACACATTGACTGGGTACACTTCAGGATGGATGCAGAGAGAAAGTTTCTTGACACCTTAACTGATTGCTTCTTTGAGCAGCTACTCCTGGAACTCACAAGAGGAGAGGAAATTCTTGATTTAGTTCTTAGTGAAGCACAGGATCTGGTCCAAGAGGTGACTATAGCTGAACTGCTTGATAATAGTGACCATAATGTAATTAAATTTAACATCGCTGTGACGAGGAAAATACCACAGTAGCACAACTCTGTAGCATTTAATTTCAGGAAAGGGGACTGCGCAAAAATGAGGAAGTTAGTTAAACAGAAATTAAAAGGTAAAGTGGCAAAAGTTAAATCCCTGCAACCTGCATGGAAATTTTTTAGACAACATAATAGAAGTTCATCTCAAATGTATACCCCAAATAAAAAAAAAAAAAAAAACATAGTAAGAGAACCAAAAAAGTGACACCATCGCTGAACAAGAAAGAAAGAAGCAGTGAGAGTCAAAAAGGTATCCTTTAAAAAGTGGAATATAATTAGGAAGGCAAAAAAAGAATTTGAAGAAATGCTAGCCAAAGACTCCAAAAGTAATAGCCATTTTTTTTCCAGTACATCAGAAGCAGGAAGACTGCTAAACAACCAGTGGGGCCACTGGATGATCGAGATGCTAAAGGAGCACTCAAGGAAGAAAAAGCCTTTATGGAGAAACTAAATGAATTCTTTTCATTGGTCTTCATGACTGAAGATGTCATAACTATAAAGGGAAGAGTAACAGCCCTCCTGTGTACAATACTATAAAATCCCTCCTGGCCAGAGACTCCAAAATCCTTTTATCTGGAAAAGGTTAAGAAGCTCAGGTAACCTGGTGGACACCTGACCCAAAGGACCAATAAGGGGACATGATACTTTCAAAACTTGGTGGGGGGAAGGCTTTTGTTTGTGCTCTTTGTTTTGGGGGAGTTCGCTCTTGGGACTGAGAGGGACCAGACATCAATCCAGGCTCTCCAAATCTTTCTGAACAAGTCTCTCATATTTCAAACTTGTAAGTAAACAGCCAGGCAAGACGTGTTAGTTTTATCTTTGTTTTCTCAACTTGTAAATGTACCTTTTACTAGGGTGTTTACCTCTGTTTGCTGTAACTTTGAACCTAAGGCTAGAGGGAGGTCCTCTGGGCTCTTTAAGTTTGATTACCCTGTAAAGTTATTTTCCATCCTGATTTTACAGAGATGATTTTTACCTTTTTCTTTAATTAAAAGCCTTCTTTTTAAGAACCTGATTGATTTTTCCTTGTTTTTAGATCCAAGGGGGTTGGATCTTGATCCACCAGGAGTTGGTGGGAGAAAGGAGGGGGGATGGTTAATTTCTCCTTGTTTTAAGATCCAAGGGGTTTGGATCTGTATTCACCAGGGAATTGGTGAAGAGTCTCTCAAGGCTACCCAGGGAAGGGAATTAGCACATTGGGAGTGGTGGCAGCGGACCAGATCTAAGTTGGTAGTTAAGCTTAGAAGTTTCATGCACGCCCCCACATTTGTACCCTAAAGTTCAGAGTCGGGAAGCAGCCTTGACAGAGGATGTCAGGGAGATTCCCAAACCTGAGTCATTCATTTTAGGTGACAAATCTGAGTAACACCCAGACTGAGGTGTCATTAGAGCAGGTTTTGGAACAAATTGATTAATTTAAAAATAATAAGTCACCAGGACCAGATGGGATTCACCCAAGAGTTCTGAAGAAACTCAAATGTGAAATTCCAGAACCACTAACTGTGGTTTGTAACCTGTCATTTAAATCAGCTTCTTTCCCAAATGCCTGGAGGATAGCTAATGTGACACCAACTTTTAAAAAGGGCTCCAGAGATGATACTGGTAATTACAGGCCGATGAGCGTGATTCAGTACCGTGCAAACTGCTTGAAACTATAATAAAGAACAAAATTGTCAGACAAATATATGAACATCATTTTTTGGGGAAGAGTCAACATGGTTCCTGTAATGGGAAATCATACCTCACCAATCTACTAGAATTCTTTGAGGGGGGTCAACAAGCATGTGCACAAGGGGGATCCAGTGGATATAGTGTATTTAGATTTTCAGAAAGCCTTTGACAAGGTCACTCACCAAAATCTCTTAAGCAAAGTAAGCTGTCTCGGGATAAGAAGGAAGGTCATCTCATAGACTGGTAACTTGTTAAAATATAGGAAACAAAGGGTAGGAATAAATGGTCAGTTTTCAGAATGGAGAGAAGTAAATAGTACTATCTGCCAGGGGTCTGTACTGGGACAGTCTTATTCAACATATTCATAAATGATCTGGAAAAAGCAGTAAACAGTTTGGTGGAAAATTTGCAGGTGATACAAAACTACTTAAGATTCTTAAGTCCCAAGCAGACTGTGAAGAGCAACGAAAGGAGCTCACAAAAGTGGCTGACTATGCAACAAAATGGCAGATGAAATTCTGTGTTGATAAATGCAAAGTAATGCACATTGGAAAACATAATCCCAATTGTACTTATAAAATGATGTGGACGAAATAGGGAATGGACATCCTGCCTAAAGCACAGACCAAAGACGCGTAATGAGCCCTCCTGGGTCTGGGGGGGAGGAGGGGATGTCTCAGACTCTATTGTAATGTCTTTGACACCATCCCCCATCCGGACCATCCCCCCTCCTGTGAGCAACCCCACTATAGCCTTGTGGCACAGTCAAAAATTGCCAACACAGAAAAGCAGCCTCAGGAAGGGGTGCCTGGGTTCCTAGAGGGCTGCAATATGTTAAAGCTTTGTGTCATTTTGAGGCAAAGTGACTCACACTGGCTCCTTTTAGCCTCCACATCCTCTCTCCCTCCTGCTGGGTTCTGTCATTCTCTCCTTCCTGCACAGGCAGAGCTGCTGCTGGGTTCCCTTTGCCCCCAGAAAGGCAGATCAGGCTGATCTTCCCCTTTTCCCTGGTGCAGGCAGACACTGAGTTTAACCTAGTCTGAGGAGACTTTTCTGTGAGCTGTCACTGTGGAGTCTGGCACCTGGTTTTGATCCTGGGTGAGGGGTATCTCTGTGTAGCAGGGGTGGGGGCTGTGTGATCAGGGAACATACATGGACAGGTGAGCAGCTCTGGAGGTTGAGGGAGCACACAAGGTGTGTACTTGGACAACAGGGAGCAGTGGACGTGGTGGAGGCAGACAGGTGGTGTACACAAAGAAGCAGGCAGTAATGGGGTAGTGGGGGCAGGCAGGGTTGTGTACACAGAGAAGTGGGCAGCGCTGGAGTAGGGTGGAAACGGACAGGTGGGAAGAGCTGCTGAATTCAATTTTTCTTATGATTATTGGCATTTCACCAGTGAAAAGAACCATTGATCTTTGCTCCTCAGTTGGTTCAATCTCCCATCATACTCTGACTCCCGTCTCCGTACTCTCCTTCCTGATCCCAGGCTGCTGCGATTCCAGCAGCATGCTGGTTGCCAGTCTCTGCTCTATGCTCCCCATTCATCTCTGGTTCCCACAATCCCACAGGCAGCTGCCTGAAACAGTGGGATACTGGGACCCAGACATTAAACCCAGGACTCTCTGTGATCATTTGTTAGCTGTTAGCCATTCATGGTGACACCTGTACATTCATTCCTCAGTGCAGAGATTTTATGGGATCAAGTCATTTTTTTCCCTCATCTAAAGCGCTCATCTATGCAGTGTGCTACTGGACCCCTCAGCCTCATGAAATACACACCTAGTGTAATATTTTTGAGGCACCATGGTCACATGAAAATTGCTCCCCACAGGGCTACATTTACCATGGTCATGAACAGGAAAAAATGCCTTCTGTAAGCTTATCCACAAGTTTGCAGGCAAAATGCCTCCAGCTGACTCCTGGGGACATGTACATAGATTCCCAGGCCAGAAGGGACCATTGTGATCTTCTCGTCTGACTTTCTGTAGAGCAGTGTTTTTCAAAGTTTGGGTCGTGGCATATCAGACACTGGGTTGCTGTGGTCAGCACTGCCGACTGGGATGTTCAAAGTCCCGTTGGTGGTGCTGCCCAGTTAAGGCAACCTAGCGCCTACCTGCTCTGACAGCGCGCTGTGCCCCGGAAGTGGCCAGTAGTGGGTTTGGCTTCTAGGCAGGGGGCCATGGGGCTCCACATGATGCCTCTGTCCCGAGCACCAGCTCCACACTCCTATTGGCAGCCTAGGAGCCGGACCTGCTGCTGGTCACTTCAGGCACAGGATGGTCTGCGGTGCTAGGAGAGGCGGAAAGCCTGCCTCTGCACCCCAGCTGCGCTGCTGACCGGGAGCCACCGGAGGTAAGTCCGTGCCCCAGCCCTGAGCCCCCCCAAACCCAGAACCCTTCCTGCACCCCAAATCCCTCCTCTCCAGCCCCAGCCTAGAGCCTGCACCCCCATCCCAGAGCCTTACCCTCTCTGGCACTGCTACCCCCTGCCCCAGCCCAGAGCCCCCTCCCACACCCTGAACCCCTCATTCCTGGCCCCACTCTGCAGCCCTCACCCCAACGCTCTGCCCCAGACCTGACCTGGTAAGTATCTTGCTTACAACACTCCTGCTAATACACCCCAGAATGATGTTCACTTTTTTTGCAACAGCGTTATACTGTTAACTCATATTTAGCTTGTGGTCCACTATCACCCCAAATCCCTTTCCACAGCAATCCTTCCTAGGCAGTCATTTCCCATTTTGTAAGTGTGCAAACTGATTTGTCCTTCCTCAATGGAGTGCTTTGCATTTGTCCTTATTCAATTTTATCGTATTTACTTCAGATCATTTCTCCAGTTTGTCCAGATCATTTTGAATTTCAATCCTATCCTCCAAAGTACTTGCAACCCCTCCCAGCTTGGTATTGTCCACAAACTTTGTAAGTGTGTTCCCTATGCCATTATCTAAATCACTGATGAAGATATTGAACAGAACCGGACCCAGAACTGATCTATGCGGGACCCCATTTGTTATGTCCTTCCAGCATGACTGCAAACCACTGATAACTATTCTCTAGGAATGGTTTTCCAACCAGTTTTGCACCCACCTTATAGCAGCTCCATTCATGTTGTATTTCCCTAGTTTGTTTATGGGAGGGTCATGCGAGACAGTATCAAAAGCTTCACTAAAGTCAAGATATACCATGTCAACCTCTTCCACCGTATCCACAAGGTTTGTTACCCTGACAAGGATTGGTTTGACACAATTTGTTCTTAACACATCCATGGTATTACTTATCACCTTATTATCTTCTAGATGTTTGCAAATTAATTGCTTAATTATTTGCTCTATTATCTTTCCAGGTACAGAAGATAAGCTGACTGGTCTATAATTCCTCGGGTTTCCTTATTTCCCTTTTTATAGATGGGCAAATATAGTGCCATTTTCCAGTCTTCTGGAATCTCTGCTGTCTTCCATGACTTTTAAAAGATAATTGCTAATGGCTCAGATATATCCTCATTCAGCTCCTTGAGTATTCTAGGATGCATTTCATCAGGCCCTGGTGACTTGAAGACATCTAATTTGTCTAAGTAATCTTTAATTTGTTCTTTCCCTATTTTAGCCTCTTCTTATCCTACCTCATTTTCACTTGCATTCAGTATGTTAGATGTCCAATCACCAACAACCTTCTTGGTGAACACCAAAACAAAAAAGTCATTAAGCACCTCTGCCATTTCCACATTTTCTGTTATTCTCCACCCCCACCCCATTGAGTAATGGGCCCACCCTGTCCTTGGTCTTCCTCTTGCTTTAATGTATTTGTAGAAGGTTTTCTTGTTACCCTTTATGTCTCTAGCTATTTTGATCTCATTGTGTCAAGTATCAGAGGGCAGCCGTGTTCGTCTGTATCTACAAAAACAACAAGGAGTCTGGTGGCACCTTAAAAACTAACAGATTTATTTGGGCATAAGCTTTTGTGGGTAAAAACCTCACTTCTTTGGATGCACCGAAGAAGTGAGGTTTTTACCCACGAAAGCTTATGCCCAAATAAATCTGTTAGTCATTAAGGTGCCACCAGACTCCTTGTTGTCTCTGTTTGAGAGTTTCCCAGGGTTCTTGATCATTCTCGTTGCCCTTGCCTCAACCCCTCTAGCTCTGCAATACCCTGTGTGAGAAGGGTGCCAAGTACTACACAGAGGAGTCCAGAGGAGCGTGAACTATTGACTTGACTGAGCTCATGGTATTGTATTTTCTGCACAATTTCCCTCCTCACTTCTTCTGGATCCCAATGCTTTGCTTACTTTATTTCTGTGCTCCACTGTGCTTAGGGTTTCCCAGAGCTGTGTACCATGACACCCAGATCCCTGACCTGGGCTCATAGATTTAAATTAGAACCTTGTTAGGATTTTGAGGAGTTCAAGCTTTTCCCTCCAATGGGCAAACACGTTGCGGTTAATGACATCAAAGTTCATCTGCCAGCATGCTGGCCATTCACCTGTTTGGTTAGCTCCCACTAAGGACTTTTCTGGAGTTGACTATGGCCAAAATAATGTGGTGCCATCTGTAAATCTTCCACCTCACTGGTTAACCCCCGTTCTAGATTTTTAATAACTATAAATATAGATACTATACTATTTGTTATAAAGTGTGTAACCCCCCTTGCTGTGCTTGTCTCCCTTCACAGGTATCTGGAGCATTTCTGAGCCTGATTGATGCATCAGCCACCTCATGGCAGCTTTCAACCTTACCCCTCTGATTCTTCAGTATTCATCCTAACGGGCATTCCTGCCCTGGAAGCTGCCCACATCTGGATTTCCATCCCTTTCTCTACGGTCTACATTATGGGCCTGTTGGGAAATTTCACCGTTCTGTTTGTTGTAGGCAAAGAGTAAACCCTGCACAAGCCAATGTACCTGCTGCTCTGCATGTTGGCGCTCACAGATATCACCTTATTGACCTGTTCATGCCAAAGTCATTGTGTATATTTTGGTTCAAGTTTCAAAAGCATTAGTGTGAAGGGCTGCCTCACCCAGATGTTCTTCTTTCATGCACTTTCTACTATGCACTCAGCCATCCTAGTGACAATGGCCTTTGATCGCTACATTGCCATATGTAACCCTCTGAGATATGCCACCATCCTCAGCAATGTTAGGGCTACTGGGTATGATAAGAGCTGCTATCTTCATTCTGCCTATGCCCCTGCTTCTGATAAGGCAGCCATTCTGGCCAACCGCATTATCCCCCACATGTACTGTGACCATATAACTGTGGCAAAGATGTCATGTGGGGACATCACAGTCAGCAAAGCGTACAGCTTAGTGTTGGCGTTTGTAATCATTGGGTTCGACGTGATGCTCATTGCCTTGACTTATGGTCTGATCATCAGGATTGTCCTCAGAATATCCTTCCAGGAAACCAACCAGAAAGCCCTCAACACCTGCACAGCCCACATCTGAGCGCTACTGATGGCTTATCCTGCTGGACTCTTCTCCACACTGGCACACCGGTTTGGCCAGGGCATCGCTCTGCACGTTCACATCATCTTGTCCAACCTCCATTTACTCATTCCTGCCATGCTCAACCCTCTCATTCATGGGGTCAAAAACAAAGAGCTTAGTGACAAACTGGTCACAAACTTCTGCAGAATGCACTCACCTCATGCTACTCACTTTAAACCTGCGTGACAAGAGAGGGTTTTGGAAATGTTACCCTTTATTTGAGGGGTGTTTACTTCTCAATGTGATCAAGCTAATCACAACCATATGATGTTCACTGTCCACAATGTATTAATAAAATAGAATTCCACATATTTAAGGGTTGATTAGAAAACAGGCTTTTAGATGCAAGGTGAAAATCTAGCAGGCAGTTTCTGCTAATCACAATGCGAGGAGTGGACAGACAAGTAAATATGTGAAAATGAGAGAAGATAAATGTATTAAAACCTTGTGTCTGGACACCTCTGATATTAGAAGTGTATAGAAAGTTAGTAAAAGTGGTGATATAGTAGGAGTCACTATGACCTCTGTGTTTTGTAGAAGTTGTAAGACCAAAGATCCATCTAACCCGGTATCCTGTCTTCCGACAGTTGCCAGTGCCAGGTGCCCTAGAGGGAATGAACAGAACAGGGAATCATCAAGTGAGTCATTTCTCCTCAATGGTGTTATCGTCCTTGAATGCTCCTTTAGAACCTCAATCATCTAGTGGCCTCACTGATTGTTTAGCAGGCTTCCCACTTCTGATGTACTTAAAAAAAAGTTTCAGAGGGGTAGCCGTGTTAGTCTGAATCTGTAAAAAAGCAACAGAGGGTCCTGTGGCACCTTTGAGACTAACAGAAGTACTGGGAGCATAAGCTTTCGTGGGTAAGAACCTCACTTCTTCAGATGCAAGTAATGGAAATCTCCAGAGGCAGGTATATATCAGTGTGGAGATAACGAGGTTAGTTCAATCAGGGAGGGTGAGGTGCTCTGCTAGCAGTTGAGGTGTGAACACCAAGGGAGGAGAAACTGCTTCTGTAGTTGGATAGCCATTCACAGTCTTTGTTTAATCCTGATCTGATGGTGTCAAATTTGCAAATGAACTGGAGCTCAGCAGTTTCTCTTTGGAGTCTGGTCCTGAAGTCTTTTTGCTGTAAGATGGCTACCTTTACATCTGCTATTGTGTGGCCAGGGAGGCTGAAGTGTTCTCCTACAGGTTTTTGTATATTGCCATTCCTGATATCTGACTTGTGTCCATTTATCCTCTTGCGTAGTGACTGTCCAGTTTGGCCAATGTACATAGCAGAGGGGCATTGCTGGCATATGATGGCATATATAACATTGGTGGACATGCAGGTGAATGAGCCGGTGATGTTGTAGCTGATCTGGTTAGGTCCAGTGATGGTGTTGCTGGTGTAGATATGTGGGCAGAGTTGGCATCGAGGTTTGTTGCATGGGTTGGTTCCTGAGTTAGAGTTGTTATGGTGCAGTGCGTGGTTGCCAGCAATGCCCCTCTGCTATGTACATTGGCCAAACTGGACAGTCACTACGCAAGAGGATAAATGGACACAAGTCAGATATCAGGAATGGCAATATACAAAAACCTGTAGGAGAACACTTCAGCCTCCCTGGCCACACAATAGCAGATGTAAAGGTAGCCATCTTACAGCAAAAAGACTTCAGGACCAGACTCCAAAAAAAAAAGTTATTACTTTTTGAGTCTTTGACTAACTGTTCCTCAAATTCTTTTTTGGCCTTCCTAATTGTATATTTCCACTTTATTTGCCAATGTTTATACTCCTTTCTATTTTCCTCACTAGGATTTAACTGCCACTTCTTAAAAGATGCCTTTTTGCCTCTCACTGCTTCCTTAACTTTGTTATTTAGCCACAGTGGTTCTTTTTTGGTTCTTTTACTAATTAGCTAATATATTGCACTTTGGCGCCGTACTCTGAAGCCATCTTGAGAGACCTTTTTCCGGACACACTTTCTCCTCATTGGGTAACCAACTGGCCACTGCAAACCTGCTGTTTGGTACTCAATTCCTTTCCAGACGTTAGGTAAATATCTCGGATGTTCTAGACCTGTTGCTTATTTCTGTGTGTGCTTCAATCTAATAAACTGCAGTGTTAGAGAAGAGCGTGCTGACTTGCATTTAATCCTTCAGACAGAATTGCCGTGTTCCCATTGATTTATTCCTGCCTGGAGTAAAATAGTTACGTTGCCCCTGTTGGAAGTTCTGAAAACCCTGATACAGACTGCTTTGTTAAACTACAACATCACCTCGAAGTCAAATAACTTACTGCTTTGTGCAGTTGATTTTGAGTCGCTTTCAGCTGGAAGTTTCAAAACATACACTAACTATTCCCGTAGTCAAAGACATCAAAAGTAGGTGTCGAGATTTCATCTTGGAGTTTGTGAAACACATGAAATAGATATTGCCATGAAATGTCAAAGTGATTAAATTGCTTGCAGTACTAAATCCTTTACGACCTAGATTGGCGGATATCTCATTTTTGCCATTGCTTTGTGGAGACCTTGGACAGTTGGAGCATCGGTCGACAGTTTTGCCCATGGTTCCTGGCCGCACACTCTGCACAACCAAACTTTTAGGTTGAAGGTCTCAAACACATGGATGCCACAGAGGACAAAGTCTTTAGTCAACTTGGCTTGTTTGCTCTTATGGAAGGTGAAGGAGGGGAAGAGAGTCTGCCCACCTTTTGTAGGGAGGCTCTTGCCCAGGAGGAGGGTGAAAAGATTTTATTTAAAATGCCAGACCCCTCTCCTGTGAATCAGGGCTTAAGGGAAAATTGGGGATCAGGTCTCCCAGAGGGGAGAGCCCCCCCAGCTAACCTTTTGGGAACAGAAAGTGGGGTGTCCAAAAGGATCTTACCAATCCAAAGGACCCCACTGAAAGATGTTGTTCTTGCTATGCTTGTAAGAGATAAAACTGTCTCTTTAAGGCAAGAAGGAAAAAATCTGCATGGGTGAAGCTTCACAAGTATGTGGGGTCCAGCCCAGAGAAATTCTAGAGGGAGGAGCTGAGGACAGGCATGGTTGCACTTCACCGTTTCCTGGCCAAAGCCTCAAACACGTGCCTGAATTAAAAGCTCTCTCCAAAGAGGCAGAAGAATCTGCATCAGAGTGACTACCAAGGTGCACAAAGTAATGGAAAAATGCAGTAGACACTAAACAAGCTAAATCATGTGATCAAAGCATGTCCACCGTAGATTTGCAGTTAATCTTGTGTCTTTTGCTAATTCATTTATGGGTTAAAACAAAGGAGTTAATACTAGTGGTAAACACTTTAAAGATGTGGGACATACCTGATTTGTGGAAGAAACTGTTGTACATGCTAGGGATGGTGACAAAACAGTCCCACAAGCATGTTACCCTGCAGTTTATACCTGGAAACAGGCTGGAAGCTTGGCACAGCAGCAAAAGCATAACAGGCCCATGATGCTATGTAGAAGGGGAAACTGAGGCACACTGCCTCATGGCATTGGTGGCTAAATGCCAAGACACCGACACTTTAACAGATATTACTGTCTGCATTCTGTTAGTGATAAAATATCCCAACCTGTTTTCAGGCACCCGGAGACCAGGAACCCCCAAACTTGCTAGAGCACTTAGGAATGACATATGGTTTAAAGATACTGAAAGGGATTGTGACCAAAGACAAACAGGGATTTTACATGTACTGCCTCCTCAGTGGATAATGTCCAAGTCTCTGGCAGTAAGTTTAGGAGGAGGGGGTGATGGTGCACCCCATAGACTTTATGGGAATATGCTTATGAATGTATATATGACATAACTGGGATATGTTTTATGCTATATATGCCATGTAACATATCTCTGTAAAGGTTATGATCTACTGAAACTATTCATCCTATTTGTATTCATGTATTATTTTTGTATTCAAGGTAATGCATGTTGGCTGTGTACTTGCTTGATTTTTAAGTAGCCTTAGTAAAGCATTTGGTCAATGTGACAAAGTTTCTCCTCTACCTTGGTGGGTCTTGTGCTTATTGGCGGATTTGCTCGCCTCACAGATTCACCATGTGGGTCGGGTAACAGCCCAGAGAACCTTCCCCTCTGGTAGAAGCCACAGTCCAGGAAAATTCCTCCTGTGTCTGATCAGGAGTTGGGAGGAACCCCGGCCCACCTTCTACTCCGGGTTCCAGCCCAGGGTCCTGTGGACTGCAACTGTCTAGAGTGCCTCCTGCTACAGCTGCATGACAGCTACAACTCCCTGGGCTACTTCCTCATGGCCTCCTCCCAACACCCTCCTTATCCTCACCACAGGACCTTTCTCCTGGTGTTTGATAATGCTTGTACTCCTCAGTCTTCCAGCAATACATCTTTTCATTCTCAGCTCCTTGTGCCTCTTACTCCCAGCTCCTCACATGCACACCATAAACTGAAGTGAGGTCCTTTTTAAACTCAGGTGCTCTGATTAGCTAGCCTGTCCTAATTGATTCTAGCAGTTTCTTAATTGGCTCCAAGTGTCTTAATTATCCGGCCTGTCTTAACTGGTTCTAGCAGGTTCCTGATTACACTAGTGCAGACCCTGCTCTGGTCACTTAGAGAACAGAAAACTACTCATCTAGTGACCAGACTCCTGTACCCCACTGGTCTGGGTCTGTCACATCAGTTTCTTGAGACAGGAATGTGCAAATTAATGCCCAGTCAAGGATCACTTAACAAACAATGGATCTTGGAAGGCTCCAATCCACATAAGAAGTCTACATGGGGATGTTCAAGGTAGCATGTGAACCATGGCTGCTACCGGTAAGTTCTGAGTCATGCATTGAAATGTGACTAGCCTATGTGACTCCAAAACTCCATATTGTAGTTGGGATTCTACACAGGGGGAGGGAGAGGTGTCCACCCACAAGAGAAAGTCTATTTAAACCCCAAGAAGCCCCCTCCATTTTGTCTTCAGCTGGCTTAAGAGAGAGCTTCTCCACACCCAAGGATACCTGAAAGAACCTGGAACAAAGGACAGTAACTACAAGGGGTGTGAGTGATTGCTGGACACAGACTAGAAGGAGACTAGTCTGTAAAAGGAAGCTTATTGGGTGAGGTTTTTATGTGTATTGAGTTTTTTTAGACATAGACTTGCGTGTTCTATTTTATTTTGCTTAGTAATTCACTTTGTTCTGTCTGCTACTACTTGGAACCACTTAAATCCTAGTTTCTGTATTTAATAAAATCACTTTTTACTCATTAATTAACCCAGAGTATGTATTAATACCTGAGGTGTGGGGGGGCAAACAGCTGTGCATTTCTCTCTCTCTCAGTGTTATAGAGGGCAAACAATTTATGAGTTTACCCTGTATAAGTTTTATACAGGGTAAAATGGATTTTGGGGGGTGGGGCGTTAGACCCTATTGGGAGTTGGGCAACTGAGTGTTAAATACAGGAGCACTTCTGTAAGTTGCTTTCAGTTAAGTCTGCAGCTTTGGGGCATGTGGTTCAGACCCTGGGTCCGTGCTGAAGTGGACTGGCGTGCCTGGCTCAACAAGAAAGGGTGCTAGAGTCCCAAGTTGGCAGGGAAAGCAGGGGCAGAAGTAATCTTGGCACATCAGTTGTCAGTTCTCAAGGGGGTTTCTGTGATCCAACCCATCACAACGGGTCACTATTAAATTTGGTTCTCTATTAAACAGAGATGCCACAGGCAGTAGAGGCTTTGGGGGATGAGGGATTCGGGTGGAGGAGAGGAGAGACTCAGCATGTGGTGGGGGGGCACAGGGTAAGTGAGTGAAAGAGAGGAGGTATTCAGTGAGTGACAGAGAGGGGGCTCACAGAGGAGGGGTTGGAGGAGAGGAGGGAGTCGGGATTCAGCAAAGGCCATGGTGACCAGTCATAGCAGGGACAGGAAGAGGTGGAGCATAGGCGGAGCCATGGACGAAAAGAGGGGAGGGGCATCAGGGCATAGAGAATGTGTGGCCATGACAGTCGAGGCGTCCACACTTTCAAATGTGGCAGGTGGGTCAGCACCAAAATGGAAGTTTAGACTCCCTTGTCCTTTATACCCTGTGCCTTTGTAAGGTGGCCATTCCGCGGCCACTTCTTATCACCTCCCTACCAATGATCTCCATCTTGCGGTAAGGTAACAGGAAGGGTGTCTGATCACCCTAAGAGACACCTTCTGGTTGCTGCAGACAGCAAGCTCTTTCTCTCTTTTTTTGTTCAGCAACTGCCTCTTCCTGTGGTAGTCCAAACTGCAAATAAGGGGGATCAATTAAGCCCAGCATGCATATGAGAGATGAGTGCTTCCTTCTCAGGCTGTCCCTGCTACAGAACCTCCCTGCCCTAAGTAAGTGATCTTTGGGCTGTTGTTCATTGAGTCATAGAAGATTAGGGTTGAAAGAGACCTCAGGAGGTCATCTAGTCCAACTGCCTGCTCAAAGCAGGACCAACCTTAACTAAATCATCCCAGCCAGGGCTTTGTCAATCTGGGCTGGAACAAAACCTGTTAGGATGGAGATTCCACCATTTCCCTAGATAACCAAGGGGGGGACTCTACCTTCCCTCAACTCATCTCCCCTGGAGCTGCCAGTAGCAGGTCTGCTCTCCTCCCTGGTCAGCCACAAAAGGAGCTGCTCCACTGCCTTTTTGCCTTTCTCAAGCACTTCTCTTCAGACTGCCCCATTTTCCTGATAATTTAATTGTTAAATCTTTGGCTTCTTTGAACCCCATTTGAAATGTAGCTACAAGTTCAGTGGCTTTTGGAAGTAATACTGCTGCTTTGAATAGGTCTTTGTCTCTGGGTTGTTGCAGTTTTCAAACAGAATTTACCGTTTCCAGAATCTTTCTTTGGAGCACAATGCGAAAAACGAAACTAACCTGAGAGGAAATGTTAGCCTGAGATAAAATTGTGGGTCCAAATTTTTGATACTCTGGATACTCTTAAATCTTATAGCAATAGGTGTAAACATAGGAGAAAGAGACAGTGTTTTACATCTGCCCACAAGCAGACTGGGTGAGAAAACGTAAAAGAGGGAAATAAAGTGTTACTGGGAATGGTGGGACTGTCATATAGAAGCGCACACTCGAAGACTCCCTGAACTCTTAAGGCAAGATCAAGCAGCCAGTTAGGAGGAGCAAGGAGGACTGGGGGTGGGGAGGGATAAGAAACACTAAACGCCAAAGAAAAGCTTGGCCTTGGCCGGAACACAACCTCACTCCTTACACATCCCTTGGAGTATATAAGAGGTGGGACAAAGACCCCATGTCATGAATCTCCAGAATGGAACAGGATCATAAGTTGTAAGGGTTGTGACTAGAGGTGTGCAGTGAGTGTGTATTTGGGCCTGCAAAGGAGGCGGAGACAGGAATAGGGAATGGGAAATGAGACTGCGGAATCGGTATTGGGAGTAAGGAACAGGGAAATGGGAAATGGGGAACGGGGACACAGGGTAAAAGCTCTGTCATGTCAGAAGTGGGAAGGGAGACACAGGGTAAAGGCTCTGCATCATCAGAGCTGGGAACGGAACCTTGGGGAACAGACTCTATCGGTGCATAGAGATAAGCCCGACTGGCGTGAAGGGCTTTGGAATATGCTGGCTTGGAAACTAACCCCAATAAGCATCATATTGTCTGCATTCGGGACGTCTGGTCTGCTCTCTGTCTGTGTGACAAGAACCAGGGGAGAGGGTGAAGGGAAAAGCGTACAGACAGGAACAAGTAATTCATACTGGTGGTTGATAAAATGTGTAGTCAATTCCTTGACCATTTATTAAGAAATATGTTCAAAAGGCAAAATAAACAATGTCAGGTTTACTACTCAACACCCATAATAAAATAGCACTGGAAGAAGGTTTTATAGGATACTAGTCTCTGGAAAGCCATCTCATGCAGTGATGTTACATTCGCCTTAGGCAGAAAGTGTGCTCCTCAATATTACACATTTCGGCTTTTATCATTTATATGACGATCTCTCAAGTTACATGTCTCTTTACATGTCAGTAGAATTAAACCCATCAGTTTGTCCCAGGTCCCTACTATAATGGGGAACTATTGTGGGGAACTTTCCTGGCTTCTGAACTAGGCCAGAGCAATTGGCTAGGGCAACAGTCTGAGTCCCCACTCCCACTCCCACTCCGGCTCTGCTCTGCCTTCTGCATCTCTGACCCTTGTGTTTATGGCTGATGCTGCTTTACCTCCACTTCAACTTGAGCTGGGGAGGTTAGCCAGAGTGCTACTGAATTAATAGCCCGAAATCACTTATATACGACCCCAAAAGTATCCCATCTATTTCTTGAAACAAAAGGGTTGCTGTTGTTTTTTTATGAACGTATTAGATACCTGGTAAAGGTTTGAGATAAAAAGAAAGCTGCAAAATCCAGTAGGTGTTAGTACACATTAGCAACAACGCTATGAGATGTCAATCAAATTCAAAATCACGCCTCCCCTCCCCCTTGCTGGTATTTGTATCCTGACTCAGGGTTGGCAAGTGTTTCAAACAAAATGCATTGAATAATGGTTTAAAAATGGGCAAAAAGTAGCCCAAAACAAAGGAGTGACCAGTGGAATCATTTCTTACATTGGTGTAAACTCTCCCATAACATATTTGGCGTCGTTGCATCTATGCACTCACAGTGTGACAGGTTGGATCACAGAAACCCTCTTGGGACTGCCAACTGATGTGACAAGACTACTTCTGCCCATGCTTTCCTGCCCTGGCAGCTTGGGACTTCAGTGCCCTGCCTGGTTTGAGCCAGACCCGCTAGCCTGCTGCAAACCCAGACCCAGGTCTGACCCATGTCCCCTCACAATTGTAGGCTTATTTGAAAGCAGCTTAAGAAGTGTTCCTGTCTTTAACACTCAGATGCCCAACTCCCAATGGGGTCCAAACGAACAAAGTGAATTACCAAGTAAAATAAAATAAAACACGCAAGTCTGAGTCTAATACAGTAAGAAAACTGAATACAGATAAATCCTCACCCTCAGAGGTGTTACAGTAAACTTCCTTTTACAGACTAGTCTCCTTCTAGTCTGGGTCCAGCAATCACGCCCCCCCCCCTGAAGTTACTGTTCTTTTTTCCAGTTTCTTTCAGGTATCCTTTGGGGGTGGAGAGGCTATCTCTTGAGCCAGCTGAAGACAAAATGGAGGGGTCTCCCCAGAGTTTAAATAGACTTTCTCTCGTAGGTGGACACCTCTCCCTGTGTAGAATCGCAATTACAATATGGAATATTGGAGTCACATGGGCCAAGAACTTACAGGTAGCAGTCATGGTTCACATGCTACCTTGAACATCCTCAAGTAGACTTCTTATGTGGATTGGAACATTCCAAGATCCATTGTTCATTAAGTGCTTCTTGATTGGGCACTTAATTTGCACATTCCTTTCTCAAGAAACTGACCAAAAGCTTTACTAAGGCTACTTAAAAGTCAAGCAAATACACAGACAACCTGCATAACTTTGAATACAAAAATGATACATACATACAAATAGGATTAATAGATTAAGAAGATCATAACCTTTACAGTGATATGTTACATGGCATATGTAGCATAAAACATATCCCAGTTATGTCATATATACACATTCATAAGCATATTTCAATAAAGTCTTATGGGGTGCACCATCACACCCTCCTCCTGAACTTACTGACAGAGACTTGGACACTTTCCATGGTGGAGGAAGTACATGTAAAATCCCTGTTTGTCTTTGGTCATACTCCCTTTCAGTATCTTTAAACCATATGATGTCATTAATAAGTGTTCTAGCAAGTTTTGGGGTTCCTGGTCCCCTGGGTGCCTGAAAACAGGTTGCAGACAGCAATATCTGTTGAAGTGTAGGTGTCTTGGCACTTAGCAACCAATGCCATGAGGTGGTGTACCTCAGTTTCCCCTTCTACACAGCAGCATAGGCCTGTTACGCTTAACCACCCTGTTAACGCTTAACCACCCTACGCTTAACCAACAAAGTTAAGGAAGCAGTGAGAGGCAAAAAGGCATCCTTTAAGAAGTGGAAGTTAAATCCTAGTAAGGAAAATGGAAAGGAGCATAAACATTGGCAAATGAAGTGTAAAAATACAATTAGGAAGGCCAAAAAAGCATTTGAGGAACAATTAGTCAAAGACTCAAAAAGTAATATCAATTTTTTTTAAAGTACATCAGAAGTGGGAACCCTGCTAAACAAGCAGGGAGGCCACTGGATGATTGAGGTTCTAAAGGAGCACTCAAGGACGATAAGGCCATTGTGGAGAAAAGAAATAAATTCTTTGCATCGGTCTTCACGGCTGAGGATCTGAGGGAGATCCCGAAACCTGAGCCATACATTTTAGGTGACAGATCTGAGGAACTGTCCCAAATTGAGGTGTCATTAGAGGAGGCTTTGGAACAAATTGATTAATTAAACAGCAATAAGTCACCAGGGCCAGATGGGATTCACCCAAGAGTTCTGAAGGAACTCAAATGTGAAATTGCAAGCTACTAACTGTAGTCTGTAAACTATCATTTAAATCAGCTTCTGTACAAAATGACTGGAGGATAGCTAATGTTATGCCAATTTTAAAAAGAGGTCCAGAGGTGACCCAGGCAATTACAGGCCTGTAAGCCTGATTTCATTACCAGGCAAACTGGTTGAGACTATAATAAAGAACAATATTGTCTGACATATAGATGAACATAATTCATTGAGGAAGAGTCAACATGGTTTTAGTAAAGGGAAATCATGCCTCACAATCTACTAGAATTCTTTGAGGGGGACAAGAAGCATGTGGACCAAGGGGATCCAGTGGATATGCATCTGAAGAAGTGAGGTTCTTACCCCCAAAGGTTTATGCTCCCAATACTTCTGTTAGTCTTAAAGGTGCCACAGGACCCTCTGTTGCTTTTTACAGATTCAGACTAACATGGCTAACCCTCTGATACTTGACACCAGTGGATATAGTGTACTTAGATTTTCAGAAAGCCTTTGACATAGTCCCTCACCAAAGGCTCTTATGCAAAGTAAGCTGCTACGCGATAAGAGGGAAGGTGTTCTCGTGGATTGGTAACTAGTTAAAAGATAGGAAACAAAGGGTAGGTTTAAATGGTTGGTTTTCAGAATGTAGAGAGGTAATTAGTGGTGTCTCCCAGGGGTCTATTTTGGGACTGGTCCTATTAAACATATTCATAAAGGATCTGGGAAAAGGGTAAACAGTGAGGTGGCAAAATTTGCAGATGATACAAAACTATTAAAGATAGTTAAGACCCATGCAGCCTGCGAAGAGCTACAAAGGGATCTCTCAAAACTGGGTGACTGGGTAACAAAATGGCAGATTAAATTTAATGCTGATAAATGCAAAGTAATGCACACTGGAAAGCATAGATTCATAGATTCATAGATTATAGGACTGGAAGGGACCTCGAGAGGTCATCGAGTCCAGTCCCCTGCCCGCATGGCAGGACCAAATACTGTCTAGACCATCCCTGATAGACATTTATCTAACCTACTCTTAAATATCTCCAGAGACGGAGATTCCACAACCTCCCTAGGCAATTTGTTCCAGTGTTTAACCACCCTGACAGTTAGGAACTTTTTCCTAATGTCCAACCTAGACCTCCCTTGCTGCAGTTTAAACCCATTGTTTCTGGTTCTATCCTTAGAGGCTAAGGTGAACAAGTTCTCTCCCTCCTCCTTATGACACCGTTTTAGATACCTGAAAACTGCTATCATGTCCCCTCTCAGTCTTCTATTTTCCAAACTAAACAAACCCAATTCTTTCAGCCTTCCTTCATAGGTCATGTTCTCAAGACCTTTAATCATTCTTGTTGCTCTTCTTTGGACCCTTTCCAATTTCTCCACATCTTTTTTAAAATGCGGTGCCCAGAACTGGACACAATACTCCAGCTGAGGCCTAACCAGAGCAGAGTAGAGCGGAAGAATGACTTCTCGTGTCTTGCTCACAACACACCTGTTAATGCATCCCAGAATCATGTTTGCTTTTTTTGCAACAGCATCACACTGTTGACTCATATTTAGCTTGTGGTCCACTATAACCCCTAGATCCCTTTCTGCCGTACTCCTTCCTAGACAGTCTTTTCCCATTCTGTATGTGTGAAATTGATTTTTCCTTCCTAAGTGGAGCACTTTGCATTTGTCTTTGTTAAACTTCATCCTGTTTACCTCAGCCCATTTCTCCAATTTGTCCAGATCATTTTGAATTATGACCCTGTCCTCCAAAGTAGTTGCAATCCCTCCCAACAATACCTATAAAATGATGGGGTCTAAATTAACCACTCAAGAAAGAGATCTTGGAGTCACTGTGGTTAGTTCTCTGAAAACATCCACTCAGTGAGCAGCAGCAGTCAAAAAATCTAACAGAATGCTGGGAATAATTAAGAAAGGGATAGATAATAGGACAGAAAATATCGTGTTGCCACTATATAAATCTATCTTGAATATCGTGTGCAGATGTGGTCACCCCATCTCAAAAAGCGATATTGGAATTGGGAAAGTTTCAGAAAAGGCAACAAAAATGATTAGGAGTATGGAAAAGCTTCAGTATAAGAAGAGATTAACAAGACTGGGACTTTTCAGCTTGGAAAAGAGATGGCTAAGGGGAGATATGATTGAGGTCTATAAAATCATGACCGGTGTAGAGAAAGTAGATAAGAAAGTGTTTATTACTTCTCATAACATTAGAACTAAGGGTCACCAAATGAAATTAATAGGCAGCAGGTTTAAAATAAATAAAAGGAAGTATTTCCTCACACAACTCACAGTCAACCTGCAGACCTCCTTGCCAGAGGATCTTGTGAAGGCCAAGAATAAAACAGGGTTCAAAAAGAACTAGATAAGTTCATGGAGGATAGGTCCACCAATGCCTATTAGCCAGAATGGGCATAAATGGAGTCCTTAGCCTCTGTTTGCCCAAAGCTGAGAATGAGCAACAGGAGATGAATCACTTGATGTTTACCTCTTCTGTTCATTCCCTCTGGGCTAAATGAACCTTTGGTCTCACCCAGACGAGCAATTTTTATGTTCTTAATCTTTTATAACTTCTACAAAACACAGAGGTCATAATGACCCCCACTGGGTCATCGCTTTTACTTACTTTCTATTAACGTCTAGTATCAGAGGTGTCCAGACTTAAGCTTTTCATCCATTTACCTTCTCTCTTTCTCACTTATTTCCTTATCTGTGCACTCCTCCCATTGCAATTAGCAGAAACTGCCTGCTAGATTTTCACCTTGAATCTAAAAGCCTGCTTTCTAATCAACCCTTAACTATGTGGTGTTCTATTTTATTAATACATTGTGGACAGTGAACATCATATGGTTATGATTTGTTTGATCACATTTGGGGTAAACACCCCTCAAAAAAGGGTAAGAGTGTATTTCCAAAACCCTCTCTTGTCACTCAGGTTTAAAGTCAGTAGCATGTGGTGAGTGCATTCTGCAAATGTTTTTGACCACTTTGTCACGAAGCTCTTTGGTTTTGACCCCATAAATGATAGGGTTGAGCATGGGGGGAATGAGGTAATGGAAGTTGGACAAGATGACGTGAACATGCAGAGCGATGTCCTCACCATACCGGTGTGCCAGTGTGGAGAAGAGTCCAACAGGATAAGCCATCAGTAGCGCACAGATGTGGGCTGTGCAGGTGTTGAGGGCTTTCTGGTTGGCTTCCTGGGAGGAGAGTCTGAGGACAGTCCTGATGATCAGACCATAGGACAAGCCAATGAGCGTCACGTCGAACCCAATGACTAAAAACGCCAACACCAAGCCATACATTCTGCTGCCTGTGTTGTCCCCACACAAAACCTTTGCCACAGCGATGTGGTCACAGTATGTGTGGGGGATAATGCGGTTGACACACAATGGCTGCCTGCTCACAAGCAAGGGCATAGGCAGGATGAAGAGAACAGCTCTTATCATACCAAGTAGCCCTAGCTTAGCTATTCGTGCGTTGCTGAGGATGGTGGCATATCTCAGAGGGTTACATATGGCAACGTAGCGATCAATGGCCATTGTCACTAGGACAGCTGAGTGCATTGTAGAAAATGCATGAAAGAAGAACATCTGGGTGAGGCAACCCTTCACAGTAATGCTTGTCAAATTAAACCAAAATATACACAGTGCCTTTGGCACGAAGGAGGTAGATGTGCCAATGTCTGCGAGTGCCAGCATGCAGAGCAGCAGATACATCGGCTTGTGCAGGGTCTGCTCTTTTCCTACAACAAACAGAACTGTGATATTTCCCAACAGGGCCATAATGTAGACCATAAAGAAAGGGATGGAAATCCAGATGTGGGCATCTTCCAGGTTAGGGATGCCAGCTAGGATTAATATTGAAGAGTCGTAGGGGGTGAAGTTGAAATCTGCCATGAGGTAGCCGATGCGTCAATCAGGCTCAAAAATACTTAAGGTTCCTGTGAAGGGAGAGAAGCACAGTGAGGGGGGTTGCACAGTTTATAACACATAGTTATAAAAAATCTAGAAAGGGGGTTAACCAGCTAGGTGGAATATTTACAGATGGCACCACATTATTTTGGCCATAGTTAACTGCAGAAAAGTCCTTAGAGGGAGCTAACCAAATCAGTGAATGGGCAAAATGCTGGCAGATGAACTTTGGTGTCACTAACTGCAATGTGTTTGTCCATTGGAGGGAAACACTTGAATTCCTCAAACACCTAACAAGGTTCTAATTTAAATGTACGAGCCCAGGACAGGGATGTAGGTGTCGTGGTAGACAGCTCTGGGAAACTCTAACCACAGTACAAGCACAGAGAAAATACTAAGAAAATCACTGGTATCCTGGAGGAGTGGGGTGGGAAATATTGCAGAAATTACAATGCCATGAGATCAATCAAGTAAATAGTTCACGCTCCTCTGGACTCCTCTGTGTAGTACTCGGCACCCTTCTCACACAGGGTATTGCAGAGCTAGAGGGATTGAGGCAAGGGCAAGGAGAATGCTCAAGGGCCCTTGAAAACTCTCATACAGAGAGTTTGAAATCACTGGGAATATTACCTTACAAAGCACATGAATTAGAGGCAACATGAGAAAAGTCTGTAAAATACTGACTGGTACAGATTATATTGAGAATGTGTTCCCCTGTCTTATAACACAAGACCAAGAGGGTATTCAATTACAGTAAAATATGGGAAATTCACAATCTGAAATACTGACTGGCTGATAAGTAGTTGAGGCCATGAGTTAAGCAAGAATCAGGAAGAATTTGGACATTAACATGCATAGTGATACTATCCAGTCATAATTCTTACAGCTAAATAAATATTTTGGAAAGCCCATATGCCCATGTGTTTCAGGGCACAAGCCAATCTCTAGGTGTTAGGCATTAGGGTGACAGCATCATCGTGGTCAAGTCACCCTCCCACCCCCATCAGTCTACTGCTTGGTGTCTTAAACCTTCTTCTGCAGAATTTGTGTTTGTCACATGGTTTCTATGTAAGTAACAAGAGAAGCCATATAGCTGCCTGCCTTGGCATTTGCCACTCATGTGTGATATATCTGACCGACTGGTGAGACACATTCAATGATTACACCTCAGCTAAGGGAGCAGGTGTGACAGGAGGCACCTCACCCCCTGCAGAGGAAGAGCTGTGGGGAGTGTGGGATGGAGCTGAGATTGACGGATCCAAGTATTAGTGGGGAGCACAGGGCAGACACTGCCGACGAGCGTGCTGTTGGAATTGGGGCAGCCTGGGATGTGGAAGGAGAGTATGCAGAGGGGGGTCAGAGTATAATGGGAGATTTGAAAAGGTGAGGAGCAAACTGTGACAGGATTATCTCTGGTGCCACCTGGAGCTGGGGTTCCACCGAGCCCTCTGACTCATCACCCTGAGCTCCCTCTCTCAATGTGCTGTTGTGACCTACTAAAGATCCACTCCCAGTCCTGCACCTCCATCTGCGTTGCCACAGGCAGGGACATACCCAGCTGCAGTTACATACAGTCTCTGCATGGACCAACAACAGAATGGTTACAGCCAAAATAACCACCAGCTCCCTAGCCTAGGACCCCAGAGCTGTACCGGCTTGACCTGGTCCAGACGCCAACCAGTATGAATTTCATTCCTGGTTTGTCTCTCCCTGAATGTGGGGAGCACAGTGCACACTTTTGGTAACCAAGCGGATATTCCACCGCCCTCCCCAGACATTTCACTTAACGGCATCCTGGGTTTAGATTAAAACATCAAACAACTTTGTCAATTACACCTTTGGTTTCTCGGTTTTCCATACAGGTTAGAAATCCCTTTGGCTGGGGTCCAGCACTTCCCCTCAGTCAGGCTTATTTCCTCAGGTGTTTCCCATCCTCTTGTGTGGAGAATGAAGAACCAGCGATGATGTCAATCCCTGATTTTAGCTTTAGCATACAGCGGGAACCCTTTCTTTCAAAACTTGGTACCTTTCCCACAAACTGCTCTGGGAAGCAACTCTGCAAAATGGAGTGCAGAACTATGTGGCCTAGTCACATGCCCTTGTAGAGTCATAGCATCTATTATTTATAAGCTGTCTGGAGCATTGTCAGGAAGCTTCCTAAGGCCTATTGTCTTCCCTATTGGCACATTTCCCTGAATAGGCCCTTCCCAACCACCTGTCTAGACTGAAACCAACTTTTCTAGTGGGCATTACAAAGGTGTAACTACAATTGAAAAACAGATACGTAGTCAATATTCATGACTTCAGGTACACAAATGATACATGCATACAAATAGGATAATCATATTCAGAACATCATAACTTTTCCAATGACATCTTACAAGACACATCTTACATGAAAATTTTCATAAATATGCTATGATCACATCATAATAATATCATTATGAAACATAGGGGCTGCAGTGTCACACAACGATCAATTGTTCTTTCTACCGGTGTAATGTCTGAAGTTACACAGCATCAACAACAGTTGGAAATAAAACTGAGTAACCGTTGTGACACACAGGCTGCAGTTCTGTGACTTGCCAGGGCAAGGGAGACCCATAGACCAGCACAAATGCACTCAGGGCCAGGAAAGTTCCCAGCACAGGCCTTGGACCAACAATTAGAAAGAAAAATTTAATTTCAGCAGTACTTCTCACCTGGCATGCATATACCAACTGGCTGTCCCCACAACCCTCAGTTCTTTCCGATTCTGTGTACACACCCTGCTCACCCTCAGCTTCCATTCAATGTGACTGCACAGAGTTGCACATACAGTTACATTTATATAATTGGGTTTTATTATTAAACCAAAAACTTGCTTCTTGTAACACCACAACTGTTACCTGTACCATTTCCACAACTCCCAAATGTTTACTTTCCTCCAAACTTTGTATTATTAATTCATGCAAAAGGTATTTGTAACTTTTTCCTTACTTTTTTAAATCACTCACTCCTACATTTAGTTTTTTAAGGCAGTGCAATTTGTTTGTAACAACGGAGCCACCAAGTACAATTATTGCCACACAGCTGCCTTAAGCTGTGCTGTTTTTACCTTGAGACTGTTTAAAAGGCAGTAAAACATTTGTTTTCATGGTTGCCCATGGATCTGTTACTCCAAAAATTCCAGGGGAATACAGCAGCCCTTTATACAAAACTAAACAAAAAAACAAAAACATTTCACATAAGTATTCAAAGTCCCCTCCGTAAAACTTTAGAAAAACAGAAGTGTGGAAAGGTGGAGGGAGCAGAGGGGGAAGAGGTAGAAAGAAACCAATTAAGCCTGTCAGGTCAGTTTAAAGTACAGGCTACGGGCAGCAAATTAAGTAAACTGAGAGAGAAGAAGGAAAAGAAGAGAAGGATATAGTTACCTCTGAGCCAAGAGTAGGCTCCCCGGGTTGAAACAGTTGGATACCCTCACCCCCAGGTTCTCAGCCTGGCTCTGGGAGAAGAGTGGGGGTCATTCCCTGCTCCTGCAAACCTGGCCATTTTTCACTTTGAAACCTTTTCTTATTTCCTCCACTCCCCCATGACCAAGTCCCAGCTCCTGTCTCTAAAGGTGGTCTGTTAACTCTGCTTCTGACTCTAAACCCTGTTGTGCCAGATTATTTTTAACCTCCCCTTAACTTATTTATACCCCTTCAGCAGCCCTTGCTGAAGCAGCACCAAACTTGAAAGATTACTGGCAGCTTCCCATAATGCTGCCCTTCCTTCAAACCTCTCACAAGTGGACTGAAGTGCCTCCTTTCCCTGGAAAGCATTTAGTTTCAATGGGCAGGGACCTTCTTTCACTGCCTATATACCAAAGGAGGGTGGGCTCCTTAGCTCCCCCCATCCCACTGGGTCCCCTAACACTGCCCCCATCTCCTTTTTATTCTCATCCCAGGCTAACCCCTGCGCCTGGTATGGGCCCTGTTTCTTCCTTATCCATTTATCCAAAAAATCCTTTACCCTGGCTTGCCAGAACCCGCAACTACCATCATGAGAGTTCGCTATACCTCCTCCAAGCAGCTGCGCGGACTGTTGTAGAGGGGGACTTACAGGCTGCCACTCACCTATCCGATGCGATGCACCTGAGTCAATGGCACCAAGATATTAGGGGGCTTATTCCTTCACCCTCTCACTTCCCTGGTCCTTCTCGCATGAACAAAGAGCAACAATACACGAAGTCGGAAGGTGCAAACAATTCGATTTTTATTGGGGTGAACTTTTAGCAAGCATGATTCCAGTTTCCTTCCTCAGTGTCCCCCTTCCCAGCACTGATATAACAGAGCCTTGCCTGTGTCCCCGTTCCCAGTTCCTGTTCCCATTCCCCCACTTAGCAAAACATAATTTCAATTCCCCCATTCCCTGTTCCCATTTCTCCCCTTACTTCCTGATTGACTGCAGACTATATAGTAAAACTTGAGTTCAGCTTAGCTATACCTTAACCAATTATTTTACTGAAATTTAACTAACCAATCCTAACACATTGTAACATAGTTATTTAACCAATTATATCCCACCACCTTAATTGGTTTACACCCAACAAAATAATGATACAGGAGACAGAAACAATCACAGAACCAGGAAGAGATTATACAGACAAACAATAGGGAAGTGGAGACTACAGTGATAGAACAATACAGAAATGAGGATTTTACATTCCAGCTATTGATAAGTGAGTTTTTTTCCAGGCAGGATGCTATTAAACTAAGTTTTCTTTTACATCTTCTAGGCTTTTCCCTTTCTCTGGAGGTGACAGAAATATCAGGACAGGATTGTGTTCCTAACAGCCCCTTAGCACCTTATTTCAATGTGACTAGTTTGGGATGGGAGGATGTGACTGTTCACTTTCCAGCTTATAGCTGCCTCTACTGCTTAGCCAAAGGCTTTATCCTAAAGACAGGGCCTCAGACTGTCACAGTAAAACAAGGCCCTTACACAGACAAACAGTAATTTTCTTTTTTTCTTTTATACCTCTCTAACTAGCTAAGAAATAAAAATACACCTACATTCTTAAAGTATAGGCCTTTGCAAACAGGCCTAAATATCTATATCCTAACTCTGCCCAACTGCCCATGTACCCCCTGCTTCCTTCCTCCATAACTCCCAGTGCTGGCTACTTGTCAATGTAGGTCTCCAACCCCCCACCCCTCCCAGACACAGACAACTCCCAGCTGTGGCACACAGTGCTGCCATTCACCCAAAACCAAAAACAGGAGCAAGACCCGACAGAGGCAGCTCACAGAAACATCTCCTCAGACAAGGTTAAACTCAGTGTCTGCCTGCATAGGGGAAAAAGGGAACATTACCTGTCCCTGGAGAGCCCCTGTTTATCCCCACAACCTTCAATTCTGCCTGCTTCTCTGTGTACACCTTCCTGCTTTCCCCACAACCCCCAGCGCTGATTTCCTGTCTGTGTACATGCTGCTCCCTGCCCCCCAACCCCCCCAGCGTTTATCTGCCAGTCCACGTACACCCCATGCCTGCCCCCAGAAGCCCCAGCACTGCCTGCTTATCGGTGTACACCCCATGCCTGCTCCACAACCCCCAGTGCTACCCACCTGTCCATGTACACCCCACTTCCTGCCTCCATAACCCCCAGTACTGGCTTTTTGTCCATGTAGGCACCCCAGCCAAAGAACTTCCAGCCCTGCCACACAGCGATACCCCTCACCCAGGTGCCAGATACCACAGCAACAGCTCACAGAAACACCTGCTCAGGCGAGGTTAAACTCAGTGTCTGCCTGCACCCGGGTAAAGCGAAAGATCAGCCAGAACAGCCTTTCCAGGAGTGAAGGGAACCCCAGCAGCTGCTTATCTTGTGCAGGGAAGGAAAGGGGGACCGATCCGGTGGGAGGGAGAGAGGACGTGGATACTAAAAATAGGCAGTGTCAGTAAATCTTCCTCAAAAAGTCAAAAAGCTTTAACGTATTTCAGCCTGCTAGAAACCCAGACACCCCTTCCTGAGGCTGCTTTCCCATGTTGGCAATTGCTGACATTACCACGAGGCTGTAGCGGGGCTCCTCACGGGAGGAGGGGTGGTCGAGGTGGGGGATAGTGTCAGACACTATCTGGCACAATGTGGTCTACGCTACGTTACAGTCTGAGACACTCCTTCTCCCCCCCTGCCCCCAGGTCCTAGGAGGACTTCTGATGCCTCTTTGGTCTGTGCATTAGGCAGGACGTTCATTCCCAATTTCACCTGGATTCAGGACTCCGTGCCACTGTGATCTGGATATAGAGACTGCACGTCCCCACTCCTCTCCACACACTGTGCATTCCTGGACCTCCCCAGGGTTAGATTTCTAACACTGCCTGATTTCCTCTAAAGCCGAAGCATGCTTTAGGGGCTTCTCGAATCAGAGATGCAGGGGCACAGAGAGAACAGATTCCTTTTCCGCCCTAAAAAAATTGTTATCCTGATTGATCTGAAACCATACACCTTGTAGTTTGAGATTTTTGGAATTCTGCTGTCAGTTCTTCTTTGGTCCAAATGAGCTCACCCTTAGAAGCCACAGGACAACTCCATTTGGAGTCACTAGAGGCTCACACCTGATGTAAATAAGACCATTTATTTAAGTCCCTATAGGTGGATTTAGGGTGATCTCCAGGCCTTCTTGGGAGTTTTGCAATTTATCTCAATGAGATCAAGATTGCCACAGTTAGCAATTAACTTTCTGTTCCTAGCTGTGAAAATTACAGCTTTGGGTCCTGCTAAAGAGAGTGCTATTTTGTTAGGCTGCTGAAAGATCCTCACATGTAAATGTTGCATTCCTATTTTGTTCTACAGAAGGCCTGTGTCAATCTGGAGTGACCAAGTGAGGGCAGAATGTTAGAGTAGAAATTGGCCAGTGTGCGGCCCATTCTTGTTCTGAACCCTCTGAGAACACAGATACACACTGCAGAGACTTTGTCTGCAGTTCCCAATAGGGCAGTGAAATTACTGAATTTGAAAACTTGACCGAATCTGAGGATAATCCACATAAACTAAAAAAAAGAAAGCTACCACGACAGATATAAGGACACAGTAATACACAAGGAATTGACCTTAAAAACAAATATTTCTCTAAACTATTTCCAATATATCTGTAGGTCCAATTTTACCAGATAAATCTACTCATGTTTCTGACACTACAAAACATTTCAAGTCACCGTGCACGTAAATTCCTGCCTAGATGGTCCCTGACTTGAACCTGGAACTTTTTCTGAGCCCTTAACACTAATTTTAATGCAGAAACAAGAAACTTACCAAAATCCTGTTCAACAGAGAGTGCTAATCAGTACATGAATCTCACATGCCTGACACTCGGCGTGTCAGACAGCAACTTTTAAGATTCAACTGAACAGTCCCTGCAGACTCTCAGATTGGCCAGGACTCCCGGACAATTCCCTTGGCTCTGTGAGCAGTGGGAAGAGCAGAAAATAGACCCCGGAGAATTTCAGCTTGAGAGCCACCCACGGGAGTGGAGAATGATTGGCCGATAATAAGGGCTCAGATTGTTAGGGGAACCTGTGTATTGAAACTGTGCAATGTACTGCCAACTGCACTGTGTGTGGCAATGCTCCCAGAAGATATGGGACCAAAAACCTATTTTTAATAGATTGTTTCAGTGCACACGCTGCATACCGTCCATGCAATTGTAATATCCCATCCATTAGCCTCTGAAAAGGCAGTGCCACTCTGTATAGGTCAAATGACATGATCTATCAACTACCTGAAAGGGGGTTCCAAAAAGGATGGATCTAGACTGTTCTCAGTGGTAGCAGGTGACAGAACAAGGAGCAATGGTCTCAAGTTGGAGAGGTCTAGGTTGGATATTAGGAAACACTATTTCACTATGAGGGTGGTGAAGCACTGGAATGGGTTACCTAGAGAGGTGGTGGAATCTCCTTCCTTAGAGGTTTTTAAAGTCAGGCTCGGCAAACCCCTGGCTGGAATGATTTAGTAGGGAACTAGTCCTGCTTTGAGCAGGGGGTTGGATTAGATGACCTCCTGAGGTCCCTTCCAATCCTGATATTCTATGAATCTATGTTGAAGCATCAAATGTCAATACTGTGTTGCTCTTTCAGAAATTGATGCAGAAACGGGTTGTGCTATCCTACGTCAGAAGTAGTACATTGGGAATTCTCCACTCATTGTGAGATTCCTTCACCACTCCCAGGGCCAAAATGACCTGCAGTTCATCTCACATGGTATCCCGCATCTATGAGGGAACAGACACGGAGTTTGTCTGATGTGTTGCCCTGGGGCCATTTCACTCTGGTGGTATTCTAGTTAGGCGTTCCCTGCTGGGGGTGAAGGAATCAAACAACTGCTATATCTGGATCTTTTGTTCAGGGTACATTCCCTCCCCCATGCTTCTTCCACAAGTGCCTCGGGGCCTAATTTGGGCTCTGGAGGGTATGAGTGTGATGGGTTCACATTGGTAGCCCCGGGAACTGCCGCACCCTTCTAATCACTCAGCTGGGCTGGCCTTTTTTCACACTCCATTGCTGGAGATCATCATCTTGAAACCCAGTTATCACCCAACACAAATCCAGATGGCACCACACACCCAAGCTGAGCAACCTGAGAGCCACCCAAGTACCAAAAAAAAAAAAAGATCGGCCAACTTTCCAGCTTCCCAGACTCAGCCCCACACTGGAGTATAAAACAAAAATTATACTGTCTTTCCCTGCTCAGGGATCTGTAAAATGTAAGCCCATTAATAGAGTTCTTCCTCCCCTCGATAACACAAAAATCTATTTTCTGCACATTCTTCAACAAACTGAACGCTTCAATAAATCTTCATTAGGGAGGGTCTGACAGTCCCAACAAACTCCTGGTAAGTGCTCTCATGGAGTTTTTACAGCTCTGCATGTCCATCTCATGTAATTTAAACTAGAGAATCCCAGTTTCACTGACAGGGTCTTCTGACCATCTAAGTGAGCATGGCGTATGTGAGGCTGCGGAAAGAAGGAAAACAAGCCCTCTGGTGTGTGAAAAATACTGTTGCTGTCCAGTTTATTTGGAAGGCCTCAACTAAATTTAATGTATCAGCTTTAATTTTAATTTTAATTAATTAATTAATTATTTTTGTGAAGGCTTCATCATATTGTAGAACAAATTCCATAATTCCAGCACGTTTCCACGGTTTGCTGATTCTTCTCTCGCATCTTGCCCCTGCAGTGCTACTCCTTGCTTAGCCAGGGAAAGCAGTACATTGGTGATTCTTGCACCATAAACTCTGTTTTCATCTTTCACCCTCTTGTGAGAATTTGACAACTGTGCTACTATACAGCCCACTTCTTTGGCTGTTTGAAAACATGCCACCTTTCAGAGCAGTGTTGTTTGTATGGCAGATGGTACATGTTTCTGAAGCTTTTTCCCTATGCTTTTCTAGTCTCTTTCTTAGTTTTCAGTGAATGCAGAGTCTCTCAACCCGCTGGAAAAGTGTCTGCAAGGAACACAGAAAACAGCCTCTGACTGCTGTCTGTTCTCTAAAAATGAAAATGTCTTGTAATATTCCAATCTAAATGAGAAAGACGGAGACACAGCACTTTAATTATTGCCTCGTTCACTTTCTGTTCTTCTTTGTGTAAGGGGAGTGTCAGCCTCTGAGCCTGATTGACAGGGCGGGCAGCTAATCGGGGAGTTAGGAGGCCAAGGGGGTCCCATCCTCCCTGTGAGCTGGAATTGATTTGGTCAGACAAAGTGGGGCCGAGCTAAGGAGAAAGCACGAGCCCAAGCTGTGCTGGGACCAGAGCTGCAGCCACAGAGCCAGAGACAGCCCAGGGAGAGCAGATCCTGTGCTGGGAGCAGGGCTGCAGTCACAGAGCCAGAGAAAGCCCAGGGAGATGGCCAGACTGGGAGGGGGATCTTAACCCGATGGGAGGGCTGATGTTGGGAAGAAGGGTCCCACCACCCAAAGCCTGGAGGTGTGTGGGCACCACCATTGCAAGTGTCTAACCCGCAGCATACCTGCCGCACAGCCAGGGCCTGAGAAGGAGACCTGGGACCTATAAGGAACAGACTGTGAAGTGCCCTGATGTCCAGAGACACTGTTTGTGATGTTCCCTGCCACAGAGCGGGGTGATGCGTTTCCTTTAACCTTTCCCATTTTTCCTTATTCCTTTTTTTAAATTGTTAATTAAACAACTTGTATTTGCTTTAAATTGTATGAAATGATCAGTGGGTCAGGGAGGTGCCCAGTGCAGAGAGGGTACCCTGGAGTGGGGATACCCTAGCCCCTGCCTTGGGTGACCACAGCAGGATTGGGGGTTGAACCCCCCAGGAATCCTGGGCCCAGCCTTGTTGGGGTTATGAGGACTCTGCCAGACAGGAGAATGGAAGGGGAGTCCTCGAGGGCAGGGAGGCCTCTGGGTAAAGGAAGTGGTAGTGAGGGCCCAGATCCTTTCGCTAGCCCACTTCCCCAGGGTAGTGCAGAAACCAGGAAAGTTCCCCACAATAGTGAGACTATTCCTCCGCTTACATTTGGACTTTGTGCCACTCAGGACTGGGTACACTACAAAGTTATGTCAACAGATGCTGGGTTAAGTCAAGTAAATACTTTATTTGACATCAATGGGTCGCCATGGGGACAGAGTAGACACTGCACTGTGTGATTCAAATGAATTGACTTCCAGGGGGTATCCCACAGTGCTCTGCTGTGACCGGTCTGGAGAGCACTTCCAACTCCACTGCACATCAGCCAGGTACATAGGAAGCAGCGGCTTCATTTTCATTTCCTGTTGGATTAAGATGGAGATCCTGTCAGGGTTGCTTGCATGGCATCACATTGTTCTGTGTGGCAGCTCCTGCTTCGGCTCAGCAAATATTGCAGGATAAAGCATAAGGTGTTTGTAATGCTCACAACAAAAGTGTACCCCTGCGCGTGATCCATGCTTGCCGTGCTATGGCGTCTGTGCAGGTAAGCCAGGCTTGTTTGCCATTGATTTCAGGGAGAACATAAGAACATAAGAACGGCCATACTGGGCCAGAACAAAGGTCCATCCAGCCCAGTATCCTGTCTACCGACAGTGGCCAATGCCAGATGTCCCAGAGGGAGTGAACCTAACAGGCAATGATCAAGTGATCTCTCTCCTGCCATCCATCTCCACCCTCTGACAAACAGAGGCTAGGGACACAATTCCTTATCCATCCTGGATAATAGCTATTGATGGACTTAACCTCCATGAATGTATCCATTCTCTTTTAAATCCTGTTATAGTCCTAGCCTTCACAACATCCTCAGGCAAGGAGTTCCACAAGTTGACTGTGTGCTGTGTGAAGAAGAACTTCCTTTCATTAGTTTTAACCCTGCTGCCCATTAAAGGAGAGAAATAAGTGCATCATGGGAGACTAATGCCATGTTCCTATAACCACTAACACAAATGTTTTGGTCACATGAGGCATTTCAAGCCCAACCCAAAATTCCACTCAACTAAATGAACTGTGGGATAGAGCCCCACAGTGCAGCGCTCCGTGCGTCGATGCAAGCCCTGCAAGTGAGGAGGCACTCAGCCGACACAATGAGCATAGTAGGGACATGAAAAACCAACATACTTAAATCAGAGGCTGAGGATCGACTTAAATAACATTGACCTAATTTTTTAGTGCAGACATACCCTTAATCACCTATGGCATTTTCATGCCTCTGTTCTTTGGTTGATGTCTGGCTTCTACACTTCCCCCAGCTGTGCGTCTCCTCCTGCTGCCGTGCTTGCTGATACTGGAGCAACTTAGCTTAGGGGGCTTGAACATGGGCGGCCAGGAGAGATTCTGCAGGCAATAGAAGCTTTGGGGAATGAGGAATTTGGGTGGAGGAGAGGATGAACTCCAAGAGCAGTGGATGGCTGGTGGAGGAGAGGAGAGACTCCCTTGGCGTATTATACCCACTGCCTATGTAAAGTGGCCCTTCCTAACATCTCCCTGCAAATGTCCCAAGCTCTCTGTATGCGGTAAGGTAACATGAAGGGTGTCTGCACACCCTTAGAGATACCTTCTGGTGGCTGCAGACAGCAAGGTCTTAATATATTTTTTTATGAAGCAACTGCTTCTTCCTGTGGTATGGCCCAGCCTCCCAGGGCCAGCTCAGTCCAAGGGCTCTCCCCTGCTGGGGTAGTCCAAACAGCAAATAAGAGGTATCAGTGAAGCCCAGCCTTCATATGAGAGATGAAAGCTTCCTTCTCAGGCTGTCCTTGCTACAGGCCCTCCCTGCCCTCAGCAAGTGAGCTTTGTGTTGTTGTTTATTGAATCATAGAATCATAGAAGATTAGGGTTGAAAGAGACCTCAGGAGGTCATCTAGTCCAACCCTTGCTCAAAGCAGAACAAACCCCTGTGACGTTATTAATATAACCTGTGACCATATAGATCATTGGTGCATATCACTGTTATATATTTGAAACAAATATTGTACAAATGTTGTCATCTATGGAAAGGTTCTGGTTTGCTGATTATGATTATGCTATCTGTATGGGTGTATCATTTTGTAGTTGAAGTTATGAATATTGGCTATGTGCTTGTATATCAATGTGTTTTGATTCTGAAGTAGCCTTAGAAAAGCATTTGGTCAGCTTCTTGAGAAAGGAACGTGCAAATTAAGTGCCCAGTCAAGAAACACTTAACTGACAATGAAACTTGGAAGACTCCAGTCCACAGAAGAAGTCTTCCTGAGAATGTTTAAGATAGCACGTGAGCAATGGCTGCCTCCTGTAAAGAACTGAATTATGCATGGACATGTGACTGGCCCATGTGACTCCAAACTCCATGTTGTTGTAATTTTCCACAGTAAGAACAAAGAGGTGTCCTTACACCTGGAAAAGACTATAAAAGGCAGCTGCCTCATCTCCATCTTGTCTTCAATCCTGCTTCTTGCCTCTGGAGCGACTTTGCTACAAACTGAAGCGCTGAACAAAGAACGGAATGACCCATCCCAGCTGTGGATGTGCTCCAGAGACATGATTTGTGCCTGCAGTTTGTTCCATCACTGCTACAAGCCTGAACCAAGAACTTTGCCATTACTGTATGTAATTGATTCCATTTAACCAATTCTAACTCTCATCTCTATCTTTTTCCTGTTATGAATAAACCTTTAGATTTTAGATTCTAAAGGATTGGCAGCAGCATGATTTGTGGGTAAGATCTGATTTGTATATCGACCTGGCTCTGGGGTTAGGTCCTTTGGGACCAGGAGAACCTTTTTCTTTTACTGGGGTATTGGTTTTCATAACCATTTGTCCCCATAACAAGTGGAACTGGTAATGATACTGGGAAACTGGAGTGTCTAAGGGAATTGCTTGTGTGACTTATGGTTAGCCAGTGGGGTAAAACCAAAGCCTTCACTGTTTGGCTGGTTTGGTTTGCCTTGGTGTGCAAAGGCAGGACCCTTCTTCCCAGCATCTTCCCTCCCATCGGGTTCATGTTCCCCTTCTGAGTCCAGCCTTCAAAGCCCTCCTGTCTAGCAATGTCTCCCTGTGCTGGGCCCTCTGCTCATGGCCCCACCTTGTTCTCCCCAGCAACTCATTATTCTTGGCTGCCATGTTACTTGTGGCATGGCCGGCGTCCACTCCCCTGGCTATGGCCTTGCTGCACCCTGCTGTAGCTCAGCCCTGGTTCCCCTTCAGGGCTGGATTAACCTTTTGTGGGCCTGGCACCAAACATATTTATGGACCCCCATTTAGTCATCGTGGGCCCCTTCCAGTGTGGGCTCAGTGCGATGGCACTATTGGTTCCATACTAAACTCAGTACTGGTGGGATGGGGATGAAAACCTTTATTCAAAAGGAAAAGAAAAAATAAGATATTTGAAGCCACAATTGATTGAGACTTGCACTCAGCACATAGATAACAAACTGGGCTAGCATCAATATACACAAAATACTCTTGAATTTAGTGTATTTGGGTGGGTGGGTGGTGTTGTCAGTAGCTATCGGTGTGGTGCTCTGCTCTTGTTCGATGCTGATAACAGTCGGCTGCGTGCATGTTCCTTCTGTGTGCTGCCCCGGTTCTGCGCAGATCACTGACACAGCAAACCCCGAGAGAACCCCCAATGATCACAGACTCTAGTAAGGTACGAAGGAACCCGAGCCAGGTTTATTGTCAAATGAAGCACAGTAATAGTTTCCCGTAGACTCTACAAGACATACTACGAATACAAATTTGTATTCCTGGCAGTGGCCCGGCTCAGTCAGTGGCGGGACTTTCCACTGCCCCCTACGCCAGACAAAGATGCACACTCCAGGACCTACTTTTATATAGTTACAGGACCGATTACTCATCCCTACTGACGTATTGAGGTACAGCCCCTTGGCTCATTAGGGTGCTGTCTCCCCCTTTGATCATGTTGTTTCAGACAAACAGATCTATCCATCATGCTGTCCTTTTGACCCTGTCTTTAAGATACACCTGCCTGTTCCTTGTTATGTCTATGGAGTGTCCTTGTATCAGACTGTCCAGGTGCCATCTTGGCACAAGCTCCTCTTATTAGCACTTATATGTTAAGCACCTTCTTCTAACAACCCTCTTCTTGCCAACTTCTGTGAGCGGGGCCTGCCTCTGGCTCACAGCCCAGCTTTTGCTTAGCAGCGCCTGGAAGTACTTTGGTTCAAGCTTCAGGCCTCAGACTGGGCCTCTGACACAAAAGCTTATGTTTCAGGGCCTCATCTTAATACATACCCCCACTTTTTGTCTTTTTAAGGGGAGGATGTTTACCCATCATCCCGGAAAAGCATAATGTATGGACTGAGGACAACCCAGTGGGCTAAACACTGTTATGTGGTTATCCCATTTTACCATCCATACACTCAGACCCCATCCGTCGTTCAGTCTGCACATTCCTTCGTACCACTGATAGACAGATTTTATAATCCAATTAATTTTAGTCCCTTATCGTGGGCCTGGGAATGTTAGGCCCGGGACCTGATATCGATGTGCGGGGTTTGTGTATGTGTCAACATTGTTAAAAGACATGCAATGGCCTGTTGGTCACCTGAGGGCTTTGTGAGGATAGGATAAATATTTAAAGCATACAAATATCTAAGTCTATGGATATGATTACATGGCTATATATCAATATATATGTTTGTTGGTAAACGAGAATATATAAAGGTTAATACTGGACGAGTGTATGAGTACATGAATATATATGGATATATATATGTGGATAACTGCTATGATTATTCATGGATAGATATGTTGTGTGTTACATAACATACTACCTTAACTCCTTACTCCTTAAAATAATTATTTGGTCATACCAGAGCAGTATTAACTGCCATTTCCATCCCTTTCTTCATTCGACGCTGTAGCTTAGCTTTCTCAGTTTGATGTACCATGTAACAGCACATTCTCATGAGGGCAACAACTGTTAGTGCCTGGATTCCCATTAAGATTACTCTAAGGGTTCGGACCACTGGATGTAAGGTCACATCCTCTGGAATCGCCCACCATCGTGTTTCTACCTCTTTTTCTACGTTTTCTATTTCAGTCAATTGCTGCTGGATCAACTGAGTTATTGGTATCAACGATTCTTTAGTTCTTGCTACCAATTCATGTACATCCAACTGCAAGAGTTTCACTGGGGGGAATAAGTCAATCAATAAATCTTGCAAATGTTCATGTGGAGTGATTGTTTCTATGACAGTATTACCTTTGCTTGTTGGCCAGAAGGCATGGGTTCCTATTTGGATAGTGCTGGTGACAGGCACACAGAACCCAGCATCACTTGTAGGGCAAATGTTTCCATTAATAGAAAAATTATGATAGCCTATAGCACAGGCCAAGTCCTGGATGCGTATCACCTCCTTAACCAGTTCCTTTTGTACTAATCGATCCCAACCTTTCCCTGTAGAATTAATGTCAATTGTGGCATGGCACTCACACAGCCACCATCCATTACGTTTAGTGCAACAGGCTTGATTCATTTCTGAGCCAGTTTCAGTGACTAAGCGCACGAAAGGATAATGCTGTACGTATGTCTTATTTACAAATGTTCCCACACTATTTGCATAATATACCTTAACTGGCTCTTGCAGCCATCGAGGGACTGCCATCATGAGGTACACGCTTTTGCTGTCCTCTTGGTCCCATTGAGGAACTCTATCAAATTTAGCAAATTGTAAAGATATTGGTTTGATACGATTAATGCCTTGTTGTGGTATTTGGTTTACGATGGCTGTGTGGTCTAATCTTCGTGGCCAATTCTGAAGCTGTAATTGCAACAAACTTTGTTGTATATTTCAATTATTCTGCTGCCATAAGCCATACAAGCAACTGCCAATGAAGCATCATTATTTTGTATGCTGTTAATAAGAGACAGAAAGGTAGCATTCAAGTGGCTAAATCCTTGAGCAATCAAATGCATATTATCAATAGTGATTGCATGCTGGTCTAGTAATAGACCGCTAATACCTCCCCCTGTCTTCACTGCTTTGCCTATTCCACTCACCAAAGTGTTTATTTTTAAGTTAAGATTCTCAATCTCTGCAGAATTCCATATGGACATGCCAAGGCTGGAGCCTCCCAATGCTGTTCCTAATAAGTCTCTTTTCTCCCTATCATGTTGTGGGGACATTTGAGTGCCCTTCCAAAATTGTAACTGCCTTTCTACTTCCGAATTAAACCAATCTTTATAAGGTTTGGGGCACTGCCTTGGCATGGTCATACTGCCAAAATTAAGTGTCAGTGGCACATAAACCCATCCTACATTTTCTACCATATATTCTGCAGTAGGGGGTAGGAAGATACCTGAGCTAGGTCATGGCTGCATGGTGGGACATCCACTCCTCTGAGTAGGGTCAGTGTGTGGAGGGATGGGAGGAGGTGGTGTTGGGATTGGTGTTAGACAGGCCTCTTCACCTTCACAGACTTGCACACGATAGATACATTTACTGGTGCTTGGGGTTATAGACCAAGTCCCAGTATATGTTCCTGTATCTTTTACTTGAATGTTACGAATGCGAATAGACGCACTCCACTTATTCTGCAAGTCAACAAATTCCACCCTGTCAGTCCAATCTCCATATGTTGTTACATTTCCCTCTATATAACTAATAACAGTGTCTGCTTCTCGAAACCAGTCCAAGTCTATTGTGTCAGTTTCGAGTTGATGTGTTTGGACAACACACCCCACATATCAAACAGCCATGAATATGCATGTTTAAATCCTCTTTCATTCCTGGCCACCATCCTAATTTTTTAAGTTTTTCCAATGCCTCTTCCTGTTTCAGGTGACCTCCCACAGTTGAACCATGTACCCATCCTAAAAGGAGGTACTGCATTTGCTGAGGGATTACTAAAACCCATTCATTTTCTGTTTTTGCCAGAATCAAATCTCCCTCCTTTCTTAACGGGACACCGTGCCACTGTGAGGGACATTCCCTTATCCATTGCCTGCAGGTCCTGTAAAAGCTGAAGCTCTTTCTGGTTGTTTCCCTCAATTTCTTGTTTTTGCTTTGCCTGTGCCCGTGTGGTTACTGCCATGGAAGTCGCTCCCACAATGTTAGAATAAGGGCTGCTTCTTTAGCCAATTTATCTGCTTGTTCATTTCCCCACTGTAAGGGACCCTTTCCTCTATGGGCTTTTATTTTAACCATCCGGATCCTCTGATACTGCCCTGACAATTTTTCCGTTTGCTGCCACAAAAGTTTGTGTTTAATTTCAGATCCATTGGTTCCTGTAAAACCTATACTATTCCACCATGGCAAATAAATAGTGGTTCCCTTGTAAACATAATCTAAATCGGTTCCTATTTTTATTTCTGTTTGTTTCTCTTTCATTCTGGCTAAGACTTCTAAAACTGCTCACCCTTCTGCAGACTGTGTTCCTTCTTTAGTCAATTTGTACTGGAAAGAGTTAACTGTCTGCAGGTCCCCAGTTAAACATATCCTTGCAAAACCAGTAACTCGCTTTCCTCCGGTATAATAAGAACTACCGTCCACAAACCAAATCATTTTCCCAATCACCTCTTCAATTGGGGTTGCTTTAAAAATAGGGTGTGTTTTGGATTCTTGCTGGGGTTCACAAACATGTTCTCAACCGTTTATAGTCAGTCCCCATACAGATATTTCACATTCTTTTAGCGGGACTAATTGCACATTTTCGGACATAAGAGCAAAGACCCATTTAATGGCTTTTTCTACTCGCACGTGTCCTTTAGACAGATTTTCCTGATTGAGTAATTTCCCCAGTGCATGGTGACTTTTTACAATCATCTTGCTTGCTCCGATGATTGCCTGAGCTTTTTGCAGTGTCCAGTATGCAGCTAGGGCAGTTTGCTCACAGATTCCCAGCTTGGTTTCTGGAACCATTAATGCTCTGCTATAATAAGCTACAGGTCTTTCCCCAGCACCAGTATCCTGTGTAAGCACGCAAACAATACAGAAATTCTTTACACTAGGGTACAAAACAAAGGGGAATTTGTTACTAGGGGTGGGTAAGGTAGGTGCTTCCATTAACACTTTTTTCAGACTTTCGCATGTGTTTGTTGCCTCCTTTGTCCAAGTCCACTGTGGTCTTTTAAGTACCTCATACAGAGGACCTGCTTTCTCTGCATAACCAACCATAAATTCTCTGCAAAAGTTAGTGAGTCCCAAGAAAGACTGCAAAGATTTAGTATCCACTGGCATAGGGAGGTTAACGATACACTTAACCGTTTCCTTATCTACAGATCTTCCCCCTGCACTGAGCTGAATTCCAAGGTATTGCACTTCTCTTTGTTTGAGCTGGGATTTAGAGGGGTTAAGTTTCAAGCCGTATTTTCGGCAGCTTGTCAGCAATCGCCACATTAACGCTTCATGTTTTTGCTCTGTTTCACTGACTATTAAAATGTCATCTACATACTGGTCTATTCTTCCCGTTTGTAACAATCCCTCTTTTTCTAGCATATTCCTCACTACAGTATGAAATATTGTGGGTGCGTCACAGTAGCCCATAGGCAAAACATTCTAACAGTATTGTACACCCTGGAACACAAAAGCTGTTGTGTATTGGGACTCTGGGTTTAAAGGTAAACTCCAAAAGCCGTTTGCCACATCGAGTACTGAGAACCACTTCATATAAGTACTGAGAACCACTTCATACCTCCAATAATTCTGGGTAGGCAGCCACCACTGGTGCTCCCCGTTTGGGAGTTCTGTTTAATCCCTGATAATCAATAGTTAATCTCCATGTTCCATCAGGTTTTCTAACTGGCCAAATTGGTGCCACATTAGGTGCCGAACACCTTCTAATTAAGTTTCGTTTTTCCAATTCTTCCATTACTTGTCTTAACGATTCTTTTGCTTCCTGAGGGATTGGGTATTGTTTTATGTATGGAGGTGTATCCCCTTCTAAAGTGACGGAGGTCTGCATTTTTCCCGTATCTAGGGAGTCTGCTGCCCAGACGGCTTGAATCTCAGCCCACCAACCTTCCCAGCCTTTCGGCGAAGGAGGTGGCTGTTTAGATTTTATTGCTTTTACCGTCTGCGTAGCAAGCCCCATAGGGATCAGGTTAGTGTCATTTGAATCTTCGGTTACAGTGAGAGTTTGTCTAATACACAAATTTGGAAAATTTAGGTTTAATCCCAGTCGCTTAATAGTTTCTGCCCCAATTAAGTTTTCTATCCCTGCGATAGCACACTTTTCCTGAAAGCTATGTACACCAAACTGGAGAGGGAGGATTTTAACATTATATGTTTGCTTAGTTCCTGATATGCCCTGGATCTGAATGGAATCCCCAACTGGATATACATTAAATTCATCTTTTACTATCGGAATTCCAGCCCCCGTGTCCAATAGAAAATCTACAAGCCCATCCTCAACTCAGATGCTTAAGTGGGGGCGTCCCCAGACATCTATTGTCATGGGTTGCTGGAAAATGCATTCCGAGTTACAGGGAGGGCTGTCCTATTCTGTTGAATTAGTGACAATCGGGTCATTCAGTCCAGATGCCAAGATTGTTGCCTGAGCTACCTTTATCCCTGTCTTATCTTCCTCCTTTCGAGACTCCTTGCCAAGCATACATGCCTGCAACTGTGCCCGCAGCTTCTCAATCTCTCCCTTAAGATCTAAATTCTCCTGTTTCAAAACTCCAGGCGCTACCTGTTCACTCTCTCCATTTCCTCCTCTGCCTTTATTCATTCCACGACCTCTCCAACCCCAGCCCCGGCCATGGGGAGAGTATCCAGGACCCTGTGTTTTCCACTGTCCTAACTGTGTTTGCAACTCATAGACAGGAGTTCCTTCCTGTTGTTTAACTGCAGTTTCCACTTTTTCAATCCATTCATTCCAGGGTATATCTCTACCTCCGTTCTCTCACCAAGCGTTCATCCAATCTAACAACCCAGAAGGCATTGCTTCTAACACAAGTTGCTTCAAATCCTCACGATTTGTAGCTGCTGCTGTTAATCTAGTGTATGTTTGTATTCTATCAGCCAGCTTTGCCGGAGCCTCCCCTGGCATTCTTGTAATTCCTTTAAGCATTGCTAACTCACTAGATAGCTTAAAATGCTTTTGAACCACACGTTTAACCATTTGCGTAACATTAGCATCAAAACCAAGGGTATACCAGTTCAGTGGTCCCAAAAGTGTTTGTACCAGGATGGATTTCTGTAACATGTCAATTCCCACAGCTTTTAATAACTGTGAGCATTTATGGAGCCATGCCATAAATTCATTAAAATTCTCAGAAGGTGGGGGGCCGACAGCTCCAGCTAGTGCAGTTAGCTCATTAATTTTTAAAGCAACGAGTCTGGCAGTTAAGCCGCTTACTCGAGGTGGGTGAGATGTGTATGTACTTTTAGATGCCTGATATCTCTCCCTCTCTATATAATTAGGTGCCTGATTTATTTCTCTTTCTGCATAATTGCCACGGGACCATGGTTCTCTTAAATTATCGGTTAGTCTTTTTGTTGCCATTTCCACTGCATTCCATGGCCTCAATGACGGTGGACCCTCAGTGCGTGGGGTAATATCAAGGGTAAACGGGGTGTATGCGGAGTATTGGGGTCAGGTTCTTCGGCAGAGGTTTCTCCCTCAATTTCTCCTGTTTTAACTGGAATTGATCTAGGTTTTGGGGTGGGTTTGCCCATAACCTGGTTCTCATTATAAGGTGGCAGGTGCGGTGCTGTAGCCCCTGCCCATGGGTCAATAGAGGATGATTCAACTGGGTCATTCCACATGTCCCCACAGCAGCATCCATTCCAATTGTCCCATGTCCCATCTTTTAATTTCGCTAGGGCTACCTGTTTCCATTTCTGTCCCCACACTTCAGGTACAGTAAAAGCACTTGAAGCCTGCTGAGCTATGGGGGATGGTTCCTTTTGCAGGTTTTCTACAGCTATCTCTAATCTCTTATTTTCCTGCTGTGTTTGCTCAAGCATATCATGAGTTTGAACTGCCTGTTGCCCTGTTAAAAGGGCTTGGGCTTTCCAGTGCTCGACTGCCTGGGTTGCTTCCTCCAAGGCTTTAGTTACCTCTTCTACTTCCCTGGTCTTTTCCATTACCTGTCTGGCTAGCATAGTGGCGTGCTGTTTAAGCCATCGTACGGCCATAGACATTAATTGCAAAATTCTTGCTTTTTTACTTTTATTATTATTATTCTTTAAAGTGTCTGTTTCTGCCATTGCTTTACATATGCCAGTCCATGTTTCCCCACTTTCTTTTTTAAATTCATATGGACCTCCTTTACTGGCAATCCAGCGAGTCAAGGAGTTATCAAACTCCGTGGGGGTTTGAAGGGAGGGGAAAAGGGGGTTCCCTAGCTCATGGTTTTCTGCCATGTTAGATCGCGATTCCTACAGCGGACAGCTCGCTTACTCACCAGATCAGAGGTCTCGGTCACCAGTGTTGTCAGTAGCTACCGGTGTGGTGCTCTGCTCTTGTTCAATGATGATAACAGTCGGCTGCGTGTGTGTTCCCTCTGTGTGCTGCCCCGGCTCTGCGCAGATCGCTGACACAGCAGACCCCGAGAGAACCCCCAATGACCACAGACTCTAGTAAGGTACGAAGGAACCCGAGCCAGGTTTATTGTCAAACAAAGCACAGTAATACTTTCCCATAGACTCTACAGGACATACTACGAATTTGTGCCCCCTGGCAATGGACCGGCTCAGTCAGTGGCGGGACTTTCCACTGCCCCCTCGACCGGACAAAGATGCACACTCCAGGACCTACTTTTATACAGTTACAGGACCGATTACTCATCCCTACTGACATATTGAGGTACAGCCTCTTGGCTCATTAGGGTGCTGTCTCCCCCTTTGATCATGTTGTTTCAGACAAACAGATCTATCCATCATGCTGTACTTTTGACCCTGTCTTTAAGATACACCTGCCTGTTCCTTGTTATGTCTATGGAGTGTCCTTGTATTGGACTGTCCAGGTGCCATCTTGGCACAAGCTCCTCTTATTAGCACTTATATGTTAAGCACCTGCTTCTAACAACCCTCTTCTTGCCAACTTCTGTGAGCGGGGCCTGCCTCTGGCTCACAGCCCAGCTTTTGCTTAGCAATGCCTGGAAGTACTTTGGTTCAGGCTTCAGGCCTCAGACTGGGCCTCTGACACAAGAGCTTATGTTTCACGGCCTCATCTTACTACAGGTGGTGTTTGTTAGTTTTTTCTTTTCGGTTTAAAAACTCATGACCTGCTTGGCGCCCTGAAAACAAGTGATTAATTGGCACATTTATGAAGCATATTAGGCCCAGATGTATCAATGTATCAATGAGCTATCAATGTAATTTCACCTGCATCTTCCCCCCCCCACACACACACACACACACCTCCTACACCCAAATTTATGTTTCATAAATACATTTTTTTGAAAGCTGGGTTTTCTGCTTTGGTACAATAATGTACAACACTTTTTTTTTTAAGTTAGTTTCTTTAGTCTATTTCTCCCTTTGCCTCACCATCCCTCGTAACTTCAAGTGAACCAGTAAAGTGACTGGGCTGGAGTGTGGGAAGGAAAATTACTGCTGCCTGTCTTTTGCACTAAGACACACATGCACATACACTTTACCACCATAATCCAGCCTCCAGCCCCAAACTTCACACCCGGGCTTTTCCCTTCCCTTGTCCCTCCTTCTGTCCCCCAGCCCCAAAATTAACCCCAAGTGTCACACGGGGGTCCTCCTCAATTACCATTCTATTGCCCAGCTCCCACTTTGAAGCCCAGAGCTGTCACCTCCCTCCCTTCTAGTGCTCACTCCATGCGGAGCCAACCCCACCTTCAACCCAGTCTCTGCTTTCTGTTCTCCCTTTGTCCCCCCCACAGAGCCAACTCCACCTCCATCTTCAACCTCATCTTCAATCCACACTCCCTTCCCTCCCTCCCTCTGCCCCCACACCCAACCCCCACCTTCACAACCCACTTCTCCTAAGCTCCAACCCCCATAAAGTCACCGCTAGCTCCCCCATTGCACCTGGACTTGCCCCACAACTGCCCCTTCCCTCCAACGTGCCCTCTAACCCCTTCACTCCCCGAGTAGGGGGGAGTTTCTGGGCATTTCCACTGGCAGTGGGGAGCTGCAACCAGCCCCACTATCACCATCTGCCCCTCCACAGTTCCAACTTTTGGCTCCAGTCTGCTCAGCCCCCCACAGCTCTGTCTCAGCGCTGCTCCTCTGCCTGTAGCCCAACTCTGACCCCTTACTGCGTCTTCCAGATTTCTACAACATTAATAGCCCCAAATTACTTAAAAACTAACCCCAAAGTAGCCCAATCTAGCTTTTGAGACAAAGTATTTTTTGTTTTGTTTTTTATTAACATATTGGTTTCTACATGAAGTAACAAATGAAAGCTTTTTTTAGATATCTAAGTACAAATTGGATTTTTAGAAAAATGTACAAGTCCCAGCAGGAGTTCATACACATTAACAACAAAGCGAGATGAAAATCATATTCAGATTCAAAACCCCAATACTGGTACTATATAGGTCGTGCAGGGCTGAGCACAGTAGAAGGACTTAGTACTGCAAGTGATTCAATCACCTGGACATTTGGTGGCAATCTCCGCTTCACAAACTCCAGCATGAAATCTCAACACCAACTTTTGACATCTTCGACAACAGGAATGGTTGCTGTGTATTGTGAAAGGTCCAAGCAATAAGCAATTTGACTTAAAGATGATGTCATAGTTTAACACAACCATCCAGTTCTCAAAAACGCATGGTTTCACAGCTCTAACCAACAAGCTCTAGTAGAATGTCCTCAAATCCTGCAGGGGCTTTCCTGTATTTGCATTTTCCAACTGAAACCTTTGGTTTATCCTCCAGGCCTCCTGAAGGATTGGATGTAGACAAATCAGATAAATTTTGTTCACCAGATCACTTCACATATGCTAAAGAATTTCAGCATTGCAGTTGTTTTCTTTTCTTTGGCTATCTGAAAGCACAGTTTCTGTTTGTCAAACTGATCAAGAATACTATTCACACAAGGTCCAATGTATCAGAAATCTGTGGCATTTTCTGGTGGTGTGAAAGTCACTGAAAGTCCGAGTGACAGAGTGTGGGGGTTGACAGGTGATGCTGAAAGAGATCAGGTGATGGTCAGAGAGAGGGAACTCAGCAACGGAGAGATCAGTGGTTGGTGATAGAGTGATAAGACATTAGGTGTGAGGAACTTCTCAGACTGTGAACTTCCACAATTCTGAGCTAAGCCAAACTGGGACAGAGCACCGTTGATTAAAGAGAAGATATCCTTTCCCCTCTTGTCATGCAGATTTATAGTCAATAGCCCCAGGCGATCACCTTCTGCAAGTGTATTTGCCCACTTTGTCACGAAGCTCTTTCGTTTTGACTCCATAAATGATAGGGTTGAGCATGGAGGCAAGGAGGAAATAGAGGTTGGCCAAGATGATGTGAACGTGTGGAGCAATGCCCTGACCAAACCGGTGTGTCAGAGAGGAGAAGAGGGAGGGAGTATAAGACATCAGTATCACACAGATGTGAGCTGTGCAGGTGTTAAGGGCTTTCTGATGTGCCTTCTTGGAGGAGATTCTGAGGACAGCCCTGATGATCAGACTGTAGGAGATGGCAATGAGCATCAGGTCTAATCCATTGACTACAAATGCTACAACCAAGCCGTACGTCCTGTTGACTGTAATGTCCCCACATGACATCTTCACCACAGCCATGTGGTCGCAGTACGTGTGGGGGATAATGCGGTTGGCACAGAATGGCTGCCTGCTCAGGAGCAGGGGCATAGGCAGAATGAAGACAACAGCTCTTATCAAACCCACTAGCCCTAGCTTAGCTATTCGTGCATTGGTGAGGATGGTGGTGTATCTCAGAGGGTTACATATGGCAACGTAGCGATCAAAGGCCATTGTCACTAGAATGGCTGAGTGCATCACAGAAGCCGCATGCAGAAAGAACATCTGGGTGAGGCAGCCACCCACAGTAATGCCTTTCAAATTGAACCAAAATATACACAATGCCTTCGGAACGACGGAGGTAGGCATGCTTATGTCTGTAAGCACCAGCATGCAGAGCAGCAGGTACATTGGCTTGTGCAGGGTCTGCTCTTTCCATACAACGAACAAAAGTGTGAAATTTCCCAACAGGCCGATAATGTAGAACATAGAGAAAGGGATGGATATCAGGAAGTGGACAGCTTCCAGGCCAGGGATGCCCATTAGGATGAATGTTGATGGGTCAGAGTGGGTGAGGTTGAAAGATGCCATGAGGTTCTCGAAGCATCAATCGGACTCAGAAATGCTCAAGGTGCCTGTGATGGTAAGGAAGCACAGTGAGGGATGTTACATTTTTGATAACAAATAGTATGGTAAATACTAGAAAGGGGGGAGGGTGAGCAGTGAGGTGGCAACATTGATACATGACGCCAGATTATTATGGTTATAGTCAAGTCCAGAGACTCCTCAGAGGGAGCTAACCAAGTCAGGTGAATGGGCAGCATGATGGCAGATGAACTTCAATGTTAAAAATGGCAACGTGTATGCCATTGGAGGGAAAAGCTTGGACTCCTCAAATGCGTTACTAGGTTCTAATTTAACAGTATGAACTGAGGATAGGACATAGTACACAGCTCTGTGAAACCCTGCTCACAGTGCAGGCATGGACAGAAACTAAGCAAAACATTGGTATCCAGGAGAAGGGAGAAGGGGAATCATACAGAAAACACAATGCCATGAGATCAGCCAGTTAATATTTCACCATCCTCTGGTCTCTTTTGTGTAGTATTGGGCACCCTTCTCACACAGGATATTGCAGAACTAGAGGGGTTCAGGCACAGGCAATGAGAATGTTCAAGGGCCGATGAAAACAGCAGGTATCAAGCGGAGTGTCCAAGGGGTCGGTTCCGGGGCCAGTTTTCTTCAACAACTCCATTAATGATGTGGATGATGGAATGAATTGCACCCTCAGCAAGTTCACAGATGACACTAAGCTGGGGGGAGAGGTATATACACTCGAGGGTAGGGATAGGGTCCAGAGTGATCTAGAAAAATTGCAGGATTGGGCTAAAAGAAATCTGATGCGGTTCAACAAGGACAAGTGCAGATTCTGCACTTAAGATAGAAGAATCTAATGCACCGCTACAGGCCAGTGACTGACTGGCTAAGCAGCAGTTCTGCAGAAAAGGGCCTGGGGATTACAGTGGATGAGAAGCTGGATATGAGTCAGCAGTGTGCCCTTGCTGCTAAGAAGGCTAATGGCATATTGGGCTACATTAGTAGGAGCATTGCCAGCAGATCGAGGAAGTGATTATTTCCCTCTATACGGCTCTGGTGAGGCCACATCTGGAGTATTGTGTCCAGTTTTGGGGGCCCAAGTACAGACAGGATATGGACAAATTGCAGAGAGTCCAGTGGAGGGCAATGAAAATGATCAGGGGGCTGGGGCACATGACTTACGAGGAGAGGTTGAGGGAACTGGGGTTATTTAGTCTGCAGAAGAGAAGAGTGAGGGGAGATTGGATATCAGCCTTCCACTATCTGAAGAGGGGTTCCAATGAGGATGGAGCTCGGCTGTTCTCAGTGGTGGCAGACGACAGAACAAGAAGCAAAGGTCTCAAGTTGCAGTGGGGGAGGTCTAGGTTGGATAGTAGGAAACACTATTTCACTAGGAGGGTGGTGAAGAACTAGAATGGGTTTCCTAGGGAGGTAGTGGAATCTCCATCCTTAGAGGTTTTTAAGGCCCAGCTTGACAAAGCCCTGGGTGGGATGATTTAGTTGGCGTTGGTCCTGCTTTGAACAGGGGGTGGGACTAGATGACCTCCTGAAGTCTCTTCCAACCCTAATCTTCTATGATTCTAACTGTTATACAGATAGAGATTTAAAAGCCTGGGATTGTTGCCTTACAAAGGAGATGAATAGGAGGGGATATAAAATACTATAATATAAAACACTGACTGATAGAGAGTAGATCGTGAATGTGTTCTCCTTATCTCCTAACAGAAGATCAAGAGGACAGTCAGTTAAACTGAAAAGTGGCAAATTCAAAACAGATAAAAAAGGAATGTTTCTTCTCTAAATGCCTAATTAGACTGAGGAACCCATTTCCACAAGAGGTAGTTGAGGCCATTAGCTAAGCAAGACTCAGGAAGGGTTTGGACTTTCACATGGATAGTGACATTAGGCAGCTAGAATAGTTACAAGTAAATAAATATTTTGGAAAGCATCTATGCACACGTGTTTCAGGGCCTGAGCCAGTCTTTAGCTGTGAGTTATTAGGGTGACAACCTCACCATGGACTGATCACCAGTTCCCATCCACCCAGTGCTGGGTTTCTTACCCCTTTTTCTCCAGCACCCGGGGCTGTTACTGTCAGGGAGAGGACACTGGACAAGATGGACCATAGGTGTGATCCACGATGCAATTTCTATGTTGGAAAGGAGACAAGTTTCCATCATGGAAACAGACATTATCATGCTGGGGTATGACTTTGTGCTTAACAGAATGGGCATGAAGGGCACAAGGATCCTGGTATTTAGGGCTACAGGCCTGCACCTCTGTTACTTCCCTTGTGTCTTTTGGTGAGACGGTGTTTTGCTGTCACCCAGTTTTGTATGAGACATAAGTTTCAGGTATAAACTGACAATTGTAAACAGAGACATGTGTCAGCAAATCAGGTGCTTACCCTTGTCATGCCTGAATATTGATGAAGTTTGTAGATGACTAAACAGTTTGGGGATGGTAAATAATGAAGAGAACAGTTCCGTGATTGAAAGCTATCTGGATTGGTTGGTAAACTGGGTTGAAGCAAACAGTATGCTTCTATATAGATGCTTCTATATAGACATATAGATAGATACCTACATCTAGGAACATGTAGATGTTGCTTACACGATGGGGGACTCTCATGGGCAGTGCAGTGACTCTGAACAGGATTTTGGGGCATGAAGGGAAAGGGATAATTTGCTAAACAGGAGCCCACAGTGTGACCGTGAGGCCAAAAGAGCCAATGTGATCCTGGGATGATAACCAGGGAAATCTCAAGGAGAGGTAGAGAAGTTATTTTACCTCTGTATTTTCACTGGTATGACTGCTTTTGGGATCCTGTGTCCAGTTCTGGTGCCTAAAATTAAACATGGATGTTGATACACTGAAGAGCAGAGATCAAAGGTGCTTTTCACTGGTGAAATGCCAACCATCATGAAGAAAAAATGAATTTCAGCAGCTCTACTCACCTGTCCATGAACTCCCTGTTTCCTGCCTCCACAACCTCCAGCACTTCCCGCTTCTCTGTGTACACCCCCCTGCCTGCCTCCACAACCTAAAGTGCTGCTTGCCTGTCCAGTATGTTGCTCACCCTCACAACATCCAGCCCTGACACACAGTGATACCCCTCACCCAGGACCAAAACCAGGGGCCAGACCCCACAGCGACAGCTCATAGAAATATCTCCTCAGATAAGGTGAAACTCAGTGTCTGCCTGCACTGGGGAAAAGGAGATCAGCCTGAACTGCCTTTCTGGGGGTGAAGGGAACCCCAGCAGCAGCTCAGCCTGTGCAGGGAAGAAGAGGGACAGACCCAGAGGGAGGGAGAGAGGAATGGAGAGTTAAAGGAGCCAACGTGAGTAAATTTTCCTCAAATTGACGTAAAGCTTGAATGTATTGCAGCCCGTTAGGAACCCAGACACCCCTTCCTGAGGCTGCTTTTCCATGTTGGCAGTTGCTGATGTTGCCACGAGTCTGTAGTGGTGTGGCCCATGTGAGGAGGGATGGTCCAGATGGGGGATGGTGTCAGAGACAGTCTGCTACAATGTGGTCTACGTTCCAGTCTGAGACACCCCTCACCCCAGGAGGCCTCATTATGCCTCTTTGGTCTGTGCCTTAGGCTGGATGTGCATTCCCTATTACACGCTGTTTCAGGACTCCACACAACTTTGATCTTGATACTGCAGTTCCCCACCTCCCCCAAATACTGCATTCCTGGACCTCCACCAGTGAAATTTCCAGCAAACCTGGTTTCCTGTAAACCATAAACATGCTTTTATTTTCACTGCATTTTAGTGCTTCTCATCCACTCCAGAACCAGAGATACCGGGGAACAGAGAGAACAGAACCCTTTCCCACCAGCAAAATAATGAGCTTACCCATAATTAGAGGCCATGGGATGACTCTAGTGTAAGTCACTGGAGGCTCATGGTTGGTATAAATCAGGCCATTTATTTAACTCCCCCCCTGGACCTGTTGGGAGTTTTGTCATTGAACTCAATGGGACCAGATTCACCCTTAGAATTTAAATTTTGGCTCCAAGATGCAAAAGTTAAGGTCCTGCTTCAGAGAGTGCTATTCTATTATGGTGCTGAAACAGAACACCACATAAACTGGAGGTTTTCTTCAGACTGAGGCTGGGTATGGAAGATGAGGATTTCAAAACACGGCCCCATTTTTGCTCTCAGGAAGGCCAGTGTCAATCTGCAATGACCAAATGAAGGCAGAATGTGAGAGCAGAATCTGGCCAGTGTGTGACCCTTTCTTGTTATGAACCCTCTGGTAACACAGATACACACTGCAGAGGCTTTGGCTGCACTACCTGGCAGGGCAGTGAAGTTCCTGAACTGGAAAACTGCAGATAACCAGACAGACCAAAAAAAGGAAGATACTCAGATAGATAGAAGGACACAGTAAGAGACAAGGAACTCATCTTAAAACCAAATATTTGTCTAAGCTATTTCCAATACATTTGTAGTTCCAGTTTTATCATGTAAATCCCTTGGTGTTCCTGATAATATTAAACAGTTCAAGTACTGTGCTGGTGAATTCCTGCCCAGATAGTTCTTGGTTTGGGCCCTGGAACCCTTTCTTATCACTCAGCAATAACTTTCATTAAGAAATGGGCAACTCACCAAAATCCACTCAGCATAGAGAAGAAATCTCCTTATGGCAACAGGAAGGCAGAGCTCTGAGAACGAGTGTATGAATCGCACTTGTCTGACAGTCGCCGTGCTGGGCAGCTACCTTTATCATTCTCCTGTATATTCCCTGTGGACTCTCAGGTTGGCCAGGGCTCTTGGATAATTTCCTCTGCTCTGTGAGCAGTGAGAAGAGAAGAAAATAGACCCGGGAGAACTTCAGCCTGAGAGCCTTTCCCAGGAGCGAAGAAATGATTCACCTATAACAGGGGCTCATATTTTTAGGGCAAACTGAGTGTTGCAGACTCTTCAGTATAGCAATTGGCGATGGCTGTTTTTTTCTGTCAAGTATCAGGGGGTAGCCGTGTTAGTCTGTATCTACAAAAACAACAAGGAGTCTGGTGGCACCTTAAAGACTAACAGATTTATTTGGGCATAAGCTTTCGTGGGTAGAAACATCACTTCTTTGGATGTTATCACCCCTGGGGTACAGTCTGGGAGCCGTGGGAACTGCTGCATCCCTCTAACTACCCAAGTGGACTGACTCTGCTCACGCTGCTTTGCTGGAGATACAGACAGCCTTAGCAGGCCCTGTTATTACCCATCATGACAGCAGATGCTGCTACAAACCCAAATGGAGCTACTTGAGGGCCTACCCAAGACACCCAAAAACAAACAGCAGACACCAGCCAATTTCCCAGCTCCCCAGGTTTGCTCTTCCACACAGGAATGTAATCCCCAAATTATACTGTCTTGCACTGCACAGGGATCTGTCCAATGAAAGCTCATTAATAGAGTTTGCCCTTCCCTCAATGTGGGTAGGATATGCAACAAACCAGTACTAACCAAGCTGAGATTTTCTCTAGCTCAAAGGCACACTTCACTCAAAGACACACTGGTTTAGGTAAAGCCAAAAATAAATAAATAAATAAACCCCAAAACTATTTAACTGCAAAAAGATATATTTCAGTGGTTATAAGTGTTAGCAAACAGATCAAAGCAGAGTACCTAGCAAATAAACAAAATCATAAACTAAACATAAGATACTAGATAGGCTGGATAAGAATGAACAATTTCTCACCCTAGCTTGTGATACAAGCTGACCGCCATGTTTCTTTACACAGGCTAGAAATCATTTTACCTGGGACCAACTCTTCCCCCAGTTCAATCTTTGTTCCTCAAGCGTTTCCAGGAGCTCTCCTATGTGGGGTGTGAGTGAAACAAATAGATGATGTCCCACCCAAACTTATATAACATTAACATATGGTGGGAATCCTTTGTTCCAAAAACAGTTCCCAGTCCAGTTTGTGGACATATATAGGTACCCAAAATGGAGTTCAGTGTCATGTGATCTGGTCACATGCCCTTGCATGCCCTGCTGAGTCATAGCAGCCATTATCCATAGGCTGTCTGGAGCATTCTCAGGAAGGCTCACCAGGTGCGGGATAAGCCCATTCTTATGTTCTTATCTCAGTCTCCTTTTTCTTCTCTGGCTCCTGAACCTCATAGTTGATGGGGCCCACATGCCTCACTACCTCAAAAAGATCCCTGCCATTGAACCAGTAATTTGGACTGCAAGCTTAGTAGTAACAATAACACTCAATCACCCAGTTTGAACACTCATCGCTGCACCACTTTTTTATAGGCCGTCTCTGTACCCGTTGTGCATTTAACAAAATTCTTCTAACAAACACCCACAAAGTCATGAGTCAATTTCTGAATTGAAGAATGTATTGGACTGTGTTCATTTCCTGTTGTCTTTGCTGTTCCAATGTTTTGGATACAAGGCTACAAACTTCTTTAATGTTGCCAGAAAAGTTCTCTGAAATCCATCTACCAACCCATCAGTTTGTGAATGGTAGATCTATGTTCTTAATCTCTTTACAAGAAATCAAAGAACTGTGTAATCTTATGAGGGTAAAGTGAAGTTAGGTCCTCAGTTAGGAAGGATTTCTTGGGCTATTACCACCCACAAAAGGAATTTCATAAGTTTATTTGCTGATTTGGCTCATAGCCAGGATGCTAGGACTATGGCTTCGGGGAAACTAATCTGGCAGGGTGACTTTGTCACCAACCCATGCCTGTGGTCTTTCTTTATAAGTAACATTTAGGTCTGATGAATTAGCAAGTTGCCTTATCTGTTAATAGTGATAACACTGGAACTCCAAGGACAGAAGCATTGAACAGCCTGAACTGTATTACTGAGGCAACAACATTTCAGTCTTCAGCACTTAACAGCCAGTTGACACTCTGAGACCAGGGGTGAACAACTCTACTGTCTGGAAAAACAGCAAGGAGTCTGGTGGCACCTTAAAGACTAACAGATTTATTTGGGCATAAGTTTTCGTGAGTAAAAACCTCACTTCTTCGGATGCATCCGAAGAAGTGAGGTTTTTACTCACGAAAGCTTATGCCCAAATAAATCTGTTAGTCTTTAAGGTGCCACCAGACTCCTTGTTGTTTTTGTAGATACAGACTAACATGGCTACCCCCTGATACTCTACTGTCTGGAGCAACTTATTGGCTGTAGTACCTCCTGCCCAAAGTGTGGCCACTGCCTCAGTCGCTGGGCTTCCACCACTTCCTCATTCACCACAGCAAGTTGTTCAGAGGCTAAGGACAAGATTCTATCATGGCAGTCATAGAATCTGTGACTTTCAGAGATCTCTGACATTTTCCCCTTCAGCCCAGGGTGGCGGAGCCAGAGATGTCAGTCGGTGAGGGCCCCTGGGTTCTCAGCTGCCATGAATGGACAAGGACCCAGCAGCTCTCAGCCACTGTGGGTAGCGGGTGGGTGGGACCTTCAGTGAATTTTTGACTATTGCCTGTGATCTGTCCATGACTTGTACTAAAAATAACTGTGACAAAATCTTAACCTTAGGCATGGCTGATCATCTGGTCTGCCCTTCGTTCCTGTACAAAATTGTATCACAGGCCCGGATAGCCATTCCCTGGCTGAACGCATTCTGGATGCTGTCAAGGGCTGGGGTCATTGCACACCCACTGACCTGGCTGGAAGTGTCTTCCACGGCATCATCTTTTCCTCCCCTATTCCTACCAAATCTGCCAGTTCTACACTTACTGGGGTGTCAGCCTCCAACTTGTAAGTCAGCCGTTCCCACCATTCCTTCAGGACTTCCCCAATATGACCAGAAAGGCCAATTATTGGAAATAATTTCCCTAATATGTTTATTAAGTTTTAGCACTACTAAGTTTCCACACAAGAATAGTTTTATTAGTCCAAAGGGAACTTGGTGTTGATTACATCCAAATACAATTACAAGCAGATATACACTTATGTGTTATATCCTACAATAATACATTCATAAGCATTGGCTACATATTTACCACATCAAGTCCTGAGGTAAGTGAGGAAGTGGGAATACACAAAGAGGAGGATGCAACAGGGGAGTCCTCCTGATTCATACTGAAAAAGTAGGCAATTGGATAATTATCTTAGGTGCATGTACACAAATGCAAGAAGCCTGGGAAACAAGCAGGAAGAATGAGAAGTCCTGGCACAGTCAAGGAACTATAATATGATTGGAATAACATAGACTTGGAGGGGTAACTCACAAGACTGGAGCTCTGTAATAGATGGGTATAAACTGTTCAGGAAGGACCAGCGTGGGAAAAAAGGTGGAGGAGTTGCACTGTATGTAAGAGAGCACTATAATTGCTCACAGCTCTAGTATAAAACTGGAGAAAAACATGTTGAAAGTCTTTGGGTTAAGTTTAGAGGCGAGAGCACAAGGTTGAGGTCGTGGTGGGTGTCTGCTATAGACCACCGGACTAGGAGGATGAGGTAGACGAGGCTTTCTTTGGACAACTAACTGAAGTTTCCAGATCATAGGCTCTGGTTCTAATGGGGGACTTCAGTCACCCTGACATCTGCTGGGAGAGCAATACAGCAATGCACAGTCAACCCAGTAAGTTTTTGTAGAGTGTTGGGGACAACTTTCTAGTACAAGTGCTGGAAGAAACAATTACGGGCCATGCTTCTCTTGACCTGCTGCTCACAAACAGAGAAGAATTGGTAGGGGAAGTAGAAGTGGGTTGCAACCTGGGCAGCAGCGAGCATGCGATGGTTGAGTTCAGGATTCTGACAAAAGGAAGAAAGGAGAGTAGAAAAATATGGACCCTGGACGTCAGAAAAGCAGACTTGACGCCCTCGGGGAACTGATGGGTAGGATCCCCTGGGAAGTAAATACAAGGGGGAAAGGAGTCCAGGAGAGCTGACTGTATTTTAAAGAGGGCACAGGAACAAACCTTTCTGATGTGCAGAAAGAATAGCAAATATGGCAGGCCACCAGCTTGGCTTAACAGTGAAATCTTAGGTGAGCTTAAACACAAAAAGGAAGCTTACAAGAAGTGGAAACTTGGAGAGATGACTAGGGGGATTATTAAAAATTGCTGTAGCATGCTAGGGTCTAATCAGAGGGGGCAAAACACAATTGAAGTTCCAGCTAGCAGAGGATGTGAAGGGTAACAAGAAGGGTTTCTATAGGTATGTTAGCAACAAGAATGTCAGGGAAGGTGTGGGATCCCTATTGAATGGGGGAGGCTACCTAGTGACAGATGATGTGGAAAAAGCTAAAGTACTCACAAAGTCAGCTCCCAGACTATTGTATTGGGCAGCACAGTATGGGGAAGTGATGAGTAGCCCTCAGTGATGAAATAACAGGTTAAGGACTATTTAGAAAAGCTGGACATGCACAAGTCCATGGGGCTGGATCTAATGCATCCGAGGGTGCTGATGGAGTTGGCTGATGTGATTGCAGAGCCATTGGCCATTATCTTTGAAAACTTGTGGTGACTGGGAAACGTCCCAGAGGAATGGATAAAGGCAAATGTAGTGCCCATCTTTAAAAGAGGGAAGAAGGAGAACCCAGAGAACTACAAACCAGTCAGACTCACATCAATCCCTGGAAAAATCATGGAGCAGGTCCTCACGTAATCCATTTTAAAGCACTTGTAGCAAAGGAAGTTGATAAGGAACAGTCAACATATATTCACCAACCTGATTCTCTTCTATGATGAAATAATTGGCTCTGTGGATATGGGGAAAGTGGTAGGTGTGCTATATCTTGACTTTAGCAAAGCTTTTGATACGGTCTCCCACAGTATTCTTGCTAGCAAGATAAAAACGTATGGATTGGGCGAATGGACTATAAAGTGATAGAAAGCTGGCTAGATTTTTGGGCTCAACTGGTAGTGTTCAATGGCTTGTTGTCTAGTTGGCAGTTGATATCTAGCAGAGTGCCCCAGGGCTCGGTGCTGGGGCTGGTTTTGTTCAACATCTTCATTAATGATCTGGATGATGGGATGGATTGCACCCTCAGCAAGTTCACGGATGACACTAAGCTGGGGAGCCGAGGTAGACACGCTGGAGGGTAAGGATAGGGTCCAGAGTAACCTAGACAAATTGGAGGATTGGACCAAAAGAAATCTGAGGTTCAACAAGAACAAATGCAGAGTCTTGCACTCAGGACAGAAGAATCCCAGTCACTGCTACAGGATGGGGACCAACTGGCTCAGGGGCAGTTATGCAAAAAATGACCTGGGGATTATAGTGGATGAGATGCTGGATATGAATCAACAGTGCGCCCTGGTATATTGGCATATTGGGCTGCATTAGTAGAAGCTTGCCAACAGCTTGAGGAAAGCAATTATGCCCATTTATTTGGCACTGTTGAGGCTACATATGGAGTATTGTGTCCAGTTTTGGGTACCCCACTACAGAAAGGACATGGAAAAATTGAAAAGAGTCCAGTGGAGGGCAACAAAAATTATTAGGGGACTGGGACACATGATTTATGAGGAGAGGCTGAGGGAACTGGGCTTATTTAGTCTGCAGAAGAGAAGAATGAGGGGAGATTTGATAGCAACCTTCCACTACCTGAAGGGGAGTTCCAAAGAGGATTGAGCTCAGCTGTTCTCAGTGGTGGCAGAACAAGGAGTAGCTATCTCAAGTTGCAGTGGGGGAGGTCTATGTTGAATATTATGAAAAATTATTCCAGTGGGAGAGTGGTGAAGCATTGGAATGGGATAACAGGGAAGTGGTGGAATCTCCATCCTTAGAGGTTTTTAAGGTCTGGCTTGACAAAGCCCTGGCTGGGATGATTTATTTGGGAATTGGTCCTGCTTTGAGCAGGGCATTGGACTGAATGACCTCCTGAGGTCTTTTCCAACCCTAATCTTGTATGAATTTATGATAGTATAAAAGCAACAAGAACACTTTTAATATTATTTATTTCTAATTCCATTAAATAACTGTAGTGAATGTCTATATTTTGAGTTGAATTAGTTTTTATTGTTAGTCTCAAAAGGCAACATTTCATCCTTGCTGTCTTCATCAGAAGTGGAATGTTTCTGTTGGTGGTCATACATATCAGCAGTGACCAGTGCAATCATTTCTTTCACCGGTGCAAAATGCTCACAACAGTTTTTGTGTCATTGTCTGTACGCCATAACACCATCTTGCACCTTGTTACACTGTTTTAAATCAAATTCATCTGGGAAAACCATCTTTCAACTGCACATTGCTAATAGGTAGTGACCGCAACAACAGAGCAAATATGCCATGTCCCCTATAGTCTTTGTCTCCAGCGGCATCTGTGTATTTGAGACCTTCAATTTCTCAGCTTGGTTGTCACGAGTATGAGGCACCATAGGAAAACCTCTCCACTGATGCTCCAAGTGTCCAAAGTTTCCAGAAAACAATGGCAAAAATGAGATATCAGCCAATAGAGGTCATGCAGGGTAATGCACAGTAGAAGGATTTAGTACTGCAAGTGACTCATTCACCTGGACGTTTGGTGGCAATCTCTTTTACACAAATTCCAACATGAAATCTCAATACCAACTTTTGACATCTTCCAGCATGGGAAAGGCTGGTGTATATTTTGTAAGGTCCAGCTTAAAAGCAATACCAAAATTGACTTCACAAAGCAGCAAGTAATTTGACACCAAGGTAACAACATAGTTTAACACAGCAAAGTCTGGTTCTCAAAAACACACGGTTTCCTAACTCTCACCAAGTCCTCAATTCCTGCAGCAGGTTTCCTGTATTAGCACTTTCCAACAGAAAAATTTGGTTTTTCCACCAGGCTTCCTGAAGGATTGGACATACTAAAATCAGGTAAATTTTGCTCACTGGATCACTGTGCATATGATAAAGAATTTCAGCACTGTAGTTACTTTCCTTGTCTTTGACTATCTGAAAGAATCCTATTCACACAGGAACTAATGGAAAGCCATCTAGCATCAGAAAGCTGCACTATCTTCTGGTGGTCTGGAAAGCATGGACAGGCCGAGTGACAAGGGGATATGAGTGGGAACTGGTGGGTGACACTAAAAGGTATCAGGTGTTGTTCAGGGACAGGGGACTCAGCAAGGAGAAAGCAGTGCTTGGTGATGGAGAGATTAGACATTAGATGTGAGGAATTTCTCAGACTGTGAAATTCCACAATGCTGAGCTGGGCCAAACGGGGCAGAACACCCTTGATTAATAAGGAGATATCCTTGCTCCTCTTGTCACACAGGTTTAAAGTCAGTGGCCCCACGTAATCACTTTCTGCAGATGTATTTGCCCACTTTGTCACGAAGCTCTTTGGTTTTGACCCCATAAATGATAGGGTTGAGCATGGGTGGGATGAGGAAATAGAGGTTGGCCAAGATGATGTGAACATGTGGAGCAATGCCCTGACCGAAGCGGTGTGTCAGAGAGGAGAAGAGGGAGGGAGTATAAGATGTCAGTATCACACAGAAGTGGGCTGTGCAGGTGTTGAGGGCTTTCTGGTGGGCTCTCTTCGAGGAGATTCTGAGGACAGCCCTGATGATCAGACCATATGACAAGGCAATGAGCATCAGGTTTAATTCATTGACTACAACTGCTATCACCAAGCCGTACAATCTACTGACTGTGGTGTCCCCACACGACATTTTCACCACAGCCATGTGGTCGCAGTAAGTATGTGGGATGATGCGGTTGGCACACAATGGCTGCCTGCTCAGGAGCAGGGGCAGGGGCAGAATGAAGACAACAGCTCTTATCAAACCCACTAGCCCTAGCTTAGCTATTCGTGTGTTGGTGAGGATGGTGGCATAACTCAGAGGCTTACATATGGCAACATAGCGATCAAAGGCCATTGTGACGAGGACGGCTGAGTGCATAACAGAAGCCGCATGAAGGAAGAACATCTGGGTGAGGCAGCCACCTACAGTAATGCTTTTCAAATTGAACCAAAATATGAACAGTGCCTTTGGTATGACAGAGCTAGACGTGCTGATGTCTGTGAGTGCCAGCATGCAGAGCAGCAGGTACATCGGCTTGTGCAGGGTCTGCTCTTTGCCTACAACAAACAGAACCGTGAAATTTCCCAAAAGGACTATAATGTAGAACATAGAGAAAGGGATGGAAATCCAGATGTGAGCAGCTTGCAGGCCAGGGATGCCTGTTAGGATGAATGTTGATGGGTCAGAGTGGGTGAGGTTGAAAGATGCCATGAGGTAGTTGAAGCATCCGCTGAAGGTGCCTGCGAAGGGAGAGAATGGATGGGGGGAGTTACACACTTGATAACAGTATAGTAAATACGAGAAAGGAGGGTGAGCGGTGATGTGGCAACATTTACAGATGTCTCCAGATTATTTAGGTCATTGTCAAGTCTAGAGAATTTCTGAGAGGGAGATAACCAAGCCAGGTGAATGGGCAGCATGATAGCAGATGAACTTTGATGTCAAAAATGGCAACATTTATGCTATTGGAGTGAAACCCTTGAACTTCTCAAACACCTTACTAGGTTCTAATTTTACTTGTATGAACTCAGGACAGGGACGTGGGTATCATAGTACACAGCTCTGTGAAACCCTGCTCACAGTGCAAGCATGGGCAGATACTAAACAAAACACTTGGATGTTGGAGGAGTGGGATGGAAAATCATTCAAAAAATACAGAAAATGCAATGCCAGGAGATCAGTCAGTCAATGTTTCACCCTCCACTGGGCACCCTTCTCACTCAAGGTATTGCAGAAGAAGAGGGATTCAAAGAAGGGCAATGAGAATGATCAAGGGCCCAGGAAAACAGCCGGTATGAAGCGGAGTGGGGTTGGTCCTGTATGATTCCAACTCTCATACAGAGAAATGTTTAAAGACTGGGATAGTTACCTTAGTAAGGCGATTAATAAGAGGGGATATGAAATACTGTAAAATAATATACAGACTGATACAGCGCAGATCCAGAATGTGTTCTCCTTGTCTACTAAGGATCAAGAGGACATTCAGTTAAACTGAAACTTGATAAATTCAAAACAGGAAAAAAGATGCTTTCTTCACTCAATGCCTAATTAGACTGAGGAACTCATTGCCACAAGAGGTAGTTGAGGCCATGAGATGACTAAGTATCAGGAAGGGTTTGGACATTTACATGGGTAGTGAGACTATACAGTTTCAATAGTGACAGCAAAATACATATTTTGGAAAGACTCTATGCCAATGGTCCCCAAAGTTTTTTGTCTGGCAGGTGCCAGACGATGAGCCACGGAGGACCATGGTGGCGGACGAGCATCCGCCGAAATGCCGCCGACAAGCAGCGTCATCCAGAGGCGTCACCGCTGGCGGCATTTCGGTGGCGACACCTCTGGATGCTGCTGCTTGTTGGTGGCATTTTGGTGGCTGCTCATCCACCGGCCAGTACGCGGGTGCAGTTAGACGCCCCGGCGGGCGCCAGGGTGCCCGCGGGCACCGCGTTGGGGACCCCTGCTCTATGCCCACATGTTTCAGGACACAAGCTAACATCTAACTGTTAGGAAGTGTGTCATGGATCGGACCTATTGTCCATGAAGTCCCGTTTCCTTCTTTGACAGTGACAGCCCGAGGTGTTCAGAAGAAGTTGTAAGAAACCCAGCAGTAGGTGGATGGGGTATGTGTGAATTGACCATTTAGAGGGTGTCACCCTAATGCCTATGTTGGAACAGAGGCAAGTTTCCCCCATGGAAACTGACATATTCATGCTGTGTTATGACTATGCTCAATAGAATGGGCATGAAGGGCACCAGGGTCTTGCTATTTAGGGCTACGGGCCTGTATCTCTGCTACCTCCCCTGTTTCTTTTGGTGAGACACTTTCTTGTAGCACCCAGCTTTGTCGGTGACATATGTTAAAGGTGTTAACTGACAAGTGTAAGCAGAGATACATGTCACCAACTGAGCTGCTAACCCATCTCATGCCTAAATATTAATGTAGTTTACAGATGACACATAAATTGGGGGATTATAAATAATGAAGAGGACAGGTCACGGATTCAGAGCAATCTGGAATGTTTGGTAAACTGGGTAGAAGCAAACAATATGTGATCAAATATGAACTAAGAGCTAATCACTAAATGATCCATCCCCTGTCGCCCATTCCCGGCTTCTGGCAAACAGAGGCTAGAGACACCATCCCTGACCAGCCTCGTTAGTAGCCATTGATTGACCTATCCTCCTTGGATTTATCTAGTTCTTTTTTGAACCCTGTTATATAGTCTTGGCCTTCACAACATCCTCTGGCAAGGAGTTTCAAAGGTTGACTGTGTTTTGTGTGAAGAAATACTTCCTTTTATTTGTTTTAAACCTGCTACCGATTACTACAATAACATAAGCTATAGAAAGCAGTTCTCATTTAAGATTTCAGCAATACAGAAGTTTTTACATCATGTCACTTAAATTATTATTGAATAATAAAAGGAAACTATTTTCAAAATGAAAGGAACATTCAGAATCTCAGTTCAATTTATCTCAAACTTAAAAAAGAAAAAAATCCCCAATATTCCTATACTCAGCCTGTGACAGCTCTAGCAGAAGTTGCTGGGTTTTCTTTTCCTCCCAGAAAAATAAGTCAGGGTTTTTGGAAAGCGATGAGAGTCGGAATTGATAACATTAAATATGAAGTCACAAATATCCTGGAAGCACATATGGAGACGTGGCTCCTGATGGGGGGTTATTGTTGAAGATTATTTTTATTACAACAACAACATTTTAGTTCTCCTAAAACACTCAAAATGCTTTTCTAACTCATCTTTTAAGGAGATAGGTTTCCATTCCTTATTATTATTTAAGATTATTGTAGCACCGAAAGAATAGTAAGTGTTTCCTAATCAGAGGAAACAGTTCCTATGCTGAAGAAAACATTGTTTGATAAGAGAAAAGGGGGAATACAACATATCATTTGTATTAGAGTAGTGGCCAGATATTCTGATCAGTATTGCAGTCCTGTTACATTGTGTGCTACTGAAATAAAAGTAGATAGGGTGCCTGGTCTAGAGAGCTTACGGCTTAAGATGGAGAACGTAAAAAAAAATGGGGGGGGGAGGGAGGGAGGAGAGTTGTTTGTTTGTTTTTACTTTACTTGCATTAGTACATATTGACTTTTTCCAAATGGCCTTCAGCTTAATTATTTAAATGCTGGTGTTAGGAGATGAGATAGAAACAGGTCTTGGGAGACATTTGGAGAAGAGGGTAGCAGCCTTACAGATTAGTTCAAAGAGGACCATGTATCCATAAGAGTCTATGTGGAAGAAAGCAAGATGACATTTGCAGAAGTCTCACATGAGTGGGCAGTCAAGTCTTGCAAAGCTGGGAGCATGGAGGGAAACACTACAAGAGACAAGAGTGGATAACTGAATTGTGAACATACTTCTTTCTTGTAAGTTTCATCTTCCTTCCCTTTTCTCACACACATTAAGTTCATCTCCTCCATCCTCATTCCACAAACCAGTCCTCTTGTTTTTCCCCTTTCCAGCTTTGCTTCAATTTTCCTTACAATTTATGGAAAACAACAGTTTCAAACAGCATATAAAGTTATAAGTATATTACTTTCACTTCCTGTCCAACCCTTGCAAAGAAGGGGCAGAATACAAAACTGATAATGCATAGACTTATTTTCTTCCTATCCTAAAAGTAACACACATTGTTTAGATTGTTTGTGCATTTATTACTATAAAATACTGGCATAATTCTGTTTTGTATTGATTCTGAGAGAGATGTAATGACTTTGGTGTCCATATTTCTTTCATTCTAATGTGAACTTGTTTTTTAAAATGTCTGGGGCCACCCCTCTGCCTGACCCACAACCTCTGGCACTACATGCCTGTCTATGTGCATGATGCTCCCCACCTGCAGAACCCCCAGCACTGCCAGTCTGTCTGTGTATACCCTACTCCATGTCCCCATTAACCCCAGAACTGGCTGCTTATCCATACATGTAAGTTCTTCACCCCAAAATGTCCAGCCTTACCCCATGGTGATACCCCTCACCCAGGACCAAAACCCCAGGTGTCAGATTCCACAGCGACAGCCACAGAAATATCTCCTCAGATAAGGTGAAATTCAGTGTCTGCCTGCACCACGGGAAAGGGGGAGATCAGCCTGATCTGCCTTTCTGGGGATGAAGGTAACCCCAGCAGGAGCTCAGTCTGTGGAGGGAAGGAGAGAGGGACAGACCCGGCGGAAGGGACAGAGGACATGGAGACTAACTCAGCATGAGTAACTCTTCCTCAAAATGACACAAAGCTTTAACATATTGCAGCCAGCTAGAAACCCAGACACCCCTTCCTGAGGCTGCTTTTCCATGTTGGCAATTGCTGACATTACCACAAGGCTGTAGTGGGGCAGATCATGGGAGGAGGGGTGGTTGGGATGGGGGAAGGTGTCAGAGACAGTCTGCTATGATGTGGTCCACATTCCGTTACAATCTGAGACACCCTCACCCCAGGAGGCCTCATTACGCCTCTTTGGTCTGTGCATTAGACAGGATGTGCATTCTCTATTTTGCCCAGTTTCAGGACAGTGTGCCACTGTGATCTGGATACTGTAGCTCCCACCACACACACACACACACACACACACACACACACACACATAGAGTTCCTGGGCCTCCTCTGGGGAGATGTCCAACACTGCCTGGTTTCCTCGGAGCCAAATCCTTGCTTTTACTTTTTACTGCCTTTTGGGGCTTCTCGTCCTCTCCAGACCCAGAGATGTAGGGCACAGAGAAAGCAGATGCCCTTTGTCTCTGATTTCTGAACCTCTAAGCCTCTGAGTGTGAGATTTCAGCAATTATCCTGTCAGTTCTTCTGTGGTCCAAATAAGCTCACCCGTCCATAGAGGCCACGGGAAGACTACAGTTGAAGTCACTGGAGGTTCATGGCCGGTGTAAATTAGGCCATTTATTTAAGTCCCTACATGTGGATTTAAGGTGAACTCCTGGACGTGTTGGGAGTTTTTCCATTGAACTCAGTGGGTTCTGCTCCAAGCTACAAAAATCATGACTTCCAGTCCTGCTACAAGGAGTCCTAGTATGTTAGGGAGGTGAAAGAGTCTGAAGGGCCACCAAATGAAATTAATAGGTAGGAGGTTTAAAGCAAACATAAGAAAATATTTTTTTCACACAACACACTGTCAACCTCTGGAACTCCTTGACAGAGGGTGTTGTGAAGGCCAAATCTATAACGGGGTTCAAAAATGTTCTAGATAGATTCATGGAAGATAGGTCCAGGATGGGCAGGGATGGTGTCCCTAGCCTCTGTTTGCCAGAAGCTGGGATTGGGTGACAGGGATGGATCACTTGATGATAACCTGTCTGTTCATTCCCTCTTGGATACCTGGCATTGGCCAATGTCAGAGGACGGGATACTGGGCTTGATGAACCTTTGGTCTGACCCAGTACAGCTGTTCTTCTGTAAGGAAATCCCAGTTTACGTGATTTTTCTCTCAGGGAGGTCAGCGTCAATCTGGAGTGGCCCAGTGAAGGCAGAATGTGAGAGCAGAATCTGGCCAGCATCTGACTCATTCTTATTGTGAACCCTCTGGTAACACCAATACCCACTGAAGAGGCTTTGGCTGTGCTTCCTAACAGGGCAGCAAAGTTGCTGAATTGAAAAACTGGAAAGAACCAGACAAAAAACAGACAGCCCCCCCGCCCCTCCAAAAGAGCTACTGAGACAGATAGAAGGACACAGTAAGAGACAAGGAACTGATCTTAAAATCAATAATTTTGTGGATCCAAGTTTACCAGGTACATCCCCTGGCGTTTCTGAAAATACTAAATAGTGAAAGCTGCCATGCTGGTGAATTCCTGCCCAGATGTTTTCAGAACTGAACCCTCCCTGAGCCCTCAGCACTAACTTTAATGCAGAAACAGGCAACTCACCGAAATCCCGCTGAACAGAGAGCTGAAATCTTACTGCAACAGGAATGCAAAGCCCTGAAAACTAATGTATGAATCTCACATGTCTGACACTCAGCCACCTTTATGAATCCCCTGTACAGTCCCTGCGGACTCTCGAGTTGGCCAGGACTCCCAGGAGTCCGTGGGCAGTAGGCATAGCAGAAAATCGACCCTGGAGAACTACAGTCTGAGAGCATCCACCGGGAAATGATTCATCAATAACAGAGCCTTGGGTTGTCAGGGCACACAGAGTCTTGCAGAGTTGATAGAGTTGTCCAGCAATACTGAAAGCCTGGAGAGAAAAGGAAGAGCCAAGGGTTAGATGTACTCATTTATCTATCAGCATTTCCATGCTGCTGCCCATCGTCGTAGAATCTGAGCATCTCCTCCTCCTCCTCCTGACTGAGGAGCCCTGCGCTGAATCCCTGAAAATATTACAAGCAATGGAAAGGCTCTGAAAAATCCTTGTTTCAAACACACAGTAATAACCCCTCCCATCTGATAGCCTCTTTCTGATGGCGGGCAGCACAGATTGCCCTTGCTATGTCATAAAACCACCATAGCACAATATCTAGCCATGGTCAGAAACAGCTTCCAGATCCCCTTCAGTGATCAGCCTGGGCAGTGAAGCCTGAGGACTGCTAGAGTAACTGCACAGGCTGTAATTAGGATAGGGAGGGTAGAGGGAGATCTTCAGAGACACAGATGTGAGTTAGGTGTCCAATGTCCATCTGCATTCAGTGGGACTTGGGTGGTTAAAGGCACAAAGGCAGTAGGCATTAATTATAGTCTTGGCCTTCACAACATCCTCTGGCAAAGAGCTCCACAGGATAGGTCCAAAGATTTCCTGCAGTATTGGTCCATAAATGGCTGTTAGTCAGGATGGGCATGGATGGTGTCCCTAGCCTCTGTCTGACAAAAGCTGGGAATGTGTGACAGGGGATGGATCACTTGATGATTACCTGTCCTGTTCAGTCCATGTGAAGCACCTATCATTAGCCACTGTCGGAACATAGGATACTGGGTTAGATGGACCTTTGGTCTGACCCAGTGTGGCTGAATAATGTTCTAATGACTAAGAGGAGATAGGATATTGATCAATAAAACTGTGAATGGTGTGGGAGAACATGAATACAGCAGTGTTGTTTACTCCTTCGCATAATAAAAGAACTATGTGGCATCAAAGAAAATTAATAGGCAGCAGGTTTAAAACAAGAGGAATTATTTCTTCACACACTGCACAGCAAACCTGTGGAATTCTTTGCCAGGGGAGGATGTGAAGACCAAGACTGTAGCAAGGTTCAAAAAAGAATTAGATAAGTTCATGGAGGAGAGTTCCATTAATGGCTATTAGCCAGTTTGATCAGGGACACAACCTCATGCTCTGGGGTTCCCTAGCCTCTGACTGCCAGATGCTGGGACTGGTTAACAGGAGATGCATCCCTTCATAATTGCCCTATTCAATTCTTTCCCTCTGAAGCACCTGGCCACTGTCAGAAGATAAGATACTGAACCAAATGGAATATTTATTTGATCCAATGTGGCCAGTTTTATGTTCTGATCTGAGTCTTCCTTTTCTTCTCTGGATGCTGGACATAGTCGACGGGGCCCGCATACCTCAATACCTCAAATGTTCCCTCCTATCGAACTAGTAATTTGAACAGCAAGCTTAATAGTACCACTAACAATCAGCCACCCAGTTTGAACTCCTGCTGCTGGACTCCTTTCTTATACGCTTTCCCTTGTACCTGTTGTGTGTTTAGCAAATTCTTCTAGCAAATGCCCGCAAAGTCTTGAGGTGATTTCTTAACTGAAGAATGTATTGGACTATGTTCGTCACCTGGGGTCTTTGCTTTCCCATGTTTCTCCAAGCAGGTCTGGAAAGCCTCAAGGCTGCTTCCCAAACAGCAGTTCAAAGGGAGAAAACTTGGAGGCTTGAGGCACCTCCCTGACAGCAAAAAGGAGGTGGAAGAAGAGTTGGTCCCAGTGTTTGGGATCTGAGGCTACAAACTTTTTTAACATCACCATCAAAGTTCTGTAAAATCATTCTACCAAACCATCAGTTTGGGGATGATAAATCGACATGCTGAGTGTCATTACCCTCAGTAGATTTCACAGTTCTTTCATTAGTTGTGAAGTGAAGTTAGATCCTTGATCAGTAAGGATTTCTTGGGATATTAACACCTGGGAGAATAATTTCATAAGCTCATTTGTGATGGTAGGTGTGTAGCCCTGCCCCCCCATTCACTGGCCCAGTATGAGGTTGTTCAAGATATGGGAAGCCTGACTTGTAACTTTGTACACAACTTTTGGACACTGACCCAGGAACCTACCCTTGTAACAAAGCCCGATGCCAACTCTGTCCACATATCTATTCAAGTGACATCATCATAGGACCTAATCACATCAGCCATACCACCAGGGGCTCGTTCACCTGCACATCTACCAATGTGATATATGCCATCATGTGCCAGCAATGCCCCTCTGCCATGTACATTGGCCAAACCGGACAGTCTCTACGCAAAAGAATTAATGGACACAAATCTGACATCAGGAATCATAATACTCAAAAACCAGTTGGAAAACACTTTAACCTGTCTGGCCATTCAATGACAGACCTGCGGGTGGCTATCTTACAACAGAAAAACTTCAAAAACAGACTCCAAGGAGAGACTGCTGAGCTGGAATTGATATGCAAACTAGATACAATCAACTCAGGATTGAATAAGGACTGGGAATGGCTGAGCCATTACAAACATTGAATCTATCTCCCCTTGTAAGTATTCTCACACTTCTTATCAAACTGTCTGTACTGGGCTAGCTTGATTATCACTTCAAAAAAAATTTTTTCTCTTACTTAATTGGCCTCTCAGAGTTGGTAAGACAACTCCCACCTGTTCATGCTCTCTGTATGTGTGTATATATATCTCCTCAATATATGTTCCACTCTATATGCATCCGAAGAAGTGGACAGTAGCCCACAAAAGCTTATGCTCTAATACATTTGTTAGTCTCTAAGGTGCCACAAGTACTCCTGTTCTTTTTGAGGCTCCTTTGTGTGCTCTACATTGTGTGTCAGTGTGTGTTGACCTCAGACCAGACCCATTCAGACAAACCACCAGGAACAGGCTTTATTCTGTAAAGAACATAGAAAAGGATCACAGTCCTGCATCCTCCTCTCTGCTTGCCTGCTAAGTGCTCCCAGCTCAGTCTATGCTGAGACCTCCTCCGGGGAGGAGGGAGGGTACATCCTGGCAGAAACCAGGGAGTTCTCCCAACATCCTAGTTTCTAGTCCACAACTTACAGTTCCCAGGTCTGCTGTCCACATTCGACCTTGTTCTAAAGGTGCATCGGTGGAGCACAAGGGGATGGCTTTGGGGTATGCATTGCCTAGTCAAGGAAAAAGAGGCTATGTTGATACTCATGATGCTCCTCTCTAAGGCCCCACAAAGTCAATGCCTATCTTTTCAAATAAGTTATCAACATGGGGGAATGGGATGAGAGAGGCTGCTAGGACTGGCCATTGTAGTGGAGAGAGCAAGCCTGGAGCATGGGGCATGGTGCAAGAGCTGAGGCCAGAACAAGAGGCTGTGAACCAAAGTCAGGTCACATGTTAAAGCAGATGTTCAAAAATCCACAGTCCAGTACATTAACTTGGCAACATTGTTGCTAATGTACTAGGCACTAGGAAGTAGCTGGAGACCCAGAATTCAGTCTCTAAGGATTTTCAGCAAGGATTGCACAGGGTCAACCTCCTCACGTTCAAGTCCCAAAAGGAACTAAAGAAATGAATTTAATTAAGTAACTTTATAAAATCTTATGATAAAGAACCAAATAGTACTCTAATTTTTACAGCATGACATGGCTATTTTATAATCCACCGACATTACCTCCCAAATAAAGAAAACAAATTAAAATCTGAACAGTTCAGTCCCCACAGAAATACAGTGAGAAGACACTGAGAGTTCCCAAAAGCTTAGACTGAGTTCACCTAAGTCTCAGTTAGAGTCTTTGGTCACCAAATCTAGACAGTCTGCTGAGTCTGGAGTTGGGAGAAGCTGAGACCAGGAGCAGGAAGCAGGCTGGTGTCCCTAGCTCTGAAGCATTTTGCAGCAGGTTAGTGATATCGTTAACCCTCTGGGTAGGTCTACACTTACCTCCGGGTCCATCGGTAAGCAATTGATCTTCTGGGATCGATTTATCGTGTCTTGTCTAGACGCGATAAATCGATCCCGGATCGATCCCGGAAGTGCTCGCCGTCAACGCTGGTACTCCAGCTCGGCGAGAGGAGTACGCGGCATCAACGGGGGAGCCTGCCTGACGCGTCTGGACCTGCAGTAAGTTTGAACTAAGGTACTTCGAATTCAGCTACGTTATTAACGTAGATGAATTTGCGTACCTTAGTTCTAAATGGGGGGTTAGTGTGGACCAGGCCTCTAACAGGGAAGCCTGGGCAATGCTAATTATAGCAAAGGGAAATCAGGAGGGGAAAATAACTTCTATTTTAATTGTATGTTTTGAATGCTGTTTGATTTTAGCCAAACTGTTCTAGATAAATTGTCTCAACTACTCTGAGTCACCAACTTTTCTTTAAATGTAGTAATGGGGAAAGAGTCATTTATATTTTGCTATTCTCAGTTTTGTATTTTTGTGTAACAGGGTTTTCTTTAAATCTATATACTTAACTGAGTGGTTGGTAAATCAGTCAGCTGACTGGCTAGCAGTGGTTTCAGCAGAGAAAGGGTATGCATAGATTCCAACTGGAGAGTCCTACAAGCAAGTGGAGGGAAGATGCTGTCTTATACTCAGCAGACTGTATAGATTTGGTGACCAAAGACTCTAACGGAGACTTAGGTGAACAAAACCGAAGCTTTCGGGAACTCTCAGTGTCTTCTCACTGCATTTCTCACTCAGTGAAGATGTGCCCTTAGTCATAAATCTACACTTTTAATTATGTCAGTTGACTGGGATTAAACCTGCGATTCAATTCACCTAACCATGTGTCCAATGCAGGAAAATACAGCTCTCTGCCCCATTTTCCTTTAGCGCTTTCATTTTTACAAGGCTGATATTCTTGTTTTCCCAGTGTGCTTGTAAGATCTGAACAGTCAAAGAAGGCTGTTTTTTCCCCGCAGATCACTTGTAAGCATACTCTTCCTGTTTGCCAGGGTAACAGGGACATCATGCAGCTCACAGAACTTGAGGGCTTTCCCACTTAGCACTTGTTCACATACTCTCTTTGACAGTTCCCTGTCGTACACGGCAGACCTAAGAAAGTGTTGTGTCTTGTCTCTGCAGAGCTTTGTGTGCTACATGAATCATACCAAGAACATGGTAAAAAAAATCAAGCACACCCAATATTTTATGCCCATTCTTCAACAAACCGAATGTTTCAATTAATTTTCGATAGTGACGCTCTGACAGTTCCAACACACTGCTGAGATGTGCTCACTTGGAGCATTTTACAGCAAATGCATTTTTCCATCTACATTCCCATGTCGTGTCACTTAAACTAGACAATTTCCGTTTCACTCCAAGCATCTTCTGGGCCCCTAAGTAAGCATGGTTCTTCTTCACACGTCACACTGTCAAGCTGTGGAGCTCCTTGCCTGACAAGGTTGTGAAGGCTAGGACTATAACAGGGTTTAAAAGAGAACTGGATAAATTCATAGAGGTTAAGTCCATTAATGGCTATTAGCCAGGATGGGTAAGGAAGGGTGTCCCTAGCATCTGTTTGTCAGAGGGTGGAGATGGATGGCAGGAGAGAGATCACTTGATCCTTACCTGTTAGGTTCACTCCCTCTGGAGCACCTGGCATTGGCCACTGTTGGTAGACAGGATACTGGGCTGGATGTACCTCTGGTCTGACCCAGTGTGGCCATTCTTATGTTCTTATGGTGTTTGCCAGGCTGTGAGAAAGTAAACAAGCCCTCTATAGTGCAAAAAAATCCTGTTTCTGTTTGGTTTACTTTGCAGGCCTCAACTAAAATCAGTGTATATATATATATATAGCAGTGGGGTGAATTTATAGCATTTTTCGCTGTATTCCACTTACATGACCTGCCATGACAGTGAACCCATCATAACACATCATCCACAAGAAGCAACTGGATCTACATCAGCTACTGGTGTATCACAGAGCCATGCAACCAATGGATCAGAGGGTGACAACCAGCAGTATGGGTAACCTACAGCACGAATAAACAGTACTGTGGAGTAACTAATTACAAGACATTTATATATAAAGGTCTCATTTGTAATGTCTAATCCACATTTCTGTTTTACTTCTCCTACACATAGCACTGTTGGACACACTATAACAATGTCTATCCCAGTATTTCAGAACACTCAGCCTAGTACCAATAATAATCCAGGTGGTAACTGTAATTGCCCTAATAGGAGTGTGTCGCTATCTGCAGTGCCACAAGGACCAGACTACACCACCCAGACTGGAAAAGGATTGTTATACTTGGATATAAAGTGCTGTCATATATACACATGCTTTCTATGCATACATACCCATATGTAACATACAAATATATAGGAGTACTTGTGGCACCTTAGAGACTAACAAATTTATTTGAGCATAAGCTTTCATACATATTATTTATCTAAAAGTGCCCCCAAGGCTCAATCATGAAACTACATTCCTCGGTCATGGTCCCAGGTCTAACATTCCCAGGTCCACTATGAGGGACTAAAAACAATTGGAAAATATAATCTGTCCATTGGTCGTATGCGGGAATGTGCAGACTATGGGACATATGGGGCATAAGTGTGTGGATGGGAAAGTAAGCTGGCCACATAACAGTGTTTAGCCCAGTGGGCCATCTTCAGTCCAGGCATTATGCTTTTTCCAAGAAGATGGGTAAACATCCTCCCCATAAAAAGAAAAATGGTGGAGGAATGTAGTAGGAGGGGGCCTGAGACATAAACCCTTGTATCAGAGGCCTTAGGCTTGGGCTAAAGTAGTAGACAAAGCTTTACTGATATAAGGCAAAGACAAGCTGTGACCAAGAGGCAGGACCTGCTCAGAGAATCTGGTCCTTTCTAAAAGACTGGCTGATGACAGGTGCTTCACGGGGACTGAACAGAACAGGTAATCATCCAGTGAGCCATCCCCTGTCGCCCAATTCCCAGCTTCTGACAGACAGAGGCTAGGGACACCATCCTTGCCCATTCTGGCTAATAGCCATTGAGGGACTCTTTGGACCTATCCTGTGGAACTCTTTGCCAGAGGATGTTGTGAAGGCCAAGACTATAATTGGTGCCTACTGCCTCTGTGCCTTTAACCACCCGAGTCCCACTGAATGCGGATGGAGATTTAACACCTAACTCACACCTGTGCCTCTGAACATCTCCCTCCACCCTCCCTCTCCTAATTACAGCCTGTGCAGTGACTCTACCAGTCCCCAGGCTTCAGGGCACACGCTGATCACTGAAGGGACTGAGGAAGCTGCTCCTGCCCATGGCACGATATCGCCCTATGGGGGGTTTATGACTGAGCAGGAGCAATCAGTGCTGCCCTCAGTCAGACAGAGGCTATCAGGTGAGAGGGGCTATTACTCTGTGTTTGAAACAATGATTTTCCAGAGCCTTTCCATTGCTTGTCGTATTCTCAGGGATTCAGCGCAGGGCTCCTCAGTCAGGAGGAGGAGATGCTCAGATTCTATGACGATGGGCAGCAGCATGAAAATGCTGATAGATAAATGAGTATGTTTAACTTTGGCTCTTCCTTTTCTCTGGTGTTATCGTAATGCTGGAAAACTGTGTCAAGTCTGCAAGACTCTGTGTGCCCCGACACTCTGAGCCTTTGTTATCAGCGAATCATTTCTTCACTCCCAGGGGCAGCTCTCAGGCTGATGTTCTCCAGGGTCTATTTTCTGCTCTTTCTGCTGCTTATGGAGCCCAGGGAATTGTCTGGGAGTCCTGGCCAACCTGAGAGTCTGCAGGGACTGTACAGGGGAATCATAAAGGTCGTTGTTTGACACGCTGAGTCTCAGACATTTGAGATTCATACGCTGATTCTCAGTGCTCTGCCTTCCTGTCCCTGTAAGGTGATTTTCCTCTTTCTGCTGAGCAGGATTTCGGTGAGTTGCCTGTTTCTGCATTAGAGTTCGTGCTAAGGGCTCTGGAAGGGTTCACACCAAAAACCATCTGGGCAGGAATTCACCAGCACAGCAACTTGAACTTTTTAGTATTGTCAAAAACACCAAGGGATTTACCTATTAAATCTGGAACTCAAATATTATTGAAAATAGTTTAGACAAATATTCGGTTTTTATGATCAGTTCTTTCACTCTTCCTGTGTCCTGCTGTCTGTCTGAGTAGCTTCCTTTCTTGGGTGGTGTGGTTTTTCCTCTGGTTCACTCAAGTTTTCCAATTCAGCAACTTTCCTGCCTTGTTAAGAAGTGCAGCCAAAGCCTCTGCAGTGGGTATCTTGTTGTGACCCCTACCAAAGGACTCACAACAAGAATGGGATGCACAGGGTTTCACTCACATTCTTCCTCCATTGGATCACTGACACTGATCCCTCAGAGCAAAATCCCTGTCTTGTTTTGAAATCGCCGTCCTTCATTCTTACCAGAGAGAAGTTGAAAAGACTGGGATTCTTACCTTACTAAGGCGATGAATAAGGGGGGACATGAGGAAAGTCCATAAAATACTGATAGAGAGTAGATGGAGGCTGTCCTCTCTCCCCCTGTCTCATAAGATGAGATCAAGATAACATTCAATTAAACTGAAATGTGGCAAAATCAAAACAGATACAAAAATAATTCTTTCTTCACTCAGTGCCTAATGAGACTGATGTCAGAGTGGTAGCCGTGTTAGTCTGAATCAGCAAAAACAACGAGGAGTCCTTGTGGCACCTTTGAGACTAACAAATTTATTTGGGCATAAGCTTTCACAGGCTATAACCCACTTCATCAGATGCATAGAGCAGAAAATAGTGTAGCAGGTATAAATACACAGCACATGAAAAGATGGGAGTTGCCTTACCAAGTGGGAGGTTAGTCTAACGAGGCGATTCAATTAACAGTATGATACCAAGGGAAGAAAAATCACTTTTGGAGTAATGAGAGTGACTTATTTCAAACAGTTGACAAGAAGGTGTGAGTAACAGTAAGGTGAACTTAGTATGGGGGAAAATAGGTTTAGGTTTTGCAATGACTCAAACACTCCCAGTCTTTATTCAGGCATAATTTGATGGTGTCCAGTTTGCAAATTAATTCCAGTTCTGCAGTTTCACGTTGCAGTCTGTTTTTGAAGTTTTTTGTTGAAGAATTTTCACTTTTAGGTCTGTTATTTAGTGACCAGGGAGATTGAAGTGTTCTCCTACTGCTTTTTGAATGTTATAATTCCTGATGTCAGATTCGTGTCCATTTATTCTTTTGAGTAGAGACTGTCTGGTTTGGCCAATGTACATGGCAGAGGGGCATTGCTGGCACATGATGGCATATATCACATTGGTAGATGTGCAGGTGAACGAGCCCCTGATGGTATGGCTGATGTGATTAGGTCCTATGATGGTATGCCTTGAATAGATATGTGGACAGAGATGGCACCGGGGTTTGTTGCAGGATTTAGTTCCTGGGTTGGTGTTTTTGTTGTGTGGTGTGTAGTTGCTGGTGAGTATTTGCTTCAGGTTGGGGGGCTGTCTATAAGCGAGGACTGGCCTGTTTCCCAAGGTCTGTGAGAGTGAGGGATCGACCTTCAGAATAGGTTGTAGATCCTTGATGAAGCACTGGAGAGGTTTTAGTTGGGGGCTGTAGGTGACGGCTAGTGGCGTTGTGTTACTTTCTTGGTTGGGCCTGTCCTGTAGTAGGTGACTTCTGGGTACCCTTCTGGCTCTGTCAATCAGTTTCTTCACTTCACCAGGTGGGTATTGTAGTTTCAAGAGCACTTGATAGAGATCCTGTAGGTTTTTGTCTCTGTCTGAGGAATTGGAGCAAATGCAGTTGTATCTTAGAGCTTGGCTTAAGACAATGGATCGTGTGATGTGGTCTGGATGAAAGCTGGAGGCATGTAGGTACGTATAGCGGTCAGTAGGTTTCCAGTATAGGGTGGTGTTTATGTGACCATCGCTTATTAGCACAGTAGTGTCCAGGAAGTGGATCTCTTGTGTGGACTGGTCCAGGCTGAGGTTGATGGTGGGATGGAAATTGTTGAAATCCTGGTGGAATTCCTTAAGGGCCTCCTTCCCATGGGTCCAGATGATGGAGATGTCATCAATGTAGCGCAAGTAGAGTAGGGGCGTTAGGGGACGAGAGCTGAGGAAGCCTTGTTCTAAGTCAGTCATAAAAATGTTGGCATACCGTGGGGCCATGCAGATACCCATAGCAGTCCCGCTGACTTGAAGATATAAATTGTCCCCAAATCTGAAATAGCTGTGGGTGAGGACAAAGTCACGAAGTTGTTCAGCCACCAGGTTTGCCATGATAAGACAACTGTTTGAAATGGGCCACTCTCATTACCACTACAAAAGTGATTGTTCCTCCCTTGGTATTCTACTGTTAATTGTATTGTCTCATTAGACTGACCTCCCCCTTGGTAAGGCAACTCCCATCTTTTCATGTGCTGTGTATTTATACCTGCTACTGTATTTTCCACTCTACGCATCTGATGAAGTGGGTTCTAGCCCACGAAAGCTTATGCCCAAATAAATTTGTTAGTCTCTAAGGTGCCACAAGGACTCCTTGTTGTTTTTAATGAGACTGAGGAACTAATTGCCAAAGTGATAGTTGTGGCCTTGAGCTAAGCAAGGATCAGGAAGGGTTTGGGCATTTACTCGGACAGTAAAATTGTTTAATTACAGCTAAATAAATATTTTGGAAAGTCTATATGCCCATGTGTTTCAGGGCACAAGCCAGTATCAAGTTGTAAGTTATTAGGGTGAGACCCTCATGCTGTTCAGGTTATCCCCACCCCATCCACCCACTGCTGGTTTCTTTCATCTTCTTCTGCAGCACCTGGGCTGGGCTGTCACTGTTAGAGAGGAGGACACTGGACTAGATGGACTACAGGTCTGATCCACGATGCAGTTCCTATTTTGGAGAGGAGCCAAATTTCCACCATAGAAACATATGTTATCACACTGGGCTATGACTTTGTGCTTAGCAGAATGGGCATGAAGGGCACAAGGGTCTTGGTATTTAGGATTACAGGTCTGCACCTCTGCTACTTCCCTTGTGTCTTGTGGTAAGACACTTTCTTGCACACACTCAGCTTTGTCTGAGACATAAGTTGCAAGTGTTAACTGAGAAGTGTAAGCAGAGACATGTGTCAGCAACTCAGCCACTTACCCTTCTCATGGCTGAATATCGATGAAGTTTGCAGATGACACAAAAATTGGGGGATGGTAAATAATGAAGAGGACAGGTCACTGATTCAGAGCAAACTAGATTGGTTGGTATACTGGGTCAAAGCAATCAATATGTGTTCTAATATAGCTTTGTAGATCTCTACATCTAGGAACAAAGAATGCATGTGATGCTTACACGATGGGGGACTATAGTGGGATATGTAATGACTCTGAACTAGATTTGGGGGCCTGAAGGGATAATTCACTAAAACATGAGGTCACAGTGTGACCATGTGGCCAAAATAGCCAATGTGATCCTGGGATCCCTCTAGTTCTGCAATATTTTGTGTGAGAAGGGTGTGCAGTACTAGACAGAGGAGTCCAGAGGAGCATGAAATATTGACTTGACTGATCTCATGGCATTGTATTTTCTGTATGATTCCCCATCCCCCTCCGCCTGGATAGCAATGTTTTGCTTAGTTTCTGTCCATGCTTGCACTGTGAGTGGGGTTTTACAGAGCTGTGTACCATGATGCCCAGGACCCTTTTCTGAGTTCATACACTTAACTTAGAAAGTTATTAGGTGTTTGAGGAGTTCCAGTATTCCCTACAATGGGAATACATGTTGCAGTTTATTGACATCGAAATCCATCTGCCATCATGCTGTCCATTCACTTGGCACAGTTAGCTCCCTCTGAGGACTTCTCTGGACTAGATAATGACCTGTATAATCTGGTGTCATCTGTAAACATTGCTACATCACTGCTTATCCTCCTTTCTCATATTTACTGTACTGTTATCTAGTGTGTAACCTGCATCTCTGTTTCCCTCCCTTCACAGGCACCTTGAGTATTTCTGTGCCTGATTGACGCATCCACCACCTCATGGCAGCTTCCAACCTCACCCCCTCTGGCCCTTCAACATTTATCCTAATGGGCATTCCTGGCCTGGAAGCTGCCCACGGCTGGATTTCCATCCCTTTCTCTACGTTCTATCTTATCGGCCTGTTGGGAAATTTCATGGTTCTGTTTGTTGTAGGAAAAGAACAGACCCTGCACAAGCCGATGTACCTGCTGCTCTGCATGCTGGCGCTCACAGACATTGGCATATCTACCTCCGTCATGCCAAAGGCTCTGTGTATATTTTGGTTCAATTTGAAAGGCATTACTGTGGCTGGCTGCCTCACCCAGACTTTCTTCCTTCACGGAGTTTCTGTTATGCAGTCAGCCGTCCTCGTGACAATGGCCTTTGATCGCTATGTCGCTATATGTAACCCCCTGAGATACTCCACCATCCTCACCAATGCACGAATAGCTAAGCTAGGGCTAGTGGGTTTGATAAGAGCTGTTCTCTTCATGCTGCCCCTGCCCCTGCTCCTGAGCAGGCAGCCATTCTGTGCCAACCACATTATCCCCCACATGTACTGCGAGCACATGGCTGTGGCAAAGATGTTGTGTGGGGACATCACAGTCAACAGAGCATATGGCTTGGTGATGGCATTTGTAGTCTTAGGGTTAGACCTGATGCTCGTTGCCCTGTCCTACAGTCTGATCATCAGGGCTGTCCTCAGAATCTCCTCAAAGACAGACTACCAGAAAGCCCTCAACACCTGCACAGCCCACATCTGTGTGATGCTGATGTCTTGTACTCTCTTCTTCTTTTCCACTCTAACACACCGGTTTGGTCAGGGTATTGCGCCGCACATTCACATCATCTTGGCCAACCTCTACTTCCTTGTTCCCCCCATGCTCAACCCTATCATTTATGGGGTCAAAACTAAAGAGTTTCGTGACAAAGTGGGCAAATACACCTTCAGAATATGCTTGTCAGGAGGCCACTGACTTTAAGTGTGCATGACAAGAGGGGGAAAGGATATCTCCTTCTTAATCAAGGGTGCTCTGTCCCAGTGTGGTTGAGCTCAGCATTGTGGAAGTTTGAGTCTGAGACGCTCCTCACACTTAACATCTTATCACTCCATCACCAAGCACTACTCTCTCCTTTCCTCTCTGAGCATCACCTGATCTCTTTCAGCATCACCCACCAGTCCCACCCACCTTGTCACTCAGCCTTTCCACGACCTCCAGTTCACTACAAGGTGCTGCAGCCTTCTGACAGAAGTTGTCTTTCCATTAAACTCTGTGAACTTACTTCTTGATCAGTTCGATGAACTAATGCTATGTGTTCATGTAGCCAAAGACAAAGAGAGCATCTACTTCTTTATTGTATGTGCAGTGATCCGGTGAACAAAGTGTACATGATTTTCTACATCCAATTTTTCAGGAATCCATTAGAAAGTGCTAATAGAAGAAAGCTGCGGCAGGAATTGAGGATATTCTCCAAGAGCTTATTGGTGACAGTTATTAAACCATGTATTTTTGATAACGGGACAGCTGTGTTAAACTATGGCATCACCTTTGAGTCAAATAACTTACTCCCTTGTGCAGTCGCTTTTCATTTTGAACTTAAAAACACACACAATACGTTCACGTTGTCAAAGAAGGCCTTAAGAGCCAGAGGTTAAGCAACCAAGGGAGCTAGTGTACAATTGACCGCAAACAGAGGAGTTTGAGAGGAGGAGAAGGAAATCGCCCTGCTTAACAAGCAAGGTGTGACTGCTAACTTTGGGGTGAGTAAGTTTGTTTGGCTGTTTGAAATAACCTGAAAGAGAAAGAAAAACACAGTTATTTTCAGTTAATTCAGTTACTAGGTCAGTTGGGATTGTGGGTCTGGGAAGTCTATGAGTCTTTGTATTCTGGATCATCCTTGATCATCTTTTAATCAGCCTGGATCAGCCTTGTGATCACCCTCCCCCGGTGTGATTAGTGAGTGGGTAGGGCTAACCTAGGAGAGAAAGCTTTAAAAACCAGAGGCTATGTGACGAAGAGGTACTAGTGAACTGGGGACTGCAAACAGGGTTAGGCCTCAGCTGGAATACTGTGTCCAATTTTAGTCACCCATGTATAGGAAGGATGTAGAGAAACTGGAAAGGCTCCAGAGGCAAGAGACAAACATGACCAAAGGGATGGAATGCAAGCCGTATGAGCTGAGGCTGAAGGAACTGGGGACCACAAACAGGGGCGTTTGAGAGGGAGTTTGTAAGAGATAGACATAATACAATCACTATGGTTAGGAAGGGCTGCATCACCATTGCTAATGCGGCTCCTCTCTCCTCCACCTGTGACTGTAAGACAGACAACCTAACCATGGATGACTCTACCCATATTCTGTTGTGGATTTGCAGGGATAGTGGCCTGCAATTTCCACTCTCAGAAAGCAAGCCTGGGGGGACTATCTACTGCAAAATGTACCTGCTAGTTGAATATCTCAGAAAGAAGGGGGGAGAGCTACAGAACGAGGTGGCTGGGCTGAGGATCATCTGTATCCATGAGGAATTCCTCAAGAGTATTCACATAGAGCCAACCAGCTACAGAGGATTGTTGTCACACCACCGGAGGAGGAGAATATGGCTCTGTCACAGGGAGGACACTGGCTGCTGGTTACTTCTGGCAGCAGGCAGTGCTCCACCCCTGCTCCCAAACCATTCACCATGGTGATGGAAAACTGATATACTTCCCTGGCATCAAGCAATGAAGAATTACCCCAAAGGAGGAGGAGGAGAAGCCATGTAACCCCAAGGCTCGGAGGATCACAGCCACCACTCCCAGGAGGAAATGTAGGGTCGTGGTGGTTGGTGACTCTCTTCTGAGGGGGATGAAGGTACCCATCCAATTAGGTATGCTGCCTGCCAGGGGCCCATATCTGACATATTATGGAGGGATTGTCGAGGACCATTTGACCCTCTGACTACTACCCCATGCTACTCATCCATATGGGCACTAATGATACTGCAAGTTATGACCCTGAGAAGATTGGACGTGATGGCAGGGAGTACTCTGGGAGTACGGATGAAGGAGTTTGTAATGCAAGTGGTGTTCTCTTCAGTCCTTCTGGTCAAACATAGGGACCCAGGCGGAGACAAATGCATCCTGGAGGTGAATTTGCTAAGCAGAGATGAGGTCCATGTATCGCGGAAGGGAAGGAGCATATTTGGCTACAGACTGGGTAATCTAGTGAGGAGGGCTTTAAACTAGGTTCAACGGGGGCAGGTGACCAAACCCCATAGGTAAGTCAAAAACATGGAGACCTGGGAGAAGGCTTGGAATCTGCGGGGAACAAGGGCTGTTATAGCAGAAATAAGGGAGAGACAAGACAGAACTGAAGGGGGGGGGGGAGAATCAAGTAAGTATCTTAGATGTCTGTATACTAATATGAGAAGTATGGGGAATAAGCAGGAAGAACTCAAAATGCTAGTAAATAAACACAACTATGACATAGTTGGCATCACGGAGACTTAGTGGGATAATATGCATGACTGGAACATTGGTATAGAAGAGTACAGCTGCTCTGGAAGGACAGACAGGGAGAAAAGGCCTTATATATTAAAAATGTACACATTTGGACTGAGGTTAAGATAGAAATAGGAGACAGACTTGTTAAAAGTCTCTGGGTACAGATAAAGGGGTAAAAAACAAACAATGATGTCATGGTTGGGGTCTATTACAGACCACCTAACCAGGAAGAAGAGGTGGATGAGGCTTTTTTAAACAACTAACAAAAACATCCAAAGCACAGGACTTCGTGCTGATGGGGAACTTCCACTACCCGGGGATCTGTTGGGAAAATAACCCAGCAGGGTGCAGATTATCCAACAAGTTCTTTGAATGTATTGGTGGCATTTTTTTTTTTTTTATTTCAGAAGGTGAGACAGCTACTAGGCGAGAGGTTGTTCTAGATTTGATTTTGGCAAATGGGGGGAACTAGTAGAGAATTTGAAAGTGGAAAGCAGCTTGGGTGAAAGTGATCATGAAATGATAGCGTTCATGATTCTAAGCAATGGTAGGAGGGAGAACAGCAAAATAAAGGCAATGGATTTGAAGAAGGCGACTTTAGCAAACTCAGGGAGTTGGTAGATAAGATCCCATGGGAAGCAAGTCTAAGGTGGAAAAGAAGACGGTTTGCAGTTTTTTAAAGAGACATTATTAAGGACACAAGACCAAACTATCCCACTGCATAGGAAAGATAGGAAGTATGGCACGAGACCAACCTGGCTTAACCAGGAGATCTTCAATGATCTAAAAATAAAAAAAAAGAGTCCTACCAAAAGTGGAAACTAGGTCAAAACACACAGACCCCCTGGGTGAGGTGTTCTGTCCCATCTAGTGGCACTGAGACTATTAAGAGAGAGAGATATAAAATGAGTCTTTTCTATAACCTTAGCGAAGAGGCTTTTAGCTCATTCAGTAGAGTCTCATGCACTAAGCTCCACAGGTCCTGGGTTTGATCCTGCTTGCCGACGACCGGGGGTTGTCAGCACTAAAAAAATTACAAAGGATGAGTATAAACAAATAACACAAGTATGTAGGGACAAAATCAGCCAAGGCACAAAACAAGATCAAACTAGCTAGAGACATAAAAGATGAAAGAAAATAATCTATAAATACATTAGTAGCAAAAGGAAGATGTGGAAATGCAGAGTTACTTAATGACTTCTTTGTTTCATTTTTCACCAAGAAGGTTTGTGGTGGCTGGACGTCTAACATACTGAATGCCAGTGAAAATGAAGTAGGATCAGAAGAGGCTAAAATAGGGAAAGAACAAGTTAAACATTACTTGGACAAATTAGATGTCTTTAAATCATCAGGCCTGATTAATTGTATCCTAGAATACTCAAGGAGCTGACTCAGGAGATATTTCAGCCATTATCAATTATCTTTGCAAAGTAAAGGAAGACAGGAGAGATTCCAGAATACTTGAAAAGGGTAAATCTAGTGCCTTATCAGAGTCTGTGGTCATTGGGGGTTCTCTCGGGGTCTGCTATGCCGGCTATCTGCGCAGAGCTGGTGCAGCATACAGAGGGAACACGTGCACGCAGCAGAACGGTTATCAATATTTGACAAAGCAGAGCACCACATCAGTGACATCTACTGACAACTAGTACAGATTTGATTTTTAAAAAAAGCTACAAGCCTCAGCAGGAGTTGGTCCACATTAGCAACAAAGCTATGGGATGACAATCAAATTCAAATCAAATCCCCAATACTTGTACTTGTATCCTGAGCACCTCGGCAGAATGTTCTCATCTTGCCATGAGTGGTCCCTTCATCCGGAGGTGGTTAGTTCCCTTTTCCACACATGGAGAATTCTCCAGGTGAACCTGTTCATGTCCAGGCAGAACAGGAAATGCCATTGTGATGTTGCATTCCATATGCTTTATGGAAATATGCTTATGAATGTGAATATAATGTAACTGGAATATGCTTTATGAAAAAGATCTCTTGTTTTATGTAACTAGAAAGCTCGTAATCTACTCAGTGGGTTCATCCTATTTGTTTGCATGTATTATTTCTATGTCTGGAGTTAGGGAAATAAGATATAAACTTGTATCACTGTTGTAGTTACACCAGGTGAGGGCCATCAATGGGGCATTAGGAACTTGATGGCTCCCATAGACTTGGACAATTGATGGTAAAGGGTTTATTTACCTGCAAACCTTCCTGTGTATGTGTGGGCCAACCCAGGAAGTATGGAGATTAGGGGTATCAGAGACATGTGACCATATCACATGATACTGGAATCCATCTTACTCCTTGTACTTTTCCATTAATGAGAAGGGATGGGGTCCAAGCACAGAAAAAAGATTCCCAAATCGTGCAAAAGATATAAAAGGGGGTGGGACAAGAAAAAGGGGGGTTGTCAGTCATGAAAAAAACCCTGTTTACCACCTCAGATGTATGCTGGAACTAACAAGGACTGTACCAGGAGAAAGGATCGGGCCCAGACTAGGAAAGAGTCCAGTCTGTGAAAGAAGCTTATTAGAACATCTTTAAGAGTGAGATTTTTCCTGTAATCAGTTTCTTAATGTATTAGGTTTAGATATGAGAGTTTTTTATTTTGGTTTGTGACTTACTTTGTTCTGTCTTATTATTTGAAACCACTTAAATCCTACGGTTTATACTTAATAAAATCATTTTTCTTTATTAATAAACCCAGAGTAAGTGATTAATACCTGGGGGAGCAAACAGCTGTGCATATTTCTCTATCAGTGTTATAGGGGGTGGACAATTTATGAATTTACCCTGTATCAGCTTTACACAGAGTAAAACAGATTTATTTGGGGTTTGGATCCCACTGGGAGCTGGGTGTCTGGGTGCTGGAGACAGGTAACTTGCTGAGCTGTTTTCAGTGAAGTCTGCAGCTTTGGGGGCATGGCCCAGGCCCTGGGTCTGTTTTGGGCAAGCTAGTGTGTCTGGCTCAACAAGGCAGGGTTCTGGAAATCCCAAGCTGGAAGGAAAAATGTCTCAGAGGTAATTTCAGCACATCAGATGACAGTCCCAAGTGCGTCTCTGTGACTGAACCTGTCACAGCCATGTCTTCTGTTCAATTGGGGGCATGGACAGAGGATCCCAGTTGGATGCTTTTTGGCTCCCATGGTTGGGGCCTCTGCCGTATGCCTTACCTCCACTTCCATAGTTACCCAGGGTCCTCACAAAGATCAAACAGGATAGGGTGAGCATCATCCTCATAGCCCTGGTATGGCCACGCCAACACTCCTTCAGCACTCTGCTGGACCTCTCAGTGGTGACCGCATGCCAGCTACCTCACAGATCAGACCTGTTGTCCCAAAACCACAGTAGTCTTTTGCACCCCATCCTGGCAGTGTTACATCTGACGGCCCAGAGGCTGCATGGCTAAATGCACAGGAGCAGCAATGCTTGGATGAGGTTCAGCGTGTCCTGTTGGGAAGTAGGAAGCCCTGCACCCGAGTGATTTACCTGGCAAAGTGGAAACGGTTCACCTGCTGGATCACAGACAAAGGTGTCTGTCCCAAATGGGCTTCTCTGCAGCTGATTCTGGACTACCTCCTGCATCTCAAATGTCAGAGCTTGTCCCTTTCATCGATCAAGGTCCATCTAGTGATCATCTCAATCTTCCACCGGCTGTTCAAGGGCAGGTCGTTACTGGTTCAGGATATCAGTCAGATTCCTTAAGAGCTTAGAGTACCTGTACCCACAAGTCAGGGATCCTGTCCCACTGTGGGATGTGTCTGGTTCCATTGCAGCTCCCCCTTTGAGCCTCTGGCTTCTTGCTCTCTCCTCCTCCTTTCTTGGAAGATCATATTCCTAGTTCAAGTGATGTCATCCCGCTGAGTATCCAAGCTCAGACCGCACCTAGTATTTCCTCCCAAGGTGGTCTCTCATTTTCATTCAAGTCAGGACATTTACTTACTAGTCTTCTTTCCTAAGCCGCATAAATCAGAAGAGGAGCATAAGCTACCTGCCTTGAGTATCCGGAGGGCTCTGGCCTTCTACATTGACAGAACCAGGCTACTCCGTAAGTTGACACAATTATTTCTCCCCGTGGCTGACAGGATGAAAGGTTGCCCTGTATTAAAAATAACAGCAAATATTGCTTTAAGTACATCAGACGCAGGAAGCCAATTAAAAAAAACTAATGAGGCCATTGGATGCTGGAGCACTTAGGGATGATAAGGCCATTGTGGAGAAACTAAATGAATTCTTTGCATCGGTCTTCACAGCTGACAATGTGCGGGAGAGTCCCAAATCTGAGCCATTCTTCGTAGGTGACAAATCTGAGGAACTATCCCAGATGGAGGTGTGGTTACAGAAGGTTTTGGAACAAATGGACAAATTAAACAGTAATAAGTCACCAGGACCAGATGGTTTACTGGTGTAGTAGGAAGAGAGCCTGAGACATAAGCCCTTGTAACAAAGGCCTGGTATGAGGCAGGCCCTGCTCACAACATCTGGCAAGAACAGGGCTCATACTTGAGAAAAACACATTCCTAAGTAGAGCTAAGTACAGAGTACTCAGGCAAACACATCATATCTCCCCTTAGTCATCTCTTTTTTGAAGCTGAAAGGTTCCAATTTTATTATTCTTTCCTCATACGGAAGCCGTTCCATACCCCTAATCATTTTTGTTGTCCTTTTCTGAACTTTTTCCAATTCCAATATAAATTTTTTGAGATGGGGCGACCACATCTACATGCAGTATTTAAGATGTGGGAGTATCACAGATTTATACAGAGGCAATATGATATTTTCTGTCCTATTATCTATCCCTTTCTTAATTATTCCCAACATTCTGTTTCCTTTTTTGACTGCCGCTGCACATTGAGTGGATGTTTTCAGAGAACTATCCACAAAGGCTTCAAGATCTCTTTCTTGAGTGGGAACAGCTAATTTAGACCCCATCGTTGTATATGTATAGTTAGGATTATGTTTTCCAATGTGCATTACTTTGCGTTTATCAACATTACATTTCATCTGATAGTTTGTTGTCCAGTCACCCAGTTTGGGGAGATCCTTTAGTAGCTCTTTGCAGGCTGCCTGGGTCTTAAATATCTTTAGTAATTTTGTATCATCTGCAAATTTTGCCACCTCACTGTTTATCCCTTTTTCCAGATCATTTATGAATATGTTGAATAGGACTGGTCCCAGAACAGACCCTTGGGGGACACCAATATTTACCACTCTCCATTCTGAAAACTGACCATTTATACCTATCCTTTGTTTCCTATCTTTTAACCATTTACAAATCCGTGAGAGGACCTTCCCTCTTATCCCATGACAGCTTACTTTGCTTAAGAGCCTTTGTTGAGGGAACTTGTCAAAGGTTTTCTGAAAATCTAAGTATACTATAGCCATGGGATCCAGTTTGTCAACATTTGTTGACCCCCCTCAAAGAATTCTTGGTGAGGCATGATTTCCCTTTACAAAAACGATGTTGACTCTTCCCCAACAAATCACGTTCATCTATATGTCTGATAATATTGTTCTTTATTATAGTTTCAACCAGTTTGCCAGGAACTGAAATCAGGCTTGCATCTGTGAGAGATGAAGCAAGATGCAGGACAACTAAAGAGCTCATAGCAGAAATCCTGGGCCAAAGATGATTTATTGGGACAAATGTTTCCTAAAATCTTGAGGTATAGTGGTGTGAAAGGCAAAGCATCTACAACCTCTTGAGAAGAACCAGCATTCCATATGGTAGAGAAACTATTTAATGGAGTTTGCCTTCTCTCAAGGGCTGATTTGACTATACCTTATTAAAAGCAGATTTCTGTTTGCTTTTTCAGAGAAAATTACTTGGATTAAGACTAAATCACCCACCTTTAAGAAGGGCAGAATACTGAGAGCTCTTAAAGAAATAGGTTTCCACAGTTAAGATATGCACTATCACTTGATTTTGACAGTTGACAATTATCAACCTGCATCTCATCTTCAGTTTTTGTTTCAGAGTATGGAGAAGATGGGGATGAAACAACTTGCAGAGAGAGAGAAGGAGCCAGATTCCCCTACCATCAACCCAGGTTACCTTTTTCTCTCTAAAACTCCTGAAGTAGTCTGTGTAGACTCTGGAGCCCTTTTTAAAAATTGGCGTCACATTAGTTATCCTCCTGTCATCTGGTACAAAAGCTGATTTAAATGATAAATTACGGATTACAGTTAGCAGTTCTGCAATTTCATATTTGACTTCCTTCAGAACTCATGGTGAATACCATCTGGTCCTGGTGACTTATTACTGTTTATTTTATCAATTTTTTCCAAAACCTTCACTAATGATACCTCAATATGGGACAGTCCGCCTCAGAACTGTCACCTAAAAAGAATGGCTCAGGTTTGGGAATCTCCCTCAGACCTCAGCCATGAAGACCGATGCATAGAAGTAATTTCATTTCTCCGCAATGGCCTTATCGTCCCTGAGTGCTTCTTTAGCAGCTCAGTCGTCCAGTGGTCCCACAGGGTGTTTAGCAGGCTTCCTGCTTCTGATGTACTTAATTTTTGTGCTATTACTTTGGGAGTCTTTGGCTAGCTGTTCTTCAAATTCTTTTTTGGCCTTCCTAATTACATTTTTACACTTCATTTGCCATTTCCTCACTAGTTTCTTGGTTTACACAGTCTTGTTGTATATCCTTTCCACATCGGGGAGAGGGCGAACTCTATGAATGAGCTTACATTGTACAGATCCCTGAGCAGGAAGGTATAATTTTGGATTTCTATTCCAGTGGGGAGTGGGGAGCCTGGGGAGCTGGAAAATTAGCTGATATCTGCTGTTTGTGCTTGGGTGATAACAGGGCCTGGAGAAGCTGAATCACCAGCAAAGGTAGGCTGACCAGATAGCAAGTGTCAAAAATTGGGACAGGAGGTGGGGGGTAATAGGTGCCTATGTGAAAAAAAGACCCCAAAATCGGGACTGTCCCTATAAAAATCAGGACTTCTGGTCACCCTAAGTGTGAAAAAGGGCCAGCCCAGCAGAGTGGTTAGAGGGGTGCAACAGTTCCTACGGTTCCCATACTGTACCCCGGGGGTGACAACCCATCACACTCATACTCTCTGGAGCCCAAATTAGCATGGGGGAGGGACTGTAGCCTGAACAAAAGATGAAGATATAGCAATTGTTTGATTCCTTTACCCCTGTGTTCTCAGCAGGGCACACCTACTTAAAATACCACCATACTGAAATGGTCACAGAGCAACACATCAGCCAAATTCTGTGACTGTTCCCTCGTGAAAAGTGGAATACCATGTGAGATGAACTCCAGGTCATTTTGGCTCTGGGAAAGGTAAAGGAATCACACAGTAAGAGGAGAACTCCCATAGTACTAGTTCCGATGCAGGACAGTACAACCCGTTTCTGCATTGATTTCCGAAAAATCAACACATTATTGAAATTTGCTGCTTTCCCGATGCAGAGAGTGGATGAATTATTAGAACAGTTTGAGCTGCGAGATCTATATTCACTTTAGACCTCACAAAGAAATACTGGCAAATACCTTTGATGCCACAATTCTGGGTGAAGAAAGCCTTTTCCAAGTACTTAGGGTGGCTATGACTTTTCAGAGGCAAATCAATGATATGTAGTTGTGCGCTGCTACAAGCAATTAAAATGGTTGTTGTCGTGTATCTTCTGGCAGCATTCCCACATGTAGTGCAGAAAGCAGTAACCATACAGAAAAGAAAACCATCGTCAATAGCTAAGCTGAAGAGTCTGCAAGACTCAGTTTGCCCTGACAATCTGAGCCCCTGGTGTCAGTGAAACATTTCTTCACTACCGGGGAGGATCTCAAACTGAAGTTCTCCAGGGTCTATTTTCTGCTTGTCCCACTGCTCATGGAGCTGAGGGAATTGTCTGGGAGTCCTGCCAAACTAAGAGTCTGTAGGGACTGTTCAGGGGAATCATAAAGGTCGCTGTCCTGTATGGGGAGTGTCAGACATGTGAGATTCATACACTGATTCTTAGGGCTCTGCCTTCCTGTCACAATAAGAAGATTTCCTCTCTCTGCTGAGCAGTATTTTGGTGAGTTGCCTGTTTCTGCATTAAGGGTAGTGCTCAGGGCTCAGGAAGGGTTCCAGGGTTCAAGTCAAGAACCATTTTGGCAGGAATTCACCAGCACGGCAACTTAAACTGTTTAATATTGTCTGAAACACCAACGGATTTATGTGATAAAATTCATAGATTCATAGATTCTAGGACTGGAAGGGACCTCGAGAGGTCATCGAGTCCAGTCCCCTGCCCGCATGGCAGGACCAAATACTGCCTAGACCATCCCTAGTAGACATTTATCTAACCTACCCTTAAATATCTCCAGAGACGGAGATTCCACAACCTCCCTAGGCAATTTGTTCCAGTGTTTAACCACCCTGACAGTTAGGAACTTTTTCCTAATGTCCAATCTAGACCTCCCTTGCTGCAGTTTAAACCCATTGTTCCTGGTTCTATCCTTAGAGGCTAAGGTGAACAAGTTCTCTCCCTCCTCCTTATGACACCCTTTTATATACCTGAAAACTGCTATCATGTCCCCTCTCAGTCTTCTCTTTTCCAAACTAAACAAACCCAATTCTTTCAGCCTTCCTTCATAGGTCATGTTCTCAAGACCTTTAATCATTCTTGTTGCTCTTCTTTGGACCCTTTCCAGTTTCTCCACATCTTTTTTAAAATGCGGCGCCCAGAACTGGACACAATACTCCAGCTGAGGCCTAACCAGAGCAGAGTAGAGCGGAAGAATGACTTCTCGTGTCTTGCTCACAACACACCTGTTAATGCATCCCAGAATCATGTTTGCTTTGTTTGCAACAGCATCACACTGTTGACTCATATTTAGCTTGTGGTCCACTATAACCCCTAGATCCCTTTCTGCCGTACTCCTTCCTAGACAGTCTTTTCCCATTCTGTATGTGTGAAATTGATTTTTCCTTCCTAAGTGGAGCACTTTGCATTTGTCTTTGTTAAACTTCATCCTGTTTAACTCAGACCATTTCTCCAATTTGTCCAGATCATTTTGAATTATGACCCTGTCCTCCAAAGTAGTTGCAATCCCTCCCAGTTTGGTATCATCCGCAAACTTAATAAGCGTACTTTCTATGCCAATATCTAAGTCGTTGATGAAGATATTGAACAGAGCCGGTCCCAAAACAGACCCCTGCGGTACCCCACTCGTTACGCCTTTCCAGCAGGATTGGGAACCATTAATAACAACTCTCTGAGTACGATTATCCAGCCAGTTATGCACCCACCTTATAGTAGCCCCATCTAATTTGTATTTGCCTAGTTTATCGATAAGAATATCATGCGAGACCGTATCAAATGCCTTACTAAAGTCTAGGTATACCACATCCACCGCTTCACCCTTATCCACAAGGCTCGTTATCCTATCAAAGAAAGCTATCAGATTGGTTTGACATGATTTGTTCTTCACAAATCCATGCTGGCTATTCCCTATCACCTTACCACCTTCCAAGTGTTGGCAGATGATTTCCTTAATTACTTGCTCCATTATCTTCCCTGGCACAGAAGTTAAACTAACTGGTCTGTAGTTACCTGGGTTGTTTTTAGTTCCCTTTTTATAGATGGGCACTATATTTGCCCTTTTCCAGTCTTCTGGAATCTCTCCCGTCTCCCATGACTTTCCAAAGATAATAGCTAGAGGCTCAGATACCTCCTCTATTAGCTCCTTGAGTATTCTAGGATGCATTTCATCAGGCCCGGGTGACTTGCAGGCATCTAACTTTTCTAAGTGATTTTTAACTTGTTCTTTTTTTATTTTATCCGCTAAACCTACCCCCTTCCCATTAGCATTCACTATGTTAGGCATTCCTTCAGACTTCTCGGTGAAGACCGAAACAAAGAAGTCATTAAGCATCTCTGCCATTTCCAAGTTTCCTGTTACTGTTTCTCCCTCTTCACTAAGCAGTGGGCCTACCCTGTCTTTGGTCTTCCTCTTGCTTCTAATGTATTGATAAAAAGTCTTCTTGTTTCCTTTTATTCCCGTAGCTAGTTTGAGCTCATTTTGTGCCTTTGCCTTTCTAATCTTGCCCCTGCATTCCTGTGTTGTTTGCCTATATTCATCCTTTGTAATCTGTCCTAGTTTCCATTTTTTATATGACTCCTTTTTATTTTTTAGATCGTGCAAGATCTCGTGGTTAAGCCAAGGAGGTCTTTTGCCACATTTTCTATCTTTCCTAACCAGCGGAATAGCTTGCTTTTGGGCCCTTAATAGTGTCCCTTTGAAAAACTGCCAACTCTCCTCAGTTGTTTTTCCCCTCAGTCTTGATTCCCATGGGACCTTACCTATCAGCTCTCTGAGCTTCCCAAAATCTGCCTTCCTGAAATCCATTGTCTCTATTTTGCTGTTCTCCCTTCTACCCTTCCTTAGAATTGCAAAGTCTATGATTTCATGATCACTTTCACCCAGGCTGCCTTCTACTTTCACATTCTCAACGAGTTCCTCCCTATTTGTTAAAATCAAGTCTAGAACAGCTTCCCCCCTAGTAGCTTTTTCAACCTTCTGAAATAAAAAGTTGTCTCCAATGCAGTCCAAGAATTTGTTGGATAGTCTGTTCCCCGCTGTGTTATTTTCCCAACATATATCCGGATAGTTGAAGTCCCCCATCACCACCAAGTCTTGGGCTTTGGATGATTTTGTTAGTTGCTTGAAAAAAGCCTCATCCACCTCTTCCACCTGGTTAGGTGGCCTGTAGTAGACGCCTAGCATGACATCTCCCTTGTTTTTTGCCCCTTTAAGCCTAACCCAGAGACTCTCAACACTTCCGTCTCCTATGTCCATCTCTACCTCTGTCCAAGTGTGTACATTTTTAATATATAAGGCAACACCTCCTCCCTTTTTCCCCTGTCTATCCTTCCTGAGCAAGCTGTACCCATCCACACCAACATTCCAATCATGTGTATTATCCCACCAAGTTTCAGTGATGCCAACAATGTCATAGTTGTATTTATTTATTAGCACTTCCAGTTCTTCCTGCTTATTCCCCATACTTCTCGCATTTGTATATAGGCATCTAAAATACTGGTTTGATCTTTCCTCCCAGTTTTTTCCTGACTCTCCTTTCTCTCTGCCAATATAGCCCACACTCCCTCTTGTTTCCGACTCATTTCCCCGGTCTCCATGTTCCCCACTTACCTGTGGGCTTTGCTCACCTGTCCCCGTCGAACCTAGTTTAAAGCCCTCCTCACTAGGTTAGCCAGTCTGTGTCCGAATAGGGTCTTCCCTCTCCTCGAAAGGTGAACGCCATCTCTGCCTAGCAGTCCTTCCTCGAATAGCATCCCGTGGTCTAGGAAGCCAAAGCCCTCCTGGCGACACCATCTTCGCAGCCAGGCATTCACCTCCATGATGCATCTGTCTCTGCCCGGGCCCCTACCTTTAACAGGAAGAATTGAAGAGAATACCACCTGTGCTCCAAACTCCTTCACCCGTGCTCCCAGAGCCCTGTAGTCACTCTTGATCCGCTCAGTGTCACACCGCGCAGTATCATTTGTGCCCACATGGATGAGTAGCATGGGGTAGTAGTCAGAGGGCCGGATAATCCTCGACAATGCCTCCGTAACGTCTCGGATACGGGCCCCCGGCAGGCAGCATACCTCTCGAGATGAAATGTCAGGGCGACAGATGGGCGCCTCCGTCCCCCTCAGCAGAGAGTCTCCGACCACCACTACCCTACGTTTCCTATTCGCAGTGGTGGCAGCAGACTCTCCAGCCTTAGGGGTACGAGGCTTCTCCTCCTTTACTGTAGGGAGTGATTCCTTCTTTCCTGTATCAAGAAGAGCATAACGGTTACCTATAACCACGGCAGGAGGGTTCGGAGCAAGGGTGGAGCACTGCCTGCTGCCAGAAGTAACCAGCTGCCAGCGTCCACCCTGAGCCATCTCCTCCTCCACCAGTGGTGTATCAGCAGTCCTGTGTACTGGGACAGCTACCTCAGCTGTCTCCACATGGACACTGTCGAGGAATTGCTCGTGGATACGGATGCTCCTCAACCTAGCCACCTCCTCCTGTAGCTCTCTCACCTGCTGCCTGAGAGATTCCACCAGCAGGCACCTTTCACATGGGATGGTCCCCCCAGCCTGGATATCCGTAAGTGGAAATTGCAAGTTACAGTCTTTGCAAAACCACACCAGGATCTGGGTAGAGGCATCCATGCTTAGGCACTCTGTCTGGCTACAGGCACAGGTGGAGGAGACAGTAGCAGTGCTGGCACAGGTGTTGCGGGTCTTCCTAACCATCGTAAGCCTCCCTCTGTCAAACTCCCGTCTGCAGCCCCGTGTCAGCTGAAAGGGTTGTTTAAGCAAACAGTTAGAATGTAGTTGCTTTATAGGTATTAAGGGGAATCAAGAGAAAACAGATGGAACCGGCAAGGGACCCTCGCCCCCTTCCTGCTCCCCTTCCAAACTCCCTTGCGAAACTCCCTGTTAGCAGCCCCTGGTCGCTTGTGCGCTGCTTTATAAAGCCCTGGCCTGTATGAATGCCCCGCCCACTGATTAAGGCTCAGCCACTTACCAGAGGCTTCTAGCTTTCAAACCTTCCTTTGAAGCTCACAGCTTCCAACTGCCAGCCACAGCACACGGTCCTTCAAACAACCAAAACAAACAAACAGACTGACAAACACAAGCTCAGCACACAGCAAGTAACCCTCAAACACAAACAAACACACACTACAGACAGTCACTTACCCCAAAAGGTTGCTGTATTGCTCCTCCTTCACCTGGAGAACTCCCTTGCGAAACTCCCTGTTAGCAGCCCCTGGTCGCTTGTGCGCTGCTTTATAAAGCCCTGGCCTGTATGAATGCCCCGCCCACTGATTAAGGCTCAGCCACTTACCAGAGGCTTCTAGCTTTCAAACCTTCCTTTGAAGCTCACAGCTTCCAACTGCCAGCCACAGCACACGGTCCTTCAAACAACCAAAACAAACAAACAGACTGACAAACACAAGCTCAGCACACAGCAAGTAACCCTCAAACACAAACAAACACACACTACAGACAGTCACTTACCCCAAAAGGTTGCTGTATTGCTCCTCCTTCACCTGGAGAACTCCCTTGCGAAACTCCCTGTTAGCAGCCCCTGTTCGCAAAAAAATTGGATCTACAAATGTACTAGAAATGGTTTAAACAAATATTTGTTTTTAAGATCAGTTCCTTGTCTCTGATTGTGTCCTTCTACCTGTCTCAGTAGCTTGCCTTTTTGAGTTTATGTGGATTTACCTCGGGTTCATTCAAGTTTTCCAATTCAGCCAATTCACTGTAGTTAGTAAATGGAGCCAAAGTCTCTGCAGGGGTATCTGTGTTACCAGAGGTTCACAACAAGAATGAATCACAGACTGGCCAGATTCTGCTCTCACGTTCTGCCTTCACTAGGTCACTCCAGATTGAGACTGAGAGCAAAATCAGGGCCCGGCTGTTTTGGAATCCCCAACTTTCATTCCCTGTCTCAGAATGTCACAAACACTGAGGGTTTACTTCAGACACTTTCAGCATCCTAACAGAGTAGCACTCTCTGTAGCAGGACCTGAAGCTGTGATTTTCACAGCTCAGAGCTCAACACAGTCAGGAGTTCAACCTAAATCTACAAGAGGGGATGTTAATAAATGGCCTGATTTACACTGGACACGACTCTCCAAGGACTTCAACTGGAGTCCCTGTGACCTCTAAGGATGGGTGATCTTGTTTGCACTAAAGAAGAATGGAGAGGAGAGCTGCTGAAGTATCAGACTCACAGGCTTAGACATTTAGAACAGTTAGGATAACATTTTTTTTTTTCAGAGAGGGAGAGGGGTCTGGTCTCCCTGTGCCCCTGCATCTCTACATCTGGAGAGAATGAGTAGCCCCAGAAGACAGTAAAAAGAACAGCATATTTATGTCTTAGAGGAAACCAGATAATGGTGTGCACGCGCACATGGGTGTGTGTGTGGGGGGGGAATGTGCAGCATCCATATCACAGTGGCCCGGAGTCCTGAAACTGGGTAAAATAGGAACTAGACATCCTGCTTAATGCACAGACCAAAGAGGCGTAATGAGGCTTACAGCGGTAGGGGGTGTCTTCTACTGTAACGTAATGTGGACCACACTGTGGCAGATTGTCTCTGACACCGTCCGTAATCTGGAACATCCCTCCTCCCATTAGCAGCTCCAGTACAGCCTCGTGGTAACGTCAGCAATTGCCAAGATGGAAAAGCAGCCTCAGGAAGGGGTGTCTGGGTTTCTAACGGGCTGCAATACGTTAAAGCTTTGTGTCATTCTGAGAAAGAGTTACTCACTATGGCTCCTTTTAGTCTCCACGTCCTCTCTCCCTCCCGCCGGGTCTGTCCCTCTCTCCTTCCCTGAACAGGCCGAGCTGCTGCTGGGGTTCCCTTTCCCCCCCAGAAAGGCAGTTCAGGCTGATCTCCCCCTTTTCCCCAGTGCAGGCAGACACTGAGTTTAACCTCCTCTGAGGAGGTTTCCCTATGACCTGGTGCTGTGGGATGTGGCACCTGGTTTTGGTTCTGGGGGTTGGGGGAATCTACATGGACAAGCGGTCAGCACTGGGGATTCTGGGGTTTGGAGTGGGATATAAATGGGCAGGCAGGTAGCACTGAGAGTGATGGGGTCTGGGAACAGGGCGTGCATGGACAGATAGGCAATGCTGTGTGTTGTGAGGGTAGGGAGGGATGTGTACACAGAGAAGCAGGCAGTGCTAAGGTTTGTGCAGGCAGGCAGGGATGCTGGGTTTGTGGGGCTAGGGAGTGGCATGTACATCTTGGGGAGGTCTGTATTTTCCCACAAACTGGGCTGGGAACCAAGTTTTGAAACAAAGGGCTCCTGCCATAGGCTAAAGCTATATAAATTGATGAATTAAATTAATATTATTAGTACACCCTAAATCAGGCTAGAGACTGTTTAATCAGAACTTGGTAAGGTGTTTGAGGAGTTCAAGTTTTCCCTTAAAAGGGCATACAAGTTGCAGTTACTGAAAATTCATTTGGCTTTGTTAGCTCCCTCTGAGGACTTCTCTGCACTTAGCTGTGACCTAAGTAATCTGGTGCCATCTGCAGATGTTGCCACGTCATTGTTCACCCCTTTTCTGGATTTGTAATAACTATAAAATATTGACTGTGCTATTTGTTCTAAACTCTGTAATCCCCCTTGTTGTGCTTCTCTTCCTTCACAGGCACTTTAAGTTTTTCCGAGCCCGATCAATGCATTGAACATCTCATGGCAGCTTTCAATATGACCCCCTCTGACCCTTCAACATTCATCCTTACAGGAATCCCTGGCCTGGAACCTGCCCATGTCTGGATTTCCATCCCTTTCTCCACGTTCTACACTATCGGCCTGTTAGGAAATGTCATGGTTCTGTTTGTTGTAGGAAAAGAACAGACCCTGCACAAGCCGATGTACCTGCTGCTCTGCATGCTGGCGCTCACAGACATCAGCACGTCTACCTCTGTCATACCGAAGGCACTGTGTATATTTTGGTTCAATTTGAAAGGCATTACTGTGGGCGGCTGCCTCACCCAGATGTTCTTCCTTCATGCAGTTTCTGTAATGCATTCAGCCGTGCTCGTGACAATGGCCTTCGATCGTTACGTTGCCATATGTAGTCCTCTGAGATACGCCACCATCCTCACCAATGAACGAATAGCTAAGCTAGGGCTAGTGGGTTTGATAAGAGCTGTTCTCATCATTCTACCTCTGCCCCTGCTCCTGATCAGGCAGCCATTCTGTGCAAACCGCATTATCCCCCATACGTACTGCGAGCACATAGCTGTGGTGAAGATGTCGTGTGGGAACATCACAGTAAACAGGACGTATGGCTTGGTGATGGCCTTTGTAGTCATCGGGTTAGACCTGACACTCATTGCCCTGTCCTATGGTCTGATTATCAGGGCTGTCCTCAGAATCTCCTCCAAGAAAGCCCACCAGAAAGCCCTCAATACCTGCACAGCCCACGTGTGTGTGATGCTTACATTTTATACTCCCTTCCTCTTCTCCAGTCTGACACACCGGTTCAGTCAAGGCTTTGCTCCCCACAGTCACATTATCTTGGCCAACCTCTTCTTCCTCATCCCCCCCATGCTCAACCCTATCATTTATGGGGTCAAAACCAAAGAGCTTCGTGACAAAGTGGGCAAATACTCCTCCAGAATATGCTTGCCGGTACGCCACTGACTTTAAACCTGCGTGACAAGATGGGGGAAGGATATCTCTTTGTTAATCATGGGTGCTCTCTCCTAGTTTGGCTGAACTCAGCATTGTGGAATTTCACAGTCTGAGAAGTTCCTCTCATCTAATGTCTTATCACTCCGTCATCAAGCACTGATCTATTGATTGCTGATTTCCCTCTCTCTCACCATCACCTGAGCACTTTCAGCATCACCCATTAGCCCTGATCCCCCCCAAAACCTGTCACTCATCCTGTCTGTGACTTCCAGATCACCAGAAGACACTGTAGCTTTCTGATGCAAGGTGTCTTTCCATTAGTCCTTGTGTGAAAAAGTGTTCTTGATCAGTTTGAAGAACAGAAGCTACACTTTCAGATAGCCAAAGACAAAGAAATCAGCTACAATGCTGAATGAAAGAAGGTAAATGCATGAACACCTTGAGTCTAGACACCTCTTATAGTAGAAGTTTATCGAAAATTAGGAAAAGTGATGATCCCATGTGTTTTGTAGAAGTCATTAAAGATTAGCTAACACAGTGTACTTTAGAGCAGTCCTCTGAAGTTATCTTGAGAGACTTTTTCCTGACACTGTTTCTCCCCAGCAGGTGCAACTGGCCACTGCGAACCTGCTGTTAATTATTCAACACCATTCCAGATGTTAGGTCAAATAGCCAGGATGTTCTAAACCTTTTGCTTATGTCTGTGTATGCTTAAATCTAATAAACTGCACAGTTAGACGATTGCATGATTATTTGCATTTGATTCCTGATCAGACAGAATTGCTGGGTTCCCACTGATTTATTCCGGAGAACGCCTGGAGTGAAATAGTTACATTACCCCTGCTGGGGATTCTAGAAACTATGACATCACCTGGGGATCCAATAACTTACTACTTTGCATAGTTGATTTAGGAGATGCTGTCAGCTGGAATTTTCAAAATACACACTAACCATTCCCGTTGTCAAAGATGTCAAAAGTAGGTCTTGAGATTTCATCTGGGAGTGTGTGAAACGGATTAAACGGAGATTGCCACCAAAAATCCAGGTGATTGAATCGTTTGCAGTACTAAGACCTTCTCGACCTAGAATGGTTGATATTTCATTTTTGCCATTGTTTTGTGGAGACTTTGGAGAGCTGAAGCAGCAGTGGAGAGTTTTGCCTATGGTTCAGAGGCCTCATACTCAGGACAACAAAGTTTAGCAGTTTTGGGCTGAATTCCTTGAACACACGGATGCTGCTAAGGACAAAGACTTTAGCAAACTTGGCTTGTCTGCTCTTTCATTGGTGTCGCTACCTTTTAGCAATGCTGCAGTTGGATGTTATTTGGATGAACTTGATAAAAAGTAAACAGCTCAACAAGATGCAAGAGGAAGTTTTCGAGAACATTCTTTATGTTGGGACATACATGCAGCAACGCAAAATCTATTGTGAACAGTTTGCAGCAATGAAAGAAATGATTGCACTGGTCACTGCTGATATGTATGACCAGCAGCAGAAGCATTCTACTTGTGACAAAGACAGCCAGGATGAAATGTTGCCTTTTAGAGACTAACAGTAACAAACTAATTCAACTCAAAATATGAACATTCACTACTGTCATTGAATGCAAATAGAAATAAATAATATAATAATGCTATTGTTGTTTTTACACTACATACATTTTGGACTACTTTGGGACTTTTTTGACACCGGTATTTGCTGTTTTTTGTTTGAAACCCCTGCTAACCTTGAATCAGGATACAAGTACCAGTATTGTGGTTTTGATTTTGAATTTCTTTGTCGTCTCATAGCTTTGTTGCTAATGTGGACGAACTCCTGCTGGGACTTGTACCTTTTAAAAAAAATCAAATCTGTAGTAGGTATGTAAAGAAACCTTTCATTTGGTATTTGATGTGTGAATAAAAAAAACCCCTTTGTTTCAAGAAATAGATGGGGCTACTTTTAGGTTAAGTTTTAAGTGATTATGGGCTATTCATGCAGTAGAAATCTGGCAAACTTGAGTAGCACCTCAAGCTGAACTGGAGGCAGAGCAGCAGGAGTAAGAAACACAAGGGCCAGAGAAGCAGCCCAGAAGGTGGATCTGGGCTGGAGGCAGAGCAGCAGTGCTGAGACACAGCTGGGGGGCTGCAGCTGGAGCAGACCAGAACAGGCAGGTGGGTCAGCACAGACCAGCTGTGCCAGTGGGGAGCCAGGGCTGAGCTACAGTGGGGAGTTTGGGGCCAGAGTCATTCAAAAGGTCTTTGTCCTTTACTGCACACATTGACCATACTTTCTAAGTATGTAGTGGCTGACAGCTCTGGCTCTGACACTCCAGGTCTAAAGTGGACAATGTCATGGAAGTCTCTGAAAGTCACGGATTCTGGGATCTCCATGACATAATCTTATCCTTAGCCATGTCTATGAGGAAATTGCTTTGGTGAATGGGGTAGTAATTGAAACCCAGCAACTGAGGCAGTGGCCACATTTTTAGCCCATATGAGAATGACTCTACTGTCTGGAGCAAGTCATTGACTGTTGTACCCATTCCCCAGAGTGTCAGCTGGCTGTTGTTAAGTGCCGAAGCCTGGAATGTTGTTGCCTTGGTAATGCTGTTCGGGCTGCTCAGTGTTTCTGTCCTTGGAGCTCCAGTGTCATCAGTATTAGCAGACAAGGCAGCCCGCTCGTTCAGCAGACCTCGATGTTACTCATTAAGAAAGACCACAGGTACGGTTTGGTGACAAAGGCACTCCACCAAGTTTATTGCCCTCAAAGCAAAGCCATTGTGCCCTCCCTCCATGGTTTCAGGTACCCTAATAGATGAGTGCCAGCGGGCTCAGTCACCAGCAGGAGGATCTGCTTTCCCCTCCTAGACAAACCATTTCTATCCATTCTGTTGTCAAACCATCTTATCTTGTACAAAAGTAAGATTTGTTACAGGATCCCTGGGGTGCAACCTGGGACTGTGCACCCTTAACTCTCTCCAGCCTGGGCTGTCTCTCACAAAGCCTTGCTACTGACCAGCAGCAACCCCTCAAGGCAGGGCCGGCTCCAGCTTTTTTGCCACCCCAAGCGGCGAGGAGGAGGGGGAAAAAATGCCATCGGTGGCACTTCGGAGGCTGCTCTACTGTGCCGCTTCTATCTGATGGAAATTCGGTGGCCAGTCCTTCCCTCCGAGAGGGACTGAGGGACCCGCCGCCAAATTGCCGCCGAAGACCCGAATGTGTTGCCCCTTTCCATTGGCTGCCCCAAGCACCTGCTTCCTTCGCTGCTGACTGGAGCCGGCCCTGCCTCAGGGTGCTCTTATCACTCAGCACAGCCACACGTGGAGACCCCCACACCCAGCTAGATTACATGAATGGTCCCAGAGAAACTCATGAATTACACAGAGAAAGGCACCACAGCCAATTACCTCCCCGCTCCCCGCCTAGCTCCCAGCACTAGACTTCAGGAATATAGGGTCTTGCACTGCTCAAGATGGTCAATGCAGGTTTATTAATTGGTTCACCACTTCATCAATTAAAAGTGGATCTACTCCACCCCTTGTGAAACTTGGGTAGATTTGCCACACACTTCACAGAAACTCACTGGTAAAGATGAACGGTAAAACAAATTTACTGACTACAAATTATGGCTTTTAAGTGATATTAAGTGATAGCCAAAAAGTAAGAGTTAGTTACCAAAAGAAATAAAATATAAGCATGAAGTGTAAGCTCTCAAACGTATTAGACTGGGCAACATCTAGATTAAGCATTATTCCCAACCCATTGGTTATTGCAATACATAGTATACTGGTTTCAACCTTGAAATCTGGGTCAGTCCGCATAGTTGGTGTTTTCAGTCTTCTCCTAGGTGTTCTTGTTGCTTGCAGCAAAGTTGGGGGAAGGAGAAATGCCCGGCACATAGCCACTTAGTTCTGTTTTATACAGAGAACAAGTCCAGGCATGTCTCGGTGCCTTGCTGAGTCTCCAGGACAGGCTGATCAATTCCCCTGGTCTAGCTGCATGCAGGTGAGTCATTAAATTGTGACTTTCTTGCTGGACAATGGCTGGTGATTTCTGCTCAACATCAGCTACCCAGGTATTGGTTACCTCGCCTGTCATTGTCTCTGTAGAGCCAGTATCTGGGTGCCTCCCAAACCCACAGAATGTTTTAGAGAAAACCACACAATTCCATTCTTATAATTTCATATGTATTGATGATACCCATTTAGATAGAACAATGATGTTCAGCAGATCGTAACCTTTCCCCAGATACCTCAGATGGCCTGCTTTACATGTAATATCACAATTATATACAAATGAGGACTATGGGGGTTACAGGGTGTTTCCCCGAGGTATAGCACGTCACAGGATGGATCTGCACTAGCTGGAATATATTAACGTAAATATCTAGTTGCTAGTACACTAGCAACCACTCTGCCAGTTTCATGTGATGAAAAGTGGACTTGTGAGCATCTGCTTTAATACATGGCCTGACTTTGGTTCACCGCCTCTGATTCAGTCCTCAAATCTTGCACCAGGGCTCAGATCTTGCACTGCTCCAGCATCTCTCTTGTTATCACAGTGGCCAGTCCTAGGAGAATACATAAAGCCCCTCTCATTCCACTCCTCCACGTTGATAACCTAGTGGAAAGGACGTTCATGGTGTGACCAGGGTCTCATTGGGGGCCATCTTAGGTCACTCCATTATGGTGAACTGCAAAGAATGCAGCAGGCAATCCTCCAGCAAGCTGGTGGATATTTCAATACTTCGATTTACAAACCCAGCACAAAACAGCTTCTATTATACCTCACTGGTTACTCAGAAGCCAGCAACACAGTTCCATTAAAATAACCACACCTCAGACCCCATCTAGACACACAAGTCAAATGTGATAAGGATTACTGAAAATGTCATTCCATCATATAAAAGAAAAGGTTCTACCAATCCCAAAGGATTGGAGACATTACCTCCCAGGTTATTGAGTTTTCCAAATCTTACCCAAAAATATGCTTACTGCCAATTGTTAGTAATTAAACTAAAATGTATTAAAAGAAAAAAGAGTGTATGGTTAAAAGATCAAAATATATACAGATTTGAATTCAATTCTTGAAGTTCAGATACATAGTAGAGATGGTGAGCTTTGCAGTTGCAAAGAGTTCTTTGAGAAATAGTCCGTAGGTTAGAGTCCAAAGTTTATATTTCAAGGCAGTACAGTCAGAACTGGGGTCTCAGTCCTTGTGGCTTAGGCTTCCCCTGCATGAAATCTCAATTAGATATGAGATAAACAGCATCAGGACCCAAGGGCCTTTTATACAGTTTTCTAGCATCCACTTGACCATACAGTCCTGGGTAAACAATAGGTTTTAGATGTAACCTTCTGTTTTATAAACACCATTGGTAATCAGTTACTCAGATCAACAAAGGGCAATTTATCCATTAGGCAAACTATCATCACAAACTTCAAAGAGACATATAGACATTGATCTTATTTCATCCAAGATTCATCTAAATGTTAATATTCCCTTTTGCCCTGACAATTTGAGCCGCTCTTAACAGCAAATCAATTCTTATTCCTGAGGCTCACAGGCTGAAGCTCTCCAGAGTCTATTTTCTGCTCTTCCCATTGTTCATGGTGCAGAGGGAATTGTCTGGGATTCCTGGCCAACATGAGAGTCCTCAGGGACTCTACAGGAGAATCATAAAGGTCCCTGTAAAGCACAGCAAGTGTCAGACATGTGAGACTCATACACTGATTCTCAAGTATCTGCCTTCCTGTCGCAGTAAGGAGATTCCCTCTCTCTGCAGTGTGGGATTTCGGTGAGTGGCCTGTTTCTGCAATAAAGTTAGTGCTGAGGGCTCAGGGAGGGTTCCAGAGGTCATGCCAAGAACCACATGGGCAGGAATTCATCAGCACAAACAACTTGAACTGCTTCATATTGTCAGAAACACCAAGGGATTTCCCTGGAATAATTGGAACTAAAAATTGATTAGATATAGTTGAGACAAATATTTGTTTTTCACATCAATTCCTTGTCTCTTACCGTGTCCTTCTATCTGTCTCAGTAGCTTCCTTTTTTTGGTCTATGTGGTTTTTCCTCTGGTTCACTCAAGCATTCCAATTCAGCAACTTCACTGGCGTCTTAAGAAGTGCAGCCACGGCCCCTGCAGTGGGTATCTGTGTTACGAGATTTTTCACAAGAAGAAGGGGATACACAGGATTTCATAGAGTGGAAAGATTCTGCTCTCCCATTCTGCCATCGGTGGGTCACTCCAGATTTGCACTCACCTCCCTGAAGCAAAATCAGGGCCTCAGTTTGTTTTGGAATCCCCATCTTTAATGCCTTGTCTCAGAACATCACAAAAATTGGAGGTTTCCTTCAGATTTTTTCATCAGCGTAGAGAATAGTGCTCTCTGTAGCAGGATGTGAAGCTGGGAGTGATTGTCACAGCTGGGGAGCCGAAATTAAATACTAGGTATGAAATATTGGATCATTGAGTTCAATGGCAGAACTCCCACCACGGACCAAATGTCACCCTAAATCCTCAAGTAAGGACTTAAATGAATGCCCTGATTCACACCGGCCATGAACCTCCAGTGAGTTCAACTGTAGTTGTGCTGTCATTGCTAAAGATTGGGTGAGCTCATTTGAACCAAAGAGGAGCTGACAGGAGAGTTGCTGAAATCCTTAAAGGTTTGTAGAATCATAGAAGATGAGGGATGGAAGAGACCTCAGGAAGTCATCTAGTCCAACCCCCTGCTCAAAGCAGGACCAATCCCCCAACTAAATCATCGCAGCCAAGGCTTTGTCAAGCCAGGCCTTCATTCTCTAAGGATGGAGATTCCACCACCTCCCTAGATAACCCTCCTAGTGAAATAATGTTTCCTAATATCCAATCTAGACTTTCCCCACTGCACCTTAACACCCTTGCTCTCAAATCCCCCCTCATTCTCTTCTTCTGCAGTGTAAACAAGCCCAATTCCTTTAGCATCTCCTCATAAGTTAGATCCCCTGGTCCCCTAATCGTTTTTGTAAATGAACAATTAGGATAACATTGTTTTGATGGAGGAAGGGAGGGTCTGCTTTCTCTGTGGACCTGGATCTCTGGGTCTAGAGAGGATGAGAAGCATCAAAAGTCAGTAAAAAATAAAAGCATGTTTCTGGCTTAGAGGAAACCAGGTGGTGTTGGAAATCCCACTGTGGAAAGTTCAGGGATGCACAATGTTTATGTGTGTTGGTGGGGGCGGGGGCGGGGGTGGGGCGTGCAGTAGGAACAAGATAGTGGCACAGAGTCCTGACCCTGGACAAAATAGGGAATGGGCATCCTGCCTAATGCACAGAGCAAAGAGACGTAATGACGCGCCCTGGGATAGGGGGTGTCTCAGACTGTAACGCAATGTGGATCACACTATAGCAGATTGTCTCTGACCAATCCCCCATCTGGACTATCCCTCTACCCATGATCAGCCCCACTACAGTCTTGTGGGAACGTCAGCAATTACCAATATGGAAAAGCAGCCTCAGGAAGGGGTGTCTGGGTTTCTAGCGGGCTGCAATATGTTAAAGCTTTGTGTCATTTTGAGGAAGAGTTACTCACGCTGACTCCTTTTAGTTTCCGTGTCCTCTCTCCCTCCTGCTGCGTCTGCCCCTCCTTCCCTGCACAGCCTGAGCTGCTGCTGGGGTTCCCTTCACTGGAATAGGTCCCTTCACTGAATAGGCTCCTTTTCCCGGGTGCAGGCGGACACTGAGTTTAGCCTAGTCTGAAGAGGTATTTCTATGAGTTGTCACTGTGGGATCTGGCACCTGATTATGGTCCTGGCTGAGGTGCATCACTGAGTGGCAGGGCTGGAAGTTTTGGCGTGGGGAACATACATTGACAAGCAGCCAGCACTGGAGGTTTTCTGGCAGGGACTGGGGTATATAGTCGGGTGGGCAGGACTGAGTGTTATGGGGGTGGGGAGTAGGGTATAGATGGACAAGCAGGCAGTGCTGAGGGTTGTGGGGGTAGGTAGGGAGATTTATACAGAGAAGCAGGCAGCACTGTGGTTTGTTTGGAGAGGCTGAAGGTGTAAAGTCTCACTATCCATGAACATGTCCAAACCCTTCCTCATTCTTGCTTAGCTCAGGGACCAAATACATCTTGTGGCAAGGAGATCCTCAGTCTATTTTGGCATTGAGGGAAGAAAACATTCTATTTTTATCAGTTTGGAATTTACAACATTTCAGTTTAGTTGAATGTCCTCTGATCTTGTGTCATGAGACAGGGAGAATATATTCTCCATCTACTCTACCTGTGAGTATTTTTTCATATATCCTCTTATTCATCTCCTCTGTAGCGTAACAATCCCAGTCTTTTCAACCTCTTTCTCCATGAGAGTTTCCCCACGCCCTTGATCATTCTCCTTGCCCTGGACTTAACCACTCTAGTTCTTCAATATCCTGTGTGAGAAGGGTGCCCACTACTAGGGTGAAACATTGAATGACTGATCTCATGGCATTGTATTTTCCATATGATTTCCCATCCCACTCCTGCTGGATCCCAATGTTTTGTTAAGTTTCTGTCTGGGCTTGCTCTGTGAGCAGGGTTTCACAGAGCTGTGTACCATGACACCCAGGTCCTTGCTCTTAGTTCATAAAGTTACGTCAGTTACCTTGTAAAGTGTTTTAGGAGTTTCAGCTTTTTCCTCCAATGGGCATACACATCCTTGTCCTGAGTTCATATAGTTAAATCAGAACCTTGTAAAGTGGTTTAAGAGTTTCATCTTTTTATTGACATCAAAATTCATCTGCCATCTTGCTCCCCATTCACTTGGATTGTTCAGTTCCCTTAGAGGACTTCTGTGGACTTGACTCTGAGCTAAATAATCTGGTGCCACTTGTAAATGTTGCCATTTCACTGATCACCTCCAGTTCTAGATTGTTGATAACTATAAGATATTTATCATACCATTTTCTATAAAGTGTGTAATCCCCTTCGCTGGGCTTCTCTCTCTTTACAGGCACCTGGAGCATTTCTGAGCCCAATCGATGCATTGACCACCTCATGGCAGTTTTCAACATCACCCCCTCCCACCCTTCAACATTCATCCTAATGGGCATCCCCGGCCTGGAAGCTGCCCATATCCTGATTTCCATTCCTTTCTCTATGTTCTACATTATTGGTCTGTTGGGAAATTTCACAATTTTGTTTGTTGTAGGCAAAGAGCGGACTCTCCACAATCCAATGTACTTGCTGCTCTGCATGCTGGCGCTCACAGACATTGCCACACCTACCTTCGTCGTGCCAAATGCACTGTGTATATTTTGGTTCAATTTGAAAGGTATTACTATGGGTGGCTGCCTCACCCAGATGTTTTTCCTTCACACTGTTTCTCTTATGCACTCCGCCATTCTTGTGACAATGGCCTTTGATCGTTATGTTGCCATTTGTAAGCCTCTGAGATACACCATCATCCTCAATAACACACGAATAGCTAAACTAGGGTTTGTGGGTTTGATAAGAGCTGTTCTCTTCATTCTTCCCCTGGTCCTGCTCCTGAGCTGGCAGCCATTCTGTGCGAATCACATTGTCCCCCACACTCAATGCGAGTACAGTGCTGTGGTGAAGATGTCATGTGGGGACATTACAGTGAACAGGGTATACGGCTTGGTGCTATTCTTTGTAGTCAACATGTCAGACCTGACGCTCATTGCCCTCTCCTATGGTCTGATCATCAAGGCTGTTCTCAGACTCTCCTCCAAGAAAGCCCACCAGAAAGCCCTCAACACCTGCACCGCCCACATCTGTGTGATGCTGACGTATTATACTCCCAGCTTCTTTTCCAACCTGACAAACTGGATCAGTCAGGGCATCGCTCCCCACATTCACATCATCTTGGCTGACCTCTATCTCCTCATCCCGCCCATGCTCAACCCAATCATTTATGGGGTCAAATCCAAAGAGCTTCGTGACAAAGTGGGCAAATACATCTGCAGAAAGTGATTGCCATGGGTCACTGCCTTTAAACCTGTGTGACAAGAAGGACAAAGTACATCTCCTTCTTAATCAAGGGTCCTCTGTTTGAGTTTGGCTGAGCTTAGTATTGTGGAGAAATTTACCTGTTTTCTCTACGTCCAATACTTCAGGAAGCCTGGAGGATAAACCAAAGACTAACAGTAACAAACTAATTCAGTGCAAAATGTGGACATTGACTAGCATCATGGAATGCAATTACAAAGAATTAATATGATAATGTTATTGCTGTTTTTTCAGTATATAAGTTTGGGGCAAATTTGGGGCTATATTTCATGCCACCATTTGTCATTTTTTGTGTGAAACACCTGCAACCCTCAATGAGGATACAAGTATCTGCACTGGTGTTTTGATTTTGAATTTGATTGTCACCTTATAGGTGTGTTGTTAATGTGGAAAAACTCCTGACAGGACTTGTAGGTTTTATTTTTTTTTAAATATAAAATCTGTACTAGGTATCTAATTAAAGCTTTCATTTGTTATTTGATGTATAGGCCAATGCGTGAATGAAAACATATTTCCGGAAGTAGATTGGGCTACTTTTAAGTTAGTTTTTAAGTGAATTTGGGCTCTTAATGCGTCCTCAGCACCTCAGGCTGGGCCAGAGGCCGAGCAACAGTGCTGAGGCAGAGTCGTGGATCTGGAGCCGACCAGAGCCAGGAGATGGGGCAGCACAAACCAGCTGTGACAATGGTGAGGCAGGACTGGGATACTGTGGGGTGTTGTGGGGACATAGCCAGGAGAGTGGATGCCAGCCGTGCCACATGTAACACAGCAGCTAAGTGTGATGTACAACGGCGGAGAGTAAGGTGCAGTCTCCGTGCAGGAGACGTCACCTGATCTGAGGCACTTGAAGGTCAGACTGGGAGGGGGGACACGAACCCAATGGGAGGGCGGATGCTGGGAAGAAGGGACTTGCCACCAGAGTCTGTAGGTTCTCTTGTCCCTCTGTAGCAGTTGGTTGCCACTCGCAGGATCTTGTGGATATTCTTCCACTGTGACTAAACAACAAAGGAAAAGAAGAAGCAATAAGCCATCCTTCCAGTTCTCCTTTTGTTCCGGATGCAGGGTTCCCAGCATATCCATGAGTGCTGAGTTAAACCGCTCAGTAGTTCCATTCCTTTGGGGGTGATAGGGCTTGGTTCTCCTCTTTGAAGTCCTCAAAAGTTTGCAAAGCTGGACCAGGAGATTAATTTCAAAATGTCTCCCCTGGTCCGTATGTATCCTCTCAGGGATGCCATAATGGCAGATAAACTGTTTCCACATCACCTTGGCCACAGTAGATGCCCACTGGTCATGAGTAGGCTATGCCTGAGCATAGCAAGTGAAGTGCTCTGTGATTAAAAGGACATTCTCAGTTTCCCCCGGGATGGTTCCAGGGTGAGAAAGTTGAGGTACACTATATCCAGGGACCTACTGATATGGATTGAGGTAAGTGGAGCTTTGCCTTCAGAGATGACTCTCTTTCTTAGGCAGCACCTTTCTCAAGAGAGGCACCACCCTAGGATGGTGGATTATATGTGTGTCTCCTCTCGCCTGGGTGGCTGCCTGTCTGCCTCCGTAAAACCAACTGGCTCTCGGTCAGCAGGTCGGGTGACATGGGCTGTATCAAATCACACCCGCTTCATTATATCCCCTTTGCAGTCGCCCAGATTGCACATGTCAAAGGCCTGTGCTGGGTTTGACCCCCAGTCTCATGGTGAACACTTAGTACGGAGGATAGGATGGCCTCCCTCTGGGTTCTCTTTCAGCACCAGCCACTTCCCTGACCTGCTGATCACTGCATGATGTTCAAACCACATACTATATATTAAACAGTAACTGTAAGAAAAACAGTAGGAAAAATGGAAAAGATGAAGGAAAACGGTCTGTGGGGATAGGCACACCACAAAGAGCTGTCTCTGGGATGTCAGAAAACTTCATAGTCTGCTCTTGATACATCTCAGGCCTCCTGCCCAGGCCCTGGCTGCACTGTGCAGATACCTGGTGTCAGATACCTGCTGTGGTCACACACACCCAGGCTCAAGGTGACAGGACCCTTCTCCCCAGCATCTACCCTCCCATCAGGTTCACATCCCGCCCTCTGAGTCCAGCCTCCAAGGCCCTCCTCTATGGGGATTTCTCCCAGCCGTGGGCCCTCTGCCACGGCCCCAGCTTGCTATCCCCACCTGAAGATAATTCTTGGCCGCCGTGTTACTTGTGGCACGGCCGGCATCCACTACAGTGGCTCTGGCTCTGTATCTCGTTCGTGCTTCCCCAGCTCCCGGTTCTGTTTTGCTCCAGCTGCAGCTCCCCAGCTCTGCCTCAGCACCGCTGCTCCGCCTCCAGCCCAGCCCTGACTCTTCTGGCTTGGTTCTGCTGCTCTGCCTCTGGATGGGCTCTGGCTTTTTGGCTGCTTCTCTGGCCCCTCTGGGTCGGGCTGGGGTTGCCAGATTTCAATTGCAATAATAATCCAAAGTCCCTTAAAAAGTGACCTAAAAGTGGCCCAATCAATTTCCTGAAACAAATAGTTTTTCATTAACATATTGGTCTATACATCATTAGGCACCTAGTACAGATTTGATTTTTTTTTAAGCTACACGCTCCAGCAGGAGTTCTTCCACATTAGCAACAAAGCTATTAAATGACAATCAAATTCGAAATCAAAACCCCCTTACTGGTGTTGAAATATACACATGTATTAATATATATTGTGATTTATTTATCCATGTAATATCTTATGGGTTGTTGAGGCCTGGTATGAATGACGCATGCTTATTATAAATATCTGAGCTGTGACTTAGTAACTGAAGCAAGAACTTAAGGTCCAGAACTATTAGAATTATTTGTGCAAAAAAACAATCTTGTTGTGTTCTGGAAAAATACTTAGAACCATCAGAACAGGAATCAACAGCTAGATGGACAAGAATTGGAGGACATGTTGGTCTGACCAGGATTGTCTCTTTGGAATTGCATGGGTAGAAGGCCTAGTTGTTACCTATCAGCTCTGTGTTCTTGGGGAACCAGCGTGCCATATACAGCCTTTCTGACTCATGAAGGACACCCCCGCCCCCCCAGCCTCTTATCGAACCAAAACTGATCAGAAGAAAAACTTACAAAGAGAAATGAAAAGGAGGTGGGAGACACATCTAAGCCCCTCCGGACAAGGGTGTCAGGATTAAGGAAACTCCCCTAGCTTCATTTGCATCAAGGATGGGACAGGGAGGCATCTCCATTAGCATACAGAATGGAGAACAGAGATTCCAAGGCAAGAATTGCACTAAACTTGGGACCAGGAAAGCACTGAAGCATTGAATGATGGGAAATCTCTGCTCCAGATGTTAATGAACCATGCCTGCACACAGCCAGTTCAGTAATTGTCAGAATAACTGTAGTAAAAAATCCTCTCTTAGTATCCAAAATACTGAAGCTGAGTAACTGCATTGTAAGCTTCCTCAAAGGACCACCACCCATCACCAGGAATGATCAGTTCTTATTGTCTAGCCTGATCAAAACAACTTTGGTATACTCCCTTAAATCATCAGTTTACCCACAAACAAATCGAGTGTTCTCCCTTGAACCATTGTTCTTTCCCTACGACAACTCCTACCCACACTCAAGTAAGTGTTCTGATGCCTGGATCCAAAATCTACACCAGTTTCATTGCGATTTTACCTTTTCCTGACTGATGGTGCTGGGGGCCCAGCCCTCTGGCCCCTCAGCCACCACCAACCACCACCTGGGAACATCTGGGAACCCCGATGAAATCAAGCTTCATGGAGTGGTGAGAACCCGTCTCTCTCTCTCTCTTTAGCCTTCTGACCTTGACTTTTGTAATTCAATCGAAAAAATATATAATACTATAATTGTTTTCTTTGTTTGGATCCCCCATTAGCTGGCAATAAATAACTTTCATGGTTAACTGATTACTTCTCTCTCTTTCTCTCCCCCTCATGGGTGTTTTTGGCTTCCCCATTCACTCTGCAACAATGCTCCTCGTACCTAAGCTAAAGATCCCTGCAGTACCCATTGGATATTGCAATCCATAGTATACTGGTTTCAACCTTGAAATCTGGGTCAGTCCCCTTAGTTGGTGTTTTCAGTCTTCTCCTCAGTGTCCTTGTTGCTTGCAGCAAAGTTGGGAGCAAGAGAAACTTCCGGCATGTAGCCACTTAGTTCTGTTTTATACAGAGAAGAAGTCCAGGCATGTCTGGGGGCCTTGCTCAGTCTCCAGGACAGGCTGATCAATTCCCCTGGTGTAGCTGCATGCAGGTGAGTCATTAAATTGTAACTTTCTTACTGGACAATGGCTGGTGATTTCTGTTCAACAGCAGCTACCCAGGTATTGGTTACCTCGCCTGTCATTGTCATTATGGGGGTTACAGGGTGTTTCCCCAAGGTATAGCACGTCACAGGATGGATCTGCACTAGCTGGAATGTATTAATGTAAATATCAAAACAACTTTGGTATACTCCTTTAAATCATCAGTTTACCCACAAACAAATCTTGTGTTCTCCCTTGAACCATTGTTCTTTCCCCACAACAACTCCTACCCACACTCAAGTACACTAGCAACAACTCTGCCAGTTTCATGTGATGAACAGTGCACTTGTGAGCATCTGCTTTAATACATGGCCTGACTTTGGTTCACCGCCTCTGGTTCAGTCCTCAAATCTTGCACCAGGGCTCAGATCTTGCACTGCTCCAGGCTCTCTCTTGCTATCACAGTGGCCAGTCGTAGGAGAATTCCTAAAGCCCCTCTCATCCCACTCCTCTATGTTGATAACCTAGTGGAAAGGACGTTCATGGTGTGACCAGGGTCCCATTGGGGGCCATGTTAGGTCACTCAGTTATGGTGAATTGCAAAGAATGCAGCAGGCAATCCTCCAGCAAGCTGGTGGATATTCCAATACTTAGATTTACAAACCCAGCACAAAACAGCTTCTATTATACCTCACTGGTTACTCAAAAGCCAGCAACACAGTTCCATTAAAATAACCACACCTCAGGCCACCATCTAGGCACACAAGTCAAATGTGATAAAGATTACTGAAAAATCTCATTCCATCATATAAAAGAAAACGTTCTACCAATCCCAAAGGATTGGATACATTACCTCCCAGGTTCCTGAGTTTTCCAAATCTTATCCAAATACATGCTTACCGCCAATTGTTAGTAACTAAACTAAAATGTATTAAAAGAAAAAAGTGTATGGTTAAAAGTTCAATATATATACAGACGTGAATTAAATTCTTGAAGTTCAGATACATAGTAGAGATGGTGAGCTTTGCAGTTGCAAAGATTTCTTTGAGAAATAGTCCATAGGTTAGAGTCCAAAGTTTATATTTCAGGGCAGTACAGTCAGAACTGGGGTCTCAGTCCTTGTGGCTTAGGCTTCCCCTGCATGAAATCTCAATTAGATCTCAGATAAACAGCATCAGGACCCAAGGGCCTTTTCTACAGTTTTCTAGCATCCACTTGACCATACAGTCCTGGGTAAACAATAGGCTTTAGATGTAACCTTCTGTTTTATAATCACCACTGGTAATCAGTTACGCAGATCAACAAAGGGCAAATTATCCATTAGGCAAACTATCATCACAGACTTCAAAGAGACATATAGACATTGATCTTATTTGACCCAATCTTAATCTAAATGTTAATATTTCCTTTTGCCCTGAAATTAAGTACTAGGGATGAAATATTTGGACCATTGAGTTCAATGGCAGAACTCCCACCAAGGACCAAAGTTCACCCTAAATCCTCAAGTAAGGACGTAAATGAATGTCCTGTTTCACACCGGCCATGAACCTCCAGTGAGTTCAACTGTAGTTGTGCTGTCATTGCTAAAGATTGGGTGAGCTCATTTGAACCAAAGAGGAGCTGACAGGAGAGTTGCTGAAATCCTTAGAGGTTCATAGAAGATGAGGGTTGGAAGAGACCTCAGGAGGTCATCTAGTCCAACTCCCTGCTCAAAGCAGGACCAATTTCCAAATAAATCATCCCAGCCACGACTTTGTCAAGCCAGGCCTTAAAACTTAAAACAGGATGGAGATTCCACCACCTCCCTAGATAACCCTCCTAGTGAAATAGTGTCAAGTAGCCTTGTTAGTCTGTATCTACAAAAACAACAAGGAGTCTGGTTGCACCTTAAAGACTAACAGATTTATTTGGGCATAAGCTTTCGTGAGTAAAAACCTCACTTCTTCAGATGCATAGAGTAAAAGTTAGAGATGCAGGCATTATATACTGACACATGGAGAGCAGGGAGTTACTTCACAAGTGGAGAACCAGTGTTGATAGGGCCAATTCAATCAGGGTGGATGTAGTCCACTCCCAATAATAGATGAGGAGGTGTCAATTCCAGGAGAGGAAAAACTGCTTCCGTAGTGAGCCAGGCACTCCCAGTCCCTATTCAACCCCAGATTAATGGTGTTGGATTTGCAAATGAATTTTAGTTCTGCTGTTTCTCTTTGAAGTCTGTTTCTGAAGTTTTTTTATTCAATGATAGTGACTTTTAAATCTGTAATAGAATGACCAGGGAGATTGAAGTGTTCACTTACTGTCTTTTGTATGTTACCATTCCTGATGTCCGATTTGTGTCAATTTATTCTTTAATAGTAAAATAGTGTTTCCTAATATCCAATCTAGACTTCCCCCACTACAACTTGAGACCATTGCTCTCAAATCCCCCTCATTCTCCTCTTCTGCAGTCTAAACAAATACATGCTTACCGCCAATTGTTAGTAAGTAAATCAAAATGTATTAAAAGAAAATACAGAGTGTATTGTTAAAAGATCAATATATATACAGACATAAATTCAAATCTTGAAGTTCAGATACATAGTAGAGACGGTGAGCTTTGCAGTTGCAAAGAGTTCTTTGAGAAATAGTCCATAGGTTAGAGTCCAAAGTTTATATTTCAGGGCAGTACAGTCAGCACTGGGGTCTCAGTCCTTGTGGCTTAGGCTTCCCCTGCATGAAATCTGAGTTAGGTCTGAAATAAACAGCATCAGGACCCAAGGGCCTTTTATACAGTTTTCTAGCATCAACTTGACCATACAGTCCTGGGTAAACAATAGGTTATAGATGTAACCTTCTGTTTTATAATCACCACTGTTAATCAGTTAGGTGGTCAGTAATGAGTGTTATGGAGGTGGGGAGAAGGGTATAGATGGAGAAGCAGGCAGTGCTGAGGGTTGTGGGGGTAGGTAGGGAGATCTATACAGAGAAGCAGGGAGCACTGTGGTTTGTTGGGAGAGGCTGAAGGTGTAAAATCTCACTATCCATGTACATGTCCAAACCCTTCCTCATTCTTGCTTAGCTCATGGCCTCAAATACATCTTGTGGCAAGGAGTTCCTCAATCTATTTAGGCAGTGAGGGAAGAAAACATTCTATTTTTATCAGTTTTGAATTTACAATACTTCAGTTTAGTTCGGGGTAGGCAACCTATGGCATGCGAGACGAAGGCGGCACGCAAGCTGATTTTCAGTGGCACTCACACTGCCCGGGACCTGGCCACTGGTCCGGGGGGCTCTGCATTTTAATTTAATTTTAAATGAAGCTTCTTAAACATTTTAAAAACTTTATTTACATTACATACAACAATAGTTTAGTTATATATTATAGTCTTATAGAAGACCTTCTAAAAATGTTAAAATGTAGGACTGGCACGCGAAACCTTAAATTAGAGTGAATAAATGAAGACTCGGCACACCACTTCTGAAAGGTTGCCAACCCCTGGTTTAGTTGAATGGTTTGGACATGTACATGGATAGTGAGATTTTACACCTTCAGCCTCTCCCAACAAACCACAGTGCTCCCTGCTTCTCTGTATAGATCTCCCTACCTAACCCCACAACCCTCAGCACTGCCTGCTTCTCCATCTATACCCTTCTCCCCACCTCCATAACAGTCACTCAGATCAACAAAGGGTAATTTATCCATTAGGCAAACTATCATCACAAACTTCAAAGAGACATATAGACATTGATCTTATTTCACCCAAGATTCATCTAAATGTTAATATTCCCTTTTGCGCTGACAATTTGAGCCTCTCTTAACAGCAAATCAATTCTTATTCCTGGGCTCACAGGCTGAAGTTCTCCAGAGTCTATTTTCTGCTCTTCCCACTGTTCACGGTGCAGAGGGAATTGTCTGGGAGTCCTGGCCAACATGAGATCCTCAGGGACTCTACAGGGGAATCATAAAGGTCACTGTACAGCACAGCAAGTGTCAGACATGTGAGACTCAAACACTGATTATCAAGTCTCTGCCTTCCTGTCGCAGTAAGGAGATTCCCTCTCTCTGCAGTGTGGGATTTCGGTGAGTGGCCTGTTTCTGCCATAAAGTTAGTGCTGAGGGTTCCAGAGTTCATGCCAAGAACCACGTGGGCAGGAATTCATCAGCACAAACAACTTGAACTGCTTAATATTGTCAAACACCAACGGATTTCCCTGGAATAACTGTAACTAAAAATTGATTAGAAATAGTTTAGACAAATATTTGTTTTTCAGATCAATTCCTTGTCTCTTATCGTGTCCTTCTATCTGTCTCAGTAGCTTCCTTTTTTTGGTCTATGTGGTTTTTCCTCTGGTTCACTCAAGCGTTCCAATTCAGCAACTTCACTGGCATCTTCAGAAGTGCAGCCACGGCCCCCTGCAGTGGGTATCTGTGTTATCAGATTTTTCACAAGAAGAAGGGGATACACAGGATTTCATACAGTGGAAAGATTCTGCTGTCACATTCTGCCATTGGTGGGTCACTCCTGATTGCCACTGACCCCCTGAGAGCAAAATCAGGGCCCCTGTGTGTTTTGGAATCCCCATCTTTAATGCCTTGTCTCAGAACACCACATAAATTGGGGTTTCCTTCAGACTTTTTCATCACCGTAGAGAATAGTGCACTCTGTAGCAGGATGTGAAGGTGGGAGTGATTTTCACAGGCGGGGGTTGAAATTAAACACTAAGGGTGAAATATTGGACCATTGAGTTCAATGGTAGAATTCCCAGCACGGGACAGAGTTCACACTAAATCCTCAAGTAAGGACTTAAATAAATGTCCTGATTCACACCAGCCATGAACCTCCAGGGAATTCAACTGGAGTTGTCCTGTTGCTGATAAAGATTGGGTGAGCTCATTTGAACCAAAGAGGAGCTGACAGGAGAGTTGCTGAAATCCTTAGAGGTTCATAGAATCATAGAAGATGAGGGTTGGAAGAGACCTCAGGAGGTATCTAGTCCAACCCCCTGCTCAAAGCAGGACCAACCCCACTAAATCATCCCAGACAGGGCTTTGTCAACCCAGGCCTTAAAAACTACAAAGGATGGAGATTCTACCACCTCCCTAAATAACTTTCCTAGTGAAAAATTGTTTCTTAATATCCAGTCTAGACTTTCCCTACTGCAACTTGAGACCATTGCACTCAAATCCCCCCTCACTATCCTCTTCTGCAGTCTAAACAATCCCAATTCATTCAGCGTCTCCTCATAAGTTAGGTGCCCTGGTCCCCTAATCATTTTTGTAAATGAACAACTAGGCTAACATTTTTTTTCAGGGAGGAAGGGAGGGTCTGCTTTCTCTCTGGCCCTGCATCTCTGGGTCTAGGGAGGATGAGAAGCATCAAAATGCACTAAAAAAATAAAAGTGTCTTTCTGGCTTACAGGAAACCAGGCGGTGTTGGAAATCCCACTGTGGAAAGCTCAGGGATGCACAATGTTTATGTGCGGTGGTGTGGGGGGGGGAAGGAAGTGGTATAGAGTCCTGAAACTGGACAAAATAGGGAATGGGCATCCTGCGTAATGCACAGAGGAAAGAGGCATACTGAGGCTTCCTGGGATAGGGGGGGTCTCAGACTGTAACAGAATGTGGACAACACTATAGCAGATTGTCTCTGACCAATCCCCCATCTGGACCATCCCTCCTTCCGTAAGCAGCCCCACTACAGTCTTGTGGGAACGTCAGGAATTACCAACACAGAAAACCAGCCTCAGGAAGGGGTGTCTGGGTTTCTAGCGGGCTGCAATACGTTAAAGCTTTGTATTATTTTGAGGAAGATTTACTCACCCAGGCTCTTTTTAGTCTCCATGTCCTCTCTCACTCCTGCTGGGTCTGTCCCTCTTTCCCTGCACAGCCTGAGCTGCTGCTGGGGTTCCCTTCACTGGAATAGGTCCCTTCACTGAATGGGTTCCTTTTCCCGGGTGCAGGCGGACACTGAGTTTAACCTAGTCTGAGGAGGTATTTCTATGAGCTGTCACTGTGGGATCTTGCACCAGATTATGGTCCTGGCTGAGGGGTATCACTGTTTGGCAGGGCTTGAAGTTTTGGGGTGGGGAACATACATTGAAAAGCGGCCAGCACTGGAGGTTTTCTGGCAGGGACTGGGGTATATAGTCAGGTGGTCAGTACTGAGTGTTATGGAGGTGGGGAGAAGAGTATAGATGGACAAGCAGGCAGTGCTGAGGGTTGTGGGGTTAGGTAGGGAGATCTATACAGAGAAGCAGGGAGCACTGTGGTTTGTTGGGAGAGGCTGAAGGTGTAAAATCTCACTATCCATGTACATGTCCAAACCCTTCCTCATTCTTGCTTAGCTCATGGCCTCAAATACATCTTGTGGCAAGGAGTTCCTCAGTCTATTTTGGCATTGAGGAAAGAAAACATTCTATTTTTATCAGTTTGGAATTTACAACATTTCAATTTAGTTGAATGTCCTCTGATCTTGTGTCATGAGACAGAGAGAATATATTCTCCATCTACTCTACCTGTGAGTATTTTCTCATATCTCCTCTTATTCATCTCCTCTGTAGCGTAACAATCCCAGTCTTTTCAACCTCTCTCTGGATGACAGTTTCCCTAGGCTCTCGATCATTTTCCTCGCCCTGGACTTAACCCCTCTTGTTCTGCAATATCCTGTGTGAGAAGGGTGCCCACTACTACACAGAGGAGACCAGATAGGGTGAAACATTGAATGACTGATCTCATGGCATTGTATTTTCCATATGATTTCCCATCCCACTCCTGCTGGATCCCAATGTATTGTTTAGTTTCTGTCTGTGCTTGCACTGTGAGCAGGGTTTCACAGAGCTGTGTACCGTGACACCCAGGTCCTTGTTCTGAGTTCTTATAGTTAAATCAGAACCTTGTAAATTGTTTTAGGAGTTTCAGCTTTTTCCTGCAATGGGCATACACATCACAGTTTATTGACATCGAAATTCATCTGCCATCTTGCTCCCCATTCACTGGGATTGTTCAGTTCCCTCAGAGGACTTCTCTGGACTTGACTCTGAGCTAAATAATCTGGTGCCACTTGTAAATGTTGCCACTTCACTGATCACCTCCAGTTCTAGATTGTTGATAACTATAAGATATTTATCATACTATTTTCTATAAAGTGTGTAATCCCCTTCGCTGGGTTTCTCTCCCTTTACAGGCACCTGGAACATTTCTGAGCCCAATCGATGCATTGACCACCTCATGGCAGTTTTCAACATCACCGCTTCCCACCCTTCAACATTCATCTTAATGGGCATCCCTGGCCTGGAAGCTGCCCATTTCCTGATTTCCATCCCTTTCTCTATGTTCTACATTATCGGTCTGTTGGGAAATTTCACAATTTTGTTTGTTGTAGGCAAAGAGCGGACTCTCCACAATCCAATGTACCTGCTGCTCTGCATGCTGGCGCTCACAGACATTGCCACACCTACCTTCGTTGTGCCAAATGCACTGTGTATATTTTGGTTCAATTTGAAAGGTATTACTATGGGTGGCTGCCTCACCCAGATGTTTTTCCTTCACACTGTTTCTCTTATGCACTCCGCCATCCTTGTGACAATGGCCTTTGATCGTTATGTTGCCATTTGTAAGCCTCTGAGATACACCATCATCCTCAGTAACACACGAATAGCTAAGCTAGGGTTTGTGGGTTTGATAAGAGCTGTTCTCTTCATTCTTCCCCTGGTCCTGCTCCTGAGCCGGCAGCCATTCTGTGCGAATCACATTATCCCCCACACTCAATGCGAGCACAATGCTGTCGTGAAGATGTCATGTGGGGACATTATGGTGAACAGGATATACGGCTTGGTGCTATTCTTTGTAGTCAACATGTCAGACCTGACACTCATTGCCCTGTCCTATGGTCTGATCATCAAGGCTGTTCTCAGACTCTCCTCTAAGAAAGCCCACCAGAAAGCCCTCAACACCTGCACAGCCCACATCTGTGTGATGCTGACGTATTATACTCCTAGCCTCTTTTCCAACCTGACAAACCGGTTCGGTCAGAGCATCGCTCCCCACATTCATATCATCTTGGCTGACCTCTATCTCCTCATCCCGCCCATGCTCAACCCAATCATTTATGGGGTCAAATCCAAAGAGCTTCGTGACAAAGTGGGCAAATACATCTGCAGAAAGTGACTGCCATGGGTGACTGACTTGAAACCTGTGTGACAAGAAGGAGAAAGTATATCTCCTTCTTAATCAAGGGTGCTCTGTTTGAGTTTGGCTGAGCTTAGTGTTGTGGGAAAATTTACCTGTTTTCTCTGTGTCCAATACTTGAGGAAACCTGGACGATAAACCAAAGACTAACAGTAACAAACTAATTCAGTGCAAAATGTGGACATTGACTAGCATCATGGAATGCAATTACAAAGAATTAATATGATAATGTTATTGCTGTTTTTTCAGTATATAAGTTTTGGGCTAATTTGGGGGCTATATTTCATGCCACCATTTGTCATTTTTTGTGTGAAACACCTGCAACCCTCAATTAGGATACAAGTATCTGTACTGGTGTTTTGATTTTGAGTTTGATTGTCACCTTATAGGTGTGTTGCTAATGTGGAAAAACTCCTGCGAGGACGTGTAGCTTTTTTTTTTTTTAAATATAAAATCTGTACTAGGTATCTAATGAAAGTTTTCATTTGTTATTTGATGTATAGGCCAATGCGTGATTGAAAACATGTTTCCGGAATTAGATTCGGCTACTTTTAAGTTAGTTTTTAAGTGAATTTGGGCTCTTAATGCGTCCTCAGCACCTCAGGCTGGGCCAGAGGCCGAGCAACAGTGCTGAGGCAGAGTTGTGGATCTGGAGCCGACCAGACGCAGGAGATGGGGCAGCACAAACCAGCTGTGACAATGGTGAGGCAGGACTGGGATACTGCGGGGTGTTGTGGGGACATAGCCAGGATAGTGGATGCCAGCCGTGCCACATGTAACACAGCAGCTAAGTGTGATGCACAACCGCGGAGAGTAAGGTGCAGTCTCTGTGCAGGAGACGTCACCCGATCAGAGGCACTTGAAGGTCAGATTGGGAGGGGGGACACGAACCCAATGGGAGGGCGGATGCTGGGAAGAAGGGACTTGCCACTAGAGTCTGTAGGTTCTCTTGTCCCTCTGTAGCAATTGGTTGCCACTCGCAGTATCTTGTGGATATTCTTCCACTGTGACTAAACAACAAAGGAAAAAAAGAGGCAATAAGCCATCCTTCCAGTTCTCCTTTTGGTCCGGATGCAGGGTTCCCAGGATATCCATGAGTGCTCAGTTGAACCGCCCAGTTGTCCCATTCCTTTGAGGGTGATAGGGTGTGGTTCTCCTCTTTGAAATCCTCAAGTTTGCAAAGCTGGACGAGGAGATTACTTTCAAAATGTCTCCCCTGGTCCGTATGTATCCTCTCAGGGATGCCATAATGGCAGATAAACTGTTTCCACATCACCTTGGCCACAGGAGATGCCCACTGGTCATGAGTAGGCTATGCCTGAGCATAGCAAGTGAAGTGCTCAGTGATTAAAAGGACATTCTCAGTTTCCCCCGGGTTGGTTCCAGGGGGAGAAAGTTGAGGTACACTCTATCCAGGGACCTACTGATATGGATTGAGGTAAATGGAGCTTTGCCTTCAGAGATGACTCTCTTTCTTAGGCAGCACCTTTCTCAAGAGAGGCACCACCCTAGGATGGTGGATTGTATGTGTGTCTCTCACCTGGGTGGCTGCCTGCCTGCCTCCGTAAAGCCAACTGGCTCTCGGTCAGCAGGTCGGGTGACATGGGCGGTACCAAATCACACCCCATTCATTATGTGCCCCTTTGCAGTCGCCCAGATTGCCCATGCCAAAGGCCTGTGCTGGGTTTGACCTCAGTCTCATGGTGAACACTTAGTACGGAGGATAGGATGGCCTCCCTCTGGGTTCTCATTCACCACCAGCCACTTCCCTGACCTGCTGATCACTGCATGATGTTCAAACCACATACTATTTATTAAACAGTAACTGTAAGAAAAACGGTAGGAAAAATGGAAAAGCTGAAGGAAAACGGTCTGTGGGGATAGGCACAGCACAAAGAGCTGTCTCTGGGATGTCAGAAAACTTCATAGTCTGCTTTTGATACGTCTCGGGCCTCCTGCCCAGGCCCTGGCTGCACTGTGCTGATACCTGATGTCAGATACCTGCTGTGGCCACACACAGCCAGGCTCAAGGTGACAGGACCCTTCTCCCAAGCATCTACCCTCCCATCAGGTTCACATCATACTTAGAACCATCAGAAAAGGAATCAACAGTTAGACGGACGCGAATTGGAGGACATGTTGGTCCGACCAGGATTGTCTCTTTGGAATTGCATGGGTAGAAGGCCTAGTTGTTACTTATGCGGGGGTAGCCGTGTTAGTCTGTATCTACAAAAACAACAAGGAGTCTGGTGGCACCTTAAAGACTAACAGATTTATTTGGGCATAAGCTTTCGTGAGTAAAAAACTCACTTCTTCGGATGCATCCAAAGAAGTGAGGTTTTTACTCACGAAAGCTTATGCCCAAATAAATCTGTGAGTCTTTAAGGTGCCACCAGACTCCTTGTTGTTTTTGTAGTTGTTACTTATCAGCTCTGTGTTCTTGGGGAACCAGGGTGCCATATACAGCCTTTCTGACTCATGAAGGGCACCCCCCGCCCAGCCTCTTATCGAACCAAAACTTATCAGAAGAAAGACTTACAAAGAGCAATGAAAAGGGGGCGGCGAGACACATCTAATCCCCTCTAGAAAAGGGTGTCAGGATTAAGGAAACTCCTCTAGCTTCATTTGCATCAAGGATGGGAAAGGGAGGCATCTCCATTAGCATACAGAATGGAGAACAGAGATTCCAAGGCAAGAATTGCACTAAACTTGGAACCAGGAAAGCACTGAAGCATCGAATGATGGGAAATCTCTGCTCCAGATGTTAATGAACCACGCCTCCACACACCCAGTTCAGTAATTGTCAGAACAATTGTAGTAAAAAATCCTCTCTTAGTATCCAAAATACTGAAGCTGCGTAACTGCATTGTAAGCTTCCTCAAAGGACCACCACCCATAGCCAGGAATGATCAGTTCTTATTGTCTAGCCTGATCAAAACAACTTTGGTATACTCCCTTAAATCATCAGTTTACCCAGAAACAAATCGAGTGTTCTCCCTTGAACCATTGTTCGTTCCCTACGACAACTCCTACCCACACTCAAGTAAGTGTTCAGATGCCTGGATCCAAAATCTGCACCAGTTTCATTGGGACTTTACCTTTTCCTGACTGATCATGCTGGGGGCCCAGCACTCTGGCCCCTCAGCCACCACCAACCACCACCTGGGAACATCTGGGAACCCCGATGTAATCAAGCTTCATGGAGTGGTGAGAACCCGTCTCTATCTCTCTCTATAGACTTCTGACTCTGACTTTTGTAATTCAATTTAAGAAATATATAATACTATAATTGTTTTGTTTGTTTGGATCCCCGATTAGCTGGCAATAAATAACTTTCATGGTTAACTGATTGCTTCTCTCTCTTTCTCTCCCCCTCATGGTTGTTTTTGGCTTCCCCATTCACTCTGCAACAATGCTCCTCGTACCTAAGCTAAAGATCCCTGCAGTGCCCATTGGATATTGCAATCCATAGTATACTGGTTTCAACCTTGAAATCTGGGTCAGTCCCCATAGTTGGTGTTTTCAGTCTTCTCCTCGGTGTCCTTGTTGCTTGCAGCAAAGTTGGGGGCAGGAGAAATGCCCGGTATGTAGCCACTTAGTTCTGTTTATACAGAGAACAAGTCCAGGCATGTCGCGGGGTCTTGCTGAGTCTTCAGTACAGGCTGATCAATTCCCCTGGTGTAGCTGTATGCAGGTGAGTCATTAAATTGTAACTTTCTTGCTGGACAAGGGCTGGTGATTTCTGTTCAACAGCAGCTACCCAGGTATTGGTTACCTCGCCTGTCGTTGGCTCTGTAGTGCCAGTATCTGGGTGCCTCCCAAACCCACAGAATGTTTTAGAGAAAAACACACAATTCCATTCTTATAATTTCATATGTATTGATGATACACATTTAGATAGAACAATTATATTCAGCAGATCGTAACCTTTGCCCAGATAAGCTTTAGCAAAGCTTTTGATACTGTCTCCCACAGTATTCTTGCCACCAAGTTAAAGAAGTATGGGCTGGATGAATGGACTGTAAGGTGGATAGAAAGCTGGCTAGATCGTCGGGCTCAATGGGTAGTGATCAATGGCTCCATGTCTAGTTGGCAGCCGGTTTCAAGTGGAGTGCCCCAAGGGTCGGTCCTGGGGCCGGTTTTGTTTAATATCTTTATTAATGATCTGGAGGATGGTGTGGACTGCACTCTCAGCAAATTTGCAGATGACACTAAACTAGGAGGCGTGGTAGATACACTAGAGGGTAGGGATCGGATACAGAGAGACCTAGACAAATTAGAGGATTGGGCAGAAAAAAACCTGATGAGGTTCAACAAGGACAAGTGCAGAGTCCTGCACTTAGGACGGAAGAATCCCATGCACTGCTACAGACTAGGGACCGAATGGCTAGGGAGCAGTTCTGCTGAAAAGGACCTAGGGGTCACAGTGGACGAGAAGCTGGATATGAGTCAACAGTGTGCTCTTGTTGCCAAGAAGGCTAACGGCATTTTGGGCTGTATAATTAGGGGCATTGCCAGCAGATCGAGGAACGTGATCGTTCCCCTTTATTCGACATTGGTGAGGCCTCATCTGGAATACTGTGTCCAGTTTTGGGCCCCACACTACAAGAAGGATGTGGAAAAATTGGAAAGAGTCCAGCGGAGGGCAACAAAAATGATTAGGGGTCTGGAGCACATGACTTATGAGGAGAGGCTGAGAGAACTGGGATTGTTTAGTCTCCAGAAGAGAAGAATGAGGGAGGATTTGATAGCAGCCTTCAACTACCTGAAGGGGGGTTCCAAAGAGGATGGAGCTCGGCTGTTCTCAGTGGTGGCAGATGACAGAACAAGGAGCAATGGTCTCAAGTTGCGGTGGGGGAGGTCCAGGTTGGATATCAGGAAAAACTATTTCACTAGGAGGGTGGTGAAACACTGGAATGCGTTACCTAGGGAGGTGGTGGAGTCTCCTTCCTTGGAGGTTTTTAAGGCCCGGCTTGACAAAGCCCTGGCTGGGATGATTTAGCTGGGAATTGGTCCTGCTTTGAGCAGGGGGTTGGACTAGATGAACTCTTGAGGTCCCTTCCAACTCTGATATTCTATGATTCTATGATTCTATGATTCTATAACTCACATGACCTGCTTTAGTATCACAATTATATACAAATGAGGACTATGGGGGTTACAGGGTGTTTCCCCAAGGTATAACACGTCACAGTTTGGATCTGCACTAGCTGGAGTATATTAACCTAAATATCTAGAGCCTAGTACACTAGCAACAACTCTGCCCGTTTCATGTGATGAACAGTGGACTTGTGAGCATCTGCTTTAATACATGGCCTGACTTTGGTTCACCGCCTCTGGTTCAGTCATCAAATCTTGCACCAGGGCTCAGATCTTGCACTGCTCCAGGATCTCTCTTGCTATCACAGTGGCCAGTCCTAGGAGAATACATAAAGCCCCTCTCATCCCACTCCTCCATGTTGATAACCTAGTTGAAAGGACGGGCATGGTGTGACCAGGGTCCCACTGGGGGCGATGTTAGGTCACTCAGTTATGGTGAATTGCAAAGAATGCAGCAGGCAATCCTACAGCAAGCTGGTCGATATTCCAATACTTCGATTTACAAAGCCAGCACAAAACAGCTTCTATTATACTTCATTGGTTACTCAGAAGCCAGCAAAACAGTTCCATTAAAATAACCACACCTCAGACCCCATCTAGACACACAAGTCAAATGTGATAAAGATTACTGAAAATCTCATTCCATCATATAAAAGAAAAGGTTCTACCAATCCCAAAGGATTGGAGACATTACCTCCCAGGTTATCGAGTTTTCCAAATCTTATCTAAATACATGCTTACCACCAATTGTTAGTAACTAAACTAAAATGTATTAAAAGAAAAAAGTGTATGGTTAAAAGTTCAATATATATACAGACGTGAATTAAATTCTTGAAGTTCAGATACATAGTAGAGACGGTGAGCTTTGAAGTTGCAAAGAGTTCTTTGAGACATAGTCCATAGGTTAGAGTCCAAAGTTTATATTTCAGGGCAGTACAGTCAGCACTGGGGTCTCAGTCCTTGTGGCTTAGGCTTCCCCTGCATAAAATCTCAATTAGATCTCAGATAAACAGCGTCAGGACCCAAGGGCCTTTTATGCAGTTTTATAGCATCCACTTGACCATACAGTCCTGGGTAAACAATAGGCTTTAGATGTAATCTTCTGTTTTATAATCACCACTGGTAATCAGTTACCCAGATCAACAAACGGCAATTTATCCATTAGGCAAACTATCATCACAAACTTCAAAGAGACATATAGACATTGATCTTATTTGACCCAAAATTCATCTAAATGTTAATATTCCCTTTTGCCCTGACAATTTGAGCCGCTCTTAACAGCAAATCAATTCTTATTCCTGAGGCTCACAGGCTGAAGCTCTCCAGAGTCTATTTTCTGCTCTTCCCACTGTTCACGGTGCAGAGGGAATTGTCTGGGAGTCCTGGCCAACATGAGAGTCCTCAGGGACTCTACAGGGGAATCATAAAAGTCGCTGTAAAGCACAGCAAGTGTCAGACATGTGAGACTCATACACTGATTCTCAAGTATCTGCCTTCCTGTCGCAGTAAGGAGATTCCCTCTCTCTGCAGTGTGGGATTTCGGTGAGTGGCCTGTTTCTGCAATAAAGTTAGTGCTGAGGGCTCAGGGAGGGTTCCAGAGTTCATGCCAAGAACCAAGTGGGCAGGAATTCATCAGCACAAACAACTTGAACTGCTTAATATTGTCAGAAACACCAAGGGATTTCCCTGGAATAATTGGAACTAAAAATTGATTAGAAATAGTTGAGACATATATTTGTTTTTCAGATCAATTCCTTGTCTCTTACCGTGTCCTTCTATCTGTCTCAGTGCAGCCACGGCCCCTGCAGTGGTATCTGTGTTATCAGATTTTTCACAAGAAGAAGGGGATACACAGGATTTCATACAGTGGAAAGATTCTGCTCTCACATTCTGCCATCGGTGGGTCACTCCAGATTTGCACTGACCTCCCTGAGAGCAAAATCAGGGCCTCTGTGTGTTTTGGAATCCCCGTCTTTAATACCTTGTCTCAGAACACCACAAAAATTGGGGTTTTCCTTCAGATTTTTTCATCAGCGTAGAGAATAGTGCTCTCTGTAGCAGGATGTGAAGCTAGGAGTGATTGTCACAGCCGGGGGTCGAAATTAAGTACTAGGGATGAAATATTGGACCATTGAGTTCAATGGCAGAACTTCCAGCGCGGCCCAAAGTTCACCCTAAATCCTCAAGTAAGGACTTAAATGAATGCCCTGATTCACACGGGCCATGAATCTCCAGTGAGTTCAACTGTAGTTGTCCTGTCATTGCTAAAGATTGGGTGAGCTCATTTGAACCAAAGAGGAGCTGATAGAGGAGTTGCTGAATTCCTTAGAGGTTCATAGAAGATGAGGGTTGGAAGAGACTTCAGGAGGTCATCTAATCCAACTCCCTGCTCAAAGCAAGGCCAATCTCCAAGTAAATCATCCCAGCCAGGGCTTTGTCAAGCCAGGCCTTAAAACTTAAAACAGGATCGAGATTCCACCACCTCCCTAGATAACCCTCCTAGTGAAATAGTGTTTCCTAATATCCAATCTAGACTTTCCCCACTGCAACTTGACACCATTGCTCTCAAATGCCCCCTCATTCTCCTCTTCTGCAGTCTAAACAACCCAATTCCTTTAGCATATCCTCATAAGTTAGGTCCCCTGGTCCCCTAATCATTTTTGTAAATGAACAATTAGGATAACATTGTTTTGATGGAGGAAGGGAGGGTCTGCTTTCTCTGTGGCCCTGCATCTCTGGGTCTAGAGAGGATGAGAAGCATCAAAAGTCAGTAAAAAATAAAAGCATGTTTCTGGCTTAGAGGAAACCAGGCGGTGATGGAAATCTCACTGTGGAAAGTTCAGGGATGCACAATGTTTGTGTGTGTTGGTGGGGGAGCGGGGCGTGCAGTATACACATGACAGTGACACAGAGTCCAGACACAGGACAAAATAGGGAATGGGCATCGTGCTTAATGCACAGAGCAAAGAGACGTAATAAGGCCCCCTGGGCTAGGGCGTGGCTCAGACTGTAACGCAATGTGGATCACACTATAGCAGATTGTCTCTGACCAATCCCCCATCTGGACCATCCCTCCGCCCGTGATCAGCCCCACTACAGTCTTGTGGGAACGTCAGCAATTACCAACATGGAAAAGCAGCCTCAGGAAGGGGTGTCTGGGTTTCTAGTGGGCTGCAATACATTAAAGCTTTGTATTGTTTTGAGGAAGATTTACTCACCCAGGCAATTTTTAGTCTCCATGTCCTCTCTCCCTCCTGCTGGGTCTGTCCCTCCTTCCCTGCACAGCCTGAGCTGCTGCTGGGGTTCCCTTCACTGGAATAGGTTCCTTTTCCTGGGTGCAGACAGACACTGAGTTTAAAGTACTCTGAGGATGTATTTCTATGAGCTGTCACTGTGCGATCTGGCACCTGATTTTGGTCCTGGCTGAGGGATATCACTGAGTGGCAGGGCTGGAAGTTTTGGGGTGGGCAACATACATTGACAAGCAGACAGCACTGGTGGTTTTCTGGCAGGGACTGGGGTATATAGTCAGGTGGTCAGTAATGAGTGTTATGGAGGTGGGGAGAAGAGTATAGATGGAGAAGCAGGCAGTGCTGAGGGTTGTGGGGTTAGGTAGGGAGATCTATACAGAGAAGCAGGGAGCACTGTGGTTTGTTGGGAGAGGCTGAAGGTGTAAAATCTCACTATCCATGTACATGTCCAAACCCTTCCTTATTCTTGCTTAGCTCATGGCCTCAAATACATCTTGTGGCAAGGAGTTCCTCAATCTATTAAGGCACTCAGGAAAGAAAACATTCTATTTTTATCAGTTTTGAATTTACAATATTTCAGTTTAGGTCAGGGGTAGGCAACCTATGGCACGAGTGACGTAGGTGGCACGCAAGCTGATTTTCAGTGGCACTCACGCTTCCCGGGACCTGGCCACCGGTCCGGAGGGCTCTGCATTTTAATTTAATTTTAATGAAGCTTCTTAAACATTTTAAAAACTTTATTTTCTTTACATACAACAATAGTTTAGTTATATATTATAGTCTTATAGGAGAAGACCTTCTAAAAATGTTAAAATGTAGGACTGGCACGCGAAACCTTAAATTAGAGTGAATAAATGAAAACTCGGCACATCACTTCTGAAATGTTGCTGACCCTTGTTTTAGTTGAATGTCCTCTTGATCTTGTGTTATGAGACAGGGAGAATATATTCTCCATCTACTCTACCTGTGAGTATTTTTTCATATCTCCTCTTATTCATCTCCTCTGTAGCATAACAATCCCAGTCTTTTCAACCTCTCTCTGGATGAGAGGTTTCAGAGTAGCAGCTGTTTTAGTCTGTATCCGCAAAAAGTACAGGAGTACTTGTGGCACCTTAGAGACTAAGAAATTTATTAGAGCATAAGCTTTCGTGGACTACAGCCCACTTCTTCGGATGCACACCTAATGCTCTAATAAATTTGTTAGTCTCTAAGGTGCCACAAGTACTCCTGTTCTTTTTTCTCTGTATGAGAGTTTCCCCAGGTCCTTGATCATTCTCCACGCCCTGGACTTAACCCCTCTAGTTCTGCAATATCCTGTGTGAGAAGGGTGCACAATACTAAACAGAGGAGACCAGATAGGGTGAAACATTGAATGACTGATCTCATAGCATTGTATTTTCCAGATGATTTCCCATCCCACTCCTGCTGGATCCCAATGTTTTGTTTAGTTTCCGTCTGTGCTTGCACTGTGAGCAGGGTTTCACAGAGCTGTGTACCGCGACACCCAGGTCCTTGTCCTGAGTTCTTATAGATAAAACAGAAACTTGTAAAATGTTTTAGGAGTTTCAGCTTTTTCCTCCAACGGGCATACACATCACAGTTTATTGACATCGAAATTCATCTGCCATCTTGCTCCCCATTCACTTAGATTGTTCATTTCCCTCAGAGGACTTCTCTGGACTTGACTCTGAGCTAAATAATCTGGTGCCACTTGTAAATGTTGCCACTTCACTGATCACCTCCAGTTCTAGATTGTTGATAAGTATAAAATATTTATCATACTATTTTCTATAAAATGTGTAACCCCCCTTCGCTGGGCTTTTCTCCCTTTACAGGCACCTGGAGCATTTCTGAGCCCAATCGATGCATTGACCACGTCATGGCAGTTTTCAACATTACCCCCTCCCACCCTTCAACATTCATCTTAATGGGCATCCCCGGCCTGGAAGCTGCCCATGTCCTGATTTCCATCCCTTTCTCTATATTCTACATTATCGGTCTGTTGGGAAATTTCACAGTTTTGTTTTTTGTAGGCAAAGAGCAGTCTCTCCACAATCCAATGTACCTGCTGCTCTGCATGCTGGCGCTCACAGATATTGCCACACCTACCTTCGTTGTGCCAAATGCACTGTGTATATTTTGGTTCAATTTGAAAGGTATTACTATGGGTGGCTGCCTCACCCAGATGTTTTTCCTTCACACTGTTTCTCTTATGCACTCCGCCATCCTTGTGACAATGGCCTTTGATCGTTATGTTGCCATTTGTAAGCCTCTGAGATACACCATCATCCTAAATAACACACGAATAGCTAAGCTAGGGTTTGTGGGTTTGATAAGAGCTGTTCTCTTCATTCTTCCTCTACCTCTGCTTCTGAGCTGGCAGCCATTCTGTGCGAATCGCATTATCCCCCACACTCAATGCGAGCACATAGCTGTGGTGAAGATGTCGTGTGGGGACATTACAGTGAACAGGGTATACGGCTTGGTGCTATTCTTTGTCGTCTACATGTCAGACCTGACGCTCATTGCCCTGTCCTATGGTCTGATCATCAAGGCTGTTCTCAGACTCTCCTCTAAGAAAACCAACCAGAAAGCCCTCAACACCTGCACAGCCCACATCTGTGTGATGCTGACGTATTATACTCCCAGCCTCTTTTCCAACCTGACAAACCGGTTCGGTCAGAGCATTGCTCCCCACATTCACATCATCTTGGATGACCTCTATCTCCTCATCCCACCCATGCTCAACCCAATCATTTATGGGGTCAAATCCAAAGAGCTTCATGACAAAGTGGGCAAATACATCTGCAGAAAGTGATTGCCATGGGTCACTGACTTGAAACCTGTGTGACAAGAAGGAGAAAGTATATCTCCTTCTTAATCAAGGGTGCTCTGTTTGAGTTTGGCTGAGCTTAGTGTTGTGGAGAAATTTACCTGTTTTCTCTATGTCCAATACTTCAGGAAACCTGGAGGATAAACCAAAGACTAACAGTAACAAACTAATTCAGTGCAAAATGTGGACATTGACTAGCATCATGGAATGCAATTAGAAAAAATTAATATGTTAATGTTACTGCTGTTTTTTCAGTATATAATTTTTGGGCTAATTTGGGGGCTATATTTCATGCCACCATTTGTCATTTTTTGTGTGAAACACCTGCAACCCTCAATTAGGATACAAGTATCTGTACTGGTGTTTTGATTTTGAATTTGATTGTCACCTTATAGGTGTGCTGCTAATGTGGAAAAACTCCTGACAGGACTTGTAGGTTTTCTATTTTTTTTTAATATAAAATCTGTACTAGGTATCTAATGAAATCTTTCATTTGTTATTTGATGTATAGGACAATGCGTGAATGAAAACATGTTTCCGGAAGTAGATTGGGCTACTTTTAAGTTAGTTTTTAAGTGAATTTGGGCTCTTAATGCGTCCTCAGCACCTCAGGCTGGGCCAGAGGCCGAGCAACAGTGCTGAGGCAGAGTGGTGGGTCTGGATCTGAAGCCGACCAGAGGCAGGAGATGGGGCAGCACAAACCAGCTGTGACAATGGTGAGGCAGCACTGGGATACTGTGGGGTGTTTGGGGACATAGCCAGGAGAGTGGATTCCAGCCGTGCCATATGTAACACAGCAGCTAAGTGTGATGCACAACCACGGAGAGTAAGGTGCAGTCTCCGTGCAGGAGACGTCACCTGATCTGAGGCACTTGAAGGTCAGACTCAGAGGGGGACACGAACCCAATGGCAGGGCGGATGCTGGGAAGAAGGGACTTGCCACTAGAGTCTGTAGGTTCTCTTGTCCCTCTGTTGCAGTTGGTTGCCACTCACAGTATCTTGTGGATATTCTTCCACTGTGACTAAACAACAAAGGAAAAGAAGAGGCAATAAGCCATCCTTCCAGTTCTGCTTTTGTTCCGGATGCAGGGTTCCAAGCATATTCATGAGTGCTCAGTTGAGCCGCTCAGTAGTCCCATTCCTTTGAGGGTGATAGGGCTTGGTTCTCCCCTTTTAAATCCTCAAAAGTTTGCAAAGCTGGACCAGGAGATTAATTTCAAAATGTCTCCCCTGGTCCATATGTATCCTCTCAGGGATGCCATTGTCAGGGCTGTATCTCCACTTTGAACTTTAGGGTACAAATGTAGGGGTCTGCATGAAAACTTCTAATCTTAACTACCAGATTAGCTCTGGTCCGCTGCCACCATCCCAATGGATTCCCTCCCTTGGAAGCCTTGAGAGACCTTCACCAATTCCCTGGTGAATACAGATCCAAACCCCTTGGATCTTAGAACAAGGAAAAATTAACCATTCGCCTCCTTCCTCCCACCAACTCCTGGTGAATACAGATCCAACCCCCTTGGATCTAAAGCAAGGAAAAATCAATCAGGTTCTTAAAAAGAAGGTTTTTAATTAAAGAAAAAGGTAAAAATCATCTCTGTAAAATCAGGATGGAAAATAACTTTACAGGGTAATCAAACTTAAAGAGGTCATAGGACTCCCCTCTAGTCTTAGGTTCAAGGTAGAGAAAACAAAGATAAACACTCTAGTAAAAGGTACATTTACAAGTTGAGAAAACAAAGTAAAACTAAGTCGCCTTGCCTGGCTTTTTACTTGCAAGTTTGAAATAGGAGAGACTTGTTTAGAAAGATGGGGAGAATGTGGATTGATGTCTGGTCCCTCTCAGTCCGAAGAGCGAACGAACTCCCAAACAAAAAGCACAATCAAAAGCCTTCCCCCTCACCCCCGCGCCAAGATTTGAAAGTATCTTGTCCACTTATTGGTCCTTTGGTCAGATGCCAGCCAGGTTACCTGAGCTTCTTAACCCTTTACAGGGAAAAGGATTTTGGAGTCTCTGGCCAGGAGGGATTTTTTAGTATTGTACACAGGACAGATGTTACCCTTCCCTTTATAGTTATGACAGCCATAATGGCAGATAAACTGTTTCCACATTACTTTGGCCACAGTAGATTCCCGCTGGTCATGAGTAGGCTATGCCTGAGCATAGCAAGTGAAGTGCTCAGGGATTAAAAGGACATTCTCAGTTTCCCCCGGGTTGGTTCCAGGGTGAGAAAGTTGAGGTACACTATATCCAGGGACCTACTGATATGGATTGAGGTAAGTTGAGATTTGCCTTCAGAGATGACTCTCTTTCTTAGGCAGCACCTTTCTCAAGAGAGGCACCACCCTAGGATGGTGGATTGTATATGTGTCTCCTTTCGCCTGGGTGGCTGCCTGCCTGCCTCCGTAAAGCCAACTGCCTCTCAATCAGCAGGTCAGGTGACCTGGGCAGTATCAAATCACACCCCCTTCGTTATATCCCCCTTTGCAGTCACCCAGATTGCCCATGTCAAAGGCCTGTGCTAGGTTTGACCCCCAGTCTCATGGTGAACACTTAGTACGGAGGATAGGGTGGCCTCCTTCTGGGTTCTCATTCAGCACCAGCCACTTCCCTGACCTGCTGATCACTGCATGATGTTCAAACCACGTACTATTTATTAAACCGTAACTGTAAGAAAAACAGTAGGAAAAATGGAAAAGATGAAGGAAAACGGTCTGTGGGGATAGGCACACCACAAAGAGCTGTCTCTGGGATGTCAGAAAACTTCATAGTCTGCTCTTGATACGTCTCAGGCCTCCTGCCCAGGCCCTGGCTGCACTGTGCTGATACCTGGTGTCAGATACCTGCTGTGGCCACACACACCCAGGCTCAAGGTGACAGGACCCTTCTCCCCAGCATCTACCCTCCCATCAGGTTCACATCCCGCCCTCTGAGTCCAGCCTTCAGGGCCCTCCTCTATGGGGATGTCTCCCAGCCGTGGGCCCTCTGCCACGGCCCCAGCTTGCTCTCCCCACCTGGAGATCATGCTTGGCCGCTGTGTTACTTGTGGCACGGCTGGCATCCACTCCAGTGGCTCTGGCTCTGCATCTCGTTCGTGCTTCCCCAGCTCCCGGTTCTGTTCTGCTCCAGCTGCAGCTCCCCAGCTCTGCCTCAGCACCGCTGCTCCGCCTCCAGCCCAGCCCTGGCTCTTCTGGCTTGGTTCTGCTGCTCTGCCTCTGGATGGGCTCTGGCTTTTTGGCTGCTTGTCTGGCCCCTCTGGGTCGGGCTGGGGTTGCCAGATTTCCACTGCAGTAATAGTCCAAAGTCCCTTAAAAGGTTACCTAAAAGTGGCACAATCAATTTCCTGAAATAAATAGTTTTTCATTAACATATTGGTCTATACATCATTAGACACCTAGTACAGATTTGATTTTTTTTTAAGCTACACGCTCCAGCAGGAGTTCTTCCACATTAGCAACAAAGCTATTAAATGACAATCAAATTCGAAATCAAAACCCCCTTATTGGTGTTGAAATATACACATGTATTAATATATATTGTGATTTATCTATCCATGTAATATGTTATGGGTTGTTGAGGCCTGGTATGAATGACGCATGCTTATTGTAAATATCTGTGCTGTGACTTAGTAACTGAAGCAAGAACTTAAGGTCCAGAACTATTAGAATTATTTGTGCAAAAAACAATCTTGTTATGTTCTGGAAAAATAATTAGAACCATCAGAAAAGGAATCAACAGCTAGACTGGGACAGGGAGGCATCTCCATTAGCATACAGAATGAAGAACAGAGATTCCAAGGCAAGAATTGCACTAAACTTTGGGACCTGGAAAGCACTGAAGCATTGAATGATGGGAAATCTCTGCTCCAGATGTTAATGAACCACGCCTGCACACACCCAGTTCAGTAATTGTCAGAACAATTGTAGTAAAAAATCCTTCTTAGTATCCAAAATACTGAAGCTGCGTAACTGCATTGTAAGCTTCCTCAAAGGACCATCACCCATAGCCAGGAATGATCAGTTCTTATTGTCTAGCCTGAACAAAACAACTTTGGTATACTCCCTTAAATCATCAGTTTACCCAGAAACAAATCGAGTGTTCTCCCTTGAACCATTGTTCTTTCCCTACAACAACTCCTACCCACACTCAAGTACTATAGCAACAACTCTGCCAGTTTCATGTGATGAACTGTGGACTTGTGAGCATCTGCTTTAATACATGGCCTGACTTTGGTTCACCGCCTCTGGTTCAGTCCTCAAATCTTGCACCAGGGCTCAGATCTTGCACTGCTCCAGGCTCTCTCTTGCTATCACAGTGGCCAGTCCTAGGAGAATACCTAAAGCCCCTCTCATCCCACTTCTCCATGTTGATAACCTAGTGGAAAGGACGGGCATGGTATGACCAGGGTCCCATTGGGGGCCATGTTAGGTCACTCAGTTATGGTGAATTGCAAAGAATGCAGCAGACAATCCTCCAGCAAGCTGGTGGATATTCCAATACTTAGATTTACAAAGCCAGCACAAAACAGCTTCTATTATACTTCACTGGTTACTCAGAAGCCAGCAACACAGTTCCATTAAAATAACCACACCTCAGGCCTCCATCTAGACACACAAGTCAAATGTGATTAGGATTACTGAAAATGTCATTCCATCACATAAAAGAAAAGGTTCTACCTATCCCAAAGGATTGGAGACATTACCTCCCAGGTTATCGAAGTTTCCAAATCTTATCTAAATACATGCTTACCGCCAATTGTTAGTAACTAAACTAAAATGTATTAAAAGAAAAAAGAGTGTATGGTTAAAAGATCAATATATATACAGACGTGAATTCAACTCTTGAAGTTCAGATACATAGAAGAGATGGTGAGCTTTGCAGTTGCAAAGAGTTCTTTGAGACATAGTCCATAGGTTAGAGTCCAAAGTTTATATTTCAGGGCAGTACAGTCAGCACTGGGGTCTCAGTCCTTGTGGCTTAGGCTTCCCCTGCATGAAATCTCAATTAGATCTCAGATAAACAGCATCAGGACCCAAGGGCCTTTTATACAGTTTTCTAGCATCCACTTGACCATACAGTGCTCGGTAAACAATAGGTTTTAGATGTAACCTTCTGTTTTATAATCACCACTGGTAATCAGTTACACAGATCAACAAATGGCAATTTATCCATTAGGCAAACTATCATCACAAACTTCAAAGAGACATATAGACATTGATCTTATTTCACCCAAGATTCATCTAAATGTTAATATTCCCTTTTGCCCTGACAATTTGAACCGCTCTTAACAGCAAATCACTTCTTATTCCTGAGGCTCACAGGCTGAAGCTCTCCAGAGTCTATTTTCTGCTCTTCCCACTGTTCACGGTGCAGAGGGAATTGTCTGGAAGTCCTGGCCAACATGAGAGTCCTCAGGGACTCTACAGGGAAATCATAAAGGTCGCTGTAAAGCACAGCAAGTGTCAGACATGTGAGACTCGTACACTGATTCTCAAGTCTCTGCCTTCCTGTCGCAGTAAGGAGATTCCCTCTCTCTGCAGTGGGGGATTTCGGTGAGTGGCCTGTTTCTGCAATAAAGTTAGTGCTGAGGGCTCAGGGAGGGTTCCAGAGGTCATGCCAAGAACCACGTGGGCAGGAATTCATCAGCACAAACAACTTGAACTGCTTAATATTGTCAGAAACACCAAGGGATTTCCCTGGAATAATTGGAACTAAAAATTGATTAGAAATAGTTTAGACAAATATTTGTTTTTCAGATCAATTCCTTGTCTCTTACCGTGTCCTTCTATCTGTCTCAGTAGCTTCCTTTTTTTGGTCTATGTGGTTTTTCCTCTGGTTCACTCAAGCGTTCCAATTCAGCAACTTCACTGGCCTCTTAAGAAGTGCAGCCACGGCCCCTGCAGTGGGTATCTGGGTTATCAGATTTTTCACAAGAAGAAGGGGATACACAGGATTTCATAGAGTGGAAAGATTCTGCTCTCACATTCTGCCATCGGTGGGTCACTCCAGATTTGCACTGACCTCCCTGAGAGCAAAATCAGGGCCTCTGTGTGTTTTGGGATCCCCATCTTTAATACCTTGTCTCAGAACACCACAAAAATTGGGGTTTTCCTTCAGATTTTTTCATCACCGTAGAGAATAGTGCTCTCTGTAGCAGGATGTGAAGCTGGGAGTGATTGTCACAGCCGGGGGTTGAAATTAAGTACTAGGGATGAAATATTGGACCATTGAGTTCAATGGCATAACTTCCAGCACGGCCCAAAGTTCACCCTAAATCCTCAAGTAAGGACTTGAAAGAATTTCCTGATTCACACCGGCCATGAACCTCCAGTGAGTTCAACTGTAGTTGTCCTGTCATTGCTAAAGATTGGGTGAGCTCATTTGAACCAAAGAGGAGCTGACAGGAGAGTTGCTGAAATCCTTAGAGGTTCATAGAAGATGAGGGTTGGAGGAGACCTCAGGAGGTCATTTAGTCCAACCCACTGCTCAAAGCAGGACCAATCTCCAACTAAATCATCCCAGCCAGGGCTTTGTCAAGCCAGGCCTTAAAACTTAAAACAGGATGGAGATTCCACCACCTCCCTAGATAACCCTCCTAGTGAAATAGTGTTTCCTAATATCCAATCTAGACTTTCCCCATTACAACTTGAGACCATTGCTCTCAAATGCCCCCTCATTCTCCTCTTCTGCAGTCTAAACAAGCCCAATTCCTTTAGAATCTCCTCATAAGTTAGGTCCCCTGGTCCCCTAATCATTTTTGTAAATGAACAATTAGGATAACATTTTTTTTCAGGGAGGAAGGGAGGGTCTGCTTTCTCTCTGGCTCAGGATCTCTGGGTCTAGAGAGGATGAGAAGCATCAAAAGGCAGTAAAAAATAAAAGCATGTTTCTGGCTCAGAGGAAACCAGGCGGTGTTGGAAATCTCACTGTGAAAAGTTCAGGGATGCACAACGTTTATGTGTGTTGGTGGGAGGGGGGGCGTTCAGTTGGAACATGACAGTGGCACAGAGTCCTGACACTGGATAATATAGGGAATGGGCATCCTGCCTAATGCTCAGAGCAAAGAGACATAATAAGGCCCCCTGGGATAGGGGGGGTCTCAGACTGTAACTCAGTGTGGATCACACTATAGCAGATTGTCTCTGACCAATCCCCCATCTGGACTGTCCCTCCTCCTGTGATCAGCCCCACTACAGTCTTGTGGGAACGTCAGCAATTGCCAACATGGAAAAGCAGCCTCAGGAAGGGGTGTCTGGGTTTCTAGCGGGCTGCAATATTTTAAAGCTTTGTATCGTTTTGAGGAAGAGTTACTCACCCAGGCTCTTTTTAGTCTCCATGTCCTCTGTCCCTCCTGCTTGGTCTGTCCCTCTCTCCTTCCCTTCACAGCCTGAGCTGCTGCTAGGGTTCCCTTCACTGGAATAGGTCCCTTCACTGAATGGGTTCTTTTTCCCGGGTGAGGGCAGACACTGAGTTTAATGTAGTCTGAGGCGGTATTGCTGTGAACTGTCGCTGTGGGGTCTGGCACCTGATTATGGTTCTGGCTGAGGGGTATCACTGGGTGGCAGAGCTGGAAGTTGTGGATTAGGAATATACATTGAGAAGCGGCCAGCACTGGAGGTTTTCTGGCAGAGACAGGGGTATATAGTCGGGTGGGCAGGACTGAGTGTTATGGAGTTGGGGAGAAGGGTATAGATGGACAAGCAGGCAGTGCTGAGGGTTGTGGGGATAGGTAGGGAGATCTATACAGAGAAGCAGACAGCACTGTGGTTTGTTGGGAGAGGCTGAACGTTTAAAGTCTCACTATCCGTGTACATGTTCAAACCCTTCCTCATTCTTGCTTAGCTCATGGCCTCAAATACATCTTGTGGCAAGGAGTTCCTCAATCTATTTCGGCATTGAGGGAAGAAAAAATTCTATTTTTATCAGTTCTGACTTTACAATACTTCAGTTTAGTTCAGGGGTAGTCAACCTATGGCACGCGTGACGAAGGCGGCACGCAAGCTGATTTTCAGTGGCACTCACACTGCCCGGGACCTGGCCACTGGTTCCTGGGGCTCTGCATTTTAATTTAATTTTAAATGAAGCTTCTTAAACATTTTAGAAACTTGATTTTCTTTACATACAACAATAGTTTAGTTATATATTATAGTCTTATAGAAGAAGACCTTCTAAAAATGTTAAAATGTAGGACTGGCACGCGAAACCTTAAATTAGAGTGAATAAATGAAAACTCGGCACATCACTTCTGAAAGGTTGCCGACCCCTGGTTTAGTTGAATGTCCTCTTGATCTTGTGTTATGAGACAGGGAGAATATATTCTCCATCTACTCTACCTGTCAGTATTTTCTCATATCTCTTCTTATTCATCTCCTGTCTAGCGTAACAATCCCAATCTTTTCAACCTCTCTCTGGATGAGAGTTTCCCTAGGCCCTTGATCATTCTCCTTGCCCTGGACTTAACCCCTATAGTTCTGCAATATCCTGTGTGAGAAAGGTGCACAATACTACACAGAGGAGACCTGATAGGGTGAAACTTTGAATGACTGATCTCATAGCATTGTATTTTCCGTATGATTTCCCATCCCACTCCTGCTGGATCCAAATGTATTGTTTAGTTTCTGTCTTTGCTTGCACTGTGAGCAGGGTTTCACAGAGCTGTGTACCGTGACACCCAGGTCCTTGTCCTGAGTTCATATAGTTAAATCAGAACCTTGTAAAGTGGTTTAGGAGTTTCATCTTTTTATTGACATCGAAATTCATCTGCCATCTTGCTCCCCATTCACTTGGATTGTTCAGTTTCCTCAGAGGACTTCTCTGGACTTGACGATGAGCTAAATAATCTGGTGCCACTTGTAAACGTTGCCACTTCACTGATCACCTCCAGTTCTAGATTGTTGATAACTATAAAATATTTATCATACTATTTTCTATATAGTGTGTAACCCACCTTCGCTGGGCTTCTCTCCCTTTACAGGCACCTGGAGCATTTCTGAGCCCAATCGATGCATTGACCACCTCATGGCAGTTTTCAACATTACCCCCTCCCACCCTTCAACATTCATCCTAATGGGCATCCCCGGCCTGGAAGCTGCCCATTTCCTGATTTCCATCCCTTTCTCTATATTCTACATTATCGGTCTGTTGGGAAATTTCACAATTTTGTTTGTTGTAGGCAAAGAGCGGACTCTCCACAATCCAATGTACCTGCTGCTCTGCATGCTGGCGCTCACAGATATTGCCACACCTACCTTCGTCGTGCCAAATGCACTGTGTATATTTTGGTTCAATTTGAAAGGTATTACTATGGGTGGCTGCCTCACCCAGATGTTTTTCCTTCACACTGTTTCTCTTATGCACTCCACCATCCTTGTAACAATGGCCTTTGATCGTTATGTTGCCATTTGTAAGCCTCTGAGATACAGCATCATCCTCAATAACACACGAATAGCTAAGCTAGGGTTTGTGGGTTTGATAAGAGCTGTTCTCTTCATTCTTCCTCTACCTCTTCTCCTTAGCCGGCAGCCATTCTGTGCGAATCGCATTATCCCCCACACTCAATGCGAGCACATAGCTGTGGTGAAGATGTCGTGTGGGGACATTACGGTGAACACGATATACGGCTTGGTGCTATTCTTTGTAGTCAACATGTCAGACCTGACGCTCATTGCCCTGTCCTATGGTCTGATCATCAAGGCTGTTCTCAGACTCTCCTCGAAGAAAGCCAACCATAAAGCCCTCAACACCTGCACCGCCCACATCTGTGTGATGCTGACGTATTATACTCCCAGCGTCTTTTCCAACCTGACAAACCGGTTCGGTCAGAGCATCGCTCCCCACATTCACATCATCTTGGATGACCTCTATCTCCTCATCCCGCCCATGCTCAACCCAATCATTTATGGAGTTAAATCCAAAGAGCTCCGTGACAAAGTGGGCAAATACATCTGCAGAAAGTGATTGCTATGGGTCACTGCCTTGAAACCTGTGTGACAAGAAGGAGAAAGTATATCTCCTTCTAAATCAAGGGTCCTCTGTTTGAGTTTGGCTGAGCTTAGTATTGTGGAGAAATTTACCTGTTTTCTCTATGTCCAATACTTCAGGAAACCTGGAGGATAAACCAAAGACTAAGAGTAACAAAATAATTCAATACAAAATGTGGACATTGACTAGCATCATGGAATGCAACTAGAAAGAATTAATATGTTAATGTTACTGCTGTTTTTTCAGTATATAAGTTTTGGGCAAATTTGGGGCTATATTTCATGCCACCATTTGTCATTTTTTGTGTGAAACACCTGCAACCCTCAATTATGATACAAGTATCTGCACTGGTGTTTTGATTTTGAATTTGATTGTCACCTTATAGGTGTGTTGCTAATGTGGAAAGATGTCTCCGTGCAGGAGATGTCACCTGATCAGAGGCACTTGAAGGTCAGACTCGGAGGGGGGACACGAACCCAATGGGAGGGAGGATGCTGGGAAGAACAGTCTTGCCAATAGAGTCTGTAGGTTCTCTTGTCCCTCTGTAGCAGTTGGTTGCCACTCGCAGTATCTTGTGGATATTCCTCCACTGTGACTAAACAACAAAGGAAAAGAAGAGGCAAAAAGGCATGTTTTAAAATGTGGAAGTTAATTACTATTGAGAAAAATAGAAAAGAGCATAAACTCTGGCAAACAAAGTGTAAAAATAGAATTAGGAAGGCCAAAAGAGAATTTGAAGAACAGCTAGCCAAAGATTCCAAAAGTAACAGCAAATATTGTTTCAAGTACATCTGAAGCAGGAAGCCTACTAAACAGCAAGTGAGGCCACTGCATGATTGAGATGATAAAGGAATACTTAAAGACAATAACTTCCTGGGCAGAGAAACTAAATGAATTCTTTGCATCAGTCTTCATGGCTGAGGATAAGAGGGAAATTCCCAAATTTGAGCCTTTCTTTTTAGGTGAAAATCTCAGGAACTGTCCCAGATTAGGGGTCATTAGAAGAGGTTTTCGAGCAAATGCATAAATTAAAAATTAATAAATTGCCAAGACCAGTTAGTATATTAGGAAGGATACTATTCCATATATTCATAAATGATCTGGAAAACTGTGAGGTGGCAAAGTTTGGAGATACAAAACTACTCAAGATAGTTAAGTCCAAAGCAAACTGCAAAGATTTACAAAGGGATCCCATAAAACTGGGTGACAGGGCAATAAAGTGGCAGATGAAATTCAGTGTTGAGAAATAAAAAGTAATGCACATTTGAAAACAAACTCAACTGTACATATAAAATGATGGGGTCTAGATACGGTGTTAACACTCAAGAAAGAGATTTTGGAGTCACTGTAGATAGTTATGTGAAAACATCCACTCAATGTGCAGCGTCAGTCGTAAAAGCGAACAGAATGTTGTGAATCATTAAGGAAGGGATTGATAATAAAACAGAAAATATCATATTTCATCTATGTAAACCCACTGTATGCCCACATCTTGAATACTGCGTGCTGATCCAGTCGCTTATCTCAAAAAAGATATATTGGAATTGGAAAAGGTTCAGAAAAGGGTAATATAAATGATTAGGAGTATGGAACAGCTTCCGTATTAGGAGAGATTAATAAGACTGGGACTTTGCACCTTGGAAAAGAGAAGACTAAGGGGAGATATGGCAGAGGTCTATAAAATCATGACTGGTGTGGAGAAAGTAAATAAGGAAGTATTATTTATGCTCTCTCATAGCACAAGAACTAGGGGGTCACCAAATGAAATTTATAGGCAGCAGTTTAAATCAAACAAAAGGAAGTATTTCTTCCTACAATGCACAGTCAACCTGTGGAAAACCCATCTCCATTTCTTTCAATCCCTATGCCCATTTGAGGAGTGCCTATATCCACCCTCAGACTTTCTGTTTGTAACTCTGTTTCCACCAGTTGTACTTAAGAGAACTTGTTCTTAACTTCACTGAAACTCCTGGGGCAAGGCCTTGGCAATCCTGTTGGACTAAGTGCTGCACGTGTCTGTATTGCATCAAAAAGAAAGAAACTTTTCTTTTACTCCCATCTCTGATGTAATCCCATATCCTGCAAACCTCTTTTGTCTTCTGGAAGTCGATGGGGTTCCTGCTGTTAGTGTGAGGACAATGTATGAGTGTGACTTACAAGTTTCAGGCCCTTAAACTGGGAGGTAACTGTAGTGAGGATAGGTTCTGCCCCTCCCCCCGTTCTCGTGGCTTATAAATAGGCTTGGAGAATTCAGTTTTTATAACTGATGGGTAATATCGAGGGTTTATCTTTTAGCTTTTTTGTATTTGTATAATTTTTAATGTTCACAGTTGTGGGAAGTATTGGGGGGGAGGGCAGATTATTTTTTTAATGACAGTAGAATTTGAGATTCAAAGAGTTCAAGCTTTCAAGCTGTTAAAACACAAACATGTGACATAGTGTGACAAATGTCTTGCAACTTAGTGGTTTTTCCTGTGCATTTGGTATTTCTGTAAACTTGAAAGGAAACAAAATGTCACCAGTACCTAGATGTCAGATGTGCTGAACAGGAAACGAAAAGCTGAGGTAATGATTACAATGAAGGAAAGTACAGATACAATGAAAAAAAATATTTGTATCTGTGAATGGCAACCCATTGTGACAAAGTTCCTCGTCTATCTTGGTGGGTCCTGCATTTATTGATGGATTTTCTTACCTCAGAGATTCACCATGTGTGTTGGGGAACAGCCCAGAGACCTTCCCCTCTGGAAGAACCCACAGTCCAGGTCAATTGGGAGGTTTCGGTCCTGTACCCCACTGGTCTGGGTCTGTCACACCATGCAGTGGTAACGAGATGGTCACCGTAGAGACATCAGAGCAGAAATGCATAGGTGATCCACTATCCAATGTTCAATAATCATTGTGTGCCCACCCCCCTCCCACTGTTCACTGGTCCTGTATGAGGTTGTTCAAGATAGGGGAAGCTTGCTTGTGACTTTTTACACAACTTTAGGGAACTGGGCCTGAGGCTTCTTTGTGTGTTCTGCATTGTGTGTCAGTGTGTGTTCACCTCTGACCAGACCCTCTCATACATACTACCAGGAACAGGCTTTATTCTGTAAACAACATTGTCATAACTATAAAGGGAAGGGTAACAGCCCTCCTGTGTACAATACTATAAAATCCCTCCTGGTCAGAGACTCCAAAATCCTTTTACCTGTGAAGGGTTAAGAAGCTCAGGTAACCTGGCTGACACCTGACCCAAAGGACCAATAAGGGGACAAGATACTTTCAAATCTTTGGGGGGGGAAGGCTTTTGTTTGTGTTCTTTGTTTGGGAGTTGTTTGCTCTTGGGACTGAGAGGGACCAGATATCAATCCAGGATCTCCAAATCTTTGTGAACAAGTCTCTCATATTTCAAACTTGTAAGTAAACAGCCAGGCAAGGCGTGTTAGTTTTATCTTTGTTTTCTCAACTTGTAAATGTACCTTTTTGCTAGAGTGTTTATCTCTGTTTGCTGTAACTTTGAACCTAAGGCTAGAGGGGATTCCTCTGAGCTCTTTAAGTTTGATTACCCTGTAAAGTTATTTTCCATCCTGATTTTACAGAGATGATTTTTACCTTTTTCTTTAATTAAAAGCCTTCTTTTTAAGAACCTGATTGATTTTTCCTTGTTTTTAGATCCAAGGGGGTTGGATCTTGATCCACCAGGAGTTGGTGGGAGAAAGGAGGGGGGTGGTTAATTTCTCCTTGTTTTAAGATCCAAGGGGTTGGATCTGTATTCACCAGGGAATTGGTGAAGAGTCTCTCAAGGCTACCCAGGGAAGGGAATTAGCACATTTGGGAGTGGTTGCAGCGGACCAGATCTAAGCTGGTAGTTAAGCTTAGAAGTTTCATGCAGGCCCCCACATTTGTACCCTACAGTTCAGAGTGGGGAAGCAGCCTTGACAAACATAGAACAGAATCACAGTCCATCAGCCGCCTCTCTGTTTGCCTGCTACCCGCTCCCAGCTCGGTGAGTGCTGAGACCCCAGGCTGGGAGGGCAGAGGGTAGATCCTAGCAGGAACTAGGAAGTTCTCTCAGCATGCTGCAGTTTGTAGTCCCAGGGCTGCCTTTGAAGCACACTGGGCCTTGGGCTACCCCCTTCCCCCACTTATTGAAAGGGTGACCTCATCCTTGTCCTTAGTCAAAAACCTCTCAGGTTGAATATCACATGCAACCCCCATTTTTTTCCATATGTTTCTGAGAGCCTCTTGCTCCACGTCACCCCACAGCAGCACTAGCAAAACCTCTGGTCTCCATTCCTCTTTCATCAGGCAGCCCACTGTTCCAAATCAAGCCGGACAGGTGCCCTTTGCTGTCTTATGGAGCGCCGAGGAGCTGGAGAACTGTCTCTGGGCACCTCTCCAATCTGGTCCCACTCTGTCTGCCCTTCTCCAATCCAATTGGGATCGTTCAGACTCTCTTCAGGTTGGTCAGCTTCCTTTGTGGTCCCATGATCGGGTCAGGCTCCTCCAGGTCACAGTACGGAGGGTATGAATCCAAATGGTCTGGATCTGGGTCTTGTGACTCAATGCTGGGTAGCCCTGGCTCCCCGTCTCTTCACTGCCCATTTTACATGTCTCAGGTATCCCCTGTGGATGTCACCCCCTACTGGTTTTCTTTCCCCTATAGCAGCCTGGTCTATCTTCAAAGCCCCCAATAAGTTCCTTCCCTGCCTCTGTCTCCCATGGGAAGTTTTCCTCAAGTCCCGGCTTGACTTCCTCCATTGGTACCTCCATGCCTGCTGGTTGATTAACTTCACCAATAGGTAGAAACATGCATGGTGTAATTTGGTTACAGTGTATCACCCCTTCCCCTCCTCCTGATTCCAGCTATACAGCATAGACAGACACGTTCCCTTGTCTTCTGAATATGATATAGGGAATTGGTTCTCACCTGTCCCCCAATTTCTCTCTCCCTTTCTTCTCCCTGGCTATTAGCACCCTGTCTGCAGGAGTCAGTGGGGCTTCTTATGTCTGGTGGTCATAGTACTGTTTCTGGGGGTACGGGCTCAGGGGTGGGGCTGAAGATGAGGAATTTGGGGTGCAGGCAGGATGCACTGGAGGTGGGGCCAGAGGACTCCCCATGGCTCTCTCCCTGCCAGCAGCAGTTAGCTCGGGAAAGGGCCTCTTCTCTCCCCCTGCCGGCACTCCGAGGGAAGGGCCCCCCCCGGGGGAGCTCCGAGGGAAGGGCCCCCCTCTCTTACAGGGAACGTAGGGAGCCGCACTTAGGGTCGATGGGATCCACTACTGGTTCCCGGGCCTTGCAGTGAAGAATCAGATAATGGGCCACATTTTATAGGAGATTTGACAAATTGCTTTTTCTCCATTCCATTGCATCCTGATTATTGGGCCCTCTGTACGTTTACTTTTAAAGGACAACACTAATTATTTAAAAGAGATCCCCAGGGCCTGCATTATGCTCTGGTTTTTACACACCAACATCTAGTGCAAATGCTGGATTATCCTAAAAGGATCGGGAGAATATCACCTCATATGTAGATGACATATTAGTGTGAGGGGACACTTAAGAGGAAGTGACTGAACAGACTGAAAAAGTGTTGAGACTCAGCCAGGAAGTGGGTTTCAAGCCTAATAGAGAGAAAGCCCAATTAGTGGAAAGAAGGGTGAATTATTTGGGGGTGATGCTAGGGAAACAAGGAATTCAGGTCGATCAACAAAAGGTGAAATCATTCATGAATTTACCAAGGCCAGAGGATTCTTATGCATTGAGGGTGATGTCGGGAAGATTTAACTATTTAAGGAAACACAGTTGGACCCTTGTAGTGTTTATTAAAAAATAAAGTAGAATGGGAGGGGGTCCCGAACAAGAAGCTTTCTGTCATTTAGAACAAGCCTTGATGCCGGCTCCAGCACTGAAACTCCCTGAGATAGAGAAGCCATTTGTAATTAAGATGGCTGTGATACAACAGACAGTATTAATGGAAGAAACCAACGGGAATTTGATACCAATAGCATTCAAGTCTAGAAGATTAACACCCACAGACCAGCAGTTTGGGATGTGTGAAAAAAAGCAAGAATGAAATGAAATATATTGGAATGATAAAGTGGCTGCTTTAACTACATTAGCAGCAAAGGAACCTTTGGGAGTTATGGGAGTTACTAGAGCTCAAGCCAAAAAACAGGAGATTAAACCTGGGAGAGATAAGGGGATACACATACACAAACTTCACATTCCCTCAAGGGATAGAGAATAATCTCTTTAACGCAAAACAATTTGGAATATGGCCTAAGGTGCAAGAGGACGTAGAAAACTTTGTTAAAACATGCATAAGATGTGCAGCAAGTGGAATAGACCACCAAATTCGGGACCTTATTGCACCAAAGAATTGTGGGGCCATTAAGAACAATACAGGTTGATTATATTGATAAATTGCCTAAGATCCAAAAGGGGGTTTAGTATTTATTAGTGATAGCAGATACTTTTTCTGGATTGGGGGAGGTGATTCCCACCAGAAATCATACTGCAGACACTATCGCAGAGAAGTTGTGGGAAGTAGTGTTTAGTAGATATAGGACTCCAAAAATAATTGAATCAGATAATGAGCCACATTTTATAGGAGAAGTTATTAAACATTTATTACAAGTTTTAGGAATAAAACAACAACTACATGTCCCCTATCATCCTCAATCATCAGGGACAGTAGAAAGGACGAATTGAACTATTAAAAAAGCTCTATGCAAAGTAGTGTAAGAAACTGGCAAAGATTGGGACGATAAATTACCAATGCTGTTGGCAGCCATCCAAAGCAGTGATCGATGGAGTATTGGTTACCACCCTTATCAAATTTTCATTGGAAGGCCTATGAGATTGTGGAACCCTTTATTATATCCAGAAGAAGAAGAAGAAGAAGTGATGTCAGTTATTCAATAGGTAAGGGAGTTACCAATAGAACTTAAGAAAACGGAATTTAAACTGACTGACACCATTGAAAAAGCAAAGGACTATGTGGAGTGTGCTGGCAGCTTCCGCCCAGGGTCTGAGATCCGGCCCCTGTTCCCCACTGCCAGACCCTCTGCAGATACCCAGGGTCCCAGCCACTGGCCCCAGGTCCCTGTCAGCCTCCTCTGCAGCTGCCAGGGTCCCAGCCGCTGGGCTCCGCTCCTGGCCCCAACCCGGGGCGCCGCAGCTGCCCCCAGCTCTGGTTCCAGCCTGGGCCAGTGAGGGGCATAGACAGGGGTAAGGTCGGGGCCAGGAGGGAGCCTGCGTCAAGGAAGCTGGTGGTTGCAGAGGGTCCAGCGGACGGGACCTGGAGAGGGCAGCTGGGACCCTGGGCACTTCAGAAAGGCCGGCTGGTGTTGACCTCCCCTGGTCCGGCAAATTGCCTGGTTCAGCACTGGTCAGGTCCCGAGGGTGCCGGACAAGGGAGGTAAAACATATATATGTTTCATATGACTTTTAAACAAAACGTTTGTTTGTAGATGATCCAAGCATGACACCCAGATATACAGAAACTATTTTTCTTAACCTGTGTACTATATACATTTTTTAAACATTAGCTTTAATAAAAAAAAATTGGTTCGACAAACTGATCAACTGATCAAGAACACGGGGACAAATGGAAAACCACCTTGCATCAGAAATCTGCAGTTTCTTCTGGTAGTGTAGGAATTATGGTGAGGCCAAGTGATAGGTTGACAATTAAATAGGTCAGATGAAGGTGAGAGAGAGGGAACTTAGCAACGGAGAGAGCAGTGGCTGGTGATGGAGTGATAAGACATTAGGTGTGAGGAACTTCTCACTGTTGCCTGATCTTTAGAATATGTAATAATATTACTTAAGAATCCCCAGTTATCACTTTAAGGATTTATTAATTTAAAGATTGATGGTTTCTTGTCCCCAAATCAGGTCCAGTTTTATTTAAATGATTATATAGTTGGGAACCCTGATGTGCACAGTTACAACACTCACACTGTAGGAACTCTTATATTTAATATGGTTTATTAATACATTTAGCTCAGTCACAAACACCCCAATTTAAAAAGTAGATAGAGAACATACATCTGCACTTCCATATACTCACACTATCCCTTGTAGAACCACCTGAAGTGTTATCCATCATCTTCCTCATCACCTTCATCATCATCACTAGTGTCCATCAGTCTAGCACCTTTCCTCCTACTGCCCCTAGGCTGGGATGCCACTTTTATAATATGTTATGCTGACACCATTATGTTTGATGCATGTTCAGTAGGGGATTTCCCCACCCGCTTTTCCTTATTTGTATTTCCTCACCTTACTAATGTTGAAGTGTTTTTTCCCCCTATAGGTCAGTATATCATTGATCTCTACTTATTATCAAATACGTCAATTCGTTACCATGGCCCTTTTCTGGTTAGGTATCACATTTGTTATTTCTGTCCTAACCAGTCATTTTAGTCTGATCTTAACCGGATATTTTGGGTTTTTATAAGTTGTGGTGTACCTGTTAAAAAGGAATGAACTTAGGAAAGCCCCTATGCCAACCTGCTTTAGCACATCATATGTGGACCTTATGCTTTAGCCCATCACCTTCTATCTAGGTGAAAGGTCCCGAACATATGTGAGCCAACTTTGCTATCTGGGTGAAAGGAACCAGACATGTGTATGCTAACTTTGCCTTATCTCAACATACAGGATGTAGTTCCTTCAGTTACAGCCAAACCACTTTAATATAAACATATTATAACCTACTATAATAAAAGATATAATCAAAACCATAAAGAAATCAGAAATCTGGAAGAAAATATATCTCTATAGTCGAGCAAGCAGGTTAGCCCTATAGGCTACATGAACCCCATCACACAGATGCGGGTATGGAGGGTCAGGCATTTGTGGGGATAGTTTTGTCACTATTTTCCACCTCTCAGAATGGAGGAAGAATATCATAAAAATGATACTCTGGACCCTGGTGCATTTTGGGGATGTGCACCATATATATAGGCACCATCATCAGTGTTTGGTACCTGTCTAGGTCTTTGAGGTTTTTGCTTATATTCTTTGAGTTTACACTAGTTGCATTCAAAAATAATTCCTATTGTAATTTCTTGGACAATAACCCATCCTTTTACTTCAATATCCTCATTAGGAATTGGTTAAGACTTATTACCTTTATTCATTAATTGGCTAATAGCTTGTTTGGCTTTATCCATCTTGTTAGTAATTTCTATGAGGTGGGTCTCCTTAAGAGCCAACAATAACTTTCATTGTAACCCTAGGAGGGGAATATAGACAAGAAATGTGTGTGTACTTTGGATAGTTAAATCCTGATAGGCTGGGTTAAACTGGATGATGATGATGTTTTTAAAGGTGGGAATAAGGGAAATTACATGATTCCCTAACAAAGTAGGTTGGCTTGGAGTAAAACAAATTTGAGTCTGTGAAAGGACACTCCAAGGGACCATACTGGTACCTTTTTGACTGGTTACTATGCAAAATTGGCTGTTTCCAGCATAGGTCACCCTCTTCATCAGAGTCTTCCACTTGGTCAGCCTCACTGGGAATGATGATCATGATTTATTCTGTAAATCCTCTCCCTATAGGCCACACAAAACACTGTCTGTCTCAAACACATTACACCTACAGATGTACTGAGGCCCTTAACCTCTATTTTCAACTCCCCAAATATTCGGGGTTTTCCATTGGGCTGTTAGTCTGTACAAAGCTTATTGTTTAAAGATGATAGGCCTCAAGACTTATGTTAACTTGCTAAAGCTAATATCTTACAGAATAGAGGTCTGTAGGTTTCTTGCATTACTACTAAATCTAATGAAAAGCAAAATATAATGCAAAGCAGTGAATATAATAGAGCTGGGCTACAGTAGCAGTGAATATGACAAAGGCAAACTAGTCCAATGGGCTACAGAACTTCCACAATGCTGAGCTCAGCCAAATGGGGACTCAGCACCCTTGATTAACAAGGAGATGTCCTTTCCCCCTCTTGTCACACAGGGTTTAAAGTCAGTGGCCCCAGCTGATCACCTTCTGCAGGTGTATTTGCCCACTTTGTCACGAAGCTCTTTGGTTTTGACCCCATAAATGATAGGGTTGAGCATGGGAGGGATGAGGAAATAGAGGTTGGCCAAGATGATGTGAACGTGGGGAGCGATGCCCTGACCAAACCTGTGAGTCAGGCTGGTTAGGAAGCCGGGACCATAAGATGTCAGCATCACACAGATGTGCGCTGTGCAGGTGTTGAGGGCTTTCTGGTAGGATTTCTTGGAGGAGATTCTGAGGACAGCCCTCATGATCAGACCGTAGGACAGGGCAATGAGTGTCAGGTCGAACCCGATGACTACAAACACTATAACAAAACTGTACATCCTGTTCACTGTGATGTCCCCACATGACATCTTTGCCACCGCCATGTGCTCACAGTGTGTTTGGGCGATAAAGCGGTTGTCACAGAATGGCTGCATGCTCAGGAGCAGGGGCAGAGGCAACATGAAGATAACAGATCTGATCAAACCCATGAACCCTAGCTTAGATATTCGTGCATTGGTGACGATGGTGGCATATCTCAGAGGGTTACATATGGCAACATAGTGATCAAAGGCCATTATCACGAGAATGGCTGACTGCATGAAAGAAACCGTGTGAAGGAAGAACATCTGGGTGAGGCAGCCACCCACAGTAATGCTCCTCAAATTGAACCAAAATATACACAGTGCCTTCGGCACAATGAAGATAGATGTGGCAATGTCTGTAAGTGCGAGCAGGCAGAGTAGCAGGTACATCGGCTTGTGCAGGGTCTGCTCTTTCCCTACAACAAAAAGAAGTGTAATATTTCCCAAAAGGCTGATAATGTAGGAAATAGAGAAAGGGATGGAAATCCAGATGTGTCCAGCTTCCAGGCCAGGGATACCCATTAGGATGAATGTTGAAGGGTCAGATGTGGTGAAGTTGAAAGTTGCCATGAAGTCGTCAATGTGTCGATCTAGCTCAGAAATGCTCAAGATGCCTGTGAAGGGAGAGAAGCACAGTGAAGGGGGTTACACACTTTATACAACAATTGGTATAGTAAATGTGTTATAGTTACTAACTCTCTAGAAAGGGGATAAGCAGTGAGGTGGCAACATTTGCAGATGGCACCAGATTATGTAGGCCATAATCAAATCTAGAGAAGTCCCCAGAGGGAGCTAACCAAGCCAGGTGAATGGGCAGCAGGAAAGCAGATGAATTTTAATGTCAATAACTGCAACATGTATGCCCATTTGAGGGAAAAGCTTGAACTTCTCAAATACTTCACAAGGTTCTAATTTTACTGTGTGAGAGGGACCTGGGCTTCATGGTACACAGCTCTGTGAAACCATTCTCAAAATGCAAACATGGACAGAAACTAAACAGAGACATTGGATTCCAATAGGAGTAGAATGGAGAATCATACAGAAAATACAATGCTATGAGATCAGTCAGTCAGTGCTTCACCCTCCTCTAAACCTCTTTGTGTAGTATAGGAGATCCTTTTCACACAGGATATTGCAGAAATAGAGGGGTTCAGGCGTGTGCAACAAGAATGATCAAGTGCCTGGGCAAACTCTCATACGGAGAGAGATTGAGAGACTGGGATTGTTACGTTACAAAGGATATGAATAAAAAGGGACATGAGAAAAGTCTATAAAATACCGATTGGTGTCTCCTAACACAAGATCAAGAGGACATTGGGAGTGTACGGACCTCTGCCCAGGAGTCAAGACATTTTGCCTGCAAGTTTGTGCCTGAGCATACAGAAAGCATTTTTACTATTCATGACTCTGTTGAACTTACCCTAAGGAGAGAAATTCTCATGTGACTGTGGTGCCTTGAAAATGTTGCACTAGGTGTGTGTTTCAGGAGTCTGAGGGATGCCATGAGGCACTGCATGAATGGACGTTTTAGGTGAGAAAAATAATGATTTGACCAAATTACATCTCTGCACAGTGGAATGTATGTACAACCCTGGCCGTGAATGACTGGCTAGCAAATGGTCACAGAACAGCCTGGGTTTAACGTGTGTGTCTCAGTGACCCACAGTTTCAGGCAGCTGCCAGTGGCTCCTGCATGTGGCAGCTGTATTTATTTAGGCTCTCATATGTCCCAGAGTTTCCTGCTCTCATTATGAGTTGTTCCTGTTCTGCAGTTCCCGAAGGCACCCACATTGTGTATGGGTGCACCAAGATCAGTAGCACAGGTGTGTTAGTATTTCCAACCCTGTGCGATTTCTCACTGGTGAGACACAGTCACTGATTACCTCACAGCCAATGGAGGAGGTGTGACTGGAGGCACCTCACCCCCTGCAAAGGAAGAGCTGTGGGGACTGTGGGGCGACTTGGAGCTTGTGGGAGCCAGGGATGACTGGGGAGCATGCAGAAGACACTGGCAACAAGCGTGCTTTTGGAATTGGGGCACTCTGGGATGGGGAAGGAGAGTATGGCTGGGGGTCAGAGTATGATGGGAGATTGAAGCAGCAAACCCCAGCACTGCCAGCTTCTCTGTGCACAGCCTGCTCCCTGCCCCTGGAATGCTCATTACCGCCTGCCTGCCCGGGTACATCTCACTCCCTGCCCCAGAATCCCCAGTGATGGCCACATGTATGTTTCCCACCCCCACAGCTTCCTGACATACCACACAGTGATACTCCTCACCCAGGAGCAAAACCAATTGCCAGACCCCACTGTGACAGCTCACAGAAATAGCTCTTCAAACTGGGTTAAACTCAGTGTCTGCCTGCACCTGGGAAAAGGGGGAGATCAGCCTGAACTGCCTTTCTGGGATCAAGGGAACCCCAGCAGCAGCTCAGCCTGTGCAGGGAAGGAGAGAGGGACGGACCCGGCGGGAGGGAGAGGGGACAGTTTGAGTAACTCTGCCTCAAAATGACACACAGCTTTAATGTATTGCAGCCCATTAGAAACCCAGACACCCCTTCCTGAGGCTGCTTTTCCATGTTGGCCACTGCTGATGTTGCCACAAGTCTGTAGTGGGGTTGCCCACATGAGGAGGGATGGTCAGGATGTGGGACGGTGTCAGAGACAGTCTGCTACAGTGTGGTCCACGTTCTGTTACAGTATGATACACGCCCCACCCCAGGAGGCCTTGTTACGCCTCTTTGGTCTATGCATTATACAGGATGTCCAGTCCCTATTTCACCTGGTTTTAGGGCTGTGATGCTGTGATCTGGCTACCGCACATTCCACTACTTCCCCACCCCACATACACACAGAGCACTGTGCATTCCTGGACTTCTCCTGGTGAGCTTTCCAACACTGACTGGTTTCCTCTACGCCAGAAACATGTTTTTATTTGTACTGCCTCTTGGCGCTTCTTGTCCTCTCCAGACCCAGAGATGCCGGGGGACAGAGAGAGAAGACCCCTCTCCTCCCTGAAAAAATTGTTAACCTGATTGTTTTGAACCTTTTTGCCATTGATTTCAATGGGACCAGATTCACTCTTGGTGTATAACGTTTGGCACCGAGCTGTGAAAATCATGGCTTCGGATGCTGCTATTCTGTTAGGGTGCAGAAAGAGTCTGAAGGAAACCCCCAGTTTACTTGGCATTCTGAGACCAGGCATGAAAAATGGGGATTGCAAAACACATGGGGCCTGATTTTCCTCTCAGGGAAGCCAGTGCCAATGCAGTAACCCTGTGCAGGCAGAATATCAGAGCAGAAATTTGCCAGTATGTGGCCCTTTCTTGTTGTGAACTCTTTGGTAACACAAATACCCTTTGCAGAGGCTTTGGCTGTATTACCTAACAGCTCAGTGAAGTTGCTGAATTGGAAAAACCACACAGCCCCCAAAAGGAAGCTATTGAGACAGATAGAAGGACCCAGGATGAGACAAGGAACTGATCTTAAAAACAAATATTTGTCTAAGCTATTTCCAATACATGTGTAGTTCCAATGTTGCCAGGTAAATCCATTGGTGTTTCTGACAATACTAAACAGTTCAAAGCAGCAAAGCGTCCTGTGGTACCCACGAAAGCTCATGGTCCAATATGTCTGTTAGTCTATAAGGTGCCACAGCCCATAGCACTAACTTTAATGTAGAACCAGACAACTCACCGCAGTCCCGCTCATCAGAGAGAGGAAATCATCTTATGGCGACAGAAAAGCAGAGTCCTGAGAATCAGTGTATGAATCTCACATATCTGAGACTCGGCGCACTAGACAGCGACCTTTATGATTCCCCTGTACAGTCCCTGTGGACTCTCAGATTGGCCAGGACTCCCAGACAATTCCCTCAGCTCCGTGAGCAGCGGGTCGAGCAGAAAATAGACCCAGAGAACGTTAGCATGAGAGCCTCCCCTGGGAGGGAATAATTGATTTGCCAATAACAAGGGCTTGGACTGTCACGGCAAACTGAGTCTTGCAGACTGTTCAGCCTAGCAATTGACGATGGCTTTCTTTTCTGTGTGTAATGTGCTGCCATCTGCACTATGCTTGGGAATGCTGCCACAAGATACAGGTAAAAAAGAACATATTCAATTGATTGTAGCAACATCCCAGTCCAACTGCCCATGCAGTTGTAATGTACATTGCATTAGCCTCGGAAAAGTCACTGCCACCATGTGGAGGAAAAATGGTATGATCCTGAATTTATGCAAGCTGAAAGGCATACAAGTTTTGTTGCTAATTCAGCTTCTTCAGGCCCTGTAACACCCAACCAGAGCTATCTGAGGGTTTACATATGCCACCAAAATACAAACACCAGACATCAGCCAATTTCCTACCTCCCCAGGCTCACACCCTTCACTGGAGTATAAACCCAAAATTATACTGTCTTGCACTGCACAGGGATCTGTACATAGATTTGCCCGCCCCTTGATATTGGAATGATTTGCCACTAGCCTGTGTTAACGAAGCTGAGATGTTCCCCAGACACTTCACTCAAAGGCACACTGATTTAGATAAAGTAAAAATAAGTTTAACTAAAAATGATAGCAAGTAAATCAAAGCCGATAACCTAGCAAGTAACAAAACTGGAAAGTATCAGAGGGTTAGCCGTGTTAGTCTGGATCTGTAAAAAGCAACAGAGAGTCCTGTGGCACCTTAAAGACTGACAGATGTAAAACTGGAAACTGAGCCTAATATACAAGCAATTTCTCACTATGGCTGGTGATACAAGCAGTCCTCAAGGTTTCCAAACACCAGCTAGAAATCCTTTTAACCTGGGACCAGCTCTTCCCCCAGATCAGTCGTTGTTCTTCAGCTGTAGCCAGGAGCTCTCTTTTGTGAAGAATGAGGACATTAAATAATGTCACACCCCATCTTATACAGCTTTAACGTATGTCGGGAATCCTTCATTTCAAAAACAGTGCCTAGCCCAGCTTGTGAAAAATTACAAAGGACATCATCAATAGGTGGACAAACTACTGTTCCAATATATTCGACCACCAGACAAGTGGAGATCCTAGTGTCCTTGATAGCCTGATTCAACAAAGGAGTATGACTTTCCAATACTGTGTGAAGAAGTGGAGAGAGCTGTGAAATCACTCAAGAATGGAAAGGCTACAGGTATTAACATTATCCCAGCCAGACTGATGAAATTCAGAGGAGAAATAGTAATAGATGTTGTCAAGGCTGTTTCCCTACTCTGGCACTTCGAGTACAGAAGGTGGGGGCCCGCAAAAGACCTTACCACTTGCCAGTAAAGGCTAGCATTAAAACTCCGCAAAGTTTTGGCAGCCATCCAAAATAGTAATCAATTGGGTACTGGCTACCAACCTTATCAAATTCTCTTTAAAAGGCCTATAAAACTATAAAACCCTTTATTATACCTCCCTCCCCCATAAAAGGTGCCAGTTACCCAATGGGTAAAAAAATTACCAATAAAACTTAACAAAATAAAGTTTAAATTAACTAATGCCATTAAAAAAGCTACATTCTCATGTAGCTCAAAACAGTAAATTATAAAACATTAAAAATAATGTATTTAAAATTATCATCAAAAAATCATGTCCTAAAGTATAAATGTGTCAAACAAATATATTATTTGTTTCCATATAATGTTTTAATTTTTGCCAGATTTTGGAACAACTTTGCGTAGGGCTTTTTTAATAGTTTGGTTTATTTATTTACTGTTTTTGATGATTGAGGGTGATAGGGGATATGTAGTTGTTGCCTTACTTTTAACGCTTTTAATAAATTTTTAACTGTTTTTCTTTTACATAAAATGTGGTCCATTATCTGAATCAATTACTTTTGGCGTTTAATATTTACTGAACACTACTTCCCAGAACTTCTTAGTGGTAGTTTCCTCAGTATGATTTCTGGTTGGAATTGCCTTTACCTGTTCAGAAAAAGAATTTATTATTACTAATAAATACTGATTTGGGGGTGGGGTGTAGGCAATTTATTAATATAATGAACTTGTATTTTACTATATGGCCCTACAGTTTTTTGGTGCAACAAGGGTTTTGAATTTGGTGGTTTATTTTTATTTGCTGCACATCTTATGCAGTTTTTAACAATTTTTTTAAACATTTTTTTGCACCTTAGGCCTTATTTTAATTTGTTTTGCCTTTAAAAGAGTGTATTTTCCCTAATGTTTCATTGCCCTGAATAGACCCTTCACAACCGGCTATCTAAACTAAATTATCTTGCCTAATGGGCGTTACCCGGGTGTAAATACATTTGAAATATGAATAGATAATCAAGATTCATAACTTCAGATACAAAAATGATACATGCATACAGATAATGACCTGTCTTTCCATTGGTGAAATGCCTGAAATCACATAACAACAACAACAATAAGAACAATTGTTAACAAAACTGAGTAAAGCTAGTGACACCCAGGCTGCCGTTCTGTGGCTTTCCAGGGTAAAGACACGCTGAGACCTCCCAAATGCACTCGGTGCCAGGAAAGGTCTCAGCACTGGCCTTGACCAACAATGAAAACAAATAATTTAATTTCAGTAGCACTGCCCACCTATCCGTGTACCTGTACCTGCCTCCACAGCCCCAATACTGCCTGTCTGCCTGTGTACACCCTACTCCCTGGCCCACAATCCCCAATGCTGGCCATTTGCCCATATATGCACCCACTTCTCAAAACTTCCAGCCCTGCCAAACAATGAGACCCCTCACCCAGGATGAAAACCAGGTGTCAGATCACACAGCAACTGCTCACAGAAATAGGCAGGATGTGCATTCCCTATTTCAGAAAGCTTCAGAACTCGGTGCCAGTGTGATCTGGATACTGCCCATCTCTCTCTACTCCCTCCCAACCCTTCACACACTGTGCATTGTTTGAGCTACCCAGGTGATATTTCCAACACTGCCTCTAAGACAGAAACATGCTTTTATTTTCATTGCTTTTTGGTGTTTCTTATCCTACCTCTGCAAAAAAAAAAAAAAAAATCATAATCCTAATTGTTCTGAGCCTTTAAGCCTGTGAGTTTGAGATTTCAGCAACTCACCTGTCAGTTCTTCTTTGGTCCAAATGAGCTCCCCCGTCCTTAGAGGCCACAGGAAATCACTGGAGGCTCATGGTCAGAATAAATCAGGCCATTTATTTAAGTCCCTACATGTGGATTTAGAGTGTGCTCCTGGCTCTGTTGGGAGATTCACCTTTAGTGTTTAACTTTCAACTCTGAGCTGTGAAAATCATGTCTTGGGGTCCTGCTACTCAGAGGAGTATTCTATTTAGCTGTTGAAAGAGTCTGAAGGAAACCCCCAGATCATGCAGTGTTCTGAGACCAGGAATGAAAGATGGGGATTTCAAAACACACAGGGGCCCTGATTTAGCTCACAGAATTTGGCTGTTGTGTAGCCAATTCTTGTTGTGAACCCTCTGGTAACATAGATACCTGGTGCAGAGGCTTGGCTGTACTTCCTAATAGTGCAGTGAAGTTGCTGAATTGGAAGACTTGAGCAAACCAGAGGAAAAACCACACAGCCCAAAAAAGGAAGTTACTGAGACAGATAAAAAAACACAGTAAGAGACAAGGATCTTAAAAACAAATATTTGTCTAAACTATTTCCAAAACATTTGTAGTTCCAATTTTACCAGGTAAATCCCTTAGTGTTTCTGACAATACTAAACACTTCAAGTTGTTCTGCTGGTGAATTCCTACCCAGATGGTTGTTGACTTGAACCCTGGAACCCTTCCTGTGCCCTTAACTATAACTTTAATGCAGAAACAATCAACTCATCAAAATACTGCTCAGCAGAGACTGGAAATCTTCTTACCATGACAGGAATGCAGAGCCCTGGGAATCAGCATATGAATCTTGAATGTCTGAAACTGTCTATGCTGGACAGTGACCTTTACGATTCCCCTGTACAGTCCCTGCAGACTCTTTGGTTGGCCAGGATTCCCAGAGCAGCAGGAGGAGCAGAAAATTGACCCTGGAGATCTCAGCTTGAGAGCTTCCCCTGGAAGTGAAGAAACAATTTGCCGATACCAAGGGCTCAGATTGTCAGGCAAACACAGTCTTGCAGACTCTTCAGCCTAGCAATTGATGATGGCCTATATTTTCTGTGTGTAATGTACTGCAATCTGCACTATGTGTGGGAATGCTGCCACAAGATATGGGACCAAACATCATTTTCAATTAATTATAGCAATGTACTACTGCATAGATTCATAGATTCATAGATTCTAGGACTGGAAAGGACCTCGAGAGGTCATCGAGTCCAGTCCCCTGTCCTCATGGCAGGACCAAACACTGTCTAGACCATTCCTGATAGACATTTATCTAACCTACTCTTAAATATCTCCAGAGATGGAGATTCCACAACCTCCCTAGGCAATTTATTCCAGTGTTTAACCACCCTGACAGTTAGGAACTTTTTCCTAATGTCCAACCTAAACCTCCCTTGCCGCAGTTTAAGCCCATTGCTTCTTGTTCTATCCTTAGAGGCTAAGGTGAACAAGTTTTCCCCCTCCTCCTTATGACACCCTTTTAGATACCTGAAAACTGCTATCATGTCCCCTCTCAGTCTTCTCTTTTCCAAACTAAACATACCCAATTGTTTCAGCCTTCCTTCATAGGTCATGTTCTCAAGACCTTTAATCATTCTTGTTGCTCTTCTCTGGACCCCCTTCAATTTCTCCACATCTTTCTTGAAATGTGTTGCTCAGAACTGCACACAATACTCCAGTTGAGGCCTAACCAGCGCAGAGTAGAGTGGAACAAAGACTTCTCGTGTCTTGCTCACAACACACCTGTTAATACATCCCAGAATCATGTTTGCTTTTTTTGCAACAGCATCACACTGTTGACTCATATTTAGCTTATGGTCCACTATAACCCCTAGATCCCTTTCTGCCGTACTCCTTCCTAGACAGTCTCTTCCCATTCTGTATGTGTGAAACTAATTGTTCCTTCCTAAGTGGAGCACTTTGCATTTGTCTTTGTTAAACTTCATCCTGTGTACCTCAGACCATTTCTCCAATTTGTCCAGATCATTTTGAATTATGACCCTGTCCTCCAAAGCTGTTGCAATCCCTCCCATTTTGGTATCATCCGCAAACTTAATAAGCGTACTTTCTATGCCAATATCTAAGTCGTTAAGGAAGATATTGAACAGAGCCGGTCTCAAAACGGACCCCTGCGGAACCCCACTTTTTATGCCTTTCCAGTAGGATTGGGAACCATTAATAACAACTCTTTGAGTACGGTTATCCAGACAGTTATGCACCCACCTTATAATAGCCCCATCTAAGTTGTATTTGCCTAATTTATTGATAAGAATATCATGTGAGACCGTATCAAATTCCTTACTAAAGTCTAGGTATACCACATCCACATCTTCTCCCTTATCCACAAGACTTGTTACCCTATTAAAGAAAGCTATCAGATTGGTTTGAAATGATTTGTTTATTACAAATACATGCTGGCTATTCCCTATCACCTTACAACCTTCCAAGTGTTTGCAGATGATTTCCTTAATTACTTGCTTCATTATCTTCCCTGGCACAGAAGTTAAACTAACTGGTCTGTAGTTTCCTGGATTGTTTTTATTTCCCTTTTTATAGATGGGCACTATATTTGCCCTTTTCCAGTCTTCTGGAATCTCTCCCGTCTCCCATGATTTTCCAAAGATAATAGCTAGAGGCTCAGATACCTCCTCTATTAGCTCCTTGAGTATTCTAGGATGCATTTCATCAGGCCCTGGTGACTTGCAGGCATCTAACTTTTCTAAGTGATTTTTAACTTGTTCTTTTTTTATTTTATCTGCTAAGCCTACCCTCTTCCCATTAGCATTCACTATGTTAGGCATTCCTTCAGACTTCTTGGTGAAGACCGAAACAAAGAAGTCATTAAGCATCTCTGCCATTTCCATGTTTCCTGTTACTGTTTCTCCCTCTTCACTGAACAGTGGGCCTACCCTGTCTTTGGTCTTCCTCTTGCTTCTAATGTATTGATAAAAAGTCTTCTTGCTTTCCTTTATTCCTGTAGCTAGTTTGAGCTCATTTTGTGCCTTTGCCTTTCTAATCTTGCCCCTGCATTCCTGTGTTGTTTGCCTATAGTCATCCTTTGTAATCTGTCCTAGTTTCCATTTTTTATGTGACTCCTTTTTATTTTTTAGATCATGCAAGATCTTGTGGTTAAGCCAAGGTGGTCTTTTGCCACATTTTCTATCTTTCCTAACCAGCGGAATAGCTTGCTTTTGGGCCCTTAATAGTGTCCCTTTGAAAAACTGCCAACTCTCCTCAGTTGTTTTTCCCCTCAGTCTTGATTCCCATGGGACCTTACCTATCAGCTGTCTGAGCTTACCAAAATCCGCCTTCCTGAAATCCATTGTCTCTATTTTGCTGTATTCCCTAAGACAACTCCCACCTGTTTATGCTCTCTGTATGTGTGTATATATATCTCCTCAATATTTATTCCACTCTATATGCATCCAAAGAAGTGGGCTGTAGTCCATGAAAGCTTATGCTCTAATACATTTGTTAGTCTGTAAGGTGCCACAAGTACTCCTGTTCTTTTAATGATTTCATGATCACTTTCACCCAAGCTGCCTTCTACTTTCAAATTCTCAATGAGTTCATCCCTATTTGTTAAAATCAAGTCTAGAACAGCTTCCCCCCAGTAGCTTTTAGAACCTTCTAAAAGAAAAAGTTGTCTGCATGGCAGTCCAAGAATTTATTGCATAGTCTGTGCCCCGCTGTGTTATTTTCCCAACATATATTTGGATAGTTGAAGTCCCCCATCACCACCAAATCTTGGGCTTTGGATGATTTTGTTAGTTGCTTAAAAAAAGCCTCATCCACCCCTTCTACCTGGTTAGGTGGCCTGTAGTACACTCCTAGCATGATGTCACCCTTGTTTTTTACCCCTTTTAGCCTAACTCAGAGACTCTCAACATTTCCATCTCCTATGTCCATCTCTACCTCAGTCCAAGTGTGTACATTTTTAATATATAAGGCAACACCTCCTCCCTTTTTCCCCTGTCTATCCTTCCTGAGCAAGCTGTACCCATCCACACCAACATTCCAATCATGTGTATTATCCCACCAAGTTTCAGTGATGCCAACATGCATATCGCCCATGACGTTGTAATATCCAGTCCATAAGCCTCTGAAATTCATTTTCAGACTGTGGAGGCCAAATGACTTGATTCAGAACTGACGCAAGCCCACTGTGTGGAGAAGGCTTTCTTCACCCAGGAATCTAGCATAAAACGTACTTGCCAATATCCGTTTGTGAGATCTAAAGTGGATATATATTTGGCAGCTTCCAGCTCTTCAAATACTTCATCTACTCTCTGCATCGGATAAGCATCAAATTTCAATACTTTGTTGATCTTTCAGAAATCGATGCAGAAATGGGATGTGCTATCCTGTTGTCACCACTAACACAATGGGATTTCTCTATTCACTGTGTGATTCCTTCACCAGTTCCAGGGCCAAAATGACATGGAGTTCATCTCACATAGTATCCCACAGTTTAGAAGGGAATAGCTACAGAGTTTCCCTGATCTGTTGTCCTAGAGCCATTTCAGTATGGTGGCATTTTAGGTCGGTGTGTCCTGCTGGGGAGAGAATACAGTGGTAAAAGAATCAAACAACTGCTACATCTGATCTTTTCTTCAGGCTACAGTCCCTTGCCCATGCCTGTGTCACACGTGCCGGGGAAACTAATTTGGGCTCCAGAGGGTATGAGTGTGACTGGGGTTCAGTCTGGGAGCCTTGGGAACTGATGCGCCCCTCTAACCACCCAGCTGGGCTGGCCCCTTTTCACACTGCTTTGCCGGTGATTGTGTCTCTCCACGACAGTAGATGGCGCCACACACCCAAATGGCGCTACAGGAGAGCTTACCCAAGCAACCCAAGTACAAATGGAGGACATCAGTCAATTTCTGACCTTTCCAGGTTCACCCCGCCTACTGGAGTATGAACCCATAATATCGTGTTTCACTCTGGAGGGGTCTGTACATTGTAAACTAATTGGCACATTTGGTTTTAATTGAGGCCTGCAAAGTAAACTGTATAGCAGCAAGATGTTTTTTATACTCTAGCGGGCTTGTTTACCTTCTTTGCTCAGCCTGGTGCACACCAGGCTTAATTAGAGGTGCTAAAATTTTGTTCAGAATTATGAACATTTCAGAGTTATGAACACTCTCCATTTCCAATGTAATAGAATTTTTGCAGCAAGAGGAATTTCTGTTTTGCCACATGAACAACTGTCGAGATTTTTAAACTCTTAAATAATTTTGCCCAAGACACAGGCCTTGGCTGGGGACATTGTTTTGGAATTTGCAGCAATGGAGCACCGTCTATGCTAGGCTGGCATGGCAGGCTTGTGACAATGGAACAAGAAATTGCTCCCTCAGCAATCTGGAATCATCATACGATCCATAGTCAGGAACTGGTTGCTAAGAAGATGTCAGAGGAGCCCAGCAATATTCTTTCAGGTGCAGTAAATATTATAAACCAGTCTCTGGTTAATTCAAGGATTTTTACCATTTTATCCGAAAAGATGGGGGCAAACTTCACACCGTGGTTGTTACACTCAGAAGTACATTGGCTGTCAAGGGCGTAGATGATGGCAAGAGGTGAACTGCATGAGGAATTGCATATTTTTCTTGCCGATACTATGAATATGGCAGCCAGATATGAGAACAAGGACCGCTTTTCCCCCTTAACTCTCTCCAGCCTGGGCGGTATCACAGAATGCTTTGCTAGTGACAAGCAGCAAACCCTAGCAGGCCCTGTTATCACTCAGCACAACAGCACGTGGAGCCCCACACCCAGCTAGATTGAATGAATGTTCCCAGAGCCACTCATGAATCACACAGAAAAAGGCATTAGCCAAATCCCCCCAGCTCCCAACACTGTACCTCAGGAATATACTGTCTTTCAATGTTCAAAATGAGTACTGCAGATTCATTAATAGGTTCACCACTTCATCAATGGAAAGTGGACTTACCCAGCTTTGGTAAACCTGAGCAGATTTACCGCACACTTCAGGGAAAATGACTGCTTAAGATAAACAGTTAAACAGATGTAATGACTACAAAAGATAGATTTAAAGTGATTATATATTATATGAATATTCAATGGACTCATGATATGAACAAAAACCTGCAAAACCTGCAGGAGTAGTGTGATAGAACAGCCAACAATTGGACACATTTACAAGATGTTCTCAAGAATAGTGTTAAAAGAATCTTAATCATGTCCAAAGAGGAGAAGCAATGCTTCTGGTGGTGGCCCATATGACGGACAATATTACAATGGTCAGGGCTCTCAGTGTGACTGTGGATTATTATGGCTAATGGCCTATTATTACATAGACTAATTCTGCAATGTGTACTGCAATGGTTAAGGAGGGCACAGATCCATGAAACACAACTGCTAGTTGTAACACATAAAGCGATGTAGGCCCTCCACCACAGTGTAACAGCTAATCCAGACCCAACTTTCTCAGGCCCATAGATACGGGAAGTCTGGAACTCTAATTTGGAAACTTGCAGTATGCCTGTATGAGGAAAGGTGCAGGACATCATACTGCACAGGGACTTGTCGGGCAAATGGAGAACCATCACATTCCACCTTGATTCCTGGCCCTTTCAGTAAATGTGCCACCATATGCCCTATGCTTTTCCCTGGACACCTGGGAAGGAGAGTCCCAGAAGAAAAGAGAAAAAAAAATCAGGTGGAGTGACTATGTACGTTTCAGGCCTGTGTCTTCATGTGAGATCGAATTTTGGGTCTTGTTTGCCCGTTTGATTTTTGATATTCTTATATCTATATATTCTTATATCTTATGCCAATGCATGTGAAAAAAGGACAAAGACACTGTTTGCGTTGTTTTTGCCTGGCCAGATGGATTTGTTGGTATAATGGAACAGATACGATAATTATGCCTACCAAGGAGATGGGAGGTCGGGAACCTGGGAAACAAGATGCTCTGGCATCAAGCTGGGAAGGGGGAATACAGGTAAAGGCTCTGTGGCATCAGAGCTGAGAAGGGACACTGGGAAACAAGGTTCTGTGGTGTCAGATTTATGAATCAGGTGAGAGGGTGAAGGGAAAGCCCACTAACGCCCGATGTCTGCTGTTTGTACTTGGGGGGCCCTCAGGTAGCTCAGTTTGGGTGTGTGGCTCCATCTGCTGTTGTTTTGGGTGAAAACAGGGCCTGGAGAGGCTGAATCACCAGCAAAGTGGTGTGAACTAGAGCCAGCCTTGCTGGGTAATTACAGGGGTGCAACAATTCCCACGGCTCCCAGACTGCACCATGGGGTGACAACCCATCAAACTCATACTGTCCAGAACCCAGATTAGGCCCCAGGCACCTGTTACACAAGCAAGGGGGGGGGACTTTAGACCGAACAAAAGATCCAGATATAGCAGTTGTTTGATTCCTTTACCACTATGTTCTGGACCCAGCAGGGCATATCTACTGAAAATACCACCACACTCAAATGGCCCCAGGGCAAAACATCAGGCAAACTCCATGACCGTATCTCCCATAAAATGTGGGATACCTTATAAGATGAACTCCAGGTAATTTTGGCCCTGGGAGTGGGGAATCAGAGAGTGAGCGGAGAAAAGCCATGATTCCTTTTCTGATGCAAGAGAGAAAAAAACATTTTTGCATCGATTTTGGAAAGATCAACACAGTATTGAAATGTGATGCTTATTGATGCAGAGAGCAGATGAGCTGTTAGAACAGTACAGAGCGGATAGATATATATCCTCTTTAGACCTCACAAAGGGATACTGGGAAACACCTTGGATGTCAGAATCCTGAGAGACGAAAGCCTTTTCCATGCCCTTCGGCTTGCATCAATTCAAGAGCCTCTCATTTGGCCTCTAGAGGGTGGCAATGAATTTCAGAGGCTAATGGACTGGATATTAGAACTGCCTGGGTGATATACAGTGGTACGCTGCTATGATCAATTGAAAACAGACTTTGGTCCAATCTCTTGTGGCAGCATTCCCACACATAGTGCAAATGGTAGTACATTAAGGAGCCATCATAATTGCTAGGCTGAAATGTCTGCAAGACTCCGTTTGCCCTGACCATGTGAGCCCCTGTTATCAGCAAATTATTTCTTCACTGCCAGGGGAAGCTGTCAGGCTGAAGTTCTCCAAGGTCTATTTTTTTACCCTTCCCACTGCCTATGGAGCTGAGGGAATTGTTTGGGAGTCCTGGCCAATCTGAGCATCTCCAGGGACTGTACAGGGAAATGATAAAGATCGCTGCGCAGCACACTGAGTGTCAGACATGTGACTTTCATACACTGATTCTCAGGGCTCTGCCTTCCTGTCGCTGTACGTTTATTTCCTCTCTCTGCTGAGCAGGATTTTGGTGAGTTGCCTCTTTCTGCATTAAAGTTTGTGGTAAAGGCTCATAAAGTGTTCAAGGATTCAAGTTAAGAACCATCTGGGCAGGAATTCACCAGGAGAGTGACTTGAACTGTTTAGTATTATGAGAAACCCCGAGGTATTTACCTGGTAAAATTGGAACTACAAATGTATTGGAAATAATTTAGACAAATATTTGTTTTTAAGATCAGTTTCTTGTCTCTTATTGTGTCCTTCTAGCTGTTTTAGTCATTTTCTTTCTTGGAAAAAGCAACAGAGAGTCCTGTGGCATCTTTAAGACTAACAGATGTATTGTAGCATAATTATAAGCTATCGTGAGTGAATGCCCATTTCGTCGGATGCTGTAGTTTTTTTCTGATTCGCTCAGGTTTTCCAATTCAGCAACTTTACTGCCCTTTTAGGAAGTTCAGCCAAAGCCTTTGCAGTGTGTATCTGTGTTACCAGAGGGTTCACCACAAGAATGGGTCACACTCTGGCCAGATTTGGCTCTCACATTCTGCCTTCAGTGGGTCAGTCCAAATTGACACTGGCCTCCCTTAAAGCAAAATCAGGACCCACGTGTTTTGGAATCCACATCTCAGAATGCCACATAAACTGGGGAAGGAGGATGTGTGGCCTTCAGACACTTTCAGCGCCCTAACAGAATAGCACTCTCTGTAGCAGGACCAGTGTCTGTAATTTCCGCAGCTCAGAGCCAAAAGATAAACAGGTTAAAGGGTGAAATTTTGGCCCATTGAGATGACTCTAAATTCACATGTAGGGACTTAAACAAATGGTCTGATTTACAGCAACCAGGATCCTCCAGTGACTTCAACTGGAGTCGTCCTGTGGCCTCTAAGGACGGGTGAGCTCATTTGGACCAAAGAAGAACTGACAGGAGAGTTGCTCAAATCCCAAACCCACAGGCTTAGAGGTTCAGAACAATTAGAAGAACAATTCTTTCGGGGGAGGGAGAGGGGTCTGCTCTTTCCGTACCCCTGCATCTCTGGTTCTGGAGAGAACGAGAAGAAGCAAAAGGTAGTAAAAATAAAAGCATGTTTCTGGCTCAGAGGAAACCAGGCAGGGTTGGAAATCTCACCGGGGGAGATCCAGGTCTGTGTGTGTGTATGGGGGGGATGGGGATATGCAGTATCCAGAGCACAGTGTCACTGTAGCAGATTGTCTCTGACACCACCCCACATCTGGACCATCCTTCCTTCTGTTAGAAACCCCACTAATGCCTCATAGTAACATCAGCAATTGCTAACGTGGAAAAGCAGCTTCAGGAAGGGGTGTCTGGGTTTCTAACGGGCTGTAATACGTTAATGCTTTGTGTCATTTTGAAGAGGAGTTGCTCACACTGGCTCCTTTTAATCTTCCTGTCCTCTCTCCCTCCCACTATGTCCGTACCTCTCTCCTTCCCTGCACGGGCTGAGCTGCTGCTGGGGTTTCTTTTGCCCCAGAAAGGCTGCTGCAGCCGATCTCCCCTTTTCCCTGGTGCAGGCAGACACTGAGTTTAACCTAGGCAGAGGAGATATTTCTGTGAGCTGTCGCCGTGAGGTCTGACACCTGGTTTTGCTCTTGGGTGAGGGGTGTCACTGTGTGACAGGGCAGAAAGTTGTGGGTGTGGGGGGCCTACATGGACAAGTGGCCAGCACTGGGGGTTCTGGGGCATGGAGTCAGGGGTACATGGGCAGGCGGAGAGCACTCATGGTTATGGGGGCAAGGAGCAGAGTTTACATGGTCAGACAGGCAGTGCTGGGGTGGTCAGGACGTTTCTTTGTCTGGAGTCCGTTTTGGGGGTGGGTGTCAGATTCTCTTTGTCTTGCCAAACCACAGAACTGCAGCCTGGGTGTCAGAAAGTTTAGTCCGTTTTATCTCCAATGGTGATTGTTGAATGTTAATTACGTAACTTCAATTCATGTTCCCTCCAGTGAAATGCCTGATCTTTGCTCCTCAGTTGGCTCAATCTCCCATCATACTCTGACCCTCCTGTCTGTACTCTCCTTCCTCATCCCAGATTGTCCTAATTCCAAGAGCACGCTGGTCACCACTGTCTTCTCCATGCTTCCCAGTCATCCCTGCCCCCCCAACCTCTGAGCCACCCCATACTCCCCACAATTCTTCCCCTGCAGGGGGTGAGGTGCCTCCAAGTACACCCGGTCCCTTGACTGAGGGTTATCAGTGACTGGTGAGAAATCTTACGAGTGGTAAATTCCAAGGTAGGCACCTGTGGAGCTTCTCTTGTTACACCCACACTCACTGCAGGGTGCTTCAAGAACTGCTACAGAGGAACAACTTGCCATTTAAGAAGTATGCACAATACATAATGAGAGTGGAACTATGGGAAATGTGAGGGCCTAGATAAATACAACTACCATGTGCAGTAACCCCCACATAGGTGACCGAAAGCATGCACCACTTGGACAGAGACTGTAAAGAAAGGATGCTTTGGGACCATTTGCCAACCACCCCTCTTAGTCATTAATAGCAAGGGTTGTACATTTATTCCACAATGCAGAGATTTCATGGCTCAAGTCATTATTTTTGTCACCTAAAGCATTCATCCATACAGTGCTTCACAGGATCCCTCAGGCTCATGAAATACACAACTAGTGTAACCCTTCCAAGGCGTCACAGTCTCATGAGAATTTCTCCGCAAGTGGCTATATTTAACGTGGTCACAAATAGAAAAAATACCTTCAGTAATTTCAGGCACTAACTTGCAGGCAAAATGCCATCAGCTGACCCATAGGTACATGTTCGTAGATTCCAAGGTGAGAAGGGACTATTGTGATCTTCTTGTCTGTATAACACAGGCCTGAGAATTTCCCCAAAATTATTCTTAGAGCAGGCCTTTTAGAGAAACATCAAAATTAGATTTAAACTTTCTCAGTGATGAAGAATCCTCTGAGACCCTTGGTAAATTGTTCCAGTGGTTAATTACTCTCACTGTTAATAAATGTGTGCCTTATTTCCAGTCAGAATTTCTTTAAGTTCAACTTCCAGCCATTGGATCGTGTTACACCTCTGTATGTTAGGCTGAAAAGTCTATTATTAAATATTTGTAGCCGTCCTGGTACTTGCAGACTGTTATCAAATCACCCCGAAACCATCTTTGTTGCACTAAATAGATTGAGATCTTTGAGTCTATCAGTATAAGGCAGATTTTCTAATCTTTTACTAATTCTTGTGATTCTTCTCTGAATCCTCTAGAATGTATCAACATCCATCATTAAAAGTGGACACCAGGACGGAGGGTTTCAGCAGCAGTCACTCAAGTGCCAAAGAGAGAGGTAAAATAAATTTGGTCCCTCACCTTGATATCCCCCTGTTTACCATCCCAGGATCATATTGGCTGTTTTGGCCACAAGGTCACTCTGGGAGCTCATGTTTAGCTAATTATCCGTTCTCACCCCAAAATCTTCTTCAGAATCGTTGTGTTGCCCAAGATAGTCCCCCATCGTGTTAGTGTCACCTACATTCTTTGTTCCTAGATTTATATATCGACATAGCTATATTAGAACATGTATTGTTTGCTTCTTACCATCCTCCAATTTTTTTGTCATCATCAAGTCTCATCAATATGCAGGCATGACAAGGGTAAGCAGATGAAAGTCTCTGCTTACACTTCTCAGTTAACACCTGTAACTTATGTCTCAGGTGAAGCTGGGTGCTTGCAAGAAAGTGTCTCACCAAAAGACACAAGGAAAGTAACACGTGTGCAGACCTGTAGCCCTAAATACCCAGACCTTTGTGCCCTTCATGTCCATTCTGTTGAGCATGAGGTCATAGCCCAGCAGGATAATGTCTGTTTCCATGGTGGAAACTGGGCTCCTCTCCAACATAGAAATGGTCTTGTGAATCAGACCTATGGTCAGTCCAGTCCAGTCCAGGTTAACTCCACCTGAGGACATCTCTGGACTTCACTATAACCAAAATCATCTTGTGTCATCTGTAAATGTTGCCACCTCACTTCTCCTTCCAACTTTGTAGACTGTTAATAACAGTAATAAAAATATTTACCCTACTATTTGTTATAAAGTGTGTAACCCCCTTTGCTGTGCTTCTCTCCCTTCACAGGCAGCTTGAACATTTTGGAGCCTGATCGTCACACTGAGAACTTCATGGCAGCTTTCAACCTCACCCCCTCTGACCCTTCAACATTCATCCTAATGGGCATCCCTGGCCTGGAAGCTGCCCATATCTGGATTTCCATCCCTTTTGCTACTTTCTACATTATTGGCCTGTTGGAAAATGTCATGCTTCTGTATGTTGTAAGCAAAGAGCAGACCCTGCACAAGCCAATGTACCTGCTGCTCTGCATGCTGGCACTTACAGACATCGCCACATCTACCACCATCACACCGAAGACACTGTGTATATTTTGGTTCAATTTGAAAAGCATTTCTGTGGGTGGCTGCCTCACCCAGACTTTCTTCCTTCCCACAGTTTCTGTTATGCACTCAGCCGTCCTTGTGACAATGGCCTTCGATCGCTATGTTGCCATATGTAACCCTCTGAGATACACCACCCTCCTCACCAACGGACGAATAGCTAAGCTAGGGCTTCTATGTTTGATCAAAGCTGTTCTCTTCATTCTGCCTATGCCCCTACTCCTGAACAGGCTGCCATTCTGTTCCAACCACGTTATCCCCCACACATTCTGTGTACCTATAGCTGTGGCGCAGATGTCATGTGGGGACATCACACTCCACAGGACATATAGATTGGTGATAATGTTTGTAGTCAGTGTGTTAGACCTGTCACTCATTGCCCTGTCCTACGGTTTGATCATCAGGGCCGTCCTCAGAATCTCTTCCAAGGAAGCCCACCAGAAAGCCCTGAAAACCTGCACAGCCCACATCTGTGTGATGCTGACGTATTATACTCCAGGCCTGTTTGTCAACCTAACACACCAGTTTGGTCAGGGCATCGCTCCCCACATTCACATAATCTTGGCCAACCTCTATCTCCTCATCCCCCCCATGCTCAACCCTATAATTTATGGGGTGAAATCCAAAGAGCTTCGTGACAAATTGGGCAAATACACATACAAAATGTGATCACCTGGGTGCTCTGGCCAAGTTGGCTGAGTTCAGCATTGTAGAGGTTCACAGTCTGAGAAGTTCCTCTCACTTAATGTCTTATCACCGAATCACCCAATAGTGCTCTCTCTGTTGCTGAGTTCCCTCTCTTGCCATCACCTCACCTCTTTCAGCATCACCTGTCAGCCCCCAAACCCACACACCCTATCATGCGGCCTTTCCATAACTCTTAGACTACCAGAAGATACTACAGCTTTCTGATGCAATGTGGCTATGCATTACTCCCTGTGTGAAGAAGGTTCGTTTTCAGTTTGATGAACAGAAACTGCAATCTGAGACAGGTGAAGAGAAAAGTAAGAAACTACAATGCTGAACTTCTTTATAATTTCTACAGTGATCCAGTGAATTAAATTTACCTGATTTTTTTTTTACTGGAGTATAAATCAAATAAAGGCTAACTGTAGCAAACTAATTCAACACAATATGTGGACAATTACTACCATCATTGAATGCAATTAGACATAAATAATATAATAATGCTATTATTTTTTCATTATAAACATTTTTGGCTACTTTGAGGCTATTTTTACAGCTGTCATTACCTGCCAACCCCCTATCGGGATGCAAGTACCAATACCGGGTTTCGATTTTGAATTTTATTGTCATCTCATAGGCGTGTTGGTAATGTGGACAAACTTGTGTTGGGTCTTGTCTTTTTTTTTTAATCAAATCTGTCAAAAGCTTTCATTTGTTATTTGATCTATAGACGAATGTGTGAATAAAAAACCTTTGTTTCAAACATAGATGGGGCTACTTTTAAGGTGAATTTTTAAGTGACTCCGGGCTATTAATTCAGTGCAAATCTGGCAACCCCAGCCAGAACCAGAGGTACCAGAGAAGGAGCCCAAAAGGCGAAACTGGGCCGGAGACAGAGCAGCAGTAGTGAGCCAGAGCTGGGCTGGAGACAGAGCAGTGGTGCTGAGGCAGAGCTGGGGAGATGCAACTGGAGCAGACCAGATCTGGAAGTTGGGTCGGCAGAGACCAGCTGAACCAATGGGGAGAAAGGGATTAGCTACAGTGGGGAATTGCGGGGCCAGAGCCAGGCCAGATGCCAGCCATGCCACAGGTAAGACAGCTGCAAAATGTCAGGGAGCAGCTGTGGAGCATAAAATGGGGCCATGGGATGAGGGCCCAGGACAGAGAGACATTGCCTGACAAGTGGTCCTTGAAGGTTGGACTCAGAGCGGGAACATGAACCCAATGGAAGTGTGGAGGCTGGGAAGAAGGGCCCTGCCACCTAGAATCTGTGGGATCTGCTGCCCTTCTGTAACAGTGGGTGTAATTCACAGTATCTTGTGGCTATCTTTCTTATACAAACTCCCCCCCACCCATCTTTACCAGTGGAATAGCTCACAAGGTAACTGTTTCCATGACCTTTGATGGGTTTCCGTGGTTCCTGATAAGATGCACAGGGGCACAGGAATTGTGTCAGCCTCCCTGCAAATAGCTGAAGGACCAAGACTGAAATGATGCAAGCAGTGGTATGTGTGTTAGGTGCTGGTCAGTCAAGGTACAACACTGCACCTGTTCTACTTGGCTCATAATGAGGCAAGTTCCCTTGCAAATAGCAGCAATAAAAACTTTACAGCTTTGTTTTGTTTTAATTTTAGCTGGAATTGTGGTTCCTGTGGTAGGTAGAGGGCTTGGAACAGATGCCCTTCTAGCAGAGGCCTGGTGTGAGGTCTCAGGCCTGGACTAAAATAATCAAAATTTTGCAGCTATAAAGCAAAGTTAAGTGTGAGCAAGAGGCAGGCTTGGCTCACAGAATCTGGCAAGAACAGGGCCGATATTGCAAAAACACACATTTCTAACTAGTGCTAGGCACAAGAATATAGACACAAACACATTCCAGAAAGGTGGTACAGGTTGTATCTGCTTATCTGGACTTCCCTCAGCTGGCAAAATCCCTGGTCCGGCTGAGGCACTAACAGGGAAAAGCCGGTGGCCCTGGGCTTAGAAACTCCTCCCCCTTCCCAGAGCTTCAGGAGCATGGAGTTAAAGCTCGGGGAAGGAGGGGGAGAAACAGGGCCTCAGGAGTACTGGGGGGAAGAGGTGGGGTGGCTGCATAGCCTCGCACCACAGCGGCATTGACTGAGCGGGGATGGTGGGGGCCCACGGGGGGATCCACAGCCTCCCAGCCTCTTTCCCTGAGCATCCCCCCATCCCATCTCAATGCCGCCGCAGTTGCGGGATTCTGCAGCCCCCCTGCCTCTTTCCCCCAGCTCCCCGCCCCACCCTGCTCCGTCAATGCCGGCCCCTCTGCTGCCAAGCAGGGCTCCATGGCCGGCAGCGGAGGGGCTAACATTGACCCCCCGATCCTGCAAATTCCCTGGTTTGGGTCTGGTCAGGTCCTGAGGGTGCCAGACTAGGGAGGTACAACCTGTACTAGAACACCTCTACACCAAGCGTATTCCTCAATGAGAACAGGAACCCGCTGATCCATCTTAAGGATAACGTCAGGGATAAGAGCATTAGGGGTAGAGCTATTTTGATCAAACCAACATGTGCAAGGTAATATGCGATCCCTGGCTATGTTAGTGGGTGGCACCCTAATACTTCAGATGGTGGCATCCTGATACCACAGGAATAATATGTAACTTGTTTGTACTGGTGTATAAAAATGTATCTCAGAGGACGTGTCTTTGTCTGGACCAAGGGGTTATGGAAAGTCCTGTCACTAACTGAGCTAGTCCATTGCAATGGGCATACACGTGTTTGTGTACCTGCAACAATTGAGCAGGGCATTCGGACCACACTTCATTGTCAATAAAGCTGAGCAAATTCCTTTTCTACGAGCCGAGTCTGTGAATTTACTGGCTGTATGAGCAACCTGGCCAGAGTCAGTACAGCACACAGAGAGAACACACACACACAGCCACACATCTTTCAACAGCGCACAACTTGAGGCACATCACATGGGACCAATTGGAGTTTTGTTCGTCAGCACTTGGAATCAGTGTCCGGGATGAACATGGCTCAGAACCACGTCAAAGCATCAGAACCTCAACAAGGCATCAAATCCTTCCACAACGGCCCCCTTTGTGCCCATACAGCTTGTCCACAGCACTAGGAATCTCAAAACAAACCATAGCCAAATACACAATCTCTCACACAGCAGACGCGCACATGCTGAGCGGGCAGAGGAAATTGTAGCCAAGAGGTGCTGTTGCAGGCCAGAATTGGGGGGAGCATCATTTCCACATTATACATAAAACCCTCTAGCAACAAAGATTTTATCCGTAGAATGGATGGGTCTGGAGTCAGTGCACGAAGGAGGCAGCTAGGCCTGTCCCTGATGACCAGCACTGGCAATTCACCTTGTGCAGTTTAGACAGAGCTACTGTGGATGGTGCCCCAATGACGTGCTCCATTCACAAGCAAAGGAACATCTGTGTAGTGGGGCAGAAAAGGGTTAGAACAGGCCACAGAGGCTGCACAGACTGGCAGCCAATCAGCAAGGGCCTGTGGGGAGCCAATCAAGGCCAAAAAAGAGGCAGTCAATCAGGGCCAGGCTGAGACCTATATAAAGGCTGCAGCAGGGAGAAGAGATCAGTCTCTCCCTGGCCAGTAAGGGGAGAAGGTCTGGCTCCTTAGGTGAGGTGGTAGCACCTTGGACAGAGCAGTGCTGGGCACCCTCAGGGGAGCAGGGGATGAGCTCCAGCCTGTTACCTGAAAGGCTGCAGTCTCTGATAGAAAGGGCCGAGAAGGTGCAAGGGCCAGGGGGACGTGGCCGAGGGAGCAAAGGGAGAAGAGGGGAGTGCAGGAGGTGCAGTGAGAAGCTGCTGCTAGAGAGTCCCTGGGTCGGGACCCTGAGTAGTGGGCGGGCCTGGGTCCCCCTAGCTTACACCTCACCTTGCTTTGAGGGAGTGTAGCCGATGAACCGTGCCTTGTCCCTGAGGCAAGGGACTAGACTTTGGGGTGGCAGGTGGCCATGAAGGCAGGTGTGGACTAGGATAGCTGATCTTCCCCCGGAAGGGGGGAGAATGGAGTAGTGGGCACTGCCAGATGTCAGTGTCCTGAAGAGGACACTGCGGTCCAGAGAGCGATGTGTGTCCTGGTGGTGGAGACAACAACACAGCAGAGCAGACAATGGGTGGGACACCACCTGCAGGGGGCACACCATGCCTGGATAGAGCTAATTTCCAGAGTTACCAGTGGGAGGTGCCAGTGTCTGTGAGTTGATCCCATTATACTTGGTGGAGAATGTGCACATATGTGGTCCCCCCCGATTCAAGGGGACTAAAGAGAGGACTGGGTGAACTGTGCTGCAGGGAGAGATTGAGAGAAACTGAGGGGGAAAGATGGACTATTATTGGAAGGCCTGTGCGGCCCATGTCGCCGAGCAGCAATGGGGACTGTTCCAGCTGCTGTGGGGGTGGGCACGTGGACCTCATAAGAGGCCAAGCATCAAGGGTGAAAGGCCAGCCCCAAGGCTGAAGAACTGTTTTGCCTGTGGGTGAAGGGGACACCATAGGAGGGAGTGCCCCTACCAGGATGGTGCATGGAGGCGCCATCCAGCAAAAGAGAGAACTGAGGGAGCGCCCCGTGTGAGGGTATCAGGGGAGCCCCAAACTTGTTAGGCCTGTGGGAAACCCGGGCACATTAAGAGGGAGGGTCCTCAGGGGACTTGCAGGGCCCATGCTATCTCTGAGGAAAGGGCTACGCCAGTAGCAGACTGTAGGAGGGCCTTGGAAGAAGGGAAGGCACATGAGGTACTTCCATTGACATAAGAAGGGCCACCTGAAAAAGCATTGCCCCCAGAGACAAGAGAGGGGGTGCCAGAGAACTGGGCCCAGTCTGCACCTGCCGAGGGTGGAGGGGCAGGAAAGATTGGGACAAAGGTGGAGAGGTTATCTGGGGCCAAGAGGCCCCAGATAAACCATGGAACCCACTCGGGAGCCGGAAGGGCTACAGTGGTAACCCAAATCGATAGGGGAACATCCACAAGAGCAAAAAAGGCTACAGTGGGGTCTCAAACCATGGGAGAAGGGAGCAGGCTGCTCCAGATAGTGGAGAGCCTGCAGCAAGAGTGGGATTCCCTGCTGGCTCAGCTACGAGGGACACTTGGGAGATAGCAGCAAAGAGTCAAGGATCCATGCATCCGAAGAAGTGGATATTCACCCACGAAAGCTCATGCTCCAATACGTCTGTTAGTTTATAAGGTGCCACAGGACTCTTTGCTGCATTTACAGATCCAGACTAACACGGCTACCCCTTTGATACTGGGGAGATAAGGATTCCCCCCCACCCCTTGATCATTCTTAAGACGGAGGGTGTGTAATGGGGCGGCTGCCTCAGTCCAGGAGAAAAAGGGTTAGAATAGGCCAGAGGAGCTGCGCAGACCGGCAGCCGATCAGCAAGGGCCTGTGGGGAACCAATCAGGGCCGGCTGAGCCCTATATAAAGGCTGCAGCACAGAGATCAGGCTCTCCCTGGCCAGCAAAGGGAGAAGGACTGGCTCCTGAGGTAAGGAGGAAGCACTGTGGACAGAGTGGTGCTGGGCAGGCTCAGGGGAGCAGAGGGTGAGGTCCAGCCAGGCTGTGGTTCCTATTAGAAAGGGCCAAGAAGGTGCAAGGGCCAAGGGGAAGTGGCCCAGGGAGCATAGGGAGAAGAGGGAGGCACAGGAGGGGCAGTGAGAAGCAGCTGCTATAAGGTCCCTGGGTTGGGACTCAGAGTAACGGGCTGGCCTGGATCCCAACTCCCCCCTTACACCTCACCTTGCCATGAGGGACTGTGACCGATGGACTGCACCTTGTCCCTGAGGCAAGGGACTAGACTTTGGGGTGGTAGGTAGCCATGAAGGCAGGTGTGGACCAGGACTGCTGATCTACCCCCAGAAGAGGGGAGAATGGAGTAGTGGGCACTGCGGGAGTGCAGTGTCCTGAAGAAAACACTGCAGTCCAGAGAGTGACCTGGGTCCCAGTGGTGAAGATTACAACACAGGCGAACAGAAAATGGGTGGGACACTACCCGCAGTGGGTGCTCCATGCCTGGATAGCGCTATTTTCTGGAGCGACCAGCGGGAGGGGCCAGTGGTGGTGAGTCAACCCCGTTACAACCTGTTAAAGCATCAGGGAACCTGGAGAAGCACCACAGGGTCTCAGATTCTCAGCAGAGATTATAGCCTCTGAGATGGATCCCACATTGTTAGAACAGAGCTTGGTGACCTTTCGTAGCCCTTGGATAATCCACATCCCAACTCAGGTGAATGCTGTGCTGGGTGATTGTACGTGATGGGGGATTCTGAGGCAATATTACATATAACTTTAGACATATTCAGTAAACATATTCAGTTCTTTGTTTGGTTCCCAAACTCAAAAGGGAGAACTGGTAGGCAATTATCTATGCCAAAAGTTACAAATACTCATACTAACTTGTTCTAGCTAATCATACTGGACACAGACCTGTAGGTCCCTTGTGTTATAGCCAACTAATATGACTCACTATTATGAATAGCATGTACTGCAAAATCCAAGAAAATAATATAATCTATCAAACCAATGAAAAAAAAAAAACACATTATGACAGATAGCAAGCTAGCAAACTGGCCTCAAGGGTGACAGTTCCCCACTTACTTTAGTCAACTGGGACAAAACTTCATATGAATAATAAAAGTTAAAATGTCTAACTTGACTGACCTACAGGGTCTGTATTTTGCTGCTCTCCTTTCTTCCTTTTGTCAGGATCCTGAACTCCACCATCTCATGGGCACTGCTGCCCAGGTTGCCACCTACTTCTACTTCCTCTACCAATTCTTCCCTGTTTGTGAGCAACAGGTCAAGAGGAGCACGGCCCATAGTTGATTCCTCCAGCACTTGAATCAGGAAGTTGTCCCCAACACTCTCCAAAAACCTCCTAGATTGCCTGTGCACTGATGTATTGCTCTTCAAACAGATGTCGGGGTGCTTGAAGTCCCCCATGAGAACCCGTGAACAACTGCCCAGAGGTCCCTCCCTGAGGGAAGGGAGGGCTTGCTGCAGGGACAGCCTGAGAAGGAAGCATTCATCTCTCACATATATGCTGAACTTGATTGATCCCCTTAATTTCCTGTTTGGACTCCCCGAGTAGGGGAGAGCCCTTGGACTAAGCAGGTCCTTGAAGGTTGGGCCATACCAAACGAAGGGGCAGTTACTGCCTTAGAAGAAGGGAGAAGGCCTTGTTACATGCAAGCACCAAAAGGTAAAGCCATGTTGACTATTTTGGATCACCTTCTTCTCCTCCAAATGTTTCAGACTGGATACCTTGAGGACCTGCTCCGTGATTTTTCCAGGGACTGAGGTGAGGCTGACCGGTCTGTAGTTACCTGGATTCTCCTTCTTCCCTTTTTTAAAGATGGTCACTAGATTTGCCTTTTTCCAATCATCTGGGACCTCCCCTATAGCCACAATTTTTCAAAGATAATGGCCAATGGCTCTGCAATCACATCAGACAACTCTCTAAGCACCTTCAGATGCATTGCATCTGGTCGCATGGACTTATGCATGTCCAGCTTTTCTAAACAATCCTTAACCTGTTCTTTCACGACTGAGGGCTACTCACCTCCTCCCCATACTGTGTTGCCCAGGGCAGCAGTCTGGGAGCTCACCTTGTCTGTGAGCACTGAGGCAAAAAAAGCATTGAGCAGTTCCGCTTTTTCCACATCATCTATCACTAAGTTCCCTCCCAATTCAGTAATGGTCCCACACATTCTATGACCTTCTTCTCATTGCTAACATTCCTGTAAGAACATAAGAATGGCCCTACTGGGTCAGATCAAAGGTCCATCTAGACCAATATCCTGTCTTCCGACAGTGACCGGTGCCAGATGCCCCAGAGGGAATGAACAGAACAGGTAATCATCAATGATCCATCCCCTGTCACTCATTCCCAGCTTCTGGCAAACAGAGGCTAGGGACATGATTCCTGTCCATCCTGGCTAATAGCCATTGATGGACCTATCCTCCATGAATTCATCTAGTTCTTTTTTGAACCCTGTTACAGTCTTGGCCTTCACAACAGCCTCGGGCAAGGGTTTCCACAGGTTGAGAGTGTGTTGTGTGAAGAAATACTTCATTTTATTTGTTTTAAACCAGCTGCCTACTAATTTCGCTGTCTGTCTGGATCTTAATTATTTTTAGTAATTTTGTATCATCTGCAAATTTTGCCACCTCACTGTTTACCCTTTTTCCAGATCATTTATGAATATGTTGAATAGGACTGGTCCCAGAATAGACCCCCTGGGGGACACCACAATTTACATCTCTCCATTCTGAAAACTGACCATTTATTCCTACTCCTTGTTTCCTATCTTTCAGCCAGTTACCAATCCATGAGAGCACCTTCCCTCTTATCCTGTGGCAACTTACTTTGGTTAAGGGATCTTGGTGAGGGATCTTGTCAATGGCTTTCTGAAAATCTAAGTACACTGTATCCACTGGATCCCCTTGGTCCACATGCTTGTTCACCCCCTCAAAGAATTCTAGTAGATTGGTGAGGCAGGATTTCCCTTTACTAAAACCATGTTGACTCTTTCTTTCTCAACAAATTATGTTCATCTCTATGTCTGACAATATTGTTCTTTATTATAGTGTCAACCAGGTTGCCTGGTACTGAAGTCAGGCTTACAAGCCTGTAATTGCCAGGATCACCTCTGGAGCCCTTTTTAAGAATTGACGTCACATTAGCTACCCTCCAGTCATCTGGTACAGAAGCTGATTTAAATGGTTGGTTACAGACGACATTTAGTAGTTCTGCAATTTCCCATTTGAGTTCCTTCAGAACTCTTGCATGAATATCATCTGGTCCTGGTGACTTATTGCTGTTTAATTAATCAATTTGTTCTAAAACCTCCTTTAATGATACCTCAATCTGGGATAGTTCCTCAGATCTGTCACTTAAAAGAATGGCTCAGGTTTAGGAATCTCCCTCATATCCTCAGCTGTGAAGCCTGATGCAAATAATTCATTTTGTTTCTCCGCAATGGCCTTATCGTCCTTCACTGCTCCTTCTGTGGGTGCCCCCTTCATTGTGTCTAAATACTGAATCTGAGAGGAAGGAGTGATTCATACTGGCTGTTGATCAATTGTGTAGTCAATTGCTTGACCAAGCTTTCATTTGTTATGAAATATATATAAAAGGGCAAAGAACCAATGTCAAGTTTACTGCTATAATTCCATAATAAAATAGTACAGGAAAAAGGTTTTATAGGAAACAAGTCTGTGGGAAGCCGTCTTATGCAATGATGTTACATTCACTTTACACAGAAAATGCATTCCCCAAAGCTACACGTTTCAGCTTTTATAATTTATATGAAGTTTTGTCCCAAATGCCTCAAGTTAATGTGGAACTTCGCCCATAAGGCCAGTTTGCTAACTTGCTATCAGTTTTGTTATTGTTTTTTTAATTGGTTTCATTGATTATATTATTTTCTTGGCTTTTGTTTATTCTGAATTCCAATATATGCTATTTATAATAATTATTCGTAATAGTTGGCTATAATGCAAGGGACCTACAGGTCTGTGTCCTGTATGATTAGCTAGAGCAAGTTAGTATGAGTGTTTGGAAACTTTAGCATAGCTAAATGGCCTACCAGTTCCCCCTTTTGAGGTTGAGGAACTAAAAAGCAAACCAGACAAAGAACTGTATATGTTTACTTCAGGGGTTCTCAAACTGGGGGTGGGGACTCTGCAGGGGGTCGTAAGGTTATTACATGGGGGGTCGTGAGCTGTAAGCCTCCACCCCAAACCCCACTTTGCCTCCAGCATTTATAATGGTGTTAAATATATAAATAAGTGGTTTTTTTTAATTTATAAGGGGGGGGTCACACTCAGAGGCTTGCTATGTGAAAGGGGTCACCAGTACAATAGTTTGAAAACCACTGGTTTACTGAATATATCTAACTTGCTAAGTAAATTTTAACTTGTTCTTTCACTATTTTAGTTTCTGAACATGCCCCATGTTCATTACCATTCACTATGGGAATCTTTTCCCATTGACTGTTTCTCATCAGATCCTACTTGTATTTTACCATCATCCATCCTTCCTTCCTTACTAGGATGTAGAGAACCTCCATTAACAGATGTATGGTTCTCTCTCCTTGAAACTGACTAGGAACAATTAACATCTCTTTGTCAGGGTTTTACATACAATAGCCCCAAGATTTCACTCTGTGAAACGCTTTCTGAAAAGTCCTGGAAAGACAGAGCACTGGCCTGCGCTCCAGCAAAGAGAGACGCTGAGGTGCAGGACATGGGGGGAGCGTAAGAGAGTTATACATAATATTGCCTCGGAATGCCCTGTCCAGTAGTCACATTGTCCTCCTGAGATGGGATGTAGATCGTTCAAGTGTTATGAAAAATCACCAAGCTCTGTTCTTACAATGCAAGATCCACCTCAGAAGCTTAAAGTCTCTGCTTAGAATCTGAGACCTTTGGTGCCTCTCCAAGTATCTCTGATGCTTTAACGGGTGTTTCTTTACTTGTGAGGAGTAAAATATGGACAA